>NC_141698.1:314099490-315330240 GCF_964263255.1 Lissotriton vulgaris
CTGATGATCCACCTACAAATGTGAACTGACGTTCAAAAATAAAACATTTGAAAACAGACCATTTTCCACATTTCTGAAGCATGACGTAATGGGGGGGTGTTATCTCTTTTGTCGAAAATCAGCCGTTTTTGCTCGAACATTAAATGCCTCCAAATGGTATTTAATTAACTTCCCGGGGTGAAGAAACCCTTTTTGCGAACTCAGAGTGAGTAAATTGGCCATTTCCATGCACTTTTAACCATTCCATAAATCTTGTGTTTAGGGCCCCTGGAAGCATGAAAATCACTTTAAACATGCTAATTTTAGCTCTAACACTGATGATCCACCTACAAATGTGAACTGACGTTCAAAAATAAAACATTTGAAAACGGACCATTTTCCACATTTCCGAAGCATGACGTAATGGGGGGGTGTTATCTCTTTTGTCAGAAATCAGCTGTTTTTGCTTGAACATTAAATGCCTCCAAATAGTATTTAATTCACTTCCCGAGCCCCTGGAAGCATGAAAATGACTTTAAACATGCTAATTTTAGCTCTAACACTGATGATCCACCTACAAATGTGAACTGACGTTCAAAAATAAAACATTTGAAAACGGACCATTTTCCACATTTCTGAAGCATGACGTAATGGGGGGGTGTTATCTCTTATGTCGAAAATCAGCCGTTTTTGCTCGAACATTAAATGCCTCCAAATGGTATTTAATTAAGTTCCCGGGGTGAAGAAACCCTTTTTGCGAACTCAGAGTGAGTAAATTGGCCATTTTCATGCACTTTTAACCATTCCATAAATCTTGTGTTTAGGGCCCCTGGAAGCATGAAAATCACTTTAAACATGCTAATTTTAGCTCTAACACTGATGATCCACCTACAAATGTGAACTGACGTTCAAAAATAAAACATTTGAAAACAGACCATTTTCCACATTTCTGAAGCATGACGTAATGGGGGGGTGCTATCTCTTTTGTCAGAAATCAGCTGTTTTTGCTTGAACATTAAATGCATCCAAATAGTATTTAATTCACTTCCCGAGCCCCTGGAAGCATGAAAATCACTTTAAACATGCTAATTTTAGCTCTAACACTGATGATCCACCTACAAATATGAACTGACATTCAAAAATAAAACATTTGAAAACGGACCATTTTCCACATTTCTGAAGCATGACGTAATGGGGGGGTGTTATCTCTTTTGTCGAAAATCAGCCGTTTTTGCTCGAACATTAAATGCCTACAAATGGTATTCAATTAACTTCCCGGGGTGAAGAAACCCTTTTTGAGAACTCAGAGTGAGTAAATTGGCCATTTTCATGCGCTTTTAACCATTCCATAAATCTTGTGTTTAGGGCCCCTGGAAGCATGAAAATCACTTTAAACATGCTAATTTTAGCTCTAACACTGATGATCCACCTACAAATGTGAACTGACGTTCAAAAATAAAACATTTGAAAACGGACCATTTTCCACATTTCTGAAGCATGACGTAATGGGGGGGTGTTATCTCTTTTGTCAGAAATCAGCTGTTTTTGCTTGAACATTAAATGCCTCCAAATAGTATTTAATTCACTTCCCGAGCCCCTGGAAGCATGAAAATCACTTTAAACATGCTAATTTTAGCTCTAACACTGATGATCCACCTACAAATGTGAACTGACGTTCAAAAATAAAACATTTGAAAACGGACCATTTTCCACATTTCTGAAGCATGACGTAATGGGGGGGTGTTATCTCTTTTGTCGAAAATCAGCCGTTTTTGCTCGAACATTAAATGCCTCCAAATGGTATTTAATTAACTTCCCGGCGTGAAGAAACCCTTTTTGAGAACTCAGAGTGAGTAAATTGGCCATTTTCATGCGCTTTTAACCATTCCATAAATCTTGTGTTTAGGGCCCCTGGAAGCATGAAAATCACTTTAAACATGCTAATTTTAGCTCTAACACTGATGATCCACCTACAAATGTGAACTGACGTTCAAAAATAAAACATTTGAAAATGGACCATTTTCCACATTTCTGAAGCATGACGTAATGGGGGGGTGTTATCTCTTTTGTCAGAAATCAGCTGTTTTTGCTTGAACATTAAATGCCTCCAAATAGTATTTAATTCACTTCCCGAGCCCCTGGAAGCATGAAAATCACTTTAAACATGCTAATTTTAGCTCTAACACTGATGATCCACCTACAAATGTGAACTGACGTTCAAAAATAAAACATTTGAAAACGGACCATTTTCCACATTTCTGAAGCATGACGTAATGGGGGGGTGTTATCTCTTTTGTCGAAAATCAGCCGTTTTTGCTCGAACATTAAATGCCTCCAAATGGTATTTAATTAACTTCCCGGGGTGAAGAAACCCTTTTTGCGAACTCAGAGTGAGTAAATTGGCCATTTTCATGCACTTTTAACCATTCCATAAATCTTGTGTTTAGGGCCCCTGGAAGCATGAAAATCACTTTAAACATGCTAATTTTAGCTCTAACACTGATGATCCACCTACAAATGTGAACTGACGTTCAAAAATAAAACATTTGAAAACAGACCATTTTCCACATTTCTGAAGCATGACCTAATGGGGGGGTGTTATCTCTTTTGTCAGAAATCAGCTGTTTTTGCTTGAACATTAAATGCCTCCAAATAGTATTTAATTCACTTCCCGAGCCCCTGGAAGAATGAAAATCACTTTAAACATGCTAATTTTAGCTCTAACACTGATGATCCACCTACAAATGTGAACTGACATTCAAAAATAAAACATTTGAAAACGGACCATTTTCCACATTTCTGAAGCATGACGTAATGGGGGGGTGTTATCTCTTTTGTCGAAAATCAGCCGTTTTTGCTCGAACATTAAATGCCTAAAATGGTATTCAATTAACTTCCCGGGGTGAAGAAACCCTTTTTGCGAACTCAGAGTGAGTAAATTGGCCATTTTCATGCACTTTTAACCATTCCATAAATCTTGCGTTTAGGGCCCCTGGAAGCATGAAAATCACTTTAAACATGCTAATTTTAGCTCTAACACTGATGATCCACCTACAAATGTGAACTGACGTTCAAAAATAAAACATTTGAAAACTGACCATTTTCCACATTTCTGAAGCATGACGTAATGGGGGGGTGTTATCTCTTTTGTCAGAAATCAGCTGTTTTTGCTTGAACATTAAATGCCTCCAAATAGTATTTAATTCACTTCCCGAGCCCCTGGAAGCATGAAAATCACTTTAAACATGCTAATTTTAGCTCTAACACTGATGATCCACCTACAAATGTGAACTGACGTTCAAAAATAAAACATTTGAAAACGGACCATTTTCCACATTTCTGAAGCATGACGTAATGGGGGGGTGTTATCTCTTTTGTCGAAAATCAGCCGTTTTTGCTCGAACATTAAATGCCTCCAAATGGTATTTAATTAACTTCCCGGGGTGAAGAAACCCTTTTTGCGAACTCAGAGTGAGTAAATTGGCCATTTTCATGCACTTTTAACCATTCCATAAATCTTGTGTTTAGGGCCCCTGGAAGCATGAAAATCACTTTAAACATGCTAATTTTAGCTCTAACACTGATGATCCACCTACAAATGTGAACTGACGTTCAAAAATAAAACATTTGAAAACGGACCATTTTCCACATTCCTGAAGCATGACGTAATGGGGGGGTGTTATCTCTTTTGTCGAAAATCAGCCGTTTTTGCTTGAACATTAAATGCCTCCAAATAGTATTTAATTCACTTCCCGAGCCCCTGGAAGCATGAAAATCACTTTAAACATGCTAATTTTAGCTCTAACACTGATGATCCACCTACAAATGTGAACTGACGTTCAAAAATAAAACATTTGAAAACGGACCATTTTCCACATTTCTGAAGCATGACGTAATGGGGGGGTGTTATCTCTTTTGTCGAAAAAAAGCCGTTTTTGCTCGAACATTAAATGCCTCCAAATGGTATTTAATTAACTTCCCGGGGTGAAGAAACCCTTTTTGCGAACTCAGAGTGAGTAAATTGGCCATTTTCATGCACTTTTAACCATTCCATAAATCTTGTGTTTAGGGCCCCTGGAAGCATGAAAATCACTTTAAACATGCTAATTTTAGCTCTAACACTGATGATCCACCTACAAATGTGAACTGACGTTCAAAAATAAAACATTTGAAAACGGACCATTTTCCACATTTCTGAACCATGACGTAATGGGGGGGTGTTATCTCTTTTGTCAGAAATCAGCTGTTTTTGCTTGAACATTAAATGCCTCCAAATAGTATTTAATTCACTTCCTGAGCCCCTGGAAGCATGAAAATCACTTTAAACATGCTAATTTTAGCTCTAACACTGATAATCCACCTACAAATGTGAACTGACGTTCAAAAATAAAACATTTGAAAACGGACCATTTTCCACATTTCTGAAGCATGACGTAATGGGGGGGTGTTATCTATTTTGTCGAAAATCAGCCGTTTTTGCTCGAACATTAAATGCCTACAAATGGTATTCAATTAACTTCCCGGGGTGAAGAAACCCTTTTTGAGAACTCAGAGTGAGTAAATTGGCCATTTTCATGCGCTTTTAACCATTCCATAAATCTTGTGTTTAGGGCCCCTGGAAGCATGAAAATCACTTTAAACATGCTAATTTTAGCTCTAACACTGATGATCCACCTACAAATGTGAACTGATGTTCAAAAATAAAACATTTGAAAACGGACCATTTTCCACATTTCTGAAGCAGGACGTAATGGGGGGGGGTGTTATCTCTTTTGTCAGAAATCAGCTGTTTTTGATTGAACATTAAATGCCTCCAAATTGTATTTAATTCACTTACCAAGCCCCTGGAAGCATGAAAATCACTTTAAACTTGCTAATTTTAGCTCTAACACTGATGATCCACCTACAAATATGAACTGATGTTCAAAAATAAAACATTTGAAAACGGACCATTTTCCACATTTCTGAAGCATGACGTAATGGGGGGGGTGTTATCTCTTTTGTCGAAAATCAGCCGTTTTTGCTTGAACATTAAATGCCTCCAAATAGTATTTAATTCACTGCTTGAGCCCCTGGAAGCATGAAAATCACTTTAAACATGCTAATTTTAGCTCTAACACTGATGATCCACCTACAAATGTGAAATGACGTTCAAAAATAAAACATTTGAAAACAGACCATTTTCC
Source organism: Lissotriton vulgaris (assembly GCF_964263255.1). NCBI lineage: Eukaryota > Metazoa > Chordata > Amphibia > Caudata > Salamandridae > Lissotriton > Lissotriton vulgaris. The sequence continues at coordinate 314,104,656 of NC_141698.1, forward strand.
ACATTTCTGAAGCATGACGTAATGGGGGGGTGTTATCTCTTTTGTCGAAAATCAGCCGTTTTTGCTCGAACATTAAATGCCTCCAAATGGTATTTAATTAACTTCCCGGGGTGAAGAAACCCTTTTTGAGAACTCAGAGTGAGTAAATTGGCCATTTTCATGCACTTTTAACCATTCCACAAATCTTGTGTTTAGGGCCCCTGGAAGCATGAAAATCACTTTAAACATGCAAATTTTAGCTCTAACACTGATGATCCACCTACAAATGTGAACTGACGTTCAAAAATAAAACATTTGAAAACGGACCATTTTCCACATTTCTGAAGCATGACGTAATGGGGGGGTGTTATCTCTTTTGTCAGAAATCAGCTGTTTTTGCTTGAACATTAAATGCCTCCAAATAGTATTTAATTCACTTCCCGAGCCCCTGGAAGCATGAAAATCACTTTAAACATGCTAATTTTAGCTCTAACACTGATGATCCACCTACAAATGTGAACTGACGTTCAAAAATAAAACATTTGAAAACGGACCATTTTCCACATTTCTGAAGCATGACGTAATGGGGGGGTGTTATCTCTTTTGTCGAAAATCAGCCGTTTTTGCTCGAACATTAAATGCCTCCAAATGGTATTTAATTAACTTCCCGGCGTGAAGAAACCCTTTTTGAGAACTCAGAGTGAGTAAATTGGCCATTTTCATGCGCTTTTAACCATTCCATAAATCTTGTGTTTAGGGCCCCTGGAAGCATGAAAATCACTTTAAACATGCTAATTTTAGCTCTAACACTGATGATCCACCTACAAATGTGAACTGACGTTCAAAAATAAAACATTTGAAAATGGACCATTTTCCACATTTCTGAAGCATGACGTAATGGGGGGGTGTTATCTCTTTTGTCAGAAATCAGCTGTTTTTGCTTGAACATTAAATGCCTCCAAATAGTATTTAATTCACTTCCCGAGCCCCTGGAAGCATGAAAATCACTTTAAACATGCTAATTTTAGCTCTAACACTGATGATCCACCTACAAATGTGAACTGACGTTCAAAAATAAAACATTTGAAAACGGACCATTTTCCACATTTCTGAAGCATGACGTAATGGGGGGGTGTTATCTCTTTTGTCGAAAATCAGCCGTTTTTGCTCGAACATTAAATGCCTCCAAATGGTATTTAATTAACTTCCCGGGGTGAAGAAACCCTTTTTGCGAACTCAGAGTGAGTAAATTGGCCATTTTCATGCACTTTTAACCATTCCATAAATCTTGTGTTTAGGGCCCCTGGAAGCATGAAAATCACTTTAAACATGCTAATTTTAGCTCTAACACTGATGATCCACCTACAAATGTGAACTGACGTTCAAAAATAAAACATTTGAAAACAGACCATTTTCCACATTTCTGAAGCATGACCTAATGGGGGGGTGTTATCTCTTTTGTCAGAAATCAGCTGTTTTTGCTTGAACATTAAATGCCTCCAAATAGTATTTAATTCACTTCCCGAGCCCCTGGAAGAATGAAAATCACTTTAAACATGCTAATTTTAGCTCTAACACTGATGATCCACCTACAAATGTGAACTGACATTCAAAAATAAAACATTTGAAAACGGACCATTTTCCACATTTCTGAAGCATGACGTAATGGGGGGGTGTTATCTCTTTTGTCGAAAATCAGCCGTTTTTGCTCGAACATTAAATGCCTAAAATGGTATTCAATTAACTTCCCGGGGTGAAGAAACCCTTTTTGCGAACTCAGAGTGAGTAAATTGGCCATTTTCATGCACTTTTAACCATTCCATAAATCTTGCGTTTAGGGCCCCTGGAAGCATGAAAATCACTTTAAACATGCTAATTTTAGCTCTAACACTGATGATCCACCTACAAATGTGAACTGACGTTCAAAAATAAAACATTTGAAAACTGACCATTTTCCACATTTCTGAAGCATGACGTAATGGGGGGGTGTTATCTCTTTTGTCAGAAATCAGCTGTTTTTGCTTGAACATTAAATGCCTCCAAATAGTATTTAATTCACTTCCCGAGCCCCTGGAAGCATGAAAATCACTTTAAACATGCTAATTTTAGCTCTAACACTGATGATCCACCTACAAATGTGAACTGACGTTCAAAAATAAAACATTTGAAAACGGACCATTTTCCACATTTCTGAAGCATGACGTAATGGGGGGGTGTTATCTCTTTTGTCGAAAATCAGCCGTTTTTGCTCGAACATTAAATGCCTCCAAATGGTATTTAATTAACTTCCCGGGGTGAAGAAACCCTTTTTGCGAACTCAGAGTGAGTAAATTGGCCATTTTCATGCACTTTTAACCATTCCATAAATCTTGTGTTTAGGGCCCCTGGAAGCATGAAAATCACTTTAAACATGCTAATTTTAGCTCTAACACTGATGATCCACCTACAAATGTGAACTGACGTTCAAAAATAAAACATTTGAAAACGGACCATTTTCCACATTCCTGAAGCATGACGTAATGGGGGGGTGTTATCTCTTTTGTCGAAAATCAGCCGTTTTTGCTTGAACATTAAATGCCTCCAAATAGTATTTAATTCACTTCCCGAGCCCCTGGAAGCATGAAAATCACTTTAAACATGCTAATTTTAGCTCTAACACTGATGATCCACCTACAAATGTGAACTGACGTTCAAAAATAAAACATTTGAAAACGGACCATTTTCCACATTTCTGAAGCATGACGTAATGGGGGGGTGTTATCTCTTTTGTCGAAAAAAAGCCGTTTTTGCTCGAACATTAAATGCCTCCAAATGGTATTTAATTAACTTCCCGGGGTGAAGAAACCCTTTTTGCGAACTCAGAGTGAGTAAATTGGCCATTTTCATGCACTTTTAACCATTCCATAAATCTTGTGTTTAGGGCCCCTGGAAGCATGAAAATCACTTTAAACATGCTAATTTTAGCTCTAACACTGATGATCCACCTACAAATGTGAACTGACGTTCAAAAATAAAACATTTGAAAACGGACCATTTTCCACATTTCTGAACCATGACGTAATGGGGGGGTGTTATCTCTTTTGTCAGAAATCAGCTGTTTTTGCTTGAACATTAAATGCCTCCAAATAGTATTTAATTCACTTCCTGAGCCCCTGGAAGCATGAAAATCACTTTAAACATGCTAATTTTAGCTCTAACACTGATAATCCACCTACAAATGTGAACTGACGTTCAAAAATAAAACATTTGAAAACGGACCATTTTCCACATTTCTGAAGCATGACGTAATGGGGGGGTGTTATCTATTTTGTCGAAAATCAGCCGTTTTTGCTCGAACATTAAATGCCTACAAATGGTATTCAATTAACTTCCCGGGGTGAAGAAACCCTTTTTGAGAACTCAGAGTGAGTAAATTGGCCATTTTCATGCGCTTTTAACCATTCCATAAATCTTGTGTTTAGGGCCCCTGGAAGCATGAAAATCACTTTAAACATGCTAATTTTAGCTCTAACACTGATGATCCACCTACAAATGTGAACTGATGTTCAAAAATAAAACATTTGAAAACGGACCATTTTCCACATTTCTGAAGCAGGACGTAATGGGGGGGGGTGTTATCTCTTTTGTCAGAAATCAGCTGTTTTTGATTGAACATTAAATGCCTCCAAATTGTATTTAATTCACTTACCAAGCCCCTGGAAGCATGAAAATCACTTTAAACTTGCTAATTTTAGCTCTAACACTGATGATCCACCTACAAATATGAACTGATGTTCAAAAATAAAACATTTGAAAACGGACCATTTTCCACATTTCTGAAGCATGACGTAATGGGGGGGGTGTTATCTCTTTTGTCGAAAATCAGCCGTTTTTGCTTGAACATTAAATGCCTCCAAATAGTATTTAATTCACTGCTTGAGCCCCTGGAAGCATGAAAATCACTTTAAACATGCTAATTTTAGCTCTAACACTGATGATCCACCTACAAATGTGAAATGACGTTCAAAAATAAAACATTTGAAAACAGACCATTTTCCACATTTCTGAAGCATGACGTAATGGGGGGGTGTTATCTCTTTTGTCGAAAATCAGCCGTTTTTGCTCGAACATTAAATGCCTCCAAATGGTATTTAATTAACTTCCCGGGGTGAAGAAACCCTTTTTGAGAACTCAGAGTGAGTAAATTGGCCATTTTCATGCACTTTTAACCATTCCACAAATCTTGTGTTTAGGGCCCCTGGAAGCATGAAAATCACTTTAAACATGCAAATTTTAGCTCTAACACTGATGATCCACCTACAAATGTGAACTGACGTTCAAAAATAAAACATTTGAAAACGGACCATTTTCCACATTTCTGAAGCATGACGTAATGGGGGGGGGTGTTATCTCTTTTGTCGAAAATCAGCCGTTTTTGCTTGAACATTAAATGCCTCCAACTAGTATTTAATTCACTTCCCGAGCCCCTGGAAGCATGAAAATCACTTTAAACATGCTAATTTTAGCTCTTACACTGATGATCCACCTACAAATGTAAACTGACGTTCAAAAATAAAACATTTGAAAACAGACCATTTTCCACATTTCTGAAGCATGACGTAATGGGGGGGTGTTATCTCTTTTGTCGAAAATCAGCCGTTTTTGCTCGAACATTAAATGCCTCCAAATGGTATTTAATTAACTTCCCGGGGTGAAGAAACCCTTTTTGAGAACTCAGAGTGAGTAAATTGGCCATTTTCATGCACTTTTAACCATTCCATAAATCTTGTGTTTAGGGCCCCTGGAAGCATGAAAATCACTTTAAACATGCTAATTTTAGCTCTAACACTGATGATCCACCTACAAATGTGAACTGACGTTCAAAAATAAAACATTTGAAAACTGACCATTTTCCACATTTCTGAATCATGACGTAATGGGGGGGGTGTTATCTCTTTTGTCGAAAATAAGCCGTTTTTGCTTGAACATTAAATGCCTCCAAATAGTATTTAATTCACTTCCCGAGCCCCTGGAAGCATGAAAATCACTTTAAACATGCTAATTTTAGCTCTAACACTGATGATCCACCTACAAATGTGAACTGACGTTCAAAAATAAAACATTTGAAAACAGACCATTTTCCACATTTCTGAAGCATGACGTAATGGGGGGGGTGTTATCTCTTTTGTCGAAAATAAGCCGTTTTTGCTCCAACATTAAATGCCTCCAAATGGTATTTAATTAACTTCCCGGGGTGAAGAAACCCTTTTTGAGAACTCAGAGTGAGTAAATTGGCCATTTTCATGCACTTTTAACCATTCCATAAATCTTTTGTTTAGGGCCCCTGGAAGCATGAAAATCACTTTAAACATGCTAATTTTAGCTCTAACACTGATGATCCACCTACAAATGTGAACTGACGTTCAAAAATAAAACATTTGAAAACTGACCATTTTCCACATTTCTGAACCATGACGTAATGGGGGGGTGTTATCTCTTTTGTCAGAAATCAGCTGTTTTTGCTTGAACATTAAATGCCTCCAAATAGTATTTAATTCACTTCCCGAGCCCCTGGAAGCATGAAAATCACTTTAAACATGCTAATTTTAGCTCTAACACTGATGATCCACCTACAAATGTGAACTGACGTTCAAAAATAAAACATTTGAAAACGGACCATTTTCCACATTTCTGAAGCATGACGTAATGGGGGGGTGTTATCTCTTTTGTCAAAAATCAGCCGTTTTTGCTCGAACATTAAATGCCTCCAAATGGTATTTAATTAACTTCCCGGGGTGAAGAAACCCTTTTTGCGAACTCAGAGTGAGTAAATTGGCCATTTTCATGCACTTTTAACCATTCCATAAATCTTGTGTTTAGGGCCCCTGGAAGCATGAAAATCACTTTAAACATGCTAATTTTAGCTCTAACACTGATTATCCACCTACAAATGTGAACTGACGTTCAAAAATAAAACATTTGAAAACTGACCATTTTCCACATTTCTGAAGCATGACGTAATGGGGGGGTGTTATCTCTTTTGTCAGAAATCAGCTGTTTTTGCTTGAACATTAAATGCCTCCAAATATTATTTAATTCACTTCCCGAGCCCCTGGAAGCATGAAAATCACTTTAAACATGCTAATTTTAGCTCTAACACTGATGATCCACCTACAAATGTGAACTGACGTTCAAAAATAAAACATTTGAAAACGGACCATTTTCCACATTTCTGAAGCATGACGTAATGGGGGGGTGTTATCTCTTTTGTCGAAAATCAGCCGTTTTTGCTCGAACATTAAATGCCTACAAATGGTATTCAATTAACTTCCCGGGGTGAAGAAACCCTTTTTGAGAACTCAGAGTGAGTAAATTGGCCATTTTCATGCGCTTTTAACCATTCCATAAATCTTGTGTTTAGGGCCCTGGAAGCATGAAAATCACTTTAAACATGCTAATTTTAGCTCTAACACTGATGATCCACCTACAAATGTGAACTGATGTTCAAAAATAAAACATTTGAAAACGGACCATTTTCCACATTTCTGAAGCAGGACGTAATGGGGGGGGGGGGTGTTATCTCTTTTGTCAGAAATCAGCTGTTTTTGATTGAACATTAAATGCCTCCAAATTGTATTTAATTCACTTACCAAGCCCCTGGAAGCATGAAAATCACTTTAAACGTGCTAATTTTAGCTCTAACACTGATGATCCACCTACAAATATGAACTGATGTTCAAAAATAAAACATTTGAAAACGGACCATTTTCCACATTTCTGAAGCATGACGTAATGGGGGGGTGTTATCTCTTGTCGAAAATCAGCCGTTTTTGCTCGAACATTAAATGCCTCCAAATGGTATTTAATTAACTTCCCGGGGTGAAGAAACCCTTTTTGCGAACTCAGAGTGAGTAAATTGGCCATTTTCATGCACTTTTAACCATTCCATAAATCTTGTGTTTAGGGCCCCTGGAAGCATGAAAATCACTTTAAACATGCTAACTTTAGCTCTAACACTGATGATCCACCTACAAATGTGAACTGACGTTCAAAAATAAAACATTTGAAAACGGACCATTTTCCACATTTCTGAAGCATGACGTAATGGGGGGGTGTTATCTCTTTTGTCGAAAATCAGCCGTTTTTGCTTGAACATTAAATGCCTCCAACTAGTATTTAATTCACTTCCCGAGCCCCTGGAAGCATGAAAATCACTTTAAACATGCTAATTTTAGCTCTTACACTGATGATCCACCTACAAATGTAAACTGACGTTCAAAAATAAAACATTTGAAAACAGACCATTTTCCACATTTCTGAAGCATGACGTAATGGGGGGGTGTTATCTCTTTTGTCGAAAATCAGCCGTTTTTGCTCGAACATTAAATGCCTCCAAATGGTATTTAATTAACTTCCCGGGGTGAAGAAACCCTTTTTGAGAACTCAGAGTGAGTAAAATGGCCATTTTCATGCCCTTTTAACCATTCCATAAATCTTGTGTTTAGGGCCCCTGGAAGCATGAAAATCACTTTAAACATGCTAATTTTAGCGCTAACACTGATGATCCACCTACAAATGTGAACTGACGTTCAAAAATAAAACATTTGAAAACGGACCATTTTCCACATTTCTGAAGCATGACGTAATGGGGGGGTGTTATCTCTTTTGTCAAAAATCAGCCGTTTTTGCTTGAACATTAAATGCCTCCAAATAGTATTTAATTCACTTCCCGAGCCCCTGGAAGCATGAAAATCACTTTAAACATGCTAATTTTAGCTCTAACACTGATGATCCACCTACAAATGTGAACTGACGTTCAAAAATAAAACATTTGAAAACAGACCATTTTCCACATTTCTGAAGCATGACGTAATGGGGGGGGTGTTATCTCTTTTGTCGAAAATCAGCCATTTTTGCTCCAACATTAAATGCCTCCAAATGGTATTTAATTAACTTCCCGGGGTGAAGAAACCCTTTTTGAGAACTCAGAGTGAGTAAATTGGCCATTTTCATGCACTTTTAACCATTCCATAAATCTTTTGTTTAGGGCCCCTGGAAGCATGAAAATCACTTTAAACGTGCTAATTTTAGCTCTAACACTGATGATCCACCTACAAATGTGAACTGACGTTCAAAAATAAAACATTTGAAAACGGACCATTTTCCACATTTCTGAAGCATGACGTAATGGGGGGGTGTTATCTCTTTTGTCAGAAATCAGCTGTTTTTGCTTGAACATTAAATGCCTCCAAATAGTATTTAATCCACTTCCCGAGCCCCTGGAAGCATGAAAATCACTTTAAACATGCTAATTTTAGCTCTAACACTGATGATCCACCTACAAACGTGAACTGACGTTCAAAAATAAAACATTTGAAAACGGACCATTTTCCACATTTCTGAAGCATGACGTAATGGGGGGGTGTTATCTCTTGTCGAAAATCAGCCGTTTTTGCTCGAACATTAAATGCCTCCAAATGGTATTTAATTAACTTCCCGGGGTGAAGAAACCCTTTTTGCGAACTCAGAGTGAGTAAATTGGCCATTTTCATGCACTTTTAACCATTCCATAAATCTTGTGTTTAGGGCCCCTGGAAGCATGAAAATCACTTTAAACATGCTAATTTTAGCTCTAATACTGATGATCCACCTACAAATGTGAACTGACGTTCAAAAATAAAACATTTGAAAACTGACCATTTTCCACATTTCTGAAGCATGACGTAATGGGGGGGTGTTATCTCTTTTGTCAGAAATCAGCTGTTTTTGCTTGAACATTAAATGCCTCCAAATAGTATTTAATTCACTTCCCGAGCCCCTGGAAGCATGAAAATCACTTTAAACATGCTAATTTTAGCTCTAACACTGATGATCCACCTACAAATGTGAACTGACGTTCAAAAATAAAACATTTGAAAACAGACCATTTTCCACATTTCTGAAGCATGACGTAATGGGGGGGTGTTATCTCTTTTGTCGAAAATCAGCCGTTTTTGCTCGAACATTAAATGCCTCCAAATGGTATTTATTTAACTTCCCGGGGTGAAGAAACCCTTTTTGAGAACTCAGAGTGAGTAAATTGGCCATTTTCATGCACTTTTAACCATTCCATAAATCTTGTGTTTAGGGCCCCTGGAAGCATGAAAATCACTTTAAACATGCTAATTTTAGCTCTAACACTGATGATCCACCTACAAATGTGAACTGACGTTCAAAAATAAAACATTTGAAAACGGACCATTTTCCACATTTCTGAAGCATGACGTAATGGGGGGTGTTATCTCTTTTGTCGAAAATCAGCCGTTTTTGCTTGAACATTAAATGCCTCCAAATAGTATTTAATTCACTTCCCGAGCCCCTGGAAGCATGAAAATCACTTTAAACATGCTAATTTTAGCTCTAACACTGATGATCCACCTACAAATGTGAACTGACGTTCAAAAATAAAACATTTGAAAACGGACCATTTTCCACATTTCTGAAGCATGACGTAATGGGGGGGTGTTATCTCTTTTGTCAGAAATCAGCTGTTTTTGCTTGAACATTAAATGCCTCCAAATAGTATTTAATTCACTTCCCGAGCCCCTGGAAGCATGAAAATCACTTTAAACATGCTAATTTTAGCTCTAACACTGATGATCCACCTACAAATGTGAACTGACATTCAAAAATAAAACATTCGAAAACGGATCATTTTCCACATTTCTGAAGCATGACGTAATGGGGGGGGTGTTATCTCTTTTGTCGAAACTCAGCCGTTTTTGCTCGAACATTAAATGCCTACAAATGGTATTTAATTAACTTCCCGGGGTGAAGAAACCCTTTTTGAGAACTCAGAGTGAGTAAATTGGCCATTTTCATGCACTTTTAACCATTCCATAAATCTTGTGTTTAGGGCCCCTGGAAGCATGAAAATCACTTTAAACATGCTAATTTTAGCTCTAACACTGATGATCCACCTACAAATGTGAACTGACGTTCAAAAATAAAACATTTGAAAACGGACCATTTTCCACATTCCTGAAGCATGACGTAATGGGGGGGTGTTATCTCTTTTGTCGAAAATCAGCCGTTTTTGCTTGAACATTAAATGCCTCCAAATAGTATTTAATTCACTTCCCGAGCCCCTGGAAGCATGAAAATCACTTTAAACATGCTAATTTTAGCTCTAACACTGATGATCCACCTACAAATGTGAACTGACGTTCAAAAATAAAACATTTGAAAACGGACCATTTTCCACATTTCTGAAGCATGACGTAATGGGGGGGTGTTATCTCTTTTGTCGAAAAAAAGCCGTTTTTGCTCGAACATTAAATGCCTCCAAATGGTATTTAATTAACTTCCCGGGGTGAAGAAACCCTTTTTGCGAACTCAGAGTGAGTAAATTGGCCATTTTCATGCACTTTTAACCAAACCATAAATCTTGTGTTTAGGGCCCCTGGAAGCATGAAAATCACTTTAAACATGCTAATTTTAGCTCTAACACTGATGATCCACCTACAAATGTGAACTGACGTTCAAAAATAAAACATTTGAAAACGGACCATTTTCCACATTTCTGAACCATGACGTAATGGGGGGGTGTTATCTCTTTTGTCAGAAATCAGCTGTTTTTGCTTGAAAATTAAATGCCTCCAAATAGTATTTAATTCACTTCCCGAGCCCCTGGAAGCATGAAAATCACTTTAAACATGCTAATTTTAGCTCTAACACTGATAATCCACCTACAAATGTGAACTGACGTTCAAAAATAAAACATTTGAAAACGGACCATTTTCCACATTTCTGAAGCATGACGTAATGGGGGGGTGTTATCTATTTTGTCGAAAATCAGCCGTTTTTGCTCGAACATTAAATGCCTCCAAATGGTATTTAATTAACTTCCCGGGGTGAAGAAACCCTTTTTGCGAACTCAGAGTGAGTAAATTGGCCATTTTCATGCACTTTTAACCATTCCATAAATCTTGTGTTTAGGGCCCCTGGAAGCATGAAAATCACTTTAAACATGCTAATTTTAGCTCTAACACTGATGATCAACCTACAAATGTGAACTGACGTTCAAAAATAAAACATTTGAAAACGGACCATTTTCTACATTTCTGAAGCATGACGTAATGGGGGGGTGTTATCTCTTTTGTCGAAAATCAGCCGTTTTTGCTCGAACATTAAATGCCTCCAAATGGTATTTAATTAACTTCCCGGGGTGAAGAAACCCTTTTTGAGAACTCAGAGTGAGTAAATTGGCCATTTTCATGCACTTTTCACCATTCCATAAATCTTGTGTTTAGGGCCCCTGGAAGCATGAAAATCACTTTAAACATGCAAATTTTAGCTCTAACACTGATGATCCACCTACAAATGTGAACTGACGTTCAAAAATAAAACATTTGAAAACGGACCATTTTCCACATTTCTGAAGCATGACGTAATGGGGGGGGTGTTATCTCTTTTGTCGAAAATCAGCCGTTTTTGCTTGAACATTAAATGCCTCCAACTAGTATTTAATTCACTTCCCGAGCCCCTGGAAGCATGAAAATCACTTTAAACATGCTAATTTTAGCTCTTACACTGATGATCCACCTACAAATGTAAACTGACGTTCAAAAATAAAACATTTGAAAACAGACCATTTTCCACATTTCTGAAGCATGACGTAATGGGGGGGTGTTATCTCTTTTGTCGAAAATCAGCCGTTTTTGCTCGAACATTAAATGCCTCCAAATGGTATTTAATTAACTTCCCGGGGTGAAGAAACCCTTTTTGCGAACTCAGAGTGAGTAAATTGGCCATTTTCATGCACTTTTAACCATTCCATAAATCTTTTGTTTAGGGCCCCTGGAAGCATGAAAATCACTTTAAACATGCTAATTTTAGCTCTAACACTGATGATCCACCTACAAATGTGAACTGACGTTCAAAAATAAAACATTTGAAAACTGACCATTTTCCACATTTCTGAAGCATGACGTAATGGGGGGGTGTTATCTCTTTTGTCAGAAATCAGCTGTTTTTGCTTGAACATTAAATGCCTCCAAATAGTATTTAATTCACTTCCCGAGCCCCTGGAAGCATGAAAATCACTTTAAACATGCTAATTTTAGCTCTAACACTGATGATCCACCTACAAATGTGAACTGACGTTCAAAAATAAAACATTTGAAAACAGACCATTTTCCACATTTCTGAAGCATGACGTAATGGGGGGGTGTTATCTCTTTTGTCGAAAATCAGCCGTTTTTGCTCGAACATTAAATGCCTCCAAATGGTATTTAATTAACTTCCCGGGGTGAAGAAACCCTTTTTGAGAACTCAGAGTGAGTAAATTGGCCATTTTCATGCACTTTTAACCATTCCATAAATCTTGTGTTTAGGGCCCCTGGAAGCATGAAAATCACTTTAAACATGCTAATTTTAGCTCTAACACTGATGATCCACCTACAAATGTGAACTGACGTTCAAAAATAAAACATTTGAAAACGGACCATTTTCCACATTTCTGAAGCATGACGTAATGGGGGGGTGTTATCTCTTTTGTCGAAAATCAGCCGTTTTTGCTTGAACATTAAATGCCTCCAAATAGTATTTAATTCACTTCCCGAGCCCCTGGAAGCATGAAAATCACTTTAAACATGCTAATTTTAGCTCTAACACTGATGATCCACCTACAAATGTGAACTGACGTTCAAAAATAAAACATTTGAAAACAGACCATTTTCCACATTTCTGAAGCATGACGTAATGGGGGGGGGTTTATCTCTTTTGTCGAAAATCAGCCGTTTTTGCTCCAACATTAAATGCCTCCAAATGGTATTTAATTAACTTCCCGGGGTGAAGAAACCCTTTTTGAGAACTCAGAGTGAGTAAATTGGCCATTTTCATGCACTTTTAACCATTCCATAAATCTTGTGTTTAGGGCCCCTGGAAGCATGAAAATCACTTTAAACATGCTAATTTTAGCTCTAACACTGATGATCCACCTACAAATGTGAACTGACGTTCAAAAATAAAACATTTGAAAACGGACCATTTTCCACATTTCTGAAGCATGACGTAATGGGGGGTGTTATCTCTTTTGTCAGAAATCAGCTGTTTTTGCTTGAACATTAAATGCCTCCAAATAGTATTTAATTCACTTCCCGAGCCCCTGGAAGCATGAAAATCACTTTAAACATGCTAATTTTAGCTCTAACACTGATGATCCACCTACAAATGTGAACTGACGTTCAAAAATAAAACATTTGAAAACGGACCATTTTCCACATTTCTGAAGCATGACGTAAGGGGGGGTGTTATCTCTTTTGTCGAAAATCAGCCGTTTTTGCTCGAACATTAAATGCCTCCAAATGGTATTTAATTAACTTCCCGGGGTGAAGAAACCCTTTTTGCGAACTCAGAGTGAGTAAATTGGCCATTTTCATGCACTTTTAACCATTCCATAAATCTTGTGTTTAGGGCCCCTGGAAGCATGAAAATCACTTTAAACATGCTAATTTTAGCTCTAACACTGATGATCCACCTACAAATGTGAACTGACGTTCAAAAATAAAACATTTGAAAACTGACCATTTTCCACATTTCTGAAGCATGACGTAATGGGGGGGTGTTATCTCTTTTGTCAGAAATCAGCTGTTTTTGCTTGAACATTAAATGCCTCCAAATAGTATTTAATTCACTTCCCGAGCCCCTGGAAGCATGAAAATCACTTTAAACATGCTAATTTTAGCTCTAACACTGATGATCCACCTACAAATGTGAACTGACGTTCAAAAATAAAACATTTGAAAACGGACCATTTTCCACATTTCTGAAGCATGACGTAATGGGGGGGTGTTATCACTTTTGTCGAAAATCAGCCGTTTTTGCTCGAACATTAAATGCCTCCAAATGGTATTTAATTAACTTCCCGGGGTGAAGAAACCCTTTTTGCGAACTCAGAGTGAGTAAATTGGCCATTTTCATGCACTTTTAACCATTCCATAAATCTTGTGTTTAGGGCCCCTGGAAGCATGAAAATCACTTTAAACATGCTAATTTTAGCTCTAACACTGATGATCCACCTACAAATGTGAACTGACGTTCAAAAATAAAACATTTGAAAACGGACCATTTTCCACATTCCTGAAGCATGACGTAATGGGGGGGTGTTATCTCTTTTGTCGAAAATCAGCCGTTTTTGCTTGAACATTAAATGCCTCCAAATAGTATTTAATTCACTTCCCGAGCCCCTGGAAGCATGAAAATCACTTTAAACATGCTAATTTTAGCTCTAACACTGATGATCCACCTACAAATGTGAACTGACGTTCAAAAATAAAACATTTGAAAACGGACCATTTTCCACATTTCTGAAGCATGACGTAATGGGGGGGTGTTATCTCTTTTGTCGAAAAAAAGCTGTTTTTGCTCGAACATTAAATGCCTCCAAATGGTATTTAATTAACTTCCCGGGGTGAAGAAACCCTTTTTGCGAACTCAGAGTGAGTAAATTGGCCATTTTCATGCACTTTTAACCATTCCATAAATCTTGTGTTTAGGGCCCCTGGAAGCATGAAAATCACTTTAAACATGCTAATTTTAGCTCTAACACTGATGATCCACCTACAAATGTGAACTGACGTTCAAAAATAAAACATTTGAAAACGGACCATTTTCCACATTTCTGAAGCAGGACGTAATGGGGGGGGGGGTGTTATCTCTTTTGTCAGAAATCAGCTGTTTTTGATTGAACATTAAATGCCTCCAAATTGTATTTAATTCACTTACCAAGCCCCTGGAAGCATGAAAATCACTTTAAACTTGCTAATTTTAGCTCTAACACTGATGATCCACCTACAAATATGAACTGATGTTCAAAAATAAAACATTTGAAAACGGACCATTTTCCACATTTCTGAAGCATGACGTAATGGGGGGGGTGTTATCTCTTTTGTCGAAAATCAGCCGTTTTTGCTTGAACATTAAATGCCTCCAAATAGTATTTAATTCACTGCCCGAGCCCCTGGAAGCATGAAAATCACTTTAAACATGCTAATTTTAGCTCTAACACTGATGATCCACCTACAAATGTGAACTGACGTTCAAAAATAAAACATTTGAAAACAGACCATTTTCCACATTTCTGAAGCATGACGTAATGGGGGGGTGTTATCTCTTTTGTCGAAAATCAGCCGTTTTTGCTCGAACATTAAATGCCTCCAAATGGTATTTAATTAACTTCCCGGGGAGAAGAAACCCTTTTTGAGAACTCAGAGTGAGTAAATTGGCCATTTTCATGCACTTTTAACCATTCCACAAATCTTGTGTTTAGGGCCCCTGGAAGCATGAAAATCACTTTAAACATGCAAATTTTAGCTCTAACACTGATGATCCACCTACAAATGTGAACTGACGTTCAAAAATAAAACATTTCAAAACGGACCATTTTCCACATTTCTGAAGCATGACGTAATGGGGGGGGGTGTTATCTCTTTTGTCGAAAATCAGCCGTTTTTGCTTGAACATTAAATGCCTCCAACTAGTATTTAATTCACTTCCCGAGCCCCTGGAAGCATGAAAATCACTTTAAACATGCTAATTTTAGCTCTTACACTGATGATCCACCTACAAATGTAAACTGACGTTCAAAAATAAAACATTTGAAAACAGACCATTTTCCACATTTCTGAAGCATGACGTAATGGGGGGGTGTTATCTCTTTTGTCGAAAATCAGCCGTTTTTGCTCGAACATTAAATGCCTCCAAATGGTATTTAATTAACTTCCCGGGGTGAAGAAACCCTTTTTGAGAACTCAGAGTGAGTAAATTGGCCATTTTCATGCACTTTTAACCATTCCATAAATCTTGTGTTTAGGGCCCCTGGAAGCATGAAAATCACTTTAAACATGCTAATTTTAGCTCTAACACTGATGATCCACCTACAAATGTGAACTGACGTTCAAAAATAAAACATTTGAAAACTGACCATTTTCCACATTTCTGAAGCATGACGTAATGGGGGGGGTGTTATCTCTTTTGTCGAAAATCAGCCGTTTTTGCTTGAACATTAAATGCCTCCAAATAGTATTTAATTCACTTCCCGAGCCCCTGGAAGCATGAAAATCACTTTAAACATGCTAATTTTAGCTCTAACACTGATGATCCACCTACAAATGTGAACTGACGTTCAAAAATAAAACATTTGAAAACAGACCATTTTCCACATTTCTGAAGCATGACGTAATGGGGGGGGTGTTATCTCTTTTGTCGAAAATAAGCCGTTTTTGCTCCAACATTAAATGCCTCCAAATGGTATTTAATTAACTTCCCGGGGTGAAGAAACCCTTTTTGAGAACTCAGAGTGAGTAAATTGGCCATTTTCATGCACTTTTAACCATTCCATAAATCTTTTGTTTAGGGCCCCTGGAAGCATGAAAATCACTTTAAACATGCTAATTTTAGCTCTAACACTGATGATCCACCTACAAATGTGAACTGACGTTCAAAAATAAAACATTTGAAAACTGACCATTTTCCACATTTCTGAACCATGACGTAATGGGGGGGTGTTATCTCTTTTGTCAGAAATCAGCTGTTTTTGCTTGAACATTAAATGCCTCCAAATAGTATTTAATTCACTTCCCGAGCCCCTGGAAGCATGAAAATCACTTTAAACATGCTAATTTTAGCTCTAACACTGATGATCCACCTACAAATGTGAACTGACGTTCAAAAATAAAACATTTGAAAACGGACCATTTTCCACATTTCTGAAGCATGACGTAATGGGGGGGTGTTATCTCTTTTGTCAAAAATCAGCCGTTTTTGCTCGAACATTAAATGCCTCCAAATGGTATTTAATTAACTTCCCGGGGTGAAGAAACCCTTTTTGCGAACTCAGAGTGAGTAAATTGGCCATTTTCATGCACTTTTAACCATTCCATAAATCTTGTGTTTAGGGCCCCTGGAAGCATGAAAATCACTTTAAACATGCTAATTTTAGCTCTAACACTGATGATCCACCTACAAATGTGAACTGACGTTCAAAAATAAAACATTTGAAAACTGACCATTTTCCACATTTCTGAAGCATGACGTAATGGGGGGGTGTTATCTCTTTTGTCAGAAATCAGCTGTTTTTGCTTGAACATTAAATGCCTCCAAATAGTATTTAATTCACTTCCCGAACCCCTGGAAGCATGAAAATCACTTTAAACATGCTAATTTTAGCTCTAACACTGATGATCCACCTACAAATGTGAACTGACGTTCAAAAATAAAACATTTGAAAACGGACCATTTTCCACATTTCTGAAGCATGACGTAATGGGGGGGTGTTATCTCTTTTGTCGAAAATCAGCCGTTTTTGCTCGAACATTAAATGCCTACAAATGGTATTCAATTAACTTCCCGGGGTGAAGAAACCCTTTTTGAGAACTCAGAGTGAGTAAATTGGCCATTTTCATGCGCTTTTAACCATTCCATAAATCTTGTGTTTAGGGCCCTGGAAGCATGAAAATCACTTTAAACATGCTAATTTTAGCTCTAACACTGATGATCCACCTACAAATGTGAACTGATGTTCAAAAATAAAACATTTGAAAACGGACCATTTTCCACATTTCTGAAGCAGGACGTAATGGGGGGGGGGGGTGTTATCTCTTTTGTCAGAAATCAGCTGTTTTTGATTGAACATTAAATGACTCCAAATTGTATTTAATTCACTTACCAAGCCCCTGGAAGCATGAAAATCACTTTAAACGTGCTAATTTTAGCT
The DNA here is from genome assembly GCF_964263255.1 of Lissotriton vulgaris. Classification (NCBI taxonomy): domain Eukaryota; kingdom Metazoa; phylum Chordata; class Amphibia; order Caudata; family Salamandridae; genus Lissotriton; species Lissotriton vulgaris. The sequence goes on from NC_141698.1 coordinate 314,122,369, forward strand.
CTAACACTGATGATCCACCTACAAATATGAACTGATGTTCAAAAATAAAACATTTGAAAACGGACCATTTTCCACATTTCTGAAGCATGACGTAATGGGGGGGTGTTATCTCTTGTCGAAAATCAGCCGTTTTTGCTCGAACATTAAATGCCTCCAAATGGTATTTAATTAACTTCCCGGGGTGAAGAAACCCTTTTTGCGAACTCAGAGTGAGTAAATTGGCCATTTTCATGCACTTTTAACCATTCCATAAATCTTGTGTTTAGGGCCCCTGGAAGCATGAAAATCACTTTAAACATGCTAACTTTAGCTCTAACACTGATGATCCACCTACAAATGTGAACTGACGTTCAAAAATAAAACATTTGAAAACGGACCATTTTCCACATTTCTGAAGCATGACGTAATGGGGGGGTGTTATCTCTTTTGTCGAAAATCAGCCGTTTTTGCTTGAACATTAAATGCCTCCAAATAGTATTTAATTCACTGCCCGAGCCCCTGGAAGCATGAAAATCACTTTAAACATGCTAATTTTAGCTCTAACACTGATGATCCACCTACAAATGTGAACTGACGTTCAAAAATAAAACATTTGAAAACAGACCATTTTCCACATTTCTGAAGCATGACGTAATGGGGGGGTGTTATCTCTTTTGTCGAAAATCAGCCGTTTTTGCTCGAACATTAAATGCCTCCAAATGGTATTTAATTAACTTCCCGGGGTGAAGAAACACTTTTTGAGAACTCAGAGTGAGTAAATTGGCCATTTTCATGCACTTTTAACCATTCCATAAATCTTGTGTTTAGGGCCCCTGGAAGCATGAAAATCACTTTAAACATGCAAATTTTAGCTCTAACACTGATGATCCACCTACAAATGTGAACTGACGTTCAAAAATAAAACATTTGAAAACGGACCATTTTCCACATTTCTGAAGCATGACGTAATGGGGGGGGTGTTATCTCTTTTGTCGAAAATCAGCCGTTTTTGCTTGAACATTAAATGCCTCCAACTAGTATTTAATTCACTTCCCGAGCCCCTGGAAGCATGAAAATCACTTTAAACATGCTAATTTTAGCTCTTACACTGATGATCCACCTACAAATGTAAACTGACGTTCAAAAATAAAACATTTGAAAACAGACCATTTTCCACATTTCTGAAGCATGACGTAATGGGGGGGTGTTATCTCTTTTGTCGAAAATCAGCCGTTTTTGCTCGAACATTAAATGCCTCCAAATGGTATTTAATTAACTTCCCGGGGTGAAGAAACCCTTTTTGAGAACTCAGAGTGAGTAAAATGGCCATTTTCATGCCCTTTTAACCATTCCATAAATCTTGTGTTTAGGGCCCCTGGAAGCATGAAAATCACTTTAAACATGCTAATTTTAGCTCTAACACTGATGATCCACCTACAAATGTGAACTGACGTTCAAAAATAAAACATTTGAAAACGGACCATTTTCCACATTTCTGAAGCATAACGTAATGGGGGGGGGTGTTATCTCTTTTGTCGAAAATCAGCCGTTTTTGCTCGAACATTAAATGCCTCCAAATGGTATTTAATTAACTTCCCGGGGTGAAGAAACCCTTTTTGGGAACTCAGAGTGAGTAAATTGGCCATTTTTTTATGCACTTTTAACCATTCCATAAATCTTGTGTTTAGGGCCCCTGGAAGCATGAAAATCACTTTAAACATGCTAATTTTAGCTCTAACACTGATGATCCACCTACAAATGTGAACTGACGTTCAAAAATAAAACATTTGAAAACGGACCATTTTCCACATTTCTGAAGCATGACGTAATGGGGGGGTGTTATCTCTTTTGTCAGAAATCAGCTGTTTTTGCTTGAACATTAAATACCTCCAAATAGTATTTAATTCACTTCCAGAGCCCCTGGAAGCATGAAAATCACTTTAAACATGCTAATTTTAGCTCTAACACTGATGATCCACCTACAAATGTGACCTGACGTTCAAAAATAAAACATTTGAAAACGGACCATTTTCCACATTTCTGAAGCATGACGTAATGGGGGGGGTGTTATCTCTTTTGTCGAAAATCAGCCGTTTTTGCTCGAACATTAAATGCCTCCAAATGGTATTTAATTAACTTCCCGGGGTGAAGAAACCCTTTTTGAGAACTCAGAGTGAGTAAATTGGCCATTTTCATGCACTTTTAACCATTCCATAAATCTTGTGTTTAGGGCCCCTGGAAGCATGAAAATCACTTTAAACATGCTAATTTTAGCTCTAACACTGATGATCCATCTACAAATGTGAACTGACGTTCAAAAATAAAACATTTGAAAACAGACCATTTTCCACATTTCTGAAGCATGACGTAATGGGGGGGTGTTATCTCTTTTGTCGAAAATCAGCCGTTTTTGCTTGAACATTAAATGCCTCCAAATAGTATTTAATTCACTTCCCGAGCCCCTGGAAGCATGAAAATCACTTTAAACATGCTAATTTTAGCTCTAACACTGATGATCCACCTACAAATGTGAACTGACGTTCAAAAATAAAACATTTGAAAACGGACCATTTTCCACATTTCTGAAGCATGACATATTGGGGGGGTGTTATCTCTTTTGTCGAAAATCAGCCATTTTTGCTTGAACATTAAATGCCTCCAAATGGTATTTAATTAACTTCCCGGGGTGAAGAAACCCTTTTTGAGAACTCAGAGTGAGTAAATTGGGCATTTTCATGCACTTTTAACCATTCCATAAATCTTGTGTTTAGGGCCCCTGGAAGCATGAAAATCACTTTAAACATGCTAATTTTAGCTGTAACACTGATGATCCACCTACAAATGTGAACTGACGTTCAAAAATAAAACATTTGAAAACAGACCATTTTCCACATTTCTGAAGCATGACGTAATGGGGGGTGTTATCTCTTTTGTCGAAAATCAGCCGTTTTTGCTCGAACATTAAATGCCTCCAAATGGTATTTAATTAACTTCCCGGGGTGAAGAAACCCTTTTTGCGAACTCAGAGTGAGTAAATTGGCCATTTCCATGCACTTTTAACCATTCCATAAATCTTGTGTTTAGGGCCCCTGGAAGCATGAAAATCACTTTAAACATGCTAATTTTAGCTCTAACACTGATGATCCACCTACAAATGTGAACTGACGTTCAAAAATAAAACATTTGAAAACGGACCATTTTCCACATTTCCGAAGCATGACGTAATGGGGGGGTGTTATCTCTTTTGTCAGAAATCAGCTGTTTTTGCTTGAACATTAAATGCCTCCAAATAGTATTTAATTCACTTCCCGAGCCCCTGGAAGCATGAAAATGACTTTAAACATGCTAATTTTAGCTCTAACACTGATGATCCACCTACAAATGTGAACTGACGTTCAAAAATAAAACATTTGAAAACGGACCATTTTCCACATTTCTGAAGCATGACGTAATGGGGGGTGTTATCTCTTATGTCGAAAATCAGCCGTTTTTGCTCGAACATTAAATGCCTCCAAATGGTATTTAATTAAGTTCCCGGGGTGAAGAAACCCTTTTTGCGAACTCAGAGTGAGTAAATTGGCCATTTTCATGCACTTTTAACCATTCCATAAATCTTGTGTTTAGGGCCCCTGGAAGTATGAAAATCACTTTAAACATGCTAATTTTAGCTCTAACACTGATGATCCACCTACAAATGTGAACTGACGTTCAAAAATAAAACATTTGAAAACGGACCATTTTCCACATTTCTGAAGCATGACGTAATGGGGGGGTGTTATCTCTTTTGTCAGAAATCAGCTGTTTTTGCTTGAACATTAAATGCCTCCAAATAGTATTTAATTCACTTCCCGAGTTCCTGGAAGCATGAAAATCACTTTAAACATGCTAATTTTAGCTCTAACACTGATGATCCACCTACAAATGTGAACTGACGTTCAAAAATAAAACATTTGAAAACGGACCATTTTCCACATTTCTGAAGCATGACGTAATGGAGGGTGTTATCTCTTTTGTCGAAAATCAGCCGTTTTTGCTCGAACATTAAATGCCTCCAAATGGTATTTAATTAACTTCCCGGGGTGAAGAAACCCTTTTTGCGAACTCAGAGTGAGTAAATTGGCCATTTTCATGCACTTTTAACCATTCCATAAATCTTGTGTTTAGGGCCCCTGGAAGCATGAAAATCACTTTAAACATGCTAATTTTAGCTCTAACACTGATGATCCACCTACAAATGTGAACTGACGTTCAAAAATAAAACATTTGAAAACAGACCATTTTCCACATTTCTGAAGCATGACGTAATGGGGGGGTGTTATCTCTTTTGTCAGAAATCAGCTGTTTTTGCTTGAACATTAAATGCATCCAAATAGTATTTAATTCACTTCCCGAGCCCCTGGAAGCATGAAAATCACTTTAAACATGCTAATTTTAGCTCTAACACTGATGATCCACCTACAAATGTGAACTGACATTCAAAAATAAAACATTTGAAAACGGACCATTTTCCACATTTCTGAAGCATGACGTAATGGGGGGGTGTTATCTCTTTTGTCGAAAATCAGCCGTTTTTGCTCGAACATTAAATGCCTACAAATGGTATTCAATTAACTTCCCGGGGTGAAGAAACCCTTTTTGAGAACTCAGAGTGAGTAAATTGGCCATTTTCATGCGCTTTTAACCATTCCATAAATCTTGTGTTTAGGGCCCCTGGAAGCATGAAAATCACTTTAAACATGCTAATTTTAGCTCTAACACTGATGATCCACCTACAAATGTGAACTGACGTTCAAAAATAAAACATTTGAAAACGGACCATTTTCCACATTTCTGAAGCATGACGTAATGGGGGGGTGTTATCTCTTTTGTCAGAAATCAGCTGTTTTTGCTTGAACATTAAATGCCTCCAAATAGTATTTAATTCACTTCCCGAGCCCCTGGAAGCATGAAAATTACTTTAAACATGCTAATTTTAGCTCTAACACTGATGATCCACCTACAAATGTGAACTGACGTTCAAAAATAAAACATTTGAAAACGGACCATTTTCCACATTTCTGAAGCATGACGTAATGGGGGGGGTGTTATCTCTTTTGTCGAAAATCAGCCGTTTTTGCTCGAACATTAAATGCCTCCAAATGGTATTTAATTAACTTCCCGGCGTGAAGAAACCCTTTTTGAGAACTCAGAGTGAGTAAATTGGCCATTTTCATGCGCTTTTAACCATTCCATAAATCTTGTGTTTAGGGCCCCTGGAAGCATGAAAATCACTTTAAACATGCTAATTTTAGCTCTAACACTGATGATCCACCTACAAATGTGAACTGACGTTCAAAAATAAAACATTTGAAAACGGACCATTTTCCACATTTCTGAAGCATGACGTAATGGGGGGGTGTTATCTCTTTTGTCGAAAATCAGCCGTTTTTGCTTGAACATTAAATGACTCCAAATAGTATTTAATTCACTTCCCGAGCCCCTGGAAGCATGAAAATCACTTTAAACATGCTAATTTTAGCTCTAACACTGATGATCCACCTACAAATGTGACCTGACGTTCAAAAATAAAACATTTGAAAACGGACCATTTTCCACATTTCTGAAGCATGACGTAATGGGGGGGTGTTATCTCTTTTGTCGAAAATCAGCCGTTTTTGCTCGAACATTAAATGCCTCCAAATGGTATTTAATTAACTTCCCGGGGTGAAGAAACCCTTTTTGAGAACTCAGAGTGAGTAAATTGGCCATTTTCATGCACTTTTAACCATTCCATAAATCTTGTGTTTAGGGCCCCTGGAAGCATGAAAATCACTTTAAACATGCTAATTTTAGCTCATACACTGATGATCCACCTACAAATGTGAACTGACGTTCAAAAATAAAACATTTGAAAACGGACCATTTTCCACATTTCTGAAGCATGACGTAATGGGGGGGGTGTTATCTCTTTTGTCAGAAATCAGCTGTTTTTGCTTGAACATTAAATGCCTCCAAATAGTATTTAATTCACTTCCCGAGCCCCTGGAAGCATGAAAATCACTTTAAACATGCTAATTTTAGCTCTAACACTGATGATCCACCTACAAATGTGAACTGACATTCAAAAATAAAACATTTGAAAACGGACAATTTTCCACATTTCTGAAGCATGACGTAATGGGGGGGTGTTATCTCTTTTGTCGAAAATCAGCCGTTTTTGCTCGAACATTAATTGCCTACAAATGGTATTTAATTAACTTCCCGGGGTGAAGAAACCCTTTTTGAGAACTCAGAGTGAGTAAATTGGCCATTTTCATGCACTTTTAACCATTCCATAAATCTTGTGTTTAGGGCCCCTGGAAGCATGAAAATCACTTTAAACATGCTAATTTTAGCTCTAACACTGATGATCCACCTACAAATGTGAACTGACGTTCAAAAATAAAACATTTGAAAACAGACCATTTTCCACATTTCTGAAGCATGACGTAATGGGGGGGTGTTATCTCTTTTGTCGAAAATCAGCCGTTTTTGCTTGAACATTAAATGCCTCCAAATAGTATTTAATTCACTTCCCGAGCCCCTGGAAGCATGAAAATCACTTTAAACATGCTAATTTTAGCTCTAACACTGATGATCCACCTACAAATGTGAACTGACGTTCAAAAATAAAACATTTGAAAACGGACCATTTTCCACATTTCTGTAGCATGACGTAATGGGGGGGTGTTATCTCTTTTGTCGAAAATCAGCCATTTTTGCTTGAACATTAAATGCCTCCAAATGGTATTTAATTAACTTCCCGGGGTGAAGAAACCCTTTTTGAGAACTCAGAGTGAGTAAATTGGGCATTTTCATGCACTTTTAACCATTCCATAAATCTTGTGTTTAGGGCCCCTGGAAGCATGAAAATCACTTTAAACATGCTAATTTTAGCTGTAACACTGATGATCCACCTACAAATGTGAACTGACGTTCAAAAATAAAACATTTGAAAACAGACCATTTTCCACATTTCTGAAGCATGACGTAATGGGGGGGTGTTATCTCTTTTGTCGAAAATCAGCCGTTTTTGCTCGAACATTAAATGCCTCCAAATGGTATTTAATTAACTTCCCGGGGTGAAGAAACCCTTTTTGCGAACTCAGAGTGAGTAAATTGGCCATTTCCATGCACTTTTAACCATTCCATAAATCTTGTGTTTAGGGCCCCTGGAAGCATGAAAATCACTTTAAACATGCTAATTTTAGCTCTAACACTGATGATCCACCTACAAATGTGAACTGACGTTCAAAAATAAAACATTTGAAAACGGACCATTTTCCACATTTCCGAAGCATGACGTAATGGGGGGGTGTTATCTCTTTTGTCAGAAATCAGCTGTTTTTGCTTGAACATTAAATGCCTCCAAATAGTATTTAATTCACTTCCCGAGCCCCTGGAAGCATGAAAATGACTTTAAACATGCTAATTTTAGCTCTAACACTGATGATCCACCTACAAATGTGAACTGACGTTCAAAAATAAAACATTTGAAAACGGACCATTTTCCACATTTCTGAAGCATGACGTAATGGGGGGGTGTTATCTCTTATGTCGAAAATCAGCCGTTTTTGCTCGAACATTAAATGCCTCCAAATGGTATTTAATTAAGTTCCCGGGGTGAAGAAACCCTTTTTGCGAACTCAGAGTGAGTAAATTGGCCATTTTCATGCACTTTTAACCATTCCATAAATCTTGTGTTTAGGGCCCCTGGAAGTATGAAAATCACTTTAAACATGCTAATTTTAGCTCTAACACTGATGATCCACCTACAAATGTGAACTGACGTTCAAAAATAAAACATTTGAAAACGGACCATTTTCCACATTTCTGAAGCATGACGTAATGGGGGGGTGTTATCTCTTTTGTCAGAAATCAGCTGTTTTTGCTTGAACATTAAATGCCTCCAAATAGTATTTAATTCACTTCCCGAGTTCCTGGAAGCATGAAAATCACTTTAAACATGCTAATTTTAGCTCTAACACTGATGATCCACCTACAAATGTGAACTGACGTTCAAAAATAAAACATTTGAAAACGGACCATTTTCCACATTTCTGAAGCATGACGTAATGGAGGGTGTTATCTCTTTTGTCGAAAATCAGCCGTTTTTGCTCGAACATTAAATGCCTCCAAATGGTATTTAATTAACTTCCCGGGGTGAAGAAACCCTTTTTGCGAACTCAGAGTGAGTAAATTGGCCATTTTCATGCACTTTTAACCATTCCATAAATCTTGTGTTTAGGGCCCCTGGAAGCATGAAAATCACTTTAAACATGCTAATTTTAGCTCTAACACTGATGATCCACCTACAAATGTGAACTGACGTTCAAAAATAAAACATTTGAAAACAGACCATTTTCCACATTTCTGAAGCATGACGTAATGGGGGGGTGCTATCTCTTTTGTCAGAAATCAGCTGTTTTTGCTTGAACATTAAATGCATCCAAATAGTATTTAATTCACTTCCCGAGCCCCTGGAAGCATGAAAATCACTTTAAACATGCTAATTTTAGCTCTAACACTGATGATCCACCTACAAATATGAACTGACATTCAAAAATAAAACATTTGAAAACGGACCATTTTCCACATTTCTGAAGCATGACGTAATGGGGGGGTGTTATCTCTTTTGTCGAAAATCAGCCGTTTTTGCTCGAACATTAAATGCCTACAAATGGTATTCAATTAACTTCCCGGGGTGAAGAAACCCTTTTTGAGAACTCAGAGTGAGTAAATTGGCCATTTTCATGCGCTTTTAACCATTCCATAAATCTTGTGTTTAGGGCCCCTGGAAGCATGAAAATCACTTTAAACATGCTAATTTTAGCTCTAACACTGATGATCCACCTACAAATGTGAACTGACGTTCAAAAATAAAACATTTGAAAACGGACCATTTTCCACATTTCTGAAGCATGACGTAATGGGGGGGTGTTATCTCTTTTGTCAGAAATCAGCTGTTTTTGCTTGAACATTAAATGCCTCCAAATAGTATTTAATTCACTTCCCGAGCCCCTGGAAGCATGAAAATCACTTTAAACATGCTAATTTTAGCGCTAACACTGATGATCCACCTACAAATGTGAACTGACGTTCAAAAATAAAACATTTGAAAACGGACCATTTTCCACATTTCTGAAGCATGACGTAATGGGGGGGTGTTATCTCTTTTGTCGAAAATCAGCCGTTTTTGCTCGAACATTAAATGCCTCCAAATGGTATTTAATTAACTTCCCGGCGTGAAGAAACCCTTTTTGAGAACTCAGAGTGAGTAAATTGGCCATTTTCATGCGCTTTTAACCATTCCATAAATCTTGTGTTTAGGGCCCCTGGAAGCATGAAAATCACTTTAAACATGCTAATTTTAGCTCTAACACTGATGATCCACCTACAAATGTGAACTGACGTTCAAAAATAAAACATTTGAAAATGGACCATTTTCCACATTTCTGAAGCATGACGTAATGGGGGGGTGTTATCTCTTTTGTCAGAAATCAGCTGTTTTTGCTTGAACATTAAATGCCTCCAAATAGTATTTAATTCACTTCCCGAGCCCCTGGAAGCATGAAAATCACTTTAAACATGCTAATTTTAGGTCTAACACTGATGATCCACCTACAAATGTGAACTGACGTTCAAAAATAAAACATTTGAAAACGGACCATTTTCCACATTTCTGAAGCATGACGTAATGGGGGGGTGTTATCTCTTTTGTCGAAAATCAGCCGTTTTTGCTCGAACATTAAATGCCTCCAAATGGTATTTAATTAACTTCCCGGGGTGAAGAAACCCTTTTTGCGAACTCAGAGTGAGTAAATTGGCCATTTTCATGCACTTTTAACCATTCCATAAATCTTGTGTTTAGGGCCCCTGGAAGCATGAAAATCACTTTAAACATGCTAATTTTAGCTCTAACACTGATGATCCACCTACAAATGTGAACTGACGTTCAAAAATAAAACATTTGAAAACAGACCATTTTCCACATTTCTGAAGCATGACCTAATGGGGGGGTGTTATCTCTTTTGTCAGAAATCAGCTGTTTTTGCTTGAACATTAAATGCCTCCAAATAGTATTTAATTCACTTCCCGAGCCCCTGGAAGAATGAAAATCACTTTAAACATGCTAATTTTAGCTCTAACACTGATGATCCACCTACAAATGTGAACTGACATTCAAAAATAAAACATTTGAAAACGGACCATTTTCCACATTTCTGAAGCATGACGTAATGGGGGGGTGTTATCTCTTTTGTCGAAAATCAGCCGTTTTTGCTCGAACATTAAATGCCTAAAATGGTATTCAATTAACTTCCCGGGGTGAAGAAACCCTTTTTGAGAACTCAGAGTGAGTAAATTGGCCATTTTCATGCACTTTTAACCATTCCATAAATCTTGTGTTTAGGGCCCCTGGAAGCATGAAAATCACTTTAAACATGCTAATTTTAGCTCTAACACTGATGATCCACCTACAAATGTGAACTGACGTTCAAAAATAAAACATTTGAAAACGGACCATTTTCCACATTTCTGAAGCATGACGTAATGGGGGGGGTGTTATCTCTTTTGTCGAAAATCAGCCGTTTTTGCTTGAACATTAAATGCCTCCAAATAGTATTTAATTCACTTCCCGAGCCCCTGGAAGCATGAAAATCACTTTAAACATGCTAATTTTAGCTCTAACACTGATGATCCACCTACAAATGTGAACTGACGTTCAAAAATAAAACATTTGAAAACAGACCATTTTCCACATTTCTGAAGCATGACGTAATGGGGGGGTGTTATCTCTTTTGTCAAAAATCAGCCGTTTTTGCTCGAACATTAAATGCCTCCAAATGGTATTTAATTAACTTCCCGGGGGGAAGAAACCCTTTTTGAGAACTCAGAGTGAGTAAATTGGCCATTTTCATGCACTTTTAACCATTCCATAAATCTTGTGTTTAGGGCCCCTGGAAGCATGAAAATCACTTTAAACATGCTAATTTTAGCTCTAACACTGATGATCCACCTACAAATGTGAACTGACGTTCAAAAATAAAACATTTGAAAACGGACCATTTTCCACATTTCTGAAGCATGACGTAATGGGGGGGTGTTATCTCTTTTGTCAGAAATCAGCTGTTTTTGCTTGAACATTAAATGCCTCCAAATAGTATTTAATTCACTTCCCGAGCCCCTGGAAGCATGAAAATCACTCTAAACATGCTAATTTTAGCTCTAACACTGATGATCCACCTACAAATGTGAACTGACGTTCAAAAATAAAACATTTGAAAACGGACCATTTTCCACATTTCTGAAGCATGACGTAATGGGGGGGGTGTTATCTCTTTTGTCGAAAATCAGTCGTTTTTGCTCGAACATTAAATGCCTCCAAATGGTATTTAATTAACTTCCTGGGGTGAAGAAACCCTTTTTGCGAACTCAGAGTGAGTAAATTGGCCATTTTCATGCACTTTTAACCATTCCATAAATCTTGTGTTTAGGGCCCCTGGAAGCATGAAAATCACTTTAAACATGCTAATTTTAGCTCTAACACTGATGATCCACCTACAAATGTGAACTGATGTTCAAAAATAAAACATTTGAAAACGGACCATTTTCCACATTTCTGAAGCATGACGTAATGGGGGGGTGTTATCTCTTTTGTCAGAAATCAGCTGTTTTTGCTTGAACATTAAATGCCTCCAAATAGTATTTAATTCACTTCCCGAGCCCCTGGAAGCATGAAAATCACTTTAAACATGCTAATTTTAGCTCTAACACTGATGATCCACCTACAAATGTGAACTGACGTTCAAAAATAAAACATTTGAAAACGGACCATTTTCCACATTTCTGAAGCATGACGTAATGGGGGGTGTTATCTCTTTTGTCGAAAATCAGCCGTTTTTGCTCGAACATTAAATGCCTCCAAATGGTATTTAATTAACTTCCCGGGGTGAAGAAACCCTTTTTGCGAACTCAGAGTGAGTAAATTGGCCATTTTCATGCATTTTAACCATTCCATAAATCTTGTGTTTAGGGCCCCTGGAAGCATGAAAATCACTTTAAACATGCTAATTTTAGCTCTAACACTGATGATCCACCTACAAATGTGAACTGACGGTCAAAAATAAAACATTTGAAAACGGACCATTTTCCACATTTCTGAAGCATGACGTAATGGGGGGGTGTTATCTCTTTTGTCAGAAATCAGCTGTTTTTGCTTGAACATTAAATGCCTCCAAATAGTATTTAATTCACTTCCCGAGCCCCTGGAAGCATGAAAATCACTTTAAACATGCTAATTTTAGCTCTAACACTGATGATCCACCTACAAATGTGAACTGACATTCAAAAATAAAACATTTGAAAATGGACCATTTTCCACATTTCTGAAGCATGACGTAATGGGGGGTGTTATCTCTTTTGTCGAAAATCAGCAGTTTTTGCTCGAACATTAAATGCCTACAAATGGTATTTAATTAACTTCCCGGGGTGAAGAAACCCTTTTTGAGAACTCAGAGTGAGTAAATTGGCCATTTTCATGCACTTTTAACCATTCCATAAATCTTGTGTTTAGGGCCCCTGGAAGCATGAAAATCACTTTAAACATGCTAATTGTAGCTCTAACACTGATGATCCACCTACAAATGTGAACTGACGTTCAAAAATAAAACATTTGAAAACGGACCATTTTCCACATTTCTGAAGCATGACGTAATGGGGGGGTGTTATCTCTTTTGTCGAAAATCAGCCGTTTTTGCTCGAACATTAAATGCCTCCAAATGGTATTTAATTAACTTCCCGGGGTGAAGAAACCCTTTTTGCGAACTCAGAGTGAGTAAATTGGCCATTTTCATGCACTTTTAACCATTCCATAAATCTTGTGTTTAGGGCCCCTGGAAGCATGAAAATCACTTTAAACATGCTAATTTTAGCTCTAACACTGATGATCCACCTACAAATGTGAACTGACGTTCAAAAATAAAACATTTGAAAACGGACCATTTTCCACATTTCTGAAGCATGACGTAATGGGGGGGTGTTATCTCTTTTGTCAGAAATCAGCTGTTTTTGCTTGAACATTAAATGCCTCCAAATAGTATTTAATTCACTTCCCGAGCCCCTGGAAGCATGAAAATCACTTTAAACATGCTAATTTTAGCTCTAACACTGATGATCCACCTACAAATGTGAACTGACGTTCAAAAATAAAACATTTGAAAACGGACCATTTTCCACATTTCTGAAGCATGACGTAATGGGGGGGTGTTATCTCTTTTGTCGAAAATCAGCCGTTTTTGCTCGAACATTAAATGCCTCCAAATGGTATTTAATTAACTTCCCGGGGTGAAGAAACCCTTTTTGCGAACTCAGAGTGAGTAAATTGGCCATTTTCATGCACTTTTAACCATTCCATAAATCTTGTGTTTAGGGCCCCTGGAAGCATGAAAATCACTTTAAACATGCTAATTTTAGCTCTAACACTGATGATCCACCTACAAATGTGAACTGACGTTCAAAAATAAAACATTTGAAAACGGACCATTTTCCACATTTCTGAAGCATGACGTAATGGGGGGGTGTTATCTCTTTTGTCAGAAATCAGCTGTTTTTGCTTGAACATTAAATGCCTCCAAATAGTATTTAATTCACTTCCCGAGCCCCTGGAAGCATGAAAATCACTTTAAACATGCTAATTTTAGCTCTAACACTGATGATCCACCTACAAATGTGAACTGACATTCAAAAATAAAACATTTGAAAATGGACCATTTTCCACATTTCTGAAGCATGACGTAATGGGGGGTGTTATCTCTTTTGTCGAAAATCAGCCGTTTTTGCTCGAACATTAAATGCCTACAAATGGTATTTAATTAACTTCCCGGGGTGAAGAAACCCTTTTTGAGAACTCAGAGTGAGTAAATTGGCCATTTTCATGCACTTTTAACCATTCCATAAATCTTGTGTTTAGGGCCCCTGGAAGCATGAAAATCACTTTAAACATGCTAATTTTAGCTCTAACACTGATGATCCACCTACAAATGTGAACTGACGTTCAAAAATAAAACATTTGAAAACGGACCATTTTCCACATTTCTGAAGCATGACATAATGGGGGGGGGTGTTATCTCTTTTGTCGAAAATCAGCCGTTTTTGCTTGAACATTAAATGCCTCCAAATAGTATTTAATTCACTTCCCGAGCCCCTGGAAGCATGAAAATCACTTTAAACATGCTAATTTTAGCTCTAACACTGATGATCCACCTACAAATGTGAACTGACGTTCAAAAATAAAACATTTGAAAACAGACCATTTTCCACATTTCTGAAGCATGACGTAATGGGGGGGTGTTATCTCTTTTGTCGAAAATCAGCCGTTTTTGCTCGAACATTAAATGCCTCCAAATGGTATTTAATTAACTTCCCGGGGGGAAGAAACCCTTTTTGAGAACTCAGAGTGAGTAAATTGGCCATTTTCATGCACTTTTAACCATTCCATAAATCTTGTGTTTAGGGCCCCTGGAAGCATGAAAATCACTTTAAACATGCTAATTTTAGCTCTAACACTGATGATCCACCTACAAATGTGAACTGACGTTCAAAAATAAAACATTTGAAAACGGACCATTTTCCACATTTCTGAAGCATGACGTAATGGGGGGGTGTTATCTCTTTTGTCAGAAATCAGCTGTTTTTGCTTGAACATTAAATGCCTCCAAATAGTATTTAATTTACTTCCCGAGCCCCTGGAAGCATGAAAATCACTTTAAACATGCTAATTTTAGCTCTAACACTGATGATCCACCTACAAATGTGAACTGACATTCAAAAATAAAACATTTGAAAATGGACCATTTTCCACATTTCTGAAGCATGACGTAATGGGGGGTGTTATCTCTTTTGTCGAAAATCAGCCGTTTTTGCTCGAACATTAAATGCCTACAAATGGTATTTAATTAACTTCCCGGGGTGAAGAAACCCTTTTTGAGAACTCAGAGTGAGTAAATTGGCCATTTTCATGCACTTTTAACCATTCCATAAATCTTGTGTTTAGGGCCCCTGGAAGCATGAAAATCACTTTAAACATGCTAATTTTAGCTCTAACACTGATGATCCACCTACAAATGTGAACTGACGTTCAAAAATAAAACATTTGAAAACGGACCATTTTCCACATTTCTGAAGCATGACGTAATGGGGGGGGTGTTATCTCTTTTGTCGAAAATCAGCCGTTTTTGCTTGAACATTAAATGCCTCCAAATAGTATTTAATTCACTTCCCGAGACCCTGGAAGCATGAAAATCACTTTAAACATGCTAATTTTAGCTCTAACACTGATGATCCACCTACAAATGTGAACTGACGTTCAAAAATAAAACATTTGAAAACAGACCATTTTCCATATTTCTGAAGCATGACGTAATGGGGGGGTGTTATCTCTTTTGTCGAAAATCAGCCGTTTTTGCTCGAACATTAAATGCCTCCAAATGGTATTTAATTAACTTCCCGGGGGGAAGAAACCCTTTTTGAGAACTCAGAGTGAGTAAATTGGCCATTTTCATGCACTTTTAACCATTCCATAAATCTTGTGTTTAGGGCCCCTGGAACCATGAAAATCACTTCAAACATGCTAATTTTAGCTCTAACACTGATGATCCACCTACAAATGTGAACTGACGTTCAAAAATAAAACATTTGAAAACGGACCATTTTCCACATTTCTGAAGCATGACGTAATGGGGGGGTGTTATCTCTTTTGTCAGAAATCAGCTGTTTTTGCTTGAACATTAAATGCCTCCAAATAGTATTTAATTCACTTCCCGAGCCCCTGGAAGCATGAAAATCACTTTAAACATGCTAATTTTAGCTCTAACACTGATGATCCACCTACAAATGTGAACTGACATTCAAAAATAAAACATTTGAAAACGGACCATTTTCCACATTTCTGAAGCATGACGTAATGGGGGGGTGTTATCTCTTTTGTCGAAAATCAGCCGTTTTTGCTCGAACATTAAATGCCTACAAATGGTATTTAATTAACTTCCCGGGGTGAAGAAACCCTTTTTGAGAACTCAGAGTGAGTAAATTGGCCATTTTCATGCACTTTTAACCTTTCCATAAATCTTGTGTTTAGGGCCCCTGGAAGCATGAAAATCACTTTAAACATGCTAATTTTAGCTCTAACACTGATGATCCACCTACAAATGTGAACTGACGTTCAAAAATAGAACATTTGAAAACGGACCATTTTCCACATTTCTGAAGCATGACGTAATGGGGGGTGTTATCTCTTTTGTCGAAAATCAGCCGTTTTTGCTTGAACATTAAATGCCTCCAAATAGTATTTAATTCACTTCCCGAGCCCCTGGAAGCATGAAAATCACTTTAAACATGCTAATTTTAGCTCTAACACTGATGATCCACCTACAAATGTGAACTGACGTTCAAAAATAAAACATTTGAAAACAGACCATTTTCCACATTTCTGAAGCATGACGTAATGGGGGGGTGTTATTTCTTTTGTCGAAAATCAGCCGTTTTTGCTCGAACATTAAATGCCTCCAAATGGTATTTAATTAACTTCCCGGGGGGAAGAAACCCTTTTTGAGAACTCAGAGTGAGTAAATTGGCCATTTTCATGCACTTTTAACCATTCCATAAATCTTGTGTTTAGGGCCCCTGGAAGCATGAAAATCACTTTAAACATGCTAATTTTAGCTCTAACACTGATGATCCACCTACAAATGTGAACTGACGTTCAAAAATAAAACATTTGAAAACGGACCATTTTCCACATTTCTGAAGCATGACGTAATGGGGGGGTGTTATCTCTTTTGTCAGAAATCAGCTGTTTTTGCTTGAACATTAAATGCCTCCAAATAGTATTTAATTCACTTCCCAAGCCCCTGGAAGCATGAAAATCACTTTAAACATGCTAATTTTAGCTCTAACACTGATGATCCACCTACAAATGTGAACTGACGTTCAAAAATAAAACATTTGAAAACGGACCATTTTCCTCATTTCTGAAGCATGACGTAATGGGGGGGGGTGTTATCTCATTTGTCGAAAATCAGCCGTTTTTGCTCGAACATTAAATGCCTCCAAATGGTATTTAATTAACTTCCCGGCGTGAAGAAACCCTTTTTGAGAACTCAGAGTGAGTAAATTGGCCATTTTCATGCGCTTTTAACCATTCCATAAATCTTGTGTTTAGGGCCCCTGGAAGCATGAAAATCACTTTAAACATGCTAATTTTAGCTCTAACACTGATGATCCACCTACAAATGTGAACTGACGTTCAAAAATAAAACATTTGAAAACGGACCATTTTCCACATTTCTGAAGCATGACGTAATGGGGGGGTGTTATCTCTTTTGTCAGAAATCAGCTGTTTTTGCTTGAACATTAAATGCCTCCAAATAGTATTTAATTCACTTCCCGAGCCCCTGGAAGCATGAAAATCACTTTAAACATGCTAATTTTAGCTCTAACACTGATGATCCACCTACAAATGTGAACTGACGTTCAAAAATAAAACATTTGAAAACGGACCATTTTCCACATTTCTGAAGCATGACGTAATGGGGGGTGTTATCTCTTTTGTCGAAAATCAGCCGTTTTTGCTCGAACATTAAATGCCTCCAAATGGTATTTAATTAACTTCCCGGGGTGAAGAAACCCTTTTTGCAAACTCAGAGTGAGTAAATTGGCCATTTTCATGCACTTTTAACCATTCCATAAATCTTGTGTTTAGGGCCCCTGGAAGCATGAAAATCACTTTAAACATGCTAATTTTAGCTCTAACACTGATGATCCACCTACAAATGTGAACTGACGTTCAAAAATAAAACATTTGAAAACGGACCATTTTCCACATTTCTGAAGCATGACGTAATGGGGGGTGTTATCTCTTTTGTCAGAAATCAGCTGTTTTTGCTTGAACATTAAATGCCTCCAAATAGTATTTAATTCACTTCCCGAGCCCCTGGAAGCATGAAAATCACTTTAAACATGCTAATTTTAGCTCTAACACTGATGATCCACCTACAAATGTGAACTGACATTCAAAAATAAAACATTTGAAAATGGACCATTTTCCACATTTCTGAAGCATGACGTAATGGGGGGTGTTATCTCTTTTGTCGAAAATCAGCCGTTTTTGCTCGAACATTAAATGCCTACAAATGGTATTTAATTAACTTCCCGACTGAAGAAACCCTTTTTGAGAACTCAGAGTGAGTAAATTGGCCATTTTCATGCACTTTTAACCATTCCATAAATCTTGAGTTTAGGGCCCCTGGAAGCATGAAAATCACTTTAAACATGCTAATTTTAGCTCTAACACTGATGATCCACCTACAAATGTGAACTGACATTCAAAAATAAAACATTTGAAAACGGACCATTTTCCACATTTCTGAAGCATGACGTAATGGGGGGGGGTGTTATCTCTTTTGTCGAAAATCAGCCGTTTTTGCTTGAACATTAAATGCCTCCAAATGGTATTTAATTAACTTCCCGGGGTGAAGAAACCCTTTTTGCGAACTCAGAGTGAGTAAATTGGCCATTTTCATGCACTTTTAACCATTCCATAAATCTTGTGTTTAGGGCCCCTGGAAGCATGAAAATCACTTTAAACATGCTAATTTTAGCTCTAACACTGATGATCCACCTACAAATGTGAACTGACGTTCAAAAATAATACATTTGAAAACAGACCATTTTCCACATTTCTGAAGCATGACCTAATGGGGGGGTGTTATCTCTTTTGTCAGAAATCAGCTGTTTTTGCTTGAACATGAAATGCCTCCAAATAGTATTTAATTCACTTCCCGAGCCCCTGGAAGCATGAAAATCACTTTAAACTTGCTAATTTTAGCTCTAACACTGATGATCCACCTACAAATGTGAACTGACGTTCAAAAATAAAACATTTGAAAACAGACCATTTTCCACATTTCTGAAGCATGACGTAATGGGGGGGTGTTATCTCTTTTGTCGAAAATCAGCCGTTTTTGCTCGAACATTAAATGCCTCCAAATGGTATTTAATTAACTTCCCGGGGGGAAGAAACCCTTTTTGAGAACTCAGAGTGAGTAAATTGGCCATTTTCATGCACTTTTAACCATTCCATAAATCTTGTGTTTAGGGCCCCTGGAAGCATGAAAATCACTTTAAACATGCTAATTTTAGCTCTAACACTGATGATCCACCTACAAATGTGAACTGACGTTCAAAAATAAAACATTTGAAAACGGACCATTTTCCACATTTCTGAAGCATGACGTAATGGGGGGGTGTTATCTCTTTTGTCAGAAATCAGCTGTTTTTGCTTGAACATTAAATGCCTCCAAATAGTATTTAATTTACTTCCCGAGCCCCTGGAAGCATGAAAATCACTTTAAACATGCTAATTTTAGCTCTAACACTGATGATCCACCTACAAATGTGAACTGACATTCAAAAATAAAACATTTGAAAATGGACCATTTTCCACATTTCTGAAGCATGACGTAATGGGGGGTGTTATCTCTTTTGTCGAAAATCAGCCGTTTTTGCTCGAACATTAAATGCCTACAAATGGTATTTAATTAACTTCCCGGGGTGAAGAAACCCTTTTTGAGAACTCAGAGTGAGTAAATTGGCCATTTTCATGCACTTTTAACCATTCCATAAATCTTGTGTTTAGGGCCCCTGGAAGCATGAAAATCACTTTAAACATGCTAATTTTAGCTCTAACACTGATGATCCACCTACAAATGTGAACTGACGTTCAAAAATAAAACATTTGAAAACGGACCATTTTCCACATTTCTGAAGCATGACGTAATGGGGGGGGTGTTATCTCTTTTGTCGAAAATCAGCCGTTTTTGCTTGAACATTAAATGCCTCCAAATAGTATTTAATTCACTTCCCGAGACCCTGGAAGCATGAAAATCACTTTAAACATGCTAATTTTAGCTCTAACACTGATGATCCACCTACAAATGTGAACTGACGTTCAAAAATAAAACATTTGAAAACAGACCATTTTCCATATTTCTGAAGCATGACGTAATGGGGGGGTGTTATCTCTTTTGTCGAAAATCAGCCGTTTTTGCTCGAACATTAAATGCCTCCAAATGGTATTTAATTAACTTCCCGGGGGGAAGAAACCCTTTTTGAGAACTCAGAGTGAGTAAATTGGCCATTTTCATGCACTTTTAACCATTCCATAAATCTTGTGTTTAGGGCCCCTGGAACCATGAAAATCACTTCAAACATGCTAATTTTAGCTCTAACACTGATGATCCACCTACAAATGTGAACTGACGTTCAAAAATAAAACATTTGAAAACGGACCATTTTCCACATTTCTGAAGCATGACGTAATGGGGGGGTGTTATCTCTTTTGTCAGAAATCAGCTGTTTTTGCTTGAACATTAAATGCCTCCAAATAGTATTTAATTCACTTCCCGAGCCCCTGGAAGCATGAAAATCACTCTAAAGATGCTAATTTTAGCTCTAACACTGATGATCCACCTACAAATGTGAACTGACGTTCAAAAATAAAACATTTGAAAACGGACCATTTTCCACATTTCTGAAGCATGAAGTAATGGGGGGGGTGTTATCTCTTTTGTCGAAAATCAGTCGTTTTTGCTCGAACATTAAATGCCTCCAAATGGTATTTAATTAACTTCCCGGGGTGAAGAAACCCTTTTTGCGAACTCAGAGTGAGTAAATTGGCCATTTTCATGCACTTTTAACCATTCCATAAATCTTGTGTTTAGGGCCCCTGGAAGCATGAAAATCACTTTAAACATGCTAATTTTAGCTCTAACACTGATGATCCACCTACAAATGTGAACTGACGTTCAAAAATAAAACATTTGAAAACGGACCATTTTCCACATTTCTGAAGCATGACGTAATGGGGGGGTGTTATCTCTTTTGTCAGAAATCAGCTGTTTTTGCTTGAACATTAAATGCCTCCAAATAGTATTTAATTCACTTCCCGAGCCCCTGGAAGCATGAAAATCACTTTAAACATGCTAATTTTAGCTCTAACACTGATGATCCACCTACAAATGTGAACTGACATTCAAAAATAAAACATTTGAAAACGGACCATTTTCCACATTTCTGAAGCATGACGTAATGGGGGGGTGTTATCTCTTTTGTCGAAAATCAGCCGTTTTTGCTCGAACATTAAATGCCTACAAATGGTATTTAATTAACTTCCCGGGGTGAAGAAACCCTTTTTGAGAACTCAGAGTGAGTAAATTGGCCATTTTCATGCACTTTTAACCTTTCCATAAATCTTGTGTTTAGGGCCCCTGGAAGCATGAAAATCACTTTAAACATGCTAATTTTAGCTCTAACACTGATGATCCACCTACAAATGTGAACTGACGTTCAAAAATAGAACATTTGAAAACGGACCATTTTCCACATTTCTGAAGCATGACGTAATGGGGGGTGTTATCTCTTTTGTCGAAAATCAGCCGTTTTTGCTTGAACATTAAATGCCTCCAAATAGTATTTAATTCACTTCCCGAGCCCCTGGAAGCATGAAAATCACTTTAAACATGCTAATTTTAGCTCTAACACTGATGATCCACCTACAAATGTGAACTGACGTTCAAAAATAAAACATTTGAAAACAGACCATTTTCCACATTTCTGAAGCATGACGTAATGGGGGGGTGTTATTTCTTTTGTCGAAAATCAGCCGTTTTTGCTCGAACATTAAATGCCTCCAAATGGTATTTAATTAACTTCCCGGGGGGAAGAAACCCTTTTTGAGAACTCAGAGTGAGTAAATTGGCCATTTTCATGCACTTTTAACCATTCCATAAATCTTGTGTTTAGGGCCCCTGGAAGCATGAAAATCACTTTAAACATGCTAATTTTAGCTCTAACACTGATGATCCACCTACAAATGTGAACTGACGTTCAAAAATAAAACATTTGAAAACGGACCATTTTCCACATTTCTGAAGCATGACGTAATGGGGGGGTGTTATCTCTTTTGTCAGAAATCAGCTGTTTTTGCTTGAACATTAAATGCCTCCAAATAGTATTTAATTCACTTCCCAAGCCCCTGGAAGCATGAAAATCACTTTAAACATGCTAATTTTAGCTCTAACACTGATGATCCACCTACAAATGTGAACTGACGTTCAAAAATAAAACATTTGAAAACGGACCATTTTCCTCATTTCTGAAGCATGACGTAATGGGGGGGGGTGTTATCTCATTTGTCGAAAATCAGCCGTTTTTGCTCGAACATTAAATGCCTCCAAATGGTATTTAATTAACTTCCCGGCGTGAAGAAACCCTTTTTGAGAACTCAGAGTGAGTAAATTGGCCATTTTCATGCGCTTTTAACCATTCCATAAATCTTGTGTTTAGGGCCCCTGGAAGCATGAAAATCACTTTAAACATGCTAATTTTAGCTCTAACACTGATGATCCACCTACAAATGTGAACTGACGTTCAAAAATAAAACATTTGAAAACGGACCATTTTCCACATTTCTGAAGCATGACGTAATGGGGGGGTGTTATCTCTTTTGTCAGAAATCAGCTGTTTTTGCTTGAACATTAAATGCCTCCAAATAGTATTTAATTCACTTCCCGAGCCCCTGGAAGCATGAAAATCACTTTAAACATGCTAATTTTAGCTCTAACACTGATGATCCACCTACAAATGTGAACTGACGTTCAAAAATAAAACATTTGAAAACGGACCATTTTCCACATTTCTGAAGCATGACGTAATGGGGGGGTGTTATCTCTTTTGTCGAAAATCAGCCGTTTTTGCTCGAACATTAAATGCCTCCAAATGGTATTTAATTAACTTCCCGGGGTGAAGAAACCCTTTTTGCAAACTCAGAGTGAGTAAATTGGCCATTTTCATGCACTTTTAACCATTCCATAAATCTTGTGTTTAGGGCCCCTGGAAGCATGAAAATCACTTTAAACATGCTAATTTTAGCTCTAACACTGATGATCCACCTACAAATGTGAACTGACGTTCAAAAATAAAACATTTGAAAACGGACCATTTTCCACATTTCTGAAGCATGACGTAATGGGGGGTGTTATCTCTTTTGTCAGAAATCAGCTGTTTTTGCTTGAACATTAAATGCCTCCAAATAGTATTTAATTCACTTCCCGAGCCCCTGGAAGCATGAAAATCACTTTAAACATGCTAATTTTAGCTCTAACACTGATGATCCACCTACAAATGTGAACTGACATTCAAAAATAAAACATTTGAAAATGGACCATTTTCCACATTTCTGAAGCATGACGTAATGGGGGGTGTTATCTCTTTTGTCGAAAATCAGCCGTTTTTGCTCGAACATTAAATGCCTACAAATGGTATTTAATTAACTTCCCGACTGAAGAAACCCTTTTTGAGAACTCAGAGTGAGTAAATTGGCCATTTTCATGCACTTTTAACCATTCCATAAATCTTGAGTTTAGGGCCCCTGGAAGCATGAAAATCACTTTAAACATGCTAATTTTAGCTCTAACACTGATGATCCACCTACAAATGTGAACTGACGTTCAAAAATAAAACATTTGAAAACGGACCATTTTCCACATTTCTGAAGCATGACGTAATGGGGGGGGGTGTTATCTCTTTTGTCGAAAATCAGCCGTTTTTGCTTGAACATTAAATGCCTCCAAATGGTATTTAATTAACTTCCCGGGGTGAAGAAACCCTTTTTGCGAACTCAGAGTGAGTAAATTGGCCATTTTCATGCACTTTTAACCATTCCATAAATCTTGTGTTTAGGGCCCCTGGAAGCATGAAAATCACTTTAAACATGCTAATTTTAGCTCTAACACTGATGATCCACCTACAAATGTGAACTGACGTTCAAAAATAATACATTTGAAAACAGACCATTTTCCACATTTCTGAAGCATGACCTAATGGGGGGGTGTTATCTCTTTTGTCAGAAATCAGCTGTTTTTGCTTGAACATGAAATGCCTCCAAATAGTATTTAATTCACTTCCCGAGCCCCTGGAAGCATGAAAATCACTTTAAACTTGCTAATTTTAGCTCTAACACTGATGATCCACCTACAAATGTGAACTGACATTCAAAAATAAAACATTTGAAAACGGACCATTTTCCACATTTCTGAAGCATGACGTAATGGGGGGGGTGTTATCTCTTTTGTCGAAAATCAGCCGTTTTTGCTCGAACATTAAATGCCTAAAATGGTATTCAATTAACTTCCCGGGGTGAAGAAACCCTTTTTGAGAACTCAGAGTGAGTAAATTGGCCATTTTCATGCACTTTTAACCATTCCATAAATCTTGTGTTTAGGGCCCCTGGAAGCATGAAAATCACTTTAAACATGCTAATTGTAGCTCTAACACTGATGATCCACCTACAAATGTGAACTGACGTTCAAAAATAAAACATTTGAAAACGGACCATTTTCCACATTTCTGAAGCATGACGTAATGGGGGGTGTTATCTCTTTTGTCGAAAATCAGCCGTTTTTGCTCGAACATTAAATGCCTCCAAATGGTATTTAATTAACTTCCCGGGGTGAAGAAACCCTTTTTGCGAACTCAGAGTGAGTAAATTGGCCATTTTCATGCACTTTTAACCATTCCATAAATCTTGTGTTTAGGGCCCCTGGAAGCATGAAAATCACTTTAAACATGCTAATTTTAGCTCTAACACTGATGATCCACCTACAAATGTGAACTGACGTTCAAAAATAAAACATTTGAAAACGGACCATTTTCCACATTTCTGAAGCATGACGTAATGGGGGGGTGTTATCTCTTTTGTCAGAAATCAGCTGTTTTTGCTTGAACATTAAATGCCTCCAAATAGTATTTAATTCACTTCCCGAGCCCCTGGAAGCATGAAAATCACTTTAAACATGCTAATTTTAGCTCTAACACTGATGATCCACCTACAAATGTGAACTGACGTTCAAAAATAAAACATTTGAAAACGGACCATTTTCCACATTTCTGAAGCATGACGTAATGGGGGGGTGTTATCTCTTTTGTCGAAAATCAGCCGTTTTTGCTCGAACATTAAATGCCTCCAAATGGTATTTAATTAACTTCCCGGGGTGAAGAAACCCTTTTTGCGAACTCAGAGTGAGTAAATTGGCCATTTTCATGCACTTTTAACCATTCCATAAATCTTGTGTTTAGGGCCCCTGGAAGCATGAAAATCACTTTAAACATGCTAATTTTAGCTCTAACACTGATGATCCACCTACAAATGTGAACTGACGTTCAAAAATAAAACATTTGAAAACGGACCATTTTCCACATTTCTGAAGCATGACGTAATGGGGGGGTGTTATCTCTTTTGTCAGAAATCAGCTGTTTTTGCTTGAACATTAAATGCCTCCAAATAGTATTTAATTCACTTCCCGAGCCCCTGGAAGCATGAAAATCACTTTAAACATGCTAATTTTAGCTCTAACACTGATGATCCACCTACAAATGTGAACTGACATTCAAAAATAAAACATTTGAAAATGGACCATTTTCCACATTTCTGAAGCATGACGTAATGGGGGGTGTTATCTCTTTTGTCGAAAATCAGCCGTTTTTGCTCGAACATTAAATGCCTACAAATGGTATTTAATTAACTTCCCGGGGTGAAGAAACCCTTTTTGAGAACTCAGAGTGAGTAAATTGGCCATTTTCATGCACTTTTAACCATTCCATAAATCTTGTGTTTAGGGCTGCTGGAAGCATGAAAATCACTTTAAACATGCTAATTTTAGCTCTAACACTGATGATCCACCTACAAATGTGAACTGACGTTCAAAAATAAAACATTTGAAAACGGACCATTTTCCACATTTCTGAAGCATGACGTAATGGGGGGAGGTGTTATCTCTTTTGTCGAAAATCAGCCGTTTTTGCTTGAACATTAAATGCCTCCAAATAGTATTTAATTCACTTCCCGAGCCCCTGGAAGCATGAAAATCACTTTAAACATGCTAATTTTAGCTCTAACACTGATGATCCACCTACAAATGTGAACTGACGTTCAAAAATAAAACATTTGAAAACAGACCATTTTCCACATTTCTGAAGCATGACGTAATGGGGGGGTGTTATCTCTTTTGTCGAAAATCAGCCGTTTTTGCTCGAACATTAAATGCCTCCAAATGGTATTTAATTAACTTCCCGGGGGGAAGAAACCCTTTTTGAGAACTCAGAGTGAGTAAATTGGCCATTTTCATGCACTTTTAACCATTCCATAAATCTTGTGTTTAGGGCCCCTGGAAGCATGAAAATCACTTTAAACATGCTAATTTTAGCTCTAACACTGATGATCCACCTACAAATGTGAACTGACGTTCAAAAATAAAACATTTGAAAACGGACCATTTTCCACATTTCTGAAGCATGACGTAATGGGGGGGTGTTATCTCTTTTGTCAGAAATCAGCTGTTTTTGCTTGAACATTAAATGCCTCCAAATAGTATTTAATTCACTTCCCGAGCCCCTGGAAGCATGAAAATCACTTTAAACATGCTAATTTTAGCTCTAACACTGATGATCCACCTACAAATGTGAACTGACATTCAAAAATAAAACATTTGAAAATGGACCATTTTCCACATTTCTGAAGCATGACGTAATGGGGGGTGTTATCTCTTTTGTCGAAAATCAGCCGTTTTTGCTCGAACATTAAATGCCTACAAATGGTATTTAATTAACTTCCCGGGGTGAAGAAACCCTTTTTGAGAACTCAGAGTGAGTAAATTGGCCATTTTCATGCACTTTTAACCATTCCATAAATCTTGTGTTTAGGGCCCCTGGAAGCATGAAAATCACTTTAAACATGCTAATTTTAGCTCTAACACTGATGATCCACCTACAAATGTGAACTGACGTTCAAAAATAAAACATTTGAAAACGGACCATTTTCCACATTTCTGAAGCATGACGTAATGGGGGGGGTGTTATCTCTTTTGTCGAAAATCAGCCGTTTTTGCTTGAACATTAAATGCCTCCAAATAGTATTTAATTCACTTCCCGAGACCCTGGAAGCATGAAAATCACTTTAAACATGCTAATTTTAGCTCTAACACTGATGATCCACCTACAAATGTGAACTGACGTTCAAAAATAAAACATTTGAAAACAGACCATTTTCCATATTTCTGAAGCATGACGTAATGGGGGGGTGTTATCTCTTTTGTCGAAAATCAGCCGTTTTTGCTCGAACATTAAATGCCTCCAAATGGTATTTAATTAACTTCCCGGGGGGAAGAAACCCTTTTTGAGAACTCAGAGTGAGTAAATTGGCCATTTTCATGCACTTTTAACCATTCCATAAATCTTGTGTTTAGGGCCCCTGGAACCATGAAAATCACTTCAAACATGCTAATTTTAGCTCTAACACTGATGATCCACCTACAAATGTGAACTGACGTTCAAAAATAAAACATTTGAAAACGGACCATTTTCCACATTTCTGAAGCATGACGTAATGGGGGGGTGTTATCTCTTTTGTCAGAAATCAGCTGTTTTTGCTTGAACATTAAATGCCTCCAAATAGTATTTAATTCACTTCCCGAGCCCCTGGAAGCATGAAAATCACTCTAAACATGCTAATTTTAGCTCTAACACTGATGATCCACCTACAAATGTGAACTGACGTTCAAAAATAAAACATTTGAAAACGGACCATTTTCCACATTTCTGAAGCATGAAGTAATGGGGGGGGTGTTATCTCTTTTGTCGAAAATCAGTCGTTTTTGCTCGAACATTAAATGCCTCCAAATGGTATTTAATTAACTTCCCGGGGTGAAGAAACCCTTTTTGCGAACTCAGAGTGAGTAAATTGGCCATTTTCATGCACTTTTAACCATTCCATAAATCTTGTGTTTAGGGCCCCTGGAAGCATGAAAATCACTTTAAACATGCTAATTTTAGCTCTAACACTGATGATCCACCTACAAATGTGAACTGACGTTCAAAAATAAAACATTTGAAAACGGACCATTTTCCACATTTCTGAAGCATGACGTAATGGGGGGGTGTTATCTCTTTTGTCAGAAATCAGCTGTTTTTGCTTGAACATTAAATGCCTCCAAATAGTATTTAATTCACTTCCCGAGCCCCTGGAAGCATGAAAATCACTTTAAACATGCTAATTTTAGCTCTAACACTGATGATCCACCTACAAATGTGAACTGACATTCAAAAATAAAACATTTGAAAACGGACCATTTTCCACATTTCTGAAGCATGACGTAATGGGGGGGTGTTATCTCTTTTGTCGAAAATCAGCCGTTTTTGCTCGAACATTAAATGCCTACAAATGGTATTTAATTAACTTCCCGGGGTGAAGAAACCCTTTTTGAGAACTCAGAGTGAGTAAATTGGCCATTTTCATGCACTTTTAACCTTTCCATAAATCTTGTGTTTAGGGCCCCTGGAAGCATGAAAATCACTTTAAACATGCTAATTTTAGCTCTAACACTGATGATCCACCTACAAATGTGAACTGACGTTCAAAAATAGAACATTTGAAAACGGACCATTTTCCACATTTCTGAAGCATGACGTAATGGGGGGTGTTATCTCTTTTGTCGAAAATCAGCCGTTTTTGCTTGAACATTAAATGCCTCCAAATAGTATTTAATTCACTTCCCGAGCCCCTGGAAGCATGAAAATCACTTTAAACATGCAAATTTTAGCTCTAACACTGATGATCCACCTACAAATGTGAACTGACGTTCAAAAATAAAACATTTGAAAACAGACCATTTTCCACATTTCTGAAGCATGACGTAATGGGGGGGTGTTATTTCTTTTGTCGAAAATCAGCCGTTTTTGCTCGAACATTAAATGCCTCCAAATGGTATTTAATTAACTTCCCGGGGGGAAGAAACCCTTTTTGAGAACTCAGAGTGAGTAAATTGGCCATTTTCATGCACTTTTAACCATTCCATAAATCTTGTGTTTAGGGCCCCTGGAAGCATGAAAATCACTTTAAACATGCTAATTTTAGCTCTAACACTGATGATCCACCTACAAATGTGAACTGACGTTCAAAAATAAAACATTTGAAAACGGACCATTTTCCTCATTTCTGAAGCATGACGTAATGGGGGGGGGTGTTATCTCATTTGTCGAAAATCAGCCGTTTTTGCTCGAACATTAAATGCCTCCAAATGGTATTTAATTAACTTCCCGGCGTGAAGAAACCCTTTTTGAGAACTCAGAGTGAGTAAATTGGCCATTTTCATGCGCTTTTAACCATTCCATAAATCTTGTGTTTAGGGCCCCTGGAAGCATGAAAATCACTTTAAACATGCTAATTTTAGCTCTAACACTGATGATCCACCTACAAATGTGAACTGACGTTCAAAAATAAAACATTTGAAAACGGACCATTTTCCACATTTCTGAAGCATGACGTAATGGGGGGGTGTTATCTCTTTTCTCAGAAATCAGCTGTTTTTGCTTGAACATTAAATGCCTCCAAATAGTATTTAATTCACTTCCCGAGCCCCTGGAAGCATGAAAATCACTTTAAACATGCTAATTTTAGCTCTAACACTGATGATCCACCTACAAATGTGAACTGACGTTCAAAAATAAAACATTTGAAAACGGACCATTTTCCACATTTCTGAAGCATGACGTAATGGGGGGGTGTTATCTCTTTTGTCGAAAATCAGCCGTTTTTGCTCGAACATTAAATGCCTCCAAATGGTATTTAATTAACTTCCCGGGGTGAAGAAACCCTTTTTGCGAACTCAGAGTGAGTAAATTGGCCATTTTCATGCACTTTTAACCATTCCATAAATCTTGTGTTTAGGGCCCCTGGAAGCATGAAAATCACTTTAAACATGCTAATTTTAGCTCTAACACTGATGATCCACCTACAAATGTGAACTGACGTTCAAAAATAAAACATTTGAAAACGGACCATTTTCCACATTTCTGAAGCATGACGTAATGGGGGGTGTTATCTCTTTTGTCAGAAATCAGCTGTTTTTGCTTGAACATTAAATGCCTCCAAATAGTATTTAATTCACTTCCCGAGCCCCTGGAAGCATGAAAATCACTTTAAACATGCTAATTTTAGCTCTAACACTGATGATCCACCTACAAATGTGAACTGACATTCAAAAATAAAACATTTGAAAATGGACCATTTTCCACATTTCTGAAGCATGACGTAATGGGGGGTGTTATCTCTTTTGTCGAAAATCAGCCGTTTTTGCTCGAACATTAAAAGCCTACAAATGGTATTTAATTAACTTCCCGACTGAAGAAACCCTTTTTGAGAACTCAGAGTGAGTAAATTGGCCATTTTCATGCACTTTTAACCATTCCATAAATCTTGAGTTTAGGGCCCCTGGAAGCATGAAAATCACTTTAAACATGCTAATTTTAGCTCTAACACTGATGATCCACCTACAAATGTGAACTGACGTTCAAAAATAAAACATTTGAAAACGGACCATTTTCCACATTTCTGAAGCATGACGTAATGGGGGGGGTGTTATCTCTTTTGTCGAAAATCAGCCGTTTTTGCTTGAACATTAAATGCCTCCAAATGGTATTTAATTAACTTCCCGGGGGGAAGAAACCCTTTTTGAGAACTCAGAGTGAGTAAATTGGCCATTTTCATGCACTTTTAACCATTCCATAAATCTTGTGTTTAGGGCCCCTGGAACCATGAAAATCACTTCAAACATGCTAATTTTAGCTCTAACACTGATGATCCACCTACAAATGTGAACTGACGTTCAAAAATAAAACATTTGAAAACGGACCATTTTCCACATTTCTGAAGCATGACGTAATGGGGGGGTGTTATCTCTTTTGTCAGAAATCAGCTGTTTTTGCTTGAACATTAAATGCCTCCAAATAGTATTTAATTCACTTCCCGAGCCCCTGGAAGCATGAAAATCACTCTAAACATGCTAATTTTAGCTCTAACATTGATGATCCACCTACAAATGTGAACTGACGTTCAAAAATAAAACATTTGAAAACGGACCATTTTCCACATTTCTGAAGCATGAAGTAATGGGGGGGGTGTTATCTCTTTTGTCGAAAATCAGTCGTTTTTGCTCGAACATTAAATGCCTCCAAATGGTATTTAATTAACTTCCC
Organism: Lissotriton vulgaris; assembly: GCF_964263255.1. Lineage (NCBI taxonomy): Eukaryota > Metazoa > Chordata > Amphibia > Caudata > Salamandridae > Lissotriton > Lissotriton vulgaris. The sequence continues at coordinate 314,153,509 of NC_141698.1, forward strand.
GGGGTGAAGAAACCCTTTTTGCGAACTCAGAGTGAGTAAATTGGCCATTTTCATGCACTTTTAACCATTCCATAAATCTTGTGTTTAGGGCCCCTGGAAGCATGAAAATCACTTTAAACATGCTAATTTTAGCTCTAACACTGATGATCCACCTACAAATGTGAACTGACGTTCAAAAATAAAACATTTGAAAACGGACCATTTTCCACATTTCTGAAGCATGACGTAATGGGGGGGTGTTATCTCTTTTGTCAGAAATCAGCTGTTTTTGCTTGAACATTAAATGCCTCCAAATAGTATTTAATTCACTTCCCGAGCCCCTGGAAGCATGAAAATCACTTTAAACATGCTAATTTTAGCTCTAACACTGATGATCCACCTACAAATGTGAACTGACATTCAAAAATAAAACATTTGAAAACGGACCATTTTCCACATTTCTGAAGCATGACGTAATGGGGGGGTGTTATCTCTTTTGTCGAAAATCAGCCGTTTTTGCTCGAACATTAAATGCCTACAAATGGTATTTAATTAACTTCCCGGGGTGAAGAAACCCTTTTTGAGAACTCAGAGTGAGTAAATTGGCCATTTTCATGCACTTTTAACCTTTCCATAAATCTTGTGTTTAGGGCCCCTGGAAGCATGAAAATCACTTTAAACATGCTAATTTTAGCTCTAACACTGATGATCCACCTACAAATGTGAACTGACGTTCAAAAATAGAACATTTGAAAACGGACCATTTTCCACATTTCTGAAGCATGACGTAATGGGGGGTGTTATCTCTTTTGTCGAAAATCAGCCGTTTTTGCTTGAACATTAAATGCCTCCAAATAGTATTTAATTCACTTCCCGAGCCCCTGGAAGCATGAAAATCACTTTAAACATGCAAATTTTAGCTCTAACACTGATGATCCACCTACAAATGTGAACTGACGTTCAAAAATAAAACATTTGAAAACAGACCATTTTCCACATTTCTGAAGCATGACGTAATGGGGGGGTGTTATTTCTTTTGTCGAAAATCAGCCGTTTTTGCTCGAACATTAAATGCCTCCAAATGGTATTTAATTAACTTCCCGGGGGGAAGAAACCCTTTTTGAGAACTCAGAGTGAGTAAATTGGCCATTTTCATGCACTTTTAACCATTCCATAAATCTTGTGTTTAGGGCCCCTGGAAGCATGAAAATCACTTTAAACATGCTAATTTTAGCTCTAACACTGATGATCCACCTACAAATGTGAACTGACGTTCAAAAATAAAACATTTGAAAACGGACCATTTTCCTCATTTCTGAAGCATGACGTAATGGGGGGGGGTGTTATCTCATTTGTCGAAAATCAGCCGTTTTTGCTCGAACATTAAATGCCTCCAAATGGTATTTAATTAACTTCCCGGCGTGAAGAAACCCTTTTTGAGAACTCAGAGTGAGTAAATTGGCCATTTTCATGCGCTTTTAACCATTCCATAAATCTTGTGTTTAGGGCCCCTGGAAGCATGAAAATCACTTTAAACATGCTAATTTTAGCTCTAACACTGATGATCCACCTACAAATGTGAACTGACGTTCAAAAATAAAACATTTGAAAACGGACCATTTTCCACATTTCTGAAGCATGACGTAATGGGGGGGTGTTATCTCTTTTCTCAGAAATCAGCTGTTTTTGCTTGAACATTAAATGCCTCCAAATAGTATTTAATTCACTTCCCGAGCCCCTGGAAGCATGAAAATCACTTTAAACATGCTAATTTTAGCTCTAACACTGATGATCCACCTACAAATGTGAACTGACGTTCAAAAATAAAACATTTGAAAACGGACCATTTTCCACATTTCTGAAGCATGACGTAATGGGGGGGTGTTATCTCTTTTGTCGAAAATCAGCCGTTTTTGCTCGAACATTAAATGCCTCCAAATGGTATTTAATTAACTTCCCGGGGTGAAGAAACCCTTTTTGCGAACTCAGAGTGAGTAAATTGGCCATTTTCATGCACTTTTAACCATTCCATAAATCTTGTGTTTAGGGCCCCTGGAAGCATGAAAATCACTTTAAACATGCTAATTTTAGCTCTAACACTGATGATCCACCTACAAATGTGAACTGACGTTCAAAAATAAAACATTTGAAAACGGACCATTTTCCACATTTCTGAAGCATGACGTAATGGGGGGTGTTATCTCTTTTGTCAGAAATCAGCTGTTTTTGCTTGAACATTAAATGCCTCCAAATAGTATTTAATTCACTTCCCGAGCCCCTGGAAGCATGAAAATCACTTTAAACATGCTAATTTTAGCTCTAACACTGATGATCCACCTACAAATGTGAACTGACATTCAAAAATAAAACATTTGAAAATGGACCATTTTCCACATTTCTGAAGCATGACGTAATGGGGGGTGTTATCTCTTTTGTCGAAAATCAGCCGTTTTTGCTCGAACATTAAAAGCCTACAAATGGTATTTAATTAACTTCCCGACTGAAGAAACCCTTTTTGAGAACTCAGAGTGAGTAAATTGGCCATTTTCATGCACTTTTAACCATTCCATAAATCTTGAGTTTAGGGCCCCTGGAAGCATGAAAATCACTTTAAACATGCTAATTTTAGCTCTAACACTGATGATCCACCTACAAATGTGAACTGACGTTCAAAAATAAAACATTTGAAAACGGACCATTTTCCACATTTCTGAAGCATGACGTAATGGGGGGGGTGTTATCTCTTTTGTCGAAAATCAGCCGTTTTTGCTTGAACATTAAATGCCTCCAAATGGTATTTAATTAACTTCCCGGGGTGAAGAAACCCTTTTTGCGAACTCAGAGTGAGTAAATTGGCCATTTTCATGCACTTTTAACCATTCCATAAATCTTGTGTTTAGGGCCCCTGGAAGCATGAAAATCACTTTAAACATGCTAATTTTAGCTCTAACACTGATGATCCACCTACAAATGTGAACTGACGGTCAAAAATAAAACATTTGAAAACGGACCATTTTCCACATTTCTGAAGCATGACGTAATGGGGGGTGTTATCTCTTTTGTCAGAAATCAGCTGTTTTTGCTTGAACATTAAATGCCTCCAAATAGTATTTAATTCACTTCCCGAGCCCCTGGAAGCATGAAAATCACTTTAAACATGCTAATTTTAGCTCTAACACTGATGATCCACCTACAAATGTGAACTGACATTCAAAAATAAAACATTTGAAAATGGATCATTTTCCACATTTCTGAAGCATGACGTAATGGGGGGTGTTATCTCTTTTGTCGAAAATCAGCAGTTTTTGCTCGAACATTAAATGCCTACAAATGGTATTTAATTAACTTCCCGGGGTGAAGAAACCCTTTTTGAGAACTCAGAGTGAGTAAATTGGCCATTTTCATGCACTTTTAACCATTCCATAAATCTTGTGTTTAGGGCCCCTGGAAGCATGAAAATCACTTTAAACATGCTAATTTTAGCTCTAACACTGATGATCCACCTACAAATGTGAACTGACGTTCAAAAATAATACATTTGAAAACAGACCATTTTCCATTTCTGAAGCATGACCTAATGGGGGGGTGTTATCTCTTTTGTCAGAAATCAGCTGTTTTTGCTTGAACATGAAATGCCTCCAAATAGTATTTAATTCACTTACCGAGCCCCTGGAAGCATGAAAATCACTTTAAACTTGCTAATTTTAGCTCTAACACTGATGATCCACCTACAAATGTGAACTGACATTCAAAAATAAAACATTTGAAAACGGACCATTTTCCACATTTCTGAAGCATGACGTAATGGGGGGGTGTTATCTCTTTTGTCGAAAATCAGCCGTTTTTGCTCGAACATTAAATGCCTAAAATGGTATTCAATTAACTTCCCGGGGTGAAGAAACCCTTTTTGAGAACTCAGAGTGAGTAAATTGGCCATTTTCATGCACTTTTAACCATTCCATAAATCTTGTGTTTAGGGCCCCTGGAAGCATGAAAATCACTTTAAACATGCTAATTGTAGCTCTAACACTGATGATCCACCTACAAATGTGAACTGACGTTCAAAAATAAAACATTTGAAAATGGACCATTTTCCACATTTCTGAAGCATGACGTAATGGGGGGGTGTTATCTCTTTTGTCGAAAATCAGCCGTTTTTGCTTGAACATTAAATGCCTCCAAATAGTATTTAATTCACTTCCCGAGCCCCTGGAAGCATGAAAATCACTTTAAACATGCTAATTTTAGCTCTAACACTGATGATCCACCTACAAATGTGAACTGACGTTCAAAAATAAAACATTTGAAAACGGACCATTTTCCACATTTCTGAAGCGTGACGTAATGGGGGGGTGTTATCTCTTTTGTCGAAAATCAGCCGTTTTTGCTCGAACATTAAATGCCTCCAAATGGTATTTAATTAACTTCCCGGGGTGAAGAAACCCTTTTTGCGAACTCAGAGTGAGTAAATTGGCCATTTTCATGCACTTTTAACCATTCCATAAATCTTGTGTTTAGGGCCCCTGGAAGCATGAAAATCACTTTAAACATGCTAATTTTAGCTCTAACACTGATGATCCACCTACAAATGTGAACTGACGTTCAAAAATAAAACATTTGAAAACGGACCATTTTCCACATTTCTGAAGCATGACGTAATGGGGGGGTGTTATCTCTTTCGTCAGAAATCAGCTGTTTTTGCTTGAACATTAAATGCCTCCAAATAGTATTTAATTCACTTCCCGAGCCCCTGGAAGCATGAAAATCACTTTAAACATGCTAATTTTAGCTCTAACACTGATGATCCACCTACAAATGTGAACTGACGTTCAAAAATAAAACATTTGAAAACGGACCATTTTCCACATTTCTGAAGCATGACGTAATGGGGGGGTGTTATCTATTTTGTCGAAAATCAGCCGTTTTTGCTCGAACATTAAATGCCTCCAAATGGTATTTAATTAACTTCCCGGGGTGAAGAAACCCTTTTTGCGAACTCAGAGTGAGTAAATTGGCCATTTTCATGCACTTTTAACCATTCCATAAATCTTGTGTTTAGGGCCCCTGGAAGCATGAAAATCACTTTAAACATGCTAATTTTAGCTCTAACACTGATGATCCACCTACAAATGTGAACTGACGTTCAAAAATAAAACATTTGAAAACGGACCATTTTCCACATTTCTGAAGCATGACGTAATGGGGGGGTGTTATCTCTTTTGTCAGAAATCAGCTGTTTTTGCTTGAACATTAAATGCCTCCAAATAGTATTTAATTCACTTCCCGAGCCCCTGGAAGCATGAAAATCACTTTAAACATGCTAATTTTAGCTCTAACACTGATGATCCACCTACAAATGTGAACTGACATTCAAAAATAAAACATTTGAAAATGGACCATTTTCCACATTTCTGAAGCATGACGTAATGGGGGGTGTTATCTCTTTTGTCGAAAATCAGCCGTTTTTGCTCGAACATTAAATGCCTACAAATGGTATTTAATTAACTTCCCGGGGTGAAGAAACCCTTTTTGAGAACTCAGAGTGAGTAAATTGGCCATTTTCATGCACTTTTAACCATTCCATAAATCTTGTGTTTAGGGCCCCTGGAAGCATGAAAATCACTTTAAACATGCTAATTTTAGCTCTAACACTGATGATCCACCTACAAATGTGAACTGACGTTCAAAAATAAAACATTTGAAAACGGACCATTTTCCACATTTCTGAAGCATGACGTAATGGGGGGGGTGTTATCTCTTTTGTCGAAAATCAGCCGTTTTTGCTTGAACATTAAATGCCTCCAAATGGTATTTAATTAACTTCCCGGCGTGAAGAAACCCTTTTTGAGAACTCAGAGTGAGTAAATTGGCCATTTTCATGCGCTTTTAACCATTCCATAAATCTTGTGTTTAGGGCCCCTGGAAGCATGAAAATCACTTTAAACATGCTAATTTTAGCTCTAACACTGATGATCCACCTACAAATGTGAACTGACGTTCAAAAATAAAACATTTGAAAACGGACCATTTTCCACATTTCTGAAGCATGACGTAATGGGGGGGTGTTATCTCTTTTCTCAGAAATCAGCTGTTTTTGCTTGAACATTAAATGCCTCCAAATAGTATTTAATTCACTTCCCGAGCCCCTGGAAGCATGAAAATCACTTTAAACATGCTAATTTTAGCTCTAACACTGATGATCCACCTACAAATGTGAACTGACGTTCAAAAATAAAACATTTGAAAACGGACCATTTTCCACATTTCTGAAGCATGACGTAATGGGGGGGTGTTATCTCTTTTGTCGAAAATCAGCCGTTTTTGCTCGAACATTAAATGCCTCCAAATGGTATTTAATTAACTTCCCGGGGTGAAGAAACCCTTTTTGCGAACTCAGAGTGAGTAAATTGGCCATTTTCATGCACTTTTAACCATTCCATAAATCTTGTGTTTAGGGCCCCTGGAAGCATGAAAATCACTTTAAACATGCTAATTTTAGCTCTAACACTGATGATCCACCTACAAATGTGAACTGACGTTCAAAAATAAAACATTTGAAAACGGACCATTTTCCACATTTCTGAAGCATGACGTAATGGGGGGTGTTATCTCTTTTGTCAGAAATCAGCTGTTTTTGCTTGAACATTAAATGCCTCCAAATAGTATTTAATTCACTTCCCGAGCCCCTGGAAGCATGAAAATCACTTTAAACATGCTAATTTTAGCTCTAACACTGATGATCCACCTACAAATGTGAACTGACATTCAAAAATAAAACATTTGAAAATGGACCATTTTCCACATTTCTGAAGCATGACGTAATGGGGGGTGTTATCTCTTTTGTCGAAAATCAGCCGTTTTTGCTCGAACATTAAAAGCCTACAAATGGTATTTAATTAACTTCCCGACTGAAGAAACCCTTTTTGAGAACTCAGAGTGAGTAAATTGGCCATTTTCATGCACTTTTAACCATTCCATAAATCTTGAGTTTAGGGCCCCTGGAAGCATGAAAATCACTTTAAACATGCTAATTTTAGCTCTAACACTGATGATCCACCTACAAATGTGAACTGACGTTCAAAAATAAAACATTTGAAAACGGACCATTTTCCACATTTCTGAAGCATGACGTAATGGGGGGGTGTTATCTCTTTTGTCGAAAATCAGCCGTTTTTGCTTGAACATTAAATGCCTCCAAATGGTATTTAATTAACTTCCCGGGGTGAAGAAACCCTTTTTGCGAACTCAGAGTGAGTAAATTGGCCATTTTCATGCACTTTTAACCATTCCATAAATCTTGTGTTTAGGGCCCCTGGAAGCATGAAAATCACTTTAAACATGCTAATTTTAGCTCTAACACTGATGATCCACCTACAAATGTGAACTGACGGTCAAAAATAAAACATTTGAAAACGGACCATTTTCCACATTTCTGAAGCATGACGTAATGGGGGGTGTTATCTCTTTTGTCAGAAATCAGCTGTTTTTGCTTGAACATTAAATGCCTCCAAATAGTATTTAATTCACTTCCCGAGCCCCTGGAAGCATGAAAATCACTTTAAACATGCTAATTTTAGCTCTAACACTGATGATCCACCTACAAATGTGAACTGACATTCAAAAATAAAACATTTGAAAATGGACCATTTTCCACATTTCTGAAGCATGACGTAATGGGGGGTGTTATCTCTTTTGTCGAAAATCAGCAGTTTTTGCTCGAACATTAAATGCCTACAAATGGTATTTAATTAACTTCCCGGGGTGAAGAAACCCTTTTTGAGAACTCAGAGTGAGTAAATTGGCCATTTTCATGCACTTTTAACCATTCCATAAATCTTGTGTTTAGGGCCCCTGGAAGCATGAAAATCACTTTAAACATGCTAATTTTAGCTCTAACACTGATGATCCACCTACAAATGTGAACTGACGTTCAAAAATAATACATTTGAAAACAGACCATTTTCCATTTCTGAAGCATGACCTAATGGGGGGGTGTTATCTCTTTTGTCAGAAATCAGCTGTTTTTGCTTGAACATGAAATGCCTCCAAATAGTATTTAATTCACTTCCCGAGCCCCTGGAAGCATGAAAATCACTTTAAACTTGCTAATTTTAGCTCTAACACTGATGATCCACCTACAAATGTGAACTGACATTCAAAAATAAAACATTTGAAAACGGACCATTTTCCACATTTCTGAAGCATGACGTAATGGGGGGGTGTTATCTCTTTTGTCGAAAATCAGCCGTTTTTGCTCGAACATTAAATGCCTAAAATGGTATTCAATTAACTTCCCGGGGTGAAGAAACCCTTTTTGAGAACTCAGAGTGAGTAAATTGGCCATTTTCATGCACTTTTAACCATTCCATAAATCTTGTGTTTAGGGCCCCTGGAAGCATGAAAATCACTTTAAACATGCTAATTGTAGCTCTAACACTGATGATCCACCTACAAATGTGAACTGACGTTCAAAAATAAAACATTTGAAAATGGACCATTTTCCACATTTCTGAAGCATGACGTAATGGGGGGGTGTTATCTCTTTTGTCGAAAATCAGCCGTTTTTGCTTGAACATTAAATGCCTCCAAATAGTATTTAATTCACTTCCCGAGCCCCTGGAAGCATGAAAATCACTTTAAACATGCTAATTTTAGCTCTAACACTGATGATCCACCTACAAATGTGAACTGACGTTCAAAAATAAAACATTTGAAAACGGACCATTTTCCACATTTCTGAAGCATGACGTAATGGGGGGGTGTTATCTCTTTTGTCGAAAATCAGCCGTTTTTGCTCGAACATTAAATGCCTCCAAATGGTATTTAATTAACTTCCCGGGGTGAAGAAACCCTTTTTGCGAACTCAGAGTGAGTAAATTGGCCATTTTCATGCACTTTTAACCATTCCATAAATCTTGTGTTTAGGGCCCCTGGAAGCATGAAAATCACTTTAAACATGCTAATTTTAGCTCTAACACTGATGATCCACCTACAAATGTGAACTGACGTTCAAAAATAAAACATTTGAAAACGGACCATTTTCCACATTTCTGAAGCATGACGTAATGGGGGGGTGTTATCTCTTTCGTCAGAAATCAGCTGTTTTTGCTTGAACATTAAATGCCTCCAAATAGTATTTAATTCACTTCCCGAGCCCCTGGAAGCATGAAAATCACTTTAAACATGCTAATTTTAGCTCTAACACTGATGATCCACCTACAAATGTGAACTGACGTTCAAAAATAAAACATTTGAAAACGGACCATTTTCCACATTTCTGAAGCATGACGTAATGGGGGGGTGTTATCTATTTTGTCGAAAATCAGCCGTTTTTGCTCGAACATTAAATGCCTCCAAATGGTATTTAATTAACTTCCCGGGGTGAAGAAACCCTTTTTGCGAACTCAGAGTGAGTAAATTGGCCATTTTCATGCACTTTTAACCATTCCATAAATCTTGTGTTTAGGGCCCCTGGAAGCATGAAAATCACTTTAAACATGCTAATTTTAGCTCTAACACTGATGATCCACCTACAAATGTGAACTGACGTTCAAAAATAAAACATTTGAAAACGGACCATTTTCCACATTTCTGAAGCATGACGTAATGGGGGGGTGTTATCTCTTTTGTCAGAAATCAGCTGTTTTTGCTTGAACATTAAATGCCTCCAAATAGTATTTAATTCACTTCCCGAGCCCCTGGAAGCATGAAAATCACTTTAAACATGCTAATTTTAGCTCTAACACTGATGATCCACCTACAAATGTGAACTGACATTCAAAAATAAAACATTTGAAAATGGACCATTTTCCACATTTCTGAAGCATGACGTAATGGGGGGTGTTATCTCTTTTGTCGAAAATCAGCCGTTTTTGCTCGAACATTAAATGCCTACAAATGGTATTTAATTAACTTCCCGGGGTGAAGAAACCCTTTTTGAGAACTCAGAGTGAGTAAATTGGCCATTTTCATGCACTTTTAACCATTCCATAAATCTTGTGTTTAGGGCCCCTGGAAGCATGAAAATCACTTTAAACATGCTAATTTTAGCTCTAACACTGATGATCCACCTACAAATGTGAACTGACGTTCAAAAATAAAACATTTGAAAACGGACCATTTTCCACATTTCTGAAGCATGACGTAATGGGGGGGGTGTTATCTCTTTTGTCGAAAATCAGCCGTTTTTGCTTGAACATTAAATGCCTCCAAATAGTATTTAATTCACTTCCCGAGCCCCTGGAAGCATGAAAATCACTTTAAACATGCTAATTTTAGCTCTAACACTGATGATCCACCTACAAATGTGAACTGACGTTCAAAAATAAAACATTTGAAAACAGACCATTTTCCACATTTCTGAAGCATGACGTAATGGGGGGGTGTTATCTCTTTTGTCGAAAATCAGCCGTTTTTGCTCGAACATTAAATGCCTCCAAATGGTATTTAATTAACTTCCCGGGGGGAAGAAACCCTTTTTGAGAACTCAGAGTGAGTAAATTGGCCATTTTCATGCACTTTTAACCATTCCATAAATCTTGTGTTTAGGGCCCCTGGAAGCATGAAAATCACTTTAAACATGCTAATTTTAGCTCTAACACTGATGATCCACCTACAAATGTGAACTGACGTTCAAAAATAAAACATTTGAAAACGGACCATTTTCCACATTTCTGAAGCATGACGTAATGGGGGGGTGTTATCTCTTTTGTCAGAAATCAGCTGTTTTTGCTTGAACATTAAATGCCTCCAAATAGTATTTAATTCACTTCCCGAGCCCCTGGAAGCATGAAAATCACTTTAAACATGCTAATTTTAGCTCTAACACTGATGATCCACCTACAAATGTGAACTGACATTCAAAAATAAAACATTTGAAAATGGACCATTTTCCACATTTCTGAAGCATGACGTAATGGGGGGTGTTATCTCTTTTGTCGAAAATCAGCCGTTTTTGCTCGAACATTAAATGCCTACAAATGGTATTTAATTAACTTCCCGGGGTGAAGAAACCCTTTTTGAGAACTCAGAGTGAGTAAATTGGCCATTTTCATGCACTTTTAACCATTCCATAAATCTTGTGTTTAGGGCCCCTGGAAGCATGAAAATCACTTTAAACATGCTAATTTTAGCTCTAACACTGATGATCCACCTACAAATGTGAACTGACGTTCAAAAATAAAACATTTGAAAACGGACCATTTTCCACATTTCTGAAGCATGACGTAATGGGGGGGTGTTATCTCTTTTGTCGAAAATCAGCCGTTTTTGCTTGAACATTAAATGCCTCCAAATAGTATTTAATTCACTTCCCGAGACCCTGGAAGCATGAAAATCACTTTAAACATGCTAATTTTAGCTCTAACACTGATGATCCACCTACAAATGTGAACTGACGTTCAAAAATAAAACATTTGAAAACAGACCATTTTCCACATTTCTGAAGCATGACGTAATGGGGGGGTGTTATCTCTTTTGTCGAAAATCAGCCGTTTTTGCTCGAACATTAAATGCCTCCAAATGGTATTTAATTAACTTCCCGGGGGGAAGAAACCCTTTTTGAGAACTCAGAGTGAGTAAATTGGCCATTTTCATGCACTTTTAACCATTCCATAAATCTTGTGTTTAGGGCCCCTGGAAGCATGAAAATCACTTCAAACATGCTAATTTTAGCTCTAACACTGATGATCCACCTACAAATGTGAACTGACGTTCAAAAATAAAACATTTGAAAACGGACCATTTTCCACATTTCTGAAGCATGACGTAATGGGGGGGTGTTATCTCTTTTGTCAGAAATCAGCTGTTTTTGCTTGAACATTAAATGCCTCCAAATAGTATTTAATTCACTTCCCGAGCCCCTGGAAGCATGAAAATCACTCTAAACATGCTAATTTTAGCTCTAACACTGATGATCCACCTACAAATGTGAACTGACGTTCAAAAATAAAACATTTGAAAACGGACCATTTTCCACATTTCTGAAGCATGAAGTAATGGGGGGGGGTGTTATCTCTTTTGTCGAAAATCAGTCGTTTTTGCTCAAACATTAAATGCCTCCAAATGGTATTTAATTAACTTCCCGGGGTGAAGAAACCCTTTTTGCGAACTCAGAGTGAGTAAATTGGCCATTTTCATGCACTTTTAACCATTCCATAAATCTTGTGTTTAGGGCCCCTGGAAGCATGAAAATCACTTTAAACATGCTAATTTTAGCTCTAACACTGATGATCCACCTACAAATGTGAACTGACGTTCAAAAATAAAACATTTGAAAACGGACCATTTTCCACATTTCTGAAGCATGACGTAATGGGGGGGTGTTATCTCTTTTGTCAGAAATCAGCTGTTTTTGCTTGAACATTAAATGCCTCCAAATAGTATTTAATTCACTTCCCGAGCCCCTGGAAGCATGAAAATCACTTTAAACATGCTAATTTTAGCTCTAACACTGATGATCCACCTACAAATGTGAACTGACATTCAAAAATAAAACATTTGAAAACGGACCATTTTCCACATTTCTGAAGCATGACGTAATGGGGGGGTGTTATCTCTTTTGTCGAAAATCAGCCGTTTTTGCTCGAACATTAAATGCCTACAAATGGTATTTAATTAACTTCCCGGGGTGAAGAAACCCTTTTTGAGAACTCAGAGTGAGTAAATTGGCCATTTTCATGCACTTTTAACCTTTCCATAAATCTTGTGTTTAGGGCCCCTGGAAGCATGAAAATCACTTTAAACATGCTAATTTTAGCTCTAACACTGATGATCCACCTACAAATGTGAACTGACGTTCAAAAATAGAACATTTGAAAACGGACCATTTTCCACATTTCTGAAGCATGACGTAATGGGGGGTGTTATCTCTTTTGTCAAAAATCAGCCGTTTTTGCTTGAACATTAAATGCCTCCAAATAGTATTTAATTCACTTCCCGAGCCCCTGGAAGCATGAAAATCACTTTAAACATGCTAATTTTAGCTCTAACACTGATGATCCACCTACAAATGTGAACTGACGTTCAAAAATAAAACATTTGAAAACAGACCATTTTCCACATTTCTGAAGCATGACGTAATTGGGGGGTGTTATCTCTTTTGTCGAAAATCAGCCGTTTTTGCTCGAACATTAAATGCCTCCAAATGGTATTTAATTAACTTCCCGGGGGGAAGAAACCCTTTTTGAGAACTCAGAGTGAGTAAATTGGCCATTTTCATGCACTTTTAACCATTCCATAAATCTTGTGTTTAGGGCCCCTGGAAGCATGAAAATCACTTTAAACATGCTAATTTTAGCTCTAACACTGATGATCCACCTACAAATGTGAACTGACGTTCAAAAATAAAACATTTGAAAACGGACCATTTTCCACATATCTGAAGCATGACGTAATGGGGGGGTGTTATCTCTTTTGTCAGAAATCAGCTGTTTTTGCTTGAACATTAAATGCCTCCAAATAGTATTTAATTCACTTCCCGAGCCCCTGGAAGCATGAAAATCACTTTAAACATGCTAATTTTAGCTCTAACACTGATGATCCACCTACAAATGTGAACTGACGTTCAAAAATAAAACATTTGAAAACGGACCATTTTCCTCATTTCTGAAGCATGACGTAATGGGGGGGGGTGTTATCTCATTTGTCGAAAATCAGCCGTTTTTGCTCGAACATTAAATGCCTCCAAATGGTATTTAATTAACTTCCCGGCGTGAAGAAACCCTTTTTGAGAACTCAGAGTGAGTAAATTGGCCATTTTCATGCGCTTTTAACCATTCCATAAATCTTGTGTTTAGGGCCCCTGGAAGCATGAAAATCACTTTAAACATGCTAATTTTAGCTCTAACACTGATGATCCACCTACAAATGTGAACTGACATTCAAAAATAAAACATTTGAAAACGGACCATTTTCCACATTTCTGAAGCATGACGTAATGGGGGGGTGTTATCTCTTTTGTCAGAAATCAGCTGTTTTTGCTTGAACATTAAATGCCTCCAAATAGTATTTAATTCACTTCCCGAGCCCCTGGAAGCATGAAAATCACTTTAAACATGCTAATTTTAGCTCTAACACTGATGATCCACCTACAAATGTGAACTGACGTTCAAAAATAAAACATTTGAAAATGGACCATTTTCCACATTTCTGAAGCATGACGTAATGGGGGGTGTTATCTCTTTTGTCGAAAATCAGCCGTTTTTGCTCGAACATTAAATGCCTACAAATGGTATTTAATTAACTTCCCGACTGAAGAAACCCTTTTTGAGAACTCAGAGTGAGTAAATTGGCCATTTTCATGCACTTTTAACCATTCCATAAATCTTGAGTTTAGGGCCCCTGGAAGCATGAAAATCACTTTAAACATGCTAATTTTAGCTCTAACACTGATGATCCACCTACAAATGTGAACTGACGTTCAAAAATAAAACATTTGAAAACGGACCATTTTCCACATTTCTGAAGCATGACGTAATGGGGGGGGTGTTATCTCTTTTGTCGAAAATCAGCCGTTTTTGCTTGAACATTAAATGCCTCCAAATAGTATTTAATTCACTTCCCGAGCCCCTGGAAGCATGAAAATCACTTTAAACATGCTAATTTTAGCTCTAACACTGATGATCCACCTACAAATGTGAACTGACGTTCAAAAATAAAACATTTGAAAACAGACCATTTTCCACATTTCTGAAGCATGACGTAATGGGGGGGTGTTATCTCTTTTGTCGAAAATCAGCCGTTTTTGCTCGAACATTAAATGCCTCCAAATGGTATTTAATTAACTTCCCGGGGGGAAGAAACCCTTTTTGAGAACTCAGAGTGAGTAAATTGGCCATTTTCATGCACTTTTAACCATTCCATAAATCTTGTGTTTAGGGCCCCTGGAAGCATGAAAATCACTTTAAACATGCTAATTTTAGCTCTAACACTGATGATCCACCTACAAATGTGAACTGACGTTCAAAAATAAAACATTTGAAAACGGACCATTTTCCACATTTCTGAAGCATGACGTAATGGGGGGGTGTTATCTCTTTTGTCAGAAATCAGCTGTTTTTGCTTGAACATTAAATGCCTCCAAATAGTATTTAATTCACTTCCCGAGCCCCTGGAAGCATGAAAATCACTCTAAACATGCTAATTTTAGCTCTAACACTGATGATCCACCTACAAATGTGAACTGACGTTCAAAAATAAAACATTTGAAAACGGACCATTTTCCACATTTCTGAAGCATGACGTAATGGGGGGGGGTGTTATCTCTTTTGTCGAAAATCAGTCGTTTTTGCTCGAACATTAAATGCCTCCAAATGGTATTTAATTAACTTCCCGGGGTGAAGAAACCCTTTTTGCGAACTCAGAGTGAGTAAATTGGCCATTTTCATGCACTTTTAACCATTCCATAAATCTTGTGTTTAGGGCCCCTGGAAGCATGAAAATCACTTTAAACATGCTAATTTTAGCTCTAACACTGATGATCCACCTACAAATGTGAACTGACGTTCAAAAATAAAACATTTGAAAACGGACAATTTTCCACATTTCTGAAGCATGACGTAATGGGGGGGTGTTATCTCTTTTGTCAGAAATCAGCTGTTTTTGCTTGAACATTAAATGCCGCCAAATAGTATTTAATTCACTTCCCGAGCCCCTGGAAGCATGAAAATCACTTTAAACATGCTAATTTTAGCTCTAACACTGATGATCCACCTACAAATGTGAACTGACGTTCAAAAATAAAACATTTGAAAACGGACCATTTTCCACATTTCTGAAGCATGACGTAATGGGGGGGTGTTATCTCATTTGTCGAAAATCAGCCATTTTTGCTCGAACATTAAATGCCTCCAAATGGTATTTAATTAACTTCCCGGCGTGAAGAAACCCTTTTTGAGAACTCAGAGTGAGTAAATTGGCCATTTTCATGCGCTTTTAACCATTCCATAAATCTTGTGTTTAGGGCCCCTGGAAGCATGAAAATCACTTTAAACATGCTAATTTTAGCTCTAACACTGATGATCCACCTACAAATGTGAACTGACGTTCAAAAACAAAACATTTGAAAACGGACCATTTTTCACATTTCTGAAGCATGACGTAATGGGGGGGGTGTTATCTCTTTTGTCGAAAATCAGCCGTTTTTGCTCGAACATTAAATGCCTCCAAATGGTATTTAATTAACTTCCCGGGGGGAAGAAACCCTTTTTGAGAACTCAGAGTGAGTAAATTGGCCATTTTCATGCACTTTTAACCATTCCATAAATCTTGTGTTTAGGGCCCCTGGAAGCATGAAAATCACTTTAAACATGCTAATTTTAGCTCTAACACTGATGATCCACCTACAAATGTGAACTGACGTTCAAAAATAAAACATTTGAAAACGGACCATTTTCCACATTTCTGAAGCATGACGTAATGGGGGGGTGTTATCTCTTTTGTCAGAAATCAGCTGTTTTTGCTTGAACATTAAATGCCTCCAAATAGTATTTAATTCACTTCCCGAGCCCCTGGAAGCATGAAAATCACTCTAAACATGCTAATTTTAGCTCTAACACTGATGATCCACCTACAAATGTGAACTGACATTCAAAAATAAAACATTTGAAAACGGACCATTTTCCACATTTCTGAAGCCTGACGTAACGGGGGGGTGTTATCTCTTTTGTCGAAAATCAGTCGTTTTTGCTCGAACATTAAATGCCTACAAATGGTATTTAATTAACTTCCCGGGGTGAAGAAACCCTTTTTGAGAACTCAGAGTGAGTAAATTGGCCATTTTCATGCACTTTTAACCTTTCCATAAATCTTGTGTTTAGGGCCCCTGGAAGCATGAAAATCACTTTAAACATGCTAATTTTAGCTCTAACACTGATGATCCACCTACAAATGTGAACTGACGTTCAAAAATAGAACATTTGAAAACGGACCATTTTCCACATTTCTGAAGCATGACGTAATGGGGGGTGTTATCTCTTTTGTCGAAAATCAGCCGTTTTTGCTTGAACATTAAATGCCTCCAAATAGTATTTAATTCACTTCCCGAGCCCCTGGAAGCATGAAAATCACTTTAAACATGCTAATTTTAGCTCTAACACTGATGATCCACCTACAAATGTGAACTGACGTTCAAAAATAAAACATTTGAAAACAGACCATTTTCCACATTTCTGAAGCATGACGTAATGGGGGGGTGTTATCTCTTTTGTCGAAAATCAGCCGTTTTTGCTCGAACATTAAATGCCTCCAAATGGTATTTAATTAACTTCCCGGGGGGAAGAAACCCTTTTTGAGAACTCAGAGTGAGTAAATTGGCCATTTTCATGCACTTTTAACCATTCCATAAATCTTGTGTTTAGGGCCCCTGGAAGCATGAAAATCACTTTAAACATGCTAATTTTAGCTCTAACACTGATGATCCACCTACAAATGTGAACTGACGTTCAAAAATAAAACATTTGAAAACGGACCATTTTCCACATTTCTGAAGCATGACGTAATGGGGGGGGTGTTATCTCATTTGTCGAAAATCAGCCATTTTTGCTCGAACATTAAATGCCTCCAAATGGTATTTAATTAACTTCCCGGCGTGAAGAAACCCTTTTTGAGAACTCAGAGTGAGTAAATTGGCCATTTTCATGCGCTTTTAACCATTCCATAAATCTTGTGTTTAGGGCCCCTGGAAGCATGAAAATCACTTTAAACATGCTAATTTTAGCTCTAACACTGATGATCCACCTACAAATGTGAACTGACGTTCAAAAATAAAACATTTGAAAACGGACCATTTTCCACATTTCTGAAGCATGACGTAATGGGGGGGTGTTATCTCTTTTGTCGAAAATCAGCCGTTTTTGCTCGAACATTAAATGCCTCCAAATGGTATTTAATTAACTTCCCGGGGTGAAGAAACCCTTTTTGCGAACTCAGAGTGAGTAAATTGGCCATTTTCATGCACTTTTAACCATTCCATAAATCTTGTGTGTAGGGCCCCTGGAAGCATGAAAATCACTTTAAACATGCTAATTTTAGCTCTAACACTGATGATCCACCTACAAATGTGAACTGACGTTCAAAAATAAAACATATAAAAACGGACCTTTTTCCACATTTCTGAAGCATGACGTAATGGAGGGGTGTTATCTCTTTTGTCAGAAATCAGCTGTTTTTGCTTGAACATTAAATGCCTCCAAATAGTATTTAATTCACTTCCCGAGCCCCTGGAAGCATGAAAATCACTTTAAACATGCTAATTTTAGCTCTAACACTGATGATCCACCTACAAATGTGAACTGACATTCAAAAATAAAACATTTGAAAATGGACCATTTTCCACATTTCTGAAGCATGACGTAATGGGGGGTGTTATCTCTTTTGTCGAAAATCAGCCGTTTTTGCTCGAACATTAAATGCCTACAAATGGTATTTAATTAACTTCCCGGGGTGAAGAAACCCTTTTTGAGAACTCAGAGTGAGTAAATTGGCCATTTTCATGCACTTTTAACCATTCCATAAATCTTGTGTTTAGGGCCCTTGGAAGCATGAAAATCACTTTAAACATGCTAATTTTAGCTCTAACACTGATGATCCACCTACAAATGTGAACTGACGTTCAAAAATAAAACATTTGAAAACAGACCATTTTCCACATTTCTGAAGCATGACCTAATGGGGGGGTGTTATCTCTTTTGTCAGAAATCAGCTGTTTTTGCTTGAACATTAAATGCCTCCAAATAGTATTTAATTCACTTCCCGAGCCCCTGGAAGCATGAAAATCACTTTAAACATGCTAATTTTAGCTCTAACACTGATGATCAACCTACAAATGTGAACTGACATTCAAAAATAAAACATTTGAAAACGGACCATTTTCCACATTTCTGAAGCATGACGTAATGGGGGGGTGTTATCTCTTTTGTCGAAAATCAGCCGTTTTTGCTTGAACATTAAATGCCTCCAAATGGTATTTAATTAACTTCCCGGGGTGAAGAAACCCTTTTTGAGAACTCAGAGTGAGTAAATTGGGCATTTTCATGCACTTTTAACCATTCCATAAATCTTGTGTTTAGGGCCCCTGGAAGCATGAAAATCACTTTAAACATGCTAATTTTAGCTCTAACACTGATGATCCACCTACAAATGTGAACTGACGTTCAAAAATAAAACATTTGAAAACAGACCATTTTCCACATTTCTGAAGCATGACGTAATGGGGGGGTGTTATCTCTTTTGTCGAAAATCAGCCGTTTTTGCTCGAACATTAAATGCCTCCAAATGGTATTTAATTAACTTCCCGGGGTGAAGAAACCCTTTTTGAGAACTCAGAGTGAGTAAATTGGCCATTTTCATGCACTTTTAACCATTCCATAAATCCTGTGTTTAGGGCCCCTGGAAGCATGAAAATCACTTTAAACATGCTAATTTTAGCTCTAACACTGATGATCCACCTACAAATGTGAACTGACGTTCAAAAATAAAACATTTGAAAACGGACCATTTTCCACATTTCTGAAGCATGACGTAATGGGGGGGTGTTATCTCTTTTGTCAGAAATCAGCTGTTTTTGCTTGAACATTAAATGCCTCCAAATAGTATTTAATTCACTTCCCGAGCCCCTGGAAGCATGAAAATCACTTTAAACATGCTAATTTTAGCTCTAACACTGATGATCCACCTACAAATGTGAACTGACGTTCAAAAATAAAACATTTGAAAACGGACCATTTTCCACATTTCTGAAGCATGACGTAATGGGGGGGTGTTATCTCTTTTGTCCAAAATCAGCCGTTTTTGCTCGAACATTAAATGCCTCCAAATGGTATTTAATTAACTTCCCGGGGTGAAGAAACCCTTTTTGCGAACTCAGAGTGAGTAAATTGGCCATTTTCATGCACTTTTAACCATTCCATAAATCTTGTGTTTAGGGCCCCTGGAAGCATGAAAATCACTTTAAACATGCTAATTTTAGCTCTAACACTGATGATCCACCTACAAATGTGAACTGACGTTCAAAAATAAAACATTTGAAAACGGACCATTTTCCACATTTATGAAGCATGACGTAATGGGGGGGTGTTATCTCTTTTGTCAGAAATCAGCTGTTTTTGCTTGAACATTAAATGCCTTTAAATAGTATTTAATTCACTTCCCGAGCCCCTGGAAGCATGAAAATCACTCTAAACATGCTAATTTTAGCTCTAACACTGATGATCCACCTACAAATGTGAACTGACGTTCAAAAATAAAACATTTGAAAACGGACCATTTTCCACATTTCTGAAGCATGACGTAATGGAGGGGGTGTTATCTCCTTCGTCGAAAATCAGCCGTTTTTGCTCGAACATTAAATGCCTCCAAATGGTATTTAATTAACTTCCCGGGGTGAAGAAACCCTTTTTGCGAACTCAGAGTGAGTAAATTGGCCATTTTCATGCACTTTTAACCATTCCATAAATCTTGTGTTTAGGGCCCCTGGAAGCATGAAAATCACTTTAAACATGCTAATTTTAGCTTTAACACTGATGATCCACCTACAAATGTGAACTGACGTTCAAAAATAAAACATTTGAAAACGGACCATTTTCCACATTTCTGAAGCATGACGTAATGGGGGGGTGTTATCTCTTTTGTCGAAAATCAGCCGTTTTTGCTTGAACATTAAATGCCTCCAAATAGTATTTAATTCACTTCCCGAGCCCCTGGAAACATGAAAATCACTTTAAACATG
This sequence comes from Lissotriton vulgaris, assembly GCF_964263255.1. NCBI lineage: Eukaryota > Metazoa > Chordata > Amphibia > Caudata > Salamandridae > Lissotriton > Lissotriton vulgaris. The sequence goes on from NC_141698.1 coordinate 314,174,213, forward strand.
CTAATTTTAGCTCTAACACTGATGATCCACCTACAAATGTGAACTGACGTTCAAAAATAAAACATTTGAAAACGGACCATTTTCCACATTTCTGAAGCATGACGTAATGGGGGGGTGTTATCTCTTTTGTCGAAAATCAGCCGTTTTTGCTCGAACATTAAATGCCTCCAAATGGTATTTAATTAACTTCCCGGGGTGAAAAAACCCTTTTTGCGAACTCAGAGTGAGTAAATTGGCCATTTTCATGCACTTTTAACCATTCCATAAATCTTGTGTTTAGGGCCCCTGGAAGCATGAAAATCACTTTAAACATGCTAATTTTAGCTCTAACACTGATGATCCACCTACAAATGTGAACTGACGTTCAAAAATAAAACATTTGAAAACGGACCTTTTTCCACATTTCTGAAGCATGACGTAATGGAGGGGTGTTATCTCTTTTGTCAGAAATCAGCTGTTTTTGCTTGAACATTAAATGCCTCCAAATAGTATTTAATTCACTTCCCGAGCCCCTGGAAGCATGAAAATCACTTTAAACATGCTAATTTTAGCTCTAACACTGATGATCCACCTACAAATGTGAACTGACATTCAAAAATAAAACATTTGAAAATGGACCATTTTCCACATTTCTGAAGCATGACGTAATGGGGGGTGTTATCTCTTTTGTCGAAAATCAGCCGTTTTTGCTCGAACATTAAATGCCTACAAATGGTATTTAATTAACTTCCCGGGGTGAAGAAACCCTTTTTGAGAACTCAGAGTGAGTAAATTGGCCATTTTCATGCACTTTTAACCATTCCATAAATCTTGTGTTTAGGGCCCTTGGAAGCATGAAAATCACTTTAAACATGCTAATTTTAGCTCTAACACTGATGATCCACCTACAAATGTGAACTGACGTTCAAAAATAAAACATTTGAAAACAGACCATTTTCCACATTTCTGAAGCATGACCTAATGGGGGGGTGTTATCTCTTTTGTCAGAAATCAGCTGTTTTTGCTTGAACATTAAATGCCTCCAAATAGTATTTAATTCACTTCCCGAGCCCCTGGAAGCATGAAAATCACTTTAAACATGCTAATTTTAGCTCTAACACTGATGATCAACCTACAAATGTGAACTGACATTCAAAAATAAAACATTTGAAAACGGACCATTTTCCACATTTCTGAAGCATGACGTAATGGGGGGGTGTTATCTCTTTTGTCGAAAATCAGCCGTTTTTGCTCGAACATTAAATGCCTAAAATGGTATTCAATTAACTTCCCGGGGTGAAGAAACCCTTTTTGAGAACTCAGAGTGAGTAAATTGGCCATTTTCATGCACTTTTAACCATTCCATAAATCTTGTGTTTAGGGCCCCTGGAAGCATGGAAATCACTTTAAACATGCTAATTTTAGCTCTAACACTGATGATCCACCTACAAATGTGAACTGACGTTCAAAAATAAAACATTTGAAAACGGACCATTTTCCACATTTCTGAAGCATGACGTAATGGGGGGGTGTTATCTCTTTTGTCAGAAATCAGCTGTTTTTGCTTGAACATTAAATGCCTCCAAATAGTATTTAATTCACTTCCCGAGCCCCTGGAAGCATGAAAATCACTTTAAACATGCTAATGTTAGCTCTAACACTGATGATCCACCTACAAATGTGAACTGACATTCAAAAATAAAACATTTGAAAACGGACCATTTTCCACATTTCTGAAGCATGACGTAATGGGGGGGTGTTATTTCTTTTGTCGAAAATCAGCCGTTTTTGCTCGAACATTAAATGCCTACAAATGGTATTTAATTAACTTCCCGGGGTGAAGAAACCTTTTTTGAGAACTCAGAGTGAGTAAATTGGCCATTTTCATGCACTTTTAACCTTTCCATAAATCTTGTGTTTAGGGCCCCTGGAAGCATGAAAATCACTTTAAACATGCTAATTTTAGCTCTTACACTGATGATCCACCTACAAATGTGAACTGACGTTCAAAAATAGAACATTTGAAAACGGACCATTTTCCACATTTCTGAAGCATGACGTAATGGGGGGTGTTATCTCTTTTGTCGAAAATCAGCCGTTTTTGCTTGAACATTAAATGCCTCCAAATAGTATTTAATTCACTTCCCGAGCCCCTGGAAACATGAAAATCACTTTAAACATGCTAATTTTAGCTCTAACACTGATGATCCACCTACAAATGTGAACTGACGTTCAAAAATAAAACATTGGAAAACGGACCATTTTCCACATTTCTGAAGCATGACGTAATGGGGGGTGTTATCTCTTTTGTCGAAAATCAGCCGTTTTTGCTTGAACATTAAATGCCTCCAAATGGTATTTAATTAACTTCCCGGGGTGAAGAAACCCTTTTTGAGAACTCAGAGTGAGTAAATTGGCCATTTTCATGCACTTTTAACCATTCCATAAATCTTGTGTTTAGGGCCCCTGGAAGCATGAAAATCACTTTAAACATGCTAATTTTAGCTCTAACACTGATGATCCACCTACAAATGTGAACTGACGTTCAAAAATAAAACATTTGAAAACGGACCATTTTCCACATTTCTGAAGCATGACGTAATGGGGGGTGTTATCTCTTTTGTCGAAAATCAGCCGTTTTTGCTCGAACATTAAATGCCTAAAATGGTATTCAATTAACTTCCCGGGGTGAAGAAACCCTTTTTGAGAACTCAGAGTGAGTAAATTGGCCATTTTCATGCACTTTTAACCATTCCATAAATCTTGTGTTTAGGGCCCCTGGAAGCATGGAAATCACTTTAAACATGCTAATTTTAGCTCTAACACTGATGATCCACCTACAAATGTGAACTGACGTTCAAAAATAAAACATTTGAAAACGGACCATTTTCCACATTTCTGAAGCATGACGTAATGGGGGGGTGTTATCTCTTTTGTCAGAAATCAGCTGTTTTTGCTTGAACATTAAATGCCTCCAAATAGTATTTAATTCACTTCCCGAGCCCCTGGAAGCATGAAAATCACTTTAAACATGCTAATTTTAGCTCTAACACTGATGATCCACCTACAAATGTGAACTGACATTCAAAAATAAAACATTTGAAAACGGACCATTTTCCACATTTCTGAAGCATGACGTAATGGGGGGGTGTTATTTCTTTTGTCGAAAATCAGCCGTTTTTGCTCGAACATTAAATGCCTACAAATGGTATTTAATTAACTTCCCGGGGTGAAGAAACCTTTTTTGAGAACTCAGAGTGAGTAAATTGGCCATTTTCATGCACTTTTAACCTTTCCATAAATCTTGTGTTTAGGGCCCCTGGAAGCATGAAAATCACTTTAAACATGCTAATTTTAGCTCTAACACTGATGATCCACCTACAAATGTGAACTGACGTTCAAAAATAGAACATTTGAAAACGGACCATTTTCCACATTTCTGAAGCATGACGTAATGGGGGGTGTTATCTCTTTTGTCGAAAATCAGCCGTTTTTGCTTGAACATTAAATGCCTCCAAATAGTATTTAATTCACTTCCCGAGCCCCTGGAAACATGAAAATCACTTTAAACATGCTAATTTTAGCTCTAACACTGATGATCCACCTACAAATGTGAACTGACGTTCAAAAATAAAACATTTGAAAACGGACCATTTTCCACATTTCTGAAGCATGACGTAATGGGGGGGTGTTATCTCTTTTGTCGAAAATCAGCCGTTTTTGCTTGAACATTAAATGCCTCCAAATGGTATTTAATTAACTTCCCGGGGTGAAGAAACCCTTTTTGAGAACTCAGAGTGAGTAAATTGGGCATTTTCATGCACTTTTAACCATTCCATAAATCTTGTGTTTAGGGCCCCTGGAAGCATGAAAATCACTTTAAACATGCTAATTTTAGCTCTAACACTGATGATCCACCTACAAATGTGAACTGACGTTCAAAAATAAAACATTTGAAAACAGACCATTTTCCACATTTCTGAAGCATGACGTAATGGGGGGGTGTTATCTCTTTTGTCGAAAATCAGCCGTTTTTGCTCGAACATTAAATGCCTCCAAATGGTATTTAATTAACTTCCCGGGGTGAAGAAACCCTTTTTGAGAAATCAGAGTGAGTAAATTGGCCATTTTCATGCACTTTTAACCATTCCATAAATCCTGTGTTTAGGGCCCCTGGAAGCATGAAAATCACTTTAAACATGCTAATTTTAGCTCTAACACTGATGATCCACCTACAAATGTGAACTGACGTTCAAAAATAAAACATTTGAAAATGGACCATTTTCCACATTTCTGAAGCATGACGTAATGGGGGGGGTGTTATCTCTTTTGTCAGAAATCAGCTGTTTTTGCTTGAACATTAAATGCCTCCAAATAGTATTTAATTCACTTCCCGAGCCCCTGGAAGCATGAAAATCACTTTAAACATGCTAATTTTAGCTCTAACACTGATGATCCACCTACAAATGTGAACTGACATTCAAAAATAAAACATTTGAAAACGGACCATTTTCCACATTTCTGAAGCATGACGTAATGGGGGGGTGTTATTTCTTTTGTCGAAAATCAGCCGTTTTTGCTCGAACATTAAATGCCTACAAATGGTATTTAATTAACTTCCCGGGGTGAAGAAACCTTTTTTGAGAACTCAGAGTGAGTAAATTGGCCATTTTCATGCACTTTTAACCTTTCCATAAATCTTGTGTTTAGGGCCCCTGGAAGCATGAAAATCACTTTAAACATGCTAATTTTAGCTCTAACACTGATGATCCACCTACAAATGTGAACTGACGTTCAAAAATAGAACATTTGAAAACGGACCATTTTCCACATTTCTGAAGCATGACGTAATGGGGGGTGTTATCTCTTTTGTCGAAAATCAGCCGTTTTTGCTTGAACATTAAATGCCTCCAAATAGTATTTAATTCACTTCCCGAGCCCCTGGAAACATGAAAATCACTTTAAACATGCTAATTTTAGCTCTAACACTGATGATCCACCTACAAATGTGAACTGACGTTCAAAAATAAAACATTTGAAAACGGACCATTTTCCACATTTCTGAAGCATGACGTAATGGGGGGGTGTTATCTCTTTTGTCGAAAATCAGCCGTTTTTGCTTGAACATTAAATGCCTCCAAATGGTATTTAATTAACTTCCCGGGGTGAAGAAACCCTTTTTGAGAACTCAGAGTGAGTAAATTGGGCATTTTCATGCACTTTTAACCATTCCATAAATCTTGTGTTTAGGGCCCCTGGAAGCATGAAAATCACTTTAAACATGCTAATTTTAGCTCTAACACTGATGATCCACCTACAAATGTGAACTGACGTTCAAAAATAAAACATTTGAAAACAGACCATTTTCCACATTTCTGAAGCATGACGTAATGGGGGGGTGTTATCTCTTTTGTCGAAAATCAGCCGTTTTTGCTCGAACATTAAATGCCTCCAAATGGTATTTAATTAACTTCCCGGGGTGAAGAAACCCTTTTTGAGAAATCAGAGTGAGTAAATTGGCCATTTTCATGCACTTTTAACCATTCCATAAATCCTGTGTTTAGGGCCCCTGGAAGCATGAAAATCACTTTAAACATGCTAATTTTAGCTCTAACACTGATGATCCACCTACAAATGTGAACTGACGTTCAAAAATAAAACATTTGAAAATGGACCATTTTCCACATTTCTGAAGCATGACGTAATGGGGGGGGTGTTATCTCTTTTGTCAGAAATCAGCTGTTTTTGCTTGAACATTAAATGCCTCCAAATAGTATTTAATTCACTTCCCGAGCCCCTGGAAGCATGAAAATCACTTTAAACATGCTAATTTTAGCTCTAACACTGATGATCCACCTACAAATGTGAACTGACATTCAAAAATAAAACATTTGAAAACGGACCATTTTCCACATTTCTGAAGCATGACGTAATGGGGGGGTGTTATCTCTTTTGTCGAAAATCAGCCGTTTTTGCTCGAACATTAAATGCCTACAAATGGTATTTAATTAACTTCCCGGGGTGAAGAAACCCTTTTTGAGAACTCAGAGTGAGTAAATTGGCCATTTTCATGCACTTTTAACCTTTCCATAAATCTTGTGTTTAGGGCCCCTGGAAGCATGAAAATCACTTTAAACATGCTAATTTTAGCTTTAACACTGATGATCCACCTACAAATGTGAACTGACGTTCAAAAATAAAACATTTGAAAACGGACCATTTTCCACATTTCTGAAGCATGACGTAATGGGGGGGTGTTATCTCTTTTGTCGAAAATCAGCCGTTTTTGCTTGAACATTAAATGCCTCCAAATAGTATTTAATTCACTTCCCGAGCCCCTGGAAACATGAAAATCACTTTAAACATGCTAATTTTAGCTCTAACACTGATGATCCACCTACAAATGTGAACTGACGTTCAAAAATAAAACATTTGAAAACGGACCATTTTCCACATTTCTGAAGCATGACGTAATGGGGGGGTGTTATCTCTTTTGTCGAAAATCAGCCGTTTTTGCTCGAACATTAAATGCCTCCAAATGGTATTTAATTAACTTCCCGGGGTGAAGAAACCCTTTTTGCGAACTCAGAGTGAGTAAATTGGCCATTTTCATGCACTTTTAACCATTCCATAAATCTTGTGTTTAGGGCCCCTGGAAGCATGAAAATCACTTTAAACATGCTAATTTTAGCTCTAACACTGATGATCCACCTACAAATGTGAACTGACGTTCAAAAATAAAACATTTGAAAACGGACCTTTTTCCACATTTCTGAAGCATGACGTAATGGAGGGGTGTTATCTCTTTTGTCAGAAATCAGCTGTTTTTGCTTGAACATTAAATGCCTCCAAATAGTATTTAATTCACTTCCCGAGCCCCTGGAAGCATGAAAATCACTTTAAACATGCTAATTTTAGCTCTAACACTGATGATCCACCTACAAATGTGAACTGACATTCAAAAATAAAACATTTGAAAATGGACCATTTTCCACATTTCTGAAGCATGACGTAATGGGGGGTGTTATCTCTTTTGTCGAAAATCAGCCGTTTTTGCTCGAACATTAAATGCCTACAAATGGTATTTAATTAACTTCCCGGGGTGAAGAAACCCTTTTTGAGAACTCAGAGTGAGTAATTGGCCATTTTCATGCACTTTTAACCATTCCATAAATCTTGTGTTTAGGGCCCTTGGAAGCATGAAAATCACTTTAAACATGCTAATTTTAGCTCTAACACTGATGATCCACCTACAAATGTGAACTGACGTTCAAAAATAAAACATTTGAAAACAGACCATTTTCCACATTTCTGAAGCATGACCTAATGGGGGGGTGTTATCTCTTTTGTCAGAAATCAGCTGTTTTTGCTTGAACATTAAATGCCTCCAAATAGTATTTAATTCACTTCCCGAGCCCCTGGAAGCATGAAAATCACTTTAAACATGCTAATTTTAGCTCTAACACTGATGATCAACCTACAAATGTGAACTGACATTCAAAAATAAAACATTTGAAAACGGACCATTTTCCACATTTCTGAAGCATGACGTAATGGGGGGGTGTTATCTCTTTTGTCGAAAATCAGCCGTTTTTGCTCGAACATTAAATGCCTAAAATGGTATTCAATTAACTTCCCGGGGTGAAGAAACCCTTTTTGAGAACTCAGAGTGAGTAAATTGGCCATTTTCATGCACTTTTAACCATTCCATAAATCTTGTGTTTAGGGCCCCTGGAAGCATGGAAATCACTTTAAACATGCTAATTTTAGCTCTAACACTGATGATCCACCTACAAATGTGAACTGACGTTCAAAAATAAAACATTTGAAAACAGACCATTTTCCACATTTCTGAAGCATGACGTAATGGGGGGGTGTTATCTCTTTTGTCGAAAATCAGCCGTTTTTGCTCGAACATTAAATGCCTCCAAATGGTATTTAATTAACTTCCCGGGGTGAAGAAACCCTTTTTGAGAAATCAGAGTGAGTAAATTGGCCATTTTCATGCACTTTTAACCATTCCATAAATCCTGTGTTTAGGGCCCCTGGAAGCATGAAAATCACTTTAAACATGCTAATTTTAGCTCTAACACTGATGATCCACCTACAAATGTGAACTGACGTTCAAAAATAAAACATTTGAAAATGGACCATTTTCCACATTTCTGAAGCATGACGTAATGGGGGGGGTGTTATCTCTTTTGTCAGAAATCAGCTGTTTTTGCTTGAACATTAAATGCCTCCAAATAGTATTTAATTCACTTCCCGAGCCCCTGGAAGCATGAAAATCACTTTAAACATGCTAATTTTAGCTCTAACACTGATGATCCACCTACAAATGTGAACTGACATTCAAAAATAAAACATTTGAAAACGGACCATTTTCCACATTTCTGAAGCATGACGTAATGGGGGGGTGTTATCTCTTTTGTCAGAAATCAGCTGTTTTTGCTTGAACATTAAATGCCTCCAAATAGTATTTAATTCACTTCCCGAGCCCCTGGAAGCATGAAAATCACTTTAAACATGCTAATTTTAGCTCTAACACTGATGATCCACCTACAAATGTGAACTGACATTCAAAAATAAAACATTTGAAAACGGACCATTTTCCACATTTCTGAAGCATGACGTAATGGGGGGGTGTTATTTCTTTTGTCGAAAATCAGCCGTTTTTGCTCGAACATTAAATGCCTACAAATGGTATTTAATTAACTTCCCGGGGTGAAGAAACCTTTTTTGAGAACTCAGAGTGAGTAAATTGGCCATTTTCATGCACTTTTAACCTTTCCATAAATCTTGTGTTTAGGGCCCCTGGAAGCATGAAAATCACTTTAAACATGCTAATTTTAGCTCTAACACTGATGATCCACCTACAAATGTGAACTGACGTTCAAAAATAGAACATTTGAAAACGGACCATTTTCCACATTTCTGAAGCATGACGTAATGGGGGGTGTTATCTCTTTTGTCGAAAATCAGCCGTTTTTGCTTGAACATTAAATGCCTCCAAATAGTATTTAATTCACTTCCCGAGCCCCTGGAAACATGAAAATCACTTTAAACATGCTAATTTTAGCTCTAACACTGATGATCCACCTACAAATGTGAACTGACGTTCAAAAATAAAACATTTGAAAACGGACCATTTTCCACATTTCTGAAGCATGACGTAATGGGGGGTGTTATCTCTTTTGTCGAAAATCAGCCGTTTTTGCTTGAACATTAAATGCCTCCAAATGGTATTTAATTAACTTCCCGGGGTGAAGAAACCCTTTTTGAGAACTCAGAGTGAGTAAATTGGGCATTTTCATGCACTTTTAACCATTCCATAAATCTTGTGTTTAGGGCCCCTGGAAGCATGAAAATCACTTTAAACATGCTAATTTTAGCTCTAACACTGATGATCCACCTACAAATGTGAACTGACGTTCAAAAATAAAACATTTGAAAACAGACCATTTTCCACATTTCTGAAGCATGACGTAATGGGGGGGTGTTATCTCTTTTGTCGAAAATCAGCCGTTTTTGCTCGAACATTAAATGCCTCCAAATGGTATTTAATTAACTTCCCGGGGTGAAGAAACCCTTTTTGAGAACTCAGAGTGAGTAAATTGGCCATTTTCATGCACTTTTAACCATTCCATAAATCCTGTGTTTAGGGCCCCTGGAAGCATGAAAATCACTTTAAACATGCTAATTTTAGCTCTAACACTGATGATCCACCTACAAATGTGAACTGACGTTCAAAAATAAAACATTTGAAAACGGACCATTTTCCACATTTCTGAAGCATGACGTAATGGGGGGGTGTTATCTCTTTTGTCAGAAATCAGCTGTTTTTGCTTGAACATTAAATGCCTCCAAATAGTATTTAATTCACTTCCCGAGCCCCTGGAAGCATGAAAATCACTTTAAACATGCTAATTTTAGCTCTAACACTGATGATCCACCTACAAATGTGAACTGACGTTCAAAAATAAAACATTTGAAAACGGACCATTTTCCACATTTCTGAAGCATGACGTAATGGGGGGGTGTTATCTCTTTTGTCGAAAATCAGCCGTTTTTGCTCGAACATTAAATGCCTCCAAATGGTATTTAATTAACTTCCCGGGGTGAAGAAACCCTTTTTGCGAACTCAGAGTGAGTAAATTGGCCATTTTCATGCACTTTTAACCATTCCATAAATCTTGTGTTTAGGGCCCCTGGAAGCATGAAAATCACTTTAAACATGCTAATTTTAGCTCTAACACTGATGATCCACCTACAAATGTGAACTGACGTTCAAAAATAAAACATTTGAAAACGGACCATTTTCCACATTTATGAAGCATGACGTAATGGGGGGGTGTTATCTCTTTTGTCAGAAATCAGCTGTTTTTGCTTGAACATTAAATGCCTTTAAATAGTATTTAATTCACTTCCCGAGCCCCTGGAAGCATGAAAATCACTCTAAACATGCTAATTTTAGCTCTAACACTGATGATCCACCTACAAATGTGAACTGACGTTCAAAAATAAAACATTTGAAAACGGACCATTTTCCACATTTCTGAAGCATGACGTAATGGGGGGGGGTGTTATCTCCTTCGTCGAAAATCAGCCGTTTTTGCTCGAACATTAAATGCCTCCAAATGGTATTTAATTAACTTCCCGGGGTGAAGAAACCCTTTTTGCGAACTCAGAGTGAGTAAATTGGCCATTTTAATGCACTTTTAACCATTCCATAAATCTTGTGTTTAGGGCCCCTGGAAGCATGAAAATCACTTTAAACATGCTAATTTTAGCTCTAACACTGATGATCCACCTACAAATGTGAACTGACGTTCAAAAATAAAACATTTGAAAACGGACCATTTTCCACATTTCTGAAGCATGACGTAATGGGGGGGGTGTTATCTCTTTTGTCAGAAATCAGCTGTTTTTGCTTGAACATTAAATGCCTCCAAATAGTATTTAATTCACTTCCCGAGCCCCTGGAAGCATGAAAATCACTTTAAACATGCTAATTTTAGCTCTAACACTGATGATCCACCTACAAATGTGAACTGACATTCAAAAATAAAACATTTGAAAACGGACCATTTTCCACATTTCTGAAGCATGACGTAATGGGGGGGTGTTATCTCTTTTGTCGAAAATCAGCCGTTTTTGCTCGAACATTAAATGCCTACAAATGGTATTTAATTAACTTCCCGGGGTGAAGAAACCCTTTTTGAGAACTCAGAGTGAGTAAATTGGCCATTTTCATGCACTTTTAACCTTTCCATAAATCTTGTGTTTAGGGCCCCTGGAAGCATGAAAATCACTTTAAACATGCTAATTTTAGCTTTAACACTGATGATCCACCTACAAATGTGAACTGACGTTCAAAAATAAAACATTTGAAAACGGACCATTTTCCACATTTCTGAAGCATGACGTAATGGGGGGGTGTTATCTCTTTTGTCGAAAATCAGCCGTTTTTGCTTGAACATTAAATGCCTCCAAATAGTATTTAATTCACTTCCCGAGCCCCTGGAAACATGAAAATCACTTTAAACATGCTAATTTTAGCTCTAACACTGATGATCCACCTACAAATGTGAACTGACGTTCAAAAATAAAACATTTGAAAACGGACCATTTTCCACATTTCTGAAGCATGACGTAATGGGGGGGTGTTATCTCTTTTGTCGAAAATCAGCCGTTTTTGCTCGAACATTAAATGCCTCCAAATGGTATTTAATTAACTTCCCGGGGTGAAGAAACCCTTTTTGCGAACTCAGAGTGAGTAAATTGGCCATTTTCATGCACTTTTAACCATTCCATAAATCTTGTGTTTAGGGCCCCTGGAAGCATGAAAATCACTTTAAACATGCTAATTTTAGCTCTAACACTGATGATCCACCTACAAATGTGAACTGACGTTCAAAAATAAAACATTTGAAAACGGACCTTTTTCCACATTTCTGAAGCATGACGTAATGGAGGGGTGTTATCTCTTTTGTCAGAAATCAGCTGTTTTTGCTTGAACATTAAATGCCTCCAAATAGTATTTAATTCACTTCCCGAGCCCCTGGAAGCATGAAAATCACTTTAAACATGCTAATTTTAGCTCTAACACTGATGATCCACCTACAAATGTGAACTGACATTCAAAAATAAAACATTTGAAAATGGACCATTTTCCACATTTCTGAAGCATGACGTAATGGGGGGTGTTATCTCTTTTGTCGAAAATCAGCCGTTTTTGCTCGAACATTAAATGCCTACAAATGGTATTTAATTAACTTCCCGGGGTGAAGAAACCCTTTTTGAGAACTCAGAGTGAGTAAATTGGCCATTTTCATGCACTTTTAACCATTCCATAAATCTTGTGTTTAGGGCCCTTGGAAGCATGAAAATCACTTTAAACATGCTAATTTTAGCTCTAACACTGATGATCCACCTACAAATGTGAACTGACGTTCAAAAATAAAACATTTGAAAACAGACCATTTTCCACATTTCTGAAGCATGACCTAATGGGGGGGTGTTATCTCTTTTGTCAGAAATCAGCTGTTTTTGCTTGAACATTAAATGCCTCCAAATAGTATTTAATTCACTTCCCGAGCCCCTGGAAGCATGAAAATCACTTTAAACATGCTAATTTTAGCTCTAACACTGATGATCAACCTACAAATGTGAACTGACATTCAAAAATAAAACATTTGAAAACGGACCATTTTCCACATTTCTGAAGCATGACGTAATGGGGGGGTGTTATCTCTTTTGTCGAAAATCAGCCGTTTTTGCTCGAACATTAAATGCCTAAAATGGTATTCAATTAACTTCCCGGGGTGAAGAAACCCTTTTTGAGAACTCAGAGTGAGTAAATTGGCCATTTTCATGCACTTTTAACCATTCCATAAATCTTGTGTTTAGGGCCCCTGGAAGCATGGAAATCACTTTAAACATGCTAATTTTAGCTCTAACACTGATGATCCACCTACAAATGTGAACTGACGTTCAAAAATAAAACATTTGAAAACGGACCATTTTCCACATTTCTGAAGCATGACGTAATGGGGGGGTGTTATCTCTTTTGTCAGAAATCAGCTGTTTTTGCTTGAACATTAAATGCCTCCAAATAGTATTTAATTCACTTCCCGAGCCCCTGGAAGCATGAAAATCACTTTAAACATGCTAATTTTAGCTCTAACACTGATGATCCACCTACAAATGTGAACTGACATTCAAAAATAAAACATTTGAAAACGGACCATTTTCCACATTTCTGAAGCATGACGTAATGGGGGGGTGTTATTTCTTTTGTCGAAAATCAGCCGTTTTTGCTCGAACATTAAATGCCTACAAATGGTATTTAATTAACTTCCCGGGGTGAAGAAACCTTTTTTGAGAACTCAGAGTGAGTAAATTGGCCATTTTCATGCACTTTTAACCTTTCCATAAATCTTGTGTTTAGGGCCCCTGGAAGCATGAAAATCACTTTAAACATGCTAATTTTAGCTCTAACACTGATGATCCACCTACAAATGTGAACTGACGTTCAAAAATAGAACATTTGAAAACGGACCATTTTCCACATTTCTGAAGCATGACGTAATGGGGGGTGTTATCTCTTTTGTCGAAAATCAGCCGTTTTTGCTTGAACATTAAATGCCTCCAAATGGTATTTAATTAACTTTCCGGGGTGAAGAAACCCTTTTTGAGAACTCAGAGTGAGTAAATTGGGCATTTTCATGCACTTTTAACCATTCCATAAATCTTGTGTTTAGGGCCCCTGGAAGCATGAAAATCACTTTAAACATGCTAATTTTAGCTCTAACACTGATGATCCACCTACAAATGTGAACTGACGTTCAAAAATAAAACATTTGAAAACAGACCATTTTCCACATTTCTGAAGCATGACGTAATGGGGGGGTGTTATCTCTTTTGTCGAAAATCAGCCGTTTTTGCTCGAACATTAAATGCCTCCAAATGGTATTTAATTAACTTCCCGGGGTGAAGAAACCCTTTTTGAGAAATCAGAGTGAGTAAATTGGCCATTTTCATGCACTTTTAACCATTCCATAAATCCTGTGTTTAGGGCCCCTGGAAGCATGAAAATCACTTTAAACATGCTAATTTTAGCTCTAACACTGATGATCCACCTACAAATGTGAACTGACGTTCAAAAATAAAACATTTGAAAACGGACCATTTTCCACATTTCTGAAGCATGACGTAATGGGGGGGTGTTATCTCTTTTGTCAGAAATCAGCTGTTTTTGCTTGAACATTAAATGCCTCCAAATAGTATTTAATTCACTTCCCGAGCCCCTGGAAGCATGAAAATCACTTTAAACATGCTAATTTTAGCTCTAACACTGATGATCCACCTACAAATGTGAACTGACGTTCAAAAATAAAACATTTGAAAACGGACCATTTTCCACATTTCTGAAGCATGACGTAATGGGGGGGTGTTATCTCTTTTGTCGAAAATCAGCCGTTTTTGCTCGAACATTAAATGCCTCCAAATGGTATTTAATTAACTTCCCGGGGTGAAGAAACCCTTTTTGCGAACTCAGAGTGAGTAAATTGGCCATTTTCATGCACTTTTAACCATTCCATAAATCTTGTGTTTAGGGCCCCTGGAAGCATGAAAATCACTTTAAACATGCTAATTTTAGCTCTAACACTGATGATCCACCTACAAATGTGAACTGACGTTCAAAAATAAAACATTTGAAAACGGACCATTTTCCACATTTATGAAGCATGACGTAATGGGGGGGTGTTATCTCTTTTGTCAGAAATCAGCTGTTTTTGCTTGAACATTAAATGCCTTTAAATAGTATTTAATTCACTTCCCGAGCCCCTGGAAGCATGAAAATCACTCTAAACATGCTAATTTTAGCTCTAACACTGATGATCCACCTACAAATGTGAACTGACGTTCAAAAATAAAACATTTGAAAACGGACCATTTTCCACATTTCTGAAGCATGACGTAATGGGGGGGGTGTTATCTCCTTCGTCGAAAATCAGCCGTTTTTGCTCGAACATTAAATGCCTCCAAATGGTATTTAATTAACTTCCCGGGGTGAAGAAACCCTTTTTGCGAACTCAGAGTGAGTAAATTGGCCATTTTCATGCACTTTTAACCATTCCATAAATCTTGTGTTTAGGGCCCCTGGAAGCATGAAAATCACTTTAAACATGCTAATTTTAGCTCTAACACTGATGATCCACCTACAAATGTGAACTGACGTTCAAAAATAAAACATTTGAAAACGGACCATTTTCCACATTTCTGAAGCATGACGTAATGGGGGGGGGTGTTATCTCTTTTGTCAGAAATCAGCTGTTTTTGCTTGAACATTAAATGCCTCCAAATAGTATTTAATTCACTTCCCGAGCCCCTGGAAGCATGAAAATCACTTTAAACATGCTAATTTTAGCTCTAACACTGATGATCCACCTACAAATGTGAACTGACATTCAAAAATAAAACATTTGAAAACGGACCATTTTCCACATTTCTGAAGCATGACGTAATGGGGGGGTGTTATCTCTTTTGTCGAAAATCAGCCGTTTTTGCTCGAACATTAAATGCCTACAAATGGTATTTAATTAACTTCCCGGGGTGAAGAAACCCTTTTTGAGAACTCAGAGTGAGTAAATTGGCCATTTTCATGCACTTTTAACCTTTCCATAAATCTTGTGTTTAGGGCCCCTGGAAGCATGAAAATCACTTTAAACATGCTAATTTTAGCTTTAACACTGATGATCCACCTACAAATGTGAACTGACGTTCAAAAATAAAACATTTGAAAACGGACCATTTTCCACATTTCTGAAGCATGACGTAATGGGGGGGTGTTATCTCTTTTGTCGAAAATCAGCCGTTTTTGCTTGAACATTAAATGCCTCCAAATAGTATTTAATTCACTTCCCGAGCCCCTGGAAACATGAAAATCACTTTAAACATGCTAATTTTAGCTCTAACACTGATGATCCACCTACAAATGTGAACTGACGTTCAAAAATAAAACATTTGAAAACGGACCATTTTCCACATTTCTGAAGCATGACGTAATGGGGGGGTGTTATCTCTTTTGTCGAAAATCAGCCGTTTTTGCTTGAACATTAAATGCCTCCAAATGGTATTTAATTAACTTCCCGGGGTGAAGAAACCCTTTTTGAGAACTCAGAGTGAGTAAATTGGGCATTTTCATGCACTTTTAACCATTCCATAAATCTTGTGTTTAGGGCCCCTGGAAGCATGAAAATCACTTTAAACATGCTAATTTTAGCTCTAACACTGATGATCCACCTACAAATGTGAACTGACGTTCAAAAATAAAACATTTGAAAACAGACCATTTTCCACATTTCTGAAGCATGACGTAATGGGGGGGTGTTATCTCTTTTGTCGAAAATCAGCCGTTTTTGCTCGAACATTAAATGCCTCCAAATGGTATTTAATTAACTTCCCGGGGTGAAGAAACCCTTTTTGAGAACTCAGAGTGAGTAAATTGGCCATTTTCATGCACTTTTAACCATTCCATAAATCTTGTGTTTAGGGCCCCTGGAAGCATGAAAATCACTTTAAACATGCTAATTTTAGCTCTAACACTGATGATCCACCTACAAATGTGAACTGACGTTCAAAAATAAAACATTTGAAAACGGACCATTTTCCACATTTCTGAAGCATGACGTAATGGGGGGGTGTTATCTCTTTTGTCAGAAATCAGCTGTTTTTGCTTGAACATTAAATGCCTCCAAATAGTATTTAATTCACTTCCCGAGCCCCTGGAAGCATGAAAATCACTTTAAACATGCTAATTTTAGCTCTAACACTGATGATCCACCTACAAATGTGAACTGTCGTTCAAAAATAAAACATTTGAAAACGGACCATTTTCCACATTTCTGAAGCATGACGTAATGGGGGGGTGTTATCTCTTTTGTCGAAAATCAGCCGTTTTTGCTCGAACATTAAATGCCTCCAAATGGTATTTAATTAACTTCCCGGGGTGAAGAAACCCTTTTTGCGAACTCAGAGTGAGTAAATTGGCCATTTTCATGCACTTTTAACCATTCCATAAATCTTGTGTTTAGGGCCCCTGGAAGCATGAAAATCACTTTAAACATGCTAATTTTAGCTCTAACACTGATGATCCACCTACAAATGTGAACTGACGTTCAAAAATAAAACATTTGAAAACGGACCATTTTCCACATTTCTGAAGCATGACGTAATGGGGGGGTGTTATCTCTTTTGTCAGAAATCAGCTGTTTTTGCTTGAACATTAAATGCCTCCAAATAGTATTTAATTCACTTCCCGAGCCCCTGGAAGCATGAAAATCACTTTAAACATGCTAATTTTAGCTCTAACACTGATGATCCACCTACAAATGTGAACTGACGTTCAAAAATAAAACATTTGAAAACGGACCATTTTCCACATTTCTGAAGCATGACGTAATGGGGGGGGGTGTTATCTCTTTTGTCAGAAATCAGCTGTTTTTGCTTGAACATTAAATGCCTCCAAATAGTATTTAATTCACTTCCCGAGCCCCTGGAAGCATGAAAATCACTTTAAACATGCTAATTTTAGCTCTAACACTGATGATCCACCTACAAATGTGAACTGACATTCAAAAATAAAACATTTGAAAACGGACCATTTTCCACATTTCTGAAGCATGACGTAATGGGGGGGTGTTATCTCTTTTGTCGAAAATCAGCCGTTTTTGCTCGAACATTAAATGCCTACAAATGGTATTTAATTAACTTCCCGGGGTGAAGAAACCCTTTTTGAGAACTCAGAGTGAGTAAATTGGCCATTTTCATGCACTTTTAACCTTTCCATAAATCTTGTGTTTAGGGCCCCTGGAAGCATGAAAATCACTTTAAACATGCTAATTTTAGCTTTAACACTGATGATCCACCTACAAATGTGAACTGACGTTCAAAAATAAAACATTTGAAAACGGACCATTTTCCACATTTCTGAAGCATGACGTAATGGGGGGGTGTTATCTCTTTTGTCGAAAATCAGCCGTTTTTGCTTGAACATTAAATGCCTCCAAATAGTATTTAATTCACTTCCCGAGCCCCTGGAAACATGAAAATCACTTTAAACATGCTAATTTTAGCTCTAACACTGATGATCCACCTACAAATGTGAACTGACGTTCAAAAATAAAACATTTGAAAACGGACCATTTTCCACATTTCTGAAGCATGACGTAATGGGGGGGTGTTATCTCTTTTGTCGAAAATCAGCCGTTTTTGCTTGAACATTAAATGCCTCCAAATGGTATTTAATTAACTTCCCGGGGTGAAGAAACCCTTTTTGAGAACTCAGAGTGAGTAAATTGGGCATTTTCATGCACTTTTAACCATTCCATAAATCTTGTGTTTAGGGCCCCTGGAAGCATGAAAATCACTTTAAACATGCTAATTTTAGCTCTAACACTGATGATCCACCTACAAATGTGAACTGACGTTCAAAAATAAAACATTTGAAAACAGACCATTTTCCACATTTCTGAAGCATGACGTAATGGGGGGGTGTTATCTCTTTTGTCGAAAATCAGCCGTTTTTGCTCGAACATTAAATGCCTCCAAATGGTATTTAATTAACTTCCCGGGGTGAAGAAACCCTTTTTGAGAACTCAGAGTGAGTAAATTGGCCATTTTCATGCACTTTTAACCATTCCATAAATCTTGTGTTTAGGGCCCCTGGAAGCATGAAAATCACTTTAAACATGCTAATTTTAGCTCTAACACTGATGATCCACCTACAAATGTGAACTGACGTTCAAAAATAAAACATTTGAAAACGGACCATTTTCCACATTTCTGAAGCATGACGTAATGGGGGGGTGTTATCTCTTTTGTCAGAAATCAGCTGTTTTTGCTTGAACATTAAATGCCTCCAAATAGTATTTAATTCACTTCCCGAGCCCCTGGAAGCATGAAAATCACTTTAAACATGCTAATTTTAGCTCTAACACTGATGATCCACCTACAAATGTGAACTGTCGTTCAAAAATAAAACATTTGAAAACGGACCATTTTCCACATTTCTGAAGCATGACGTAATGGGGGGGTGTTATCTCTTTTGTCGAAAATCAGCCGTTTTTGCTCGAACATTAAATGCCTCCAAATGGTATTTAATTAACTTCCCGGGGTGAAGAAACCCTTTTTGCGAACTCAGAGTGAGTAAATTGGCCATTTTCATGCACTTTTAACCATTCCATAAATCTTGTGTTTAGGGCCCCTGGAAGCATGAAAATCACTTTAAACATGCTAATTTTAGCTCTAACACTGATGATCCACCTACAAATGTGAACTGACGTTCAAAAATAAAACATTTGAAAACGGACCATTTTCCACATTTCTGAAGCATGACGTAATGGGGGGGTGTTATCTCTTTTGTCAGAAATCAGCTGTTTTTGCTTGAACATTAAATGCCTCCAAATAGTATTTAATTCACTTCCCGAGCCCCTGGAAGCATGAAAATCACTTTAAACATGCTAATTTTAGCTCTAACACTGATGATCCACCTACAAATGTGAACTGACATTCAAAAATAAAACATTTGAAAACGGACCATTTTCCACATTTGTGAAGCATGACGTAATGGGGGGTGTTATCTCTTTTGTCGAAAATCAGCCGTTTTTGCTCGAACATTAAATGCCTCCAAATGGTATTTAATTAACTTCTCGGGGTGAAGAACCCTTTTTGAGAACTCAGAGTGAGTAAATTGGCCATTTTCATGCACTTTTAACCATTCCATAAATCTTGTGTTTAGGGCCCCTGGAAGCATGAAAATCACTTTAAACATGCTAATTTTAGCTCTAACACTGATGATCCACCTACAAATGTGAACTGACGTTCAAAAATAAAACATTTGAAAACGGACCATTTTCCACATTTCTGAAGCATGACGTAATGGGGGCGTGTTATCTCTTTTGTCAGAAATCAGCTGTTTTTGCTTGAACATTAAATGCCTCCAAATAGTATTTAATTCACTTCCCGAGCCCCTGGAAGCATGAAAATCACTTTAAACATGCTAATTTTAGCTCTAACACTGATGATCCACTTACAAATCTGAACTGACGTTCAAAAATAAAACATTTGAAAACGAACCATTTTCCACATTTCTGAAGCATGACGTAATGGGGGGGTGTTATCTCTTTTGTCGAAAATCAGCCGTTTTTGCTCGAACATTAAATGCCTCCAAATGGTATTTAATTAACTTCCCGGGGTGAAGAAACCCTTTTTGAGAACTCAGAGTGAGTAAATTGGCCATTTTCATGCACTTTTAACCATTCCATAAATCTTGTGTTTAGGGCCCCTGGAAGCATGAAAATCACTTTAAACATGCTAATTTTAGCTCTAACACTGATGATCCACCTACAAATGTGAACTGACATTCAAAAATAAAAAATTTGAAAACGGACCATTTTCCACATTTCTGAAGCATGACGTAATGGGGGGGTGTTATCTCTATTGTCGAAAATCAGCCGTTTTTGCTTGAACATTAAATGCCTCCAAATAGTATTTAATTCACTTCCCGAGCCCCTGGAAGCATGAAAATCACTTTAAACATGCTAATTTTAGCTCTAACACTGATGATCCACTTACAAATCTGAACTGACGTTCAAAAATAAAACATTTGAAAACGAACCATTTTCCACATTTCTGAAGCATGACGTAATGGGGGGGTGTTATCTCTTTTGTCGAAAATCAGCCGTTTTTGCTCGAACATTAAATGCCTCCAAATGGTATTTAATTAACTTCCCGGGGTGAAGAAACCCTTTTTGAGAACTCAGAGTGAGTAAATTGGCCATTTTCATGCACTTTTAACCATTCCATAAATCTTGTGTTTAGGGCCCCTGGAAGCATGAAAATCACTTTAAACATGCTAATTTTAGCTCTAACATTGATGATCCACCTACAAATGTGAACTGACGTTCAAAAATAAAACATTTGAAAACGGACCATTTTCCACATTTCTGAAGCATGACGTAATGGGGGGTGTTATCTCTTTTGTCAGAAATCAGCTGTTTTTGCTTGAACATTAAATGCCTCCAAATAGTATTTCATTCACTTCCCGAGCCCCTGGAAGCATGAAAATCACTTTAAACATGCTAATTTTAGCTCTAACACTGATGATCCACCTACAAATGTGAACTGACGTTCAAAAATAAAACATTTGAAAACGGACCATTTTCCACATTTCTGAAGCATGACGTAATGGGGGGGTGTTATCTCTTTTGTCGAAAATCAGCCGTTTTTGCTCGAACATTAAATGCCTCCAAATGGTATTTAATTAACTTCCCGGGGTGAAGAAACCCTTATTGCGAACTCAGAGTGAGTAAATTGGCCATTTTCATGCACTTTTAACCATTCCATAAATCTTGTGTTTAGGGCCCCTGGAAGCATGAAAATCACTTTAAACATGCTAATTTTAGCTCTAACACTGATGATCCACCTACAAATGGGAACTGACGTTCAAAAATAAAACATTTGAAAACTGACCATTTTCCACATTTCTGAAGCATGGCGTAATGGGGGGGTGTTATCTCTTTTGTCAGAAATCAGCTGTTTTTGCTTGAACATTAAATGCCTCCAAATAGTATTTAATTCACTTCCCGAGCCCCTGGAAGCATGAAAATCACTCTAAACATGCTAATTTTAGCTCTAACACTGATGATCCACCTACAAATGTGAACTGACGTTCAAAAATAAAACATTTGAAAACGGACCATTTTCCACATTTCTGAAGCATGACGTAATGGGGGGGGTGTTATCTCTTTTATCGAAAATCAGCCGTTTTTGCTCGAACATTAAATGCCTCCAAATGGTATTTAATTAACTTCCCGGGGTGAAGAAACCCTTTTTGCGAACTCAGAGTGAGTAAATTGGCCATTTTCATGCACTTTTAACCATTCCATAAATCTTGTGTTTAGGGCCCCTGGAAGCATGAAAATCACTTTAAACATGCTAATTTTAGCTCTAACACTGATGATCCACCTACAAATGTGAACTGACGTTCAAAAATAAAACATTTGAAAACGGACCATTTTCCACATTTCTGAAGCATGACGTAATGGGGGGGTGTTATCTCTTTTGTCAGAAATCAGCCTTTTTTTGCTTGAACATTAAATGCCTCCAAATAGTGTTTAATTCACTTCCCGAGCCCCTGGAAGCATGAAAATCACTTTAAACATGCTAATTTTAGCTCTAACACTGATGATCCACCTACAAATGTGAACTGACATTCAAAAATAAAACATTTGAAAACGGACCATTTTCCACATTTCTGAAGCATGACGTAATGGGGGGGTGTTATCTCTTTTGTCGAAAATCAGCCGTTTTTGCTCGAACATTAAATGCCTACAAATGGTATTTAATTAACTTCCCGGGCCCCTGGAAACATGAAAATCACTTTAAACATGCTAATTTTAGCTCTAACACTGATGATCCACCTACAAATGTGAACTGACGTTCAAAAATAAAACATTTGAAAACGGACCATTTTCCACATTTCTGAAGCATGACGTAATGGGGGGGTGTTATCTCTTTTGTCAGAAATCAGCCTTTTTTTGCTTGAACATTAAATGCCTCCAAATAGTGTTTAATTCACTTCCCGAGCCCCTGGAAGCATGAAAATCACTTTAAACATGCTAATTTTAGCTCTAACACTGATGATCCACCTACAAATGTGAACTGACGTTCAAAAATAAAACATTTGAAAACGGACCATTTTCCACATTTCTGAAGCATGACTTAATGGGGGGTGTTATCTCTTTTGTCGAAAATCAGCCGTTTTTGCTTGAACATTAAATGCCTCCAAATAGTATTTAATTCACTTCCCGAGCCCCTGGAAACATGAAAATCACTTTAAACATGCTAATTTTAGCTCTAACACTGATGATCCACCTACAAATGTGAACTGACGTTCAAAAATAAAACATTTGAAAACGGACCATTTTCCACATTTCTGAAGCATGACGTAATGGGGGAGTGTTATCTCTTTTGTCGAAAATCAGCCGTTTTTGCTTGAACATTAAATGCCTCCAAATGGTATTTAATTAACTTCCCGGGGTGAAGAAACCCTTTTTGAGAACTCAGAGTGAGTAAATTGGGCATTTTCATGCACTTTTACCATTCCATAAATCTTGTGTTTAGGGCCCCTGGAAGCATGAAAATCACTTTAAACATGCTAATTGTAGCTCTAACACTGATGATCCACCTACAAATGTGAACTGACGTTCAAAAATAAAACATTTGAAAACAGACCATTTTCCACATTTCTGAAGCATGACGTAATGGGGGGGTGTTATCTCTTTTGTCGAAAATCAGCCGTTTTTGCTCGAACATTAAATGCCTCCAAATGGTATTTAATTAACTTCCCGGGGTGAAGAAACCCTTTTTGAGAACTCAGAGTGAGTAAATTGGCCATTTTCATGCACTTTTAACCATTCCATAAATCTTGTGTTTAGGGCCCCTGGAAGCATGAAAATCACTTTAAACATGCTAATTTTAGCTCTAACACTGATGATCCACCTACAAATGTGAACTGACGTTCAAAAATAAAACATTTGAAAACGGACCATTTTCCACATTTCTGAAGCATGACGTAATGGGGGGGTGTTATCTCTTTTGTGAGAAATCAGCTGTTTTTGCTTGAACATTAAATGCCTCCAAATAGTATTTAATTCACTTCCCAAGCCCCTAGAAGCATGAAAATCACTTTAAACATGCTAATTTTAGCTCTAACACTGATGATCCACCTACAAATGTGAACTGACATTCAAAAATAAAACATTTGAAAACGGACCATTTTCCACATTTCTGAAGCATGACGTAATGGGGGGGTGTTATCTCTTTTGTCGAAAATCAGCCGTTTTTGCTCGAACATTAAATGCCTACAAATGGTATTTAATTAACTTCCCGGGGTGAAGAAACCCTTTTTGAGAACTCAGAGTGAGTAAATTGGCCATTTTCATGCACTTTTAACCTTTCCATAAATCTTGTGTTTAGGGCCCCTGGAAGCATGAAAATCACTTTAAACATGCTAATTTTAGCTCTAACACTGATGATCCACCTACAAATGTGAACTGACGTTCAAAAATAAAACATTTGAAAACGGACCATTTTCCACATTTCTGAAGCATGACTTAATGGGGGGGTGTTATCTCTTTTGTCGAAAATCAGCCGTTTTTGCTTGAACATTAAATGCCTCCAAATAGTATTTAATTCACTTCCCGAGCCCCTGGAAACATGAAAATCACTTTAAACATGCTAATTTTAGCTCTAACACTGATGATCCACCTACAAATGTGAACTGACGTTCAAAAATAAAACATTTGAAAACGGACCATTTTCCACATTTCTGAAGCATGACGTAATGGGGGGGTGTTATCTCTTTTGTCGAAAATCAGCCGTTTTTGCTTGAACATTAAATGCCTCCAAATGGTATTTAATTAACTTCCCGGGGTGAAGAAACCCTTTTTGAGAACTCAGAGTGAGTAAATTGGGCATTTTCATGCACTTTTACCATTCCATAAATCTTGTGTTTAGGGCCCCTGGAAGCATGAAAATCACTTTAAACATGCTAATTTTAGCTCTAACACTGATGATCCACCTACAAATGTGAACTGACGTTCAAAAATAAAACATTTGAAAACAGACCATTTTCCACATTTCTGAAGCATGACGTAATGGGGGGGTGTTATCTCTTTTGTCGAAAATCAGCCGTTTTTGCTCGAACATTAAATGCCTCCAAATGGTATTTAATTAACTTCCCGGGGTGAAGAAACCCTTTTTGAGAACTCAGAGTGAGTAAATTGGCCATTTTCATGCACTTTTAACCATTCCATAAATCTTGTGTTTAGGGCCCCTGGAAGCATGAAAATCACTTTAAACATGCTAATTTTAGCTCTAACACTGATGATCCACCTACAAATGTGAACTGACGTTCAAAAATAAAACATTTGAAAACGGACCATTTTCCACATTTCTGAAGCATGACGTAATGGGGGGGTGTTATCTCTTTTGTCAGAAATCAGCTGTTTTTGCTTGAACATTAAATGCCTCCAAATAGTATTTAATTCACTTCCCGAGCCCCTGGAAGCATGAAAATCACTTTAAACATGCTAATTTTAGCTCTAACACTGATGATCCACTTACAAAGCTGAACTGACGTTCAAAAATAAAACATTTGAAAACGGACCATTTTCCACATTTCTGAAGCATGACGTAATGGGGGGGTGTTATCTCTTTTGTCGAAAATCAGCCGTTTTTGCTCGAACATTAAATGCCTCCAAATGGTATTTAATTAACTTCCCGGGGTGAAGAAACCCTTTTTGAGAACTCAGAGTGAGTAAATTGGCCATTTTCATGCACTTTTAACCATTCCATAAATCTTGTGTTTAGGGCCCCTGGAAGCATGAAAATCACTTTAAACATGCTAATTTTAGCTCTAACACTGATGATCCACCTACAAATGTGAACTGACGTTCAAAAATAAAACATTTGAAAACGGACCATTTTCCACATTTCTGAAGCATGACGTAATGGGGGGGTGTTATCTCTTTTGTCGAAAAACAGCAGTTTTTGCTCGAACATTAAATGCCTCCAAATGGTATTTAATTAACTTCCCGAGCCCCTGGAAGCATGAAAATCACTTTAAACATGCTAATTTTAGCTCTAACACTGATGATCCACCTACAAATGTGAACTGACGTTCGAAAATAAAAAATTTGAAAACGGACCATTTTCCACATTTCTGAAGCATGACGTAATGGGGGGGTGTTATCTCTTTTGTCGAAAATCAGCCGTTTTTGCTCGAACATTAAATGCCTCCAAATGGTATTTAATTAACTTCCCGGGGTGAAGAAACCCTTTTTGCGAACTCAGAGTGAGTAAATTGGCCATTTTCATGCACTTTTAACCATTCCATAAATCTTGTGTTTAGGGCCCCTGGAAGCATGAAAATCACTTTAAACATGCTAATTTTAGCTCTAACACTGATGATCCACCTACAAATGTGAACTGACGTTCAAAAATAAAACATTTGAAAACGGACCATTTTCCACATTTCTGAAGCATGACGTAATGGGGGGGTGTTATCTCTTTTGTCAGAAATCAGCTGTTTTTGCTTGAACATTAAATGCCTCCAAATAGTATTTAATTCACTTCCCAAGCCCCTAGAAGCATGAAAATCACTTTAAACATGCTAATTTTAGCTCTAACACTGATGATCCACCTACAAATGTGAACTGACATTCAAAAATAAAACATTTGAAAACGGACCATTTTCCACATTTGTGAAGCATGACATAATGGGGGGGTGTTATCTCTTTTGTCGAAAATCAGCCGTTTTTGCTCGAACATTAAATGCCTCCAAATGGTATTTAATTAACTTCTCGGGGTGAAGAAACCCTTTTTGAGAACTCAGAGTGAGTAAATTGGCCATTTTCATGCACTTTTAACCATTCCATAAATCTTGTGTTTAGGGCCCCTGGAAGCATGAAAATCACTTTAAACATGCTAATTTTAGCTCTAACACTGATGATCCACCTACAAATGTGAACTGACGTTCAAAAATAAAACATTTGAAAACGGACCATTTTCCACATTTCTGAAGCATGACGTAATGGGGGGGTGTTATCTCTTTTGTCAGAAATCAGCTGTTTTTGCTTGAACATTAAATGCCTCCAAATAGTATTTAATTCACTTCCCGAGCCCCTGGAAGCATGAAAATCACTTTAAACATGCTAATTTTAGCTCTAACACTGATGATCCACTTACAAATCTGAACTGACGTTCAAAAATAAAACATTTTAAAACGGACCATTTTCCACATTTCTGAAGCATGACGTAATGGAGGGGTGTTATCTCTTTTGTCGAAAATCAGCCGTTTTTGCTCGAACATTAAATGCCTCCAAATGGTATTTAATTAACTTCCCGGGGTGAAGAAACCCTTTTTGAGAACTCAGAGTGAGTAAATTGGCCATTTTCATGCACTTTTAACCATTCCATAAATCTTGTGTTTAGGGCCCCTGGAAGCATGAAAATCACTTTAAACATGCTAATTTTAGCTCTAACACTGATGATCCACCTACAAATGTGAACTGACATTCAAAAATAAAAAATTTGAAAACGGACCATTTTCCACATTTCTGAAGCATGACGTAATGGGGGGGTGTTATCTCTTTTGTCGAAAATCAGCCGTTTTTGCTTGAACATTAAATGCCTCCAAATAGTATTTAATTCACTTCCCGAGCCCCTGGAAGCATGAAAATCACTTTAAACATGCTAATTTTAGCTCTAACACTGATGATCCACCTACAAATGTGAACTGACGTTCAAAAATAAAACATTTGAAAACGGACCATTTTCCACATTTCTGAAGCATGACGTAATGGGGGGTGTTATCTCTTTTGTCGAAAATCAGCCGTTTTTGCTCGAACATTAAATGCCTCCAAATGGTATTTAATTAACTTCCCGGGGTGAAGAAACCCTTTTTGAGAACTCAGAGTGAGTAAATTGGCCATTTTCATGCACTTTTAACCATTCCATAAATCTTGTGTTTAGGGCCCCTGGAAGCATGAAAATCACTTTAAACATGCTAATTTTAGCTCTAACACTGATGATCCACCTACAAATGTGAACTGACGTTCAAAAATAAAACATTTGAAAACGGACCATTTTCCACATTTCTGAAGCATGACGTAATGGGGGGGTGTTATCTCTTTTGTCAGAAATCAGCTGTTTTTGCTTGAACATTAAATGCCTCCAAATAGTATTTAATTCACTTCCCGAGCCCCTGGAAGCATGAAAATCACTTTAAACATGCTAATTTTAGCTCTAACACTGATGATCCACTTACAAATCTGAACTGTCGTTCAAAAATAAAACATTTGAAAACGGACCATTTTCCACATTTCTGAAGCATGACGTAATGGGGGGGTGTTATCTCTTTTGTCGAAAATCAGCCGTTTTTGCTCAAACATTAAATGCCTCCAAATGGTATTTAATTAACTTCCCGGGGTGAAGAAACCCTTTTTGAGAACTCAGAGTGAGTAAATTGGCCATTTTCATGCACTTTTAACCATTCCATAAATCTTGTGTTTAGGGCCCCTGGAAGCATGAAAATCACTTTAAACATGCTAATTTTAGCTCTAACACTGATGATCCACCTACAAATGTGAACTGACGTTCAAAAATAAAACATTTGAAAACGGACCATTTTCCACATTTCTGAAGCATGACGTAATGGGGGGGTGTTATCTCTTTTGTCGAAAAACAGCAGTTTTTGCTCGAACATTAAATGCCTCCAAATGGTATTTAATTAACTTCCCGAGCCCCTGGAAGCATGAAAATCACTTTAAACATGCTAATTTTAGCTCTAACACTGATGATCCACCTACAAATGTGAACTGACGTTCGAAAATAAAAAATTTGAAAACGGACCATTTTCCACATTTCTGAAGCATGACGTAATGGGGGGGTGTTATCTCTTTTGTCGAAAATCAGCCTTTTTTGCTCGAACATTAAATGCCTCCAAATGGTATTTAATTAACTTCCCGGGGTGAAGAAACCCTTTTTGCGAACTCAGAGTGAGTAAATTGGCCATTTTCATGCACTTTTAACCATTCCATAAATCTTGTGTTTAGGGCCCCTGGAAGCATGAAAATCACTTTAAACATGCTAATTTTAGCTCTAACACTGATGATCCACCTACAAATGTGAACTGACGTTCAAAAATAAAACATTTGAAAACGGACCATTTTCCACATTTCTGAAGCATGACGTAATGGGGGGTGTTATCTCTTTTGTCAGAAATCAGCTGTTTTTGCTTGAACATTAAATGCCTCCAAATAGTATTTAATTCACTTCCCAAGCCCCTAGAAGCATGAAAATCACTTTAAACATGCTAATTTTAGCTCTAACACTGATGATCCACCTACAAATGTGAACTGACATTCAAAAATAAAACATTTGAAAACGGACCATTTTCCACATTTGTGAAGCATGACATAATGGGGGGGTGTTATCTCTTTTGTCGAAAATCAGCCGTTTTTGCTCGAACATTAAATGCCTCCAAATGGTATTTAATTAACTTCTCGGGGTGAAGAAACCCTTTTTGAGAACTCAGAGTGAGTAAATTGGCCATTTTCATGCACTTTTAACCATTCCATAAATCTTGTGTTTAGGGCCCCTGGAAGCATGAAAATCACTTTAAACATGCTAATTTTAGCTCTAACACTGATGATCCACCTACAAATGTGAACTGACGTTCAAAAATAAAACATTTGAAAACGGACCATTTTCCACATTTCTGAAGCATGACGTAATGGGGGGTGCTATCTCTTTTGTCAGAAATCAGCTGTTTTTGCTTGAACATTAAATGCCTCCAAATAGTATTTAATTCACTTCCCGAGCCCCTGGAAGCATGAAAATCACTTTAAACATGCTAATTTTAGCTCTAACACTGATGATCCACTTACAAATCTGAACTGACGTTCAAAAATAAAACATTTGAAAACGGACCATTTTCCACATTTCTGAAGCATGACGTAATGGGGGGGTGTTATCTCTTTTGTCGAAAATCAGCCGTTTTTGCTCGAACATTAAATGCCTCCAAATGGTATTTAATTAACTTCCCGGGGTGAAGAAACCCTTTTTGAGAACTCAGAGTGAGTAAATTGGCCATTTTCATGCACTTTTAACCATTCCATAAATCTTGTGTTTAGGGCCCCTGGAAGCATGAAAATCACTTTAAACATGCTAATTTTAGCTCTAACACTGATGATCCACCTACAAATGTGAACTGACGTTCAAAAATAAAACATTTGAAAACGGACCATTTTCCACATTTCTGAAGCATGACGTAATGGGGGGGTGTTATCTCTTTTGTCAGAAATCAGCCTTTTTTTGCTTGAACATTAAATGCCTCCAAATAGTGTTTAATTCACTTCCCGAGCCCCTGGAAGCATGAAAATCACTTTAAACATGCTAATTTTAGCTCTAACACTGATGATCCACCTACAAATGTGAACTGACATTCAAAAATAAAACATTTGAAAACGGACCATTTTCCACATTTCTGAAGCATGACGTAATGGGGGGGTGTTATCTCTTTTGTCGAAAATCAGCCGTTTTTGCTCGAACATTAAATGC
Source organism: Lissotriton vulgaris (assembly GCF_964263255.1). Classification (NCBI taxonomy): domain Eukaryota; kingdom Metazoa; phylum Chordata; class Amphibia; order Caudata; family Salamandridae; genus Lissotriton; species Lissotriton vulgaris. The sequence goes on from NC_141698.1 coordinate 314,204,384, forward strand.
CTACAAATGGTATTTAATTAACTTCCCGGGCCCCTGGAAACATGAAAATCACTTTAAACATGCTAATTTTAGCTCTAACACTGATGATCCACCTACAAATGTGAACTGACGTTCAAAAATAAAACATTTGAAAACGGACCATTTTCCACATTTCTGAAGCATGACGTAATGGGGGGGTGTTATCTCTTTTGTCAGAAATCAGCCTTTTTTTGCTTGAACATTAAATGCCTCCAAATAGTGTTTAATTCACTTCCCGAGCCCCTGGAAGCATGAAAATCACTTTAAACATGCTAATTTTAGCTCTAACACTGATGATCCACCTACAAATGTGAACTGACGTTCAAAAATAAAACATTTGAAAACGGACCATTTTCCACATTTCTGAAGCATGACTTAATGGGGGGTGTTATCTCTTTTGTCGAAAATCAGCCGTTTTTGCTTGAACATTAAATGCCTCCAAATAGTATTTAATTCACTTCCCGAGCCCCTGGAAACATGAAAATCACTTTAAACATGCTAATTTTAGCTCTAACACTGATGATCCACCTACAAATGTGAACTGACGTTCAAAAATAAAACATTTGAAAACGGACCATTTTCCACATTTCTGAAGCATGACGTAATGGGGGAGTGTTATCTCTTTTGTCGAAAATCAGCCGTTTTTGCTTGAACATTAAATGCCTCCAAATGGTATTTAATTAACTTCCCGGGGTGAAGAAACCCTTTTTGAGAACTCAGAGTGAGTAAATTGGGCATTTTCATGCACTTTTACCATTCCATAAATCTTGTGTTTAGGGCCCCTGGAAGCATGAAAATCACTTTAAACATGCTAATTGTAGCTCTAACACTGATGATCCACCTACAAATGTGAACTGACGTTCAAAAATAAAACATTTGAAAACAGACCATTTTCCACATTTCTGAAGCATGACGTAATGGGGGGGTGTTATCTCTTTTGTCGAAAATCAGCCGTTTTTGCTCGAACATTAAATGCCTCCAAATGGTATTTAATTAACTTCCCGGGGTGAAGAAACCCTTTTTGAGAACTCAGAGTGAGTAAATTGGCCATTTTCATGCACTTTTAACCATTCCATAAATCTTGTGTTTAGGGCCCCTGGAAGCATGAAAATCACTTTAAACATGCTAATTTTAGCTCTAACACTGATGATCCACCTACAAATGTGAACTGACGTTCAAAAATAAAACATTTGAAAACGGACCATTTTCCACATTTCTGAAGCATGACGTAATGGGGGGGTGTTATCTCTTTTGTGAGAAATCAGCTGTTTTTGCTTGAACATTAAATGCCTCCAAATAGTATTTAATTCACTTCCCAAGCCCCTAGAAGCATGAAAATCACTTTAAACATGCTAATTTTAGCTCTAACACTGATGATCCACCTACAAATGTGAACTGACATTCAAAAATAAAACATTTGAAAACGGACCATTTTCCACATTTGTGAAGCATGACATAATGGGGGGGTGTTATCTCTTTTGTCGAAAATCAGCCGTTTTTGCTCGAACATTAAATGCCTCCAAATGGTATTTAATTAACTTCTCGGGGTGAAGAAACCCTTTTTGAGAACTCAGAGTGAGTAAATTGGCCATTTTCATGCACTTTTAACCATTCCATAAATCTTGTGTTTAGGGCCCCTGGAAGCATGAAAATCACTTTAAACATGCTAATTTTAGCTCTAACACTGATGATCCACCTACAAATGTGAACTGACGTTCAAAAATAAAACATTTGAAAACGGACCATTTTCCACATTTCTGAAGCATGACGTAATGGGGGGTGTTATCTCTTTTGTCAGAAATCAGCTGTTTTTGCTTGAACATTAAATGCCTCCAAATAGTGTTTAATTCACTTCCCGAGCCCCTCTGAGCATGAAAATCACTTTAAACATGCTAATTTTAGCTCTAACACTGATGATCCACCTACAAATGTGAACTGACATTCAAAAATAAAACATTTGAAAACGGACCATTTTCCACATTTCTGAAGCATGACGTAATGGGGGGGTGTTATCTCTTTTGTCGAAAATCAGCCGTTTTTGCTCGAACATTAAATGCCTACAAATGGTATTTAATTAACTTCCCGGGGTGAAGAAACCCTTTTTGAGAACTCAGAGTGAGTAAATTGGCCATTTTCATGCACTTTTAACCTTTCCATAAATCTTGTGTTTAGGGCCCCTGGAAGCATGAAAATCACTTTAAACATGCTAATTTTAGCTCTAACACTGATGATCCACCTACAAATGTGAACTGACGTTCAAAAATAAAACATTTGAAAACGGACCATTTTCCACATTTCTGAAGCATGACTTAATGGGGGGGTGTTATCTCTTTTGTCGAAAATCAGCCGTTTTTGCTTGAACATTAAATGCCTCCAAATAGTATTTAATTCACTTCCCGAGCCCCTGGAAACATGAAAATCACTTTAAACATGCTAATTTTAGCTCTAACACTGATGATCCACCTACAAATGTGAACTGACGTTCAAAAATAAAACATTTGAAAACGGACCATTTTCCACATTTCTGAAGCATGACGTAATGGGGGGGTGTTATCTCTTTTGTCGAAAATCAGCCGTTTTTGCTTGAACATTAAATGCCTCCAAATGGTATTTAATTAACTTCCCGGGGTGAAGAAACCCTTTTTGAGAACTCAGAGTGAGTAAATTGGGCATTTTCATGCACTTTTACCATTCCATAAATCTTGTGTTTAGGGCCCCTGGAAGCATGAAAATCACTTTAAACATGCTAATTTTAGCTCTAACACTGATGATCCACCTACAAATGTGAACTGACGTTCAAAAATAAAACATTTGAAAACAGACCATTTTCCACATTTCTGAAGCATGACGTAATGGGGGGGTGTTATCTCTTTTGTCGAAAATCAGCCGTTTTTGCTCGAACATTAAATGCCTCCAAATGGTATTTAATTAACTTCCCGGGGTGAAGAAACCCTTTTTGAGAACTCAGAGTGAGTAAATTGGCCATTTTCATGCACTTTTAACCATTCCATAAATCTTGTGTTTAGGGCCCCTGGAAGCATGAAAATCACTTTAAACATGCTAATTTTAGCTCTAACACTGATGATCCACCTACAAATGTGAACTGACGTTCAAAAATAAAACATTTGAAAACGGACCATTTTTCACATTTCTGAAGCATGACGTAATGGGGGGGTGTTATCTCTTTTGTCGAAAAACAGCAGTTTTTGCTCGAACATTAAATGCCTCCAAATGGTATTTAATTAACTTCCCGAGCCCCTGGAAGCATGAAAATCACTTTAAACATGCTAATTTTAGCTCTAACACTGATGATCCACCTGCAAATGTGAACTGACATTCAAAAATAAAACATTTGAAAACGGACCATTTTCCACATTTGTGAAGCATGACATAATGGGGGGGTGTTATCTCTTTTGTCGAAAATCAGCCGTTTTTGCTCGAACATTAAATGCCTCCAAATGGTATTTAATTAACTTCCCGGGGTGAAGAAACCCTTTTTGAGAACTCAGAGTGAGTAAATTGGCCATTTTCATGCACTTTTAACCATTCCATAAATCTTGTGTTTAGGGCCCCTGGAAGCATGAAAATCACTTTAAACATGCTAATTTTAGCTCTAACACTGATGATCCACCTACAAATGTGAACTGACGTTCAAAAATAAAACATTTGAAAACGGACCATTTTCCACATTTCTGAAGCATGACGTAATGGGGGGGTGTTATCTCTTTTGTCAGAAATCAGCTGTTTTTGCTTGAACATTAAATGCCTCCAAATAGTATTTAATTCACTTCCCGAGCCCCTGGAAGCATGAAAATCACTTTAAACATGCTAATTTTAGCTCTAACACTGATGATCCACTTACAAAGCTGAACTGACGTTCAAAAATAAAACATTTGAAAACGGACCATTTTCCACATTTCTGAAGCATGACGTAATGGGGGGGTGTTATCTCTTTTGTCGAAAATCAGCCGTTTTTGCTCGAACATTAAATGCCTCCAAATGGTATTTAATTAACTTCCCGGGGTGAAGAAACCCTTTTTGAGAACTCAGAGTGAGTAAATTGGCCATTTTCATGCACTTTTAACCATTCCATAAATCTTGTGTTTAGGGCCCCTGGAAGCATGAAAATCACTTTAAACATGCTAATTTTAGCTCTAACACTGATGATCCACCTACAAATGTGAACTGACGTTCAAAAATAAAACATTTGAAAACCGACCATTTTCCACATTTCTGAAGCATGACGTAATGGGGGGGTGTTATCTCTTTTGTCGAAAAACAGCAGTTTTTGCTCGAACATTAAATGCCTCCAAATGGTATTTAATTAACTTCCCGAGCCCCTGGAAGCATGAAAATCACTTTAAACATGCTAATTTTAGCTCTAACACTGATGATCCACCTACAAATGTGAACTGACGTTCGAAAATAAAAAATTTGAAAACGGACCATTTTCCACATTTCTGAAGCATGACGTAATGGGGGGGTGTTATCTCTTTTGTCGAAAATCAGCCGTTTTTGCTCGAACATTAAATGCCTCCAAATGGTATTTAATTAACTTCCCGGGGTGAAGAAACCCTTTTTGCGAACTCAGAGTGAGTAAATTGGCCATTTTCATGCACTTTTAACCATTCCATAAATCTTGTGTTTAGGGCCCCTGGAAGCATGAAAATCACTTTAAACATGCTAATTTTAGCTCTAACACTGATGATCCACCTACAAATGTGAACTGACGTTCAAAAATAAAACATTTGAAAACGGACCATTTTCCACATTTCTGAAGCATGACGTAATGGGGGGGTGTTATCTCTTTTGTCAGAAATCAGCTGTTTTTGCTTGAACATTAAATGCCTCCAAATAGTATTTAATTCACTTCCCAAGCCCCTAGAAGCATGAAAATCACTTTAAACATGCTAATTTTAGCTCTAACACTGATGATCCACCTACAAATGTGAACTGACATTCAAAAATAAAACATTTGAAAACGGACCATTTTCCACATTTGTGAAGCATGACATAATGGGGGGGTGTTATCTCTTTTGTCGAAAATCAGCCGTTTTTGCTCGAACATTAAATGCCTCCAAATGGTATTTAATTAACTTCTCGGGGTGAAGAAACCCTTTTTGAGAACTCAGAGTGAGTAAATTGGCCATTTTCATGCACTTTTAACCATTCCATAAATCTTGTGTTTAGGGCCCCTGGAAGCATGAAAATCACTTTAAACATGCTAATTTTAGCTCTAACACTGATGATCCACCTACAAATGTGAACTGACGTTCAAAAATAAAACATTTGAAAACGGACCATTTTCCACATTTCTGAAGCATGACGTAATGGGGGGGTGTTATCTCTTTTGTCAGAAATCAGCTGTTTTTGCTTGAACATTAAATGCCTCCAAATAGTATTTAATTCACTTCCCGAGCCCCTGGAAGCATGAAAATCACTTTAAACATGCTAATTTTAGCTCTAACACTGATGATCCACTTACAAATCTGAACTGACGTTCAAAAATAAAACATTTTAAAACGGACCATTTTCCACATTTCTGAAGCATGACGTAATGGAGGGGTGTTATCTCTTTTGTCGAAAATCAGCCGTTTTTGCTCGAACATTAAATGCCTCCAAATGGTATTTAATTAACTTCCCGGGGTGAAGAAACCCTTTTTGAGAACTCAGAGTGAGTAAATTGGCCATTTTCATGCACTTTTAACCATTCCATAAATCTTGTGTTTAGGGCCCCTGGAAGCATGAAAATCACTTTAAACATGCTAATTTTAGCTCTAACACTGATGATCCACCTACAAATGTGAACTGACATTCAAAAATAAAAAATTTGAAAACGGACCATTTTCCACATTTCTGAAGCATGACGTAATGGGGGGGTGTTATCTCTTTTGTCGAAAATCAGCCGTTTTTGCTTGAACATTAAATGCCTCCAAATAGTATTTAATTCACTTCCCGAGCCCCTGGAAGCATGAAAATCACTTTAAACATGCTAATTTTAGCTCTAACACTGATGATCCACCTACAAATGTGAACTGACGTTCAAAAATAAAACATTTGAAAACGGACCATTTTCCACATTTCTGAAGCATGACGTAATGGGGGGTGTTATCTCTTTTGTCGAAAATCAGCCGTTTTTGCTCGAACATTAAATGCCTCCAAATGGTATTTAATTAACTTCCCGGGGTGAAGAAACCCTTTTTGAGAACTCAGAGTGAGTAAATTGGCCATTTTCATGCACTTTTAACCATTCCATAAATCTTGTGTTTAGGGCCCCTGGAAGCATGAAAATCACTTTAAACATGCTAATTTTAGCTCTAACACTGATGATCCACCTACAAATGTGAACTGACGTTCAAAAATAAAACATTTGAAAACGGACCATTTTCCACATTTCTGAAGCATGACGTAATGGGGGGGTGTTATCTCTTTTGTCAGAAATCAGCTGTTTTTGCTTGAACATTAAATGCCTCCAAATAGTATTTAATTCACTTCCCGAGCCCCTGGAAGCATGAAAATCACTTTAAACATGCTAATTTTAGCTCTAACACTGATGATCCACTTACAAATCTGAACTGTCGTTCAAAAATAAAACATTTGAAAACGGACCATTTTCCACATTTCTGAAGCATGACGTAATGGGGGGGTGTTATCTCTTTTGTCGAAAATCAGCCGTTTTTGCTCAAACATTAAATGCCTCCAAATGGTATTTAATTAACTTCCCGGGGTGAAGAAACCCTTTTTGAGAACTCAGAGTGAGTAAATTGGCCATTTTCATGCACTTTTAACCATTCCATAAATCTTGTGTTTAGGGCCCCTGGAAGCATGAAAATCACTTTAAACATGCTAATTTTAGCTCTAACACTGATGATCCACCTACAAATGTGAACTGACGTTCAAAAATAAAACATTTGAAAACGGACCATTTTCCACATTTCTGAAGCATGACGTAATGGGGGGGTGTTATCTCTTTTGTCGAAAAACAGCAGTTTTTGCTCGAACATTAAATGCCTCCAAATGGTATTTAATTAACTTCCCGAGCCCCTGGAAGCATGAAAATCACTTTAAACATGCTAATTTTAGCTCTAACACTGATGATCCACCTACAAATGTGAACTGACGTTCGAAAATAAAAAATTTGAAAACGGACCATTTTCCACATTTCTGAAGCATGACGTAATGGGGGGGTGTTATCTCTTTTGTCGAAAATCAGCCTTTTTTGCTCGAACATTAAATGCCTCCAAATGGTATTTAATTAACTTCCCGGGGTGAAGAAACCCTTTTTGCGAACTCAGAGTGAGTAAATTGGCCATTTTCATGCACTTTTAACCATTCCATAAATCTTGTGTTTAGGGCCCCTGGAAGCATGAAAATCACTTTAAACATGCTAATTTTAGCTCTAACACTGATGATCCACCTACAAATGTGAACTGACGTTCAAAAATAAAACATTTGAAAACGGACCATTTTCCACATTTCTGAAGCATGACGTAATGGGGGGTGTTATCTCTTTTGTCAGAAATCAGCTGTTTTTGCTTGAACATTAAATGCCTCCAAATAGTATTTAATTCACTTCCCAAGCCCCTAGAAGCATGAAAATCACTTTAAACATGCTAATTTTAGCTCTAACACTGATGATCCACCTACAAATGTGAACTGACATTCAAAAATAAAACATTTGAAAACGGACCATTTTCCACATTTGTGAAGCATGACATAATGGGGGGGTGTTATCTCTTTTGTCGAAAATCAGCCGTTTTTGCTCGAACATTAAATGCCTCCAAATGGTATTTAATTAACTTCTCGGGGTGAAGAAACCCTTTTTGAGAACTCAGAGTGAGTAAATTGGCCATTTTCATGCACTTTTAACCATTCCATAAATCTTGTGTTTAGGGCCCCTGGAAGCATGAAAATCACTTTAAACATGCTAATTTTAGCTCTAACACTGATGATCCACCTACAAATGTGAACTGACGTTCAAAAATAAAACATTTGAAAACGGACCATTTTCCACATTTCTGAAGCATGACGTAATGGGGGGTGCTATCTCTTTTGTCAGAAATCAGCTGTTTTTGCTTGAACATTAAATGCCTCCAAATAGTATTTAATTCACTTCCCGAGCCCCTGGAAGCATGAAAATCACTTTAAACATGCTAATTTTAGCTCTAACACTGATGATCCACTTACAAATCTGAACTGACGTTCAAAAATAAAACATTTGAAAACGGACCATTTTCCACATTTCTGAAGCATGACGTAATGGGGGGGTGTTATCTCTTTTGTCGAAAATCAGCCGTTTTTGCTCGAACATTAAATGCCTCCAAATGGTATTTAATTAACTTCCCGGGGTGAAGAAACCCTTTTTGAGAACTCAGAGTGAGTAAATTGGCCATTTTCATGCACTTTTAACCATTCCATAAATCTTGTGTTTAGGGCCCCTGGAAGCATGAAAATCACTTTAAACATGCTAATTTTAGCTCTAACACTGATGATCCACCTACAAATGTGAACTGACATTCAAAAATAAAAAATTTGAAAACGGACCATTTTCCACATTTCTGAAGCATGACGTAATGGGGGGGTGTTATCTCTTTTGTCGAAAATCAGCCGTTTTTGCTTGAACATTAAATGCCTCCAAATAGTATTTAATTCACTTCCCGAGCCCCTGGAAGCATACAAATCACTTTAAACATGCTAATTTTAGCTCTAACACTGATGATCCACCTACAAATGTGAACTGACGTTCAAAAATAAAACATTTGAAAACGGGCCATTTTCCACATTTCTGAAGCATGACGTAATGGGGGGGGTGTTATCTCTTTTGTCGAAAATCAGCCGTTTTTGCTCGAACATTAAATGCCTCCAAATGTTATTTAATTAACTTCCCGGGGTGAAGAAACCCTTTTTGAGAACTCAGAGTGAGTAAATTGGCCATTTTCATGCACTTTTAACCATTCCATAAATCTTGTGTTTAGGGCCTCTGGAAGCATGAAAATCACTTTAAACATGCTAATTTTAGCTCTAACACTGATGATCCACCTACAAATGTGAACTGACATTCAAAAATAAAAAGTTTGAAAACGGACCATTTTCCACATTTCTGAAGCATGACGTAATGGGGGGGTGTTATCTCTTTTGTCGAAAATCAGCCGTTTTTGCTTCAACATTAAATGCCTCCAAATAGTATTTAATTCACTTCCCGAGCCCCTGGAAGCATGAAAATCACTTTAAACATGCTAATTTTAGCTCTAACACTGATGATCCACCTACAAATGTGAACTGACGTTCAAAAATAAAACATTTGAAAACGGACCATTTTCCACATTTCTGAAGCATGACGTAATGGGGGGGTGTTATCTCTTTTGTCGAAAATCAGCCGTTTTTGCTTGAACATTAAATGCCTCCAAATGGTATTTAATTACCTTCCCGGGGTGAAGAAACCCTTTTTGAGAACTCAGAGTGAGTAAATTGGCCATTTTCATGCACTTTTAACCATTCAATAAATCTTGTGTTTAGGGCCCCTGGAAGCATGAAAATCACTTTAAACATGCTAATTTTAGCTCTAACACTGATGATCCACCTACAAATGTGAACTGACGTTCAAAAATAAAACATTTGAAAACGGACCATTTTCCACATTTCTGAAGCATGACGTAATGGGGGGGTGTTATCTCTTTTGTCAGAAATCAGCTGTTTTTGCTTGAACATTAAATGCCTCCAAATAGTATTTAATTCACTTCCCGAGCCCCTGGAAGCATGAAAATCACTTAAAACATGCTAATTTTAGCTCTAACACTGATGATCCACCTACAAATGTGAACTGACGTTCAAAAATAAAACATTTGAAAACGGACCATTTTCCACATTTCTGAAGCATGACGTAATGGGGGGGTGTTATCTCTTTTGTCAGAAATCAGCTGTTTTTGCTTGAACAGTAAATGCCTCCAAATAGTATTTAATTCACTTCCCGGGGTGAAGAAACCCTTTTTGCGAACTCAGAGTAAGTAAATTGGCCATTTTCATGCACTTTTAACCATTCCATAAATCTTGTGTTTAGGGCCCCTGGAAGCATGAAAATCACTTTAAACATACTAATTTTAGCTCTAACACTGATGATCCACCTACAAATGTGAACTGACGTTCAAAAATAAAACATTTGAAAACGGACCATTTTCCACATTTCTGAAGCATGACGTAATGGGGGGGTGTTATCTCTTTTGTCAGAAATCAGCTGTTTTTGCTTGAACATTAAATGCCTCCAAATAGTATTTAATTCACTTCCCGAGCCCCTGGAAGCATGAAAATTACTTTAAACATGCTAATTTTAGCTCTAACACTGATGATCCACCTACAAATGTGAACTGACGTTCAAAAATAAAACATTTGAAAACGGACCATTTTCCACATTTCTGAAGCATGACGTAATGGGGGGGTGTTATCTCTTTTGTCGAAAATCAGCCGTTTTTGCTCGAACATTAAATGCCTCCAAATGGTATTTAATTAACTTCCCGGGGTGAAGAAACCCTTTTTGAGAACTCAGAGTGAGTAAATTGGCCATTTTCATGCACTTTTAACCATTCCATAAATCTTGTGTTTAGGGCCCCTGGAAGCATGAAAATCACTTTAAACATGCTAATTTTAGCTCTAACACTGATGATCCACCTACAAATGTGAACTGATGTTCAAAAATAAAAAATTTGAAAACGGACCATTTTCCACATTTCTGAAGCATGACGTATTTGGGGGGTGTTATCTCTTTTGTCAGAAATCAGCTGTTTTTGATTGAACATTAAATGCCTCCAAATTGTATTTAATTCACTTCCCGAGCCCCTGGAAGCATGAAAATCACTTTAAACGTGCTAATTTTAGCTCTAACACTGATGATCCACCTACAAATGTGAACTGACGTTCAAAAATAAAACATTTGAAAACGGACCATTTTCCACGTTTCTGAAGCATGACGTAATGGGGGGTGTTATCTCTTTTGTCGAAAATCAGCCGTTTTTGCTTGAACATTAAATGCCTCCAAATGGTATTTAATTAACTTCCCGGGGTGAAGAAAACCTTTTTGAGAACTCAGAGTGAGTAAATTGGCCATTTTCATGCACTTTTAACCATTCCATAAATCTTGTGTTTAGGGCCCCTGGAAGCATGAAAATCACTTTAAACATGCTAATTTTAGCTCTAACACTGATGATCCACCTACAAATGTGAACTGACGTTCAAAAATAAAACATTTGAAAACGGACCATTTTCTACATTTCTGAAGCATGACGTAATGGGGGGGTGTTATCTCTTTTGTCGAAAATCAGCAGTTTTTGCTCGAACATTAAATGCCTCCAAATGGTATTTAATTAACTTCCCGGGGTTAAGAAACCCTTTTTGAGAACTCAGAGTGAGTAAATTGGCCATTTTCATGCACTTTTAACCATTCCATAAATCTTGTGTTTAGGGCCCCTGGAAGCATGAAAATCACTTTAAACATGCTAATTTTAGCTCTAACACTGATGATCCACCTACAAATGTGAACTGACGTTCAAAAATAAAACATTTGAAAACGGACCATTTTCCACATTTCTGAAGCATGACGTAATGGGGGGGTGTTATCTCTTTTGTCGAAAATCAGCCGTTTTTGCTTGAACATTAAATGCCTCCAAATAGTATTTAATTCACTTCCCGAGCCCCTGGAAGCATGAAAATCACTTTAAACATGCTAATTTTAGCTCTAACACTGATGATCCACCTACAAATGTGAACTGACGTTCAAAAATAAAACATTTGAAAACGGACAATTTTCCACATTTCTGAAGCATGACGTAATGGGGGGGTGTTATCTCTTTTGTCGAAAATCAGCCGTTTTTGCTTGAACATTAAATGCCTCCGAATGGTATTTAATTAACTTCCCGGGGTGAAGAAACCCTTTTTGAGAACTCAGAGTGAGTAAATTGGGCATTTTCATGTACTTTTAACCATTCCATAAATCTTGTGTTTAGGGCCCCTGGAAGCATGAAAATCACTTTAATCATGCTAATTTTAGCTCTAACATTGATGATCCACCTACAAATGTGAACTGACGTTCAAAAATGAAACATTTTAAAACGGACCATTTTCCACATTTCTGAAGCATGACGTAATGGGGGGGTGTTATCTCTTTTGTCGAAAATCAGCCGTTTTTGCTCGAACATTAAATGCCTCCAAATGGTATTTAATTAACTTCCCGGGGTGAAGAAACCCTTTTTGCGAACTCAGAGTGAGTAAATTGGCCATTTTCATGCACTTTTAACCATTCCATAAATCTTGTGTTTAGGGCCCCTGGAAGCATGAAAATCACTTTAAACATGCTAATTTTAGCTCTAACACTGATGATCCACCTACAAATGTGAACTGACGTTCAAAAATAAAACATTTGAAAACGGACCATTTTCCACATTTCTGAAGCATGACGTAATGGGGGGGTGTTATCTCTTTTGTCAGAAATCAGCTGTTTTTGCTTGAACATTAAATGCCTCCAAATAGTATTTAATTCACTTCCCGAGCCCCTGGAAGCATGAAAATCACTTTAAACATGCTAATTTTAGCTCTAACACTGATGATCCACCTACAAATTCGAACTGACGTTCAAAAATAAAACATTTGAAAACGGACCATTTTCCACATTTCTGAAGCATGACGTAATGGGGGGGTGTTATCTCTTTTGTCGAAAATCAGCCGTTTTTACTCGAACATTAAATGCCTCCAAATGGTATTTAATTAACTTCCCGGGGTGAAGAAACCCTTTTTGAGAACTCAGAGTGAGTAAATTGGCCATTTTCATGCACTTTTAACCATTCCATAAATCTTGTGTTTAGGGCCCCTGGAAGCATGAAAATCACTTTAAACATGCTAATTTTAGCTCTAACACTGATGATCCACCTACAAATGTGAACTGACGTTCAAAAATAAAACATTTGAAAACGGACCATTTTCCACATTTCTGAAGCATGACGTAATGGGGGGGTGTTATCTCTTTTGTCGAAAAACAGCAGTTTTTGCTCGAACATTAAATGCCTCCAAATGGTATTTAATTAACTTCCCGAGCCCCTGGAAGCATGAAAATCACTTTAAACATGCTAATTTTAGCTCTAACACTGATGATCCACCTACAAATGTGAACTGACGTTCGAAAATAAAAAATTTGAAAACGGACCATTTTCCACATTTCTGAAGCATGACGCAATGGGGGGTGTTATCTCTTTTGTCGAAAATCAGCCGTTTTTGCTCGAACATTAAATGCCTCCAAATGGTATTTAATTAACTTCCCGGGGTGAAGAAACCCTTTTTGCGAACTCAGAGTGAGTAAATTGGCCATTTTCATGCACTTTTAACCATTCCATAAATCTTGTGTTTAGGGCCCCTGGAAGCATGAAAATCACTTTAAACATGCTAATTTTAGCTCTAACACTGATGATCCACCTACAAATGTGAACTGACGTTCAAAAATAAAACATTTGAAAACGGACCATTTTCCACATTTCTGAAGCATGACGTAATGGGGGGGTGTTATCTCTTTTGTCAGAAATCAGCTGTTTTTGCTTGAACATTAAATGCCTCCAAATAGTATTTAATTCACTTCCCGAGCCCCTGGAAGCATGAAAATCACTTTAAACATGCTAATTTTAGCTCTAACACTGATGATCCACCTACAAATGTAAACTGACGTTCAAAAATAAAACATTTGAAAACGGACCATTTTCCACATTTCTGAAGCATGACGTAATGGGGGGGGGTGTTATCTCTTTTGTCGAAAATCAGCCGTTTTTGCTTGAACATTAAATGCCTCCAAATAGTATTTAATTCACTTCCTGAGCCCCTGGAAGCATGAAAATCACTTTAAACATGCTAATTTTAGCTCTAACACTGATGATCCACCTACAAATGTGAAATGACGTTCAAAAATAAAACATTTGAAAACGGACCATTTTCCACATTTCTGAAGCATGACGTAATGGGGGGTGTTATCTCTTTTGTCGAAAATCAGCTGTTTTTGCTTGAACATTAAATGCCTCCAAATGGTATTTAATTAACTTCCCGGGGTGAAGAAACCTTTTTTGAGAACTCAGAGCGAGTAAATTGGCCATTTTCATGCACTTTTAACCATTCCATAAATCTTGTGTTTAGGGCCCCTGGAAGCATGAAAATCACTTTAAACATGCTTATTTTAGCTCTAACACTGATGATCCACCTACAAATGTGAACTGACGTTCAAAAATAAAACATTTGAAAACGGACCATTTTCCACATTTCTGAAGCATGACGTAATGGGGGGGTGTTATCTCTTTTGTCGAAAATCAGCCGTTTTTGCTTGAACATTAAATGCCTACAAATGGTATTTAATTAACTTCCCGGGGTGAAGAAACCCTTTTTGAGAACTCAGAGTGAGTAAATTGGCCATTTTCATGCACTTTTACCCATTCCATAAATCTTGTGTTTAGGGCCCCTGGAAGCATGAAAATCACTTTAAACATGCTAATTTTAGCTCTAACACTGATGATCCACCTACAAATGTGAACTGACGTTCAAAAATAAAACATTTGAAAACAGACCATTTTCCACATTTCTGAAGCATGACGTAATGAGGGGTGTTATCTCTTTTGTCAAAAATCAGCTGTTTTTGCTTGAACATTAAATGCCTCCAAATAGTATTTCATTCACTTCCCGAGCCCCTGGAAGCATGAAAATCACTTTAAACATGCTAATTTTAGCTCTAACACTGATGATCCACCTACAAATGTGAACTGACGTTCAAAAATAAAACATTTGAAAACGGACCATTTTCCACATTTCTGAAGCATGACGTAATGGGGGGGTGTTATCTCTTTTGTGGAAAATCAGCCGTTTTTGCTCGAACATTAAATGCCTCCAAATAGTATTTAATTCACTTCCCGAGCCCCTGGAAGCATGAAAATCACTTTAAACATGCTAATTTTAGCTCTAACACTGATGATCCACCTACAAATGTGAACTGACATTCAAAAATAAAACATTTGAAAACGGACCATTTTCCACATTTCTGAAGCATGACGTAATGGGGGGGGTGTTATCTCTTTTGTCGAAAATCAGCCGTTTTTGCTCGAACATTAAATGCCTCCAAATGGTATTTAATTAACTTCCCGGGGTGAAGAAACCCTTTTTGCGAACTCAGAGTGAGTAAATTGGCCATTTTCATGCACTTTTAACCATTCCATAAATCTTGTGTTTAGGGCCCCTGGAAGCATGAAAATCACTTTAAACATGCTAATTTTAGCTCTAACACTGATGATCCACCTACAAATGTGAACTGACGTTCAAAAATAAAACATTTGAAAACGGACCATTTTCCACATTTCTGAAGCATGACGTAATGGGGGGGGTGTTATCTCTTTTGTCAGAAATCAGCTGTTTTTGCTTGAACATTAAATGCCTCCAAATAGTATTTAATTCACTTCCCGAGCCCCTGGAAGCATGAAAATCACTCTAAACATGCTAATTTTAGCTCTAACACTGATGATCCACCTACAAATGTGAACTGACGTTCAAAAATAAAACATTTGAAAACGGACCATTTTCCACATTTCTGAAGCATGACGTAATGGGGGGGTGTTATCTCTTTTGTCGAAAATCAGCCGTTTTTGCTCGAACATTAAATGCCTCCAAATGGTATTTAATTAACTTCCCGGGGTGAAGAAACCCTTTTTGCGAACTCAGAGTGAGTAAATTGGCCATTTTCATGCACTTTTAACCATTCCATAAATCTTGTGTTTAGGGCCCCTGGAAGCATGAAAATCACTTTAAACATGCTAATTTTAGCTCTAACACTGATGATCCACCTACAAATGTGAACTGACGTTCAAAAATAAAACATTTGAAAACGGACCTTTTTCCACATTTCTGAAGCATGACGTAATGGGGGGGTGTTATCTCTTTTGTCAGAAATCAGCTGTTTTTGCTTGAACATTAAATGCCTCCAAATAGTATTTAATTCACTTCCCGAGCCCGGGGAAGCATGAAAATCACTTTAAACATGCTAATTTTAGCTCTAACACTGATGATCCACCTACAAATGTGAACTGACGTTCAAAAATAAAACATTTGAAAACGGACCATTTTCCACATTTGTGAAGCATGACATAATGGGGGGGTGTTATCTCTTTTGTCGAAAATCAGCCGTTTTTGCTCGAACATTAAATGCCTCCAAATGGTATTTAATTAACTTCTCGGGGTGAAGAAACCCTTTTTGAGAACTCAGAGTGAGTAAATTGGCCATTTTCATGCACTTTTAACCATTCCATAAATCTTGTGTTTAGGGCCCCTGGAAGCATGAAAATCACTTTAAACATGCTAATTTTAGCTCTAACACTGATGATCCACCTACAAATGTGAACTGACGTTCAAAAATAAAACATTTGAAAACGGACCATTTTCCACATTTCTGAAGCATGACGTAATGGGGGGTGCTATCTCTTTTGTCAGAAATCAGCTGTTTTTGCTTGAACATTAAATGCCTCCAAATAGTATTTAATTCACTTCCCGAGCCCCTGGAAGCATGAAAATCACTTTAAACATGCTAATTTTAGCTCTAACACTGATGATCCACTTACAAATCTGAACTGACGTTCAAAAATAAAACATTTGAAAACGGACCATTTTCCACATTTCTGAAGCATGACGTAATGGGGGGGTGTTATCTCTTTTGTCGAAAATCAGCCGTTTTTGCTCGAACATTAAATGCCTCCAAATGGTATTTAATTAACTTCCCGGGGTGAAGAAACCCTTTTTGAGAACTCAGAGTGAGTAAATTGGCCATTTTCATGCACTTTTAACCATTCCATAAATCTTGTGTTTAGGGCCCCTGGAAGCATGAAAATCACTTTAAACATGCTAATTTTAGCTCTAACACTGATGATCCACCTACAAATGTGAACTGACATTCAAAAATAAAAAATTTGAAAACGGACCATTTTCCACATTTCTGAAGCATGACGTAATGGGGGGGTGTTATCTCTTTTGTCGAAAATCAGCCGTTTTTGCTTGAACATTAAATGCCTCCAAATAGTATTTAATTCACTTCCCGAGCCCCTGGAAGCATGAAAATCACTTTAAACATGCTAATTTTAGCTCTAACACTGATGATCCACCTACAAATGTGAACTGACGTTCAAAAATAAAACATTTGAAAACGGGCCATTTTCCACATTTCTGAAGCATGACGTAATGGGGGGGGTGTTATCTCTTTTGTCGAAAATCAGCCGTTTTTGCTCGAACATTAAATGCCTCCAAATGGTATTTAATTAACTTCCCGGGGTGAAGAAACCCTTTTTGAGAACTCAGAGTGAGTAAATTGGCCATTTTCATGCACTTTTAACCATTCCATAAATCTTGTGTTTAGGGCCCCTGGAAGCATGAAAATCACTTTAAACATGCTAATTTTAGCTCTAACACTGATGATCCACCTACAAATGTGAACTGACATTCAAAAATAAAAAATTTGAAAACGGACCATTTTCCACATTTCTGAAGCATGACGTAATGGGGGGGTGTTATCTCTTTTGTCGAAAATCAGCCGTTTTTGCTTCAACATTAAATGCCTCCAAATAGTATTTAATTCACTTCCCGAGCCCCTGGAAGCATGAAAATCACTTTAAACATGCTAATTTTAGCTCTAACACTGATGATCCACCTACAAATGTGAACTGACGTTCAAAAATAAAACATTTGAAAACGGACCATTTTCCACATTTCTGAAGCATGACGTAATGGGGGGGTGTTATCTCTTTTGTCGAAAATCAGCCGTTTTTGCTTGAACATTAAATGCCTCCAAATGGTATTTAATTACCTTCCCGGGGTGAAGAAACCCTTTTTGAGAACTCAGAGTGAGTAAATTGGCCATTTTCATGCACTTTTAACCATTCAATAAATCTTGTGTTTAGGGCCCCTGGAAGCATGAAAATCACTTTAAACATGCTAATTTTAGCTCTAACACTGATGATCCACCTACAAATGTGAACTGACGTTCAAAAATAAAACATTTGAAAACGGACCATTTTCCACATTTCTGAAGCATGACGTAATGGGGGGGTGTTATCTCTTTTGTCAGAAATCAGCTGTTTTTGCTTGAACATTAAATGCCTCCAAATAGTATTTAATTCACTTCCCGAGCCCCTGGAAGCATGAAAATCACTTAAAACATGCTAATTTTAGCTCTAACACTGATGATCCACCTACAAATGTGAACTGACGTTCAAAAATAAAACATTTGAAAACGGACCATTTTCCACATTTCTGAAGCATGACGTAATGGGGGGGTGTTATCTCTTTTGTCAGAAATCAGCTGTTTTTGCTTGAACAGTAAATGCCTCCAAATAGTATTTAATTCACTTCCCGGGGTGAAGAAACCCTTTTTGCGAACTCAGAGTAAGTAAATTGGCCATTTTCATGCACTTTTAACCATTCCATAAATCTTGTGTTTAGGGCCCCTGGAAGCATGAAAATCACTTTAAACATACTAATTTTAGCTCTAACACTGATGATCCACCTACAAATGTGAACTGACGTTCAAAAATAAAACATTTGAAAACGGACCATTTTCCACATTTCTGAAGCATGACGTAATGGGGGGGTGTTATCTCTTTTGTCAGAAATCAGCTGTTTTTGCTTGAACATTAAATGCCTCCAAATAGTATTTAATTCACTTCCCGAGCCCCTGGAAGCATGAAAATTACTTTAAACATGCTAATTTTAGCTCTAACACTGATGATCCACCTACAAATGTGAACTGACGTTCAAAAATAAAACATTTGAAAACGGACCATTTTCCACATTTCTGAAGCATGACGTAATGGGGGGGTGTTATCTCTTTTGTCAAAAATCAGCCGTTTTTGCTCGAACATTAAATGCCTCCAAATGGTATTTAATTAACTTCCCGGGGTGAAGAAACCCTTTTTGAGAACTCAGAGTGAGTAAATTGGCCATTTTCATGCACTTTTAACCATTCCATAAATCTTGTGTTTAGGGCCCCTGGAAGCATGAAAATCACTTTAAACATGCTAATTTTAGCTCTAACACTGATGATCCACCTACAAATGTGAACTGACGTTCAAAAATAAAACATTTGAAAACGGACCATTTTCTACATTTCTGAAGCATGACGTAATGGGGGGGTGTTATCTCTTTTGTCGAAAATCAGCAGTTTTTGCTCGAACATTAAATGCCTCCAAATGGTATTTAATTAACTTCCCGGGGTTAAGAAACCCTTTTTGAGAACTCAGAGTGAGTAAATTGGCCATTTTCATGCACTTTTAACCATTCCATAAATCTTGTGTTTAGGGCCCCTGGAAGCATGAAAATCACTTTAAACATGCTAATTTTAGCTCTAACACTGATGATCCACCTACAAATGTGAACTGACGTTCAAAAATAAAACATTTGAAAACGGACCATTTTCCACATTTCTGAAGCATGACGTAATGGGGGGGTGTTATCTCTTTTGTCGAAAATCAGCCGTTTTTGCTTGAACATTAAATGCCTCCAAATAGTATTTAATTCACTTCCCGAGCCCCTGGAAGCATGAAAATCACTTTAAACATGCTAATTTTAGCTCTAACACTGATGATCCACCTACAAATGTGAACTGACGTTCAAAAATAAAACATTTGAAAACGGACAATTTTCCACATTTCTGAAGCATGACGTAATGGGGGGTGTTATCTCTTTTGTCGAAAATCAGCCGTTTTTGCTTGAACATTAAATGCCTCCGAATGGTATTTAATTAACTTCCCGGGGTGAAGAAACCCTTTTTGAGAACTCAGAGTGAGTAAATTGGGCATTTTCATGTACTTTTAACCATTCCATAAATCTTGTGTTTAGGGCCCCTGGAAGCATGAAAATCACTTTAATCATGCTAATTTTAGCTCTAACATTGATGATCCACCTACAAATGTGAACTGACGTTCAAAAATGAAACATTTTAAAACGGACCATTTTCCACATTTCTGAAGCATGACGTAATGGGGGGGTGTTATCTCTTTTGTCGAAAATCAGCCGTTTTTGCTCGAACATTAAATGCCTCCAAATGGTATTTAATTAACTTCCCGGGGTGAAGAAACCCTTTTTGCGAACTCAGAGTGAGTAAATTGGCCATTTTCATGCACTTTTAACCATTCCATAAATCTTGTGTTTAGGGCCCCTGGAAGCATGAAAATCACTTTAAACATGCTAATTTTAGCTCTAACACTGATGATCCACCTACAAATGTGAACTGACGTTCAAAAATAAAACATTTGAAAACGGACCATTTTCCACATTTCTGAAGCATGACGTAATGGGGGGGTGTTATCTCTTTTGTCAGAAATCAGCTGTTTTTGCTTGAACATTAAATGCCTCCAAATAGTATTTAATTCACTTCCCGAGCCCCTGGAAGCATGAAAATCACTTTAAACATGCTAATTTTAGCTCTAACACTGATGATCCACCTACAAATTCGAACTGACGTTCAAAAATAAAACATTTGAAAACGGACCATTTTCCACATTTCTGAAGCATGACGTAATGGGGGGGTGTTATCTCTTTTGTCGAAAATCAGCCGTTTTTACTCGAACATTAAATGCCTCCAAATGGTATTTAATTAACTTCCCGGGGTGAAGAAACCCTTTTTGAGAACTCAGAGTGAGTAAATTGGCCATTTTCATGCACTTTTAACCATTCCATAAATCTTGTGTTTAGGGCCCCTGGAAGCATGAAAATCACTTTAAACATGCTAATTTTAGCTCTAACACTGATGATCCACCTACAAATGTGAACTGACGTTCAAAAATAAAACATTTGAAAACGGACCATTTTCCACATTTCTGAAGCATGACGTAATGGGGGGGTGTTATCTCTTTTGTCGAAAAACAGCAGTTTTTGCTCGAACATTAAATGCCTCCAAATGGTATTTAATTAACTTCCCGAGCCCCTGGAAGCATGAAAATCACTTTAAACATGCTAATTTTAGCTCTAACACTGATGATCCACCTACAAATGTGAACTGACGTTCGAAAATAAAAAATTTGAAAACGGACCATTTTCCACATTTCTGAAGCATGACGCAATGGGGGGTGTTATCTCTTTTGTCGAAAATCAGCCGTTTTTGCTCGAACATTAAATGCCTCCAAATGGTATTTAATTAACTTCCCGGGGTGAAGAAACCCTTTTTGCGAACTCAGAGTGAGTAAATTGGCCATTTTCATGCACTTTTAACCATTCCATAAATCTTGTGTTTAGGGCCCCTGGAAGCATGAAAATCACTTTAAACATGCTAATTTTAGCTCTAACACTGATGATCCACCTACAAATGTGAACTGACGTTCAAAAATAAAACATTTGAAAACGGACCATTTTCCACATTTCTGAAGCATGACGTAATGGGGGGGTGTTATCTCTTTTGTCAGAAATCAGCTGTTTTTGCTTGAACATTAAATGCCTCCAAATAGTATTTAATTCACTTCCCGAGCCCCTGGAAGCATGAAAATCACTTTAAACATGCTAATTTTAGCTCTAACACTGATGATCCACCTACAAATGTAAACTGACGTTCAAAAATAAAACATTTAAAAACGGACCATTTTCCACATTTCTGAAGCATGACGTAATGGGGGGGGGTGTTATCTCTTTTGTCGAAAATCAGCCGTTTTTGCTTGAACATTAAATGCCTCCAAATAGTATTTAATTCACTTCCTGAGCCCCTGGAAGCATGAAAATCACTTTAAACATGCTAATTTTAGCTCTAACACTGATGATCCACCTACAAATGTGAAATGACGTTCAAAAATAAAACATTTGAAAACGGACCATTTTCCACATTTCTGAAGCATGACGTAATGGGGGGTGTTATCTCTTTTGTCGAAAATCAGCTGTTTTTGCTTGAACATTAAATGCCTCCAAATGGTATTTAATTAACTTCCCGGGGTGAAGAAACCTTTTTTGAGAACTCAGAGCGAGTAAATTGGCCATTTTCATGCACTTTTAACCATTCCATAAATCTTGTGTTTAGGGCCCCTGGAAGCATGAAAATCACTTTAAACATGCTTATTTTAGCTCTAACACTGATGATCCACCTACAAATGTGAACTGACGTTCAAAAATAAAACATTTGAAAACGGACCATTTTCCACATTTCTGAAGCATGACGTAATGGGGGGGTGTTATCTCTTTTGTCGAAAATCAGCCGTTTTTGCTTGAACATTAAATGCCTACAAATGGTATTTAATTAACTTCCCGGGGTGAAGAAACCCTTTTTGAGAACTCAGAGTGAGTAAATTGGCCATTTTCATGCACTTTTACCCATTCCATAAATCTTGTGTTTAGGGCCCCTGGAAGCATGAAAATCACTTTAAACATGCTAATTTTAGCTCTAACACTGATGATCCACCTACAAATGTGAACTGACGTTCAAAAATAAAACATTTGAAAACAGACCATTTTCCACATTTCTGAAGCATGACGTAATGAGGGGTGTTATCTCTTTTGTCAAAAATCAGCTGTTTTTGCTTGAACATTAAATGCCTCCAAATAGTATTTCATTCACTTCCCGAGCCCCTGGAAGCATGAAAATCACTTTAAACATGCTAATTTTAGCTCTAACACTGATGATCCACCTACAAATGTGAACTGACGTTCAAAAATAAAACATTTGAAAACGGACCATTTTCCACATTTCTGAAGCATGACGTAATGGGGGGGTGTTATCTCTTTTGTGGAAAATCAGCCGTTTTTGCTCGAACATTAAATGCCTCCAAATAGTATTTAATTCACTTCCCGAGCCCCTGGAAGCATGAAAATCACTTTAAACATGCTAATTTTAGCTCTAACACTGATGATCCACCTACAAATGTGAACTGACATTCAAAAATAAAACATTTGAAAACGGACCATTTTCCACATTTCTGAAGCATGACGTAATGGGGGGGGTGTTATCTCTTTTGTCGAAAATCAGCCGTTTTTGCTCGAACATTAAATGCCTCCAAATGGTATTTAATTAACTTCCCGGGGTGAAGAAACCCTTTTTGCGAACTCAGAGTGAGTAAATTGGCCATTTTCATGCACTTTTAACCATTCCATAAATCTTGTGTTTAGGGCCCCTGGAAGCATGAAAATCACTTTAAACATGCTAATTTTAGCTCTAACACTGATGATCCACCTACAAATGTGAACTGACGTTCAAAAATAAAACATTTGAAAACGGACCATTTTCCACATTTCTGAAGCATGACGTAATGGGGGGGGTGTTATCTCTTTTGTCAGAAATCAGCTGTTTTTGCTTGAACATTAAATGCCTCCAAATAGTATTTAATTCACTTCCCGAGCCCCTGGAAGCATGAAAATCACTCTAAACATGCTAATTTTAGCTCTAACACTGATGATCCACCTACAAATGTGAACTGACGTTCAAAAATAAAACATTTGAAAACGGACCATTTTCCACATTTCTGAAGCATGACGTAATGGGGGGGGTGTTATCTCTTTTGTCGAAAATCAGCCGTTTTTGCTCGAACATTAAATGCCTCCAAATGGTATTTAATTAACTTCCCGGGGTGAAGAAACCCTTTTTGCGAACTCAGAGTGAGTAAATTGGCCATTTTCATGCACTTTTAACCATTCCATAAATCTTGTGTTTAGGGCCCCTGGAAGCATGAAAATCACTTTAAACATGCTAATTTTAGCTCTAACACTGATGATCCACCTACAAATGTGAACTGACGTTCAAAAATAAAACATTTGAAAACGGACCTTTTTCCACATTTCTGAAGCATGACGTAATGGGGGGGTGTTATCTCTTTTGTCAGAAATCAGCTGTTTTTGCTTGAACATTAAATGCCTCCAAATAGTATTTAATTCACTTCCCGAGCCCGGGGAAGCATGAAAATCACTTTAAACATGCTAATTTTAGCTCTAACACTGATGATCCACCTACAAATGTGAACTGACGTTCAAAAATAAAACATTTGAAAACGAACCATTTTCCACATTTCTGAAGCATGACGTAATGGGGGGTGTTATCTCTTTTGTCAAAAATCTGCCGTTTTTGCTTGAACATTAAATGCCTCCAAATAGTATTGAATTCACTTCCCGAGCCCCTGGAAGCATGAAAATCACTTTAAACATGCTAATTTTAGCTCTAACACTGATGATCCACCTACAAATGTGAACTGACGTTCAAAAATAAAACATTTGAAAATGGACCATTTTCCACATTTCTGAAGCATGACGTAATGGGGGGGGGGGTTATCTCTTTTGTCGAAAATCAGCCGTTTTTGCTTGAACATTAAATGCCTCCAAATGATATTTAATTAACTTCCCGTAGTGAAGGTGAGTAAATTGGCCATTTTCATGCACTTTTAACCATTCCATAAATCTTGTGTTTAGGGCCCCTGGAAGCATGAAAATCAATTTTAACATGCCAATTTTAGCTCTAACACTGATGATCCACCTACAAATGTGAACTGACGTTCAAAAATAAAACATTTGAAAACAGACCATTTTCCACATTTCTGAAGCAGGACGTAATGGGGGGGTGTTATCTCTTTTGTCAAAAATCTGCCGTTTTTGCTTGAACATTAAATGCCTCCAAATAGTATTGAATTCACTTCCCGAGCCCCTGGAAGCATGAAAATCACTTTAAACATGCTAATTTTAGCTCTAACACTGATGATCCACCTACAAATGTGAACTGACGTTCAAAAATAAAACATTTGAAAATGGACCATTTTCCACATTTCTGAAGCATGACGTAATGGGGGGTTATCTCTTTTGTCGAAAATCAGCCGTTTTTGCTTGAACATTAAATGCCTCCAAATGATATTTAATTAACTTCCCGGGGTGAAGGTGAGTAAATTGGCCATTTTCATGCACTTTTAACCATTCCATAAATCTTGTGTTTAGGGCCCCTGGAAGCATGAAAATCAATTTTAACATGCTAATTTTAGCTCTAACACTGATGATCCACCTACAAATGTGAACTGACGTTCAAAAATAAAACATTTGAAAACTGACCACTTTTTCACATTTCTGAAGCATGACATAATGGGGGGGTGTTATCTCTTTTGTCAAAAATCTGCTGTTTTTGCTTGAACATTAAATGCCTCCAAATAGTATTTAATTCACTTCCCGAGCCCCTGGAAGCATGAAAATCACTTTAAACATGCTAATTTTAGCTCTAACACTGATGATCCACCTACAAATGTGAACTGACGTTCAAAAATAAAACATTTGAAAACCGACCATTTTCCACATTTCTGAAGCATGACGTAATGGGGGGGTGTTATCTCTTTTGTCGAAAATCAGCCGTTTTTGCTTGAACATTAAATGCCTCCAAATAGTATTTAATTCACTTCCCGAGCCCCTGGAAGCATGAAAATCACTTTAAACATGCTAATTTAAGCTCTAACACTGATGATCCACCTACAAATGTGAACTGACGTTAAAAAATAAAACATTTGAAAACGGACCATTTTCCACATTTCTGAAGCATGACGTAATGGGGGGTGTTATCTCTTTTAGTCGAAAATCAGCCGTTTTTGCTTGAACATTAAATGCCTCCAAATGGTATTTAATTAACTTCCCGGGGTGAAGAAACCCTTTTTGAGAACTCAGAGTGAGTAAATTGGCCATTTTCATGCATTTTTAATCATTCCATAAATCTTGTGTTTAGGGCCCCTGGAAGCATGAAAATCACTTTAAACATGCTAATTTTAGCTCTAACACTGATGATCCACCTACAAATGTGAACTGACGTTCAAAAATAAAACATTTGAAAACTGACCATTTTCCACATTTCTGAAGCATGACGTAATGGGGGGTGTTATCTCTTTTGTCGAAAATCAGCCGTTTTTGCTTGAACATTAAATGCCTCCAAATGGTATTTAATTAACTTCCCGGGGTGAAGAAACCCTTTTTGAGAACTCAGAGTGAGTAAATTGGCCATTTTCATGCATTTTTAACCATTCCATAAATCTTGTGTTTAGGGCCCATGGAAGCATGAAAATCACTTTAAACATGCTAATTTTAGCTCTAACACTGATGATCCACCTACAAATGTGAACTGACGTTCAAAAATAAAACATTTGAAAACAGACCATTTTCCACATTTCTGAAGCATGACGTAATGGGGGGGGTGTTATCTCTTTTGTCAAAAATCAGCTGTTTTTGTTTGAACATTAAATGCCTCCAAATAGTATTTAATTCACTTCCCGAGCCCCGGGAAGCATGAAAATCACTTCAAACATGCTAATTTTAGCTCTAACACTGATGATCCACCTACAAATGTGAACTGACGTTCAAAAATAAAACATTTGAAAACGAACCATTTTCCACATTTCTGAAGCATGACGTAATGGGGGGTGTTATCTCTTTTGTCGAAAATCAGCCGTTTTTGCTTGAACATTAAATGCCTCCAAATAGTATTTAATTCACTTCCCGAGCCCCTGGAAGCATGAAAATCACTTTAAACATGCTAATTTTAGCTCTAACACTGATGATCCACCTACAAATGTGAACTGCCATTCAAAAATAAAACAATTGAAATCGGACCATTTTCCACATTTCTGAAGCATGACGTAATGGGGGGGGTGTTATCTCTTTTGTCGAAAATCAGCCGTTTTTGCTTGAACATTAAATGCCTCCAAATGGTATTTAATTAACTTCCCGGGGTGAAGGTGAGTAAATCGGCCATTTTCATGCACTTTTAACCACCCCATAAATCTTGTGTTTAGGGCCCCTGGAAGCATGAAAATCAATTTTAACATGCTAATTTTAGCTCTAACACTGATGATCCACCTACAAATGTGAACTGACGTTCAAAAATAAAACATTTGAAAACTGACCACTTTTTCACATTTCTGAAGCATGACGTAATGGGGGGGTGTTATCTCTTTTGTCAAAAATCTGCCGTTTTTGCTTGAACATTAAATGCCTCCAAATGATATTTAATTAATTACTGGGGTGAAGAAAACCTTATTGAGAACTCAGAGTGAGTAAATTGGCCATTTTCATGCACTTTTAACCATTCCATAAATCTTGTGTTTAGGGCCCATGGAAGCATGAAAATCACTTTAAACATGCTAATTTTAGCTCTAACACTGATGATCCACCTACAAATGTGAACTGACGTTCAAAAATAAAACATTTGAAAATGGACCATTTTCCACATTTCTGAAGCATGACGTAATTGGGGGGTGTTATCTCTTTTGTCGAAAATCAGCCGTTTTTGCTTGAACATTAAATGCCTCCAAATAGTATTTAATTCACTTCCCGAGCCCCTGGAAGCATGAAAATCACTTTAAACATGCTAATTTTAGCTCGAACACTGATGATCCACCTACAAATGTGAACTGACGTTCAAAAATAAAACATTTGAAAACAGACCATTTTCCACATTTCTGAAGCAGGACGTAATGGGGGGGTGTTATCTCTTTTGTCGAAAATCAGCCGTTTTTGCTTGAACATTAAATGCCTCCAAATGGTATTTAATTAATTACCGGGGGGAAGAAAACCTTTTTGAGAACTCAGAGTGAGTAAATTGGCCATTTTCATGCACTTTTAACCATTCCATAAATCTTGTGTTTAGGGCCCCTGGAAGCGTGAAAATCACTTTAAACATGCTAATTTTAGCTCGAACACTGATGATCCACCTACAAATGTGAACTGACGTTCAAAAATAAAACATTTGAAAACAGACCATTTTCCACATTTCTGAAGCAGGACGTATTGGGGGGGTGTTATCTCTTTTGTCAAAAATCAGCTGTTTTTGCTTGAACATTAAATGCCTCCAAATAGTATTTAATTCACTTCCCGAGCGCGGGGAAGCATGAAAATCACTTTAAACATGCTAATTTTAGCTCTAACACTGATGATCCACCTACAAATGTGAACTGACGTTCAAAAATAAAACATTTGAAAACGGACCATTTTCCACATTTCTGAAGCATGACGTAATGGAGGGGGTGTTATCTCTTTTGCCAAAAATCTGCTGTTTTTGCTTGAACATTAAATGCATCCAAATAGTATTTAAATCACTTCCCGAGCCCCTGGAAACATGAAAATCACTTTAAACATGCTAATTTTAGCTCGAAAACTGATGATCCACCTACAAATGTGAACTGACGTTCAAAAATAAAACATTTGAAAACAGACCATTTTCCACATTTCTGAAGCAGGACGTAATGGGGGGGTGTTATCTCTTTTGTCAAAAATCAGCTGTTTTTGCTTGAACATTAAATGCCTCCAAATAGTATTTAATTCACTTCCCAAGCCCGGGGAAGCATGAAAATCACTTTAAACATGCTAATTTTAGCTCTAACACTGATGATCCACCTACAAATGTGAACTGACGTTCAAAAATAAAACATTTGAAAACGAACCATTTTCCACATTTCTGAAGCATGACGTAATGGGGGGTGTTATCTCTTTTGTCAAAAATCTGCAGTTTTTGCTTGAACATTAAATGCCTCCAAATAGTATTGAATTCACTTCCCGAGCCCCTGGAAGCATGAAAATCACTTTAAACATGCTAATTTTAGCTCTAACACTGATGATCCACCTACAAATGTGAACTGACGTTCAAAAATAAAACATTTGAAAATGGACCATTTTCCACATTTCTGAAGCATGACGTAATGGGGGGGGTTATCTCTTTTGTCGAAAATCAGCCGTTTTTGCTTGAACATTAAATGCCTCCAAATGATATTTAATTAACTTCCCGGGGTGAAGGTGAGTAAATTGGCCATTTTCATGCACTTTTAACCATTCCATAAATCTTGTGTTTAGAGCCCCTGGAAGCATGAAAATCAATTTTAACATGCTAATTTTAGCTCTAACACTGATGATCCACCTACAAATGTGAACTGACGTTCAAAAATAAAACATTTGAAAACTGACCACTTTTTCACATTTCTGAAGCATGACGTAATGGGGGGGTGTTATCTCTTTTGTCAAAAATCTGCCGTTTTTGCTTGAACATTAAATGCCTCCAAATAGTATTTAATTCACTTCCCGAGCCCCTGGAAGCATGAAAATCACTTTAAACATGCTAATTTTAGCTCTAACACTGATGATCCACCTACAAATGTGAACTGACGTTCAAAAATAAAACATTTGAAAACAGACCATTTTCCACATTTCTGAAGCATGACGTAATGGGGGGGTGTTATCTCTTTTGTCCAAAATCAGCCGTTTTTGCTTGAACATTAAATGCCTCCAAATAGTATTTAATTCACTTCCCGAGCCCCTGGAAGCATGAAAATCACTTTAAACATGCTAATTTAAGCTCTAACACTGATGATCCACCTACAAATGTGAACTGACGTTAAAAAATAAAACATTTGAAAACGGACCATTTTCCACATTTCTGAAGCATGACGTAATGGGGGGTGTTATCTCTTTTAGTCGAAAATCAGCCGTTTTTGCTTGAACATTAAATGCCTCCAAATGGTATTTAATTAACTTCCCGGGGTGAAGAAACCCTTTTTGAGAACTCAGAGTGAGTAAATTGGCCATTTTCATGCATTTTTAACCATTCCATAAATCTTGTGTTTAGGGCCCCTGGAAGCATGAAAATCAATTTTAACATGCTAATTTTAGCTCTAACACTGATGATCCACCTACAAATGTGAACTGACGTTCAAAAATAAAACATTTGAAAACTGACCACTTTTTCACATTTCTGAAGCATGACGTAATGGGGGGGTGTTATCTCTTTTGTCAAAAATCTGCCGTTTTTGCTTGAACATTAAATGCCTCCAAATAGTATTTAATTCACTTCCCGAGCCCCTGGAAGCATGAAAATCACTTTAAACATGCTAATTTTAGCTCTAACACTGATGATCCACCTACAAATGTGAACTGACGTTCAAAAATAAAACATTTGAAAACCGACCATTTTCCACATTTCTGAAGCATGACGTAATGGGGGGGTGTTATCTCTTTTGTCGAAAATCAGCCGTTTTTGCTTGAACATTAAATGCCTCCAAATAGTATTTAATTCACTTCCCGAGCCCCTGGAAGCATGAAAATCACTTTAAACATGCTAATTTAAGCTCTAACACTGATGATCCACCTACAAATGTGAACTGACGTTCAAAAATAAAACATTTGAAAACAGACCATTTTCCACATTTCTGAAGCAGGACGTAATGGGGGGTGTTATCTCTTTTGTCGAAAATCAGCCGTTTTTGCTTGAACATTAAATGCCTCCAAATGGTATTTAATTAATTACCGGGGTGAAGAAACCCTTTTTGAGAACTCAGAGTGAGTAAATTGGCCATTTTCATGCACTTTTAACCATTCCATAAATCTTGTGTTTAGGGCCCCTGGAAGCGTGAAAATCACTTTAAACATGCTAATTTTAGCTCTAACACTGATGATCCACCTACAAATGTGAACTGACGTTCAAAAATAAAACATTTGAAAACGGACCATTTTCCACATTTCTGAAGCTTGACGTAATGGGGGGGTGTTATCTCTTTTGTCAGAAATCAGCTGTTTTTGATTGAACATTAAATGCCTCCAAATTGTATTTAATTCACTTCCAGAGCCCCTGGAAGCATGAAAATCACTTTAAACATGCTAATTTTAGCTCGAAATCTGATGATCCACCTACAAATGTGAACTGACGTTCAAAAATAAAACGTTTGAAAACCGACCATTTTCCACATTTCTGAAGCATGACGTAATGGGGGGGTGTTATCTCTTTTGTCGAAAATCAGCCGTTTTTGCTTGAACATTAAATGCCTCCAAATAGTATTTAGTTCACTTCCCGAGCCCCTGGAAGCATGAAAATCACTTTAAACATGCTAATTTAAGCTCTAACACTGATGATCCACCTACAAATGTGAACTGACGTTCAAAAATAAAACATTTGAAAACAGACCATTTTCCACATTTCTGAAGCAGGACGTAATGGGGGGGTGTTATCTCTTTTGTCGAAAATCAGCCGTTTTTGCTTGAACATTAAATGCCTCCAAATGGTATTTAATTAATTACCGGGGTGAAGAAACCCTTTTTGAGAACTCAGAGTGAGTAAATTGGCCATTTTCATGCACTTTTAACCATTCCATAAATCTTGTGTTTAGGGCCCCTGGAAGCGTGAAAATCACTTTAAACATGCTAATTTTAGCTCTAACACTGATGATCCACCTACAAATGTGAACTGACGTTCAAAAATAAAACATTTGAAAACGGACCATTTTCCACATTTCTGAAGCATGACGTAATGGGGGGGGTGTTATCTCTTTTGTCAAAAATCTGCTGTTTTTGCTTGAACATTAAATGCATCCAAATAGTATTTAAATCACTTCCCGAGCCCCTGGAAACATGAAAATCACTTTAAACATGCTAATTTTAGCTCGAAATCTGATGATCCACCTACAAATGTGAACTGACGTTCAAAAATAAAACATTTGAAAACAGACCATTTTCCACATTTCTGAAGCAGGACGTAATAGGGGGGTGTTATCTCTTTTGTCAAAAATCAGCTGTTTTAGCTTGAACATTAAATGCCTCCAAATAGTATTTAATTCACTTCCCGAGCCCGGGGAAGCATGAAAATCACTTTAAACATGCTAATTTTAGCTCTAACACTGATGATCCACCTACAAATGTGAACTGACGTTCAAAAATAAAACATTTGAAAACGGACCATTTTCCACATTTCTGAAGCATGACGTAATGGAGGGGGTGTTATCTCTTTTGCCAAAAATCTGCTGTTTTTGCTTGAACATTAAATGCCTCCAAATGGTATTTAATTAACTTCCCGGGGTGAAGAACCCCTTTTTGAGAACTCAGAGTGAGTAAATTGGCCATTTTCATGCATTTTCAACCATTCCATAAATCTTGTGTTTAGGGCCCCTGGAAGCATGAAAATCACTTTAAACATGCTAATTTTAGCTCTAACACTGATGATCCACCTACAAATGTGAACTGACGTTCAAAAATAAAACATTTGAAAACGGACCATTTTCAACATTTCTGAAGCATGACGTAATTGGGGGGGTTATCTCTTTTGTCGAAAATCAGCCGTTTTTGCTTGAACATTAAATGTCTCCAAATAGTATTTAATTCACTTCCCGAGCCCCTGGAAGCATGAAAATCACTTTAAACATGCTAATTTTAGCTCTAACACTGATGATCCACCTACAAATGTGAACTGACGTTCAAAAATAAAACATTTGAAAACGGACCATTTTCCACATTTCTGAAGCATGACGGAATGGGGGGGTGTTATCTCTTTTGTCGAAAATCAGCCGTTTTTGCTTGAACATTAAGTGCCTCCAAATGATATTTAATTAATTACCGGGGTGAAGAAACCCTTTTTGAGAACTCATAGTGAGTAAATTGGCCATTTTCATGCACTTTTAACCATTCCATAAATCTTGTGTTTAGGGCCCATGGAAGCATGAAAATCACTTTAAACATGCTAATTTTAGCTCTAACACTGATGATCCACCTACAAATGTGAACTGACGTTCAAAAATAAAACATTTGAAAACTGACCACTTTTTCACATTTCTGAAGCATGACGTAATGGGGGGGTGTTATCTCTTTTGTCAAAAATCTGCCGTTTTTGCTTGAACATTAAATGCCTCCAAATGATATTTAATTAATTACCGGGGTGAAGAAACCCTTTTTGAGAACTCATAGTGAGTAAATTGGCCATTTTCATGCATTTTCAACCATTCCATAAATCTTGTGTTTAGGGCCCCTGGAAGCATGAAAATCACTTTAAACATGCTAATTTTAGCTCTAACACTGATGATCCACCTACAAATGTGAACTGACGTTCAAAAATAAAACATTTGAAAACGGACCATTTTCCACATTTCTGAAGCATGACATAATGGGGGGGTGTTATCTCTTTTGTCGAAAATCAGCCGTTTTTGCTTGAACATTAAATGCCTCCAAATGGTATTTAATTAATTACTGGGGTGAAGAAACGCTTTTTGAGAACTCAGAGTCAGTAAATTGGCCATTTTCATGCACTTTTAACGATTCCATAAATCTTGTGTTTAGGGCCCCTGGAAGCATGAAAATCACTTTAAACATGCTAATTTTAGCTCTAACACTGATGATCCACCTACAAATGTGAACTGACGTTCAAAAATAAAACATTTGAAAACGGACCATTTTCCACATTTCTGAAGCATGACGTAATGGAGGGGGTGTTATCTCTTTTGTCAAAAATCTGCTGTTTTTGCTTGAACATTAAATGCATCCAAATAGTATTTAAATCAATTCCCGAGCCCCTGGAAACATGAAAATCACTTTAAACATGCTAATTTTAGCTCGAAAACTGATGATCCACCTACAAATGTGAACTGACGTTCAAAAATAAAACATTTGAAAACAGACCATTTTCCACATTTCTGAAGCAGGACGTAATGGGGGGGTGTTATCTCTTTTGTCAAAAATCAGCTGTTTTTGCTTGAACATTAAATGCCTCCAAATAGTATTTAATTCACTTCCCGAGCCCGGGGAAGCATGAAAATCACTTTAAACATGCTAATTTTAGCTCTAACACTGATGATCCACCTACAAATGTGAACTGACGTTCAAAAATAAAACATTTGAAAACGAACCATTTTCCACATTTCTGAAGCATGACGTAATGGGGGGTGTTATCTCTTTTGTCAAAAATCTGCCGTTTTTGCTTGAACATTAAATGCCTCCAAATAGTATTTAATTCACTTTCCGAGCCCCTGGAAGCATGAAAATCACTTTAAACATGCTAATTTAAGCTCTAACACTGATGATCCACCTACAAATGTGAACTGACGTTCAAAAATAAAACATTTGAAAACAGACCATTTTCCACATTTCTGAAGCAGGACGTAATGGGGGGGTGTTATCTCTTTTGTCGAAAATCAGCCGTTTTTGCTTGAACATTAAATGCCTCCAAATGGTATTTAATTAATTACCGGGTTGAAGAAACCCTTTTTGAGAACTCAGAGTGAGTAAATTGGCCATTTTCATGCACTTTTAACCATTCCATAAATCTTGTGTTTAGGGCCCCTGGAAGCGTGAAAATCACTTTAAACATGCTAATTTTAGCTCTAACACTGATGATCCACCTACAAATGTGAACTGACGTTCAAAAATAAAACATTTGAAAACGGACCATTTTCCACATTTCTGAAGCATGACGTAATGGGGGGGTGTTATCTCTTTTGTCAAAAATCTGCTGTTTTTGCTTGAACATTAAATGCATCCAAATAGTATTTAAATCACTTCCCGAGCCCCTGGAAACATGAAAATCACTTTAAACATGCTAATTTTAGCTCGAAATCTGATGATCCACCTACAAATGTGAACTGACGTTCAAAAATAAAACATTTGAAAACAGACCATTTTCCACATTTCTGAAGCAGGACGTAATAGGGGGGTGTTATCTCTTTTGTCAAAAATCAGCTGTTTTTGCTTGAACATTAAATGCCTCCAAATAGTATTTAATTCACTTCCCGAGCCCGGGGAAGCATGAAAATCACTTTAAACATGCTAATTTTAGCTCTAACACTGATGATCCACCTACAAATGTGAACTGACGTTCAAAAATAAAACATTTGAAAACGGACCATTTTCCACATTTCTGAAGCATGACGTAATGGAGGGGGTGTTATCTCTTTTGCCAAAAATCTGCTGTTTTTGCTTGAACATTAAATGCCTCCAAATGGTATTTAATTAACTTCCCGGGGTGAAGAACCCCTTTTTGAGAACTCAGAGTGAGTAAATTGGCCATTTTCATGCATTTTCAACCATTCCATAAATCTTGTGTTTAGGGCCCCTGGAAGCATGAAAATCACTTTAAATATGCTAATTTTAGCTCTAACACTGATGATCCACCTACAAATGTGAACTGACGTTCAAAAATAAAACATTTGAAAACGGACCATTTTCAACATTTCTGAAGCATGACGTAATTGGGGGGGTTATCTCTTTTGTCGAAAATCAGCCGTTTTTGCTTGAACATTAAATGTCTCCAAATAGTATTTAATTCACTTCCCGAGCCCCTGGAAGCATGAAAATCACTTTAAACATGCTAATTTTAGCTCTAACACTGATGATCCACCTACAAATGTGAACTGACGTTCAAAAATAAAACATTTGAAAACGGACCATTTTCCACATTTCTGAAGCATGACGTAATGGGGGGGTGTTATCTCTTTTGTCAAAAATCTGCTGTTTTTGCTTGAACATTAAATGCATCCAAATAGTATTTAAATCACTTCCCGAGCCCCTGGAAACATGAAAATCACTTTAAACATGCTAATTTTAGCTCGAAATCTGATGATCCACCTACAAATGTGAACTGACGTTCAAAAATAAAACATTTGAAAACAGACCATTTTCCACATTTCTGAAGCAGGACGTAATAGGGGGGTGTTATCTCTTTTGTCAAAAATCAGCTGTTTTTGCTTGAACATTAAATGCCTCCAAATAGTATTTAATTCACTTCCCGAGCCCGGGGAAGCATGAAAATCACTTTAAACATGCTAATTTTAGCTCTAACACTGATGATCCACCTACAAATGTGAACTGACGTTCAAAAATAAAACATTTGAAAACGGACCATTTTCCACATTTCTGAAGCATGACGTAATGGAGGGGGTGTTATCTCTTTTGCCAAAAATCTGCTGTTTTTGCTTGAACATTAAATGCCTCCAAATGGTATTTAATTAACTTCCCGGGGTGAAGAACCCCTTTTTGAGAACTCAGAGTGAGTAAATTGGCCATTTTCATGCATTTTCAACCATTCCATAAATCTTGTGTTTAGGGCCCCTGGAAGCATGAAAATCACTTTAAATATGCTAATTTTAGCTCTAACACTGATGATCCACCTACAAATGTGAACTGACGTTCAAAAATAAAACATTTGAAAACGGACCATTTTCAACATTTCTGAAGCATGACGTAATTGGGGGGGTTATCTCTTTTGTCGAAAATCAGCCGTTTTTGCTTGAACATTAAATGTCTCCAAATAGTATTTAATTCACTTCCCGAGCCCCTGGAAGCATGAAAATCACTTTAAACATGCTAATTTTAGCTCTAACACTGATGATCCACCTACAAATGTGAACTGACGTTCAAAAATAAAACATTTGAAAACGGACCATTTTCCACATTTCTGAAGCATGACATAATGGGGGGGTGTTATCTCTTTTGTCGAAAATCAGCCGTTTTTGCTTGAACATTAAATGCCTCCAAATGGTATTTAATTAATTACTGGGGTGAAGAAACGCTTTTTGAGAACTCAGAGTCAGTAAATTGGCCATTTTCATGCACTTTTAACGATTCCATAAATCTTGTGTTTAGGGCCCCTGGAAGCATGAAAATCACTTTAAACATGCTAATTTTAGCTCTAACACTGATGATCCACCTACAAATGTGAACTGACGTTCAAAAATAAAACATTTGAAAACGGACCATTTTCCACATTTCTGAAGCATGACGTAATGGAGGGGGTGTTATCTCTTTTGTCAAAAATCTGCTGTTTTTGCTTGAACATTAAATGCATCCAAATAGTATTTAAATCAATTCCAGAGCCCCTGGAAACATGAAAATCACTTTAAACATGCTAATTTTAGCTCGAAAACTGATGATCCACCTACAAATGTGAACTGACGTTCAAAAATAAAACATTTGAAAACAGACCATTTTCCACATTTCTGAAGCAGGACGTAATGGGGGGGTGTTATCTCTTTTGTCAAAAATCAGCTGTTTTTGCTTGAACATTAAATGCCTCCAAATAGTATTTAATTCACTTCCCGAGCCCGGGGAAGCATGAAAATCACTTTAAACATGCTAATTTTAGCTCTAACACTGATGATCCACCTACAAATGTGAACTGACGTTCAAAAATAAAACATTTGAAAACAAACCATTTTCCACATTTCTGAAGCATGACGTAATGGGGGGTGTTATCTCTTTTGTCAAAAATCTGCCGTTTTTGCTTGAACATTAAATGCCTCCAAATAGTATTGAATTCACTTCCCGAGCCCCTGGAAGCATGAAAATACCTTTAAACATGCTAATTTTAGCTCTAACACTGATGATCCACCTACAAATGTGAACTGACGTTCAAAAATAAAACATTTGAAAATGGACCATTTTCCACATTTCTGAAGCATGACGTGATGGGGGGGGGTTATCTCTTTTGTCGAAAATCTGCCGTTTTTGCTTGAACATTAAATGCCTCCAAATGATATTTAATTAACTTCCCGGGGTGAAGGTGAGTAAATTGGCCATTTTCATGCACTTTTAACCATTCCATAAATCTTGTGTTTAGGGCCCCTGGAAGCATGAAAATCAATTTTAACATGCTAATTTTAGCTCTAACACTGATGATCCACCTACAAATGTGAACTGACGTTCAAAAATAAAACATTTGAAAACTGACCACTTTTTCACATTTCTGAAGCATGACGTAATGGGGGGTGTTA
Organism: Lissotriton vulgaris; assembly: GCF_964263255.1. Taxonomy (NCBI): domain Eukaryota; kingdom Metazoa; phylum Chordata; class Amphibia; order Caudata; family Salamandridae; genus Lissotriton; species Lissotriton vulgaris. The sequence goes on from NC_141698.1 coordinate 314,241,880, forward strand.
TCTCTTTTGTCAAAAATCTGCCGTTTTTGCTTGAACATTAAATGCCTCCAAATAGTATATAATTCACTTCCCGAGCCCCTGGAAGCATGAAAATCACTTTAAACATGCTAATTTTAGCTCTAACACTGATGATCCACCTACAAATGTGAACTGACGTTCAAAAATAAAACATTTGAAAACAGACCATTTTCCACATTTCTGAAGCATGACGTAATGGGGGGGTGTTATCTCTTTTGTCGAAAATCAGCCGTTTTTGCTTGAACATTAAATGCCTCCAAATAGTATTTAATTCACTTCCCGAGCCCCTGGAAGCATGAAAATCACTTTAAACATGCTAATTTAAGCTCTAACACTGATGATCCACCTACAAATGTGAACTGACGTTCAAAAATAAAACATTTGAAAACAGACCATTTTCCACATTTCTGAAGCAGGACGTAATGGGGGGTGTTATCTCTTTTGTCGAAAATCAGCCGTTTTTGCTTGAACATTAAATGCCTCCAAATGGTATTTAATTAATTACCGGGGTGAAGAAACCCTTTTTGAGAACTCAGAGTGAGTAAATTGGCCATTTTCATGCACTTTTAACCATTCCATAAATCTTGTGTTTAGGGCCCCTGGAAGCCTGAAAATCACTTTAAACATGCTAATTTTAGCTCTAACACTGATGATCCACCTACAAATGTGAACTGACGTTCAAAAATAAAACATTTGAAAACGGACCATTTTCCACATTTCTGAAGCTTGACGTAATGGGGGGGTGTTATCTCTTTTGTCAAAAATCTGCTGTTTTTGCTTGAACATTAAATGCTTCCAAATAGTATTTAAATCACTTCCCGAGCCCCTGGAAACATGAAAATCACTTTAAACATGCTAATTTTAGCTCGAAATCTGATGATCCACCTACAAATGTGAACTGACGTTCAAAAATAAAACATTTGAAAACCGACCATTTTCCACATTTCTGAAGCATGACGTAATGGGGGGGTGTTATCTCTTTTGTCGAAAATCAGCCGTTTTTGCTTGAACATTAAATGCCTCCAAATAGTATTTAATTCACTTCCCGAGCCCCTGGAAGCATGAAAATCACTTTAAACATGCTAATTTAAGCTCTAACACTGATGATCCACCTACAAATGTGAACTGACGTTCAAAAATAAAACATTTGAAAACAGACCATTTTCCACATTTCTGAAGCAGGACGTAATGGGGGGTGTTATCTCTTTTGTCGAAAATCAGCCGTTTTTGCTTGAACATTAAATGCCTCCAAATGGTATTTAATTAATTACCGGGGTGAAGAAACCCTTTTTGAGAACTCAGAGTGAGTAAATTGGCCATTTTCATGCACTTTTAACCATTCCATAAATCTTGTGTTTAGGGCCCCTGGAAGCCTGAAAATCACTTTAAACATGCTAATTTTAGCTCTAACACTGATGATCCACCTACAAATGTGAACTGACGTTCAAAAATAAAACATTTGAAAACGGACCATTTTCCACATTTCTGAAGCTTGACGTAATGGGGGGGTGTTATCTCTTTTGTCAAAAATCTGCTGTTTTTGCTTGAACATTAAATGCTTCCAAATAGTATTTAAATCACTTCCCGAGCCCCTGGAAACATGAAAATCACTTTAAACATGCTAATTTTAGCTCGAAATCTGATGATCCACCTACAAATGTGAACTGACGTTCAAAAATAAAACATTTGAAAACCGACCATTTTCCACATTTCTGAAGCATGACGTAATGGGGGGGTGTTATCTCTTTTGTCGAAAATCAGCCGTTTTTGCTTGAACATTAAATGCCTCCAAATAGTATTTAATTCACTTCCCGAGCCCCTGGAAGCATGAAAATCACTTTAAACATGCTAATTTAAGCTCTAACACTGATGATCCACCTACAAATGTGAACTGACGTTCAAAAATAAAACATTTGAAAACAGACCATTTTCCACATTTCTGAAGCAGGACGTAATGGGGGGGTGTTATCTCTTTTGTCGAAAATCAGCCGTTTTTGCTTGAACATTAAATGCCTCCAAATGGTATTTAATTAATTACCGGGGTGAAGAAACCCTTTTTGAGAACTCAGAGTGAGTAAATTGGCCATTTTCATGCACTTTTAACCATTCCATAAATCTTGTGTTTAGGGCCCCTGGAAGCGTGAAAATCACTTTAAACATGCTAATTTTAGCTCTAACACTGATGATCCACCTACAAATGTGAACTGACGTTCAAAAATAAAACATTTGAAAACGGACCATTTTCCACATTTCTGAAGCATGACGTAATGGGGGGGGGTGTTATCTCTTTTGTCAAAAATCTGCTGTTTTTGCTTGAACATTAAATGCATCCAAATAGTATTTAAATCACTTCCCGAGCCCCTGGAAACATGAAAATCACTTTAAACATGCTAATTTTAGCTCGAAATCTGATGATCCACCTACAAATGTGAACTGACGTTCAAAAATAAAACATTTGAAAACAGACCATTTTCCACATTTCTGAAGCAGGACGTAATAGGGGGGTGTTATCTCTTTTGTCAAAAATCAGCTGTTTTAGCTTGAACATTAAATGCCTCCAAATAGTATTTAATTCACTTCCCGAGCCCGGGGAAGCATGAAAATCACTTTAAACATGCTAATTTTAGCTCTAACACTGATGATCCACCTACAAATGTGAACTGACGTTCAAAAATAAAACATTTGAAAACGGACCATTTTCCACATTTCTGAAGCATGACGTAATGGAGGGGGTGTTATCTCTTTTGCCAAAAATCTGCTGTTTTTGCTTGAACATTAAATGCCTCCAAATGGTATTTAATTAACTTCCCGGGGTGAAGAACCCCTTTTTGAGAACTCAGAGTGAGTAAATTGGCCATTTTCATGCATTTTCAACCATTCCATAAATCTTGTGTTTAGGGCCCCTGGAAGCATGAAAATCACTTTAAACATGCTAATTTTAGCTCTAACACTGATGATCCACCTACAAATGTGAACTGACGTTCAAAAATAAAACATTTGAAAACGGACCATTTTCCACATTTCTGAAGCATGACATAATGGGGGGGTGTTATCTCTTTTGTCGAAAATCAGCCGTTTTTGCTTGAACATTAAATGCCTCCAAATGGTATTTAATTAATTACTGGGGTGAAGAAACGCTTTTTGAGAACTCAGAGTCAGTAAATTGGCCATTTTCATGCACTTTTAACGATTCCATAAATCTTGTGTTTAGGGCCCCTGGAAGCATGAAAATCACTTTAAACATGCTAATTTTAGCTCTAACACTGATGATCCACCTACAAATGTGAACTGACGTTCAAAAATAAAACATTTGAAAACGGACCATTTTCCACATTTCTGAAGCATGACGTAATGGAGGGGGTGTTATCTCTTTTGTCAAAAATCTGCTGTTTTTGCTTGAACATTAAATGCATCCAAATAGTATTTAAATCAATTCCCGAGCCCCTGGAAACATGAAAATCACTTTAAACATGCTAATTTTAGCTCGAAAACTGATGATCCACCAACAAATGTGAACTGACGTTCAAAAATAAAACATTTGAAAACAGACCATTTTCCACATTTCTGAAGCAGGACGTAATGGGGGGTGTTATCTCTTTTGTCAAAAATCAGCTGTTTTTGCTTGAACATTAAATGCCTCCAAATAGTATTTAATTCACTTCCCGAGCCCGGGGAAGCATGAAAATCACTTTAAACATGCTAATTTTAGCTCTAACACTGATGATCCACCTACAAATGTGAACTGACGTTCAAAAATAAAACATTTGAAAACGAACCATTTTCCACATTTCTGAAGCATGACGTAATGGGGGGTGTTATCTCTTTTGTCAAAAATCTGCCGTTTTTGCTTGAACATTAAATGCCTCCAAATAGTATTTAATTCACTTCCCGAGCCCCTGGAAGCATGAAAATCACTTTAAACATGCTAATTTAAGCTCTAACACTGATGATCCACCTACAAATGTGAACTGACGTTCAAAAATAAAACATTTGAAAACAGACCATTTTCCACATTTCTGAAGCAGGACGTAATGGGGGGGTGTTATCTCTTTTGTCGAAAATCAGCCGTTTTTGCTTGAACATTAAATGCCTCAAAATGGTATTTAATTAATTACCGGGGTGAAGAAACCCTTTTTGAGAACTCAGAGTGAGTAAATTGGCCATTTTCATGCACTTTTAACCATTCCATAAATCTTGTGTTTAGGGCCCCTGGAAGCGTGAAAATCACTTTAAACATGCTAATTTTAGCTCTAACACTGATGATCCACCTACAAATGTGAACTGACGTTCAAAAATAAAACATTTGAAAACGGACCATTTTCCACATTTCTGAAGCATGACGTAATGGGGGGGGTGTTATCTCTTTTGTCAAAAATCTGCTGTTTTTGCTTGAACATTAAATGCATCCAAATAGTATTTAAATCACTTCCCGAGCCCCTGGAAACATGAAAATCACTTTAAACATGCTAATTTTAGCTCGAAAACTGATGATCCACCTACAAATGTGAACTGACGTTCAAAAATAAAACATTTGAAAACAGACCATTTTCCACATTTCTGAAGCAGGACGTAATAGGGGGGTGTTATCTCTTTTGTCAAAAATCAGCTGTTTTTGCTTGAACATTAAATGCCTCCAAATAGTATTTAATTCACTTCCCGAGCCCGGGGAAGCATGAAAATCACTTTAAACATGCTAATTTTAGCTCTAACACTGATGATCCACCTACAAATGTGAACTGACGTTCAAAAATAAAACATTTGAAAACGGACCATTTTCCACATTTCTGAAGCATGACGTAATGGAGGGGGTGTTATCTCTTTTGCCAAAAATCTGCTGTTTTTGCTTGAACATTAAATGCCTCCAAATGGTATTTAATTAACTTCCCGGGGTGAAGAACCCCTTTTTGAGAACTCAGAGTGAGTAAATTGGCCATTTTCATGCATTTTCAACCATTCCATAAATCTTGTGTTTAGGGCCCCTGGAAGCATGAAAATCACTTTAAACATGCTAATTTTAGCTCTAACACTGATGATCCACCTACAAATGTGAACTGACGTTCAAAAATAAAACATTTGAAAACGGACCATTTTCAACATTTCTGAAGCATGACGTAATTGGGGGGGGTTATCTCTTTTGTCGAAAATCAGCCGTTTTTGCTTGAACATTAAATGTCTCCAAATAGTATTTAATTCACTTCCCGAGCCCCTGGAAGCATGAAAATCACTTTAAACATGCTAATTTTAGCTCTAACACTGATGATCCACCTACAAATGTGAACTGACGTTCAAAAATAAAACATTTGAAAACGGACCATTTTCCACATTTCTGAAGCATGACATAATGGGGGGGTGTTATCTCTTTTGTCGAAAATCAGCCGTTTTTGCTTGAACATTAAATGCCTCCAAATGGTATTTAATTAATTACTGGGGTGAAGAAACGCTTTTTGAGAACTCAGAGTCAGTAAATTGGCCATTTTCATGCACTTTTAACGATTCCATAAATCTTGTGTTTAGGGCCCCTGGAAGCATGAAAATCACTTTAAACATGCTAATTTTAGCTCTAACACTGATGATCCACCTACAAATGTGAACTGACGTTCAAAAATAAAACATTTGAAAACGGACCATTTTCCACATTTCTGAAGCATGACGTAATGGAGGGGGTGTTATCTCTTTTGTCAAAAATCTGCTGTTTTTGCTTGAACATTAAATGCATCCAAATAGTATTTAAATCAATTCCCGAGCCCCTGGAAACATGAAAATCACTTTAAACATGCTAATTTTAGCTCGAAAACTGATGATCCACCTACAAATGTGAACTGACGTTCAAAAATAAAACATTTGAAAACAGACCATTTTCCACATTTCTGAAGCAGGGCGTAATGGGGGGGTGTTATCTCTTTTGTCAAAAATCAGCTGTTTTTGCTTGAACATTAAATGCCTCCAAATGGTATTTAATTAATTACCGGGGTGAAGAAACCCTTTTTGAGAACTCAGAGTGAGTAAATTGGCCATTTTCATGCACTTTTAACCATTCCATAAATCTTGTGTTTAGGGCCCCTGGAAGCGTGAAAATCACTTTAAACATGCTAATTTTAGCTCTAACACTGATGATCCACCTACAAATGTGAACTGACGTTCAAAAATAAAACATTTGAAAACGGACCATTTTCCACATTTCTGAAGCATGACGTAATGGGGGGGGTGTTATCTCTTTTGTCAAAAATCTGCTGTTTTTGCTTGAACATTAAATGCATCCAAATAGTATTTAAATCACTTCCCGAGCCCCTGGAAACATGAAAATCACTTTAAACATGCTAATTTTAGCTCGAAATCTGATGATCCACCTACAAATGTGAACTGACGTTCAAAAATAAAACATTTGAAAACAGACCATTTTCCACATTTCTGAAGCAGGACGTAATAGGGGGGTGTTATCTCTTTTGTCAAAAATCAGCTGTTTTAGCTTGAACATTAAATGCCTCCAAATAGTATTTAATTCACTTCCCGAGCCCGGGGAAGCATGAAAATCACTTTAAACATGCTAATTTTAGCTCTAACACTGATGATCCACCTACAAATGTGAACTGACGTTCAAAAATAAAACATTTGAAAACGGACCATTTTCCACATTTCTGAAGCATGACGTAATGGAGGGGGTGTTATCTCTTTTGCCAAAAATCTGCTGTTTTTGCTTGAACATTAAATGCCTCCAAATGGTATTTAATTAACTTCCCGGGGTGAAGAACCCCTTTTTGAGAACTCAGAGTGAGTAAATTGGCCATTTTCATGCATTTTCAACCATTCCATAAATCTTGTGTTTAGGGCCCCTGGAAGCATGAAAATCACTTTAAACATGCTAATTTTAGCTCTAACACTGATGATCCACCTACAAATGTGAACTGACGTTCAAAAATAAAACATTTGAAAACGGACCATTTTCAACATTTCTGAAGCATGACGTAATTGGGGGGGTTATCTCTTTTGTCGAAAATCAGCCGTTTTTGCTTGAACATTAAATGTCTCCAAATAGTATTTAATTCACTTCCCGAGCCCCTGGAAGCATGAAAATCACTTTAAACATGCTAATTTTAGCTCTAACACTGATGATCCACCTACAAATGTGAACTGACGTTCAAAAATAAAACATTTGAAAACGGACCATTTTCCACATTTCTGAAGCATGACGTAATGGAGGGGGTGTTATCTCTTTTGCCAAAAATCTGCTGTTTTTGCTTGAACATTAAATGCCTCCAAATGGTATTTAATTAACTTCCCGGGGTGAAGAACCCCTTTTTGAGAACTCAGAGTGAGTAAATTGGCCATTTTCATGCATTTTCAACCATTCCATAAATCTTGTGTTTAGGGCCCCTGGAAGCATGAAAATCACTTTAAACATGCTAATTTTAGCTCTAACACTGATGATCCACCTACAAATGTGAACTGACGTTCAAAAATAAAACATTTGAAAACGGACCATTTTCCACATTTCTGAAGCATGACATAATGGGGGGGTGTTATCTCTTTTGTCGAAAATCAGCCGTTTTTGCTTGAACATTAAATGCATCCAAATAGTATTTAAATCAATTCCCGAGCCCCTGGAAACATGAAAATCACTTTAAACATGCTAATTTTAGCTCGAAAACTGATGATCCACCTACAAATGTGAACTGACGTTCAAAAATAAAACATTTGAAAACAGACCATTTTCCACATTTCTGAAGCAGGACGTAATGGGGGGGTGTTATCTCTTTTGTCAAAAATCAGCTGTTTTTGCTTGAACATTAAATGCCTCCAAATAGTATTTAATTCACTTCCCGAGCCCGGGGAAGCATGAAAATCACTTTAAACATGCTAATTTTAGCTCTAACACTGATGATCCACCTACAAATGTGAACTGACGTTCAAAAATAAAACATTTGAAAACGAACCATTTTCCACATTTCTGAAGCATGACGTAATGGGGGGTGTTATCTCTTTTGTCAAAAATCTGCCGTTTTTGCTTGAACATTAAATGCCTCCAAATAGTATTTAATTCACTTCCCGAGCCCCTGGAAGCATGAAAATCACTTTAAACATGCTAATTTAAGCTCTAACACTGATGATCCACCTACAAATGTGAACTGACGTTCAAAAATAAAACATTTGAAAACAGACCATTTTCCACATTTCTGAAGCAGGACGTAATGGGGGGGTGTTATCTCTTTTGTCGAAAATCAGCCGTTTTTGCTTGAACATTAAATGCCTCCAAATGGTATTTAATTAATTACCGGGGTGAAGAAACCCTTTTTGAGAACTCAGAGTGAGTAAATTGGCCATTTTCATGCACTTTTAACCATTCCATAAATCTTGTGTTTAGGGCCCCTGGAAGCGTGAAAATCACTTTAAACATGCTAATTTTAGCTCTAACACTGATGATCCACCTACAAATGTGAACTGACGTTCAAAAATAAAACATTTGAAAACGGACCATTTTCCACATTTCTGAAGCATGACGTAATGGGGGGGGTGTTATCTCTTTTGTCAAAAATCTGCTGTTTTTGCTTGAACATTAAATGCATCCAAATAGTATTTAAATCACTTCCCGAGCCCCTGGAAACATGAAAATCACTTTAAACATGCTAATTTTAGCTCGAAATCTGATGATCCACCTACAAATGTGAACTGACGTTCAAAAATAAAACATTTGAAAACAGACCATTTTCCACATTTCTGAAGCAGGACGTAATAGGGGGGTGTTATCTCTTTTGTCAAAAATCAGCTGTTTTTGCTTGAACATTAAATGCCTCCAAATAGTATTTAATTCACTTCCCGAGCCCGGGGAAGCATGAAAATCACTTTAAACATGCTAATTTTAGCTCTAACACTGATGATCCACCTACAAATGTGAACTGACGTTCAAAAATAAAACATTTGAAAACGGACCATTTTCCACATTTCTGAAGCATGACGTAATGGAGGGGGTGTTATCTCTTTTGCCAAAAATCTGCTGTTTTTGCTTGAACATTAAATGCCTCCAAATGGTATTTAATTAACTTCCCGGGGTGAAGAACCCCTTTTTGAGAACTCAGAGTGAGTAAATTGGCCATTTTCATGCATTTTCAACCATTCCATAAATCTTGTGTTTAGGGCCCCTGGAAGCATGAAAATCACTTTAAACATGCTAATTTTAGCTCTAACACTGATGATCCACCTACAAATGTGAACTGACGTTCAAAAATAAAACATTTGAAAACGGACCATTTTCAACATTTCTGAAGCATGACGTAATTGGGGGGGTTATCTCTTTTGTCGAAAATCAGCCGTTTTTGCTTGAACATTAAATGTCTCCAAATAGTATTTAATTCACTTCCCGAGCCCCTGGAAGCATGAAAATCACTTTAAACATGCTAATTTTAGCTCTAACACTGATGATCCACCTACAAATGTGAACTGACGTTCAAAAATAAAACATTTGAAAACGGACCATTTTCCACATTTCTGAAGCATGACATAATGGGGGGGTGTTATCTCTTTTGTCGAAAATCAGCCGTTTTTGCTTGAACATTAAATGCCTCCAAATGGTATTTAATTAATTACTGGGGTGAAGAAACGCTTTTTGAGAACTCAGAGTCAGTAAATTGGCCATTTTCATGCACTTTTAACGATTCCATAAATCTTGTGTTTAGGGCCCCTGGAAGCATGAAAATCACTTTAAACATGCTAATTTTAGCTCTAACACTGATGATCCACCTACAAATGTGAACTGACGTTCAAAAATAAAACATTTGAAAACGGACCATTTTCCACATTTCTGAAGCATGACGTAATGGAGGGGGTGTTATCTCTTTTGTCAAAAATCTGCTGTTTTTGCTTGAACATTAAATGCATCCAAATAGTATTTAAATCAATTCCCGAGCCCCTGGAAACATGAAAATCACTTTAAACATGCTAATTTTAGCTCGAAAACTGATGATCCACCTACAAATGTGAACTGACGTTCAAAAATAAAACATTTGAAAACAGACCATTTTCCACATTTCTGAAGCAGGACGTAATGGGGGGGTGTTATCTCTTTTGTCAAAAATCAGCTGTTTTTGCTTGAACATTAAATGCCTCCAAATAGTATTTAATTCACTTCCCGAGCCCGGGGAAGCATGAAAATCACTTTAAACATGCTAATTTTAGCTCTAACACTGATGATCCACCTACAAATGTGAACTGACGTTCAAAAATAAAACATTTGAAAACGAACCATTTTCCACATTTCTGAAGCATGACGTAATGGGGGGTGTTATCTCTTTTGTCAAAAATCTGCCGTTTTTGCTTGAACATTAAATGCCTCCAAATAGTATTGAATTCACTTCCCGAGCCCCTGGAAGCATGAAAATACCTTTAAACATGCTAATTTTAGCTCTAACACTGATGATCCACCTACAAATGTGAACTGACGTTCAAAAATAAAACATTTGAAAATGGACCATTTTCCACATTTCTGAAGCATGACGTGATGGGGGGGGGTTATCTCTTTTGTCGAAAATCAGCCGTTTTTGCTTGAACATTAAATGCCTCCAAATGATATTTAATTAACTTCCCGGGGTGAAGGTGAGTAAATTGGCCATTTTCATGCACTTTTAACCATTCCATAAATCTTGTGTTTAGGGCCCCTGGAAGCATGAAAATCAATTTTAACATGCTAATTTTAGCTCTAACACTGATGATCCACCTACAAATGTGAACTGACGTTCAAAAATAAAACATTTGAAAACTGACCACTTTTTCACATTTCTGAAGCATGACGTAATGGGGGGTGTTATCTCTTTTGTCAAAAATCTGCCGTTTTTGCTTGAACATTAAATGCCTCCAAATAGTATATAATTCACTTCCCGAGCCCCTGGAAGCATGAAAATCACTTTAAACATGCTAATTTTAGCTCTAACACTGATGATCCACCTACAAATGTGAACTGACGTTCAAAAATAAAACATTTGAAAACAGACCATTTTCCACATTTCTGAAGCATGACGTAATGGGGGGGTGTTATCTCTTTTGTCGAAAATCAGCCGTTTTTGCTTGAACATTAAATGCCTCCAAATAGTATTTAATTCACTTCCCGAGCCCCTGGAAGCATGAAAATCACTTTAAACATGCTAATTTAAGCTCTAACACTGATGATCCACCTACAAATGTGAACTGACGTTAAAAAATAAAACATTTGAAAACGGACCATTTTCCACATTTCTGAAGCATGACGTAATGGGGGGTGTTATCTCTTTTAGTCGAAAATCAGCCGTTTTTGCTTGAACATTAAATGCCTCCAAATGGTATTTAATTAACTTCCCGGGGTGAAGAAACCCTTTTTGAGAACTCAGAGTGAGTAAATTGGCCATTTTCATGCATTTTTAACCATTCCATAAATCTTGTGTTTAGGGCCCCTGGAAGCATGAAAATCACTTTAAACATGCTAATTTTAGCTCTAACACTGATGATCCACCTACAAATGTGAACTGACGTTCAAAAATAAAACATTTGAAAACGGACCATTTTCCACATTTCTGAAGCATGACGTAATGGAGGGGGTGTTATCTCTTTTGTCAAAAATCTGCTGTTTTTGCTTGAACATTAAATGCATCCAAATAGTATTTAAATCACTTCCCGAGCCCCTGGAAACATGAAAATCACTTTAAACATGCTAATTTTAGCTCGAAAACTGATGATCCACCTACAAATGTGAACTGACGTTCAAAAATAAAACATTTGAAAACAGACCATTTTCCACATTTCTGAAGCAGGACGTAATGGGGGGGTGTTATCTCTTTTGTCAAAAATCAGCTGTTTTTGCTTGAACATTAAATGCCTCCAAATAGTATTTAATTCACTTCCCGAGCCCGGGGAAGCATGAAAATCACTTTAAACATGCTAATTTTAGCTCTAACACTGATGATCCACCTACAAATGTGAACTGACGTTCAAAAATAAAACATTTGAAAACGAACCATTTTCCACATTTCTGAAGCATGACGTAATGGGGGGTGTTATCTCTTTTGTCAAAAATCTGCCGTTTTTGCTTGAACATTAAATGCCTCCAAATAGTATTGAATTCACTTCCCGAGCCCCTGGAAGCATGAAAATCACTTTAAACATGCTAATTTTAGCTCAAACACTGATGATCCACCTACAAATGTGAACTGACGTTAAAAAATAAAACATTTGAAAATGGACCATTTTCCACATTTCTGAAGCATGACGTAATGGGGGGGTTATCTCTTTTGTCGAAAATCAGCCGTTTTTGCTTGAACATTAAATGCCTCCAAATGATATTTAATTAACTTCCCGGGGTGAAGGTGAGTAAATTGGCCATTTTCATGCACTTTTAACCATTCCATAAATCTTGTGTTTAGGGCCCCTGGAAGCATGAAAATCAATTTTAACATGCTAATTTTAGCTCTAACACTGATGATCCACCTACAAATGTGAACTGACGTTCAAAAATAAAACATTTGAAAACTGACCACTTTTTCACATTTCTGAAGCATGACGTAATGGGGGGGTGTTATCTCTTTTGTCAAAAATCTGCCGTTTTTGCTTGAACATTAAATGCCTCCAAATAGTATTTAATTCACTTCCTGAGCCCCTGGAAGCATGAAAATCACTTTAAACATGCTAATTTTAGCTCTAACACTGATGATCCACCTACAAATGTGAACTGACGTTCAAAAATAAAACATTTGAAAACCGACCATTTTCCACATTTCTGAAGCATGACGTAATGGGGGGGTGTTATCTCTTTTGTCGAAAATCAGCCGTTTTTGCTTGAACATTAAATGTCTCCAAATAGTATTTAATTCACTTCCCGAGCCCCTGGAAGCATGAAAATCACTTTAAACATGCTAATTTAAGCTCTAACACTGATGATCCACCTACAAATGTGAACTGACGTTAAAAAATTAAACATTTGAAAACGGACCATTTTCCACATTTCTGAAGCATGACGTAATGGGGGGTGTTATCTCTTTTAGTCGAAAATCAGCCGTTTTTGCTTGAACATTAAATGCCTCCAAATGGTATTTAATTAACTTCCCGGGGTGAAGAAACCCTTTTTGAGAACTCAGAGTGAGTAAATTGGCCATTTTCATGCATTTTTAACCATTCCATAAATCTTCCGTTTAGGGCCCCTGGAAGCATGAAAATCACTTTAAACATGCTAATTTTAGCTCTAACACTGATGATCCACCTACAAATGTGAACTGCCATTCAAAAATAAAACAATTGAAATCGGACCATTTTCTACATTTCTGAAGCATGACGTAATGGGGGGGGTGTTATCTCTTTTGTCGAAAATCAGCCGTTTTTGCTTGAACATTAAATGCCTCCAAATGGTATTTAATTAACTTCCCGGGGTGAAGGTGAGTAAATTGGCCATTTTCATGCACTTTTAACCACCCCATAAATCTTGTGTTTAGGGCCCCTGGAAGCATGAAAATCACTTTAAACATGCTAATTTTAGCTCTAACACTGATGATCCACCTACAAATGTGAACTGACGTTCAAAAATAAAACATTTGAAAACGGACCATTTTCAACATTTCTGAAGCATGACGTAATTGGGGGGGTGTTATCTCTTTTGTCGAAAATCAGCCGTTTTTGCTTGAACATTAAATGTCTCCAAATAGTATTTAATTCACTTCCCGAGCCCCTGGAAGCATGAAAATCACTTTAAACATGCTAATTTTAGCTCTAACACTGATGATCCACCTACAAATGTGAACTGACGTTCAAAAATAAAACATTTGAAAACGGACCATTTTCCACATTTCTGAAGCATGACATAATGGGGGGGTGTTATCTCTTTTGTCGAAAATCAGCCGTTTTTGCTTGAACATTAAATGCCTCCAAATGGTATTTAATTAATTACTGGGGTGAAGAAACGCTTTTTGAGAACTCAGAGTCAGTAAATTGGCCATTTTCATGCACTTTTAACCATTCCATAAATCTTGTGTTTAGGGCCCCTGGAAGCGTGAAAATCACTTTAAACATGCTAATTTTAGCTCTAACACTGATGATCCACCTACAAATGTGAACTGACGTTCAAAAATAAAACATTTGAAAACGGACCATTTTCCACATTTCTGAAGCATGACGTAATGGGGGGGGTGTTATCTCTTTTGTCAAAAATCTGCTGTTTTTGCTTGAACATTAAATGCATCCAAATAGTATTTAAATCACTTCCCGAGCCCCTGGAAACATGAAAATCACTTTAAACATGCTAATTTTAGCTCGAAATCTGATGATCCACCTACAAATGTGAACTGACGTTCAAAAATAAAACATTTGAAAACAGACCATTTTCCACATTTCTGAAGCAGGACGTAATAGGGGGGTGTTATCTCTTTTGTCAAAAATCAGCTGTTTTAGCTTGAACATTAAATGCCTCCAAATAGTATTTAATTCACTTCCCGAGCCCGGGGAAGCATGAAAATCACTTTAAACATGCTAATTTTAGCTCTAACACTGATGATCCACCTACAAATGTGAACTGACGTTCAAAAATAAAACATTTGAAAACGAACCATTTTCCACATTTCTGAAGCATGACGTAATGGGGGGTGTTATCTCTTTTGTCAAAAATCTGCCGTTTTTGCTTGAACATTAAATGCCTCCAAATAGTATTGAATTCACTTCCCGAGCCCCTGGAAGCATGAAAATCACTTTAAACATGCTAATTTTAGCTCAAACACTGATGATCCACCTACAAATGTGAACTGACGTTAAAAAATAAAACATTTGAAAATGGACCATTTTCCACATTTCTGAAGCATGACGTAATGGGGGGGTTATCTCTTTTGTCGAAAATCAGCCGTTTTTGCTTGAACATTAAATGCCTCCAAATGATATTTAATTAACTTCCCGGGGTGAAGGTGAGTAAATTGGCCATTTTCATGCACTTTTAACCATTCCATAAATCTTGTGTTTAGGGCCCCTGGAAGCATGAAAATCAATTTTAACATGCTAATTTTAGCTCTAACACTGATGATCCACCTACAAATGTGAACTGACGTTCAAAAATAAAACATTTGAAAACTGACCACTTTTTCACATTTCTGAAGCATGACGTAATGGGGGGGTGTTATCTCTTTTGTCAAAAATCTGCCGTTTTTGCTTGAACATTAAATGCCTCCAAATAGTATTTAATTCACTTCCCGAGCCCCTGGAAGCATGAAAATCACTTTAAACATGCTAATTTTAGCTCTAACACTGATGATCCACCTACAAATGTGAACTGACGTTCAAAAATAAAACATTTGAAAACCGACCATTTTCCACATTTCTGAAGCATGACGTAATGGGGGGGTGTTATCTCTTTTGTCGAAAATCAGCCGTTTTTGCTTGAACATTAAATGCCTCCAAATAGTATTTAATTCACTTCCCGAGCCCCTGGAAGCATGAAAATCACTTTAAACATGCTAATTTAAGCTCTAACACTGATGATCCACCTACAAATGTGAACTGACGTTAAAAAATTAAACATTTGAAAACGGACCATTTTCCACATTTCTGAAGCATGACGTAATGGGGGGTGTTATCTCTTTTAGTCGAAAATCAGCCGTTTTTGCTTGAACATTAAATGCCTCCAAATGGTATTTAATTAACTTCCCGGGGTGAAGAAACCCTTTTTGAGAACTCAGAGTGAGTAAATTGGCCATTTTCATGCATTTTTAACCATTCCATAAATCTTCCGTTTAGGGCCCCTGGAAGCATGAAAATCACTTTAAACATGCTAATTTTAGCTCTAACACTGATGATCCACCTACAAATGTGAACTGCCATTCAAAAATAAAACAATTGAAATCGGACCATTTTCTACATTTCTGAAGCATGACGTAATGGGGGGGGTGTTATCTCTTTTGTCGAAAATCAGCCGTTTTTGCTTGAACATTAAATGCCTCCAAATGGTATTTAATTAACTTCCCGGGGTGAAGGTGAGTAAATTGGCCATTTTCATGCACTTTTAACCACCCCATAAATCTTGTGTTTAGGGCCCCTGGAAGCATGAAAATCACTTTAAACATGCTAATTTTAGCTCTAACACTGATGATCCACCTACAAATGTGAACTGACGTTCAAAAATAAAACATTTGAAAACGGACCATTTTCAACATTTCTGAAGCATGACGTAATTGGGGGGGTTATCTCTTTTGTCGAAAATCAGCCGTTTTTGCTTGAACATTAAATGTCTCCAAATAGTATTTAATTCACTTCCCGAGCCCCTGGAAGCATGAAAATCACTTTAAACATGCTAATTTTAGCTCTAACACTGATGATCCACCTACAAATGTGAACTGACGTTCAAAAATAAAACATTTGAAAACGGACCATTTTCCACATTTCTGAAGCATGACATAATGGGGGGGTGTTATCTCTTTTGTCGAAAATCAGCCGTTTTTGCTTGAACATTAAATGCCTCCAAATGGTATTTAATTAATTACTGGGGTGAAGAAACGCTTTTTGAGAACTCAGAGTCAGTAAATTGGCCATTTTCATGCACTTTTAACAATTCCATAAATCTTGTGTTTAGGGCCCCTGGAAGCATGAAAATCACTTTAAACATGCTAATTTTAGCTCTAACACTGATGATCCACCTACAAATGTGAACTGACGTTCAAAAATAAAACATTTGAAAACGGACCATTTTCTACATTTCTGAAGCATGACGTAATGGAGGGGGTGTTATCTCTTTTGTCAAAAATCTGCTGTTTTTGCTTGAACATTAAATGCATCCAAATAGTATTTAAATCAATTCCCGAGCCCCTGGAAACATGAAAATCACTTTAAACATGCTAATTTTAGCTCGAAAACTGATGATCCACCTACAAATGTGAACTGACGTTCAAAAATAAAACATTTGAAAACAGACCATTTTCCACATTTCTGAAGCAGGGCGTAATGGGGGGGTGTTATCTCTTTTGTCAAAAATCAGCTGTTTTTGCTTGAACATTAAATGCCTCCAAATGGTATTTAATTAATTACCCGGGTGAAGAAACCCTTTTTGAGAACTCAGAGTGAGTAAATTGGCCATTTTCATGCACTTTTAACCATTCCATAAATCTTGTGTTTAGGGCCCCTGGAAGCGTGAAAATCACTTTAAACATGCTAATTTTAGCTCTAACACTGATGATCCACCTACAAATGTGAACTGACGTTCAAAAATAAAACATTTGAAAACGGACCATTTTCCACATTTCTGAAGCATGACGTAATGGGGGGGGTGTTATCTCTTTTGTCAAAAATCTGCTGTTTTTGCTTGAACATTAAATGCATCCAAATAGTATTTAAATCACTTCCCGAGCCCCTGGAAACATGAAAATCACTTTAAACATGCTAATTTTAGCTCGAAATCTGATGATCCACCTACAAATGTGAACTGACGTTCAAAAATAAAACATTTGAAAACAGACCATTTTCCACATTTCTGAAGCAGGACGTAATAGGGGGGTGTTATCTCTTTTGTCAAAAATCAGCTGTTTTAGCTTGAACATTAAATGCCTCCAAATAGTATTTAATTCACTTCCCGAGCCCGGGGAAGCATGAAAATCACTTTAAACATGCTAATTTTAGCTCTAACACTGATGATCCACCTACAAATGTGAACTGACGTTCAAAAATAAAACATTTGAAAACGGACCATTTTCCACATTTCTGAAGCATGACGTAATGGAGGGGGTGTTATCTCTTTTGCCAAAAATCTGCTGTTTTTGCTTGAACATTAAATGCCTCCAAATGGTATTTAATTAACTTCCCGGGGTGAAGAACCCCTTTTTGAGAACTCAGAGTGAGTAAATTGGCCATTTTCATGCATTTTCAACCATTCCATAAATCTTGTGTTTAGGGCCCCTGGAAGCATGAAAATCACTTTAAACATGCTAATTTTAGCTCTAACACTGATGATCCACCTACAAATGTGAACTGACGTTCAAAAATAAAACATTTGAAAACGGACCATTTTCAACATTTCTGAAGCATGACGTAATTGGGGGGGTTATCTCTTTTGTCGAAAATCAGCCATTTTTGCTTGAACATTAAATGTCTCCAAATAGTATTTAATTCACTTCCCGAGCCCCTGGAAGCATGAAAATCACTTTAAACATGCTAATTTTAGCTCTAACACTGATGATCCACCTACAAATGTGAACTGACGTTCAAAAATAAAACATTTGAAAACGGACCATTTTCCACATTTCTGAAGCATGACGTAATGGAGGGGGTGTTATCTCTTTTGCCAAAAATCTGCTGTTTTTGCTTGAACATTAAATGCCTCCAAATGGTATTTAATTAACTTCCCGGGGTGAAGAACCCCTTTTTGAGAACTCAGAGTGAGTAAATTGGCCATTTTCATGCATTTTCAACCATTCCATAAATCTTGTGTTTAGGGCCCCTGGAAGCATGAAAATCACTTTAAACATGCTAATTTTAGCTCTAACACTGATGATCCACCTACAAATGTGAACTGACGTTCAAAAATAAAACATTTGAAAACGGACCATTTTCCACATTTCTGAAGCATGACATAATGGGGGGGTGTTATCTCTTTTGTCGAAAATCAGCCGTTTTTGCTTGAACATTAAATGCCTCCAAATGGTATTTAATTAATTACTGGGGTGAAGAAACGCTTTTTGAGAACTCAGAGTCAGTAAATTGGCCATTTTCATGCACTTTTAACGATTCCATAAATCTTGTGTTTAGGGCCCCTGGAAGCATGAAAATCACTTTAAACATGCTAATTTTAGCTCTAACACTGATGATCCACCTACAAATGTGAACTGACGTTCAAAAATAAAACATTTGAAAACGGACCATTTTCCACATTTCTGAAGCATGACGTAATGGAGGGGGTGTTATCTCTTTTGTCAAAAATCTGCTGTTTTTGCTTGAACATTAAATGCATCCAAATAGTATTTAAATCAATTCCCGAGCCCCTGGAAACATGAAAATCACTTTAAACATGCTAATTTTAGCTCGAAAACTGATGATCCACCTACAAATGTGAACTGACGTTCAAAAATAAAACATTTGAAAACAGACCATTTTCCACATTTCTGAAGCAGGACGTAATGGGGGGGTGTTATCTCTTTTGTCAAAAATCAGCTGTTTTTGCTTGAACATTAAATGCCTCCAAATAGTATTTAATTCACTTCCCGAGCCCGGGGAAGCATGAAAATCACTTTAAACATGCTAATTTTAGCTCTAACACTGATGATCCACCTACAAATGTGAACTGACGTTCAAAAATAAAACATTTGAAAACGAACCATTTTCCACATTTCTGAAGCATGACGTAATGGGGGGTGTTATCTCTTTTGTCAAAAATCTGCCGTTTTTGCTTGAACATTAAATGCCTCCAAATAGTATTTAATTCACTTCCCGAGCCCCTGGAAGCATGAAAATCACTTTAAACATGCTAATTTAAGCTCTAACACTGATGATCCACCTACAAATGTGAACTGACGTTCAAAAATAAAACATTTGAAAACAGACCATTTTCCACATTTCTGAAGCAGGACGTAATGGGGGGGTGTTATCTCTTTTGTCGAAAATCAGCCGTTTTTGCTTGAACATTAAATGCCTCCAAATGGTATTTAATTAATTACCGGGGTGAAGAAACCCTTTTTGAGAACTCAGAGTGAGTAAATTGGCCATTTTCATGCACTTTTAACCATTCCATAAATCTTGTGTTTAGGGCCCCTGGAAGCGTGAAAATCACTTTAAACATGCTAATTTTAGCTCTAACACTGATGATCCACCTACAAATGTGAACTGACGTTCAAAAATAAAACATTTGAAAACGGACCATTTTCCACATTTCTGAAGCATGACGTAATGGGGGGGGTGTTATCTCTTTTGTCAAAAATCTGCTGTTTTTGCTTGAACATTAAATGCATCCAAATAGTATTTAATTCACTTCCCGAGCCCCTGGAAGCATGAAAATCACTTTAAACATGCTAATTTTAGCTCTAACACTGATGATCCACCTACAAATGTGAACTGACGTTCAAAAATAAAACATTTGAAAACGGACCATTTTCAACATTTCTGAAGCATGACGTAATTGGGGGGGTTATCTCTTTTGTCGAAAATCAGCCGTTTTTGCTTGAACATTAAATGTCTCCAAATAGTATTTAATTCACTTCCCGAGCCCCTGGAAGCATGAAAATCACTTTAAACATGCTAATTTTAGCTCTAACACTGATGATCCACCTACAAATGTGAACTGACGTTCAAAAATAAAACATTTGAAAACGGACCATTTTCCACATTTCTGAAGCATGACATAATGGGGGGGTGTTATCTCTTTTGTCGAAAATCAGCCGTTTTTGCTTGAACATTAAATGCCTCCAAATGGTATTTAATTAATTACTGGGGTGAAGAAACGCTTTTTGAGAACTCAGAGTCAGTAAATTGGCCATTTTCATGCACTTTTAACGATTCCATAAATCTTGTGTTTAGGGCCCCTGGAAGCATGAAAATCACTTTAAACATGCTAATTTTAGCTCTAACACTGATGATCCACCTACAAATGTGAACTGACGTTCAAAAATAAAACATTTGAAAACGGACCATTTTCCACATTTCTGAAGCATGACGTAATGGAGGGGGTGTTATCTCTTTTGTCAAAAATCTGCTGTTTTTGCTTGAACATTAAATGCATCCAAATAGTATTTAAATCAATTCCCGAGCCCCTGGAAACATGAAAATCACTTTAAACATGCTAATTTTAGCTCGAAAACTGATGATCCACCTACAAATGTGAACTGACGTTCAAAAATAAAACATTTGAAAACAGACCATTTTCCACATTTCTGAAGCAGGACGTAATGGGGGGGTGTTATCTCTTTTGTCAAAAATCAGCTGTTTTTGCTTGAACATTAAATGCCTCCAAATAGTATTTAATTCACTTCCCGAGCCCGGGGAAGCATGAAAATCACTTTAAACATGCTAATTTTAGCTCTAACACTGATGATCCACCTACAAATGTGAACTGACGTTCAAAAAGAAAACATTTGAAAACGAACCATTTTCCACATTTCTGAAGCATGACGTAATGGGGGGTGTTATCTCTTTTGTCAAAAATCTGCAGTTTTTGCTTGAACATTAAATGCCTCCAAATAGTATTGAATTCACTTCCCGAGCCCCTGGAAGCATGAAAATACCTTTAAACATGCTAATTTTAGCTCTAACACTGATGATCCACCTACAAATGTGAACTGACGTTCAAAAATAAAACATTTGAAAATGGACCATTTTCCACATTTCTGAAGCATGACGTGATGGGGGGGGGTTATCTCTTTTGTCGAAAATCAGCCGTTTTTGCTTGAACATTAAATGCCTCCAAATGATATTTAATTAACTTCCCGGGGTGAAGGTGAGTAAATTGGCCATTTTCATGCACTTTTAACCATTCCATAAATCTTGTGTTTAGGGCCCCTGGAAGCATGAAAATCAATTTTAACATGCTAATTTTAGCTCTAACACTGATGATCCACCTACAAATGTGAACTGACGTTCAAAAATAAAACATTTGAAAACTGACCACTTTTTCACATTTCTGAAGCATGACGTAATGGGGGGTGTTATCTCTTTTGTCAAAAATCTGCCGTTTTTGCTTGAACATTAAATGCCTCCAAATAGTATATAATTCACTTCCCGAGCCCCTGGAAGCATGAAAATCACTTTAAACATGCTAATTTTAGCTCTAACACTGATGATCCACCTACAAATGTGAACTGACGTTCAAAAATAAAACATTTGAAAACAGACCATTTTCCACATTTCTGAAGCATGACGTAATGGGGGGGTGTTATCTCTTTTGTCGAAAATCAGCCGTTTTTGCTTGAACATTAAATGCCTCCAAATAGTATTTAATTCACTTCCCGAGCCCCTGGAAGCATGAAAATCACTTTAAACATGCTAATTTAAGCTCTAACACTGATGATCCACCTACAAATGTGAACTGACGTTAAAAAATAAAACATTTGAAAACGGACCATTTTCCACATTTCTGAAGCATGACGTAATGGGGGGTGTTATCTCTTTTAGTCGAAAATCAGCCGTTTTTGCTTGAACATTAAATGCCTCCAAATGGTATTTAATTAACTTCCCGGGGTGAAGAAACCCTTTTTGAGAACTCAGAGTGAGTAAATTGGCCATTTTCATGCATTTTTAACCATTCCATAAATCTTGTGTTTAGGGCCCCTGGAAGCATGAAAATCACTTTAAACATGCTAATTTTAGCTCTAACACTGATGATCCACCTACAAATGTGAACTGACGTTCAAAAATAAAACATTTGAAAACGGACCATTTTCCACATTTCTGAAGCATGACGTAATGGAGGGGGTGTTATCTCTTTTGTCAAAAATCTGCTGTTTTTGCTTGAACATTAAATGCATCCAAATAGTATTTAAATCACTTCCCGAGCCCCTGGAAACATGAAAATCACTTTAAACATGCTAATTTTAGCTCGAAAACTGATGATCCACCTACAAATGTGAACTGACGTTCAAAAATAAAACATTTGAAAACAGACCATTTTCCACATTTCTGAAGCAGGACGTAATGGGGGGGTGTTATCTCTTTTGTCAAAAATCAGCTGTTTTTGCTTGAACATTAAATGCCTCCAAATAGTATTTAATTCACTTCCCGAGCCCGGGGAAGCATGAAAATCACTTTAAACATGCTAATTTTAGCTCTAACACTGATGATCCACCTACAAATGTGAACTGACGTTCAAAAATAAAACATTTGAAAACGAACCATTTTCCACATTTCTGAAGCATGACGTAATGGGGGGTGTTATCTCTTTTGTCAAAAATCTGCCGTTTTTGCTTGAACATTAAATGCCTCCAAATAGTATTGAATTCACTTCCCGAGCCCCTGGAAGCATGAAAATCACTTTAAACATGCTAATTTTAGCTCTAACACTGATGATCCACCTACAAATGTGAACTGACGTTCAAAAATAAAACATTTGAAAACGGACCATTTTCCACATTTCTGAAGCATGACGTAATGGAGGGGGTGTTATCTCTTTTGTCAAAAATCTGCTGTTTTTGCTTGAACATTAAATGCATCCAAATAGTATTTAAATCACTTCCCGAGCCCCTGGAAACATGAAAATCACTTTAAACATGCTAATTTTAGCTCGAAAACTGATGATCCACCTACAAATGTGAACTGACGTTCAAAAATAAAACATTTGAAAACAGACCATTTTTCCACATTTCTGAAGCAGGACGTAATGGGGGGGTGTTATCTCTTTTGTCAAAAATCAGCTGTTTTTGCTTGAACATTAAATGCCTCCAAATAGTATTTAATTCACTTCCCGAGCCCGGGGAAGCATGAAAATCACTTTAAACATGCTAATTTTAGCTCTAACACTGATGATCCACCTACAAATGTGAACTGACGTTCAAAAATAAAACATTTGAAAACGAACCATTTTCCACATTTCTGAAGCATGACGTAATGGGGGGTGTTATCTCTTTTGTCAAAAATCTGCCGTTTTTGCTTGAACATTAAATGCCTCCAAATAGTATTGAATTCACTTCCCGAGCCCCTGGAAGCATGAAAATCACTTTAAACATGCTAATTTTAGCTCAAACACTGATGATCCACCTACAAATGTGAACTGACGTTCAAAAATAAAACATTTGAAAATGGACCATTTTCCACATTTCTGAAGCATGACGTAATGGGGGGGTGTTATCTCTTTTGTCAAAAATCTGCCGTTTTTGCTTGAACATTAAATGCCTCCAAATAGTATTTAATTCACTTCCCGAGCCCCTGGAAGCATGAAAATCACTTTAAACATGCTAATTTTAGCTCTAACACTGATGATCCACCTACAAATGTGAACTGACGTTCAAAAATAAAACATTTGAAAACCGACCATTTTCCACATTTCTGAAGCATGACGTAATGGGGGGGTGTTATCTCTTTTGTCGAAAATCAGCTGTTTTTGCTTGAACATTAAATGCCTCCAAATAGTATTTAATTCACTTCCCGAGCCCCTGGAAGCATGAAAATCACTTTAAACATGCTAATTTAAGCTCTAACACTGATGATCCACCTACAAATGTGAACTGACGTTAAAAAATTAAACATTTGAAAACGGACCATTTTCCACATTTCTGAAGCATGACGTAATGGGGGGTGTTATCTCTTTTAGTCGAAAATCAGCCGTTTTTGCTTGAACATTAAATGCCTCCAAATGGTATTTAATTAACTTCCCGGGGTGAAGAAACCCTTTTTGAGAACTCAGAGTGAGTAAATTGGCCATTTTCATGCATTTTTAACCATTCCATAAATCTTCCGTTTAGGGCCCCTGGAAGCATGAAAATCACTTTAAACATGCTAATTTTAGCTCTAACACTGATGATCCACCTACAGATGTGAACTGCCATTCAAAAATAAAACAATTGAAATCGGACCATTTTCTACATTTCTGAAGCATGACGTAATGGGGGGGGTGTTATCTCTTTTGTCGAAAATCAGCCGTTTTTGCTTGAACATTAAATGCCTCCAAATGGTATTTAATTAACTTCCCGGGGTGAAGGTGAGTAAATTGGCCATTTTCATGCACTTTTAACCACCCCATAAATCTTGTGTTTAGGGCCCCTGGAAGCATGAAAATCAATTTTAACATGCTAATTTTAGCTCTAACACTGATGATCCACCTACAAATGTGAACTGACGTTCAAAAATAAAACATTTGAAAACGGACCATTTTCCACATTGCTGAAGCATGACGTAATGGGGGGGTGTTATCTCTTTTGTCGAAAATCAGCCGTTTTTGCTTGAACATTAAATGCCTCCAAATAGCATTTAATTCACTTCCCGAGCCCCTGGAAGCATGAAAATCACTTTGAACATGCTAATTTAAGCTCTAACACTGATGATCCACCTACAAATGTGAACTGACGTTCAAAAATAAAACATTTGAAAACGGACCATTTTCCACATTTCTGAAGCATGACGTAATGGGGGGTGTTATCTCTTTTGTCGAAAATCAGCCGTTTTTCTTGAACATTAAATGCCTCCAAATGGTATTTAATTAACTTCCCGGGGTGAAGAAACCCTTTTTGAGAACTCAGAGTGAGTAAATTGGCCATTTTCATGCATTTTTAACCATTCCATAAATCTTGTGTTTAGGGCCCCTGGAAGCATGAAAATCACTTTAAACATGCTAATTTTAGCTCTAACACTGATGATCCACCTATAAATGTGAACTGACGTTAAAAAATAAAACATTTGAAAACGGACCATTTTCCACATTTCTGAAGCATGACGGAATGGGGGGGTGTTATCTCTTTTGTCAAAAATCAGCCGTTTTTGCTTGAACATTAAATGCCTCCAAATGATATTTAATTAATTACTGGGGTGAAGAAACCCTTATTGAGAACTCAGAGTGAGTAAATTGGCCATTTTCATGCACTTTTAACCATTCCATAAATCTTGTGTTTAGGGCCCATGGAAGCATGAAAATCACTTTAAACATGCTAATTTTAGCTCTAACACTGATGATCCACCTACAAATGTGAACTGACGTTCAAAAATAAAACATTTGACAACGGACCATTTTCCACATTTCTGAAGCATGACGTAATTGGGGGGTGTTATCTCTTTTGTCGAAAATCAGCCGTTTTTGCTTGAACATTAAATGCCTCCAAATAGTATTTAATTCACTTCCCGAGCCCCTGGAAGCATGAAAATCACTTTAAACATGCTAATTTTAGCTCGAACACTGATGATCCACCTACAAATGTGAACTGACGTTCAAAAATAAAACATTTGAAAACAGACCATTTTCCACATTTCTGAAGCAGGACGTAATGGGGGGTGTTATCTCTTTTGTCGAAAATCAGCCGTTTTTGCTTGAACATTAAATGCCTCCAAATGGTATTTAATTAATTACCGGGGTGAAGAAACCCTTTTTGAGAACTCAGAGTGAGTAAATTGGCCATTTTCATGCACTTTTAACCATTCCATAAATCTTGTGTTTAGGGCCCCTGGAAGCGTGAAAATCACTTTAAACGTGCTAATTTTAGCTCTAACACTGATGATCCACCTACAAATGTGAACTGACGTTCAAAAATAAAACATTTGAAAACGGACCATTTTCCACATTTCTGAAGCATGACGTAATGGGGGGGTGTTATCTCTTTTGTCAAAAATCTGCTGTTTTTGCTTGAACATTAAATGCATCCAAATAGTATTTAAATCACTTCCCGAGCCCCTGGAAACATGAAAATCACTTTAAACATGCTAATTTTAGCTCGAAATCTGATGATCCACCTACAAATGTGAACTGACGTTCAAAAATAAAACATTTGAAAACAGACCATTTTCCACATTTCTGAAGCAGGACGTAATGGGGGGGTGTTATCTCTTTTGTCAAAAATCAGCTGTTTTTGCTTGAACATTAAATGCCTCCAAATAGTATTTAATTCACTTCCCGAGCCCGGGGAAGCATGAAAATCACTTTAAACATGCTAATTTTAGCTCTAACACTGATGATCCACCTACAAATGTGAACTGATGTTCAAAAATAAAACATTTGAAAACGGACCATTTTCCACATTTCTGAAGCATGACGTAATGGAGGGGGTGTTATCTCTTTTGCCAAAAATCTGCTGTTTTTGCTTGAACATTAAATGCATCCAAATAGTATTTAAATCACTTCCCGAGCCCCTGGAAACATGAAAATCACTTTAAACATGCTAATTTTAGCTCGAAAACTGATGATCCACCTACAAATGTGAACTGACGTTCAAAAATAA
Organism: Lissotriton vulgaris; assembly: GCF_964263255.1. Classification (NCBI taxonomy): domain Eukaryota; kingdom Metazoa; phylum Chordata; class Amphibia; order Caudata; family Salamandridae; genus Lissotriton; species Lissotriton vulgaris. The sequence goes on from NC_141698.1 coordinate 314,268,711, forward strand.
AACATTTGAAAACAGACCATTTTCCACATTTCTGAAGCAGGACGTAATGGGGGGGTGTTATCTCTTTTGTCAAAAATCAGCTGTTTTTGCTTGAACATTAAATGCCTCCAAATAGTATTTAATTCACTTCCCGGGCCCGGGGAAGCATGAAAATCACTTTAAACATGCTAATTTTAGCTCTAACACTGATGATCCACCTACAAATGTGAACTGACGTTCAAAAATAAAACATTTGAAAACGAACCATTTTCCACATTTCTGAAGCATGACGTAATGGGGGGTGTTATCTCTTTTGTCAAAAATCTGCCGTTTTTGCTTGAACATTAAATGCCTCCAAATAGTATTGAATTCACTTCCCGAGCCCCTGGAAGCATGAAAATCACTTTAAACATGCTAATTTTAGCTCTAACACTGATGATCCACCTACAAATGTGAACTGACGTTCAAAAATAAAACATTTGAAAATGGACCATTTTCCACATTTCTGAAGCATGACGTAATGGGGGGGGGTTATCTCTTTTGTCGAAAATCAGCCGTTTTTGCTTGAACATTAAATGCCTCCAAATGATATTTAATTAACTTCCCGGGGTGAAGGTGAGTAAATTGGCCATTTTCATGCACTTTTAACCATTCCATAAATCTTGTGTTTAGGGCCCCTGGAAGCATGAAAATCAATTTTAACATGCTAATTTTAGCTCTAACACTGATGATCCACCTACAAATGTGAACTGACGTTCAAAAATAAAACATTTGAAAACTGACCACTTTTTCACATTTCTGAAGCATGACGTAATGGGGGGGTGTTATCTCTTTTGTCAAAAATCTGCCGTTTTTGCTTGAACATTAAATGCCTCCAAATAGTATTTAATTCACTTCCCGAGCCCCTGGAAGCATGAAAATCACTTTAAACATGCTAATTTTAGCTCTAACACTGATGATCCACCTACAAATGTGAACTGACGTTCAAAAATAAAACATTTGAAAACAGACCATTTTCCACATTTCTGAAGCATGACGTAATGGGGGGGTGTTATCTCTTTTGTCGAAAATCAGCCGTTTTTGCTTGAACATTAAATGCCTCCAAATAGTATTTAATTCACTTCCCGAGCCCCTGGAAGCATGAACATCACTTTAAACATGCTAATTTAAGCTCTAACACTGATGATCCACCTACAAATGTGAACTGACGTTAAAAAATAAAACATTTGAAAACGGACCATTTTCCACATTTCTGAAGCATGACGTAATGGGGGGTGTTATCTCTTTTAGTCGAAAATCAGCCGTTTTTGCTTGAACATTAAATGCCTCCAAATGGTATTTAATTAACTTCCCGGGGTGAAGAAACCCTTTTTGAGAACTCAGAGTGAGTAAATTGGCCATTTTCATGCATTTTTAACCATTCCATAAATCTTGTGTTTAGGGCCCCTGGAAGCATGAAAATCAATTTTAACATGCTAATTTTAGCTCTAACACTGATGATCCACCTACAAATGTGAACTGACGTTCAAAAATAAAACATTTGAAAACTGACCACTTTTTCACATTTCTGAAGCATGACGTAATGGGGGGTGTTATCTCTTTTGTCAAAAATCTGCCGTTTTTGCTTGAACATTAAATGCCTCCAAATAGTATTTAATTCACTTCCCGAGCCCCTGGAAGCATGAAAATCACTTTAAAAATGCTAATTTTAGCTCTAACACTGATGATCCACCTACAAATGTGAACTGACGTTCAAAAATTAAACATTTGAAAACAGACCATTTTCCACATTTCTGAAGCATGACGTAATGGGGGGGTGTTATCTCTTTTGTCGAAAATCAGCCGTTTTTGCTTGAACATTAAATGCCTCCAAATAGTATTTAATTCACTTCCCGAGCCCCTGGAAGCATGAAAATCACTTTAAACATGCTAATTTAAGCTCTAACACTGATGATCCACCTACAAATGTGAACTGACGTTAAAAAATAAAACATTTGAAAACGGACCATTTTCCACATTTCTGAAGCATGACGTAATGGGGGGTGTTATCTCTTTTAGTCGAAAATCAGCCGTTTTTGCTTGAACATTAAATGCCTCCAAATGGTATTTAATTAACTTCCCGGGGTGAAGAAACCCTTTTTGAGAACTCAGAGTGAGTAAATTGGCCATTTTCATGCATTTTTAACCATTCCATAAATCTTGTGTTTAGGGCCCCTGGAAGCATGAAAATCACTTTAAACATGCTAATTTTAGCTCTAACACTGATGATCCACCTACAAATGTGAACTGACGTTCAAAAATAAAACATTTGAAAACGGACCATTTTCCACATTTCTGAAGCATGACGTAATGGAGGGGGTGTTATCTCTTTTGTCAAAAATCTGCTGTTTTTGCTTGAACATTAAATGCATCCAAATAGTATTTAAATCACTTCCCGAGCCCCTGGAAACATGAAAATCACTTTAAACATGCTAATTTTAGCTCGAAAACTGATGATCCACCTACAAATGTGAACTGACGTTCAAAAATAAAACATTTGAAAACAGACCATTTTCCACATTTCTGAAGCAGGACGTAATGGGGGGGTGTTATCTCTTTTGTCAAAAATCAGCTGTTTTTGCTTGAACATTAAATGCCTCCAAATAGTATTTAATTCACTTCCCGAGCCCGGGGAAGCATGAAAATCACTTTAAACATGCTAATTTTAGCTCTAACACTGATGATCCACCTACAAATGTGAACTGACGTTCAAAAATAAAACATTTGAAAACGAACCATTTTCCACATTTCTGAAGCATGACGTAATGGGGGGTGTTATCTCTTTTGTCAAAAATCTGCCGTTTTTGCTTGAACATTAAATGCCTCCAAATAGTATTGAATTCACTTCCCGAGCCCCTGGAAGCATGAAAATCACTTTAAACATGCTAATTTTAGCTCTAACACTGATGATCCACCTACAAATGTGAACTGACGTTCAAAAATAAAACATTTGAAAACGGACCATTTTCCACATTTCTGAAGCATGACGTAATGGAGGGGGTGTTATCTCTTTTGTCAAAAATCTGCTGTTTTTGCTTGAACATTAAATGCATCCAAATAGTATTTAAATCACTTCCCGAGCCCCTGGAAACATGAAAATCACTTTAAACATGCTAATTTTAGCTCGAAAACTGATGATCCACCTACAAATGTGAACTGACGTTCAAAAATAAAACATTTGAAAACAGACCATTTTTCCACATTTCTGAAGCAGGACGTAATGGGGGGGTGTTATCTCTTTTGTCAAAAATCAGCTGTTTTTGCTTGAACATTAAATGCCTCCAAATAGTATTTAATTCACTTCCCGAGCCCGGGGAAGCATGAAAATCACTTTAAACATGCTAATTTTAGCTCTAACACTGATGATCCACCTACAAATGTGAACTGACGTTCAAAAATAAAACATTTGAAAACGAACCATTTTCCACATTTCTGAAGCATGACGTAATGGGGGGTGTTATCTCTTTTGTCAAAAATCTGCCGTTTTTGCTTGAACATTAAATGCCTCCAAATAGTATTGAATTCACTTCCCGAGCCCCTGGAAGCATGAAAATCACTTTAAACATGCTAATTTTAGCTCAAACACTGATGATCCACCTACAAATGTGAACTGACGTTCAAAAATAAAACATTTGAAAATGGACCATTTTCCACATTTCTGAAGCATGACGTAATGGGGGGGTGTTATCTCTTTTGTCAAAAATCTGCCGTTTTTGCTTGAACATTAAATGCCTCCAAATAGTATTTAATTCACTTCCCGAGCCCCTGGAAGCATGAAAATCACTTTAAACATGCTAATTTTAGCTCTAACACTGATGATCCACCTACAAATGTGAACTGACGTTCAAAAATAAAACATTTGAAAACCGACCATTTTCCACATTTCTGAAGCATGACGTAATGGGGGGGTGTTATCTCTTTTGTCGAAAATCAGCTGTTTTTGCTTGAACATTAAATGCCTCCAAATAGTATTTAATTCACTTCCCGAGCCCCTGGAAGCATGAAAATCACTTTAAACATGCTAATTTAAGCTCTAACACTGATGATCCACCTACAAATGTGAACTGACGTTAAAAAATTAAACATTTGAAAACGGACCATTTTCCACATTTCTGAAGCATGACGTAATGGGGGGTGTTATCTCTTTTAGTCGAAAATCAGCCGTTTTTGCTTGAACATTAAATGCCTCCAAATGGTATTTAATTAACTTCCCGGGGTGAAGAAACCCTTTTTGAGAACTCAGAGTGAGTAAATTGGCCATTTTCATGCATTTTTAACCATTCCATAAATCTTCCGTTTAGGGCCCCTGGAAGCATGAAAATCACTTTAAACATGCTAATTTTAGCTCTAACACTGATGATCCACCTACAGATGTGAACTGCCATTCAAAAATAAAACAATTGAAATCGGACCATTTTCTACATTTCTGAAGCATGACGTAATGGGGGGGGTGTTATCTCTTTTGTCGAAAATCAGCCGTTTTTGCTTGAACATTAAATGCCTCCAAATGGTATTTAATTAACTTCCCGGGGTGAAGGTGAGTAAATTGGCCATTTTCATGCACTTTTAACCACCCCATAAATCTTGTGTTTAGGGCCCCTGGAAGCATGAAAATCAATTTTAACATGCTAATTTTAGCTCTAACACTGATGATCCACCTACAAATGTGAACTGACGTTCAAAAATAAAACATTTGAAAACGGACCATTTTCCACATTGCTGAAGCATGACGTAATGGGGGGGTGTTATCTCTTTTGTCGAAAATCAGCCGTTTTTGCTTGAACATTAAATGCCTCCAAATAGCATTTAATTCACTTCCCGAGCCCCTGGAAGCATGAAAATCACTTTGAACATGCTAATTTAAGCTCTAACACTGATGATCCACCTACAAATGTGAACTGACGTTCAAAAATAAAACATTTGAAAACGGACCATTTTCCACATTTCTGAAGCATGACGTAATGGGGGGTGTTATCTCTTTTGTCGAAAATCAGCCGTTTTTCTTGAACATTAAATGCCTCCAAATGGTATTTAATTAACTTCCCGGGGTGAAGAAACCCTTTTTGAGAACTCAGAGTGAGTAAATTGGCCATTTTCATGCATTTTTAACCATTCCATAAATCTTGTGTTTAGGGCCCCTGGAAGCATGAAAATCACTTTAAACATGCTAATTTTAGCTCTAACACTGATGATCCACCTATAAATGTGAACTGACGTTAAAAAATAAAACATTTGAAAACGGACCATTTTCCACATTTCTGAAGCATGACGGAATGGGGGGGTGTTATCTCTTTTGTCAAAAATCAGCCGTTTTTGCTTGAACATTAAATGCCTCCAAATGATATTTAATTAATTACTGGGGTGAAGAAACCCTTATTGAGAACTCAGAGTGAGTAAATTGGCCATTTTCATGCACTTTTAACCATTCCATAAATCTTGTGTTTAGGGCCCATGGAAGCATGAAAATCACTTTAAACATGCTAATTTTAGCTCTAACACTGATGATCCACCTACAAATGTGAACTGACGTTCAAAAATAAAACATTTGACAACGGACCATTTTCCACATTTCTGAAGCATGACGTAATTGGGGGGTGTTATCTCTTTTGTCGAAAATCAGCCGTTTTTGCTTGAACATTAAATGCCTCCAAATAGTATTTAATTCACTTCCCGAGCCCCTGGAAGCATGAAAATCACTTTAAACATGCTAATTTTAGCTCGAACACTGATGATCCACCTACAAATGTGAACTGACGTTCAAAAATAAAACATTTGAAAACAGACCATTTTCCACATTTCTGAAGCAGGACGTAATGGGGGGTGTTATCTCTTTTGTCGAAAATCAGCCGTTTTTGCTTGAACATTAAATGCCTCCAAATGGTATTTAATTAATTACCGGGGTGAAGAAACCCTTTTTGAGAACTCAGAGTGAGTAAATTGGCCATTTTCATGCACTTTTAACCATTCCATAAATCTTGTGTTTAGGGCCCCTGGAAGCGTGAAAATCACTTTAAACGTGCTAATTTTAGCTCTAACACTGATGATCCACCTACAAATGTGAACTGACGTTCAAAAATAAAACATTTGAAAACGGACCATTTTCCACATTTCTGAAGCATGACGTAATGGGGGGGTGTTATCTCTTTTGTCAAAAATCTGCTGTTTTTGCTTGAACATTAAATGCATCCAAATAGTATTTAAATCACTTCCCGAGCCCCTGGAAACATGAAAATCACTTTAAACATGCTAATTTTAGCTCGAAATCTGATGATCCACCTACAAATGTGAACTGACGTTCAAAAATAAAACATTTGAAAACAGACCATTTTCCACATTTCTGAAGCAGGACGTAATGGGGGGGTGTTATCTCTTTTGTCAAAAATCAGCTGTTTTTGCTTGAACATTAAATGCCTCCAAATAGTATTTAATTCACTTCCCGAGCCCGGGGAAGCATGAAAATCACTTTAAACATGCTAATTTTAGCTCTAACACTGATGATCCACCTACAAATGTGAACTGATGTTCAAAAATAAAACATTTGAAAACGGACCATTTTCCACATTTCTGAAGCATGACGTAATGGAGGGGGTGTTATCTCTTTTGCCAAAAATCTGCTGTTTTTGCTTGAACATTAAATGCATCCAAATAGTATTTAAATCACTTCCCGAGCCCCTGGAAACATGAAAATCACTTTAAACATGCTAATTTTAGCTCGAAAACTGATGATCCACCTACAAATGTGAACTGACGTTCAAAAATAAAACATTTGAAAACAGACCATTTTCCACATTTCTGAAGCAGGACGTAATGGGGGGGTGTTATCTCTTTTGTCAAAAATCAGCTGTTTTTGCTTGAACATTAAATGCCTCCAAATAGTATTTAATTCACTTCCCGGGCCCGGGGAAGCATGAAAATCACTTTAAACATGCTAATTTTAGCTCTAACACTGATGATCCACCTACAAATGTGAACTGACGTTCAAAAATAAAACATTTGAAAACGAACCATTTTCCACATTTCTGAAGCATGACGTAATGGGGGGTGTTATCTCTTTTGTCAAAAATCTGCCGTTTTTGCTTGAACATTAAATGCCTCCAAATAGTATTGAATTCACTTCCCGAGCCCCTGGAAGCATGAAAATCACTTTAAACATGCTAATTTTAGCTCTAACACTGATGATCCACCTACAAATGTGAACTGACGTTCAAAAATAAAACATTTGAAAATGGACCATTTTCCACATTTCTGAAGCATGACGTAATGGGGGGGGGTTATCTCTTTTGTCGAAAATCAGCCGTTTTTGCTTGAACATTAAATGCCTCCAAATGATATTTAATTAACTTCCCGGGGTGAAGGTGAGTAAATTGGCCATTTTCATGCACTTTTAACCATTCCATAAATCTTGTGTTTAGGGCCCCTGGAAGCATGAAAATCAATTTTAACATGCTAATTTTAGCTCTAACACTGATGATCCACCTACAAATGTGAACTGACGTTCAAAAATAAAACATTTGAAAACTGACCACTTTTTCACATTTCTGAAGCATGACGTAATGGGGGGGTGTTATCTCTTTTGTCAAAAATCTGCCGTTTTTGCTTGAACATTAAATGCCTCCAAATAGTATTTAATTCACTTCCCGAGCCCCTGGAAGCATGAAAATCACTTTAAACATGCTAATTTTAGCTCTAACACTGATGATCCACCTACAAATGTGAACTGACGTTCAAAAATAAAACATTTGAAAACAGACCATTTTCCACATTTCTGAAGCATGACGTAATGGGGGGGTGTTATCTCTTTTGTCGAAAATCAGCCGTTTTTGCTTGAACATTAAATGCCTCCAAATAGTATTTAATTCACTTCCCGAGCCCCTGGAAGCATGAACATCACTTTAAACATGCTAATTTAAGCTCTAACACTGATGATCCACCTACAAATGTGAACTGACGTTAAAAAATAAAACATTTGAAAACGGACCATTTTCCACATTTCTGAAGCATGACGTAATGGGGGGTGTTATCTCTTTTAGTCGAAAATCAGCCGTTTTTGCTTGAACATTAAATGCCTCCAAATGGTATTTAATTAACTTCCCGGGGTGAAGAAACCCTTTTTGAGAACTCAGAGTGAGTAAATTGGCCATTTTCATGCATTTTTAACCATTCCATAAATCTTGTGTTTAGGGCCCCTGGAAGCATGAAAATCAATTTTAACATGCTAATTTTAGCTCTAACACTGATGATCCACCTACAAATGTGAACTGACGTTCAAAAATAAAACATTTGAAAACTGACCACTTTTTCACATTTCTGAAGCATGACGTAATGGGGGGTGTTATCTCTTTTGTCAAAAATCTGCCGTTTTTGCTTGAACATTAAATGCCTCCAAATAGTATTTAATTCACTTCCCGAGCCCCTGGAAGCATGAAAATCACTTTAAAAATGCTAATTTTAGCTCTAACACTGATGATCCACCTACAAATGTGAACTGACGTTCAAAAATTAAACATTTGAAAACAGACCATTTTCCACATTTCTGAAGCATGACGTAATGGGGGGGTGTTATCTCTTTTGTCGAAAATCAGCCGTTTTTGCTTGAACATTAAATGCCTCCAAATAGTATTTAATTCACTTCCCGAGCCCCTGGAAGCATGAAAATCACTTTAAACATGCTAATTTAAGCTCTAACACTGATGATCCACCTACAAATGTGAACTGACGTTAAAAAATAAAACATTTGAAAACGGACCATTTTCCACATTTCTGAAGCATGACGTAATGGGGGGTGTTATCTCTTTTAGTCGAAAATCAGCCGTTTTTGCTTGAACATTAAATGCCTCCAAATGGTATTTAATTAACTTCCCGGGGTGAAGAAACCCTTTTTGAGAACTCAGAGTGAGTAAATTGGCCATTTTCATGCATTTTTAACCATTCCATAAATCTTGTGTTTAGGGCCCCTGGAAGCATGAAAATCAATTTTAACATGCTAATTTTAGCTCTAACACTGATGATCCACCTACAAATGTGAACTGACGTTCAAAAATAAAACATTTGAAAACTGACCACTTTTTCACTTTTCTGAAGCATGACGTAATGGGGGGGTGTTATCTCTTTTGTCAAAAATCTGCCGTTTTTGCTTGAACATTAAATGCCTCCAAGTAGTATTTAATTCACTTCCCGAGCCCCTGGAAGCATGAAAATCACTTTAAACATGCTAATTTTAGCTCTAACACTGATGATCCACCTACAAATGTGAACTGACGTTCAAAAATAAAACATTTGAAAACGGACCATTTTCCACATTTCTGAAGCATGACGTAATGGGGGGGGTGTTATCTCTTTTGTCAAAAATCTGCTGTTTTTGCTTGAACATTAAATGCATCCAAATAGTATTTAAATCACTTCCCGAGCCCCTGGAAACATGAAAATCACTTTAAACATGCTAATTTTAGCTCGAAATCTGATGATCCACCTACAAATGTGAACTGACGTTCAAAAATAAAACATTTGAAAACAGACCATTTTCCACATTTCTGAAGCAGGACGTAATGGGGGGGGTGTTATCTCTTTTGTCAAAAATCAGCTGTTTTTGCTTGAACATTAAATGCCTCCAAATAGTATTTAATTCACTTCCCGAGCCCGGGGAAGCATGAAAATCACTTTAAACATGCTAATTTTAGCTCTAACACTGATGATCCACCTACAAATGTGAACTGACATTCAAAAATAAAACATTTGAAAACGGACCATTTTCCACATTTCTGAAGCATGACGTAATGGAGGGGGTGTTATCTCTTTTGCCAAAAATCTGCTGTTTTTGCTTGAACATTAAATGCATCCAAATAGTATTTAAATCACTTCCCGAGCCCCTGGAAACATGAAAATCACTTTAAACATGCTAATTTTAGCTCGAAAACTGATGATCCACCTACAAATGTGAACTGACGTTCAAAAATAAAACATTTGAAAACAGACCATTTTCCACATTTCTGAAGCAGGACGTAATGGGGGGGTGTTATCTCTTTTGTCAAAAATCAGCTGTTTTTGCTTGAACATTAAATGCCTCCAAATAGTATTTAATTCACTTCCCGAGCCCGGGGAAGCATGAAAATCACTTTAAACATGCTAATTTTAGCTCTAACACTGATGATCCACCTACAAATGTGAACTGACGTTCAAAAATAAAACATTTGAAAACGAACCATTTTCCACATTTCTGAAGCATGACGTAATGAGGGGTGTTATCTCTTTTGTCAAAAATCTGCCGTTTTTGCTTGAACATTAAATGCCTCCAAATAGTATTGAATTCACTTCCCGAGCCCCTGGAAGCATGAAAATCACTTTAAACATGCTAATTTTAGCTCTAACACTGATGATCCACCTACAAATGTGAACTGACGTTCAAAAATAAAACATTTGAAAATGGACCATTTTCCACATTTCTGAAGCATGACGTAATGGGGGGGTTATCTCTTTTGTCGAAAATCAGCCGTTTTTGCTTGAACATTAAATGCCTCCAAATGATATTTAATTAACTTCCCGGGGTGAAGGTGAGTAAATTGGCCATTTTCATGCACTTTTAACCATTCCATAAATCTTGTGTTTAGGGCCCCTGGAAGCATGAAAATCAATTTTAACATGCTAATTTTAGCTCTAACACTGATGATCGACCTACAAATGTGAACTGACGTTCAAAAATAAAACATTTGAAAACTGACCACTTTTTCACATTTCTGAAGCATGACGTAATGGGGGGGGGTGTTATCTCTTTTGTCAAAAATCTGCCGTTTTTGCTTGAACATTAAATGCCTCCAAATAGTATTTAATTCACTTCCCGAGCCCCTAAAAGCATGAAAATCACTTTAAACATGCTAATTTTAGCTCTAACACTGATGATCCACCTACAAATGTGAACTGACGTTCAAAAATAAAACATTTGAAAACAGACCATTTTCCACATTTCTGAAGCATGACGTAATGGGGGGGTGTTATCTCTTTTGTCAAAAATCAGCCGTTTTTGCTTGAACATTAAATGCCTCCAAATAGTATTTAATTCACTTCCCGAGCCCCTGGAAGCATGAAAATCACTTTAAACATGCTAATTTAAGCTCTAACACTGATGATCCACCTACAAATGTGAACTGACGTTAAAAAATAAAACATTTGAAAACGGACCATTTTCCACATTCCTGAAGCATGACGTAATGGGGGGTGTTATCTCTTTTAGTCGAAAATCAGCCGTTTTTGCTTGAACATTAAATGCCTCCAAATGGTATTTAATTAACTTCCCGGGGTGAAGAAACCCTTTTTGAGAACTCAGAGTGAGTAAATTGGCCATTTTCATGCATTTTAAACCATTCCATAAATCTTGTGTTTAGGGCCCCTGGAAGCATGAAAATCACTTTAAACATGCTAATTTTAGCTCTAACACTGATGATCCACCTACAAATGTGAACTGCCATTCAAAAATAAAACAATTGAAATCGGACCATTTTCCACATTTCTGAAGCATGACGTAATGGGGGGGGTGTTATCTCTTTTGTCGAAAATCAGCCGTTTTTGCTTGAACATTAAATGCCTCCAAATGGTATTTAATTAACTTCCCGGGGTGAAGGTGAGTAAATTGGCCATTTTCATGCACTTTTAACCACCCCATAAATCTTGTGTTTAGGGCCCCTGGAAGCATGAAAATCAATTTTAACATGCTAATTTTAGCTCTAACACTGATGATCCACCTACAAATGTGAACTGACGTTCAAAAATAAAACATTTGAAAACGGACCATTTTCCACATTGCTGAAGCATGACGTAATGGGGGGGTGTTATCTCTTTTGTCGAAAATCAGCAGTTTTTGCTTGAACATTAAATGCCTCCAAATAGCATTTAATTCACTTCCCGAGCCCCTGGAAGCATGAAAATCACTTTGAACATGCTAATTTAAGCTCTAACACTGATGATCCACCTACAAATGTGAACTGACGTTCAAAAATAAAACATTTGAAAACTGACCATTTTCCACATTTCTGAAGCATGACGTAATGGGGGGTGTTATCTCTTTTAGTCGAAAATCAGCCGTTTTTGCTTGAACATTAAATGCCTCCAAATGGTATTTAATTAACTTCCCGGGGTGAAGAAACCCTTTTTGAGAACTCAGAGTGAGTAAATTGGCCATTTTCATGCATTTTTAACCATTCCATAAATCTTGTGTTTAGGGCCCCTGGAAGCATGAAAATCAATTTTAACATGCTAATTTTAGCTCTAACACTGATGATCCACCTACAAATGTGAACTGACGTTCAAAAATAAAACATTTGAAAACTGACCACTTTTTCACATTTCTGAAGCATGACGTAATGGGGGGGTGTTATCTCTTTTGTCAAAAATCTGCCGTTTTTGCTTGAACATTAAATGCCTCCAAATAGTATTTAATTCACTTCCCGAGCCCCTGGAAGCATGAAAATCACTTTAAACATGCTAATTTTAGCTCTAACACTGATGATCCACCTACAAATGTGAACTGACGTTCAAAAAAAAAACATTTGAAAACGGACCATTTTCCACATTTCTGAAGCATGACGTAATGGGGGGGGTGTTATCTCTTTTGCCAAAAATCTGCTGTTTTTGCTTGAACATTAAATGCATCCAAATAGTATTTAAATCACTTCCCGAGCCCCTGGAAACATGAAAATCACTTTAAACATGCTAATTTTAGCTCGAAAACTGATGATCCACCTACAAATGTGAACTGACGTTCAAAAATAAAACATTTGAAAACGAACCATTTTCCACATTTCTGAAGCATGACGTAATGGGGGGTGTTATCTCTTTTGTCAAAAATCTGCTGTTTTTGCTTGAACATTAAATGCCTCCAAATAGTATTGAATTCACTTCCCGAGCCCCTGGAAGCATGAAAATCACTTTAAACATGCTAATTTTAGCTCTAACACTGATGATCCACCTACAAATGTGAACTGCCATTCAAAAATAAAACAATTGAAATCGGACCATTTTCCACATTTCTGAAGCATGACGTAATGGGGGGGTGTTATCTCTTTTGTCGAAAATCAGCCGTTTTTGCTTGAACATTAAATGCCTCCAAATGGTATTTAATTAACTTCCCGGGGTGAAGGTGAGTAAATTGGCCATTTTCATGCACTTTTAACCACCCCATAAATCTTGTGTTTAGGGCCCCTGGAAGCATGAAAATCAATTTTAACATGCTAATTTTAGCTCTAACACTGATGATCCACCTACAAATGTGAACTGACGTTCAAAAATAAAACATTTGAAAACGGACCATTTTCCACATTGCTGAAGCATGACGTAATGGGGGGGTGTTATCTCTTTTGTCGAAAATCAGCAGTTTTTGCTTGAACATTAAATGCCTCCAAATAGCATTTAATTCACTTCCCGAGCCCCTGGAAGCAATAAAATCACTTTGAACATGCTAATTTAAGCTCTAACACTGATGATCCACCTACAAATGTGAACTGACGTTCAAAAATAAAACATTTGAAAACGGACCATTTTCCACATTTCTGAAGCATGATGGAATGGGGGGGTGTTATCTCTTTTGTCAAAAATCAGCCGTTTTTGCTTGAACATTAAATGCCTCCAAATGATATTTAATTAATTACTGGGGTGAAGAAACCCTTATTGAGAACTCAGAGTGAGTAAATTGGCCATTTTCATGCACTTTTAACCATTCCATAAATCTTGTGTTTAGGGCCCATGGAAGCATGAAAATCACTTTAAACATGCTAATTTTAGCTCTAACACTGATGATCCAACTACAAATGTGAACTGACGTTCAAAAATAAAACATTTGAAAACGGACCATTTTCCACATTTCTGAAGCATGATGGAATGGGGGGGTGTTATCTCTTTTGTCAAAAATCAGCCGTTTTTGCTTGAACATTAAATGCCTCCAAATGATATTTAATTAATTACTGGGGTGAAGAAACCCTTATTGAGAACTCAGAGTGAGTAAAATGGCCATTTTCATGCACTTTTAACCATTCCATAAATCTTGTGTTTAGGGCCCATGGAAGCATGAAAATCACTTTAAACATGCTAATTTTAGCTCTAACACTGATGATCCACCTACAAATGTGAACTGACGTTCAAAAATAAAACATTTGAAAACGGACCATTTTCCACATTTCTGAAGCATGACGTAATTGGGGGGTGTTATCTCTTTTGTCGAAAATCAGCCGTTTTTGCTTGAACATTAAATGCCTCCAAATAGTATTTAATTCACTTCCCGAGCCCCTGGAAGCATGAAAATCACTTTAAACATGCTAATTTTAGCTCGAACACTGATGATCCACCTACAAATGTGAACTGACGTTCAAAAATAAAACATTTGAAAACGGACCATTTTCAACATTTCTGAAGCATGACGTAATGGGGGGGTGTTATCTCTTTTGTCAAAAATCTGCTGTTTTTGCTTGAACATTAAATGCATCCAAATAGTATTTAAATCACTTCCCGAGCCCCTGGAAACATGAAAATCACTTTAAACATGCTAATTTTAGCTCGAAATCTGATGATCCACCTACAAATGTGAACTGACGTTCAAAAATAAAACATTTGAAAACAGACCATTTTCCACATTTCTGAAGCAGGACGTAATGGGGGGGTGTTATCTCTTTTGTCAAAAATCTGCCGTTTTTGCTTGAACATTAAATGCCTCCAAATAGTATTTAATTCACTTCCCGAGCCCCTGGAAGCATGAAAATCACTTTAAACATGCTAATTTTAGCTCTAACACTGATGATCCACCTACAAATGTGAACTGACGTTCAAAAATAAAACATTTGAAAACAGACCATTTTCCACATTTCTGAAGCATGACGTAATGGGGGAGTGTTATCTCTTTTGTCGAAAATCAGCCGTTTTTGCTTGAACATTAAATGCCTCCAAATGATATTTAATTAACTTCCCGGGGTGAAGGTGAGTAAATTGGCCATTTTCATGCACTTTTAACCATTCCATAAATCTTGTGTTTAGGGCCCCTGGAAGCATGAAAATCAATTTTAACATGCTAATTTTAGCTCTAACACTGATGATCCACCTACAAATGTGAACTGACGTTCAAAAATAAAACATTTGAAAACTGACCACTTTTTCACATTTCTGAAACATGACGTAATGGGGGGGTGTTATCTCTTTTGTCAAAAATCTGCCGTTTTTGCTTGAACATTAAATGCCTCCAAATAGTATTTAATTCACTTCCCGAGCCCCTGGAAGCATGAAAATCACTTTAAACATGCTAATTTTAGCTCTAACACTGATGATCCACCTACAAATGTGAACTGACGTTCAAAAATAAAACATTTGAAAACAGACCATTTTCCACATTTCTGAAGCATGACGTAATGGGGGGGTGTTATCTCTTTTGTCGAAAATCAGCCGTTTTTGCTTGAACATTAAATGCCTCCAAATAGTATTTAATTCACTTCCCGAGCCCCTGGAAGCATGAAAATCACTTTAAACATGCTAATTTAAGCTCTAACACTGATGATCCACCTACAAATGTGAACTGACGTTAAAAAATAAAACATTTGAAAACGGACCATTTTCCACATTTCTGAAGCATGACGTAATGGGGGGTGTTATCTCTTTTAGTCGAAAATCAGCCGTTTTTGCTTGAACATTAAATGCCTCCAAATGGTATTTAATTAACTTCCCGGGGTGAAGAAACCCTTTTTGAGAACTCAGAGTGAGTAAATTGGCCATTTTCATGCATTTTTAACCATTCCATAAATCTTGTGTTTAGGGCCCCTGGAAGCATGAAAATCACTTTAAACATGCTAATTTTAGCTCTAACACTGATGATCCACCTACAAATGTGAACTGCCATTCAAAAATAAAACAATTGAAATCGGACCATTTTCCACATTTCTGAAGCATGACGTAATGGGGGGGGGGGTGTTATCTCTTTTGTCGAAAATCAGCCGTTTTTGCTTGAACATTAAATGCCTCCAAATGGTATTTAATTAACTTCCCGGGGTGAAGGTGAGTAAATTGGCCATTTTCATGCACTTTTAACCACCCCATAAATCTTGTGTTTAGGGCCCCTGGAAGCATGAAAATCAATTTTAACATGCTAATTTTAGCTCTAACACTGATGATCCACCTACAAATGTGAACTGACGTTCAAAAATAAAACATTTGAAAACGGACCATTTTCCACATTGCTGAAGCATGACGTAATGGGGGGGTGTTATCTCTTTTGTCGAAAATCAGCAGTTTTTGCTTGAACATTAAATGCCTCCAAATAGCATTTAATTCACTTCCCGAGCCCCTGGAAGCATGAAAATCACTTTGAACATGCTAATTTAAGCTCTAACACTGATGATCCACCTACAAATGTGAACTGACGTTCAAAAATAAAACATTTGAAAACGGACCATTTTCCACATTTCTGAAGCATGACGTAATGGGGGGTGTTATCTCTTTTGTCGAAAATCAGCCGTTTTTCTTGAACATTAAATGCCTCCAAATGGTATTTAATTAACTTCCCGGGGTGAAGAAACCCTTATTGAGAACTCAGAGTGAGTAAATTGGCCATTTTCATGCACTTTTAACCATTCCATAAATCTTGTGTTTAGGGCCCATGGAAGCATGAAAATCACTTTAAACATGCTAATTTTAGCTCTAACACTGATGATCCAACTACAAATGTGAACTGACGTTCAAAAATAAAACATTTGAAAACGGACAGTTTTCCACATTTCTGAAGCATGATGGAATGGGGGGGTGTTATCTCTTTTGTCAAAAATCAGCCGTTTTTGCTTGAACATTAAATGCCTCCAAATGATATTTAATTAATTACTGGGGTGAAGAAACCCTTATTGAGAACTCAGAGTGAGTAAATTGGCCATTTTCATGCACTTTTAACCATTCCATAAATCTTGTGTTTAGGGCCCATGGAAGCATGAAAATCACTTTAAACATGCTAATTTTAGCTCTAACACTGATGATCCACCTACAAATGTGAACTGACGTTCAAAAATAAAACATTTGAAAACGGACCATTTTCCACATTTCTGAAGCATGACGTAATTGGGGGGTGTTATCTCTTTTGTCGAAAATCAGCCGTTTTTGCTTGAACATTAAATGCCTCCAAATAGTATTTAATTCACTTCCCGAGCCCCTGGAAGCATGAAAATCACTTTAAACATGCTAATTTTAGCTCGAACACTGATGATCCACCTACAAATGTGAACTGACGTTCAAAAATAAAACATTTGAAAACGGACCATTTTCAACATTTCTGAAGCATGACGTAATGGGGGGGTGTTATCTCTTTTGTCAAAAATCAGCTGTTTTTGCTTGAACATTAAATGCCTCCAAATAGTATTTAATTCACTTCCCGAGCCCGGGGAAGCATGAAAATCACTTTAAACATGCTAATTTTAGCTCTAACACTGATGATCCACCTACAAATGTGAACTGACGTTCAAAAATAAAACATTTGAAAACGGACCATTTTCCACATTTCTGAAGCAGGACGTAATGGGGGGGGTGTTATCTCTTTTGTCAAAAATCAGCTGTTTTTGCTTGAACATTAAATGCATCCAAATAGTATTTAAATCACTTCCCGAGCCCCTGGAAGCATGAAAATCACTTTAAACATGCTAATTTTAGCTCTAACACTGATGATCCAACTACAAATGTGAACTGACGTTCAAAAATAAAACATTTGAAAACGGACCATTTTCCACATTTCTGAAGCATGACGGAATGGGGGGGTGTTATCTCTTTTGTCAAAAATCAGCCGTTTTTGCTTGAACATTAAATGCCTCCAAATGATATTTAATTAATTACTGGGGTGAAGAAACCCTTATTGAGAACTCAGAGTGAGTAAATTGGCCATTTTCATGCACTTTTAACCATTCCATAAATCTTGTGTTTAGGGCCCATGGAAGCATGAAAATCACTTTAAACATGCAAATTTTAGCTCTAACACTGATGATCCACCTACAAATGTGAACTGACGTTCAAAAATAAAACATTTGAAAACGGACCATTTTCCACATTTCTGAAGCATGACGTAATTGGGGGGTGTTATCTCTTTTGTCGAAAATCAGCCGTTTTTGCTTGAACATTAAATGCCTCCAAATAGTATTTAATTCACTTCCCGAGCCCCTGGAAGCATGAAAATCACTTTAAACATGCTAATTTTAGCTCGAACACTGATGATCCACCTACAAATGTGAACTGACGTTCAAAAATAAAACATTTGAAAACGGACCATTTTCCACATTTCTGAAGCATGACGTAATGGGGGGGTGTTATCTCTTTTGTCAAAAATCTGCTGTTTTTGCTTGAACATTAAATGCATCCAAATAGTATTTAAATCACTTCCCGAGCCCCTGGAAACATGAAAATCACTTTAAACATGCTAATTTTAGCTCGAAATCTGATGATCCACCTACAAATGTGAACTGACGTTCAAAAATAAAACATTTGAAAACAGACCATTTTCCACATTTCTGAAGCAGGACGTAATGGGGGGGTGTTATCTCTTTTGTCAAAAATCAGCTGTTTTTGCTTGAACATTAAATGCCTCCAAATAGTATTTAATTCACTTCCCGAGCCCGGGGAAGCATGAAAATCACTTTAAACATGCTAATTTTAGCTCTAACACTGATGATCCACCTACAAATGTGAACTGACGTTCAAAAATAAAACATTTGAAAAGGAACGATTTTCCACATTTCTGAAGCATGACGTAATGGGGGGTGTTATCTCTTTTGTCAAAAATCTGCCGTTTTTGCTTGAACATTAAATGCCTCCAAATAGTATTGAATTCACTTCCCGAGCCTCTGGAAGCATGACAATCACTTTAAACATGCTAATTTTAGCTCTAACACTGATGATCCACCTACAAATGTGAACTGACGTTCAAAAATAAAACATTTGAAAATGGACCATTTTCCACATTTCTGAAGCATGACGTAATGGGGGGGGGGGTTATCTCTTTTGTCGAAAATCAGCCGTTTTTGCTTGAACATTAAATGCCTCCAAATGATATTTAATTAACTTCCCGGGGTGAAGGTGAGTAAATTGGCCATTTTCATGCACTTTTAACCATTCCATAAATCTTGTGTTTAGGGCCCCTGGAAGCATGAAAATCAATTTTAACATGCTAATTTTAGCTCTAACACTGATGATCCACCTACAAATGTGAACTGACGTTCAAAAATAAAACATTTGAAAACTGACCACTTTTTCACATTTCTGAAGCATGACGTAATGGGGGGGTGTTATCTCTTTTGTCAAAAATCTGCCGTTTTTGCTTGAACATTAAATGCCTCCAAATAGTATTTAATTCACTTCCCGAGCCCCTGGAAGCATGAAAATCACTTTAAACATGCTAATTTTAGCTCTAACACTGATGATCCACCTACAAATGTGAACTGACGTTCAAAAATAAAACATTTGAAAACAGACCATTTTCCACATTTCTGAAGCATGACGTAATGGGGGGGTGTTATCTCTTTTGTCGAAAATCAGCCGTTTTTGCTTGAACATTAAATGCCTCCAAATAGCATTTAATTCACTTCCCGAGCCCCTGGAAGCATGAAAATCACTTTAAACATGCTAATTTTAGCTCTAACACTGATGATCCACCTACAAATGTGAACTGACGTTCAAAAATAAAACATTTGAAATGGACCATTTTCCACATTTCTGAAGCATGACGTAATGGGGGGTGTTATCTCTTTTGTCGAAAATCAGCCGTTTTTGCTTGAACATTAAATGCCTCCAAATGGTATTTAATTAACTTCCCGGGGTGAAGAAACCCTTTTTGAGAACTCTGAGTGAGTAAATTGGCCATTTTCATGCATTTTTAACCATTCCATAAATCTTGTGTTTAGGGCCCATGGAAGCATGAAAATCACTTTAAACATGCTAATTTTAGCTCTAACACTGATGATCCACCTACAAATGTGAACTGCCATTCAAAAATAAAACAATTGAAATCGGACCATTTTCCACATTTCTGAAGCATGACGTAATGGGGGGGTGTTATCTCTTTTGTCGAAAATCAGCCGTTTTTGCTTGAACATTAAATGCCTCCAAATGGTATTTAATTAAATTCCCGGGGTGAAGGTGAGTAAATTGGCCATTTTCATGCACTTTTAACCACCCCATAAATCTTGTGTTTAGGGCCCCTGGAAGCATGAAAATCAATTTTAACATGCTAATTTTAGCTCTAACACTGATGATCCACCTACAAATGTGAACTGACGTTCAAAAATAAAACATTTGAAAACGGACCATTTTCCACATTGCTGAAGCATGACGTAATGGGGGGGTGTTATCTCTTTTGTCGAAAATCAGCCGTTTTTGCTTGAACATTAAATGCCTCCAAATAGCATTTAATTCACTTCCCGAGCCCCTGGAAGCATGAAAATCACTTTGAACATGCTAATTTAAGCTCTAACACTGATGATCCACCTACAAATGTGAACTGACGTTCAAAAATAAAACATTTGAAATGGACCATTTTCCACATTTCTGAAGAATGACGTAATGGGGGGTGTTATCTCTTTTGTCGAAAATCAGCCGTTTTTGCTTGAACATTAAATGCCTCCAAATGGTATTTAATTAACTTCCCGGGGTGAAGAAACCCTTTTTGAGAACTCAGAGTGAGTAAATTGGCCATTTTCATGCATTTTTAACCATTCCATAAATCTTGTGTTTATGGCCCATGGAAGCATGAAAATCACTTTAAACATGCTAATTTTAGCTCTAACACTGATGATCCACCTACAAATGTGAACTGACGTTCAAAAATAAAACATTTGAAAACAGACCATTTTCCACATTTCTGAAGCATGACGTAATGGGGGGGGGTGTTATCTCTTTTGTCAAAAATCAGCTGTTTTTGCTTGAACATTAAATGCCTCCAAATAGTATTTAATTCACTTCCCGAGCCCCGGGAAGCATGAAAATCACTTCAAACATGCTAATTTTAGCTCTAACACTGATGATCCACCTACAAATGTGAACTGACGTTCAAAAATAAAACATTTGAAAACGAACCATTTTCCACATTTCTGAAGCATGACGTAATGGGGGGTGTTATCTCTTTTGTCGAAAATCAGCCGTTTTTGCTTGAACATTAAATGCCTCCAACTAGTATTTAATTCACTTCCCGAGCCCCTGGAAGCATGAAAATCACTTTAAACATGTTAATTTTAGCTCTAACACTGATGATCCACCTACAAATGTGAACTGCCATTCAAAAATAAAACAATTGAAATCGGACCATTTTCCACATTTCTGAAGCATAACGTAATGGGGGGGGGGTGTTATCTCTTTTGTCGAAAATCAGCCGTTTTTGCTTGAACATTAAATGCCTCCAAATGGTATTTAATTAACTTCCCGGGGTGAAGGTGAGTAAATTGGCCATTTTCATGCACTTTTAACCACCCCATAAATCTTGTGTTTAGGGCCCCTGGAAGCATGAAAATCAATTTTAACATGCTAATTTTAGCTCTAACACTGATGATCCACCTACAAATGTGAACTGACGTTCAAAAATAAAACATTTGAAAACGGACCATTTTCCACATTGCTGAAGCATGACGTAATGGGGGGTGTTATCTCTTTTGTCGAAAATCAGCCGTTTTTCTTGAACATTAAATGCCTCCAAATGGTATTTAATTAACTTCCCGGGGTCTAGAAACCCTTCTTGAGAACTCAGAGTGAGTAAATTGGCCATTTTCATGCATTTTTAACCATTCCATAAATCTTGTGTTTAGGGCCCCTGGAAGCATGAAAATCACTTTAAACATGCTAATTTTAGCTCTAACACTGATGATCCACCTACAAATGTGAACTGACGTTCAAAAATAAACATTTGAAAACTGACCATTTTCCACATTTCTGAAGCATGACGGAATGGGGGGGTGTTATCTCTTTTGTCGAAAACCAGCCGTTTTTGCTTGAAATTTAAATCTCTCCAATGGTATTTAATTAACTTCCCGGGGTGAAGAAACCCTTTTTGAGAACTCAGAGTGAGTAAATTGGCCATTTTCATGCACTTTTAACCATTCCATAAATCTTGTGTTTAGGGCCCATGGAAGCATGAAAATCACTTTAAACATGCTAATTTTAGCTCTAACACTGATGATCCACCTACAAATGTGAACTGACGTTCAAAAATAAAACATTTGAAAACGGACCATTTTTCACATTTCTGAAGCATGACTTAATTGGGGGGTGTTATCTCTTTTGTCGAAAATCAGCCGTTTTTGCTTGAACATTAAATGCCTCCAAATAGTATTTAATTCACTTCCCGAGCCCCTGGAAGCATGAAAATCACTTTAAACATGCTAATTTTAGCTCTAACACTGATGATCCACCTACAAATGTGAACTGACGTTCAAAAATAAAACATTTGAAAACAGACCATTTTCCACATTTCTGAAGCAGGACGTAATGGGGGGGTGTTATCTCTTTTGTCGAAAATCAGCCGTTTTTGCTTGAACATTAAATGCCTCCAAATGGTATTTAATTAATTACCGGGGTGAAGAAACCCTTTTTGAGAACTCAGAGTGAGTAAATTGGCCATTTTCATGCACTTTTAACCATTCCATAAATCTTGTGTTTAGGGCCCCTGGAAGCGTGAAAATCACTTTACACATGCTAATTTTAGCTCTAACACTGATGATCCACCTACAAATGTGAACTGACGTTCAAAAATAAAACATTTGAAAACGGACCATTTTCCACATTTCTGAAGCATGACGTAATGGGGGGGTGTTAACTCTTTTGTCAAAAATCAGCTGTTTTTGCTTGAACATTAAATGCCTCCAAATAGTATTTAAATCACTTCCCGAGCCCCTGGAAACATGAAAATCACTTTAAACATGCTAATTTTAGCTCGAAAACTGATGATCCACCTACAAAAGTGAACTGACGTTCAAAAATAAAACATTTGAAAACAGACCATTTTCCACATTTCTGAAGGAGGACGTAATGGGGGGGTGTTAACTCTTTTGTCAAAAATCAGCTGTTTTTGCTTGAACATTAAATGCCTCCAAATAGTATTTAATTCACTTCCCGAGCCCGGGGAAGCATGAAAATCACTTTAAACATGCTAATTTTAGCTCTAACACTGATGATCCACCTACAAATGTGAACTGACGTTCAAAAATAAAACATTTGAAAACGGACCATTTTCCACATTTCTGAAGCATGACGTAATGGGGGGTGTTATCTCTTTTGTCGAAAATCTGCAGTTTTTGCTTGAACATTAAATGCCTCCAAATAGTATTTAATTCACTTCCCGAGCCCCTGGAAGCATGAAAATCACTTTAAACATGCTAATTTTAGCTCTAACACTGATGATCCACCTACAAATGTGAACTGACGTTCAAAAATAAAACATTTGAAAATGGACCATTTTCCACATTTCTGAAGCATGACGGGGTGTTATCTCTTTTGTCGAAAATCAGCCGTTTTTGCTTGAACATTAAATGCCTCCAAATGGTATTTAATTACCTTCCCGGGGTGAAGAAACCCTTTTTGAGAACTCAGAGTGAGTAAATTGGCCATTTTCATGCACTTTTAACCATTCCATAAATCTTGTGTTTAGGGCCCCTGGAAGCATGAACATCACTTTAAACATGCTAATTTTAGCTCTAACACTGATGATCCACCTACAAATGTGAACTGACAATCAAAAATAAAACATTTGAAAACGGACCATTTTCCACATTTCTGAAGCATGACGTAATTGGGGGGTGTTATCTCTTTTGTCGAAAATCAGCCGTTTTTGCTCGAACATTAAATGCCTCCAAATGGTATTTAATTAACTTCCTGGGCCCCTGGAAGCATGAAAATCACTTTAAACATGCTAATTTTAGCTCTAACACTGATGATCCACCTACAAATGTGAACTGACGTTCAAAAATAAAACATTTGAAAACGGACCATTTTCCACATTTCTGAAGCATGACGTAATGGGGGGTGTTATCTCTTTTGTCGAAAATCAGCCGTTTTTCTTGAACATTAAATGCCTCCAAATGGTATTTAATTAACTTCCCGGGGTGAAGAAACCCTTTTTGAGAACTCAGAGTGAGTAAATTGTCCATTTTCATGCATTTTTAACCATTCCATAAATCTTGTGTTTAGGGCCCCTGGAAGCATGAAAATCACTTTAAACATGCTAATTTTAGCTCTAACACTGATGATCCAACTACAAATGTGAACTGACGTTCAAAAATAAAACATTTGAAAACGGACCATTTTCCACATTTCTGAAGCATGATGGAATGGGGGGGTGTTATCTCTTTTGTCAAAATCCAGCCGTTTTTGCTTGAACATTAAATGCCTCCAAATGATATTTAATTAATTACTGGGGTGAAGAAACCCTTATTGAGAACTCAGAGTGAGTAAATTGGCCATTTTCATGCACTTTTAACCATTCCATAAATCTTGTGTTTAGGGCCCATGGAAGCATGAAAATCACTTTAAACATGCTAATTTTAGCTCTAACACTGATGATCCAACTACAAATGTGAACTGACGTTCAAAAATAAAACATTTGAAAACGGACCATTTTCCACATTTCTGAAGCATGATGGAATGGGGGGGTGTTATCTCTTTTGTCAAAAATCAGCCGTTTTTGCTTGAACATTAAATGCCTCCAAATGATATTTAATTAATTACTGGGGTGAAGAAACCCTTATTGAGAACTCAGAGTGAGTAAAATGGCCATTTTCATGCACTTTTAACCATTCCATAAATCTTGTGTTTAGGGCCCATGGAAGCATGAAAATCACTTTAAACATGCTAATTTTAGCTCTAACACTGATGATCCACCTACAAATGTGAACTGACGTTCAAAAATAAAACATTTGAAAACGGACCATTTTCCACATTTCTGAAGCATGACGTAATTGGGGGGTGTTATCTCTTTTGTCGAAAATCAGCCGTTTTTGCTTGAACATTAAATGCCTCCAAATAGTATTTAATTCACTTCCCGAGCCCCTGGAAGCATGAAAATCACTTTAAACATGCTAATTTTAGCTCGAACACTGATGATCCACCTACAAATGTGAACTGACGTTCAAAAATAAAACATTTGAAAACGGACCATTTTCAACATTTCTGAAGCATGACGTAATGGGGGGGTGTTATCTCTTTTGTCAAAAATCTGCTGTTTTTGCTTGAACATTAAATGCATCCAAATAGTATTTAAATCACTTCCCGAGCCCCTGGAAACATGAAAATCACTTTAAACATGCTAATTTTAGCTCGAAATCTGATGATCCACCTACAAATGTGAACTGACGTTCAAAAATAAAACATTTGAAAACAGACCATTTTCCACATTTCTGAAGCAGGACGTAATGGGGGGGTGTTATCTCTTTTGTCAAAAATCTGCCGTTTTTGCTTGAACATTAAATGCCTCCAAATAGTATTTAATTCACTTCCCGAGCCCCTGGAAGCATGAAAATCACTTTAAACATGCTAATTTTAGCTCTAACACTGATGATCCACCTACAAATGTGAACTGACGTTCAAAAATAAAACATTTGAAAACAGACCATTTTCCACATTTCTGAAGCATGACGTAATGGGGGAGTGTTATCTCTTTTGTCGAAAATCAGCCGTTTTTGCTTGAACATTAAATGCCTCCAAATGATATTTAATTAACTTCCCGGGGTGAAGGTGAGTAAATTGGCCATTTTCATGCACTTTTAACCATTCCATAAATCTTGTGTTTAGGGCCCCTGGAAGCATGAAAATCAATTTTAACATGCTAATTTTAGCTCTAACACTGATGATCCACCTACAAATGTGAACTGACGTTCAAAAATAAAACATTTGAAAACTGACCACTTTTTCACATTTCTGAAACATGACGTAATGGGGGGGTGTTATCTCTTTTGTCAAAAATCTGCCGTTTTTGCTTGAACATTAAATGCCTCCAAATAGTATTTAATTCACTTCCCGAGCCCCTGGAAGCATGAAAATCACTTTAAACATGCTAATTTTAGCTCTAACACTGATGATCCACCTACAAATGTGAACTGACGTTCAAAAATAAAACATTTGAAAACAGACCATTTTCCACATTTCTGAAGCATGACGTAATGGGGGGGTGTTATCTCTTTTGTCGAAAATCAGCCGTTTTTGCTTGAACATTAAATGCCTCCAAATAGTATTTAATTCACTTCCCGAGCCCCTGGAAGCATGAAAATCACTTTAAACATGCTAATTTAAGCTCTAACACTGATGATCCACCTACAAATGTGAACTGACGTTAAAAAATAAAACATTTGAAAACGGACCATTTTCCACATTTCTGAAGCATGACGTAATGGGGGGTGTTATCTCTTTTAGTCGAAAATCAGCCGTTTTTGCTTGAACATTAAATGCCTCCAAATGGTATTTAATTAACTTCCCGGGGTGAAGAAACCCTTTTTGAGAACTCAGAGTGAGTAAATTGGCCATTTTCATGCATTTTTAACCATTCCATAAATCTTGTGTTTAGGGCCCCTGGAAGCATGAAAATCACTTTAAACATGCTAATTTTAGCTCTAACACTGATGATCCACCTACAAATGTGAACTGCCATTCAAAAATAAAACAATTGAAATCGGACCATTTTCCACATTTCTGAAGCATGACGTAATGGGGGGGGGTGTTATCTCTTTTGTCGAAAATCAGCCGTTTTTGCTTGAACATTAAATGCCTCCAAATGGTATTTAATTAACTTCCCGGGGTGAAGGTGAGTAAATTGGCCATTTTCATGCACTTTTAACCACCCCATAAATCTTGTGTTTAGGGCCCCTGGAAGCATGAAAATCAATTTTAACATGCTAATTTTAGCTCTAACACTGATGATCCACCTACAAATGTGAACTGACGTTCAAAAATAAAACATTTGAAAACGGACCATTTTCCACATTGCTGAAGCATGACGTAATGGGGGGGTGTTATCTCTTTTGTCGAAAATCAGCAGTTTTTGCTTGAACATTAAATGCCTCCAAATAGCATTTAATTCACTTCCCGAGCCCCTGGAAGCATGAAAATCACTTTGAACATGCTAATTTAAGCTCTAACACTGATGATCCACCTACAAATGTGAACTGACGTTCAAAAATAAAACATTTGAAAACGGACCATTTTCCACATTTCTGAAGCATGACGTAATGGGGGGTGTTATCTCTTTTGTCGAAAATCAGCCGTTTTTCTTGAACATTAAATGCCTCCAAATGGTATTTAATTAACTTCCCGGGGTGAAGAAACCCTTATTGAGAACTCAGAGTGAGTAAATTGGCCATTTTCATGCACTTTTAACCATTCCATAAATCTTGTGTTTAGGGCCCATGGAAGCATGAAAATCACTTTAAACATGCTAATTTTAGCTCTAACACTGATGATCCAACTACAAATGTGAACTGACGTTCAAAAATAAAACATTTGAAAACGGACCATTTTCCACATTTCTGAAGCATGATGGAATGGGGGGGTGTTATCTCTTTTGTCAAAAATCAGCCGTTTTTGCTTGAACATTAAATGCCTCCAAATGATATTTAATTAATTACTGGGGTGAAGAAACCCTTATTGAGAACTCAGAGTGAGTAAATTGGCCATTTTCATGCACTTTTAACCATTCCATAAATCTTGTGTTTAGGGCCCATGGAAGCATGAAAATCACTTTAAACATGCTAATTTTAGCTCTAACACTGATGATCCACCTACAAATGTGAACTGACGTTCAAAAATAAAACATTTGAAAACGGACCATTTTCCACATTTCTGAAGCATGACGTAATTGGGGGGTGTTATCTCTTTTGTCGAAAATCAGCCGTTTTTGCTTGAACATTAAATGCCTCCAAATAGTATTTAATTCACTTCCCGAGCCCCTGGAAGCATGAAAATCACTTTAAACATGCTAATTTTAGCTCGAACACTGATGATCCACCTACAAATGTGAACTGACGTTCAAAAATAAAACATTTGAAAACGGACCATTTTCAACATTTCTGAAGCATGACGTAATGGGGGGGTGTTATCTCTTTTGTCAAAAATCAGCTGTTTTTGCTTGAACATTAAATGCCTCCAAATAGTATTTAATTCACTTCCCGAGCCCGGGGAAGCATGAAAATCACTTTAAACATGCTAATTTTAGCTCTAACACTGATGATCCACCTACAAATGTGAACTGACGTTCAAAAATAAAACATTTGAAAACGGACCATTTTCCACATTTCTGAAGCAGGACGTAATGGGGGGGGTGTTATCTCTTTTGTCAAAAATCAGCTGTTTTTGCTTGAACATTAAATGCATCCAAATAGTATTTAAATCACTTCCCGAGCCCCTGGAAGCATGAAAATCACTTTAAACATGCTAATTTTAGCTCTAACACTGATGATCCAACTACAAATGTGAACTGACGTTCAAAAATAAAACATTTGAAAACGGACCATTTTCCACATTTCTGAAGCATGACGGAATGGGGGGGTGTTATCTCTTTTGTCAAAAATCAGCCGTTTTTGCTTGAACATTAAATGCCTCCAAATGATATTTAATTAATTACTGGGGTGAAGAAACCCTTATTGAGAACTCAGAGTGAGTAAATTGGCCATTTTCATGCACTTTTAACCATTCCATAAATCTTGTGTTTAGGGCCCATGGAAGCATGAAAATCACTTTAAACATGCAAATTTTAGCTCTAACACTGATGATCCACCTACAAATGTGAACTGACGTTCAAAAATAAAACATTTGAAAACGGACCATTTTCCACATTTCTGAAGCATGACGTAATTGGGGGGTGTTATCTCTTTTGTCGAAAATCAGCCGTTTTTGCTTGAACATTAAATGCCTCCAAATAGTATTTAATTCACTTCCCGAGCCCCTGGAAGCATGAAAATCACTTTAAACATGCTAATTTTAGCTCGAACACTGATGATCCACCTACAAATGTGAACTGACGTTCAAAAATAAAACATTTGAAAACGGACCATTTTCCACATTTCTGAAGCATGACGTAATGGGGGGGTGTTATCTCTTTTGTCAAAAATCTGCTGTTTTTGCTTGAACATTAAATGCATCCAAATAGTATTTAAATCACTTCCCGAGCCCCTGGAAACATGAAAATCACTTTAAACATGCTAATTTTAGCTCGAAATCTGATGATCCACCTACAAATGTGAACTGACGTTCAAAAATAAAACATTTGAAAACAGACCATTTTCCACATTTCTGAAGCAGGACGTAATGGGGGGGTGTTATCTCTTTTGTCAAAAATCAGCTGTTTTTGCTTGAACATTAAATGCCTCCAAATAGTATTTAATTCACTTCCCGAGCCCGGGGAAGCATGAAAATCACTTTAAACATGCTAATTTTAGCTCTAACACTGATGATCCACCTACAAATGTGAACTGACGTTCAAAAATAAAACATTTGAAAAGGAACGATTTTCCACATTTCTGAAGCATGACGTAATGGGGGGTGTTATCTCTTTTGTCAAAAATCTGCCGTTTTTGCTTGAACATTAAATGCCTCCAAATAGTATTGAATTCACTTCCCGAGCCTCTGGAAGCATGACAATCACTTTAAACATGCTAATTTTAGCTCTAACACTGATGATCCACCTACAAATGTGAACTGACGTTCAAAAATAAAACATTTGAAAATGGACCATTTTCCACATTTCTGAAGCATGACGTAATGGGGGGGGGGTTATCTCTTTTGTCGAAAATCAGCCGTTTTTGCTTGAACATTAAATGCCTCCAAATGATATTTATTTAACTTCCCGGGGTGAAGGTGAGTAAATTGGCCATTTTCATGCACTTTTAACCATTCCATAAATCTTGTGTTTAGGGCCCCTGGAAGCATGAAAATCAATTTTAACATGCTAATTTTAGCTCTAACACTGATGATCCACCTACAAATGTGAACTGACGTTCAAAAATAAAACATTTGAAAACTGACCACTTTTTCACATTTCTGAAGCATGACGTAATGGGGGGGTGTTATCTCTTTTGTCAAAAATCTGCCGTTTTTGCTCGAACATTAAATGCCTCCAAATAGTATTTAATTCACTTCCCGAGCCCCTGGAAGCATGAAAATCACTTTAAACATGCTAATTTTAGCTCTAACACTGATGATCCACCTACAAATGTGAACTGACGTTCAAAAATAAAACATTTGAAAACAGACCATTTTCCACATTTCTGAAGCATGACGTAATGGGGGGGTGTTATCTCTTTTGTCGAAAATCAGCCGTTTTTGCTTGAACATTAAATGCCTCCAAATAGCATTTAATTCACTTCCCGAGCCCCTGGAAGCATGAAAATCACTTTAAACATGCTAATTTTAGCTCTAACACTGATGATCCACCTACAAATGTGAACTGACGTTCAAAAATAAAACATTTGAAATGGACCATTTTCCACATTTCTGAAGCATGACGTAATGGGGGGTGTTATCTCTTTTGTCGAAAATCAGCCGTTTTTGCTTGAACATTAAATGCCTCCAAATGGTATTTAATTAACTTCCCGGGGTGAAGAAACCCTTTTTGAGAACTCTGAGTGAGTAAATTGGCCATTTTCATGCATTTTTAACCATTCCATAAATCTTGTGTTTAGGGCCCATGGAAGCATGAAAATCACTTTAAACATGCTAATTTTAGCTCTAACACTGATGATCCACCTACAAATGTGAACTGCCATTCAAAAATAAAACAATTGAAATCGGACCATTTTCCACATTTCTGAAGCATGACGTAATGGGGGGGTGTTATCTCTTTTGTCGAAAATCAGCCGTTTTTGCTTGAACATTAAATGCCTCCAAATGGTATTTAATTAAATTCCCGGGGTGAAGGTGAGTAAATTGGCCATTTTCATGCACTTTTAACCACCCCATAAATCTTGTGTTTAGGGCCCCTGGAAGCATGAAAATCAATTTTAACATGCTAATTTTAGCTCTAACACTGATGATCCACCTACAAATGTGAACTGACGTTCAAAAATAAAACATTTGAAAACGGACCATTTTCCACATTGCTGAAGCATGACGTAATGGGGGGGTGTTATCTCTTTTGTCGAAAATCAGCCGTTTTTGCTTGAACATTAAATGCCTCCAAATAGCATTTAATTCACTTCCCGAGCCCCTGGAAGCATGAAAATCACTTTGAACATGCTAATTTAAGCTCTAACACTGATGATCCACCTACAAATGTGAACTGACGTTCAAAAATAAAACATTTGAAATGGACCATTTTCCACATTTCTGAAGAATGACGTAATGGGGGGTGTTATCTCTTTTGTCGAAAATCAGCCGTTTTTGCTTGAACATTAAATGCCTCCAAATGGTATTTAATTAACTTCCCGGGGTGAAGAAACCCTTTTTGAGAACTCAGAGTGAGTAAATTGGCCATTTTCATGCATTTTTAACCATTCCATAAATCTTGTGTTTATGGCCCATGGAAGCATGAAAATCACTTTAAACATGCTAATTTTAGCTCTAACACTGATGATCCACCTACAAATGTGAACTGACGTTCAAAAATAAAACATTTGAAAACAGACCATTTTCCACATTTCTGAAGCAGGACGTAATGGGGGGGTGTTATCTCTTTTGTCAAAAATCTGCCGTTTTTGCTTGAACATTAAATGCCTCCAAATAGTATTTAATTCACTTCCCGAGCCCCTGGAAGCATGAAAATCACTTTAAACATGCTAATTTTAGCTCTAACACTGATGATCCACCTACAAATGTGAACTGACGTTCAAAAATAAAACATTTGAAAACAGACCATTTTCCACATTTCTGAAGCATGACGTAATGGGGGAGTGTTATCTCTTTTGTCGAAAATCAGCCGTTTTTGCTTGAACATTAAATGCCTCCAAATGATATTTAATTAACTTCCCGGGGTGAAGGTGAGTAAATTGGCCATTTTCATGCACTTTTAACCATTCCATAAATCTTGTGTTTAGGGCCCCTGGAAGCATGAAAATCAATTTTAACATGCTAATTTTAGCTCTAACACTGATGATCCACCTACAAATGTGAACTGACGTTCAAAAATAAAACATTTGAAAACTGACCACTTTTTCACATTTCTGAAACATGACGTAATGGGGGGGTGTTATCTCTTTTGTCAAAAATCTGCCGTTTTTGCTTGAACATTAAATGCCTCCAAATAGTATTTAATTCACTTCCCGAGCCCCTGGAAGCATGAAAATCACTTTAAACATGCTAATTTTAGCTCTAACACTGATGATCCACCTACAAATGTGAACTGACGTTCAAAAATAAAACATTTGAAAACAGACCATTTTCCACATTTCTGAAGCATGACGTAATGGGGGGGTGTTATCTCTTTTGTCGAAAATCAGCCGTTTTTGCTTGAACATTAAATGCCTCCAAATAGTATTTAATTCACTTCCCGAGCCCCTGGAAGCATGAAAATCACTTTAAACATGCTAATTTAAGCTCTAACACTGATGATCCACCTACAAATGTGAACTGACGTTAAAAAATAAAACATTTGAAAACGGACCATTTTCCACATTTCTGAAGCATGACGTAATGGGGGGTGTTATCTCTTTTAGTCGAAAATCAGCCGTTTTTGCTTGAACATTAAATGCCTCCAAATGGTATTTAATTAACTTCCCGGGGTGAAGAAACCCTTTTTGAGAACTCAGAGTGAGTAAATTGGCCATTTTCATGCATTTTTAACCATTCCATAAATCTTGTGTTTAGGGCCCCTGGAAGCATGAAAATCACTTTAAACATGCTAATTTTAGCTCTAACACTGATGATCCACCTACAAATGTGAACTGCCATTCAAAAATAAAACAATTGAAATCGGACCATTTTCCACATTTCTGAAGCATGACGTAATGGGGGGGGGTGTTATCTCTTTTGTCGAAAATCAGCCGTTTTTGCTTGAACATTAAATGCCTCCAAATGGTATTTAATTAACTTCCCGGGGTGAAGGTGAGTAAATTGGCCATTTTCATGCACTTTTAACCACCCCATAAATCTTGTGTTTAGGGCCCCTGGAAGCATGAAAATCAATTTTAACATGCTAATTTTAGCTCTAACACTGATGATCCACCTACAAATGTGAACTGACGTTCAAAAATAAAACATTTGAAAACGGACCATTTTCCACATTGCTGAAGCATGACGTAATGGGGGGGTGTTATCTCTTTTGTCGAAAATCAGCAGTTTTTGCTTGAACATTAAAT
This sequence comes from Lissotriton vulgaris, assembly GCF_964263255.1. Lineage (NCBI taxonomy): Eukaryota > Metazoa > Chordata > Amphibia > Caudata > Salamandridae > Lissotriton > Lissotriton vulgaris. The sequence goes on from NC_141698.1 coordinate 314,301,974, forward strand.
GCCTCCAAATAGCATTTAATTCACTTCCCGAGCCCCTGGAAGCATGAAAATCACTTTGAACATGCTAATTTAAGCTCTAACACTGATGATCCACCTACAAATGTGAACTGACGTTCAAAAATAAAACATTTGAAAACGGACCATTTTCCACATTTCTGAAGCATGACGTAATGGGGGGTGTTATCTCTTTTGTCGAAAATCAGCCGTTTTTCTTGAACATTAAATGCCTCCAAATGGTATTTAATTAACTTCCCGGGGTGAAGAAACCCTTATTGAGAACTCAGAGTGAGTAAATTGGCCATTTTCATGCACTTTTAACCATTCCATAAATCTTGTGTTTAGGGCCCATGGAAGCATGAAAATCACTTTAAACATGCTAATTTTAGCTCTAACACTGATGATCCAACTACAAATGTGAACTGACGTTCAAAAATAAAACATTTGAAAACGGACCATTTTCCACATTTCTGAAGCATGATGGAATGGGGGGGTGTTATCTCTTTTGTCAAAAATCAGCCGTTTTTGCTTGAACATTAAATGCCTCCAAATGATATTTAATTAATTACTGGGGTGAAGAAACCCTTATTGAGAACTCAGAGTGAGTAAATTGGCCATTTTCATGCACTTTTAACCATTCCATAAATCTTGTGTTTAGGGCCCATGGAAGCATGAAAATCACTTTAAACATGCTAATTTTAGCTCTAACACTGATGATCCACCTACAAATGTGAACTGACGTTCAAAAATAAAACATTTGAAAACGGACCATTTTCCACATTTCTGAAGCATGACGTAATTGGGGGGTGTTATCTCTTTTGTCGAAAATCAGCCGTTTTTGCTTGAACATTAAATGCCTCCAAATAGTATTTAATTCACTTCCCGAGCCCCTGGAAGCATGAAAATCACTTTAAACATGCTAATTTTAGCTCGAACACTGATGATCCACCTACAAATGTGAACTGACGTTCAAAAATAAAACATTTGAAAACGGACCATTTTCAACATTTCTGAAGCATGACGTAATGGGGGGGTGTTATCTCTTTTGTCAAAAATCAGCTGTTTTTGCTTGAACATTAAATGCCTCCAAATAGTATTTAATTCACTTCCCGAGCCCGGGGAAGCATGAAAATCACTTTAAACATGCTAATTTTAGCTCTAACACTGATGATCCACCTACAAATGTGAACTGACGTTCAAAAATAAAACATTTGAAAACGGACCATTTTCCACATTTCTGAAGCAGGACGTAATGGGGGGGGTGTTATCTCTTTTGTCAAAAATCAGCTGTTTTTGCTTGAACATTAAATGCATCCAAATAGTATTTAAATCACTTCCCGAGCCCCTGGAAGCATGAAAATCACTTTAAACATGCTAATTTTAGCTCTAACACTGATGATCCAACTACAAATGTGAACTGACGTTCAAAAATAAAACATTTGAAAACGGACCATTTTCCACATTTCTGAAGCATGACGGAATGGGGGGGTGTTATCTCTTTTGTCAAAAATCAGCCGTTTTTGCTTGAACATTAAATGCCTCCAAATGATATTTAATTAATTACTGGGGTGAAGAAACCCTTATTGAGAACTCAGAGTGAGTAAATTGGCCATTTTCATGCACTTTTAACCATTCCATAAATCTTGTGTTTAGGGCCCATGGAAGCATGAAAATCACTTTAAACATGCAAATTTTAGCTCTAACACTGATGATCCACCTACAAATGTGAACTGACGTTCAAAAATAAAACATTTGAAAACGGACCATTTTCCACATTTCTGAAGCATGACGTAATTGGGGGGTGTTATCTCTTTTGTCGAAAATCAGCCGTTTTTGCTTGAACATTAAATGCCTCCAAATAGTATTTAATTCACTTCCCGAGCCCCTGGAAGCATGAAAATCACTTTAAACATGCTAATTTTAGCTCGAACACTGATGATCCACCTACAAATGTGAACTGACGTTCAAAAATAAAACATTTGAAAACGGACCATTTTCCACATTTCTGAAGCATGACGTAATGGGGGGGTGTTATCTCTTTTGTCAAAAATCTGCTGTTTTTGCTTGAACATTAAATGCATCCAAATAGTATTTAAATCACTTCCCGAGCCCCTGGAAACATGAAAATCACTTTAAACATGCTAATTTTAGCTCGAAATCTGATGATCCACCTACAAATGTGAACTGACGTTCAAAAATAAAACATTTGAAAACAGACCATTTTCCACATTTCTGAAGCAGGACGTAATGGGGGGGTGTTATCTCTTTTGTCAAAAATCAGCTGTTTTTGCTTGAACATTAAATGCCTCCAAATAGTATTTAATTCACTTCCCGAGCCCGGGGAAGCATGAAAATCACTTTAAACATGCTAATTTTAGCTCTAACACTGATGATCCACCTACAAATGTGAACTGACGTTCAAAAATAAAACATTTGAAAAGGAACGATTTTCCACATTTCTGAAGCATGACGTAATGGGGGGTGTTATCTCTTTTGTCAAAAATCTGCCGTTTTTGCTTGAACATTAAATGCCTCCAAATAGTATTGAATTCACTTCCCGAGCCTCTGGAAGCATGACAATCACTTTAAACATGCTAATTTTAGCTCTAACACTGATGATCCACCTACAAATGTGAACTGACGTTCAAAAATAAAACATTTGAAAATGGACCATTTTCCACATTTCTGAAGCATGACGTAATGGGGGGGGGGTTATCTCTTTTGTCGAAAATCAGCCGTTTTTGCTTGAACATTAAATGCCTCCAAATGATATTTATTTAACTTCCCGGGGTGAAGGTGAGTAAATTGGCCATTTTCATGCACTTTTAACCATTCCATAAATCTTGTGTTTAGGGCCCCTGGAAGCATGAAAATCAATTTTAACATGCTAATTTTAGCTCTAACACTGATGATCCACCTACAAATGTGAACTGACGTTCAAAAATAAAACATTTGAAAACTGACCACTTTTTCACATTTCTGAAGCATGACGTAATGGGGGGGTGTTATCTCTTTTGTCAAAAATCTGCCGTTTTTGCTCGAACATTAAATGCCTCCAAATAGTATTTAATTCACTTCCCGAGCCCCTGGAAGCATGAAAATCACTTTAAACATGCTAATTTTAGCTCTAACACTGATGATCCACCTACAAATGTGAACTGACGTTCAAAAATAAAACATTTGAAAACAGACCATTTTCCACATTTCTGAAGCATGACGTAATGGGGGGGTGTTATCTCTTTTGTCGAAAATCAGCCGTTTTTGCTTGAACATTAAATGCCTCCAAATAGCATTTAATTCACTTCCCGAGCCCCTGGAAGCATGAAAATCACTTTAAACATGCTAATTTTAGCTCTAACACTGATGATCCACCTACAAATGTGAACTGACGTTCAAAAATAAAACATTTGAAATGGACCATTTTCCACATTTCTGAAGCATGACGTAATGGGGGGTGTTATCTCTTTTGTCGAAAATCAGCCGTTTTTGCTTGAACATTAAATGCCTCCAAATGGTATTTAATTAACTTCCCGGGGTGAAGAAACCCTTTTTGAGAACTCTGAGTGAGTAAATTGGCCATTTTCATGCATTTTTAACCATTCCATAAATCTTGTGTTTAGGGCCCATGGAAGCATGAAAATCACTTTAAACATGCTAATTTTAGCTCTAACACTGATGATCCACCTACAAATGTGAACTGCCATTCAAAAATAAAACAATTAAAATCGGACCATTTTCCACATTTCTGAAGCATGACGTAATGGGGGGGTGTTATCTCTTTTGTCGAAAATCAGCCGTTTTTGCTTGAACATTAAATGCCTCCAAATGGTATTTAATTAAATTCCCGGGGTGAAGGTGAGTAAATTGGCCATTTTCATGCACTTTTAACCACCCCATAAATCTTGTGTTTAGGGCCCCTGGAAGCATGAAAATCAATTTTAACATGCTAATTTTAGCTCTAACACTGATGATCCACCTACAAATGTGAACTGACGTTCAAAAATAAAACATTTGAAAACGGACCATTTTCCACATTGCTGAAGCATGACGTAATGGGGGGGTGTTATCTCTTTTGTCGAAAATCAGCCGTTTTTGCTTGAACATTAAATGCCTCCAAATAGCATTTAATTCACTTCCCGAGCCCCTGGAAGCATGAAAATCACTTTGAACATGCTAATTTAAGCTCTAACACTGATGATCCACCTACAAATGTGAACTGACGTTCAAAAATAAAACATTTGAAATGGACCATTTTCCACATTTCTGAAGAATGACGTAATGGGGGGTGTTATCTCTTTTGTCGAAAATCAGCCGTTTTTGCTTGAACATTAAATGCCTCCAAATGGTATTTAATTAACTTCCCGGGGTGAAGAAACCCTTTTTGAGAACTCAGAGTGAGTAAATTGGCCATTTTCATGCATTTTTAACCATTCCATAAATCTTGTGTTTATGGCCCATGGAAGCATGAAAATCACTTTAAACATGCTAATTTTAGCTCTAACACTGATGATCCACCTACAAATGTGAACTGACGTTCAAAAATAAAACATTTGAAAACAGACCATTTTCCACATTTCTGAAGCATGACGTAATGGGGGGGGGTGTTATCTCTTTTGTCAAAAATCAGCTGTTTTTGCTTGAACATTAAATGCCTCCAAATAGTATTTAATTCACTTCCCGAGCCCCGGGAAGCATGAAAATCACTTCAAACATGCTAATTTTAGCTCTAACACTGATGATCCACCTACAAATGTGAACTGACGTTCAAAAATAAAACATTTGAAAACGAACCATTTTCCACATTTCTGAAGCATGACGTAATGGGGGGTGTTATCTCTTTTGTCGAAAATCAGCCGTTTTTGCTTGAACATTAAATGCCTCCAACTAGTATTTAATTCACTTCCCGAGCCCCTGGAAGCATGAAAATCACTTTAAACATGTTAATTTTAGCTCTAACACTGATGATCCACCTACAAATGTGAACTGCCATTCAAAAATAAAACAATTGAAATCGGACCATTTTCCACATTTCTGAAGCATAACGTAATGGGGGGGGGGGTGTTATCTCTTTTGTCGAAAATCAGCCGTTTTTGCTTGAACATTAAATGCCTCCAAATGGTATTTAATTAACTTCCCGGGGTGAAGGTGAGTAAATTGGCCATTTTCATGCACTTTTAACCACCCCATAAATCTTGTGTTTAGGGCCCCTGGAAGCATGAAAATCAATTTTAACATGCTAATTTTAGCTCTAACACTGATGATCCACCTACAAATGTGAACTGACGTTCAAAAATAAAACATTTGAAAACGGACCATTTTCCACATTGCTGAAGCATGACGTAATGGGGGGTGTTATCTCTTTTGTCGAAAATCAGCCGTTTTTCTTGAACATTAAATGCCTCCAAATGGTATTTAATTAACTTCCCGGGGTCTAGAAACCCTTTTTGAGAACTCAGAGTGAGTAAATTGGCCATTTTCATGCATTTTTAACCATTCCATAAATCTTGTGTTTAGGGCCCCTGGAAGCATGAAAATCACTTTAAACATGCTAATTTTAGCTCTAACACTGATGATCCACCTACAAATGTGAACTGACGTTCAAAAATAAACATTTGAAAACTGACCATTTTCCACATTTCTGAAGCATGACGGAATGGGGGGGTGTTATCTCTTTTGTCGAAAACCAGCCGTTTTTGCTTGAAATTTAAATCTCTCCAATGGTATTTAATTAACTTCCCGGGGTGAAGAAACCCTTTTTGAGAACTCAGAGTGAGTAAATTGGCCATTTTCATGCACTTTTAACCATTCCATAAATCTTGTGTTTAGGGCCCATGGAAGCATGAAAATCACTTTAAACATGCTAATTTTAGCTCTAACACTGATGATCCACCTACAAATGTGAACTGACGTTCAAAAATAAAACATTTGAAAACGGACCATTTTTCACATTTCTGAAGCATGACTTAATTGGGGGGTGTTATCTCTTTTGTCGAAAATCAGCCGTTTTTGCTTGAACATTAAATGCCTCCAAATAGTATTTAATTCACTTCCCGAGCCCCTGGAAGCATGAAAATCACTTTAAACATGCTAATTTTAGCTCTAACACTGATGATCCACCTACAAATGTGAACTGACGTTCAAAAATAAAACATTTGAAAACAGACCATTTTCCACATTTCTGAAGCAGGACGTAATGGGGGGGTGTTATCTCTTTTGTCGAAAATCAGCCGTTTTTGCTTGAACATTAAATGCCTCCAAATGGTATTTAATTAATTACCGGGGTGAAGAAACCCTTTTTGAGAACTCAGAGTGAGTAAATTGGCCATTTTCATGCACTTTTAACCATTCCATAAATCTTGTGTTTAGGGCCCCTGGAAGCGTGAAAATCACTTTACACATGCTAATTTTAGCTCTAACACTGATGATCCACCTACAAATGTGAACTGACGTTCAAAAATAAAACATTTGAAAACGGACCATTTTCCACATTTCTGAAGCATGACGTAATGGGGGGGTGTTATCTCTTTTGTCAAAAATCTGCTGTTTTTGCTTGAACATTAAATGCCTCCAAATAGTATTTAAATCACTTCCCGAGCCCCTGGAAACATGAAAATCACTTTAAACATGCTAATTTTAGCTCGAAAACTGATGATCCACCTACAAAAGTGAACTGACGTTCAAAAATAAAACATTTGAAAACAGACCATTTTCCACATTTCTGAAGGAGGACGTAATGGGGGGGTGTTAACTCTTTTGTCAAAAATCAGCTGTTTTTGCTTGAACATTAAATGCCTCCAAATAGTATTTAATTCACTTCCCGAGCCCGGGGAAGCATGAAAATCACTTTAAACATGCTAATTTTAGCTCTAACACTGATGATCCACCTACAAATGTGAACTGACGTTCAAAAATAAAACATTTGAAAACGGACCATTTTCCACATTTCTGAAGCATGACGTAATGGGGGGTGTTATCTCTTTTGTCGAAAATCTGCAGTTTTTGCTTGAACATTAAATGCCTCCAAATAGTATTTAATTCACTTCCCGAGCCCCTGGAAGCATGAAAATCACTTTAAACATGCTAATTTTAGCTCTAACACTGATGATCCACCTACAAATGTGAACTGACGTTCAAAAATAAAACATTTGAAAATGGACCATTTTCCACATTTCTGAAGCATGACGGGGTGTTATCTCTTTTGTCGAAAATCAGCCGTTTTTGCTTGAACATTAAATGCCTCCAAATGGTATTTAATTACCTTCCCGGGGTGAAGAAACCCTTTTTGAGAACTCAGAGTGAGTAAATTGGCCATTTTCATGCACTTTTAACCATTCCATAAATCTTGTGTTTAGGGCCCCTGGAAGCATGAACATCACTTTAAACATGCTAATTTTAGCTCTAACACTGATGATCCACCTACAAATGTGAACTGACAATCAAAAATAAAACATTTGAAAACGGACCATTTTCCACATTTCTGAAGCATGACGTAATTGGGGGGTGTTATCTCTTTTGTCGAAAATCAGCCGTTTTTGCTCGAACATTAAATGCCTCCAAATGGTATTTAATTAACTTCCTGGGCCCCTGGAAGCATGAAAATCACTTTAAACATGCTAATTTTAGCTCTAACACTGATGATCCACCTACAAATGTGAACTGACGTTCAAAAATAAAACATTTGAAAACGGACCATTTTCCACATTTCTGAAGCATGACGTAATGGGGGGTGTTATCTCTTTTGTCGAAAATCAGCCGTTTTTCTTGAACATTAAATGCCTCCAAATGGTATTTAATTAACTTCCCGGGGTGAAGAAACCCTTTTTGAGAACTCAGAGTGAGTAAATTGTCCATTTTCATGCATTTTTAACCATTCCATAAATCTTGTGTTTAGGGCCCCTGGAAGCATGAAAATCACTTTAAACATGCTAATTTTAGCTCTAACACTGATGATCCAACTACAAATGTGAACTGACGTTCAAAAATAAAACATTTGAAAACGGACCATTTTCCACATTTCTGAAGCATGATGGAATGGGGGGGTGTTATCTCTTTTGTCAAAAATCAGCCGTTTTTGCTTGAACATTAAATGCCTCCAAATGATATTTAATTAATTACTGGGGTGAAGAAACCCTTATTGAGAACTCAGAGTGAGTAAATTGGCCATTTTCATGCACTTTCAACCATTCCATAAATCTTGTGTTTAGGGCCCATGGAAGCATGAAAATCACTTTAAACATGCTAATTTTAGCTCTAACTGATGATCCACCTACAAATGTGAACTGACGTTCAAAAATAAAACATTTGAAAACGGACCATTTTCCACATTTCTGAAGCATGACGTAATTGGGGGGTGTTATCTCTTTTGTCAAAAATCAGCCGTTTTTGCTTGAACATTAAATGCCTCCAAATAGTATTTAATTCACTTCCCGAGCCCCTGGAAGCATGAAAATCACTTTAAACATGCTAATTTTAGCTCGAACACTGATGATCCACCTACAAATGTGAACTGACGTTCAAAAATAAAACATTTGAAAACGGACCATTTTCAACATTTCTGAAGCATGACGTAATGGGGGGGTGTTATCTCTTTTGTCAAAAATCTGCTGTTTTTGCTTGAACATTAAATGCATCCAAATAGTATTTAAATCACTTCCCGAGCCCCTGGAAACATGAAAATCACTTTAAACATGCTAATTTTAGCTCGAAATCTGATGATCCACCTACAAATGTGAACTGACGTTCAAAAATAAAACATTTGAAAACAGACCATTTTCCACATTTCTGAAGCAGGACGTAATGGGGGGGTGTTATCTCTTTTGTCAAAAATCAGCTGTTTTTGCTTGAACATTAAATGCCTCCAAATAGTATTTAATTCACTTCCCGAGCCCGGGGAAGCATGAAAATCACTTTAAACATGCTAATTTTAGCTCTAACACTGATGATCCACCTACAAATGTGAACTGACGTTCAAAAATAAAACATTTGAAAACGGACCATTTTCCACATTTCTGAAGCAGGACGTAATGGGGGGGGTGTTATCTCTTTTGTCAAAAATCAGCTGTTTTTGCTTGAACATTAAATGCATCCAAATAGTATTTAAATCACTTCCCGAGCCCCTGGAAGCATGAAAATCACTTTAAACATGCTAATTTTAGCTCTAACACTGATGATCCAACTACAAATGTGAACTGACGTTCAAAAATAAAACATTTGAAAACGGACCATTTTCCACATTTCTGAAGCATGACGGAATGGGGGGGTGTTATCTCTTTTGTCAAAAATCAGCCGTTTTTGCTTGAACATTAAATGCCTCCAAATGATATTTAATTAATTACTGGGGTGAAGAAACCCTTATTGAGAACTCAGAGTGAGTAAATTGGCCATTTTCATGCACTTTTAACCATTCCATAAATCTTGTGTTTAGGGCCCATGGAAGCATGAAAATCACTTTAAACATGCTAATTTTAGCTCGAACACTGATGATCCACCTACAAATGTGAACTGACGTTCAAAAATAAAACATTTGAAAACGGACCATTTTCCACATTTCTGAAGCATGACGTAATGGGGGGGTGTTATCTCTTTTGTCAAAAATCTGCTGTTTTTGCTTGAACATTAAATGCATCCAAATAGTATTTAAATCACTTCCCGAGCCCCTGGAAACATGAAAATCACTTTAAACATGCTAATTTTAGCTCGAAATCTGATGATCCACCTACAAATGTGAACTGACGTTCAAAAATAAAACATTTGAAAACAGACCATTTTCCACATTTCTGAAGCAGGACGTAATGGGGTGGTGTTATCTCTTTTGTCAAAAATCAGCTGTTTTTGCTTGAACATTAAATGCCTCCAAATAGTATTTAATTCACTTCCCGAGCCCGGGGAAGCATGAAAATCACTTTAAACATGCTAATTTTAGCTCTAACACTGATGATCCACCTACAAATGTGAACTGACGTTCAAAAATAAAACATTTGAAAAGGAACGATTTTCCACATTTCTGAAGCATGACGTAATGGGGGGTGTTATCTCTTTTGTCAAAAATCTGCCGTTTTTGCTTGAACATTAAATGCCTCCAAATAGTATTGAATTCACTTCCCGAGCCTCTGGAAGCATGACAATCACTTTAAACATGCTAATTTTAGCTCTAACACTGATGATCCACCTACAAATGTGAACTGACGTTCAAAAATAAAACATTTGAAAATGGACCATTTTCCACATTTCTGAAGCATGACGTAATGGGGGGGGGGTTATCTCTTTTGTCGAAAATCAGCCGTTTTTGCTTGAACATTAAATGCCTCCAAATGATATTTAATTAACTTCCCGGGGTGAAGGTGAGTAAATTGGCCATTTTCATGCACTTTTAACCATTCCATAAATCTTGTGTTTAGGGCCCCTGGAAGCATGAAAATCAATTTTAACATGCTAATTTTAGCTCTAACACTGATGATCCACCTACAAATGTGAACTGACGTTCAAAAATAAAACATTTGAAAACTGACCACTTTTTCACATTTCTGAAGCATGACGTAATGGGGGGGTGTTATCTCTTTTGTCAAAAATCTGCCGTTTTTGCTTGAACAATAAATGCCTCCAAATAGTATTTAATTCACTTCCCGAGCCCCTGGAAGCATGAAAATCACTTTAAACATGCTAATTTTAGCTCTAACACTGATGATCCACCTACAAATGTGAACTGACGTTCAAAAATAAAACATTTGAAAACAGACCATTTTCCACATTTCTAAAGCATGACGTAATGGGGGGGTGTTATCTCTTTTGTCGAAAATCAGCCGTTTTTGCTTGAACATTAAATGCCTCCAAATAGCATTTAATTCACTTCCCGAGCCCCTGGAAGCATGAAAATCACTTTAAACATGCTAATTTTAGCTCTAACACTGATGATCCACCTACAAATGTGAACTGACGTTCAAAAATAAAACATTTGAAATGGACCATTTTCCACATTTCTGAAGCATGACGTAATGGGGGGTGTTATCTCTTTTGTCGAAAATCAGCCGTTTTTGCTTGAACATTAGATGCCTCCAAATGGTATTTAATTAACTTCCCGGGGTGAAGAAACCCTTTTTGAGAACTCTGAGTGAGTAAATTGGCCATTTTCATGCATTTTTAACCATTCCATAAATCTTGTGTTTAGGGCCCATGGAAGCATGAAAATCACTTTAAACATGCTAATTTTAGCTCTAACACTGATGATCCACCTACAAATGTGAACTGCCATTCAAAAATAAAACAATTGAAATCGGACCATTTTCCACATTTCTGAAGCATGACGTAATGGGGGGGTGTTATCTCTTTTGTCGAAAATCAGCCGTTTTTGCTTGAACATTAAATGCCTCCAAATGGTATTTAATTAACTTCCCGGGGTGAAGGTGAGTAAATTGGCCATTTTCATGCACTTTTAACCACCCCATAAATCTTGTGTTTAGGGCCCCTGGAAGCATGAAAATCAATTTTAACATGCTAATTTTAGCTCTAACACTGATGATCCACCTACAAATGTGAACTGACGTTCAAAAATAAAACATTTGAAAACGGACCATTTTCCACATTGCTGAAGCATGACGTAATGGGGGGGTGTTATCTCTTTTGTCGAAAATCAGTCGTTTTTGCTTGAACATTAAATGCCTCCAAATAGCATTTAATTCACTTCCCGAGCCCCTGGAAGCATGAAAATCACTTTGAACATGCTAATTTAAGCTCTAACACTGATGATCCACCTACAAATGTGAACTGACGTTCAAAAATAAAACATTTGAAATGGACCATTTTCCACATTTCTGAAGAATGACGTAATGGGGGGTGTTATCTCTTTTGTCGAAAATCAGCCGTTTTTGCTTGAACATTAAATGCCTCCAAATGGTATTTAATTAACTTCCCGGGGTGAAGAAACCCTTTTTGAGAACTCAGAGTGAGTAAATTGGCCATTTTCATGCATTTTTAACCATTCCATAAATCTTGTGTTTAGGGCCCATGGAAGCATGAAAATCACTTTAAACATGCTAATTTTAGCTCTAACACTGATGATCCACCTACAAATGTGAACTGACGTTCAAAAATAAAACATTTGAAAACAGACCATTTTCCACATTTCTGAAGCATGACGTAATGGGGGGGGGGTGTTATCTCTTTTGTCAAAAATCAGCTGTTTTTGCTTGAACATTAAATGCCTCCAAATAGTATTTAATTCACTTCCCGAGCCCCGGGAAGCATGAAAATCACTTCAAACATGCTAATTTTAGCTCTAACACTGATGATCCACCTACAAATGTGAACTGACGTTCAAAAATAAAACATTTGAAAACGAACCATTTTCCACATTTCTGAAGCATGACGTAATGGGGGGTGTTATCTCTTTTGTCGAAAATCAGCCGTTTTTGCTTGAACATTAAATGCCTCCAACTAGTATTTAATTCACTTCCCGAGCCCCTGGAAGCATGAAAATCACTTTAAACATGTTAATTTTAGCTCTAACACTGATGATCCACCTACAAATGTGAACTGCCATTCAAAAATAAAACAATTGAAATCGGACCATTTTCCACATTTCTGAAGCATGACGTAATGGGGGGGGGGGGGTGTTATCTCTTTTGTCGAAAATCAGCCGTTTTTGCTTGAACATTAAATGCCTCCAAATGGTATTTAATTAACTTCCCGGGGTGAAGGTGAGTAAATTGGCCATTTTCATGCACTTTTAACCACCCCATAAATCTTGTGTTTAGGGCCCCTGGAAGCATGAAAATCAATTTTAACATGCTAATTTTAGCTCTAACACTGATGATCCACCTACAAATGTGAACTGACGTTCAAAAATAAAACATTTGAAAACGGACCATTTTCCACATTGCTGAAGCATGACGTAATGGGGGGTGTTATCTCTTTTGTCGAAAATCAGCCGTTTTTCTTGAACATTAAATGCCTCCAAATGGTATTTAATTAACTTCCCGGGGTCTAGAAACCCTTTTTGAGAACTCAGAGTGAGTAAATTGGCCATTTTCATGCATTTTTAACCATTCCATAAATCTTGTGTTTAGGGCCCCTGGAAGCATGAAAATCACTTTAAACATGCTAATTTTAGCTCTAACACTGATGATCCACCTACAAATGTGAACTGACGTTCAAAAATAAACATTTGAAAACTGACCATTTTCCACATTTCTGAAGCATGACGGAATGGGGGGGTGTTATCTCTTTTGTCGAAAACCAGCCGTTTTTGCTTGAAATTTAAATCTCTCAAATGGTATTTAATTAACTTCCCGGGGTGAAGAAACCCTTTTTGAGAACTCAGAGTGAGTAAATTGGCCATTTTCATGCACTTTTAACCATTCCATAAATCTTGTGTTTAGGGCCCATGGAAGCATGAAAATCACTTTAAACATGCTAATTTTAGCTCTAACACTGATGATCCACCTACAAATGTGAACTGACGTTCAAAAATAAAACATTTGAAAACAGACCATTTTCCACATTTCTGAAGCAGGACGTAATGGGGGGGTGTTATCTCTTTTGTCGAAAATCAGCCGTTTTTGCTTGAACATTAAATGCGTCCAAATGGTATTTAATTAATTACCGGGGTGAAGAAACCCTTTTTGAGAACTCAGAGTGAGTAAATTGGCCATTTTCATGCACTTTTAACCATTCCATAAATCTTGTGTTTAGGGCCCCTGGAAGCGTGAAAATCACTTTACACATGCTAATTTTAGCTCTAACACTGATGATCCACCTACAAATGTGAACTGACGTTCAAAAATAAAACATTTGAAAACGGACCATTTTCCACATTTCTGAAGCATGACGTAATGGGGGGGTGTTATCTCTTTTGTCAAAAATCTGCTGTTTTTGCTTGAACATTAAATGCCTCCAAATAGTATTTAAATCACTTCCCGAGCCCCTGGAAACATGAAAATCACTTTAAACATGCTAATTTTAGCTCTAACACTGATGATCCACCTACAAATGTGAACTGACGTTCAAAAATAAAACATTTGAAAACGGACCATTTTCCACATTTCTGAAGCATGACGTAATGGGGGGTGTTATCTCTTTTGTCGAAAATCTGCAGTTTTTGCTTGAACATTAAATGCCTCCAAATAGTATTTAATTCACTTCCCGAGCCCCTGGAAGCATGAAAATCACTTTAAACATGCTAATTTTAGCTCTAACACTGATGATCCACCTACAAATGTGAACTGACGTTCAAAAATAAAACATTTGAAAATGGACCATTTTCCACATTTCTGAAGCATGACGGGGTGTTATCTCTTTTGTCGAAAATCAGCCGTTTTTGCTTGAACATTAAATGCCTCCAAATGGTATTTAATTACCTTCCCGGGGTGAAGAAACCCTTTTTGAGAACTCAGAGTGAGTAAATTGGCCATTTTCATGCACTTTTAACCATTCCATAAATCTTGTGTTTAGGGCCCCTGGAAGCATGAACATCACTTTAAACATGCTAATTTTAGCTCTAACACTGATGATCCACCTACAAATGTGAACTGACAATCAAAAATAAAACATTTGAAAACGGACCATTTTCCACATTTCTGAAGCATGACGTAATTGGGGGGTGTTATCTCTTTTGTCGAAAATCAGCCGTTTTTGCTCGAACATTAAATGCCTCCAAATGGTATTTAATTAACTTCCTGGGCCCCTGGAAGCATGAAAATCACTTTAAACATGCTAATTTTAGCTCTAACACTGATGATCCACCTACAAATGTGAACTGACGTTCAAAAATAAAACATTTGAAAACAGACCATTTTCCACATTTCTGAAGCAGGACGTCATGGGGGGGTGTTATCTCTTTTGTCGAAAATCAGCCATTTTTGCTTGAACATTAAATGCCTCCAAATGGTATTTAATTAATTACCGGGGTGAAAAAACCCTTTTTGAGAACTCAGAGTGAGTAAATTGGCCATTTTCATGCACTTTTAACCATTCCATAAATCTTGTGTTTAGGGCCCCTGGAAGCGTGAAAATCACTTTAAACATGCTAATTTTAGCTCTAACACTGATGATCCACCTACAAATGTGAACTGACGTTCAAAAATAAAACATTTGAAAACTGACCATTTTCCACATTTCTGAAGCATGACGTAATGGGGGGGGGGGGTGTTATCTCTTTTGTCAAAAATCTGCTGTTTTTGCTTGAACATTAAATGCCTCCAAATAGTATTTAAATCACTTCCCGAGCCCCTGGAAACATGAAAATCACTTTAAACATGCTAATTTTAGCTCGAAAACTGATGATCCACCTACAAATGTGAACTGACGTTCAAAAATAAAACATTTGAAAACAGACCATTTCCCACATTTCTGAAGCAGGACGTAATGGGGGGGTGTTATCTCTTTTGTCAAAAATCAGCTGTTTTTGCTTGAACATTAAATGCCTCCAAATAGTATTTAATTCACTTCCCGAGCCCGGGGAAGCATGAAAATCACTTTAAACATGCTAATTTTAGCTCTAACACTGATGATCCACCTACAAATGTGAACTGACGTTCAAAAATAAAACATTTGAAAACGGACCATTTTCCACATTTCTGAAGCATGACGGAATGGGGGGTGTTATCTCTTTTGTCGAAAATCAGACGTTTTTGCTTGCACATTAAATGCCTCCAAATGGTATTTAATTAATTACCGGGGTGAAGAAACCCTTTTTGAGAACTCAGAGTGAGTAAATTGGCCATTTTCATGCACTTTTAACCATTCCATAAATCTTGTGTTTAGGGCCCCTGGAAGCATGAAAATCACTTTAAACATGCTAATTTTAGCTCTAACACTGATGATCCACCTACAAATGTGAACTGACATTCAAAAATAAAACATTTGAAAACAGACCATTTTCCACATTTCTGAAGCATGACGTAATGGGGGGGTGTTATCTCTTTTGTCAAAAATCAGCTGTTTTTGCTTGAACATTAACTGCCTCCAAATAGTATTTAATTCACTTCCCGAGCCCCGGGAAGCATGAAAATCACTTTAAACATGCTAATTTTAGCTCTAACACTGATGATCCACCTACAAATGTGAACTGACGTTCAAAAATAAAACATTTGAAAACGAACCATTTTCCACATTTCTGAAGCATGACGTAATGGGGGGTGTTATCTCTTTTGTCGAAAATCAGCTGTTTTTGCTTGAACATTAAATGCCTCCAAATAGTATTTAATTCACTTCCCGAGCCCCTGGAAGCATGAAAATCACTTTAAACATGCTAATTTTAGCTCTAACACTGATGATCCACCTACAAATGTGAACTGACGTTCAAAAATAAAACATTTGAAAATGGACCATTTTCCACATTTCTGAAGCATGACGTAATGGGGGGGTGTTATCTCTTTTGTCGAAAATCAGCCGTTTTTGCTTGAACATTAAATGCCTCCAAATGGTATTTAATTAACTTCCCGGGGTGAAGAAACCCTTTTTGAGAACTCAGAGTGAGTAAATTGGCCATTTTCATGCATTTTTAACCATTCCATAAATCTTGTGTTTAGGGCCCCTGGAAGCATGAAAATCACTTTAAACATGCTAATTTTAGCTCTAACACTGATGATCCACCTACAAATGTGAACTGGCGTTCAAAAATAAAACATTTGAAAACAGACCATTTTCCACATTTCTGAAGCATGACGGAATGGGGGGGTGTTATCTCTTTTGTCGAAAATCAGCCGTTTTTGCTTGAACATTAAATGCCTCCAAATGATATTTAATTAATTACCGGGGTGAAGAAACCCTTTTTGAGAACTCAGAGTGAGTAAATTGGCCATTTTCATGCACTTTTAACCATTCCATAAATCTTGTGTTTAGGGCCCATGGAAGCATGAAAATCACTTTAAACATGCTAATTTTAGCTCTAACACTGATGATCCACCTACAAATGTGAACTGACGTTCAAAAATAAAACATTTGAAAACGGACCATTTTCCACATTTCTGAAGCATGACTTAATTGGGTGGTGTTATCTCTTTTGTCGAAAATCAGCCGTTTTTGCTTGAACATTAAATGCCTCCAAATAGTATTTAATTCACTTCCCGAGCCCCTGGAAGCATGAAAATCACTTTAAACACGCTAATTTTAGCTCTAACACTGATGATCCACCTACAAATGTGAACTGACGTTCAAAAATAAAACATTTGAAAACAGACCATTTTCCACATTTCTGAAACAGGACGTAATGGGGGGGGTGTTATCTCTTTTGTCGAAAATCAGCCGTTTTTGCTTGAACATTAAATGCCTCCAAATGGTTTTTAATTAATTACCGGGGTGAAGAAACCCTTTTTGAGAACTCAGAGTGAGTAAATTGGCCATTTTCATGCACTTTTAACCATTCCATAAATCTTGTGTTTAGGGCCCCTGGAAGCGTGAAAATCACTTTAAACATGCTAATTTTAGCTCTAACACTGATGATCCGCCTACAAATGTGAACTGACGTTCAAAAATAAAACATTTGAAAACGGACCATTTTCCACATTTCTGAAGCATGACGTAATGGGGGGGTGTTATCTCTTTTGTCAAAAATCTGCTGTTTTTGCTTGAACATTAAATGCCTCCAAATAGTATTTAAATCACTTCCCGAGCCGCTGGAAACATGAAAATCACTTTAAACATGCTAATTTTAGCTCGAAAACTGATGATCCACCTACAAATGTGAACTGACGTTCAAAAATAAAACATTTGAAAACAGACCATTTTCCACATTTCTGAAGCAGGACGTAATGGGGGGGGGTGTTATCTCTTTTGTCAAAAATCAGCTGTTTTTGCTTGAACATTAAATGCCTCCAAATAGTATTTAATTCACTTCCCGAGCCCGGGGAAGCATGAAAATCACTTTAAACATGCTAATTTTAGCTCTAACACTGATGATCCACCTACAAATGTGAACTGACGTTCAAAAATAAAACATTTGAAAACGGACCATTTTCCACATTTCCGAAGCATGACGTAATGGGGGGTGTTATCTCTTTTGTCGAAAATCTGCCGTTTTTGCTTGAACATTAAATGCCTCCAAATAGTATTTAATTCACTTCCCGAGCCCCTGGAAGCATGAAAATCACTTTAAACATGCTAATGTTAGCTCTAACACTGATGATCCACCTACAAATGTGAACTGACGTTCAAAAATAAAACATTTGAAAATGGACCATTTTCCACATTTCTGAAGCATGACGTAATGGGGGGGTGTTATCTCTTTTGTCGAAAATCAGCCGTTTTTGCTTGAACATTAAATGCCTCCAAATGGTATTTAATTAACTTCCCGGGGGGAAGGTGAGTAAATTGGCCATTTTCATGCATTTTTAACCATTCCATAAATCTTGTGTTTAGGGCCCCTGGAAGCATGAAAATCAATTTTAACATGCTAATTTTAGCTCTAACACTGATGATCCACCTACAAATGTGAACTGACGTTCAAAAATAAAACATTTGAAAACTGACCACTTTTTCACATTTCTGAAGCATGACGTAATGGGGAGGTGTTATCTCTTTTGTCAAAAATCTGCTGTTTTTGCTTGAACATTAAATGCCTCCAAATAGTATTTAATTCACTTCCCGAGCCCCTGGAAGCATGAAAATCACTTTAAACATGCTAATTTTAGCTCTAACACTGATGATCCACCTACAAATGTGAACTGACGTTCAAAAATAAAACATTTGAAAACAGACCATTTTCCACATTTCTGAAGCATGACGTAATGGGGGGTGTTATCTCTTTTGTCAAAAATACGCAGTTTTTGCTTGAACATTAAATGCCTCCAAATAGTATTTAATTCACTTCCCGAGCCCCTGGAAGCATGAAAATCACTTTAAACATGCTAATTTTAGCTCTAACACTGATGATCCACCTACAAATGTGAACTGACGTTCAAAAATAAAACATTTGAAAACAGACCATTTTCCACATTTCTGAAGCATGACGTAAAGGGGGGGTGTTATCTCTTTTGTCGAAAATCAGCCGTTTTTGCTTGAACATTAAATGCCTCCAAATGATATTTAATTAACTTCCCGGGGTGAAGGTGAGTAAATTGGCCATTTTCATGCACTTTTAACCATTCCATAAATCTTGTGTTTAGGGCCCCTGGAAGCATGAAAATCACTTTAAACATGCTAATTTTAGCTCTAACACTGATGATCCACCTACAAATGTGAACTGACATTCAAAAATAAAACATTTGAAAACAGACCATTTTCCACATTTCTGAAGCATGACGTAATGGGGGGGTGTTATCTCTTTTGTCAAAAATCAGCTGTTTTTGCTTGAACATTAACTGCCTCCAAATAGTATTTAATTCACTTCCCGAGCCCCGGGAAGCATGAAAATCACTTTAAACATGCTAATTTTAGCTCTAACACTGATGATCCACCTACAAATGTGAACTGACGTTCAAAAATAAAACATTTGAAAACAAACCATTTTCCACATTTCTGAAGCATGACGTAATGGGGGGTGTTATCTCTTTTGTCGAAAATCAGCCGTTTTTGCTTGAACATTAAATGCCTCCAAATAGTATTTAATTCACTTCCCGAGCCCCTGGAAGCATGAAAATCACTTTAAACATGCTAATTTTAGCTCTAACACTGATGATCCACCTACAAATGTGAACTGACGTTCAAAAATAAAACATTTGAAAATGGACCATTTTCCACATTTCTGAAGCATGACGTAATGGGGGGGTGTTATCTCTTTTGTCGAAAATCAGCCGTTTTTGCTTGAACATTAAATGCCTCCAAATGGTATTTAATTAACTTCCCGGGGTGAAGAAACCCTTTTTGAGAACTCAGAGTGAGTAAATTGGCCATTTTCATGCATTTTTAACCATTCCATAAATCTTGTGTTTAGGGCCCCTGGAAGCATGAAAATCACTTTAAACATGCTAATTTTAGCTCTAACACTGATGATCCACCTACAAATGTGAACTGGCGTTCAAAAATAAAACATTTGAAAACAGACCATTTTCCACATTTCTGAAGCATGACGGAATGGGGGGGTGTTATCTCTTTTGTCGAAAATCAGCCGTTTTTGCTTGAACATTAAATGCCTCCAAATGATATTTAATTAATTACCGGGGTGAAGAAACCCTTTTTGAGAACTCAGAGTGAGTAAATTGGCCATTTTCATGCACTTTTAACCATTCCATAAATCTTGTGTTTAGGGCCCATGGAAGCATGAAAATCACTTTAAACATGCTAATTTTAGCTCTAACACTGATGATCCACCTACAAATGTGAACTGATGTTCAAAAATAAAACATTTGAAAACGGACCATTTTCCACATTTCTGAAGCATGACTTAATTGGGTGGTGTTATCTCTTTTGTCGAAAATCAGCCGTTTTTGCTTGAACATTAAATGCCTCCAAATAGTATTTAATTCACTTCCCGAGCCCCTGGAAGCATGAAAATCACTTTAAACATGCTAATTTTAGCTCTAACACTGATGATCCACCTAAAATGTGAACTGACGTTCAAAAATAAAACATTTGAAAACAGACCATTTTCCACATTTCTGAAACAGGACGTAATGGGGGGGGTGTTATCTCTTTTGTCGAAAATCAGCCGTTTTTGCTTGAACATTAAATGCCTCAAAATGGTTTTTAATTAATTACCGGGGTGAAGAAACCCTTTTTGAGAACTCAGAGTGAGTAAATTGGCCATTTTCATGCACTTTTAACCATTCCATAAATCTTGTGTTTAGGGCCCCTGGAAGCGTGAAAATCACTTTAAACATGCTAATTTTAGCTCTAACACTGATGATCCGCCTACAAATGTGAACTGACGTTCAAAAATAAAACATTTGAAAACGGACCATTTTCCACATTTCTGAAGCATGACGTAATGGGGGGGTGTTATCTCTTTTGTCAAAAATCTGCTGTTTTTGCTTGAACATTAAATGCCTCCAAATAGTATTTAAATCACTTCCCGAGCCCCTGGAAACATGAAAATCACTTTAAACATGCTAATTTTAGCTCGAAAACTGATGATCCACCTACAAATGTGAACTGACGTTCAAAAATAAAACATTTGAAAACAGACCATTTTCCACATTTCTGAAGCAGGACGTAATGGGGGGGGTGTTATCTCTTTTGTAAAAAATCAGCTGTTTTTGCTTGAACATTAAATGCCTCCAAATAGTATTTAATTCACTTCCCGAGCCCGGGGAAGCATGAAAATCACTTTAAACATGCTAATTTTAGCTCTAACACTGATGATCCACCTACAAATGTGAACTGACGTTCAAAAATAAAACATTTGAAAACGGACCATTTTCCACATTTCCGAAGCATGACGTAATGGGGGGTGTTATCTCTTTTGTCGAAAATCTGCCGTTTTTGCTTGAACATTGCCTCCAAATAGTATTTAATTCACTTCCCGAGCCCCTGGAAGCATGAAAATCACTTTAAACATGCTAATGTTAGCTCTAACACTGATGATCCACCTACAAATGTGAACTGACGTTCAAAAATAAAACATTTGAAAATGGACCATTTTCCACATTTCTGAAGCATGACGTAATGGGGGGGGGGGTTATCTCTTTTGTCGAAAATCAGCCGTTTTTGCTTGAACATTAAATGCCTCCAAATGGTATTTAATTAACTTCCCGGGGTGAAGGTGAGTAAATTGGCCATTTTCATGCATTTTTAACCATTCCATAAATCTTGTGTTTAGGGCCCCTGGAAGCATGAAAATCAATTTAAACATGCTAATTTTAGCTCGAACACTGATGATCCACCTACAAATGTGAACTGCCATTCAAAAATAAAACAATTGAAATCGGACCATTTTCCACATTTCTGAAGCATGACGTAATGAGGGGGTGTTATCTCTTTTGTCAAAAATCTGCTGTTTTTGCTTGAACATTAAATGCCTCCAAATAGTATTTAATTCACTTCCTGAGCCCCTGGAAGCATGAAAATCACTTTAAACATGCTAATTTTAGCTCTACCACTGATGATCCACCTACAAATGTGAACTGACGTTCAAAAATAAAACATTTGAAAACGGACCATTTTCCACATTTCTGAAGCATGACGGAATGGGGGGGGGTGTTATCTCTTTTGTCGAAAATCAGCCGTTTTTGCTTGAACATTAAATGCCTCCAAATGGTATTTAATTAACTTCCCAGGGTGAAGGTGAGTAAATTGGCCATTTTCATGCACTTTTAACCATTCCATAAATCTTGTGTTTAGGGCCCCTGGAAGCATGAAAATCAATTTTAACATGCTAATTTTAGCTCTAACACTTATGATCCACCTACAAATGTGAACTGACGTTCAAAAATAAAACATTTGAAAACTGACCACTTTTTCACATTTCTGAAGCATGACGTAATGGGGAGGTGTTATCTCTTTTGTCAAAAATCTGCCGTTTTTGCTTGAACATTAAATGCCTCCAAATAGTATTTAATTCACTTCCCGAGCCCCTGGAAGCATGAAAATTACTTTAAACATGCTAATTTTAGCTCTAACACTGATGATCCACCTACAAATGTGAACTGACGTTCAAAAATAAAACATTTGAAAACAGACCATTTTCCACATTTCTGAAGCATGACGTAATGGGGGGGTGTTATCTCTTTTGTCGAAAATCAGCCGTTTTTGCTTGAACATTAAATGCCTCCAAATGGTATTTAATTAACTTTCCGGGGTGAAGAAACCCTTTTTGAGAACTCAGAGTGAGTAAATTGGCCATTTTCATGCATTTTTAACCATTCCATAAATCTTGTGTTTAGGGCCCCTGGAAGCATGAAAATCACTTTAAACATGCTAATTTTAGCTCTAACACTGATGATCCACCTACAAATGTGAACTGACGTTCAAAAATAAACATTTGAAAACTGACCATTTTCCACATTTCTGAAGCATGACGGAATGGGGGGGTGTTATCTCTTTTGTCGAAAACCAGCCGTTTTTGCTTGAAATTTAAATCTCTCCAATGGTATTTAATTAACTTCCCGGGGTGAAGAAACCCTTTTTGAGAACTCAGAGTGAGTAAATTGGCCATTTTCATGCACTTTTAACCATTCCATAAATCTTGTGTTTAGGGCCCATGGAAGCATGAAAATCACTTTAAACATGCTAATTTTAGCTCTAACACTGATGATCCACCTACAAATGTGAACTGACGTTCAAAAATAAAACATTTGAAAACGGACCATTTTCCACATTTTTGAAGCATGACTTAATTGGGGGGTGTTATCTCTTTTGTCGAAAATCAGCCGTTTTTGCTTGAACATTAAATGCCTCCAAATAGTATTTAATTCACTTCCCGAGCCCCTGGAAGCATGAAAATCACTTTAAACATGCTAATTTTAGCTCTAACACTGATGATCCACCTACAAATGTGAACTGACGTTCAAAAATAAAACATTTGAAAACAGACCATTTTCCACATTTCTGAAGCAGGACGTAATGGGGGGGTGTTATCTCTTTTGTCGAAAATCAGCCGTTTTTGCTTGAACATTAAATGCCTCCAAATGGTATTTAATTAATTACCGGGGTGAAGAAACCCTTTTTGAGAACTCAGAGTGAGTAAATTGGCCATTTTCATGCACTTTTAACCATTCCATAAATCTTGTGTTTAGGGCCCCTGGAAGCGTGAAAATCACTTTACACATGCTAATTTTATCTCTAACACTGATGATCCACCTACAAATGTGAACTGACGTTCAAAAATAAAACATTTGAAAACGGACCATTTTCCACATTTCTGAAGCATGACGTAATGGGGGGGTGTTATCTCTTTTGTCAAAAATCTGCTGTTTTTGCTTGAACATTAAATGCCTCCAAATAGTATTTAAATCACTTCCCGAGCCCCTGGAAACATGAAAATCACTTTAAACATGCTAATTTTAGCTCGAAAACTGATGATCCACCTACAAAAGTGAACTGACGTTCAAAAATAAAACATTTGAAAACAGACCATTTTCCACATTTCTGAAGGAGGACATAATGGGGGGGTGTTAACTCTTTTGTCAAAAATCAGCTGTTTTTGCTTGAACATTAAATGCCTCCAAATAGTATTTAATTCACTTCCCGAGCCCGGGGAAGCATGAAAATCACTTTAAACATGCTAATTTTAGCTCTAACACTGATGATCCACCTACAAATGTGAACTGACGTTCAAAAATAAAACATTTGAAAACGGACCATTTTCCACATTTCTGAAGCATGACGTAATGGGGGGTGTTATCTCTTTTGTCGAAAATCTGCAGTTTTTGCTTGAACATTAAATGCCTCCAAATAGTATTTAATTCACTTCCCGAGCCCCTGGAAGCATGAAAATCACTTTAAACATGCTAATTTTAGCTCTAACACTGATGATCCACCTACAAATGTGAACTGACGTTCAAAAATAAAACATTTGAAAATGGACCATTTTCCACATTTCTGAAGCATGACGGGGTGTTATCTCTTTTGTCGAAAATCAGCCGTTTTTGCTTGAACATTAAATGCCTCCAAATGGTATTTAATTACCTTCCCGGGGTGAAGAAACCCTTTTTGAGAACTCAGAGTGAGTAAATTGGCCATTTTCATGCACTTTTAACCATTCCATAAATCTTGTGTTTAGGGCCCCTGGAAGCATGAACATCACTTTAAACATGCTAATTTTAGCTCTAACACTGATGATCCACCTACAAATGTGAACTGACAATCAAAAATAAAACATTTGAAAACGGACCATTTTCCACATTTCTGAAGCATGACGTAATTGGGGGGTGTTATCTCTTTTGTCGAAAATCAGCCGTTTTTGCTCGAACATTAAATGCCTCCAAATGGTATTTAATTAACTTCCTGGGCCCCTGGAAGCATGAAAATCACTTTAAACATGCTAATTTTAGCTCTAACACTGATGATCCACCTACAAATGTGAACTGACGTTCAAAAATAAAACATTTGAAAACAGACCATTTTCCACATTTCTGAAGCAGGACGTCATGGGGGGGTGTTATCTCTTTTGTCGAAAATCAGCCATTTTTGCTTGAACATTAAATGCCTCCAAATGGTATTTAATTAATTACCGGGGTGAAAAAACCCTTTTTGAGAACTCAGAGTGAGTAAATTGGCCATTTTCATGCACTTTTAACCATTCCATAAATCTTGTGTTTAGGGCCCCTGGAAGCGTGAAAATCACTTTAAACATGCTAATTTTAGCTCTAACACTGATGATCCACCTACAAATGTGAACTGACGTTCAAAAATAAAACATTTGAAAACTGACCATTTTCCACATTTCTGAAGCATGACGTAATGGGGGGGGGGGTGTTATCTCTTTTGTCAAAAATCTGCTGTTTTTGCTTGAACATTAAATGCCTCCAAATAGTATTTAAATCACTTCCCGAGCCCCTGGAAACATGAAAATCACTTTAAACATGCTAATTTTAGCTCGAAAACTGATGATCCACCTACAAATGTGAACTGACGTTCAAAAATAAAACATTTGAAAACAGACCATTTCCCACATTTCTGAAGCAGGACGTAATGGGGGGGTGTTATCTCTTTTGTCAAAAATCAGCTGTTTTTGCTTGAACATTAAATGCCTCCAAATAGTATTTAATTCACTTCCCGAGCCCGGGGAAGCATGAAAATCACTTTAAACATGCTAATTTTAGCTCTAACACTGATGATCCACCTACAAATGTGAACTGACGTTCAAAAATAAAACATTTGAAAACGGACCATTTTCCACATTTCTGAAGCATGACGGAATGGGGGGTGTTATCTCTTTTGTCGAAAATCAGACGTTTTTGCTTGCACATTAAATGCCTCCAAATGGTATTTAATTAATTACCGGGGTGAAGAAACCCTTTTTGAGAACTCAGAGTGAGTAAATTGGCCATTTTCATGCACTTTTAACCATTCCATAAATCTTGTGTTTAGGGCCCCTGGAAGCATGAAAATCACTTTAAACATGCTAATTTTAGCTCTAACACTGATGATCCACCTACAAATGTGAACTGACATTCAAAAATAAAACATTTGAAAACAGACCATTTTCCACATTTCTGAAGCATGACGTAATGGGGGGGTGTTATCTCTTTTGTCAAAAATCAGCTGTTTTTGCTTGAACATTAACTGCCTCCAAATAGTATTTAATTCACTTCCCGAGCCCCGGGAAGCATGAAAATCACTTTAAACATGCTAATTTTAGCTCTAACACTGATGATCCACCTACAAATGTGAACTGACGTTCAAAAATAAAACATTTGAAAACGAACCATTTTCCACATTTCTGAAGCATGACGTAATGGGGGGTGTTATCTCTTTTGTCGAAAATCAGCTGTTTTTGCTTGAACATTAAATGCCTCCAAATAGTATTTAATTCACTTCCCGAGCCCCTGGAAGCATGAAAATCACTTTAAACATGCTAATTTTAGCTCTAACACTGATGATCCACCTACAAATGTGAACTGACGTTCAAAAATAAAACATTTGAAAATGGACCATTTTCCACATTTCTGAAGCATGACGTAATGGGGGGGTGTTATCTCTTTTGTCGAAAATCAGCCGTTTTTGCTTGAACATTAAATGCCTCCAAATGGTATTTAATTAACTTCCCGGGGTGAAGAAACCCTTTTTGAGAACTCAGAGTGAGTAAATTGGCCATTTTCATGCATTTTTAACCATTCCATAAATCTTGTGTTTAGGGCCCCTGGAAGCATGAAAATCACTTTAAACATGCTAATTTTAGCTCTAACACTGATGATCCACCTACAAATGTGAACTGGCGTTCAAAAATAAAACATTTGAAAACAGACCATTTTCCACATTTCTGAAGCATGACGGAATGGGGGGGTGTTATCTCTTTTGTCGAAAATCAGCCGTTTTTGCTTGAACATTAAATGCCTCCAAATGATATTTAATTAATTACCGGGGTGAAGAAACCCTTTTTGAGAACTCAGAGTGAGTAAATTGGCCATTTTCATGCACTTTTAACCATTCCATAAATCTTGTGTTTAGGGCCCATGGAAGCATGAAAATCACTTTAAACATGCTAATTTTAGCTCTAACACTGATGATCCACCTACAAATGTGAACTGACGTTCAAAAATAAAACATTTGAAAACGGACCATTTTCCACATTTCTGAAGCATGACTTAATTGGGTGGTGTTATCTCTTTTGTCGAAAATCAGCCGTTTTTGCTTGAACATTAAATGCCTCCAAATAGTATTTAATTCACTTCCCGAGCCCCTGGAAGCATGAAAATCACTTTAAACACGCTAATTTTAGCTCTAACACTGATGATCCACCTACAAATGTGAACTGACGTTCAAAAATAAAACATTTGAAAACAGACCATTTTCCACATTTCTGAAACAGGACGTAATGGGGGGGGTGTTATCTCTTTTGTCGAAAATCAGCCGTTTTTGCTTGAACATTAAATGCCTCCAAATGGTTTTTAATTAATTACCGGGGTGAAGAAACCCTTTTTGAGAACTCAGAGTGAGTAAATTGGCCATTTTCATGCACTTTTAACCATTCCATAAATCTTGTGTTTAGGGCCCCTGGAAGCGTGAAAATCACTTTAAACATGCTAATTTTAGCTCTAACACTGATGATCCGCCTACAAATGTGAACTGACGTTCAAAAATAAAACATTTGAAAACGGACCATTTTCCACATTTCTGAAGCATGACGTAATGGGGGGGTGTTATCTCTTTTGTCAAAAATCTGCTGTTTTTGCTTGAACATTAAATGCCTCCAAATAGTATTTAAATCACTTCCCGAGCCGCTGGAAACATGAAAATCACTTTAAACATGCTAATTTTAGCTCGAAAACTGATGATCCACCTACAAATGTGAACTGACGTTCAAAAATAAAACATTTGAAAACAGACCATTTTCCACATTTCTGAAGCAGGACGTAAGGGGGGGGTGTTATCTCTTTTGTCAAAAATCAGCTGTTTTTGCTTGAACATTAAATGCCTCCAAATAGTATTTAATTCACTTCCCGAGCCCGGGGAAGCATGAAAATCACTTTAAACATGCTAATTTTAGCTCTAACACTGATGATCCACCTACAAATGTGAACTGACGTTCAAAAATAAAACATTTGAAAACGGACCATTTTCCACATTTCCGAAGCATGACGTAATGGGGGGTGTTATCTCTTTTGTCGAAAATCTGCCGTTTTTGCTTGAACATTAAATGCCTCCAAATAGTATTTAATTCACTTCCCGAGCCCCTGGAAGCATGAAAATCACTTTAAACATGCTAATGTTAGCTCTAACACTGATGATCCACCTACAAATGTGAACTGACGTTCAAAAATAAAACATTTGAAAATGGACCATTTTCCACATTTCTGAAGCATGACGTAATGGGGGGGTGTTATCTCTTTTGTCGAAAATCAGCCGTTTTTGCTTGAACATTAAATGCCTCCAAATGGTATTTAATTAACTTCCCGGGGGGAAGGTGAGTAAATTGGCCATTTTCATGCATTTTTAACCATTCCATAAATCTTGTGTTTAGGGCCCCTGGAAGCATGAAAATCAATTTTAACATGCTAATTTTAGCTCTAACACTGATGATCCACCTACAAATGTGAACTGACGTTCAAAAATAAAACATTTGAAAACTGACCACTTTTTCACATTTCTGAAGCATGACGTAATGGGGAGGTGTTATCTCTTTTGTCAAAAATCTGCTGTTTTTGCTTGAACATTAAATGCCTCCAAATAGTATTTAATTCACTTCCCGAGCCCCTGGAAGCATGAAAATCACTTTAAACATGCTAATTTTAGCTCTAACACTGATGATCCACCTACAAATGTGAACTGACGTTCAAAAATAAAACATTTGAAAACAGACCATTTTCCACATTTCTGAAGCATGACGTAATGGGGGGTGTTATCTCTTTTGTCAAAAATACGCAGTTTTTGCTTGAACATTAAATGCCTCCAAATAGTATTTAATTCACTTCCCGAGCCCCTGGAAGCATGAAAATCACTTTAAACATGCTAATTTTAGCTCTAACACTGATGATCCACCTACAAATGTGAACTGACGTTCAAAAATAAAACATTTGAAAACAGACCATTTTCCACATTTCTGAAGCATGACGTAAAGGGGGGGTGTTATCTCTTTTGTCGAAAATCAGCCGTTTTTGCTTGAACATTAAATGCCTCCAAATGATATTTAATTAACTTCCCGGGGTGAAGGTGAGTAAATTGGCCATTTTCATGCACTTTTAACCATTCCATAAATCTTGTGTTTAGGGCCCCTGGAAGCATGAAAATCACTTTAAACATGCTAATTTTAGCTCTAACACTGATGATCCACCTACAAATGTGAACTGACATTCAAAAATAAAACATTTGAAAACAGACCATTTTCCACATTTCTGAAGCATGACGTAATGGGGGGGTGTTATCTCTTTTGTCAAAAATCAGCTGTTTTTGCTTGAACATTAACTGCCTCCAAATAGTATTTAATTCACTTCCCGAGCCCCGGGAAGCATGAAAATCACTTTAAACATGCTAATTTTAGCTCTAACACTGATGATCCACCTACAAATGTGAACTGACGTTCAAAAATAAAACATTTGAAAACAAACCATTTTCCACATTTCTGAAGCATGACGTAATGGGGGGTGTTATCTCTTTTGTCGAAAATCAGCCGTTTTTGCTTGAACATTAAATGCCTCCAAATAGTATTTAATTCACTTCCCGAGCCCCTGGAAGCATGAAAATCACTTTAAACATGCTAATTTTAGCTCTAACACTGATGATCCACCTACAAATGTGAACTGACGTTCAAAAATAAAACATTTGAAAATGGACCATTTTCCACATTTCTGAAGCATGACGTAATGGGGGGGTGTTATCTCTTTTGTCGAAAATCAGCCGTTTTTGCTTGAACATTAAATGCCTCCAAATGGTATTTAATTAACTTCCCGGGGTGAAGAAACCCTTTTTGAGAACTCAGAGTGAGTAAATTGGCCATTTTCATGCATTTTTAACCATTCCATAAATCTTGTGTTTAGGGCCCCTGGAAGCATGAAAATCACTTTAAACATGCTAATTTTAGCTCTAACACTGATGATCCACCTACAAATGTGAACTGGCGTTCAAAAATAAAACATTTGAAAACAGACCATTTTCCACATTTCTGAAGCATGACGGAATGGGGGGGTGTTATCTCTTTTGTCGAAAATCAGCCGTTTTTGCTTGAACATTAAATGCCTCCAAATGATATTTAATTAATTACCGGGGTGAAGAAACCCTTTTTGAGAACTCAGAGTGAGTAAATTGGCCATTTTCATGCACTTTTAACCATTCCATAAATCTTGTGTTTAGGGCCCATGGAAGCATGAAAATCACTTTAAACATGCTAATTTTAGCTCTAACACTGATGATCCACCTACAAATGTGAACTGATGTTCAAAAATAAAACATTTGAAAACGGACCATTTTCCACATTTCTGAAGCATGACTTAATTGGGTGGTGTTATCTCTTTTGTCGAAAATCAGCCGTTTTTGCTTGAACATTAAATGCCTCCAAATAGTATTTAATTCACTTCCCGAGCCCCTGGAAGCATGAAAATCACTTTAAACATGCTAATTTTAGCTCTAACACTGATGATCCACCTAAAATGTGAACTGACGTTCAAAAATAAAACATTTGAAAACAGACCATTTTCCACATTTCTGAAACAGGACGTAATGGGGGGGGTGTTATCTCTTTTGTCGAAAATCAGCCGTTTTTGCTTGAACATTAAATGCCTCAAAATGGTTTTTAATTAATTACCGGGGTGAAGAAACCCTTTTTGAGAACTCAGAGTGAGTAAATTGGCCATTTTCATGCACTTTTAACCATTCCATAAATCTTGTGTTTAGGGCCCCTGGAAGCGTGAAAATCACTTTAAACATGCTAATTTTAGCTCTAACACTGATGATCCGCCTACAAATGTGAACTGACGTTCAAAAATAAAACATTTGAAAACGGACCATTTTCCACATTTCTGAAGCATGACGTAATGGGGGGGTGTTATCTCTTTTGTCAAAAATCTGCTGTTTTTGCTTGAACATTAAATGCCTCCAAATAGTATTTAAATCACTTCCCGAGCCCCTGGAAACATGAAAATCACTTTAAACATGCTAATTTTAGCTCGAAAACTGATGATCCACCTACAAATGTGAACTGACGTTCAAAAATAAAACATTTGAAAACAGACCATTTTCCACATTTCTGAAGCAGGACGTAATGGGGGGGGTGTTATCTCTTTTGTAAAAAATCAGCTGTTTTTGCTTGAACATTAAATGCCTCCAAATAGTATTTAATTCACTTCCCGAGCCCGGGGAAGCATGAAAATCACTTTAAACATGCTAATTTTAGCTCTAACACTGATGATCCACCTACAAATGTGAACTGACGTTCAAAAATAAAACATTTGAAAACGGACCATTTTCCACATTTCCGAAGCATGACGTAATGGGGGGTGTTATCTCTTTTGTCGAAAATCTGCCGTTTTTGCTTGAACATTGCCTCCAAATAGTATTTAATTCACTTCCCGAGCCCCTGGAAGCATGAAAATCACTTTAAACATGCTAATGTTAGCTCTAACACTGATGATCCACCTACAAATGTGAACTGACGTTCAAAAATAAAACATTTGAAAATGGACCATTTTCCACATTTCTGAAGCATGACGTAATGGGGGGGGGGGTTATCTCTTTTGTCGAAAATCAGCCGTTTTTGCTTGAACATTAAATGCCTCCAAATGGTATTTAATTAACTTCCCGGGGTGAAGGTGAGTAAATTGGCCATTTTCATGCATTTTTAACCATTCCATAAATCTTGTGTTTAGGGCCCCTGGAAGCATGAAAATCAATTTAAACATGCTAATTTTAGCTCGAACACTGATGATCCACCTACAAATGTGAACTGCCATTCAAAAATAAAACAATTGAAATCGGACCATTTTCCACATTTCTGAAGCATGACGTAATGAGGGGGTGTTATCTCTTTTGTCAAAAATCTGCTGTTTTTGCTTGAACATTAAATGCCTCCAAATAGTATTTAATTCACTTCCTGAGCCCCTGGAAGCATGAAAATCACTTTAAACATGCTAATTTTAGCTCTACCACTGATGATCCACCTACAAATGTGAACTGACGTTCAAAAATAAAACATTTGAAAACGGACCATTTTCCACATTTCTGAAGCATGACGGAATGGGGGGGGGTGTTATCTCTTTTGTCGAAAATCAGCCGTTTTTGCTTGAACATTAAATGCCTCCAAATGGTATTTAATTAACTTCCCAGGGTGAAGGTGAGTAAATTGGCCATTTTCATGCACTTTTAACCATTCCATAAATCTTGTGTTTAGGGCCCCTGGAAGCATGAAAATCAATTTTAACATGCTAATTTTAGCTCTAACACTTATGATCCACCTACAAATGTGAACTGACGTTCAAAAATAAAACATTTGAAAACTGACCACTTTTTCACATTTCTGAAGCATGACGTAATGGGGAGGTGTTATCTCTTTTGTCAAAAATCTGCCGTTTTTGCTTGAACATTAAATGCCTCCAAATAGTATTTAATTCACTTCCCGAGCCCCTGGAAGCATGAAAATTACTTTAAACATGCTAATTTTAGCTCTAACACTGATGATCCACCTACAAATGTGAACTGACGTTCAAAAATAAAACATTTGAAAACAGACCATTTTCCACATTTCTGAAGCATGACGTAATGGGGGGGTGTTATCTCTTTTGTCGAAAATCAGCCGTTTTTGCTTGAACATTAAATGCCTCCAAATGGTATTTAATTAACTTTCCGGGGTGAAGAAACCCTTTTTGAGAACTCAGAGTGAGTAAATTGGCCATTTTCATGCATTTTTAACCATTCCATAAATCTTGTGTTTAGGGCCCCTGGAAGCATGAAAATCACTTTAAACATGCTAATTTTAGCTCTAACACTGATGATCCACCTACAAATGTGAACTGACGTTCAAAAATAAACATTTGAAAACTGACCATTTTCCACATTTCTGAAGCATGACGGAATGGGGGGGTGTTATCTCTTTTGTCGAAAACCAGCCGTTTTTGCTTGAAATTTAAATCTCTCCAATGGTATTTAATTAACTTCCCGGGGTGAAGAAACCCTTTTTGAGAACTCAGAGTGAGTAAATTGGCCATTTTCATGCACTTTTAACCATTCCATAAATCTTGTGTTTAGGGCCCATGGAAGCATGAAAATCACTTTAAACATGCTAATTTTAGCTCTAACACTGATGATCCACCTACAAATGTGAACTGACGTTCAAAAATAAAACATTTGAAAACGGACCATTTTCCACATTTCTGAAGCATGACTTAATTGGGGGGTGTTATCTCTTTTGTCGAAAATCAGCCGTTTTTGCTTGAACATTAAATGCCTCCAAATAGTATTTAATTCACTTCCCGAGCCCCTGGAAGCATGAAAATCACTTTAAACATGCTAATTTTAGCTCTAACACTGATGATCCACCTACAAATGTGAACTGACGTTCAAAAATAAAACATTTGAAAACAGACCATTTTCCACATTTCTGAAGCAGGACGTAATGGGGGTTGTTATCTCTTTTGTCGAAAATCAGCCGTTTTTGCTTGAACATTAAATGCCTCCAAATGGTATTTAATTAATTACCGGGGTGAAGAAACCCTTTTTGAGAACTCAGAGTGAGTAAATTGGCCATTTTCATGCACTTTTAACCATTCCATAAATCTTGTGTTTAGGGCCCCTGGAAGCGTGAAAATCACTTTACACATGCTAATTTTATCTCTAACACTGATGATCCACCTACAAATGTGAACTGACGTTCAAAAATAAAACATTTGAAAACGGACCATTTTCCACATTTCTGAAGCATGACGTAATGGGGGGGTGTTATCTCTTTTGTCAAAAATCTGCTGTTTTTGCTTGAACATTAAATGCCTCCAAATAGTATTTAAATCACTTCCCGAGCCCCTGGAAACATGAAAATCACTTTAAACATGCTAATTTTAGCTCGAAAACTGATGATCCACCTACAAAAGTGAACTGACGTTCAAAAATAAAACATTTGAAAACAGACCATTTTCCACATTTCTGAAGGAGGACATAATGGGGGGGTGTTAACTCTTTTGTCAAAAATCAGCTGTTTTTGCTTGAACATTAAATGCCTCCAAATAGTATTTAATTCACTTCCCGAGCCCGGGGAAGCATGAAAATCACTTTAAACATGCTAATTTTAGCTCTAACACTGATGATCCACCTACAAATGTGAACTGACGTTCAAAAATAAAACATTTGAAAACGGACCATTTTCCACATTTCTGAAGCATGACGTAATGGGGGGTGTTATCTCTTTTGTCGAAAATCTGCAGTTTTTGCTTGAACATTAAATGCCTCCAAATAGTATTTAATTCACTTCCCGAGCCCCTGGAAGCATGAAAATCACTTTAAACATGCTAATTTTAGCTCTAACACTGATGATCCACCTACAAATGTGAACTGACGTTCAAAAATAAAACATTTGAAAATGGACCATTTTCCACATTTCTGAAGCATGACGGGGTGTTATCTCTTTTGTCGAAAATCAGCCGTTTTTGCTTGAACATTAAATGCCTCCAAATGGTATTTAATTACCTTCCCGGGGTGAAGAAACCCTTTTTGAGAACTCAGAGTGAGTAAATTGGCCATTTTCATGCACTTTTAACCATTCCATAAATCTTGTGTTTAGGGCCCCTGGAAGCATGAAAATCACTTTAAACATGCTAATTTTAGCTCTAACACTGATGATCCACCTACAAATGTGAACTGACAATCAAAAATAAAACATTTGAAAACGGACCATTTTCCACATTTCTGAAGCATGACGTAATTGGGGGGTGTTATCTCTTTTGTCGAAAATCAGCCGTTTTTGCTCGAACATTAAATGCCTCCAAATGGTATTTAATTAACTTCCTGGGCCCCTGGAAGCATGAAAATCACTTTAAACATGCTAATTTTAGCTCTAACACTGATGATCCACCTACAAATGTGAACTGACGTTCAAAAATAAAACATTTGAAAACAGACCATTTTCCACATTTCTGAAGCAGGACGTCATGGGGGGGTGTTATCTCTTTTGTCGAAAATCAGCCGTTTTTGCTTGAACATTAAATGCCTCCAAATGGTATTTAATTAATTACCGGGGTGAAGAAACCCTTTTTGAGAACTCAGAGTGAGTAAATTGGCCATTTTCATGCACTTTTAACCATTCCATAAATCTTGTGTTTAGGGCCCCTGGAAGCGTGAAAATCACTTTAAACATGCTAATTTTAGCTCTAACACTGATGATCCACCTACAAATGTGAACTGACGTTCAAAAATAAAACATTTGAAAACGGACCATTTTCCACATTTCTGAAGCATGACGTAATGGGGGGGGTGTTATCTCTTTTGTCAAAAATCTGCTGTTTTTGCTTGAACATTAAATGCCTCCAAATCGTATTTAAATCACTTCCCGAGCCCCTGGAAACATGAAAATCACTTTAAACATGCTAATTTTAGCTCGAAAACTGATGATCCACCTACAAATGTGAACTGACGTTCAAAAATAAAACATTTGAAAACAGACCATTTCCCACATTTCTGAAGCAGGACGTAATGGGGGGGTGTTATCTCTTTTGTCAAAAATCAGCTGTTTTTGCTTGAACATTAAATGCCTCCAAATAGTATTTAATTCACTTCCCGAGCCCGGGGAAGCATGAAAATCACTTTAAACATGCTAATTTTAGCTCTAACACTGATGATCCACCTACAAATGTGAACTGACGTTCAAAAATAAAACATTTGAAAACGGACCATTTTCCACATTTCTGAAGCATGACGGAATGGGGGGTGTTATCTCTTTTGTCGAAAATCAGACGTTTTTGCTTGCACATTAAATGCCTCCAAATGGTATTTAATTAATTACCGGGGTGAAGAAACCCTTTTTGAGAACTCAGAGTGAGTAAATTGGCCATTTTCATGCACTTTTAACCATTCCATAAATCTTGTGTTTAGGGCCCCTGGAAGCATGAAAATCACTTTAAACATGCTAATTTTAGCTCTAACACTGATGATCCACCTACAAATGTGAACTGACATTCAAAAATAAAACATTTGAAAACAGACCATTTTCCACATTTCTGAAGCATGACGTAATGGGGGGGTGTTATCTCTTTTGTCAAAAATCAGCTGTTTTTGCTTGAACATTAACTGCCTCCAAATAGTATTTAATTCACTTCCCGAGCCCCGGGAAGCATGAAAATCACTTTAAACATGCTAATTTTAGCTCTAACACTGATGATCCACCTACAAATGTGAACTGACGTTCAAAAATAAAACATTTGAAAACCAACCATTTTCCACATTTCTGAAGCATGACGTAATGGGGGGTGTTATCTCTTTTGTCGAAAATCAGCCGTTTTTGCTTGAACATTAAATGCCTCCAAATAGTATTTAATTCACTTCCCGAGCCCCTGGAAGCATGAAAATCACTTTAAACATGCTAATTTTAGCTCTAACACTGATGATCCACCTACAAATGTGAACTGACGTTCAAAAATAAAACATTTGAAAATGGACCATTTTCCACATTTCTGAAGCATGACGTAATGGGGGGGTGTTATCTCTTTTGTCGAAAATCAGCCGTTTTTGCTTGAACATTAAATGCCTCCAAATGGTATTTAATTAACTTCCCGGGGTGAAGAAACCCTTTTTGAGAACTCAGAGTGAGTAAATTGGCCATTTTCATGCATTTTTAACCATTCCATAAATCTTGTGTTTAGGGCCCCTGGAAGCATGAAAATCACTTTAAACATGCTAATTTTAGCTCTAACACTGATGATCCACCTACAAATGTGAACTGGCGTTCAAAAATAAAACATTTGAAAACAGACCATTTTCCACATTTCTGAAGCATGACGGAATGGGGGGGTGTTATCTCTTTTGTCGAAAATCAGCCGTTTTTGCTTGAACATTAAATGCCTCCAAATGATATTTAATTAATCACCGGGGTGAAGAAACCCTTTTTGAGAACTCAGAGTGAGTAAATTGGCCATTTTCATGCACTTTTAACCATTCCATAAATCTTGTGTTTAGGGCCCATGGAAGCATGAAAATCACTTTAAACATGCTAATTTTAGCTCTAACACTGATGATCCACCTACAAATGTGAACTGACGTTCAAAAATAAAACATTTGAAAACGGACCATTTTCCACATTTCTGAAGCATGACTTAATTGGGTGGTGTTATCTCTTTTGTCGAAAATCAGCCGTTTTTGCTTGAACATTAAATGCCTCCAAATAGTATTTAATTCACTTCCCGAGCCCCTGGAAGCATGAAAATCACTTTAAACATGCTAATTTTAGCTCTAACACTGATGATCCACCTACAAATGTGAACTGACGTTCAAAAATAAAACATTTGAAAACAGACCATTTTCCACATTTCTGAAACAGGACGTAATGGGGGGGGTGTTATCTCTTTTGTCGAAAATCAGCCGTTTTTGCTTGAACATTAAATGCCTCCAAATGGTTTTTAATTAATTACCGGGGTGAAGAAACCCTTTTTGAGAACTCAGAGTGAGTAAATTGGCCATTTTCATGCACTTTTAACCATTCCATAAATCTTGTGTTTAGGGCCCCTGGAAGCGTGAAAATCACTTTAAACATGCTAATTTTAGCTCTAACACTGATGATCCGCCTACAAATGTGAACTGACGTTCAAAAATAAAACATTTGAAAACGGACCATTTTCCACATTTCTGAAGCATGACGTAATGGGGGGGTGTTATCTCTTTTGTCAAAAATCTGCTGTTTTTGCTTGAACATTAAATGCCTCCAAATAGTATTTAAATCACTTCCCGAGCCGCTGGAAACATGAAATCACTTTAAACATGCTAATTTTAGCTCGAAAACTGATGATCCACCTACAAATGTGAACTGACGTTCTAAAATAAAACATTTGAAAACAGACCATTTTCCACATTTCTGAAGCAGGACGTAATGGGGGGGGGTGTTATCTCTTTTGTCAAAAATCAGCTGTTTTTGCTTGAACATTAAATGCCTCCAAATAGTATTTAATTCACTTCCCGAGCCCGGGGAAGCATGAAAATCACTTTAAACATGCTAATTTTAGCTCTAACACTGATGATCCACCTACAAATGTGAACTGACGTTCAAAAATAAAACATTTGAAAACGGACCATTTTCCACATTTCCGAAGCATGACGTAATGGGGGGTGTTATCTCTTTTGTCGAAAATCTGCCGTTTTTGCTTGAACATTAAATGCCTCCAAATGGTATTTAATTAACTTCCCGGGGTGAAGGTGAGTAAATTGGCCATTTTCATGCATTTTTAACCATTCCATAAATCTTGTGTTTAGGGCCCCTGGAAGCATGAAAATCAATTTAAACATGCTAATTTTAGCTCGAACACTGATGATCCACCTACAAATGTGAACTGCCATTCAAAAATAAAACAATTGAAATCGGACCATTTTCCACATTTCTGAAGCATGACGTAATGAGGGGGTGTTATCTCTTTTGTCAAAAATCTGCTGTTTTTGCTTGAACATTAAATGCCTCCAAATAGTATTTAATTCACTTCCTGAGCCCCTGGAAGCATGAAAATCACTTTAAACATGCTAATTTTAGCTCTAACACTGATGATCCACCTACAAATGTGAACTGACGTTCAAAAATAAAACATTTGAAAACGGACCATTTTCCACATTTCTGAAGCATGACGGAATGGGGGGGGGTGTTATCTCTTTTGTCGAAAATCAGCCGTTTTTGCTTGAACATTAAATGCCTCCAAATGGTATTTAATTAACTTCCCAGGGTGAAGGTGAGTAAATTGGCCATTTTCATGCACTTTTAACCATTCCATAAATCTTGTGTTTAGGGCCCCTGGAAGCATGAAAATCAATTTTAACATGCTAATTTTAGCTCTAACACTGATGATCCACCTACAAATGTGAACTGACGTTCAAAAATAAAACATTTGAAAACTGACCACTTTTTCACATTTCTGAAGCATGACGTAATGGGGAGGTGTTATCTCTTTTATCAAAAATCAGCCGTTTTTGCTTGAACATTAAATGCCTCCAAATAGTATTTAATTCACTTCCCGAGCCCCTGGAAGCATGAAAATCACTTTAAACATGCTAATTTAAGCTCTAACACTGATGATCCACCTACAAATGTGAACTGACGTTAAAAAATAAAACATTTGAAAACGGACCATTTTCCACATTTCTGAAGCATGACGTAATGGGGGGTGTTATCTCTTTTAGTCGAAAATCAGCCGTTTTTGCTTGAACATTAAATGCCTCCAAATGGTATTTAATTAACTTCCCGGGGTGAAGAAACCCTTTTTGAGAACTCAGAGTGAGTAAATTGGCCATTTTCATGCATTTTTAACCATTCCATAAATCTTGTGTTTAGGGCCCCTGGAAGCATGAAAATCACTTTAAACATGCTAATTTTAGCTCTAACACTGATGATCCACCTACAAATGTGAACTGCCATTCAAAAATAAAACAATTGAAATCGGACCATTTTCCACATTTCTGAAGCATGACGTAATGGGGGGGGTGTTATCTCTTTTGTCGAAAATCAGCCGTTTTTGCTTGAACATTAAATGCCTCCAAATGGTATTTAATTAACTTCCCGGGGTGAAGGTGAGTAAATTGGCCATTTTCATGCACTTTTAACCACCCCATAAATCTTGTGTTTAGGGCCCCTGGAAGCATGAAAATCAATTTTAACATGCTAATTTTAGCTCTAACACTGATGATCCACTTACAAATGTGAACTGACGTTCAAAAATAAAACATATGAAAACGGACCATTTTCCACATTGCTGAAGCATGACGTAATGGGGGGGTGTTATCTCTTTTGTCGAAAATCAGCAGTTTTTGCTTGAACATTAAATGCCTCCAAATAGCATTTAATTCACTTCCCGAGCCCCTGGAAGCATGAAAATCACTTTGAACATGCTAATTTAAGCTCTAACACTGATGATCCACCTACAAATGTGAACTGACGTTCAAAAATAAAACATTTGAAAACGGACCATTTTCCACATTTCTGAAGCATGACGTAATGGGGGGTGTTATCTCTTTTGTCGAAAATCAGCCGTTTTTCTTGAACATTAAATGCCTCCAAATGGTATTTAATTAACTTCCCGTGGTGAAGAAACCCTTTTTGAGAACTCAGAGTGAGTAAATTGTCCATTTTCATGCATTTTTAACCATTCCATAAATCTTGTGTTTAGGGCCCCTGGAAGCATGAAAATCACTTTAAACATGCTAATTTTAGCTCTAACACTGATGATCCAACTACAAATGTGAACTGACGTTCAAAAATAAAACATTTGAAAACGGACCATTTTCCACATTTCTGAAGCATGACGGAATGGGGGGGGTGTTATCTCTTTTGTCAAAAATCTGCTGTTTTTGCTTGAACATTAAATGCCTCCAAATGATATTTAATTAATTACTGGGGTGAAGAAACCCTTATTGAGAACTCAGAGTGAGTAAATTGGCCATTTTCATGCACTTTTAACCATTCCATAAATCTTGTGTTTAGGGCCCATGGAAGCATGAAAATCACTTTAAACATGCTAATTTTAGCTCTAACACTGATGATCCACCTACAAATGTGAACTGACGTTCAAAAATAAAACATTTGAAAACGGACCATTTTCCACATTTCTGAAGCATGACGTAATTGGGGGGTGTTATCTCTTTTGTCGAAAATCAGCCGTTTTTGCTTGAACATTAAATGCCTCCAAATAGTATTTAATTCACTTCCCGAGCCCCTGGAAGCATGAAAATCACTTTAAACATGCTAATTTTAGCTCGAACACTGATGATCCACCTACAAATGTGAACTGACGTTCAAAAATAAAACATTTGAAAACGGACCATTTTCCACATTTCTGAAGCATGACGTAATGGGGGGGTGTTATCTCTTTTGTCAAAAATCTGCTGTTTTTGCTTGAACATTAAATGCATCCAAATAGTATTTAAATCACTTCCCGAGCCCCTGGAAACATGAAAATCACTTTAAACATGCTAATTTTAGCTCGAAATCTGATGATCCACCTACAAATGTGAACTAACGTTCAAAAATAAAACATTTGAAAACAGACCATTTTCCACATTTCTGAAGCATGACGTAATGGGGGGGTGTTATCTCTTTTGTCGAAAATCAGCAGTTTTTGCTTGAACATTAAATGCCTCCAAATAGCATTTAATTCACTTCCCGAGCCCCTGGAAGCATGAAAATCACTTTGAACATGCTAATTTAAGCTCTAACACTGATGATCCACCTACAAATGTGAACTGACGTTAAAAAATAAAACATTTGAAAACGGACCATTTTCCACATTTCTGAAGCATGACGTAATGGGGGGTGTTATCTCTTTTGTCGAAAATCAGCCGTTTTTCTTGAACATTAAATGCCTCCAAATGGTATTTAATTAACTTCCCGGGGTGAAGAAACCCTTTTTGAGAACTCAGAGTGAGTAAATTGTCCATTTTCATGCATTTTTAACCATTCCATAAATCTTGTGTTTAGGGCCCCTGGAAGCATGAAAATCACTTTAAACATGCTAATTTTAGCTCTAACACTGATGATCCAACTACAAATGTGAACTGACGTTCAAAAATAAAACATTTGAAAACGGACCATTTTCCACATTTCTGAAGCATGACGGAATGGGGGGGGTGTTATCTCTTTTGTCAAAAATCTGCTGTTTTTGCTTGAACATTAAATGCCTCCAAATGATATTTAATTAATTACTGGGGTGAAGAAACCCTTATTGAGAACTCAGAGTGAGTAAATTGGCCATTTTCATGCACTTTTAACCATTCCATAAATCTTGTGTTTAGGGCCCATGGAAGCATGAAAATCACTTTAAACATGCTAATTTTAGCTCTAACACTGATGATCCACCTACAAATGTGAACTGACGTTCAAAAATAAAACATTTGAAAACGGACCATTTTCCACATTTCTGAAGCATGACGTAATTGGGGGGTGTTATCTCTTTTGTCGAAAATCAGCCGTTTTTGCTTGAACATTAAATGCCTCCAAATAGTATTTAATTCACTTCCCGAGCCCCTGGAAGCATGAAAATTACTTTAAACATGCTAATTTTAGCTCGAACACTGATGATCCACCTACAAATGTGAACTGACGTTCAAAAATAAAACATTTGAAAACGGACCATTTTCCACATTTCTGAAGCATGACGTAATGGGGGGGTGTTATCTCTTTTGTCAAAAATCTGCTGTTTTTGCTTGAACATTAAATGCATCCAAATAGTATTTAAATCACTTCCCGAGCCCCTGGAAACATGAAAATCACTTTAAACATGCTAATTTTAGCTCGAAATCTGATGATCCACCTACAAATGTGAACTAACGTTCAAAAATAAAACATTTGAAAACAGACCATTTTCCACATTTCTGAAGCAGGACGTAATGGGGGGGTGTTATCTCTTTTGTCAAAAATCAGCTGTTTTTGCTTGAACATTAAATGCCTCCAAATAGTATTTAATTCACTTCCCGAGCCCCTGGAAGCATGAAAATCACTTTAAACATGCTAATTTTAGCTCTAACACTGATGATCCAACTACAAATGTGAACTGACGTTCAAAAATAAAACATTTGAAAACGGACCATTTTCCACATTTCTGAAGCATGACGGAATGGGGGGGTGTTATCTCTTTTGTCAAAAATAAGCCGTTTTTGCTTGAACATTAAATGCCTCCAAATGATATTTAATTAATTACTGGGGTGAAGAAACCCTTATTGAGAACTCAGAGTGAGTAAATTGGCCATTTTCATGCACTTTTAACCATTCCATAAATCTTGTGTTTAGGGCCCATGGAAGCATGAAAATCACTTTAAACATGCTAATTTTAGCTCTAACACTGATGATCCACCTACAAATGTGAACTGACGTTC
The DNA here is from genome assembly GCF_964263255.1 of Lissotriton vulgaris. Taxonomy (NCBI): domain Eukaryota; kingdom Metazoa; phylum Chordata; class Amphibia; order Caudata; family Salamandridae; genus Lissotriton; species Lissotriton vulgaris. Next base: position 314,344,970 of record NC_141698.1, read on the forward strand.
AAAAATAAAACATTTCAAAACGGACCATTTTCCACATTTCTGAAGCATGACGTAATTGGGGGGTGTTATCTCTTTTGTCGAAAATCAGCCGTTTTTGCTTGAACATTAAATGCCTCCAAATAGTATTTAATTCACTTCCCGAGCCCCTGGAAGCATGAAAATCACTTTAAACATGCTAATTTTAGCTCGAACACTGATGATCCACCTACAAATGTGAACTGACGTTCAAAAATAAAACATTTGAAAACGGACCATTTTCCACATTTCTGAAGCATGACGTAATGGGGGGGTGTTATCTCTTTTGTCAAAAATCAGCTGTTTTTGCTTGAACATTAAATGCCTCCAAATAGTATTTAATTCACTTCCCGAGCCCGGGGAAGCATGAAAATCACTTTAAACATGCTAATTTTAGCTCTAACACTGATGATCCACCTACAAATGTGAACTGACGTTCAAAAATAAAACATTTGAAAACGAACCATTTTCCACATTTCTGAAGCATGACGTAATGGGGGGTGTTATCTCTTTTGTCAAAAATCTGCCGTTTTTGCTTGAACATTAAATGCCTCCAAATAGTATTGAATTCACTTCCCGAGCCCCTGGAAGCATGAAAATCACTTTAAACATGCTAATTTTAGCTCTAACACTGATGATCCACCTACAAATGTGAACTGACGTTCAAAAATAAAACATTTGAAAATGGACCATTTTCCACATTTCTGAAGCATGACGTAATGGGGGGGGGGTTATCTCTTTTGTCGAAAATCAGCCGTTTTTGCTTGAACATTAAATGCCTCCAAATGATATTTAATTAACTTCCCGGGGTGAAGGTGAGTAAATTGGCCATTTTCATGCACTTTTAACCATTCCATAAATCTTGTGTTTAGGGCCCCTGGAAGCATGAAAATCAATTTTAACATGCTAATTTTAGCTCTAACACTGATGATCCACCTACAAATGTGAACTGACGTTCAAAAATAAAACATTTGAAAACTGACCACTTTTTCACATTTCTGAAGCATGACGTAATGGGGGGGTGTTATCTCTTTTGTCAAAAATCTGCCGTTTTTGCTTGAACATTAAATGCCTCCAAATAGTATTTAATTCACTTCCCGAGCCCCTGGAAGCATGAAAATCACTTTAAACATGCTAATTTTAGCTCTAAAACTGATGATCCACCTACAAATGTGAACTGACGTTCAAAAATAAAACATTTGAAAACAGACCATTTTCCACATTTCTGAAGCATGACGTAATGGGGGGGTGTTATCTCTTTTGTCGAAAATCAGCCGTTTTTGCTTGAACATTAAATGCCTCCAAATAGTATTTACTTCACTTCCCGAGCCCCTGGAAGCATGAAAATCACTTTAAACATGCTAATTTTAGCTCGAACACTGATGATCCACCTACAAATGTGAACTGACGTTCAAAAATAAAACATTTGAAAACGGACCATTTTCCACATTTCTGAAGCATGACGTAATGGGGGGGTGTTATCTCTTTTGTCAAAAATCTGCTGTTTTTGCTTGAACATTAAATGCATCCAAATAGTATTTAAATCACTTCCCGAGCCCCTGGAAACATGAAAATCACTTTAAACATGCTAATTTTAGCTCGAAATCTGATGATCCACCTACAAATGTGAACTGACGTTCAAAAATAAAACATTTGAAAACAGACCATTTTCCACATTTCTGAAGCAGGACGTAATGGGGGGGTGTTATCTCTTTTGTCAAAAATCAGCTGTTTTTGCTTGAACATTAAATGCCTCCAAATAGTATTTAATTCACTTACCGAGCCCGGGGAAGCATGAAAATCACTTTAAACATGCTAATTTTAGCTCTAACACTGATGATCCACCTACAAATGTGAACTGACGTTCAAAAATAAAACATTTGAAAACGAACCATTTTCCACATTTCTGAAGCATGACGTAATGGGGGGTGTTATCTCTTTTGTCAAAAATCTGCCGTTTTTGCTTGAACATTAAATGCCTCCAAATAGTATTGAATTCACTTCCCGAGCCCCTGGAAGCATGAAAATCAATTTAAACATGCTAATTTTAGCTCTAACACTGATGATCCACCTACAAATGTGAACTGACGTTCAAAAATAAAACATTTGAAAATGGACCATTTTCCACATTTCTGAAGCATGACGTAATGGGGGGGGGGGTTATCTCTTTTGTCGAAAATCAGCCGTTTTTGCTTGAACATTAAATGCCTCCAAATGATATTTAATTAACTTCCCGGGGTGAAGGTGAGTAAATTGGCCATTTTCATGCACTTTTAACCATTCCATAAATCTTGTGTTTAGGGCCCCTGGAAGCATGAAAATCAATTTTAACATGCTAATTTTAGCTCTAACACTGATGATCCACCTACAAATGTGAACTGACGTTCAAAAATAAAACATTTGAAAACTGACCACTTTTTCACATTTCTGAAGCATGACGTAATGGGGGGGTGTTATCTCTTTTGTCAAAAATCTGCCGTTTTTGCTTGAACATTAAATGCCTCCAAATAGTATTTAATTCACTTCCCGAGCCCCTGGAAGCATGAAAATCACTTTAAACATGCTAATTTTAGCTCTAAAACTGATGATCCACCTACAAATGTGAACTGACGTTCAAAAATAAAACATTTGAAAACAGACCATTTTCCACATTTCTGAAGCATGACGTAATGGGGGGGTGTTATCTCTTTTAGTCGAAAATCAGCCGTTTTTGCTTGAACATTAAATGCCTCCAAATGGTATTTAATTAACTTCCCGGGGTGAAGAAACCCTTTTTGAGAACTCAGAGTGAGTAAATTGGCCATTTTCATGCATTTTTAACCATTCCATAAATCTTGTGTTTAGTGCCCCTGGAAGCATGAAAATCACTTTAAACATGCTAATTTTAGCTCTAACACTGATGATCCACCTACAAATGTGAACTGCCATTCAAAAATAAAACAATTGAAATCGGACCATTTTCCACATTTCTGAAGCATGACGTAATGGGGGGGTGTTATCTCTTTTGTCGAAAATCAGCCGTTTTTGCTTGAACATTAAATGCCTCCAAATGGTATTTAATTAACTTCCCGGGGTGAAGGTGAGTAAATTGGCCATTTTCATGCACTTTTAACCACCCCATAAATCTTGTGTTTAGGGCCCCTGGAAGCATGAAAATCAATTTTAACATGCTAATTTTAGCTCTAACACTGATGATCCACCTACAAATGTGAACTGACGTTCAAAAATAAAACATTTGAAAACGGACCATTTTCCACATTGCTGAAGCATGACGTAATGGGGGGGTGTTATCTCTTTTGTCGAAAATCAGCCGTTTTTGCTTGAACATTAAATGCCTCCAAATGGTATTTAATTAACTTCCCGGGGTGAAGAAACCCTTTTTGAGAACTCAGAGTGAGTAAATTGGCCATTTTCATGCATTTTTAACCATTCCATAAATCTTGTGTTTAGGGCCCATGGAAGCATGAAAATCACTTTAAACATGCTAATTTTAGCTCTAACACTGATGATCCACCTACAAATGTGAACTGACGTTCAAAAATAAAACATTTGAAAACAGACCATTTTCCACATTTCTGAAGCATGACGTAATGGGGGGGGGTGTTATCTCTTTTGTCAAAAATCAGCTGTTTTTGCTTGAACATTAAATGCCTCCAAATAGTATTTAATTCACTTCCCGAGCCCCGGGAAGCATGAAAATCACTTCAAACATGCTAATTTTAGCTCTAACACTGATGATCCACCTACAAATGTGAACTGACGTTCAAAAATAAAACATTTGAAAACGAACCATTTTCCACATTTCTGAAGCATGACGTAATGGGGGGTGTTATCTCTTTTGTCGAAAATCAGCCGTTTTTGCTTGAACATTAAATGCCTCCAAATAGTATTTAATTCACTTCCCGAGCCCCTGGAAGCATGAAAATCACTTTAAACATGCTAATTTTAGCTCTAACACTGATGATCCACCTACAAATGTGAACTGACGTTCAAAAATAAACATTTGAAAACTGACCATTTTCCACATTTCTGAAGCATGACGGAATGGGGGGGTGTTATCTCTTTTGTCGAAAACCAGCCGTTTTTGCTTGAAATTTAAATCTCTCCAATGGTATTTAATTAACTTCCCGGGGTGAAGAAACCCTTTTTAAGAACTCAGAGTGAGTAAATTGGCCATTTTCATGCACTTTTAACCATTCCATAAATCTTGTGTTTAGGGCCCATGGAAGCATGAAAATCACTTTAAACATGCTAATTTTAGCTCTATCACTGATGATCCACCTACAAATGTGAACTGACGTTCAAAAATAAAACATTTGAAAACGGACCATTTTCCACATTTCTGAAGCATGCCTTAATTGGGGGGTGTTATCTCTTTTGTCGAAAATCAGCCGTTTTTGCTTGAACATTAAATGCCTCCAAATAGTATTTAATTCACTTCCCGAGCCCCTGGAAGCATGAAAATCACTTTAAACATGCTAATTTTAGCTCTAACACTGATGATCCACCTACAAATGTGAACTGACGTTCAAAAATAAAACATTTGAAAACAGACCATTTTCCACATTTCTGAAGCAGGACGTAATGGGGGGGTGTTATCTCTTTTGTCGAAAATCAGCCGTTTTTGCTTGAACATTAAATGCCTCCAAATGGTATTTAATTAATTACCGGGGTGAAGAAACCCTTTTTGAGAACTCAGAGTGAGTAAATTGGCCATTTTCATGCACTTTTAACCATTCCATAAATCTTGTGTTTAGGGCCCCTGGAAGCGTGAAAATCACTTTACACATGCTAATTTTAGCTCTAACACTGATGATCCACCTACAAATGTGAACTGACATTCAAAAATAAAACATTTGAAAACGGACCATTTTCCACATTTCTGAAGCATGACGTAATGGGGGGGTGTTATCTCTTTTGTCAAAAATCTGCTGTTTTTGCTTGAACATTAAATGCCTCCAAATAGTATTTAAATCACTTCCCGAGCCCCTGGAAACATGAAAATCACTTTAAACATGCTAATTTTAGCTCGAAAACTGATGATCCACCTACAAAAGTGAACTGACGTTCAAAAATAAAACATTTGAAAACAGACCATTTTCCACATTTCTGAAGGAGGACGTAATGGGGGGGTGTTAACTCTTTTGTCAAAAATCAGCTGTTTTTGCTTGAACATTAAATGCCTCCAAATAGTATTTAATTCACTTCCCGAGCCCGGGGAAGCATGAAAATCACTTTAAACATGCTAATTTTAGCTCTAACACTGATGATCCACCTACAAATGTGAACTGACGTTCAAAAATAAAACATTTGAAAACGGACCATTTTCCACATTTCTGAAGCATGACGTAATGGGGGGTGTTATCTCTTTTGTCGAAAATCTGCAGTTTTTGCTTGAACATTAAATGCCTCCAAATAGTATTTAATTCACTTCCCGAGCCCCTGGAAGCATGAAAATCACTTTAAACATGCTAATTTTAGCTCTAACACTGATGATCCACCTACAAATGTGAACTGACGTTCAAAAATAAAACATTTGAAAATGGACCATTTTCCACATTTCTGAAGCATGACCGGGTGTTATCTCTTTTGTCGAAAATCAGCCGTTTTTGCTTGAACATTAAATGCCTCCAAATGGTATTTAATTACCTTCCCGGGGTGAAGAAACCCTTTTTGAGAACTCAGAGTGAGTAAATTGGCCATTTTCATGCACTTTTAACCATTCCATAAATCTTGTGTTTAGGGCCCCTGGAAGCATGAAAATCACTTTAAACGTGCTAATTTTAGCTCTAACACTGATGATCCACCTACAAATGTGTGAACTGACAATCAAAAATAAAACATTTGAAAACGGACCATTTTCCACATTTCTGAAGCATGACGTAATTGGGGGGTGTTATCTCTTTTGTCAAAAATCAGCCGTTTTTGCTCGAACATTAAATGCCTCCAAATGGTATTTAATTAACTTCCTGGGCCCCTGGAAGCATGAAAATCACTTTAAACATGCTAATTTTAGCTCTAACACTGATGATCCACCTACAAATGTGAACTGACGTTCAAAAATAAAACATTTGAAAACAGACCATTTTCCACATTTCTGAAGCAGGACGTCATGGGGGGGTGTTATCTCTTTTGTCGAAAATCAGCCGTTTTTGCTTGAACATTAAATGCCTCCAAATGGTATTTAATTAATTACCGGGGTGAAGAAACCCTTTTTGAGAACTCAGAGTGAGTAAATTGGCCATTTTCATGCACTTTTAACCATTCCATAAATCTTGTGTTTAGGGCCCCTGGAAGCGTGAAAATCACTTTAAACATGCTAATTTTAGCTCTAACACTGATGATCCACCTACAAATGTGAACTGACGTTCAAAAATAAAACATTTGAAAACGGACCATTTTCCACATTTCTGAAGCATGACGTAATGGGGGGGGTGTTATCTCTTTTGTCAAAAATCTGCTGTTTTTGCTTGAACATTAAATGCGTCCAAATAGTATTTAAATCACTTCCCGAGCCCCTGGAAACATGAAAATCACTTTAAACATGCTAATTTTAGCTTGAAAACTGATGATCCACCTACAAATGTGAACTGACGTTCAAAAATAAAACATTTGAAAACAGACCATTTTCCACATTTCTGAAGCAGGACGTAATGGCGGGGTGTTATCTCTTTTGTCAAAAATCAGCTGTTTTTGCTTGAACATTAAATGCCTCCAAATAGTAAATAATTCACTTCCCGAGCCCGGGGAAGCATGAAAATCACTTTAAACATGCTAATTTTAGCTCTAACACTGATGATCCACCTACAAATGTGAACAGACGTTCAAAAATAAAACATTTGAAAACGGACCATTTTCCACATTTCTGAAGCATGACGGAATGGGGGGTGTTATCTCTTTTGTCGAAAATCAGACGTTTTTGCTTGCACATTAAATGCCTCCAAATGGTATTTAATTAATTACCGGGGTGAAGAAACCCTTTTTGAGAACTCAGAGTGAGTAAATTGGCCATTTTCATGCACTTTTAACCATTCCATAAATCTTGTGTTTAGGGCCCCTGGAAGCATGAAAATCACTTTAAACATGCTAATTTTAGCTCTAACACTGATGATCCACCTACAAATGTGAACTGACATTCAAAAATAAAACATTTGAAAACAGACCATTTTCCACATTTCTGAAGCATGACGTAATGGGGGGGTGTTATCTCTTTTGTCAAAAATCAGCTGTTTTTGCTTGAACATTAACTGCCTCCAAATAGTATTTAATTCACTTCCCGAGCCCCGGGAAGCATGAAAATCACTTTAAACATGCTAATTTTAGCTCTAACACTGATGATCCACCTACAAATGTGAACTGACGTTCAAAAATAAAACATTTGAAAACAAACCATTTTCCACATTTCTGAAGCATGACGTAATGGGGGGTGTTATCTCTTTTGTCGAAAATCAGCCGTTTTTGCTTGAACATTAAATGCCTCCAAATAGTATTTAATTCACTTCCCGAGCCCCTGGAAGCATGAAAATCACTTTAAACATGCTAATTTTAGCTCTAACACTGATGATCCACCTACAAATGTGAACTGACGTTCAAAAATAAAACATTTGAAAACAGACCATTTTCCACATTTCTGAAACAGGACGTAATGGGGGGGGTGTTATCTCTTTTGTCGAAAATCAGCCGTTTTTGCTTGAACATTAAATGCCTCAAAATGGTTTTTAATTAATTACCGGGGTGAAGAAACCCTTTTTGAGAACTCAGAGTGAGTAAATTGGCCATTTTCATGCACTTTTAACCATTCCATAAATCTTGTGTTTAGGGCCCCTGGAAGCGTGAAAATCACTTTAAACATGCTAATTTTAGCTCTAACACTGATGATCCGCCTACAAATGTGAACTGACGTTCAAAAATAAAACATTTGAAAACGGACCATTTTCCACATTTCTGAAGCATGACGTAATGGGGGGGTGTTATCTCTTTTGTCAAAAATCTGCTGTTTTTGCTTGAACATTAAATGCCTCCAAATAGTATTTAAATCACTTCCCGAGCCCCTGGAACCATGAAAATCACTTTAAACATGCTAATTTTAGCTCGAAAACTGATGATCCACCTACAAATGTGAACTGACGTTCAAAAATAAAACATTTGAAAACAGACCATTTTCCACATTTCTGAAGCAGGACGTAATGGGGGGGGTGTTATCTCTTTTGTCAAAAATCAGCTGTTTTTGCTTGAACATTAAATGCCTCCAAATAGTATTTAATTCACTTCCCGAGCCCGGGGAAGCATGAAAATCACTTTAAACATGCTAATTTTAGCTCTAACACTGATGATCCACCTACAAATGTGAACTGACGTTCAAAAATAAAACATTTGAAAACGGACCATTTTCCACATTTCCGAAGCATGACGTAATGGGGGGGTGTTATCTCTTTTGTCGAAAATCTGCCGTTTTTGCTTGAACATTAAATGCCTCCAAATAGTATTTAATTCACTTCCCGAGCCCCTGGAAGCATGAAAATCACTTTAAACATGCTAATGTTAGCTCTAACACTGATGATCCACCTACAAATGTGAACTGACGTTCAAAAATAAAACATTTGAAAACAGTCCATTTTCCACATTTCTGAAGCATGACGTAATGGGGGGTGTTATCTCTTTTGTCGAAAATCAGCCGTTTTTGCTTGAACATTAAATGCCTCCAAATGGTATTTAATTAACTTCCCGGGGTGAAGGTGAGTAAATTGGCCATTTTCATGCATTTTTAACCATTCCATAAATCTTGTGTTTAGGGCCCCTGGAAGCATGAAAATCAATTTAAACATGCTAATTTTAGCTCGAACACTGATGATCCACCTACAAATGTGAACTGCCATTCAAAAATAAAACAATTGAAATCGGACCATTTTCCACATTTCTGAAGCATGACGTAATGAGGGGGTGTTAGCTCTTTTGTCAAAAATCTGCTGTTTTTGCTTGAACATTAAATGCCTCCAAATAGTATTTAATTCACTTCCTGAGCCCCTGGAAGCATGAAAATCACTTTAAACATGCTAATTTTAGCTCTACCACTGATGATCCACCTACAAATGTGAACTGACGTTCAAAAATAAAACATTTGAAAACGGACGATTTTCCACATTTCTGAAGCATGACGGAATGGGGGGGGTGTGTTATCTCTTTTGTCGAAAATCAGCCGTTGTTGCTTGAACATTTAATGCCTCCAAATGGTATTTAATTAACTTCCCAGGGTGAAGGTGAGTAAATTGGCCATTTTCATGCACTTTTAACCATTCCATAAATCTTGTGTTTAGGGCCCCTGGAAGCATGAAAATCAATTTTAACATGCTAATTTTAGCTCTAACACTGATGATCCACCTACAAATGTGAACTGACGTTCAAAAATAAAACATTTGAAAACTGACCACTTTTTCACATTTCTGAAGCATGACGTAATGGGGAGGTGTTATCTCTTTTGTCAAAAATCTGCCGTTTTTGCTTGAACATTAAATGCCTCCAAATAGTATTTAATTCACTTCCCGAGCCCCTGGAAGCATGAAAATCACTTTAAACATGCTAATTTTAGCTCTAACACTGATGATCCACCTACAAATGTGAACTGACGTTCAAAAATAAAACATTTGAAAACAGACCATTTTCCACATTTCTGAAGCATGACGTAATGGGGGGGTGTTATCTCTTTTGTCGAAAATCAGCCGTTTTTGCTTGAACATTAAATGCCTCCAAATGGTATTTAATTAACTTTCCGGGGTGAAGAAACCCTTTTTGAGAACTCAGAGTGAGTAAATTGGCCATTTTCATGCATTTTTAACCATTCCATAAATCTTGTGTTTAGGGCCCCTGGAAGCATGAAAATCACTTTAAACATGCTAATTTTAGCTCTAACACTGATGATCCACCTACAAATGTGAACTGCCATTCAAAAATAAAACAATTGAAATTTGACCATTTTCCACATTTCTGAAGCATGACGTAATGGGGGGGGTGTTATCTCTTTTGTCAAAAATCAGCTGTTTTTGCTTGAACATTAAATGCCTCCAAATAGTATTTAATTCACTTCCCGAGCCCCTGGAAGCATGAAAATCACTTTAAACATGCTAATTTTAGCTCTAACACTGATGATCCACCTACAAATGTGAACTGACGTTCAAAAATAAAACATTTGAAAACGGACCATTTTCCACATTTCTGAAGCATGACGGAATGGGGGGGTGTTATCTCTTTTGTCGAAAATCAGCAGTTTTTGCTTGCACATTAAATGCCTCCAAATGGTATTTAATTAATTACCGGGGTGAAGAAACCCTTTTTGAGAACTCAGAGTGAGTAAATTGGCCATTTTCATGCACTTTTAACCATTCCATAAATCTTGTGTTTAGGGCCCATGGAAGCATGAAAATCAATTTAAACATGCTAATTTTAGCTCTAACACTGATGATCCACCTACAAATGTGAACTGACGTTCAAAAATAAAACATTTGAAAACAGACCATTTTCCACATTTCTGAAGCATGACGTAATGGGGGGTGTTATCTCTTTTGTCGAAAATCTGCCGTTTTTGCTTGAACATTAAATGCCTCCAAATGGTATTTAATTAACTTCCCGGGGTGAAGGTGAGTAAATTGGCCATTTTCATGCATTTTTAACCATTCCATAAATCTTGTGTTTAGGGCCCCTGGAAGCATGAAAATCAATTTAAACATGCTAATTTTAGCTCGAACACTGATGATCCACCTACAAATGTGAACTGCCATTCAAAAATAAAACAATTGAAATCGGACCATTTTCCACATTTCTGAAGCATGACGTAATGAGGGGGTGTTATCTCTTTTGTCAAAAATCTGCTGTTTTTGCTTGAACATTAAATGCCTCCAAATAGTATTTAATTCACTTCCTGAGCCCCTGGAAGCATGAAAATCACTTTAAACATGCTAATTTTAGCTCTAACACTGATGATCCACCTACAAATGTGAACTGACGTTCAAAAATAAAACATTTGAAAACGGACCATTTTCCACATTTCTGAAGCATGACGGAATGGGGGGGGGTGTTATCTCTTTTGTCGAAAATCAGCCGTTTTTGCTTGAACATTAAATGCCTCCAAATGGTATTTAATTAACTTCCCAGGGTGAAGGTGAGTAAATTGGCCATTTTCATGCACTTTTAACCATTCCATAAATCTTGTGTTTAGGGCCCCTGGAAGCATGAAAATCAATTTTAACATGCTAATTTTAGCTCTAACACTGATGATCCACCTACAAATGTGAACTGACGTTCAAAAATAAAACATTTGAAAACTGACCACTTTTTCACATTTCTGAAGCATGACGTAATGGGGAGGTGTTATCTCTTTTATCAAAAATCAGCCGTTTTTGCTTGAACATTAAATGCCTCCAAATAGTATTTAATTCACTTCCCGAGCCCCTGGAAGCATGAAAATCACTTTAAACATGCTAATTTAAGCTCTAACACTGATGATCCACCTACAAATGTGAACTGACGTTAAAAAATAAAACATTTGAAAACGGACCATTTTCCACATTTCTGAAGCATGACGTAATGGGGGGTGTTATCTCTTTTAGTCGAAAATCAGCCGTTTTTGCTTGAACATTAAATGCCTCCAAATGGTATTTAATTAACTTCCCGGGGTGAAGAAACCCTTTTTGAGAACTCAGAGTGAGTAAATTGGCCATTTTCATGCATTTTTAACCATTCCATAAATCTTGTGTTTAGGGCCCCTGGAAGCATGAAAATCACTTTAAACATGCTAATTTTAGCTCTAACACTGATGATCCACCTACAAATGTGAACTGCCATTCAAAAATAAAACAATTGAAATCGGACCATTTTCCACATTTCTGAAGCATGACGTAATGGGGGGGGTGTTATCTCTTTTGTCGAAAATCAGCCGTTTTTGCTTGAACATTAAATGCCTCCAAATGGTATTTAATTAACTTCCCGGGGTGAAGGTGAGTAAATTGGCCATTTTCATGCACTTTTAACCACCCCATAAATCTTGTGTTTAGGGCCCCTGGAAGCATGAAAATCAATTTTAACATGCTAATTTTAGCTCTAACACTGATGATCCACTTACAAATGTGAACTGACGTTCAAAAATAAAACATATGAAAACGGACCATTTTCCACATTGCTGAAGCATGACGTAATGGGGGGGTGTTATCTCTTTTGTCGAAAATCAGCAGTTTTTGCTTGAACATTAAATGCCTCCAAATAGCATTTAATTCACTTCCCGAGCCCCTGGAAGCATGAAAATCACTTTGAACATGCTAATTTAAGCTCTAACACTGATGATCCACCTACAAATGTGAACTGACGTTCAAAAATAAAACATTTGAAAACGGACCATTTTCCACATTTCTGAAGCATGACGTAATGGGGGGTGTTATCTCTTTTGTCGAAAATCAGCCGTTTTTCTTGAACATTAAATGCCTCCAAATGGTATTTAATTAACTTCCCGGGGTGAAGAAACCCTTTTTGAGAACTCAGAGTGAGTAAATTGTCCATTTTCATGCATTTTTAACCATTCCATAAATCTTGTGTTTAGGGCCCCTGGAAGCATGAAAATCACTTTAAACATGCTAATTTTAGCTCTAACACTGATGATCCAACTACAAATGTGAACTGACGTTCAAAAATAAAACATTTGAAAACGGACCATTTTCCACATTTCTGAAGCATGACGGAATGGGGGGGGTGTTATCTCTTTTGTCAAAAATCTGCTGTTTTTGCTTGAACATTAAATGCCTCCAAATGATATTTAATTAATTACTGGGGTGAAGAAACCCTTATTGAGAACTCAGAGTGAGTAAATTGGCCATTTTCATGCACTTTTAACCATTCCATAAATCTTGTGTTTAGGGCCCATGGAAGCATGAAAATCACTTTAAACATGCTAATTTTAGCTCTAACACTGATGATCCACCTACAAATGTGAACTGACGTTCAAAAATAAAACATTTGAAAACGGACCATTTTCCACATTTCTGAAGCATGACGTAATTGGGGGGTGTTATCTCTTTTGTCGAAAATCAGCCGTTTTTGCTTGAACATTAAATGCCTCCAAATAGTATTTAATTCACTTCCCGAGCCCCTGGAAGCATGAAAATCACTTTAAACATGCTAATTTTAGCTCGAACACTGATGATCCACCTACAAATGTGAACTGACGTTCAAAAATAAAACATTTGAAAACGGACCATTTTCCACATTTCTGAATCATGACGTAATGGGGGGGTGTTATCTCTTTTGTCAAAAATCTGCTGTTTTTGCTTGAACATTAAATGCATCCAAATAGTATTTAAATCACTTCCCGAGCCCCTGGAAACATGAAAATCACTTTAAACATGCTAATTTTAGCTCGAAATCTGATGATCCACCTACAAATGTGAACTAACGTTCAAAAATAAAACATTTGAAAACAGACCATTTTCCACATTTCTGAAGCATGACGTAATGGGGGGGTGTTATCTCTTTTGTCGAAAATCAGCAGTTTTTGCTTGAACATTAAATGCCTCCAAATAGCATTTAATTCACTTCCCGAGCCCCTGGAAGCATGAAAATCACTTTGAACATGCTAATTTAAGCTCTAACACTGATGATCCACCTACAAATGTGAACTGACGTTCAAAAATAAAACATTTGAAAACGGACCATTTTCCACATTTCTGAAGCATGACGTAATGGGGGGTGTTATCTCTTTTGTCGAAAATCAGCCGTTTTTCTTGAACATTAAATGCCTCCAAATGGTATTTAATTAACTTCCCGGGGTGAAGAAACCCTTTTTGAGAACTCAGAGTGAGTAAATTGTCCATTTTCATGCATTTTTAACCATTCCATAAATCTTGTGTTTAGGGCCCCTGGAAGCATGAAAATCACTTTAAACATGCTAATTTTAGCTCTAACACTGATGATCCAACTACAAATGTGAACTGACGTTCAAAAATAAAACATTTGAAAACGGACCATTTTCCACATTTCTGAAGCATGACGGAATGGGGGGGGTGTTATCTCTTTTGTCAAAAATCTGCTGTTTTTGCTTGAACATTAAATGCCTCCAAATGATATTTAATTAATTACTGGGGTGAAGAAACCCTTATTGAGAACTCAGAGTGAGTAAATTGGCCATTTTCATGCACTTTTAACCATTCCATAAATCTTGTGTTTAGGGCCCATGGAAGCATGAAAATCACTTTAAACATGCTAATTTTAGCTCTAACACTGATGATCCACCTACAAATGTGAACTGACGTTCAAAAATAAAACATTTGAAAACGGACCATTTTCCACATTTCTGAAGCATGACGTAATTGGGGGGTGTTATCTCTTTTGTCGAAAATCAGCCGTTTTTGCTTGAACATTAAATGCCTCCAAATAGTATTTAATTCACTTCCCGAGCCCCTGGAAGCATGAAAATTACTTTAAACATGCTAATTTTAGCTCGAACACTGATGATCCACCTACAAATGTGAACTGACGTTCAAAAATAAAACATTTGAAAACGGACCATTTTCCACATTTCTGAAGCATGACGTAATGGGGGGGTGTTATCTCTTTTGTCAAAAATCTGCTGTTTTTGCTTGAACATTAAATGCATCCAAATAGTATTTAAATCACTTCCCGAGCCCCTGGAAACATGAAAATCGCTTTAAACATGCTAATTTTAGCTCGAAATCTGATGATCCACCTACAAATGTGAACTAACGTTCAAAAATAAAACATTTGAAAACAGACCATTTTCCACATTTCTGAAGCAGGACGTAATGGGGGGGTGTTATCTCTTTTGTCAAAAATCAGCTGTTTTTGCTTGAACATTAAATGCCTCCAAATAGTATTTAATTCACTTCCCGAGCCCCTGGAAGCATGAAAATCACTTTAAACATGCTAATTTTAGCTCTAACACTGATGATCCAACTACAAATGTGAACTGACGTTCAAAAATAAAACATTTGAAAACGGACCATTTTCCACATTTCTGAAGCATGACGGAATGGGGGGGTGTTATCTCTTTTGTCAAAAATAAGCCGTTTTTGCTTGAACATTAAATGCCTCCAAATGATATTTAATTAATTACTGGGGTGAAGAAACCCTTATTGAGAACTCAGAGTGAGTAAATTGGCCATTTTCATGCACTTTTAACCATTCCATAAATCTTGTGTTTAGGGCCCATGGAAGCATGAAAATCACTTTAAACATGCTAATTTTAGCTCTAACACTGATGATCCACCTACAAATGTGAACTGACGTTCAAAAATAAAACATTTCAAAACGGACCATTTTCCACATTTCTGAAGCATGACGTAATTGGGGGGTGTTATCTCTTTTGTCGAAAATCAGCCGTTTTTGCTTGAACATTAAATGCCTCCAAATAGTATTTAATTCACTTCCCGAGCCCCTGGAAGCATGAAAATCACTTTAAACATGCTAATTTTAGCTCGAACACTGATGATCCACCTACAAATGTGAACTGACGTTCAAAAATAAAACATTTGAAAACGGACCATTTTCCACATTTCTGAAGCATGACGTAATGGGGGGGTGTTATCTCTTTTGTCAAAAATCAGCTGTTTTTGCTTGAACATTAAATGCCTCCAAATAGTATTTAATTCACTTCCCGAGCCCGGGGAAGCATGAAAATCACTTTAAACATGCTAATTTTAGCTCTAACACTGATGATCCACCTACAAATGTGAACTGACGTTCAAAAATAAAACATTTGAAAACGAACCATTTTCCACATTTCTGAAGCATGACGTAATGGGGGGTGTTATCTCTTTTGTCAAAAATCTGCCGTTTTTGCTTGAACATTAAATGCCTCCAAATAGTATTGAATTCACTTCCCGAGCCCCTGGAAGCATGAAAATCACTTTAAACATGCTAATTTTAGCTCTAACACTGATGATCCACCTACAAATGTGAACTGACGTTCAAAAATAAAACATTTGAAAATGGACCATTTTCCACATTTCTGAAGCATGACGTAATGGGGGGGGGGTTATCTCTTTTGTCGAAAATCAGCCGTTTTTGCTTGAACATTAAATGCCTCCAAATGATATTTAATTAACTTCCCGGGGTGAAGGTGAGTAAATTGGCCATTTTCATGCACTTTTAACCATTCCATAAATCTTGTGTTTAGGGCCCCTGGAAGCATGAAAATCAATTTTAACATGCTAATTTTAGCTCTAACACTGATGATCCACCTACAAATGTGAACTGACGTTCAAAAATAAAACATTTGAAAACTGACCACTTTTTCACATTTCTGAAGCATGACGTAATGGGGGGGTGTTATCTCTTTTGTCAAAAATCTGCCGTTTTTGCTTGAACATTAAATGCCTCCAAATAGTATTTAATTCACTTCCCGAGCCCCTGGAAGCATGAAAATCACTTTAAACATGCTAATTTTAGCTCTAAAACTGATGATCCACCTACAAATGTGAACTGACGTTCAAAAATAAAACATTTGAAAACAGACCATTTTCCACATTTCTGAAGCATGACGTAATGGGGGGGTGTTATCTCTTTTGTCGAAAATCAGCCGTTTTTGCTTGAACATTAAATGCCTCCAAATAGTATTTACTTCACTTCCCGAGCCCCTGGAAGCATGAAAATCACTTTAAACATGCTAATTTTAGCTCGAACACTGATGATCCACCTACAAATGTGAACTGACGTTCAAAAATAAAACATTTGAAAACGGACCATTTTCCACATTTCTGAAGCATGACGTAATGGGGGGGTGTTATCTCTTTTGTCAAAAATCTGCTGTTTTTGCTTGAACATTAAATGCATCCAAATAGTATTTAAATCACTTCCCGAGCCCCTGGAAACATGAAAATCACTTTAAACATGCTAATTTTAGCTCGAAATCTGATGATCCACCTACAAATGTGAACTGACGTTCAAAAATAAAACATTTGAAAACAGACCATTTTCCACATTTCTGAAGCAGGACGTAATGGGGGGGTGTTATCTCTTTTGTCAAAAATCAGCTGTTTTTGCTTGAACATTAAATGCCTCCAAATAGTATTTAATTCACTTACCGAGCCCGGGGAAGCATGAAAATCACTTTAAACATGCTAATTTTAGCTCTAACACTGATGATCCACCTACAAATGTGAACTGACGTTCAAAAATAAAACATTTGAAAACGAACCATTTTCCACATTTCTGAAGCATGACGTAATGGGGGGTGTTATCTCTTTTGTCAAAAATCTGCCGTTTTTGCTTGAACATTAAATGCCTCCAAATAGTATTGAATTCACTTCCCGAGCCCCTGGAAGCATGAAAATCAATTTAAACATGCTAATTTTAGCTCTAACACTGATGATCCACCTACAAATGTGAACTGACGTTCAAAAATAAAACATTTGAAAATGGACCATTTTCCACATTTCTGAAGCATGACGTAATGGGGGGGGGGGTTATCTCTTTTGTCGAAAATCAGCCGTTTTTGCTTGAACATTAAATGCCTCCAAATGATATTTAATTAACTTCCCGGGGTGAAGGTGAGTAAATTGGCCATTTTCATGCACTTTTAACCATTCCATAAATCTTGTGTTTAGGGCCCCTGGAAGCATGAAAATCAATTTTAACATGCTAATTTTAGCTCTAACACTGATGATCCACCTACAAATGTGAACTGACGTTCAAAAATAAAACATTTGAAAACTGACCACTTTTTCACATTTCTGAAGCATGACGTAATGGGGGGGTGTTATCTCTTTTGTCAAAAATCTGCCGTTTTTGCTTGAACATTAAATGCCTCCAAATAGTATTTAATTCACTTCCCGAGCCCCTGGAAGCATGAAAATCACTTTAAACATGCTAATTTTAGCTCTAAAACTGATGATCCACCTACAAATGTGAACTGACGTTCAAAAATAAAACATTTGAAAACAGACCATTTTCCACATTTCTGAAGCATGACGTAATGGGGGGGTGTTATCTCTTTTAGTCGAAAATCAGCCGTTTTTGCTTGAACATTAAATGCCTCCAAATGGTATTTAATTAACTTCCCGGGGTGAAGAAACCCTTTTTGAGAACTCAGAGTGAGTAAATTGGCCATTTTCATGCATTTTTAACCATTCCATAAATCTTGTGTTTAGTGCCCCTGGAAGCATGAAAATCACTTTAAACATGCTAATTTTAGCTCTAACACTGATGATCCACCTACAAATGTGAACTGCCATTCAAAAATAAAACAATTGAAATCGGACCATTTTCCACATTTCTGAAGCATGACGTAATGGGGGGGTGTTATCTCTTTTGTCGAAAATCAGCCGTTTTTGCTTGAACATTAAATGCCTCCAAATGGTATTTAATTAACTTCCCGGGGTGAAGGTGAGTAAATTGGCCATTTTCATGCACTTTTAACCACCCCATAAATCTTGTGTTTAGGGCCCCTGGAAGCATGAAAATCAATTTTAACATGCTAATTTTAGCTCTAACACTGATGATCCACCTACAAATGTGAACTGACGTTCAAAAATAAAACATTTGAAAACGGACCATTTTCCACATTGCTGAAGCATGACGTAATGGGGGGGTGTTATCTCTTTTGTCGAAAATCAGCCGTTTTTGCTTGAACATTAAATGCCTCCAAATGGTATTTAATTAACTTCCCGGGGTGAAGAAACCCTTTTTGAGAACTCAGAGTGAGTAAATTGGCCATTTTCATGCATTTTTAACCATTCCATAAATCTTGTGTTTAGGGCCCATGGAAGCATGAAAATCACTTTAAACATGCTAATTTTAGCTCTAACACTGATGATCCACCTACAAATGTGAACTGACGTTCAAAAATAAAACATTTGAAAACAGACCATTTTCCACATTTCTGAAGCATGACGTAATGGGGGGGGGTGTTATCTCTTTTGTCAAAAATCAGCTGTTTTTGCTTGAACATTAAATGCCTCCAAATAGTATTTAATTCACTTCCCGAGCCCCGGGAAGCATGAAAATCACTTCAAACATGCTAATTTTAGCTCTAACACTGATGATCCACCTACAAATGTGAACTGACGTTCAAAAATAAAACATTTGAAAACGAACCATTTTCCACATTTCTGAAGCATGACGTAATGGGGGGTGTTATCTCTTTTGTCGAAAATCAGCCGTTTTTGCTTGAACATTAAATGCCTCCAAATAGTATTTAATTCACTTCCCGAGCCCCTGGAAGCATGAAAATCACTTTAAACATGCTAATTTTAGCTCTAACACTGATGATCCACCTACAAATGTGAACTGACGTTCAAAAATAAACATTTGAAAACTGACCATTTTCCACA
Source organism: Lissotriton vulgaris (assembly GCF_964263255.1). NCBI lineage: Eukaryota > Metazoa > Chordata > Amphibia > Caudata > Salamandridae > Lissotriton > Lissotriton vulgaris. Next base: position 314,364,310 of record NC_141698.1, read on the forward strand.
TTTCTGAAGCATGACGGAATGGGGGGGTGTTATCTCTTTTGTCGAAAACCAGCCGTTTTTGCTTGAAATTTAAATCTCTCCAATGGTATTTAATTAACTTCCCGGGGTGAAGAAACCCTTTTTAAGAACTCAGAGTGAGTAAATTGGCCATTTTCATGCACTTTTAACCATTCCATAAATCTTGTGTTTAGGGCCCATGGAAGCATGAAAATCACTTTAAACATGCTAATTTTAGCTCTATCACTGATGATCCACCTACAAATGTGAACTGACGTTCAAAAATAAAACATTTGAAAACGGACCATTTTCCACATTTCTGAAGCATGCCTTAATTGGGGGGTGTTATCTCTTTTGTCGAAAATCAGCCGTTTTTGCTTGAACATTAAATGCCTCCAAATAGTATTTAATTCACTTCCCGAGCCCCTGGAAGCATGAAAATCACTTTAAACATGCTAATTTTAGCTCTAACACTGATGATCCACCTACAAATGTGAACTGACGTTCAAAAATAAAACATTTGAAAACAGACCATTTTCCACATTTCTGAAGCAGGACGTAATGGGGGGGTGTTATCTCTTTTGTCGAAAATCAGCCGTTTTTGCTTGAACATTAAATGCCTCCAAATGGTATTTAATTAATTACCGGGGTGAAGAAACCCTTTTTGAGAACTCAGAGTGAGTAAATTGGCCATTTTCATGCACTTTTAACCATTCCATAAATCTTGTGTTTAGGGCCCCTGGAAGCGTGAAAATCACTTTACACATGCTAATTTTAGCTCTAACACTGATGATCCACCTACAAATGTGAACTGACATTCAAAAATAAAACATTTGAAAACGGACCATTTTCCACATTTCTGAAGCATGACGTAATGGGGGGGTGTTATCTCTTTTGTCAAAAATCTGCTGTTTTTGCTTGAACATTAAATGCCTCCAAATAGTATTTAAATCACTTCCCGAGCCCCTGGAAACATGAAAATCACTTTAAACATGCTAATTTTAGCTCGAAAACTGATGATCCACCTACAAAAGTGAACTGACGTTCAAAAATAAAACATTTGAAAACAGACCATTTTCCACATTTCTGAAGGAGGACGTAATGGGGGGGTGTTAACTCTTTTGTCAAAAATCAGCTGTTTTTGCTTGAACATTAAATGCCTCCAAATAGTATTTAATTCACTTCCCGAGCCCGGGGAAGCATGAAAATCACTTTAAACATGCTAATTTTAGCTCTAACACTGATGATCCACCTACAAATGTGAACTGACGTTCAAAAATAAAACATTTGAAAACGGACCATTTTCCACATTTCTGAAGCATGACGTAATGGGGGGTGTTATCTCTTTTGTCGAAAATCTGCAGTTTTTGCTTGAACATTAAATGCCTCCAAATAGTATTTAATTCACTTCCCGAGCCCCTGGAAGCATGAAAATCACTTTAAACATGCTAATTTTAGCTCTAACACTGATGATCCACCTACAAATGTGAACTGACGTTCAAAAATAAAACATTTGAAAATGGACCATTTTCCACATTTCTGAAGCATGACCGGGTGTTATCTCTTTTGTCGAAAATCAGCCGTTTTTGCTTGAACATTAAATGCCTCCAAATGGTATTTAATTACCTTCCCGGGGTGAAGAAACCCTTTTTGAGAACTCAGAGTGAGTAAATTGGCCATTTTCATGCACTTTTAACCATTCCATAAATCTTGTGTTTAGGGCCCCTGGAAGCATGAAAATCACTTTAAACGTGCTAATTTTAGCTCTAACACTGATGATCCACCTACAAATGTGTGAACTGACAATCAAAAATAAAACATTTGAAAACGGACCATTTTCCACATTTCTGAAGCATGACGTAATTGGGGGGTGTTATCTCTTTTGTCAAAAATCAGCCGTTTTTGCTCGAACATTAAATGCCTCCAAATGGTATTTAATTAACTTCCTGGGCCCCTGGAAGCATGAAAATCACTTTAAACATGCTAATTTTAGCTCTAACACTGATGATCCACCTACAAATGTGAACTGACGTTCAAAAATAAAACATTTGAAAACAGACCATTTTCCACATTTCTGAAGCAGGACGTCATGGGGGGGTGTTATCTCTTTTGTCGAAAATCAGCCGTTTTTGCTTGAACATTAAATGCCTCCAAATGGTATTTAATTAATTACCGGGGTGAAGAAACCCTTTTTGAGAACTCAGAGTGAGTAAATTGGCCATTTTCATGCACTTTTAACCATTCCATAAATCTTGTGTTTAGGGCCCCTGGAAGCGTGAAAATCACTTTAAACATGCTAATTTTAGCTCTAACACTGATGATCCACCTACAAATGTGAACTGACGTTCAAAAATAAAACATTTGAAAACGGACCATTTTCCACATTTCTGAAGCATGACGTAATGGGGGGGGTGTTATCTCTTTTGTCAAAAATCTGCTGTTTTTGCTTGAACATTAAATGCGTCCAAATAGTATTTAAATCACTTCCCGAGCCCCTGGAAACATGAAAATCACTTTAAACATGCTAATTTTAGCTTGAAAACTGATGATCCACCTACAAATGTGAACTGACGTTCAAAAATAAAACATTTGAAAACAGACCATTTTCCACATTTCTGAAGCAGGACGTAATGGCGGGGTGTTATCTCTTTTGTCAAAAATCAGCTGTTTTTGCTTGAACATTAAATGCCTCCAAATAGTATTTAATTCACTTCCCGAGCCCGGGGAAGCATGAAAATCACTTTAAACATGCTAATTTTAGCTCTAACACTGATGATCCACCTACAAATGTGAACAGACGTTCAAAAATAAAACATTTGAAAACGGACCATTTTCCACATTTCTGAAGCATGACGGAATGGGGGGTGTTATCTCTTTTGTCGAAAATCAGACGTTTTTGCTTGCACATTAAATGCCTCCAAATGGTATTTAATTAATTACCGGGGTGAAGAAACCCTTTTTGAGAACTCAGAGTGAGTAAATTGGCCATTTTCATGCACTTTTAACCATTCCATAAATCTTGTGTTTAGGGCCCCTGGAAGCATGAAAATCACTTTAAACATGCTAATTTTAGCTCTAACACTGATGATCCACCTACAAATGTGAACTGACATTCAAAAATAAAACATTTGAAAACAGACCATTTTCCACATTTCTGAAGCATGACGTAATGGGGGGGTGTTATCTCTTTTGTCAAAAATCAGCTGTTTTTGCTTGAACATTAACTGCCTCCAAATAGTATTTAATTCACTTCCCGAGCCCCGGGAAGCATGAAAATCACTTTAAACATGCTAATTTTAGCTCTAACACTGATGATCCACCTACAAATGTGAACTGACGTTCAAAAATAAAACATTTGAAAACAAACCATTTTCCACATTTCTGTAGCATGACGTAATGGGGGGTGTTATCTCTTTTGTCGAAAATCAGCCGTTTTTGCTTGAACATTAAATGCCTCCAAATAGTATTTAATTCACTTCCCGAGCCCGGGGAAGCATGAAAATCACTTTAAACATGCTAATTTTAGCTCTAACACTGATGATCCACCTACAAATGTGAACTGGCGTTCAAAAATAAAACATTTGAAAACAGACCATTTTCCACATTTCTGAAGCATGACGGAATGGGGGGGTGTTATCTCTTTTGTCGAAAATCAGCCATTTTTGCTTGAACATTAAATGCCTCCAAATGATATTTAATTAATTACCGGGGTGAAGAAACCCTTTTTGAGAACTCAGAGTGAGTAAATTGGCCATTTTCATGCACTTTTAACCATTCCATAAATCTTGTGTTTAGGGCCCATGGAAGCATGAAAATCACTTTAAACATGCTAATTTTAGCTCTAACACTGATGATCCACCTACAAATGTGAACTGACGTTCAAAAATAAAACATTTGAAAACGGACCATTTTCCACATTTCTGAAGCATGACTTAATTGGGTGGTGTTATCTCTTTTGTGGAAAATCAGCCGTTTTTGCTTGAACATTAAATGCCTCCAAATAGTATTTAATTCACTTCCCGAGCCCCTGGAAGCATGAAAATCACTTTAAACATGCTAATTTTAGCTCTAACACTGATGATCCACCTACAAATGTGAACTGACGTTCAAAAATAAAACATTTGAAAACAGACCATTTTCCACATTTCTGAAACAGGACGTAATGGGGGGGGTGTTATCTCTTTTGTCGAAAATCAGCCGTTTTTGCTTGAACATTAAATGCCTCAAAATGGTTTTTAATTAATTACCGGGGTGAAGAAACCCTTTTTGAGAACTCAGAGTGAGTAAATTGGCCATTTTCATGCACTTTTAACCATTCCATAAATCTTGTGTTTAGGGCCCCTGGAAGCGTGAAAATCACTTTAAACATGCTAATTTTAGCTCTAACACTGATGATCCGCCTACAAATGTGAACTGACGTTCAAAAATAAAACATTTGAAAACGGACCATTTTCCACATTTCTGAAGCATGACGTAATGGGGGGGTGTTATCTCTTTTGTCAAAAATCTGCTGTTTTTGCTTGAACATTAAATGCCTCCAAATAGTATTTAAATCACTTCCCGAGCCCCTGGAACCATGAAAATCACTTTAAACATGCTAATTTTAGCTCGAAAACTGATGATCCACCTACAAATGTGAACTGACGTTCAAAAATAAAACATTTGAAAACAGACCTTTTTCCACATTTCTGAAGCAGGACGTAATGGGGGGGGTGTTATCTCTTTTGTCAAAAATCAGCTGTTTTTGCTTGAACATTAAATGCCTCCAAATAGTATTTAATTCACTTCCCGAGCCCGGGGAAGCATGAAAATCACTTTAAACATGCTAATTTTAGCTCTAACACTGATGATCCACCTACAAATGTGAACTGACGTTCAAAAATAAAACATTTGAAAACGGACCATTTTCCACATTTCCGAAGCATGACGTAATGGGGGGGTGTTATCTCTTTTGTCGAAAATCTGCCGTTTTTGCTTGAACATTAAATGCCTCCAAATAGTATTTAATTCACTTCCCGAGCCCCTGGAAGCATGAAAATCACTTTAAACATGCTAATGTTAGCTCTAACACTGATGATCCACCTACAAATGTGAACTGACGTTCAAAAATAAAACATTTGAAAACAGTCCATTTTCCACATTTCTGAAGCATGACGTAATGGGGGGGTGTTATCTCTTTTGTCGAAAATCAGCCGTTTTTGCTTGAACATTAAATGCCTCCAAATGGTATTTAATTAACTTCCCGGGGTGAAGGTGAGTAAATTGGCCATTTTCATGCATTTTTAACCATTCCATAAATCTTGTGTTTAGGGCCCCTGGAAGCATGAAAATCAATTTAAACATGCTAATTTTAGCTCGAACACTGATGATCCACCTACAAATGTGAACTGCCATTCAAAAATAAAACAATTGAAATCGGACCATTTTCCACATTTCTGAAGCATGACGTAATGAGGGGGTGTTAGCTCTTTTGTCAAAAATCTGCTGTTTTTGCTTGAACATTAAATGCCTCCAAATAGTATTTAATTCACTTCCTGAGCCCCTGGAAGCATGAAAATCACTTTAAACATGCTAATTTTAGCTCTACCACTGATGATCCACCTACAAATGTGAACTGACGTTCAAAAATAAAACATTTGAAAACGGACGATTTTCCACATTTCTGAAGCATGACGGAATGGGGGGGGTGTGTTATCTCTTTTGTCGAAAATCAGCCGTTGTTGCTTGAACATTTAATGCCTCCAAATGGTATTTAATTAACTTCCCAGGGTGAAGGTGAGTAAATTGGCCATTTTCATGCACTTTTAACCATTCCATAAATCTTGTGTTTAGGGCCCCTGGAAGCATGAAAATCAATTTTAACATGCTAATTTTAGCTCTAACACTGATGATCCACCTACAAATGTGAACTGACGTTCAAAAATAAAACATTTGAAAACTGACCACTTTTTCACATTTCTGAAGCATGACGTAATGGGGAGGTGTTATCTCTTTTGTCAAAAATCTGCCGTTTTTGCTTGAACATTAAATGCCTCCAAATAGTATTTAATTCACTTCCCGAGCCCCTGGAAGCATGAAAATCACTTTAAACATGCTAATTTTAGCTCTAACACTGATGATCCACCTACAAATGTGAACTGACGTTCAAAAATAAAACATTTGAAAACAGACCATTTTCCACATTTCTGAAGCATGACGTAATGGGGGGGTGTTATCTCTTTTGTCGAAAATCAGCCGTTTTTGCTTGAACATTAAATGCCTCCAAATGGTATTTAATTAACTTTCCGGGGTGAAGAAACCCTTTTTGAGAACTCAGAGTGAGTAAATTGGCCATTTTCATGCATTTTTAACCATTCCATAAATCTTGTGTTTAGGGCCCCTGGAAGCATGAAAATCACTTTAAACATGCTAATTTTAGCTCTAACACTGATGATCCACCTACAAATGTGAACTGCCATTCAAAAATAAAACAATTGAAATCGGACCATTTTCCACATTTCTGAAGCATGACGTAATGGGGGGGGTGTTATCTCTTTTGTCAAAAATCAGCTGTTTTTGCTTGAACATTAAATGCCTCCAAATAGTATTTAATTCACTTCCCGAGCCCCTGGAAGCATGAAAATCACTTTAAACATGCTAATTTTAGCTCTAACACTGATGATCCACCTACAAATGTGAACTGACGTTCAAAAATAAAACATTTGAAAACGGACCATTTTCCACATTTCTGAAGCATGACGGAATGGGGGGGTGTTATCTCTTTTGTCGAAAATCAGCAGTTTTTGCTTGCACATTAAATGCCTCCAAATGGTATTTAATTAATTACCGGGGTGAAGAAACCCTTTTTGAGAACTCAGAGTGAGTAAATTGGCCATTTTCATGCACTTTTAACCATTCCATAAATCTTGTGTTTAGGGCCCATGGAAGCATGAAAATCAATTTAAACATGCTAATTTTAGCTCTAACACTGATGATCCACCTACAAATGTGAACTGACGTTCAAAAATAAAACATTTGAAAACAGACCATTTTCCACATTTCTGAAGCATGACGTAATGGGGGGTGTTATCTCTTTTGTCAAAAATCTGCCGTTTTTGCTTGAACATTAAATGCCTCCAAATAGTATTGAATTCACTTCCCGAGCCCCTGGAAGCATGAAAATCACTTTAAACATGCTAATTTTAGCTCTAACACTGATGATCCACCTACAAATGTGAACTGACGTTCAAAAATAAAACATTTGAAAACTGACCACTTTTTCACATTTCTGAAGCATGACGTAATGGGGGGGTGTTATCTCTTTTGTCAAAAATCTGCCGTTTTTGCTTGAACATTAAATGCCTCCAAATAGTATTTAATTCACTTCCCGAGCCCCTGGAAGCATGAAAATCACTTTAAACATGCTAATTTTAGCTCTAACACTGATGATCCACCTACAAATGTGAACTGACGTTCAAAAATAAAACATTTGAAAACAGACCATTTTCCACATTTCTGAAGCATGACGTAATGGGGGGGTGTTATCTCTTTTGTCAAAAATCTGCCGTTTTTGCTTGAACATTAAATGCCTCCAAATAGTATTGAATTCACTTCCCGAGCCCCTGGAAGCATGAAAATCACTTTAAACATGCTAATTTAAGCTCGAACACTGATGATCCACCTACAAATGTGAACTGACGTTAAAAAATAAAACATTTGAAAACGGACCATTTTCCACATTTCTGAAGCATGACGTAATGGGGGGTGTTATCTCTTTTAGTCGAAAATCAGCCGTTTTTGCTTGAACATTAAATGCCTCCAAATGGTATTTAATTAACTTCCCGGGGTGAAGAAACCCTTTTTGAGAACTCAGAGTGAGTAAATTGGCCATTTTCATGCATTTTTAACCATTCCATAAATCTTGTGTTTAGGGCCCCTGGAAGCATGAAAATCACTTTAAACATGCTAATTTTAGCTCTAACACTGATGATCCACCTACAAATGTGAACTGCCATTCAAAAATAAAACAATTGAAATTGGACCATTTTCCACATTTCTGAAGCATGACGTAATGGGGGGGGGGTGTTATCTCTTTTGTCGAAAATCAGCCGTTTTTGCTTGAACATTAAATGCCTCCAAATGGTATTTAATTAACTTCCCGGGGTGAAGGTGAGTAAATTGGCCATTTTCATGCACTTTTAACCACCCCATAAATCTTGTGTTTAGGGCCCCTGGAAGCATGAAAATCAATTTTAACATGCTAATTTTAGCTCTAACACTGATGATCCACCTACAAATGTGAACTGACGTTCAAAAATAAAACATTTGAAAACGGACCATTTTCCACATTGCTGAAGCATGACGTAATGGGGGGTGTTATCTCTTTTGTCGAAAATCAGCCGTTTTTGCTTGAACATTAAATGCCTCCAAATAGCATTTAATTCACTTCCCCAGCCCCTGGAAGCATGAAAATCACTTTGAACATGCTAATTTAAGCTCTAACACTGATGATCCACCTACAAATGTGAACTGACGTTCAAAAATAAAACATTTGAAAACGGACCATTTTCCACATTTCTGAAGCATGACGTAATGGGGGGTGTTATCTCTTTTGTCGAAAATCAGCCGTTTTTGCTTGAACATTAAATGCCTCCAAATGGTATTTAATTAACTTCCCGGGGTGAAGAAACCCTTTTTGAGAACTCAGAGTGAGTAAATTGGCCATTTTCATGCATTTTTAACCATTCCATAAATCTTGTGTTTAGGGCCCATGGAAGCATGAAAATCACTTTAAACATGCTAATTTTAGCTCGAAAACTGATGATCCACCTACAAATGTGAACTGACGTTCAAAAATAAAACATTTGAAAACAGACCATTTTCCACATTTCTGAAGCAGGACGTAATGGGGGGGTGTTATCTTTTTGTCAAAAATCAGCTGTTTTTGCTTGAACATTAAATGCCTCCAAATAGTATTTAATTCACTTCCCGAGCCCGGGGAAGCATGAAAATCACTTTAAACATGCTAATTTTAGCTCTAACACTGATGATCCACCTACAAATGTGAACTGACGTTCAAAAATAAAACATTTGAAAACGGACCATTTTCCACATTTCCGAAGCATGACGTAATGGGGGGTGTTATCTCTTTTGTCGAAAATCTGCCGTTTTTGCTTGAACATTAAATGCCTCCAAATAGTATTTAATTCACTTCCCGAGCCCCTGGAAGCATGAAAATCACTTTAAACATGCTAATGTTAGCTCTAACACTGATGATCCACCTACAAATGTGAACTGACGTTCAAAAATAAAACATTTGAAAATGGACCATTTTCCACATTTCTGAAGCATGACGTAATGGGGGGGGGTTATCTCTTTTGTCGAAAATCAGCCGTTTTTGCTTGAACATTAAATGCCTCCAAATGGTATTTAATTAACTTCCCGGGGTGAAGGTGAGTAAATTGGCCATTTTCATGCATTTTTAACCATTCCATAAATCTTGTGTTTAGGGCCCCTGGAAGCATGAAAATCAATTTAAACATGCTAATTTTAGCTCGAACACTGATGATCCACCTACAAATGTGAACTGCCATTCAAAAATAAAACAATTGAAATCGGACCATTTTCCACATTTCTGAAGCATGACGTAATGAGGGGGTGTTATCTCTTTTGTCAAAAATCTGCTGTTTTTGCTTGAACATTAAATGCCTCCAAATAGTATTTAATTCACTTCCTGAGCCCCTGGAAGCATGAAAATCACTTTAAACATGCTAATTTTAGCTCTAACACTGATGATCCACCTACAAATGTGAACTGACGTTCAAAAATAAAACATTTGAAAACGGACCATTTTCCACATTTCTGAAGCATGATGGAATGGGGGGGGTGTTATCTCTTTTGTCGAAAATCAGCCGTTTTTGCTTGAACATTAAATGCCTCCAAATGGTATTTAATTAACTTCCCAGGGTGAAGGTGAGTAAATTGGCCATTTTCATGCACTTTTAACCATTCCATAAATCTTGTGTTTAGGGCCCCTGGAAGCATGAAAATCACTTTAAACATGCTAATTTTAGCTCTAACACTGATGATCCACCTACAAATGTGAACTGCCATTCAAAAATAAAACAATTGAAATCGGACCATTTTCCACATTTCTGAAGCATGACGTAATGGGGGGGGTGTTATCTCTTTTGTCAAAAATCAGCTGTTTTTGCTTGAACATTAAATGCCTCCAAATAGTATTTAATTCACTTCCCGAGCCCCTGGAAGCATGAAAATCACTTTAAACATGCTAATTTTAGCTCTAACACTGATGATCCACCTACAAATGTGAACTGACGTTCAAAAATAAAACATTTGAAAACGGACCATTTTCCACATTTCTGAAGCATGACGTAATGGGGGGGTGTTATCTCTTTTGTCGAAAATCAGCCGTTTTTGCTTGAACATTAAATGCCTCCAAATAGTATTTAATTCACTTCCCGAGCCCCTGGAAGCATGAAAATCACTTTAAACATGCTAATTTAAGCTCTAACACTGATGATCCACCTACAAATGTGAACTGACGTTAAAAAACTAAAACATTTGAAAACGGACCATTTTCCACATTTCTGAAGCATGACGTAATGGGGGGTGTTATCTCTTTTAGTCGAAAATCAGCCGTTTTTGCTTGAACATTAAATGCCTCCAAATGGTATTTAATTAACTTCCCGGGGTGAAGAAACCCCTTTTGAGAACTCAGAGTGAGTAAATTGGCCATTTTCATGCATTTTTAACCATTCCATAAATCTTGTGTTTAGGGCCCCTGGAAGAATGAAAATCACTTTAAACATGCTAATTTTAGCTCTAACACTGATGATCCACCTACAAATGTGAACTGCCATTCAAAAATAAAACAATTGAAATCGGACCATTTTCCACATTTCTGAAGCATGACGTAATGGGGGGGGTGTTATCTCTTTTGTCGAAAATCAGCCGTTTTTGCTTGAACTTTAAATGCCTCCAAATGGTATTTAATTAACTTCCCGGGGTGAAGGTGAGTAAATTGGCCATTTTCATGCACTTTTAACCACCCCATAAATCTTGTGTTTAGGGCCCCTGGAAGCATGAAAATCAATTTTAACATGCTAATTTTAGCTCTAACACTGATGATCCACCTACAAATGTGAACTGACGTTCAAAAATAAAACATTTGAAAACGGACCATTTTCCACATTGCTGAAGCATGACGTAATGGGGGGTGTTATCTCTTTTGTCGAAAATCAGCCGTTTTTGCTTGAACATTAAATGCCTCCAAATAGCATTTAATTCACTTCCCGAGCCCCTGGAAGCATGAAAATCACTTTGAACATGCTAATTTAAGCTCTAACACTGATGATCCACCTACAAATGTGAACTGACGTTCAAAAATAAAACATTTGAAAACGGACCATTTTCCACATTTCTGAAGCATGACGTAATGGGGGGTGTTATCTCTTTTGTCGAAAATCAGCCGTTTTTCTTGAACATTAAATGCCTCCAAATGGTATTTAATTAACTTCCCGGGGTGAAGAAACCCTTTTTGAGAACTCAGAGTGAGTAAATTGGCCATTTTCATGCATTTTTAACCATTCCATAAATCTTTTGTTTAGGGCCCCTGGAAGCATGAAAATCACTTTAAACATGCTAATTTTAGCTCTAACACTGATGATCCAACTACAAATGTGAACTGACGTTCAAAAATAAAACATTTGAAAACGGACCATTTTCCACATTTCTGAAGCATGACGGAATGGGGGGGTGTTATCTCTTTTGTCAAAAATCAGCTGTTTTTGCTTGAACATTAAATGCCTCCAAATGATATTTAATTAATTACTGGGGTGAATAAACCCTTATTGAGAACTCAGAGTGAGTAAATTGGCCATTTTCATGCACTTTTAACCATTCCATAAATCTTGTGTTTAGGGCCCATGGAAGCATGAAAATCACTTTAAACATGCTAATTTTAGCTCTAACACTGATGATCCACCTACAAATGTGAACTGACGTTCAAAAATAAAACATTTGAAAACGGACCATTTTCCACATTTCTGAAGCATGACGTAATTGGGGGGTGTTATCTCTTTTGTCGAAAATCAGCCGTTTTTGCTTGAACATTAAATGCCTCCAAATAGTATTTAATTCACTTCCCGAGCCCCTGGAAGCATGAAAATCACTTTAAACATGCTAATTTTAGCTCGAACACTGATGATCCACCTACAAATGTGAACTGACGTTCAAAAATAAAACATTTGAAAACAGACCATTTTCCACATTTCTGAAGCAGGACGTAATGGGGGGGTGTTATCTCTTTTGTCGAAAATCAGCCGTTTTTGCTTGAACATTAAATGCCTCCAAATGGTATTTAAATCATTACCGGGGTGAAGAAACCCTTTTTGAGAACTCAGAGTGAGTAAATTGGCCATTTTCATGCACTTTTAACCATTCCATAAATCTTGTGTTTAGGGCCCCTGGAAGCGTGAAAATCACTTTAAACATGCTAATTTTAGCTCTAACACTGATGATCCACCTACAAATGTGAACTGACGTTCAAAAATAAAACATTTGAAAACGGACCATTTTCCACATTTCTGAAGCATGACGTAATGGGGGGCGTGTTATCTCTTTTGTCAAAAATCTGCTGTTTTTGCTTGAACATTAAATGCATCCAAATAGTATTTAAATCACTTCCCGAGCCCCTGGAAACATGAAAACCACTTTAAACATGCTAATTTTAGCTCGAAATCTGATGATCCACCTACAAATGTGAACTGACGTTCAAAAATAAAACATTTGAAAACAGACCATTTTCCACATTTCTGAAGCAGGACGTAATGGGGGGGTGTTATCTCTTTTGTCAAAAATCAGCTGTTTTTGCTTGAACATTAAATGCCTCCAAATAGTATTTAATTCACTTCCCGAGCCCGGGGAAGCATGAAAATCACTTTAAACATGCTAATTTTAGCTCTAACACTGATGATCCACCTACAAATGTGAACTGACGTTCAAAAATAAAACATTTGAAAACGGACCATTTTCCACATTTCTGAAGCATGACGTTATGGAGGGGGTGTTATCTCTTTTGTCAAAAATCTGCTGTTTTTGCTTGAACATTAAATGCATCCAAATAGTATTTAAATCACTTCCCGAGCCCCTGGAAACATGAAAATCACTTTAAACATGCTAATTTTAGCTCGAAAACTGATGATCCACCTACAAATGTGAACTGACGTTCAAAAATAAAACATTTGAAAACAGACCATTTTCCACATTTCTGAAGCAGGACGTAATGGGGGGGTGTTATCTCTTTTGTCAAAAATCAGCTGTTTTTGCTTGAACATTAAATGCCTCCAAATAGTATTAAATTCACTTCCCGAGCCCGGGGAAGCATGAAAATCACTTTAAACATGCTAATTTTAGCTCTAACACTGATGATCCACCTACAAATGTGAACTGACGTTCAAAAATAAAACATTTGAAAACGAACCATTTTCCACATTTCTGAAGCATGACGTAATGGGGGGTGTTATCTCTTTTGTCAAAAACCTGCCGTTTTTGCTTGAACATTAAATGCCTCCAAATAGTATTGAATTCACTTCCCGAGCCCCTGGAAGCATGAAAATCACTTTAAACATGCTAATTTAAGCTCGAACACTGATGATCCACCTACAAATGTGAACTGACGTTAAAAAATAAAACATTTGAAAACGGACCATTTTCCACATTTCTGAAGCATGACGTAATGGGGGGTGTTATCTCTTTTAGTCGAAAATCAGCCGTTTTTGCTTGAACATTAAATGCCTCCAAATGGTATTTAATTAACTTCCCGGGGTGAAGAAACCCTTTTTGAGAACTCAGAGTGAGTAAATTGGCCATTTTCATGCATTTTTAACCATTCCATAAATCTTGTGTTTAGGGCCCCTGGAAGCATGAAAATCACTTTAAACATGCTAATTTTAGCTCTAACACTGATGATCCACCTACAAATGTGAACTGCCATTCAAAAATAAAACAATTGAAATTGGACCATTTTCCACATTTCTGAAGCATGACGTAATGGGGGGGGTGTTATCTCTTTTGTCGAAAATCAGCCGTTTTTGCTTTAACATTAAATGCCTCCAAATGGTATTTAATTAACTTCCCGGGGTGAAGGTGAGTAAATTGGCCATTTTCATGCACTTTTAACCACCCCATAAATCTTGTGTTTAGGGCCCCTGGAAGCATGAAAATCAATTTTAACATGCTAATTTTAGCTCTAACACTGATGATCCACCTACAAATGTGAACTGACGTTCAAAAATAAAACATTTGAAAACGGACCATTTTCCACATTGCTGAAGCATGACGTAATGGGGGGTGTTATCTCTTTTGTCGAAAATCAGCCGTTTTTGCTTGAACATTAAATGCCTCCAAATAGCATTTAATTCACTTCCCGAGCCCCTGGAAGCATGAAAATCACTTTGAACATGCTAATTTAAGCTCTAACACTGATGATCCACCTACAAATGTGAACTGACGTTCAAAAATAAAACATTTGAAAACGGACCATTTTCCACATTTCTGAAGCATGACGTAATGGGGGGTGTTATCTCTTTTGTCGAAAATCAGCCGTTTTTGCTTGAACATTAAATGCCTCCAAATGGTATTTAATTAACTTCCCGGGGTGAAGAAACCCTTTTTGAGAACTCAGAGTGAGTAAATTGGCCATTTTCATGCATTTTTAACCATTCCATAAATCTTGTGTTTAGGGCCCATGGAAGCATGAAAATCACTTTAAACATGCTAATTTTAGCTCTAACACTGATGATCCACCTACAAATGTGAACTGACGTTCAAAAATAAAACATTTGAAAACAGACCATTTTCCACATTTCTGAAGCATGACGTAATGGGGGGGTGTTATCTCTTTTGTCAAAAATCAGCTGTTTTTGCTTGAACATTAAATGCCTCCAAATAGTATTTAATTCACTTCCCGAGCCCTGGGAAGCATGAAAATCACTTTAAACATGCTAATTTTAGCTCTAACACTGATGATCCACCTACAAATGTGAACTGACGTTCAAAAATAAAACATTTGAAAACGAACCATTTTCCACATTTCTGAAGCATGACGTAATGGGGGGGGTTATCTCTTTTGTCGAAAATCAGCCGTTTTTGCTTGAACATTAAATGCCTCCAAATAGTATTTAATTCACTTCCCGAGCCCCTGGAAGCATGAAAATCACTTTAAACATGCTAATTTTAGCTCTAACACTGATGATCCACCTACAAATGTGAACTGCCATTCAAAAATAAAACAATTGAAATCGGACCATTTTCCACATTTCTGAAGCATGACGTAATGGGGGGGGGTGTTATCTCTTTTGTCGAAAATCAGCCGTTTTTGCTTGAACATTAAATGCCTCCAAATGGTATTTAATTAACTTCCCGGGGTGAAGGTGAGTAAATTGGCCATTTTCATGCACTTTTAACCACCCCATAAATCTTGTGTTTAGGGCCCCTGGAAGCATGAAAATCAATTTTAACATGCTAATTTTAGCTCTAACACTGATGATCTACCTACAAATGTGAACTGACGTTCAAAAATAAAACATTTGAAAACGGACCATTTTCCACATTGCTGAAGCATGACGTAATGGGGGGTGTTATCTCTTTTGTCGAAAATCAGCCGTTTTTCTTGAACATTAAATGCCTCCAAATGGTATTTAATTAACTTCCCGGGGTCTAGAAACCCTTTTTGAGAACTCAGAGTGAGTAAATTGGCCATTTTCATGCATTTTTAACCATTCCATAAATCTTGTGTTTAGGGCCCCTGGAAGCATGAAAATCACTTTAAACATGCTAATTTTAGCTCTAACACTGATGATCCACCTACAAATGTGAACTGACGTTCAAAAATAAACATTTGAAAACTGACCATTTTCCACATTTCTGAAGCATGACCGAATGGGGGGGTGTTATCTCTTTTGTCGAAAATCAGCCATTTTTGCTTGAACATTAAATGCCTCCAAATGATATTTAATTAATTACCGGGGTGAAGAAACCCTTTTTGAGAACTCATAGTGAGTAAATTGGCCATTTTCATGCACTTTTAACCATTCCATAAATCTTGTGTTTAGGGCCCATGGAAGCATGAAAATCACTTTAAACATGCTAATTTTAGCTCTAACACTGATGATCCACCTACAAATGTGAACTGACGTTCAAAAATAAAACATTTGAAAACGGACCATTTTCCACATTTCTGAAGCATGACTTAATTGGGGGGTGTTATCTCTTTTGTCGAAAATCAGCCGTTTTTGCTTGAACATTAAATGCCTCCAAATAGTATTTAAATCACTTCCCGAGCCCCTGGAAACATGAAAATCACTTTAAACATGCTAATTTTAGCTCGAAAACTGATGATCCACCTACAAAAGTGAACTGATGTTCAAAAATAAAACATTTGAAAACAGACCATTTTCCACATTTCTGAAGCAGGACGTAATGGGGGGGTGTTAACTCTTTTGTCAAAAATCAGCTGTTTTTGCTTGAACATTAAATGCCTCCAAATAGTATTTAATTCACTTCCCGAGCCCGGGGAAGCATGAAAATCACTTTAAACATGCTAATTTTAGCTCTAACACTGATGATCCACCTACAAATGTGAACTGACGTTCAAAAATAAAACATTTGAAAACGGACCATTTTCCACATTTCTGAAGCATGACGTAATGGGGGGTGTTATCTCTTTTGTCGAAAATCTGCAGTTTTTGCTTGAACATTAAATGCCTCCAAATAGTATTTAATTCACTTCCCGAGCCCCTGGAAGCATGAAAATCACTTTAAACATGCTAATTTTAGCTCTAACACTGATGATCCACCTACAAATGTGAACTGACGTTCAAAAATAAAACATTTGAAAATGGACCATTTTCCACATTTCTGAAGCATGACGGGGTGTTATCTCTTTTGTCGAAAATCAGCCGTTTTTGCTCGAACATTAAATGCCTCCAAATGGTATTTAATTAACTTCCCGGGGTGAAGAAACCCTTTTTGAGAACTCAGAGTGAGTAAATTGGCCATTTTCATGCACTTTTAACCATTCCATAAATCTTGTGTTTAGGGCCCCTGGAAGCATGAAAATCACTTTAAACATGCTAATTTTAGCTCTAACACTGATGATCCACCTACAAATGTGAACTGCCATTCAAAAATAAAACAATTGAAATTGGACCATTTTCCACATTTCTGAAGCATGACGTAATGGGGGGGGGTGTTATCTCTTTTGTCGAAAATCAGCCGTTTTTGCTTGAACATTAAATGCCTCCAAATGGTATTTAATTAACTTCCCGGGGTGAAGGTGAGTAAATTGGCCATTTTCATGCACTTTTAACCACCCCATAAATCTTGTGTTTAGGGCCCCTGGAAGCATGAAAATCAATTTTAACATGCTAATTTTAGCTCTAACACTGATGATCCACCTACAAATGTGAACTGACGTTCAAAAATAAAACATTTGAAAACGGACCATTTTCCACATTGCTGAAGCATGACGTAATGGGGGGTGTTATCTCTTTTGTCGAAAATCAGCCGTTTTTGCTTGAACATTAAATGCCTCCAAATAGCATTTAATTCACTTCCCGAGCCCCTGGAAGCATGAAAATCACTTTGAACATGCTAATTTAAGCTCTAACACTGATGATCCACCTACAAATGTGAACTGACGTTCAAAAATAAAACATTTGAAAACGGACCATTTTCCACATTTCTGAAGCATGACGTAATGGGGGGTGTTATCTCTTTTGTCGAAAATCAGCCATTTTTGCTTGAACATTAAATGCCTCCAAATGGTATTTAATTAACTTCCCGGGGTGAAGAAACCCTTTTTGAGAACTCAGAGTGAGTAAATTGGCCATTTTCATGCATTTTTAACCATTCCATAAATCTTGTGTTTAGGGCCCATGGAAGCATGAAAATCACTTTAAACATGCTAATTTTAGCTCGAAAACTGATGATCCACCTACAAATGTGAACTGACGTTCAAAAATAAAACATTTGAAAACAGACCATTTTCCACATTTCTGAAGCAGGACGTAATGGGGGGGGGTGTTATCTCTTTTGTCAAAAATCAGCTGTTTTTGCTTGAACATTAAATGCCTCCAAATAGTATTTAATTCACTTCCCGAGCCCGGGGAAGCATGAAAATCACTTTAAACATGCTAATTTTAGCTCTAACACTGATGATCCACCTACAAATGTGAACTGACGTTCAAAAATAAAACATTTGAAAACGGACCATTTTCCACATTTCTGAAGCATGACGTAATGGGGGGTGTTATCTCTTTTGTCGAAAATCTGCAGTTTTTGCTTGAACATTAAATGCCTCCAAATAGTATTTAATTCACTTCCCGAGCCCCTGGAAGCATGAAAATCACTTTAAACATGCTAATTTTAGCTCTAACACTGATGATCCACCTACAAATGTGAACTGACGTTCAAAAATAAAACATTTGAAAATGGACCATTTTCCACATTTCTGAAGCATGACCGGGTGTTATCTCTTTTGTCGAAAATCAGCCGTTTTTGCTTGAACATTAAATGCCTCCAAATGGTATTTAATTACCTTCCCGGGGTGAAGAAACCCTTTTTGAGAACTCAGAGTGAGTAAATTGGCCATTTTCATGCACTTTTAACCATTCCATAAATCTTGTGTTTAGGGCCCCTGGAAGCATGAAAATCACTTTAAACGTGCTAATTTTAGCTCTAACACTGATGATCCACCTACAAATGTGAACTGACAATCAAAAATAAAACATTTGAAAACGGACCATTTACCACATTTCTGAAGCATGACGTAATTGGGGGGTGTTATCTCTTTTGTCAAAAATCAGCCGTTTTTGCTCGAACATTAAATGCCTCCAAATGGTATTTAATTAACTTCCTGGGCCCCTGGAAGCATGAAAATCACTTTAAACATGCTAATTTTAGCTCTAACACTGATGATCCACCTACAAATGTGAACTGACGTTCAAAAATAAAACATTTGAAAACAGACCATTTTCCACATTTCTGAAGCAGGACGTCATGGGGGGGTGTTATCTCTTTTGTCGAAAATCAGCCGTTTTTGCTTGAACATTAAATGCCTCCAAATGGTATTTAATTAATTACCGGGGTGAAGAAACCCTTTTTGAGAACTCAGAGTGAGTAAATTGGCCATTTTCATGCACTTTTAACCATTCCATAAATCTTGTGTTTAGGGCCCCTGGAAGCGTGAAAATCACTTTAAACATGCTAATTTTAGCTCTAACACTGATGATCCACCTACAAATGTGAACTGACGTTCAAAAATAAAACATTTGAAAACGGACCATTTTCCACATTTCTGAAGCATGACGTAATGGGGGGGGGTGTTATCTCTTTTGTCAAAAATCTGCTGTTTTTGCTTGAACATTAAATGCGTCCAAATAGTATTTAAATCACTTCCCGAGCCCCTGGAAACATGAAAATCACTTTAAACATGCTAATTTTAGCTTGAAAACTGATGATCCACCTACAAATGTGAACTGACGTTCAAAAATAAAACATTTGAAAACAGACCATTTTCCACATTTCTGAAGCAGGACGTAATGGCGGGGTGTTATCTCTTTTGTCAAAAATCAGCTGTTTTTGCTTGAACATTAAATGCCTCCAAATAGTATTTAATTCACTTCCCGAGCCCGGGGAAGCATGAAAATCACTTTAAACATGCTAATTTTAGCTCTAACACTGATGATCCACCTACAAATGTGAACTGACGTTCAAAAATAAAACATTTGAAAACGGACCATTTTCCACATTTCTGAAGCATGACGGAATGGGGGGTGTTATCTCTTTTGTCGAAAATCAGACGTTTTTGCTTGCACATTAAATGCCTCCAAATGGTATTTAATTAATTACCGGGGTGAAGAAACCCTTTTTGAGAACTCAGAGTGAGTAAATTGGCCATTTTCATGCACTTTTAACCATTCCATAAATCTTGTGTTTAGGGCCCCTGGAAGCATGAAAATCACTTTAAACATGCTAATTTTAGCTCTAACACTGATGATCCACCTACAAATGTGAACTGACATTCAAAAATAAAACATTTGAAAACAGACCATTTTCCACATTTCTGAAGCATGACGTAATGGGGGGGTGTTATCTCTTTTGTCAAAAATCAGCTGTTTTTGCTTGAACATTAACTGCCTCCAAATAGTATTTAATTCACTTCCCGAGCCCCGGGAAGCATGAAAATCACTTTAAACATGCTAATTTTAGCTCTAACACTGATGATCCACCTACAAATGTGAACTGACGTTCAAAAATAAAACATTTGAAAACAAACCATTTTCCACATTTCTGAAGCATGACGTAATGGGGGGTGTTATCTCTTTTGTCGAAAATCAGCCGTTTTTGCTTGAACATTAAATGCCTCCAAATAGTATTTAATTCACTTCCCGAGCCCGGGGAAGCATGAAAATCACTTTAAACATGCTAATTTTAGCTCTAACACTGATGATCCACCTACAAATGTGAACTGGCGTTCAAAAATAAAACATTTGAAAACAGACCATTTTCCACATTTCTGAAGCATGACGGAATGGGGGGGTGTTATCTCTTTTGTCGAAAATCAGCCGTTTTTGCTTGAACATTAAATGCCTCCAAATGATATTTAATTAATTACCGGGGTGAAGAAACCCTTTTTGAGAACTCAGAGTGAGTAAATTGGCCATTTTCATGCACTTTTAACCATTCCATAAATCTTGTGTTTAGGGCCCATGGAATCATGAAAATCACTTTAAACATGCTAATTTTAGCTCTAACACTGATGATCCACCTACAAATGTGAACTGACGTTCAAAAATAAAACATTTGAAAACGGACCATTTTCCACATTTCTGAAGCATGACTTAATTGGGTGGTGTTATCTCTTTTGTGGAAAATCAGCCGTTTTTGCTTGAACATTAAATGCCTCCAAATAGTATTTAATTCACTTCCCGAGCCCCTGGAAGCATGAAAATCACTTTAAACATGCTAATTTTAGCTCTAACACTGATGATCCACCTACAAATGTGAACTGACGTTCAAAAATAAAACATTTGAAAACAGACCATTTTCCACATTTCTGAAACAGGACGTAATGGGGGGGGTGTTATCTCTTTTGTCGAAAATCAGCCGTTTTTGCTTGAACATTAAATGCCTCAAAATGGTTTTTAATTAATTACCGGGGTGAAGAAACCCTTTTTGAGAACTCAGAGTGAGTAAATTGGCCATTTTCATGCACTTTTAACCATTCCATAAATCTTGTGTTTAGGGCCCCTGGAAGCGTGAAAATCACTTTAAACATGCTAATTTTAGCTCTAACACTGATGATCCGCCTACAAATGTGAACTGACGTTCAAAAATAAAACATTTGAAAACGGACCATTTTCCACATTTCTGAAGCATGACGTAATGGGGGGGTGTTATCTCTTTTGTCAAAAATCTGCTGTTTTTGCTTGAACATTAAATGCCTCCAAATAGTATTTAAATCACTTCCCGAGCCCCTGGAACCATGAAAATCACTTTAAACATGCTAATTTTAGCTCGAAAACTGATGATCCACCTACAAATGTGAACTGACGTTCAAAAATAAAACATTTGAAAACAGACCATTTTCCACATTTCTGAAGCAGGACGTAATGGGGGGGGTGTTATCTCTTTTGTCAAAAATCAGCTGTTTTTGCTTGAACATTAAATGCCTCCAAATAGTATTTAATTCACTTCCCGAGCCCGGGGAAGCATGAAAATCACTTTAAACATGCTAATTTTAGCTCTAACACTGATGATCCACCTACAAATGTGAACTGACGTTCAAAAATAAAACATTTGAAAACGGACCATTTTCCACATTTCCGAAGCATGACGTAATGGGGGGGTGTTATCTCTTTTGTCGAAAATCTGCCGTTTTTGCTTGAACATTAAATGCCTCCAAATAGTATTTAATTCACTTCCCGAGCCCCTGGAAGCATGAAAATCACTTTAAACATGCTAATGTTAGCTCTAACACTGATGATCCACCTACAAATGTGAACTGACGTTCAAAAATAAAACATTTGAAAACAGTCCATTTTCCACATTTCTGAAGCATGACGTAATGGGGGGGTGTTATCTCTTTTGTCGAAAATCAGCCGTTTTTGCTTGAACATTAAATGCCTCCAAATGGTATTTAATTAACTTCCCGGGGTGAAGGTGAGTAAATTGGCCATTTTCATGCATTTTTAACCATTCCATAAATCTTGTGTTTAGGGCCCCTGGAAGCATGAAAATCAATTTAAACATGCTAATTTTAGCTCGAACACTGATGATCCACCTACAAATGTGAACTGCCATTCAAAAATAAAACAATTGAAATCGGACCATTTTCCACATTTCTGAAGCATGACGTAATGAGGGGGTGTTAGCTCTTTTGTCAAAAATCTGCTGTTTTTGCTTGAACATTAAATGCCTCCAAATAGTATTTAATTCACTTCCTGAGCCCCTGGAAGCATGAAAATCACTTTAAACATGCTAATTTTAGCTCTACCACTGATGATCCACCTACAAATGTGAACTGACGTTCAAAAATAAAACATTTGAAAACGGACGATTTTCCACATTTCTGAAGCATGACGGAATGGGGGGGGGGGTGTTATCTCTTTTGTCGAAAAACAGCCGTTGTTGCTTGAACATTTAATGCCTCCAAATGGTATTTAATTAACTTCCCAGGGTGAAGGTGAGTAAATTGGCCATTTTCATGCACTTTTAACCATTCCATAAATCTTGTGTTTAGGGCCCCTGGAAGCATGAAAATCAATTTTAACATGCTAATTTTAGCTCTAACACTGATGATCCACCTACAAATGTGAACTGACGTTCAAAAATAAAACATTTGAAAACTGACCACTTTTTCACATTTCTGAAGCATGACGTAATGGGGAGGTGTTATCTCTTTTGTCAAAAATCTGCCGTTTTTGCTTGAACATTAAATGCCTCCAAATAGTATTTAATTCACTTCCCGAGCCCCTGGAAGCATGAAAATCACTTTAAACATGCTAATTTTAGCTCTAACACTGATGATCCACCTACAAATGTGAACTGACGTTCAAAAATAAAACATTTGAAAACAGACCATTTTCCACATTTCTGAAGCATGACGTAATGGGGGGGTGTTATCTCTTTTGTCGAAAATCAGCCGTTTTTGCTTGAACATTAAATGCCTCCAAATGGTATTTAATTAACTTTCCGGGGTGAAGAAACCCTTTTTGAGAACTCAGAGTGAGTAAATTGGCCATTTTCATGCATTTTTAACCATTCCATAAATCTTGTGTTTAGGGCCCCTGGAAGCATGAAAATCACTTTAAACATGCTAATTTTAGCTCTAACACTGATGATCCACCTACAAATGTGAACTGCCATTCAAAAATAAAACAATTGAAATCGGACCATTTTCCACATTTCTGAAGCATGACGTAATGGGGGGGTGTTATCTCTTTTGTCAAAAATCAGCTGTTTTTGCTTGAACATTAAATGCCTCCAAATAGTATTTAATTCACTTCCCGAGCCCCTGGAAGCATGAAAATCACTTTAAACATGCTAATTTTAGCTCTAAGACTGATGATCCACCTACAAATGTGAACTGACGTTCAAAAATAAAACATTTGAAAACGGACCATTTTCCACATTTCTGAAGCATGACGTAATGGGGGGGTGTTATCTCTTTTGTCGAAAATCAGCCGTTTTTGCTTGAACATTAAATGCCTCCAAATGGTATTTAATTAACTTTCCGGGGTGAAGAAACCCTTTTTGTGAACTCAGAGTGAGTAAATTGGCCATTTTCATGCATTTTTCCCCATTCCATAAATCTTGTGTTTAGGGCCCCTGGAAGCATGAAAATCACTTTAAACATGCTAATTTTAGCTCTAACACTGATGATCCACCTACAAATGTGAACTGACGTTCAAAAATAAAACATTTGAAAACTGACCACTTTTTCACATTTCTGAAGCATGACGTAATGGGGAGGTGTTATCTCTTTTGTCAAAAATCTGCCGTTTTTGCTTGAACATTAAATGCCTCCAAATAGTATTTAATTCACTTCCCGAGCCCCTGGAAGCATGAAAATCACTTTAAACATGCTAATTTTAGCTCTAACACTGATGATCCACCTACAAATGTGAACTGACGTTCAAAAATAAAACATTTGAAAACAGACCATTTTCCACATTGCTGAAGCATGACGTAATGGGGGGTGTTATCTCTTTTGTCGAAAATCAGCCGTTTTTGCTTGAACATTAAATGCCTCCAAATAGCATTTAATTCACTTCCCGAGCCCCTGGAAGCATGAAAATCACTTTGAACATGCTAATTTAAGCTCTAACACTGATGATCCACCTACAAATGTGAACTGACGTTCAAAAATAAAACATTTGAAAACGGACCATTTTCCACATTTCTGAAGCATGACGTAATGGGGGGTGTTATCTCTTTTGTCGAAAATCAGCCATTTTTGCTTGAACATTAAATGCCTCCAAATGGTATTTAATTAACTTCCCGGGGTGAAGAAACCCTTTTTGAGAACTCAGAGTGAGTAAATTGGCCATTTTCATGCATTTTTAACCATTCCATAAATCTTGTGTTTAGGGCCCCTGGAAGCATGAAAATCACTTTAAACATGCTAATTTTAGCTCTAACACTGATGATCCACCTACAAATGTGAACTGCCATTCAAAAATAAAACAATTGAAATCGGACCATTTTCCACATTTCTGAAGCATGACGTAATGGGGGGGTGTTATCTCTTTTGTCAAAAATCAGCTGTTTTTGCTTGAACATTAAATGCCTCCAAATAGTATTTAATTCACTTCCCGAGCCCCTGGAAGCATGAAAATCACTTTAAACATGCTAATTTTAGCTCTAAGACTGATGATCCACCTACAAATGTGAACTGACGTTCAAAAATAAAACATTTGAAAACGGACCATTTTCCACATTTCTGAAGCATGACGTAATGGGGGGGTGTTATCTCTTTTGTCGAAAATCAGCCGTTTTTGCTTGAACATTAAATGCCTCCAAATGGTATTTAATTAACTTTCCGGGGTGAAGAAACCCTTTTTGTGAACTCAGAGTGAGTAAATTGGCCATTTTCATGCATTTTTCCCCATTCCATAAATCTTGTGTTTAGGGCCCCTGGAAGCATGAAAATCACTTTAAACATGCTAATTTTAGCTCTAACACTGATGATCCACCTACAAATGTGAACTGACGTTCAAAAATAAAACATTTGAAAACTGACCACTTTTTCACATTTCTGAAGCATGACGTAATGGGGAGGTGTTATCTCTTTTGTCAAAAATCTGCCGTTTTTGCTTGAACATTAAATGCCTCCAAATAGTATTTAATTCACTTCCCGAGCCCCTGGAAGCATGAAAATCACTTTAAACATGCTAATTTTAGCTCTAACACTGATGATCCACCTACAAATGTGAACTGACGTTCAAAAATAAAACATTTGAAAACAGACCATTTTCCACATTGCTGAAGCATGACGTAATGGGGGGTGTTATCTCTTTTGTCGAAAATCAGCCGTTTTTGCTTGAACATTAAATGCCTCCAAATAGCATTTAATTCACTTCCCGAGCCCCTGGAAGCATGAAAATCACTTTGAACATGCTAATTTAAGCTCTAACACTGATGATCCACCTACAAATGTGAACTGACGTTCAAAAATAAAACATTTGAAAACGGACCATTTTCCACATTTCTGAAGCATGACGTAATGGGGGGTGTTATCTCTTTTGTCGAAAATCAGCCATTTTTGCTTGAACATTAAATGCCTCCAAATGGTATTTAATTAACTTCCCGGGGTGAAGAAACCCTTTTTGAGAACTCAGAGTGAGTAAATTGGCCATTTTCATGCATTTTTAACCATTCCATAAATCTTGTGTTTAGGGCCCATGGAAGCATGAAAATCACTTTAAACATGCTAATTTTAGCTCGAAAACTGATGATCCACCTACAAATGTGAACTGACGTTCAAAAATAAAACATTTGAAAATGGACCATTTTCCACATTTCTGAAGCATGACGTAATGGGGGGGTGTTATCTCTTTTGTCGAAAATCAGCTGTTTTTGCTTGAACATTAAATGCCTCCAAATGGTTTTTAATTAACTTCCCGGGGTGAAGAAACCCTTTTTGAGAACTCAGAGTGAGTAAATTGGCCATTTTCATGCACTTTTAACCATTCCATAAATCTTGTGTTTAGGGCCCCTGGAAGCATGAAAATCATTTTAAACATGCTAATTTTAGCTCTAACACTGATGATCCACCTACAAATGTGAACTGACGTTCAAAAATAAAACATTTGAAAACGGACCATTTTCCACATTTCTGAAGCATGACGTAATGGGGGGGGGTTATCTCTTTTGTCGAAAATCAGCCGTTTTTGCTTGAACATTAAATGCCTCCAAATAGTATTTAATTCACTTCCCGAGCCCCTGGAAGCATGAAAATCACTTTAAACATGCTAATTTTAGCTCTAAAACTGATGATCCACCTACAAATGTGAACTGACGTTCAAAAATAAAACATTTGAAAACAGACCATTTTCCACATTTCTGAAGCATGACGTAATGGGGGGGTGTTATCTCTTTTGTCGAAAATCAGCCGTTTTTGCTTGAACATTAAATGCCTCCAAATAGTATTTACTTCACTTCCCGAGCCCCTGGAAGCATGAAAATCACTTTAAACATGCTAATTTTAGCTCGAACACTGATGATCCACCTACAAATGTGAACTGACGTTCAAAAATAAAACATTTGAAAACTGACCATTTTCCACATTTCTGAAGCATGACGTAATGGGGGGGTGTTATCTCTTTTGTCAAAAATCTGCTGTTTTTGCTTGAACATTAAATGCATCCAAATAGTATTTAAATCACTTCCCGAGCCCCTGGAAACATGAAAATCACTTTAAACATGCTAATTTTAGCTCGAAATCTGATGATCCACCTACAAATGTGAACTGACGTTCAAAAATAAAACATTTGAAAACAGACCATTTTCCACATTTCTGAAGCAGGACGTAATGGGGGGGTGTTATCTCTTTTGTCAAAAATCAGCTGTTTTTGCTTGAACATTAAATGCCTCCAAATAGTATTTAATTCACTTCCCGAGCCCGGGGAAGCATGAAAATCACTTTAAACATGCTAATTTTAGCTCTAACACTGATGATCCACCTACAAATGTGAACTGACGATCAAAAATAAAACATTTGAAAACGAACCATTTTCCACATTTCTGAAGCATGACGTAATGGGGGGTGTTATCTCTTTTGTCAAAAATCTGCCGTTTTTGCTTGAACATTAAATGCCTCCAAATAGTATTGAATTCACTTCCCGAGCCCCTGGAAGCATGAAAATCACTTTAAACATGCTAATTTTAGCTCTAACACTGATGATCCACCTACATATGTGAACTGACGTTCAAAAATAAAACATTTGAAAATGGACCATTTTCCACATTTCTGAAGCATGACGTAATGGGGGGGGGGTTATCTCTTTTGTCGAAAATCAGCCGTTTTTGCTTGAACATTAAATGCCTCCAAATGATATTTAATTAACTTCCCGGGGTGAAGGTGAGTAAATTGGCCATTTTCATGCACTTTTAACCATTCCATAAATCTTGTGTTTAGGGCCCCTGGAAGCATGAAAATCAATTTTAACATGCTAATTTTAGCTCTAACACTGATGATCCACCTACAAATGTGAACTGACGTTCAAAAATAAAACATTTGAAAACTGACCACTTTTTCACATTTCTGAAGCATGACGTAATGGGGGGGTGTTATCTCTTTTGTCAAAAATCTGCTGTTTTTGCTTGAACATTAAATGCCTCCAAATAGTATTTAATTCACTTCCCGAGCCCCTGGAAGCATGAAAATCACTTTAAACATGCTAATTTTAGCTCTAAAACTGATGATCCACCTACAAATGTGAACTGACGTTCAAAAATAAAACATTTGAAAACAGACCATTTTCCACATTTCTGAAGCATGACGTAATGGGGGGGTGTTATCTCTTTTAGTCGAAAATCAGCCGTTTTTGCTTGAACATTAAATGCCTCCAAATGGTATTTAATTAACTTCCCGGGGTGAAGAAACCCTTTTTGAGAACTCAGAGTGAGTAAATTGGCCATTTTCATGCATTTTTAACCATTCCATAAATCTTGTGTTTAGTGCCCCTGGAAGCATGAAAATCACTTTAAACATGCTAATTTTAGCTCTAACACTGATGATCCACCTACAAATGTGAACTGCCATTCAAATATAAAACAATTGAAATCGGACCATTTTCCACATTTCTGAAGCATGACGTAATGGGGGGGTGTTATCTCTTTTGTCGAAAATCAGCCGTTTTTGCTTGAACATTAAATGCCTCCAAATGGTATTTAATTAACTTCCCGGGGTGAAGGTGAGTAAATTGGCCATTTTCATGCACTTTTAACCACCCCATAAATCTTGTGTTTAGGGCCCCTGGAAGCATGAAAATCAATTTTAACATGCTAATTTTAGCTCTAACACTGATGATCCACCTACAAATGTGAACTGACGTTCAAAAATAAAACATTTGAAAACGGACCATTTTCCACATTGCTGAAGCATGACGTAATGGGGGGGTGTTATCTCTTTTGTCGAAAATCAGCCGTTTTTGCTTGAACATTAAATGCCTCCAAATGGTATTTAATTAACTTCCCGGGGTGAAGAAACCCTTTTTGAGAACTCAGAGTGAGTAAATTGGCCATTTTCATGCATTTTTAACCATTCCATAAATCTTGTGTTTAGGGCCCATGGAAGCATGAAAATCACTTTAAACATGCTAATTTTAGCTCTAACACTGATGATCCACCTACAAATGTGAACTGACGTTCAAAAATAAAACATTTGAAAACAGACCATTTTCCACATTTCTGAAGCATGACGTAATGGGGGGGTGTTATCTCTTTTGTCAAAAATCAGCTGTTTTTGCTTGAACATTAAATGCCTCCAAATAGTATTTAATTCACTTCCCGAGCCCCGGGAAGCATGAAAATCACTTCAAACATGCTAATTTTAGCTCTAACACTGATGATCCACCTACAAATGTGAACTGACGTTCAAAAATAAAACATTTGAAAACGAACCATTTTCCACATTTCTGAAGCATGACGTAATGGGGGGTGTTATCTCTTTTGTCGAAAATCAGCCGTTTTTGCTTGAACATTAAATGCCTCCAAATAGTATTTAATTCACTTCCCGAGCCCCTGGAAGCATGAAAATCACTTTAAACATGCTAATTTTAGCTCTAACACTGATGATCCACCTACAAATGTGAACTGACGTTCAAAAATAAACATTTGAAAACTGACCATTTTCCACATTTCTGAAGCATGACGGAATGGGGGGTGTTATCTCTTTTGTCGAAAACCAGCCGTTTTTGCTTGAAATTTAAATCTCTCCAATGGTATTTAATTAACTTCCCGGGGTGAAGAAACCCTTTTTAAGAACTCAGAGTGAGTAAATTGGCCATTTTCATGCACTTTTAACTATTCCATAAATCTTGTGTTTAGGGCCCATGGAAGCATGAAAATCACTTTAAACATGCTAATTTTAGCTCTAACACTGATGATCCACCTACAAATGTGAACTGACGTTCAAAAATAAAACATTTGAAAACGGACCATTTTCCACATTTCTGAAGCATGCCTTAATTGGGGGGTGTTATCTCTTTTGTCGAAAATCAGCCGTTTTTGCTTGAACATTAAATGCCTCCAAATAGTATTTAATTCACTTCCCGAGCCCCTGGAAGCATGAAAATCACTTTAAACATGCTAATTTTAGCTCTAACACTGATGATCCACCTACAAATGTGAACTGACGTTCAAAAATAAAACATTTGAAAACAGACCATTTTCCACATTTCTGAAGCAGGACGTAATGGGGGGGTGTTATCTCTTTTGTCGAAAATCAGCCGTTTTTGCTTGAACATTAAATGCCTCCAAATGGTATTTAATTAATTACCGGGGTGAAGAAACCCTTTTTGAGAACTCAGAGTGAGTAAATTGGCCATTTTCATGCACTTTTAACCATTCCATAAATCTTGTGTTTAGGGCCCCTGGAAGCGTGAAAATCACTTTACACATGCTAATTTTAGCTCTAACACTGATGATCCACCTACAAATGTGAACTGACATTCAAAAATAAAACATTTGAAAACGGACCATTTTCCACATTTCTGAAGCATGACGTAATGGGGGGGGTGTTATCTCTTTTGTCAAAAATCTGCTGTTTTTGCTTGAACATTAAATGCCTCCAAATAGTATTTAAATCACTTCCCGAGCCCCTGGAAACATGAAAATCACTTTAAACATGCTAATTTTAGCTCGAAAACTGATGATCCACCTACAAAAGTGAACTGACGTTCAAAAATAAAACATTTGAAAACAGACCATTTTCCACATTTCTGAAGGAGGACGTAATGGGGGGGTGTTAACTCTTTTGTCAAAAATCAGCTGTTTTTGCTTGAACATTAAATGCCTCCAAATAGTATTTAATTCACTTCCCGAGCCCGGGGAAGCATGAAAATCACTTTAAACATGCTAATTTTAGCTCTAACACTGATGATCCACCTACAAATGTGAACTGACGTTCAAAAATAAAACATTTGAAAACGGACCATTTTCCACATTTCTGAAGCATGACGTAATGGGGGGTGTTATCTCTTTTGTCGAAAATCTGCAGTTTTTGCTTGAACATTAAATGCCTCCAAATAGTATTTAATTCACTTCCCGAGCCCCTGGAAGCATGAAAATCACTTTAAACATGCTAATTTTAGCTCTAACACTGATGATCCACCTACAAATGTGAACTGACGTTCAAAAATAAAACATTTGAAAATGGACCATTTTCCACATTTCTGAAGCATGACCGGGTGTTATCTCTTTTGTCGAAAATCAGCCGTTTTTGCTTGAACATTAAATGCCTCCAAATGGTATTTAATTACCTTCCCGGGGTGAAGAAACCCTTTTTGAGAACTCAGAGTGAGTAAATTGGCCATTTTCATGCACTTTTAACCATTCCATAAATCTTGTGTTTAGGGCCCCTGGAAGCATGAAAATCACTTTAAACGTGCTAATTTTAGCTCTAACACTTATGATCCACCTACAAATGTAAACTGACAATCAAAAATAAAACATTTGAAAACGGACCATTTTCCACATTTCTGAAGCATGACGTAATTGGGGGGTGTTATCTCTTTTGTCAAAAATCAGCCGTTTTTGCTCGAACATTAAATGCCTCCAAATGGTATTTAATTAACTTCCTGGGCCCCTGGAAGCATGAAAATCACTTTAAACATGCTAATTTTAGCTCTAACACTGATGATCCACCTACAAATGTGAACTGACGTTCAAAAATAAAACATTTGAAAACAGACCATTTTCCACATTTCTGAAGCAGGACGTCATGGGGGGGTGTTATCTCTTTTGTCGAAAATCAGCCGTTTTTGCTTGAACATTAAATGCCTCCAAATAGTATTTAATTCACTTCCCGAGCCCGGGGAAGCATGAAAATCACTTTAAACATGCTAATTTTAGCTCTAACACTGATGATCCACCTACAAATGTGAACTGACGTTCAAAAATAAAACATTTGAAAACAGACCATTTTCCACATTTCTGAAGCATGACGTAATGGGGGGGGGTGTTATCTCTTTTGTCAAAAATCTGCTGTTTTTGCTTGAACATTAAATGCGTCCAAATAGTATTTAAATCACTTCCCGAGCCCCTGGAAACATGAAAATCACTTTAAACATGCTAATTTTAGCTTGAAAACTGATGATCCACCTACAAATGTGAACTGACGTTCAAAAATAAAACATTTGAAAACAGACCATTTTCCACATTTCTGAAGCAGGACGTAATGGCGGGGTGTTATCTCTTTTGTCAAAAATCAGCTGTTTTTGCTTGAACATTAAATGCCTCCAAATAGTATTTAATTCACTTCCCGAGCCCGGGGAAGCATGAAAATCACTTTAAACATGCTAATTTTAGCTCTAACACTGATGATCCACCTACAAATGTGAACTGACGTTCAAAAATAAAACATTTGAAAACGGACCATTTTCCACATTTCTGAAGCATGACGGAATGGGGGGTGTTATCTCTTTTGTCGAAAATCAGACGTTTTTGCTTGCACATTAAATGCCTCCAAATGGTATTTAATTAATTACCGGGGTGAAGAAACCCTTTTTGAGAACTCAGAGTGAGTAAATTGGCCATTTTCATGCACTTTTAACCATTCCATAAATCTTGTGTTTAGGGCCCCTGGAAGTATGAAAATCACTTTAAACATGCTAATTTTAGCTCTAACACTGATGATCCACCTACAAATGTGAACTGACATTCAAAAATAAAACATTTGAAAACAGACCATTTTCCACATTTCTGAAGCATGACGTAATGGGGGGGTGTTATCTCTTTTGTCAAAAATCAGCTGTTTTTGCTTGAACATTAACTGCCTCCAAATAGTATTTAATTCACTTCCCGAGCCCCGGGAAGCATGAAAATCACTTTAAACATGCTAATTTTAGCTCTAACACTGATGATCCACCTACAAATGTGAACTGACGTTCAAAAATAAAACATTTGAAAACAAACCATTTTCCACATTTCTGAAGCATGACGTAATGGGGGGTGTTATCTCTTTTGTCGAAAATCAGCCGTTTTTGCTTGAACATTAAATGCCTCCAAATAGTATTTAATTCACTTCCCGAGCCCGGGGAAGCATGAAAATCACTTTAAACATGCTAATTTTAGCTCTAACACTGATGATCCACCTACAAATGTGAACTGGCGTTCAAAAATAAAACATTTGAAAACAGACCATTTTCCACATTTCTGAAGCATGACGGAATGGGGGGGTGTTATCTCTTTTGTCGAAAATCAGCCGTTTTTGCTTGAACATTAAATGCCTCCAAATGATATTTAATTAATTACCGGGGTGAAGAAACCCTTTTTGAGAACTCAGAGTGAGTAAATTGGCCATTTTCATGCACTTTTAACCATTCCATAAATCTTGTGTTTAGGGCCCATGGAAGCATGAAAATCACTTTAAACATGCTAATTTTAGCTCTAACACTGATGATCCACCTACAAATGTGAACTGACGTTCAAAAATAAAACATTTGAAAACGGACCATTTTCCACATTTCTGAAGCATGACTTAATTGGGTGGTGTTATCTCTTTTGTGGAAAATCAGCCGTTTTTGCTTGAACATTAAATGCCTCCAAATAGTATTTAATTCACTTCCCGAGCCCCTGGAAGCATGAAAATCACTTTAAACATGCTAATTTTAGCTCTAACACTGATGATCCACCTACAAATGTGAACTGACGTTCAAAAATAAAACATTTGAAAACAGACCATTTTCCACATTTCTGAAACAGGACGTAATGGGGGGGGTGTTATCTCTTTTGTCGAAAATCAGCCATTTTTGCTTGAACATTAAATGCCTCAAAATGGTTTTTAATTAATTACCGGGGTGAAGAAACCCTTTTTGAGAACTCAGAGTGAGTAAATTGGCCATTTTCATGCACTTTTAACCATTCCATAAATCTTGTGTTTAGGGCCCCTGGAAGCGTGAAAATCACTTTAAACATGCTAATTTTAGCTCTAACACTGATGATCCGCCTACAAATGTGAACTGACGTTCAAAAATAAAACATTTGAAAACGGACCATTTTCCACATTTCTGAAGCATGACGTAATGGGGGGGTGTTATCTCTTTTGTCAAAAATCTGCTGTTTTTGCTTGAACATTAAATGCCTCCAAATAGTATTTAAATCACTTCCCGAGCCCCTGGAACCATGAAAATCACTTTAAACATGCTAATTTTAGCTCGAAAACTGATGATCCACCTACAAATGTGAACTGACGTTCAAAAATAAAACATTTGAAAACAGACCATTTTCCACATTTCTGAAGCAGGACGTAATGGGGGGGGGTGTTATCTCTTTTGTCAAAAATCAGCTGTTTTTGCTTGAACATTAAATGCCTCCAAATAGTATTTAATTCACTTCCCGAGCCCAGGGAAGCATGAAAATCACTTTAAACATGCTAATTTTAGCTCTAACACTGATGATCCACCTACAAATGTGAACTGACGTTCAAAAATAAAACATTTGAAAACGGACCATTTTCCACATTTCCGAAGCATGACGTAATGGGGGGGTGTTATCTCTTTTGTCGAAAATCTGCCGTTTTTGCTTGAACATTAAATGCCTCCAAATAGTATTTAATTCACTTCCCGAGCCCCTGGAAGCATGAAAATCACTTTAAACATGCTAATGTTAGCTCTAACACTGATGATCCACCTACAAATGTGAACTGACGTTCAAAAATAAAACATTTGAAAACAGTCCATTTTCCACATTTCTGAAGCATGACGTAATGGGGGGGTGTTATCTCTTTTGTCGAAAATCAGCCGTTTTTGCTTGAACATTAAATGCCTCCAAATGGTATTTAATTAACTTCCCGGGGTGAAGGTGAGTAAATTGGCCATTTTCATGCATTTTTAACCATTCCATAAATCTTGTGTTTAGGGCCCCTGGAAGCATGAAAATCAATTTAAACATGCTAATTTTAGCTCGAACACTGATGATCCACCTACAAATGTGAACTGCCATTCAAAAATGAAACAATTGAAATCGGACCATTTTCCACATTTCTGAAGCATGACGTAATGAGGGGGTGTTAGCTCTTTTGTCAAAAATCTGCTGTTTTTGCTTGAACATTAAATGCCTCCAAATAGTATTTAATTCACTTCCTGAGCCCCTGGAAGCATGAAAATCACTTTAAACATGCTAATTTTAGCTCTACCACTGATGATCCACCTACAAATGTGAACTGACGTTCAAAAATAAAACATTTGAAAACGGACGATTTTCCACATTTCTGAAGCATGACGGAATGGGGGGGGGTGTTATCTCTTTTGTCGAAAATCAGCCGTTGTTGCTTGAACATTTAATGCCTCCAAATGGTATTTAATTAACTTCCCAGGGTGAAGGTGAGTAAATTGGCCATTTTCATGCACTTTTAACCATTCCATAAATCTTGTGTTTAGGGCCCCTGGAAGCATGAAAATCAATTTTAACATGCTAATTTTAGCTCTAACACTGATGATCCACCTACAAATGTGAACTGACGTTCAAAAATAAAACATTTGAAAACTGACCACTTTTTCACATTTCTGAAGCATGACGTAATGGGGAGGTGTTATCTCTTTTGTCAAAAATCTGCCGTTTTTGCTTGAACATTAAATGCCTCCAAATAGTATTTAATTCACTTCCCGAGCCCCTGGAAGCATGAAAATCACTTTAAACATGCTAATTTTAGCTCTAACACTGATGATCCACCTACAAATGTGAACTGACGTTCAAAAATAAAACATTTGAAAACAGACCATTTTCCACATTTCTGAAGCATGACGTAATGGGGGGGTGTTATCTCTTTTGTCGAAAATCAGCCGTTTTTGCTTGAACATTAAATGCCTCCAAATGGTATTTAATTAACTTTCCGGGGTGAAGAAACCCTTTTTGAGAACTCAGAGTGAGTAAATTGGCCATTTTCATGCATTTTTAACCATTCCATAAATCTTGTGTTTAGGGCCCCTGGAAGCATGAAAATCACTTTAAACATGCTAATTTTAGCTCTAACACTGATGATCCACCTACAAATGTGAACTGCCATTCAAAAATAAAACAATTGAAATCGGACCATTTTCCACATTTCTGAAGCATGACGTAATGGGGGGGGTGTTATCTCTTTTGTCAAAAATCAGCTGTTTTTGCTTGAACATTAAATGCCTCCAAATAGTATTTAATTCACTTCCCGAGCCCCTGGAAGCATGAAAATCACTTTAAACATGCTAATTTTAGCTCTAACACTGATGATCCACCTACAAATGTGAACTGACGTTCAAAAATAAAACATTTGAAAACGGACCTTTTTCCACATTTCTGAAGCATGACGGAATGGGGGGTGTTATCTCTTTTGTCGAAAATCAGCAGTTTTTGCTTGCACATTAAATGCCTCCAAATGGTATTTAATTAATTACCGGGGTGAAGAAACCCTTTTTGAGAACTCAGAGTGAGTAAATTGGCCATTTTCATGCACTTTTAACCATTCCATAAATCTTGTGTTTAGGGCCCATGGAAGCATGAAAATCAATTTAAACATGCTAATTTTAGCTCTAACACTGATGATCCACCTACAAATGTGAACTGACGTTCAAAAATAAAACATTTGAAAACAGACCATTTTCCACATTTCTGAAGCATGACGTAATGGGGGGTGTTATCTCTTTTGTCAAAAATCTGCCGTTTTTGCTTGAACATTAAATGCCTCCAAATAGTATTGAATTCACTTCCCGAGCCCCTGGAAGCATGAAAATCACTTTAAACATGCTAATTTTAGCTCTAACACTGATGATCCACCTACAAATGTGAACTGACGTTCAAAAATAAAACATTTGAAAACTGACCACTTTTTCACATTTCTGAAGCATGACGTAATGGGGGGGTGTTATCTCTTTTGTCAAAAATCTGCCGTTTTTGCTTGAACATTAAATGCCTCCAAATAGTATTTAATTCACTTCCCGAGCCCCTGGAAGCATGAAAATCACTTTAAACATGCTAATTTTAGCTCTAACACTGATGATCCACCTACAAATGTGAACTGACGTTCAAAAATAAAACATTTGAAAACAGACCATTTTCCACATTTCTGAAGCATGACGTAATGGGGGGGTGTTATCTCTTTTGTCAAAAATCTGCCGTTTTTGCTTGAACATTAAATGCCTCCAAATAGTATTGAATTCACTTCCCGAGCCCCTGGAAGCATGAAAATCACTTTAAACATGCTAATTTAAGCTCGAACACTGATGATCCACCTACAAATGTGAACTGACGTTAAAAAATAAAACATTTGAAAACGGACCATTTTCCACATTTCTGAAGCATGACGTAATGGGGGTGTTATCTCTTTTAGTCGAAAATCAGCCGTTTTTGCTTGAACATTAAATGCCTCCAAATGGTATTTAATTAACTTCCCGGGGTGAAGAAACCCTTTTTGAGAACTCAGAGTGAGTAAATTGGCCATTTTCATGCATTTTTAACCATTCCATAAATCTTGTGTTTAGGGCCCCTGGAAGCATGAAAATCACTTTAAACATGCTAATTTTAGCTCTAACACTGATGATCCACCTACAAATGTGAACTGCCATTCAAAAATAAAACAATTGAAATTGGACCATTTTCCACATTTCTGAAGCATGACGTAATGGGGGGGGGGTGTTATCTCTTTTGTCGAAAATCAGCCGTTTTTGCTTGAACATTAAATGCCTCCAAATGGTATTTAATTAACTTCCCGGGGTGAAGGTGAGTAAATTGGCCATTTTCATGCACTTTTAACCACCCCATAAATCTTGTGTTTAGGGCCCCTGGAAGCATGAAAATCAATTTTAACATGCTAATTTTAGCTCTAACACTGATGATCCACCTACAAATGTGAACTGACGTTCAAAAATAAAACATTTGAAAACGGACCATTTTCCACATTGCTGAAGCATGACGTAATGGGGGGTGTTATCTCTTTTGTCGAAAATCAGCCGTTTTTGCTTGAACATTAAATGCCTCCAAATAGCATTTAATTCACTTCCCGAGCCCCTGGAAGCATGAAAATCACTTTGAACATGCTAATTTAAGCTCTAACACTGATGATCCACCTACAAATGTGAACTGACGTTCAAAAATAAAACATTTGAAAACGGACCATTTTCCACATTTCTGAAGCATGACGTAATGGGGGGTGTTATCTCTTTTGTCGAAAATCAGCCGTTTTTGCTTGAACATTAAATGCCTCCAAATGGTATTTAATTAACTTCCCGGGGTGAAGAAACCCTTTTTGAGAACTCAGAGTGAGTAAATTGGCCATTTTCATGCATTTTTAACCATTCCATAAATCTTGTGTTTAGGGCCCATGGAAGCATGAAAATCACTTTAAACATGCTAATTTTAGCTCGAAAACTGATGATCCACCTACAAATGTGAACTGACGTTCAAAAATAAAACATTTGAAAACAGACCATTTTCCACATTTCTGAAGCAGGACGTAATGGGGGGGTGTTATCTCTTTTGTCAAAAATCAGCTGTTTTTGCTTGAACATTAAATGCCTCCAAATAGTAT
This sequence comes from Lissotriton vulgaris, assembly GCF_964263255.1. NCBI lineage: Eukaryota > Metazoa > Chordata > Amphibia > Caudata > Salamandridae > Lissotriton > Lissotriton vulgaris. Next base: position 314,402,600 of record NC_141698.1, read on the forward strand.
TTAATTCACTTCCCGAGCCCGGGGAAGCATGAAAATCACTTTAAACATGCTAATTTTAGCTCTAACACTGATGATCCACCTACAAATGTGAACTGACGTTCAAAAATAAAACATTTGAAAACGGACCATTTTCCACATTTCCGAAGCATGACGTAATGGGGGGTGTTATCTCTTTTGTCGAAAATCTGCCGTTTTTGCTTGAACATTAAATGCCTCCAAATAGTATTTAATTCACTTCCCGAGCCCCTGGAAGCATGAAAATCACTTTAAACATGCTAATGTTAGCTCTAACACTGATGATCCACCTACAAATGTGAACTGACGTTCAAAAATAAAACATTTGAAAATGGACCATTTTCCACATTTCTGAAGCATGACGTAATGGGGGGGGGGGTTATCTCTTTTGTCGAAAATCAGCCGTTTTTGCTTGAACATTAAATGCCTCCAAATGGTATTTAATTAACTTCCCGGGGTGAAGGTGAGTAAATTGGCCATTTTCATGCATTTTTAACCATTCCATAAATCTTGTGTTTAGGGCCCCTGGAAGCATGAAAATCAATTTAAACATGCTAATTTTAGCTCAAACACTGATGATCCACCTACAAATGTGAACTGCCATTCAAAAATAAAACAATTGAAATCGGACCATTTTCCACATTTCTGAAGCATGACGTAATGAGGGGGTGTTATCTCTTTTGTCAAAAATCTGCTGTTTTTGCTTGAACATTAAATGCCTCCAAATAGTATTTAATTCACTTCCTGAGCCCCTGGAAGCATGAAAATCACTTTAAACATGCTAATTTTAGCTCTAACACTGATGATCCACCTACAAATGTGAACTGACGTTCAAAAATAAAACATTTGAAAACGGACCATTTTCCACATTTCTGAAGCATGATGGAATGGGGGGGTGTTATCTCTTTTGTCGAAAATCAGCCGTTTTTGCTTGAACATTAAATGCCTCCAAATGGTATTTAATTAACTTCCCAGGGTGAAGGTGAGTAAATTGGCCATTTTCATGCACTTTTAACCATTCCATAAATCTTGTGTTTAGGGCCCCTGGAAGCATGAAAATCACTTTAAACATGCTAATTTTAGCTCTAACACTGATGATCCACCTACAAATGTGAACTGCCATTCAAAAATAAAACAATTGAAATCGGACCATTTTCCACATTTCTGAAGCATGACGTAATGGGGGGGGTGTTATCTCTTTTGTCAAAAATCAGCTGTTTTTGCTTGAACATTAAATGCCTCCAAATAGTATTTAATTCACTTCCCGAGCCCCTGGAAGCATGAAAATCACTTTAAACATGCTAATTTTAGCTCTAACACTGATGATCCACCTACAAATGTGAACTGACGTTCAAAAATAAAACATTTGAAAACGGACCATTTTCCACATTTCTGAAGCATGACGTAATGGGGGGGTGTTATCTCTTTTGTCGAAAATCAGCCGTTTTTGCTTGAACATTAAATGCCTCCAAATAGTATTTAATTCACTTCCCGAGCCCCTGGAAGCATGAAAATCACTTTAAACATGCTAATTTAAGCTCTAACACTGATGATCCACCTACAAATGTGAACTGACGTTAAAAAACTAAAACATTTGAAAACGGACCATTTTCCACATTTCTGAAGCATGACGTAATGGGGGGTGTTATCTCTTTTAGTCGAAAATCAGCCGTTTTTGCTTGAACATTAAATGCCTCCAAATGGTATTTAATTAACTTCCCGGGGTGAAGAAACCCCTTTTGAGAACTCAGAGTGAGTAAATTGGCCATTTTCATGCATTTTTAACCATTCCATAAATCTTGTGTTTAGGGCCCCTGGAAGCATGAAAATCACTTTAAACATGCTAATTTTAGCTCTAACACTGATGATCCACCTACAAATGTGAACTGCCATTCAAAAATAAAACAATTGAAATCGGACCATTTTCCACATTTCTGAAGCATGACGTAATGGGGGGGGTGTTATCTCTTTTGTCGAAAATCAGCCGTTTTTGCTTGAACTTTAAATGCCTCCAAATGGTATTTAATTAACTTCCCGGGGTGAAGGTGAGTAAATTGGCCATTTTCATGCACTTTTAACCACCCCATAAATCTTGTGTTTAGGGCCCCTGGAAGCATGAAAATCAATTTTAACATGCTAATTTTAGCTCTAACACTGATGATCCACCTACAAATGTGAACTGACGTTCAAAAATAAAACATTTGAAAACGGACCATTTTCCACATTGCTGAAGCATGACGTAATGGGGGGTGTTATCTCTTTTGTCGAAAATCAGCCGTTTTTGCTTGAACATTAAATGCCTCCAAATAGCATTTAATTCACTTCCCGAGCCCCTGGAAGCATGAAAATCACTTTGAACATGCTAATTTAAGCTCTAACACTGATGATCCACCTACAAATGTGAACTGACGTTCAAAAATAAAACATTTGAAAACGGACCATTTTCCACATTTCTGAAGCATGACGGAATGGGGGGGTGTTATCTCTTTTGTCAAAAATCAGCTGTTTTTGCTTGAACATTAAATGCCTCCAAATGATATTTAATTAATTACTGGGGTGAATAAATCCTTATTGAGAACTCAGAGTGAGTAAATTGGCCATTTTCATGCACTTTTAACCATTCCATAAATCTTGTGTTTAGGGCCCATGGAAGCATGAAAATCACTTTAAACATGCTAATTTTAGCTCTAACACTGATGATCCACCTACAAATGTGAACTGACGTTCAAAAATAAAACATTTGAAAACGGACCATTTTCCACATTTCTGAAGCATGACGTAATTGGGGGGTGTTATCTCTTTTGTCGAAAATCAGCCGTTTTTGCTTGAACATTAAATGCCTCCAAATAGTATTTAATTCACTTCCCGAGCCCATGGAAGCATGAAAATCACTTTAAACATGCTAATTTTAGCTCGAACACTGATGATCCACCTACAAATGTGAACTGACGTTCAAAAATAAAACATTTGAAAACAGACCATTTTCCACATTTCTGAAGCAGGACGTAATGGGGGGGTGTTATCTCTTTTGTCGAAAATCAGCCGTTTTTGCTTGAACATTAAATGCCTCCAAATGGTATTTAAATAATTACCGGGGTGAAGAAACCCTTTTTGAGAACTCAGAGTGAGTAAATTGGCCATTTTCATGCACTTTTAACCATTCCATAAATCTTGTGTTTAGGGCCCCTGGAAGCGTGAAAATCACTTTAAACATGCTAATTTTAGCTCTAACACTGATGATCCACCTACAAATGTGAACTGACGTTCAAAAATAAAACATTTGAAAACGGACCATTTTCCACATTTCTGAAGCATGACGTAATGGGGGGGGTGTTATCTCTTTTGTCAAAAATCTGCTGTTTTTGCTTGAACATTAAATGCATCCAAATAGTATTTAAATCACTTCCCGAGCCCCTGGAAACATGAAAACCACTTTAAACATGCTAATTTTAGCTCGAAATCTGATGATCCACCTACAAATGTGAACTGACGTTCAAAAATAAAACATTTGAAAACAGACCATTTTCCACATTTCTGAAGCAGGACGTAATGGGGGGGTGTTATCTCTTTTGTCAAAAATCAGCTGTTTTTGCTTGAACATTAAATGCCTCCAAATAGTATTTAATTCACTTCCCGAGCCCGGGGAAGCATGAAAATCACTTTAAACATGCTAATTTTAGCTCTAACACTGATGATCCACCTACAAATGTGAACTGACGTTCAAAAATAAAACATTTGAAAACGGACCATTTTCCACATTTCTGAAGCATGACGTTATGGAGGGGGTGTTATCTCTTTTGTCAAAAATCTGCTGTTTTTGCTTGAACATTAAATGCATCCAAATAGTATTTAAATCACTTCCCGAGCCCCTGGAAACATGAAAATCACTTTAAACATGCTAATTTTAGCTCGAAAACTGATGATCCACCTACAAATGTGAACTGACGTTCAAAAATAAAACATTTGAAAACAGACCATTTTCCACATTTCTGAAGCAGGACGTAATGGGGGGGTGTTATCTCTTTTGTCAAAAATCAGCTGTTTTTGCTTGAACATTAAATGCCTCCAAATAGTATTAAATTCACTTCCCGAGCCCGGGGAAGCATGAAAATCACTTTAAACATGCTAATTTTAGCTCTAACACTGATGATCCACCTACAAATGTGAACTGACGTTCAAAAATAAAACATTTGAAAACGAACCATTTTCCACATTTCTGAAGCATGACGTAATGGGGGGTGTTATCTCTTTTGTCAAAAACCTGCCGTTTTTGCTTGAACATTAAATGCCTCCAAATAGTATTGAATTCACTTCCCGAGCCCCTGGAAGCATGAAAATCACTTTAAACATGCTAATTTAAGCTCGAACACTGATGATCCACCTACAAATGTGAACTGACGTTAAAAAATAAAACATTTGAAAACGGACCATTTTCCACATTTCTGAAGCATGACGTAATGGGGGGTGTTATCTCTTTTAGTCGAAAATCAGCCGTTTTTGCTTGAACATTAAATGCCTCCAAATGGTATTTAATTAACTTCCCGGGGTGAAGAAACCCTTTTTGAGAACTCAGAGTGAGTAAATTGGCCATTTTCATGCATTTTTAACCATTCCATAAATCTTGTGTTTAGGGCCCCTGGAAGCATGAAAATCACTTTAAACATGCTAATTTTAGCTCTAACACTGATGATCCACCTACAAATGTGAACTGCCATTCAAAAATAAAACAATTGAAATTGGACCATTTTCCACATTTCTGAAGCATGACGTAATGGGGGGGGTGTTATCTCTTTTGTCGAAAATCAGCCGTTTTTGCTTTAACATTAAATGCCTCCAAATGGTATTTAATTAACTTCCCGGGGTGAAGGTGAGTAAATTGGCCATTTTCATGCACTTTTAACCACCCCATAAATCTTGTGTTTAGGGCCCCTGGAAGCATGAAAATCAATTTTAACATGCTAATTTTAGCTCTAACACTGATGATCCACCTACAAATGTGAACTGACGTTCAAAAATAAAACATTTGAAAACGGACCATTTTCCACATTGCTGAAGCATGACGTAATGGGGGGTGTTATCTCTTTTGTCGAAAATCAGCCGTTTTTGCTTGAACATTAAATGCCTCCAAATAGCATTTAATTCACTTCCCGAGCCCCTGGAAGCATGAAAATCACTTTGAACATGCTAATTTAAGCTCTAACACTGATGATCCACCTACAAATGTGAACTGACGTTCAAAAATAAAACATTTGAAAACGGACCATTTTCCACATTTCTGAAGCATGACGTAATGGGGGGTGTTATCTCTTTTGTCGAAAATCAGCCGTTTTTGCTTGAACATTAAATGCCTCCAAATGGTATTTAATTAACTTCCCGGGGTGAAGAAACCCTTTTTGAGAACTCAGAGTGAGTAAATTGGCCATTTTCATGCATTTTTAACCATTCCATAAATCTTGTGTTTAGGGCCCATGGAAGCATGAAAATCACTTTAAACATGCTAATTTTAGCTCTAACACTGATGATCCACCTACAAATGTGAACTGACGTTCAAAAATAAAACATTTGAAAACAGACCATTTTCCACATTTCTGAAGCATGACGTAATGGGGGGGTGTTATCTCTTTTGTCAAAAATCAGCTGTTTTTGCTTGAACATTAAATGCCTCCAAATAGTATTTAATTCACTTCCCGAGCCCTGGGAAGCATGAAAATCACTTTAAACATGCTAATTTTAGCTCTAACACTGATGATCCACCTACAAATGTGAACTGACGTTCAAAAATAAAACATTTGAAAACGAACCATTTTCCACATTTCTGAAGCATGACGTAATGGGGGGGGTTATCTCTTTTGTCGAAAATCAGCCGTTTTTGCTTGAACATTAAATGCCTCCAAATAGTATTTAATTCACTTCCCGAGCCCCTGGAAGCATGAAAATCACTTTAAACATGCTAATTTTAGCTCTAACACTGATGATCCACCTACAAATGTGAACTGCCATTCAAAAATAAAACAATTGAAATCGGACCATTTTCCACATTTCTGAAGCATGACGTAATGGGGGGGGGTGTTATCTCTTTTGTCGAAAATCAGCCGTTTTTGCTTGAACATTAAATGCCTCCAAATGGTATTTAATTAACTTCCCGGGGTGAAGGTGAGTAAATTGGCCATTTTCATGCACTTTTAACCACCCCATAAATCTTGTGTTTAGGGCCCCTGGAAGCATGAAAATCAATTTTAACATGCTAATTTTAGCTCTAACACTGATGATCTACCTACAAATGTGAACTGACGTTCAAAAATAAAACATTTGAAAACGGACCATTTTCCACATTGCTGAAGCATGACGTAATGGGGGGTGTTATCTCTTTTGTCGAAAATCAGCCGTTTTTCTTGAACATTAAATGCCTCCAAATGGTATTTAATTAACTTCCCGGGGTCTAGAAACCCTTTTTGAGAACTCAGAGTGAGTAAATTGCCCATTTTCATGCATTTTTAACCATTCCATAAATCTTGTGTTTAGGGCCCCTGGAAGCATGAAAATCACTTTAAACATGCTAATTTTAGCTCTAACACTGATGATCCACCTACAAATGTGAACTGACGTTCAAAAATAAACATTTGAAAACTGACCATTTTCCACATTTCTGAAGCATGACGGAATGGGGGGGTGTTAACTATTTTGTCGAAAATCAGCCATTTTTGCTTGAACATTAAATGCCTCCAAATGATATTTAATTAATTACCGGGGTGAAGAAACCCTTTTTGAGAACTCATAGTGAGTAAATTGGCCATTTTCATGCACTTTTAACCATTCCATAAATCTTGTGTTTAGGGCCCATGGAAGCATGAAAATCACTTTAAACATGCTAATTTTAGCTCTAACACTGATGATCCACCTACAAATGTGAACTGACGTTCAAAAATAAAACATTTGAAAACGGACCATTTTCCACATTTCTGAAGCATGACTTAATTGGGGGGTGTTATCTCTTTTGTCGAAAATCAGCCGTTTTTGCTTGAACATTAAATGCCTCCAAATAGTATTTAAATCACTTCCCGAGCCCCTGGAAACATGAAAATCACTTTAAACATGCTAATTTTAGCTCGAAAACTGATGATCCACCTACAAAAGTGAACTGATGTTCAAAAATAAAACATTTGAAAACAGACCATTTTCCACATTTCTGAAGCAGGACGTAATGGGGGGGTGTTAACTCTTTTGTCAAAAATCAGCTGTTTTTGCTTGAACATTAAATGCCTCCAAATAGTATTTAATTCACTTCCCGAGCCCGGGGAAGCATGAAAATCACTTTAAACATGCTAATTTTAGCTCTAACACTGATGATCCACCTACAAATGTGAACTGACGTTCAAAAATAAAACATTTGAAAACGGACCATTTTCCACATTTCTGAAGCATGACGTAATGGGGGGTGTTATCTCTTTTGTCGAAAATCTGCAGTTTTTGCTTGAACATTAAATGCCTCCAAATAGTATTTAATTCACTTCCCGAGCCCCTGGAAGCATGAAAATCACTTTAAACATGCTAATTTTAGCTCTAACACTGATGATCCACCTACAAATGTGAACTGACGTTCAAAAATAAAACATTTGAAAATGGACCATTTTCCACATTTCTGAAGCATGACGGGGTGTTATCTCTTTTGTCGAAAATCAGCCGTTTTTGCTCGAACATTAAATGCCTCCAAATGGTATTTAATTAACTTCCCGGGGTGAAGAAACCCTTTTTGAGAACTCAGAGTGAGTAAATTGGCCATTTTCATGCACTTTTAACCATTCCATAAATCTTGTGTTTAGGGCCCCTGGAAGCATGAAAATCACTTTAAACATGCTAATTTTAGCTCTAACACTGATGATCCACCTACAAATGTGAACTGCCATTCAAAAATAAAACAATTGAAATTGGACCATTTTCCACATTTCTGGAGCATGACGTAATGGGGGGGGGTGTTATCTCTTTTGTCGAAAATCAGCCGTTTTTGCTTGAACATTAAATGCCTCCAAATGGTATTTAATTAACTTCCCGGGGTGAAGGTGAGTAAATTGGCCATTTTCATGCACTTTTAACCACCCCATAAATCTTGTGTTTAGGGCCCCTGGAAGCATGAAAATCAATTTTAACATGCTAATTTTAGCTCTAACACTGATGATCCACCTACAAATGTGAACTGACGTTCAAAAATAAAACATTTGAAAACGGACCATTTTCCACATTGCTGAAGCATGACGTAATGGGGGGTGTTATCTCTTTTGTCGAAAATCAGCCGTTTTTGCTTGAACATTAAATGCCTCCAAATAGCATTTAATTCACTTCCCGAGCCCCTGGAAGCATGAAAATCACTTTGAACATGCTAATTTAAGCTCTAACACTGATGATCCACCTACAAATGTGAACTGACGTTCAAAAATAAAACATTTGAAAACGGACCATTTTCCACATTTCTGAAGCATGACGTAATGGGGGGTGTTATCTCTTTTGTCGAAAATCAGCCATTTTTGCTTGAACATTAAATGCCTCCAAATGGTATTTAATTAACTTCCCGGGGTGAAGAAACCCTTTTTGAGAACTCAGAGTGAGTAAATTGGCCATTTTCATGCATTTTTAACCATTCCATAAATCTTGTGTTTAGGGCCCATGGAAGCATGAAAATCACTTTAAACATGCTAATTTTAGCTCGAAAACTGATGATCCACCTACAAATGTGAACTGACGTTCAAAAATAAAACATTTGAAAACAGACCATTTTCCACATTTCTGAAGCAGGACGTAATGGGGGGGGGGTGTTATCTCTTTTGTCAAAAATCAGCTGTTTTTGCTTGAACATTAAATGCCTCCAAATAGTATTTAATTCACTTCCCGAGCCCGGGGAAGCATGAAAATCACTTTAAACATGCTAATTTTAGCTCTAACACTGATGATCCACCTACAAATGTGAACTGACGTTCAAAAATAAAACATTTGAAAACGGACCATTTTCCACATTTCCGAAGCATGACGTAATGGGGGGTGTTATCTCTTTTGTCGAAAATCTGCCGTTTTTGCTTGAACATTAAATGCCTCCAAATAGTATTTAATTCACTTCCCGAGCCCCTGGAAGCAAGAAAATCACTTTAAACATGCTAATGTTAGCTCTAACACTGATGATCCACCTACAAATGTGAACTGACGTTCAAAAATAAAACATTTGAAAATGGACCATTTTCCACATTTCTGAAGCATGACGTAATGGGGGGGGGGGGTTATCTCTTTTGTCGAAAATCAGCCGTTTTTGCTTGAACATTAAATGCCTCCAAATGGTATTTAATTAACTTCCCGGGGTGAAGGTGAGTAAATTGGCCATTTTCATGCATTTTTAACCATTCCATAAATCTTGTGTTTAGGGCCCCTGGAAGCATGAAAATCAATTTAAACATGCTAATTTTAGCTCGAACACTGATGATCCACCTACAAATGTGAACTGCCATTCAAAAATAAAACAATTGAAATCGGACCATTTTCCACATTTCTGAAGCATGACGTAATGAGGGGGTGTTATCTCTTTTGTCAAAAATCTGCTGTTTTTGCTTGAACATTAAATGCCTCCAAATAGTATTTAATTCACTTCCTGAGCCCCTGGAAGCATGAAAATCACTTTAAACATGCTAATTTTAGCTCTAACACTGATGATCCACCTACAAATGTGAACTGACGTTCAAAAATAAAACATTTGAAAACGGACCATTTTCCACATTTCTGAAGCATGACGGAATGGGGGGGGGTGTTATCTCTTTTGTCGAAAATCAGCCGTTTTTGCTTGAACATTAAATGCCTCCAAATGGTATTTAATTAACTTCCCAGGGTGAAGGTGAGTAAATTGGCCATTTTCATGCACTTTTAACCATTCCATAAATCTTGTGTTTAGGGCCCCTGGAAGCATGAAAATCATTTTTAACATGCTAATTTTAGCTCTAACACTGATGATCCACCTACAAATGTGAACTGACGTTCAAAAATAAAACATTTGAAAACTGACCACTTTTTCACATTTCTGAAGCATGACGTAATGGGGAGGTGTTATCTCTTTTGTCAAAAATCTGCAGTTTTTGCTTGAACATTAAATGCCTCCAAATAGTATTTAATTCACTTCCCGAGCCCCTGGAAGCATGAAAATCACTTTAAACATGCTAATTTTAGCTCTAACACTGATGATCCACCTACAAATGTGAACTGACGTTCAAAAATAAAACATTTGAAAACGGACCATTTTCCACATTTCTGAAGCATGACGGAATGGGGGGGTGTTATCTCTTTTGTCGAAAATCAGCAGTTTTTGCTTGCACATTAAATGCCTCCAAATGGTATTTAATTAATTACCGGGGTGAAGAAACCCTTTTTGAGAACTCAGAGTGAGTAAATTGGCCATTTTAATGCAGTTTTAACCATTCCATAAATCTTGTGTTTAGGGCCCATGGAAGCATGAAAATCAATTTAAACATGCTAATTTTAGCTCTAACACTGATGATCCACCTACAAATGTGAACTGACGTTCAAAAATAAAACATTTGAAAACAGACCATTTTCCACATTTCTGAAGCATGACGTAATGGGGGGTGTTATCTCTTTTGTCAAAAATCTGCCGTTTTTGCTTGAACATTAAATGCCTCCAAATAGTATTGAATTCACTTCCCGAGCCCCTGGAAGCATGAAAATCACTTTAAACATGCTAATTTTAGCTCTAACACTGATGATCCACCTACAAATGTGAACTGACGTTCAAAAATAAAACATTTGAAAACTGACCACTTTTTCACATTTCTGAAGCATGACGTAATGGGGGGGTGTTATCTCTTTTGTCAAAAATCTGCCGTTTTTGCTTGAACATTAAATGCCTCCAAATAGTATTTAATTCACTTCCCGAGCCCCTGGAAGCATGAAAATCACTTTAAACATGCTAATTTTAGCTCTAACACTGATGATCCACCTACAAATGTGAACTGACGTTCAAAAATAAAACATTTGAAAACAGACCATTTTCCACATTTCTGAAGCATGACGTAATGGGGGGGTGTTATCTCTTTTGTCGAAAATCTGCCGTTTTTGCTTGAACATTAAATGCCTCCAAATAGTATTTAATTCACTTCCCGAGCCCCTGGAAGCATGAAAATCACTTTAAACATGCTAATTTAAGCTCTAACACTGATGATCCACCTACAAATGTGAACTGACGTTAAAAAACTAAAACATTTGAAAACGGACCATTTTCCACATTTCTGAAGCATGACGTAATGGGGGGTGTTATCTCTTTTAGTCGAAAATCAGCCGTTTTTGCTTGAACATTAAATGCCTCCAAATGGTATTTAATTAACTTCCCGGGGTGAAGAAACCCCTTTTGAGAACTCAGAGTGAGTAAATTGGCCATTTTCATGCATTTTTAACCATTCCATAAATCTTGTGTTTAGGGCCCCTGGAAGCATGAAAATCACTTTAAACATGCTAATTTTAGCTCTAACACTGATGATCCACCTACAAATGTGAACTGCCATTCAAAAATAAAACAATTGAAATCGGACCATTTTCCACATTTCTGAAGCATGACGTAATGGGGGGGGTGTTATCTCTTTTGTCGAAAATCAGCCGTTTTTGCTTGAACTTTAAATGCCTCCAAATGGTATTTAATTAACTTCCCGGGGTGAAGGTGAGTAAATTGGCCATTTTCATGCACTTTTAACCACCCCATAAATCTTGTGTTTAGGGCCCCTGGAAGCATGAAAATCAATTTTAACATGCTAATTTTAGCTCTAACACTGATGATCCACCTACAAATGTGAACTGACGTTCAAAAATAAAACATTTGAAAACGGACCATTTTCCACATTGCTGAAGCATGACGTAATGGGGGGTGTTATCTCTTTTGTCGAAAATCAGCCGTTTTTGCTTGAACATTAAATGCCTCCAAATAGCATTTAATTCACTTCCCGAGCCCCTGGAAGCATGAAAATCACTTTGAACATGCTAATTTAAGCTCTAACACTGATGATCCACCTACAAATGTGAACTGACGTTCAAAAATAAAACATTTGAAAACGGACCATTTTCCACATCTCTGAAGCATGACGTAATGGGGGGTGTTATCTCTTTTGTCGAAAATCAGCCGTTTTTCTTGAACATTAAATGCCTCCAAATGGTATTTAATTAACTTCCCGGGGTGAAGAAACCCTTTTTGAGAACTCAGAGTGAGTAAATTGGCCATTTTCATGCATTTTTAACCATTCCATAAATCTTGTGTTTAGGGCCCCTGGAAGCATGAAAATCACTTTAAACATGCTAATTTTAGCTCTAACACTGATGATCCACCTACAAATGTGAACTGACGTTCAAAAATAAAACATTTGAAAACGGACCATTTTCCACATTTCTGAAGCATGACGGAATGGGGGGGTGTTATCTCTTTTGTCAAAAATCAGCCGTTTTTGCTTGAACATTAAATGCCTCCAAATGATATTTAATTAATTACTGGGGTGAAGAAACCCTTATTGAGAACTCAGAGTGAGTAAATTGGCCATTTTCATGCACTTTTAACCATTCCATAAATCTTGTGTTTAGGGCCCATGGAAGCATGAAAATCACTTTAAACATGCTAATTTTAGCTCTAACACTGATGATCCACCTACAAATGTGAACTGACGTTCAAAAATAAAACATTTGAAAACGGACCATTTTCCACATTTCTGAAGCATGACGTAATTGGGGGGTGTTATCTCTTTTGTCGAAAATCAGCCGTTTTTGCTTGAACATTAAATGCCTCCAAATAGTATTTAATTCACTTCCCGAGCCCCTGGAAGCATGAAAATCACTTTAAACATGCTAATTTTAGCTCGAACACTGATGATCCACCTACAAATGTGAACTGACGTTCAAAAATAAAACATTTGAAAACAGACCATTTTCCACATTTCTGAAGCAGGACGTAATGGGGGGGTGTTATCTCTTTTGTCGAAAATCAGCCGTTTTTGCTTGAACATTAAATGCCTCCAAATGGTATTTAAATAATTACCGGGGTGAAGAAACCCTTTTTGAGAACTCAGAGTGAGTAAATTGGCCATTTTCATGCACTTTTAACCATTCCATAAATCTTGTGTTTAGGGCCCCTGGAAGCGTGAAAATCACTTTAAACATGCTAATTTTAGCTCTAACACTGATGATCCACCTACAAATGTGAACTGACGTTCAAAAATAAACCATTTGAAAACGGACCATTTTCCACATTTCTGAAGCATGACGTAATGGGGGGGGTGTTATCTCTTTTGTCAAAAATCTGCTGTTTTTGCTTGAACATTAAATGCATCCAAATAGTATTTAAATCACTTCCCGAGCCCCTGGAAACATGAAAACCACTTTAAACATGCTAATTTTAGCTCGAAATCTGATGATCCACCTACAAATGTGAACTGACGTTCAAAAATAAAACATTTGAAAACAGACCATTTTCCACATTTCTGAAGCAGGACGTAATGGGGGGGTGTTATCTCTTTTGTCAAAAATCAGCTGTTTTTGCTTGAACATTAAATGCCTCCAAATAGTATTTAATTCACTTCCCGAGCCCGGGGAAGCATGAAAATCACTTTAAACATGCTAATTTTAGCTCTAACACTGATGATCCACCTACAAATGTGAACTGACGTTCAAAAATAAAACATTTGAAAACGGACCATTTTCCACATTTCTGAAGCATGACGTTATGGAGGGGGTGTTATCTCTTTTGTCAAAAATCTGCTGTTTTTGCTTGAACATTAAATGCATCCAAATAGTATTTAAATCACTTCCCGAGCCCCTGGAAACATGAAAATCACTTTGAACATGCTAATTTTAGCTTGAAAACTGATGATCCACCTACAAATGTGAACTGACGTTCAAAAATAAAACATTTGAAAACAGACCATTTTCCACATTTCTGAAGCAGGACGTAATGGGGGGGTGTTATCTCTTTTGTCAAAAATCAGCTGTTTTTGCTTGAACATTAAATGCCTCCAAATAGTATTTAATTCACTTCCCGAGCCCGGGGAAGCATGAAAATCACTTTAAACATGCTAATTTTAGCTCTAACACTGATGATCCACCTACAAATGTGAACTGACGTTCAAAAATAAAACATTTGAAAACGAACCATTTTCCACATTTCTGAAGCATGACGTAATGGGGGGTGTTATCTCTTTTGTCAAAAACCTGCCGTTTTTGCTTGAACATTAAATGCCTCCAAATAGTATTGAATTCACTTCCCGAGCCCCTGGAAGCATGAAAATCACTTTAAACATGCTAATTTAAGCTCGAACACTGATGATCCACCTACAAATGTGAACTGACGTTAAAAAATAAAACATTTGAAAACGGACCATTTTCCACATTTCTGAAGCATGACGTAATGGGGGGTGTTATCTCTTTTAGTCGAAAATCAGCCGTTTTTGCTTGAACATTAAATGCCTCCAAATGGTATTTAATTAACTTCCCGGGGTGAAGAAACCCTTTTTGAGAACTCAGAGTGAGTAAATTGGCCATTTTCATGCATTTTTAACCATTCCATAAATCTTGTGTTTAGGGCCCCTGGAAGCATGAAAATCACTTTAAACATGCTAATTTTAGCTCTAACACTGATGATCCACCTACAAATGTGAACTGCCATTCAAAAATAAAACAATTGAAATTGGACCATTTTCCACATTTCTGAAGCATGACGTAATGGGGGGGGTGTTATCTCTTTTGTCGAAAATCAGCCGTTTTTGCTTGAACATTAAATGCCTCCAAATGGTATTTAATTAACTTCCCGGGGTGAAGGTGAGTAAATTGGCCATTTTCATGCACTTTTAACCACCCCATAAATCTTGTGTTTAGGGCCCCTGGAAGCATGAAAATCAATTTTAACATGCTAATTTTAGCTCTAACACTGATGATCCACCTACAAATGTGAACTGACGTTCAAAAATAAAACATTTGAAAACGGACCATTTTCCACATTGCTGAAGCATGACGTAATGGGGGGTGTTATCTCTTTTGTCGAAAATCAGCCGTTTTTGCTTGAACATTAAATGCCTCCAAATAGCATTTAATTCACTTCCCGAGCCCCTGGAAGCATGAAAATCACTTTGAACATGCTAATTTAAGCTCTAACACTGATGATCCACCTACAAATGTGAACTGACGTTCAAAAATAAAACATTTGAAAACGGACCATTTTCCACATTTCTGAAGCATGACGTAATGGGGGGTGTTATCTCTTTTGTCGAAAATCAGCCGTTTTTGCTTGAACATTAAATGCCTCCAAATGGTATTTAATTAACTTCCCGGGGTGAAGAAACCCTTTTTGAGAACTCAGAGTGAGTAAATTGGCCATTTTCATGCATTTTTAACCATTCCATAAATCTTGTGTTTAGGGCCCATGGAAGCATGAAAATCACTTTAAACATGCTAATTTTAGCTCTAACACTGATGATCCACCTACAAATGTGAACTGACGTTCAAAAATAAAACATTTGAAAACAGACCATTTTCCACATTTCTGAAGAATGACGTAATGGGGGGGTGTTATCTCTTTTGTCAAAAATCAGCTGTTTTTGCTTGAACATTAAATGCCTCCAAATAGTATTTAATTCACTTCCCGAGCCCTGGGAAGCATGAAAATCACTTTAAACATGCTAATTTTAGCTCTAACACTGATGATCCACCTACAAATGTGAACTGACGTTCAAAAATAAAACATTTGAAAACGAACCATTTTCCACATTTCTGAAGCATGACGTAATGGGGGGTGTTATCTCTTTTGTCGAAAATCAGCCGTTTTTGCTTGAACATTAAATGCCTCCAAATAGTATTTAATTCACTTCCCGAGCCCCTGAAAGCATGAAAATCACTTTAAACATGCTAATTTTAGCTCTAACACTGATGATCCACCTACAAATGTGAACTGCCATTCAAAAATAAAACAATTGAAATCGGACCATTTTCCACATTTCTGAAGCATGACGTAATGGGGGGGGGTGTTATCTCTTTTGTCGAAAATCAGCCGTTTTTGCTTGAACATTAAATGCCTCCAAATGGTATTTAATTAACTTCCCGGGGTGAAGGTGAGTAAATTGGCCATTTTCATGCACTTTTAACCACCCCATAAATCTTGTGTTTAGGGCCCCTGGAAGCATGAAAATCAATTTTAACATGCTAATTTTAGCTCTAACACTGATGATCTACCTACAAATGTGAACTGACGTTCAAAAATAAAACATTTGAAAACGGACCATTTTCCACATTGCTGAAGCATGACGTAATGGGGGGTGTTATCTCTTTTGTCGAAAATCAGCCGTTTTTCTTGAACATTAAATGCCTCCAAATGGTATTTAATTAACTTCCCGGGGTCTAGAAACCCTTTTTGAGAACTCAGAGTGAGTAAATTGGCCATTTTCATGCATTTTTAACCATTCCATAAATCTTGTGTTTAGGGCCCCTGGAAGCATGAAAATCACTTTAAACATGCTAATTTTAGCTCTAACACTGATGATCCACCTACAAATGTGAACTGACGTTCAAAAATAAACATTTGAAAACTGACCATTTTCCACATTTCTGAAGCATGACGGAATGGGGGGGTGTTATCTCTTTTGTCGAAAATCAGCCGTTTTTGCTTGAACATTAAATGCCTCCAAATGATATTTAATTAATTACCGGGGTGAAGAAACCCTTTTTGAGAACTCATAGTGAGTAAATTGGCCATTTTCATGCACTTTTAACCATTCCATAAATCTTGTGTTTAGGGCCCATGGAAGCATGAAAATCACTTTAAACATGCTAATTTTAGCTCTAACACTGATGATCCACCTACAAATGTGAACTGACGTTCAAAAATAAAACATTTGAAAACGGACCATTTTCCACATTTCTGAAGCATGACTTAATTGGGGGGTGTTATCTCTTTTGTCGAAAATCAGCCGTTTTTGCTTGAACATTAAATGCCTCCAAATAGTATTTAAATCACTTCCCGAGCCCCTGGAAACATGAAAATCACTTTAAACATGCTAATTTTAGCTCGAAAACTGATGATCCACCTACAAAAGTGAACTGATGTTCAAAAATAAAACATTTGAAAACAGACCATTTTCCACATTTCTGAAGCAGGACGTAATGGGGGGGTGTTAACTCTTTTGTCAAAAATCAGCTGTTTTTGCTTGAACATTAAATGCCTCCAAATAGTATTTAATTCACTTCCCGAGCCCGGGGAAGCATGAAAATCACTTTAAACATGCTAATTTTAGCTCTAACACTGATGATCCACCTACAAATGTGAACTGACGTTCAAAAATAAAACATTTGAAAACGGACCATTTTCCACATTTCTGAAGCATGACGTAATGGGGGGTGTTATCTCTTTTGTCGAAAATCTGCAGTTTTTGCTTGAACATTAAATGCCTCCAAATAGTATTTAATTCACTTCCCGAGCCCCTGGAAGCATAAAAATCACTTTAAACATGCTAATTTTAGCTCTAACACTGATGATCCACCTACAAATGTGAACTGACGTTCAAAAATAAAACATTTGAAAATGGACCATTTTCCACATTTCTGAAGCATGACGGGGTGTTATCTCTTTTGTCGAAAATCAGCCGTTTTTGCTTGAACATTAAATGCCTCCAAATGGTATTTAATTAACTTCCCGGGGTGAAGAAACCCTTTTTGAGAACTCAGAGTGAGTAAATTGGCCATTTTCATGCACTTTTAACCATTCCATAAATCTTGTGTTTAGGGCCCCTGGAAGCATGAAAATCACTTTAAACATGCTAATTTTAGCTCTAACACTGATGATCCACCTACAAATGTGAACTGACAATCAAAAATAAAACATTTGAAAATGGACCATTTTCCACATTTCTGAAGCATGACGTAATTGGGGGGTGTTATCTCTTTTGTCGAAAATCAGCCGTTTTTGCTCGAACATTAAATGCCTCCAAATGGTATTTAATTAACTTCCTGGGCCCCTGGAAGCATGAAAATCACTTTAAACATGCTAATTTTAGCTCTAACACTGATGATCCACCTACAAATGTGAACTGACGTTCAAAAATAAAACATTTGAAAACAGACCATTTTCCACATTTCTGAAGCAGGACGTCATGGGGGGGTGTTATCTCTTTTGTCGAAAATCAGCCGTTTTTGCTTGAACATTAAATGCCTCCAAATGGTATTTAATTAATTACCGGGGTGAAGAAACCCTTTTTGAGAACTCAGAGTGAGTAAATTGGCCATTTTCATGCACTTTTAACCATTCCATAAATCTTGTGTTTAGGGCCCCTGGAAGCGTGAAATTCACTTTAAACATGCTAATTTTAGCTCTAACACTGATGATCCACCTACAAATGTGAACTGACGTTCAAAAATAAAACATTTGTAAACGGACCATTTTCCACATTTCTGAAGCATGACGGAATGGGGGGTGTTATCTCTTTTGTCGAAAATCAGACGTTTTTGCTTGCACATTAAATGCCTCCAAATGGTATTTAATTAATTACCGGGGTGAAGAAACCCTTTTTGAGAACTCAGAGTGAGTAAATTGGCCATTTTCATGCACTTTTAACCATTCCATAAATCTTGTGTTTAGGGCCCCTGGAAGCATGAAAATCACTTTAAACATGCTAATTTTAGCTCTAACACTGATGATCCACCTACAAATGTGAACTGATGTTCAAAAATAAAACATTTGAAAACAGACCATTTTCCACTTTTCTGAAGCATGACGTAATGGGGGGGTGTTATCTCTTTTGTCAAAAATCAGCTGTTTTTGCTTGAACATTAACTGCCTCCAAATAGTATTTAATTCACTTCCCGAGCCCCGGGAAGCATGAAAATCACTTTAAACATGCTAATTTTAGCTCTAACACTGATGATCCACCTACAAATGTGAACTGACGTTCAAAAATAAAACATTTGAAAACGGACCATTTTCCACATTTCTGAAGCATGACGGAATGGGGGGTGTTATCTCTTTTGTCGAAAATCAGACGTTTTTGCTTGCACATTAAATGCCTCCAAATGGTATTTAATTAATTACCGGGGTGAAGAAACCCTTTTTGAGAACTCAGAGTGAGTAAATTGGCCATTTTCATGCACTTTTAACCATTCCATAAATCTTGTGTTTAGGGCCCCTGGAAGCATGAAAATCACTTTAAACATGCTAATTTTAGCTCTAACACTGATGATCCACCTACAAATGTGAACTGATGTTCAAAAATAAAACATTTGAAAACAGACCATTTTCCACTTTTCTGAAGCATGACGTAATGGGGGGGTGTTATCTCTTTTGTCAAAAATCAGCTGTTTTTGCTTGAACATTAACTGCCTCCAAATAGTATTTAATTCACTTCCCGAGCCCCGGGAAGCATGAAAATCACTTTAAACATGCTAATTTTAGCTCTAACACTGATGATCCACCTACAAATGTGAACTGACGTTCAAAAATAAAACATTTGAAAACGAACCATTTTCCACATTTCTGAAGCATGACGTAATGGGGGGTGTTATCTCTTTTGTCGAAAATCAGCCGTTTTTGCTTGAACATTAAATGCCTCCAAATAGTATTTAATTCACTTCCCGAGCCCCTGGAAGCATGAAAATCACTTTAAACATGCTAATTTTAGCTCTAACACTGATGATCCACCTACAAATGTGAACTGACGTTCAAAAATAAAACATTTGAAAATGGACCATTTTCCACATTTCTGAAGCATGACGTAATGGGGGGGTGTTATCTCTTTTGTCGAAAATCAGCCGTTTTTGCTTGAACATTAAATGCCTCCAAATGGTATTTAATTAACTTCCCGGGGTGAAGAAACCCTTTTTGAGAACTCAGAGTGAGTAAATTTGCCATTTTCATGCATTTTTAACCATTCCATAAATCTTGTGTTTAGGGCCCCTGGAAGCATGAAAATCACTTTAAACATGCTAATTTTAGCTCTAACACTGATGATCCACCTACAAATGTGAACTGACGTTCAAAAATAAAACATTTGAAAACAGACCATTTTCCACATTTCTGAAGCATGACGGAATGGGGGGGTGTTATCTCTTTTGTCGAAAATCAGCCGTTTTTGCTTGAACATTAAATGCCTCCAAATGATATTTAATTAATTACCGGGGTGAAGAAACCCTTTTTGAGAACTCAGAGTGAGTAAATTGGCCATTTTCATGCACTTTTAACCATTCCATAAATCTTGTGTTTAGGGCCCATGGAAGCATGAAAATCACTTTAAACATGCTAATTTTAGCTCTAACACTGATGATCCACCTACAAATGTGAACTGACGTTCAAAAATAAAACATTTGAAAACGGACCATTTTCCACATTTCTGAAGCATGACTTAATTGGGTGGTGTTATCTCTTTTGTCGAAAATCAGCCGTTTTTGCTTGAACATTAAATGCCTCCGAATAGGATTTAATTCACTTCCCGAGCCCCTGGAAGCATGAAAATCACTTTAAACGTGCTAATTTTAGCTCTAACACTGATGATCCACCTACAAATGTGAACTGACGTTCAAAAATAAAACATTTGAAAACAGACCATTTTCCACATTTCTGAAACAGGACGTAATGGGGGGGTGTTATCTCTTTTGTCGAAAATCAGCCGTTTTTGCTTGAACATTAAATGCCTCCAAATGGTATTTAATTAATTACCGGGGTGAAGAAACCCTTTTTGAGAACTCATAGTGAGTAAATTGGCCATTTTCATGCACTTTTAACCATTCCATAAATCTTGTGTTTAGGGCCCATGGAAGCATGAAAATCACTTTAAACATGCTAATTTTAGCTCTAACACTGATGATCCACCTACAAATGTGAACTGACGTTCAAAAATAAAACATTTGAAAACGGACCATTTTCCACATTTCTGAAGCATGACTTAATTGGGGGGTGTTATCTCTTTTGTCGAAAATCAGCCGTTTTTGCTTGAACATTAAATGCCTCCAAATAGTATTTAAATCACTTCCCGAGCCCCTGGAAACATGAAAATCACTTTAAACATGCTAATTTTAGCTCGAAAACTGATGATCCACCTACAAAAGTGAACTGACGTTCAAAAATAAAACATTTGAAAACAGACCATTTTCCACATTTCTGAAGCAAGACGTAATGGGGGGGTGTTAACTCTTTTGTCAAAAATCAGCTGTTTTTGCTTGAACATTAAATGCCTCCAAATAGTATTTAATTCACTTCCCGAGCCCGGGGAAGCATGAAAATCACTTTAAACATGCTAATTTTAGCTCTAACACTGATGATCCACCTACAAATGTGAACTGACGTTCAAAAATAAAACATTTGAAAACGGACCATTTTCCACATTTCTGAAGCATGACGTAATGGGGGGTGTTATCTCTTTTGTCGAAAATCTGCAGTTTTTGCTTGAACATTAAATGCCTCCAAATAGTATTTAATTCACTTCCCGAGCCCCTGGAAGCATGAAAATCACTTTAAACATGCTAATTTTAGCTCTAACACTGATGATCCACCTACAAATGTGAACTGACGTTCAAAAATAAAACATTTGAAAATGGACCATTTTCCACATTTCTGAAGCATGACGGGGTGTTATCTCTTTTGTCGAAAATCAGCCGTTTTTGCTTGAACATTAAATGCCTCCAAATGGTATTTAATTAACTTCCCGGGGTGAAGAAACCCTTTTTGAGAACTCAGAGTGAGTAAATTAGCCATTTTCATGCACTTTTAACCATTCCATAAATCTTGTGTTTAGGGCCCCTGGAAGCATGAAAATCACTTTAAACATGCTAATTTTAGCTCTAACACTGATGATCCACCTACAAATGTGAACTGACAATCAAAAATAAAACATTTGAAAACGGACCATTTTCCACATTTCTGAAGCATGACGTAATTGGGGGGTGTTATCTCTTTTGTCGAAAATCAGCCGTTTTTGCTCGAACATTAAATGCCTCCAAATGGTATTTAATTAACTTCCTGGGCCCCTGGAAGCATGAAAATCACTTTAAACATGCTAATTTTAGCTCTAACACTGATGATCCACCTACAAATGTGAACTGACGTTCAAAAATAAAACATTTGAAAACAGACCATTTTCCACATTTCTGAAGCAGGACGTCATGGGGGGGTGTTATCTCTTTTGTCGAAAATCAGCCGTTTTTGCTTGAACATTAAATGCCTCCAAATGGTATTTAATTAATTACCGGGGTGAAGAAACCCTTTTTGAGAACTCAGAGTGAGTAAATTGGCCATTTTCATGCACTTTTAACCATTCCATAAATCTTGTGTTTAGGGCCCCTGGAAGCGTGAAAATCACTTTAAACATGCTAATTTTAGCTCTAACACTGATGATCCACCTACAAATGTGAACTGACGTTCAAAAATAAAACATTTGAAAACGGACCATTTTCCACATTTCTGAAGCATGACGTAATGGGGGGGGGTGTTATCTCTTTTGTCAAAAATCTGCTGTTTTTGCTTGAACATTAAATGCCTCCAAATAGTATTTAAATCACTTCCCGAGCCCCTGGAAACATGAAAATCACTTTAAACATGCTAATTTTAGCTCTAACACTGATGATCCACCTACAAATGTGAACTGACGTTCAAAAATAAAACATTTGAAAACGGACCATTTTCCACATTTCTGAAGCATGACGGAATGGGGGTGTTATCTCTTTTGTCGAAAATCAGACGTTTTTGCTTGCACATTAAATGCCTCCAAATGGTATTTAATTAATTACCGGGGTGAAGAAACCCTTTTTGAGAACTCAGAGTGAGTAAATTGGCCATTTTCATGCACTTTTAACCATTCCATAAATCTTGTGTTTAGGGCCCCTGGAAGCATGAAAATCACTTTAAACATGCTAATTTTAGCTCTAACACTGATGATCCACCTACAAATGTGAACTGACGTTCAAAAATAAAACATTTGAAAACAGACCATTTTCCACTTTTCTGAAGCATGACGTAATGGGGGGGTGTTATCTCTTTTGTCAAAAATCAGCTGTTTTTGCTTGAACATTAACTGCCTCCAAATAGTATTTAATTCACTTCCCGAGCCCCGGGAAGCATGAAAATCACTTTAAACATGCTAATTTTAGCTCTAACACTGATGATCCACCTACAAATGTGAACTGACGTTCAAAAATAAAACATTTGAAAATGAACCATTTTCCACATTTCTGAAGCATGACGTAATGGGGGGTGTTATCTCTTTTGTCGAAAATCAGCCGTTTTTGCTTGAACATTAAATGCCTCCAAATAGTATTTAATTCACTTCCCGAGCCCCTGGAAGCATGAAAATCACTTTAAACATGCTAATTTTAGCTCTAACACTGATGATCCACCTACAAATGTGAACTGACGTTCAAAAATAAAACATTTGAAAATGGACCATTTTCCACATTTCTGAAGCATGACGTAATGGGGGGGTGTTATCTCTTTTGTCGAAAATCAGCCGTTTTTGCTTGAACATTAAATGCCTCCAAATGGTATTTAATTAACTTCCCGGGGTGAAGAAACCCTTTTTGAGATCTCAGAGTGAGTAAATTTGCCATTTTCATGCATTTTTAACCATTCCATAAATCTTGTGTTTAGGGCCCCTGGAAGCATGAAAATCACTTTAAACATGCTAATTTTAGCTCTAACACTGATGATCCACCTACAAATGTGAACTGACGTTCAAAAATAAAACATTTGAAAACAGACCATTTTCCACATTTCTGAAGCATGACGGAATGGGGGGGTGTTATCTCTTTTGTCGAAAATCAGCCGTTTTTGCTTGAACATTAAATGCCTCCAAATGATATTTAATTAATTACCGGGGTGAAGAAACCCTTTTTGAGAACTCAGAGTGAGTAAATTGGCCATTTTCATGCACTTTTAACCATTCCATAAATCTTGTGTTTAGGGCCCATGGAAGCATGAAAATCACTTTAAACATGCTAATTTTAGCTCTAACACTGATGATCCACCTACAAATGTGAACTGACGTTCAAAAATAAAACATTTGAAAACTGACCATTTTCCACATTTCTGAAGCATGACTTAATTGGGTGGTGTTATCTCTTTTGTCGAAAATCAGCCGTTTTTGCTTGAACATTAAATGCCTCCAAATAGGATTTAATTCACTTCCCGAGCCCCTGGAAGCATGAAAATCACTTTAAACATGCTAATTTTAGCTCTAACACTGATGATCCACCTACAAATGTGAACTGACGTTCAAAAATAAAACATTTGAAAACAGACCATTTTCCACATTTCTGAAACAGGACGTAATGGGGGGGGGTGTTATCTCTTTTGTCGAAAATCAGCCGTTTTTGCTTGAACATTAAATGCCTCCAAATGGTATTTAATTAATTACCGGGGTGAAGAAACCCTTTTTGAGAACTCATAGTGAGTAAATTGGCCATTTTCATGCACTTTTAACCATTCCATAAATCTTGTGTTTAGGGCCCATGGAAGCATGAAAATCACTTTAAACATGCTAATTTTAGCTCTAACACTGATGATCCACCTACAAATGTGAACTGACGTTCAAAAATAAAACATTTGAAAACGGACCATTTTCCACATTTCTGAAGCATGACTTAATTGGGGGGTGTTATCTCTTTTGTCGAAAATCAGCCGTTTTTGCTTGAACATTAAATGCCTCCAAATAGTATTTAAATCACTTCCCGAGCCCCTGGAAACATGAAAATCACTTTAAACATGCTAATTTTAGCTCGAAAACTGATGATCCACCTACAAATGTGAACTGACGTTCAAAAATAAAACATTTGAAAACAGACCATTTTCCACATTTCTGAAGCAAGACGTAATGGGGGGGTGTTAACTC
The DNA here is from genome assembly GCF_964263255.1 of Lissotriton vulgaris. NCBI lineage: Eukaryota > Metazoa > Chordata > Amphibia > Caudata > Salamandridae > Lissotriton > Lissotriton vulgaris. The sequence goes on from NC_141698.1 coordinate 314,427,484, forward strand.
TTTTGTCAAAAATCAGCTGTTTTTGCTTGAACATTAAATGCCTCCAAATAGTATTTAATTCACTTCCCGAGCCCGAGGAAGCATGAAAATCACTTTAAACATGCTAATTTTAGCTCTAACACTGATGATCCACCTACAAATGTGAACTGACGTTCAAAAATAAAACATTTGAAAACGGACCATTTTCCACATTTCTGAAGCATGACGTAATGGGGGGTGTTATCGCTTTTGTCGAAAATCTGCAGTTTTTGCTTGAACATTAAATGCCTCCAAATAGTATTTAATTCACTTCCCGAGCCCCTGGAAGCATGAAAATCACTTTAAACATGCTAATTTTAGCTCTAACACTGATGATCCACCTACAAATGTGAACTGACGTTCAAAAATAAAACATTTGAAAATGGACCATTTTCCACATTTCTGAAGCATGACGGGGTGTTATCTCTTTTGTCGAAAATCAGCCGTTTTTGCTTGAACATTAAATGCCTCCAAATGGTATTTAATTAACTTCCCGGGGTGAAGAAACCCTTTTTGAGAACTCAGAGTGAGTAAATTGGCCATTTTCATGCACTTTTAACCATTCCATAAATCTTGTGTTTAGGGCCCCTGGAAGCATGAAAATCACTTTAAACATGCTAATTTTAGCTCTAACACTGATGATCCACCTACAAATGTGAACTGACAATCAAAAATAAAACATTTGAAAACGGACCATTTTCCACATTTCTGAAGCATGACGTAATTGGGGGGTGTTATCTCTTTTGTCGAAAATCAGCCGTTTTTGCTCGAACATTAAATGCCTCCAAATGGTATTTAATTAACTTCCTGGGCCCCTGGAAGCATGAAAATCACTTTAAACATGCTAATTTTAGCTCTAACACTGATGATCCACCTACAAATGTGAACTGACGTTCAAAAATAAAACATTTGAAAACAGACCATTTTCCACATTTCTGAAGCAGGACGTCATGGGGGGGTGTTATCTCTTTTGTCGAAAATCAGCCGTTTTTGCTTGAACATTAAATGCCTCCAAATGGTATTTAATTAATTACCGGGGTGAAGAAACCCTTTTTGAGAACTCAGAGTGAGTAAATTGGCCATTTTCATGCACTTTTAACCATTCCATAAATCTTGTGTTTAGGGCCCCTGGAAGCGTGAAAATCACTTTAAACATGCTAATTTTAGCTCTAACACTGATGATCCACCTACAAATGTGAACTGACGTTCAAAAATAAAACATTTGAAAACGGACCATTTTCCACATTTCTGAAGCATGACGTAATGGGGGGGGGTGTTATCTCTTTTGTCAAAAATCTGCTGTTTTTGCTTGAACATTAAATGCCTCCAAATAGTATTTAAATCACTTCCCGAGCCCCTGGAAGCATGAAAATCACTTTAAACATGCTAATTTTAGCTCTAACACTGATGATCCACCTACAAATGTGAACTGACGTTCAAAAATAAAACATTTGAAAACGGACCATTTTCCACATTTCTGAAGCATGACGGAATGGGGGTGTTATCTCTTTTGTCGAAAATCAGACGTTTTTGCTTGCACATTAAATGCCTCCAAATGGTATTTAATTAATTACCGGTGTGAAGAAACCCTTTTTGAGAACTCAGAGTGAGTAAATTGGCCATTTTCATGCACTTTTAACCATTCCATAAATCTTGTGTTTAGGGCCCCTGGAAGCATGAAAATCACTTTAAACATGCTAATTTTAGCTCTAACACTGATGATCCACCTACAAATGTGAACTGACGTTCAAAAATAAAACATTTGAAAACAGACCATTTTCCACATTTCTGAAGCATGACGGAATGGGGGGGTGTTATCTCTTTTGTCAAAAATCAGCCGTTTTTGCTTGAACATTAAATGCCTCCAAATGATATTTAATTAATTACTGGGGTGAAGAAACCCTTATTGAGAACTCAGAGTGAGTAAATTGGCCATTTTCATGCACTTTTAACCATTCCATAAATCTTGTGTTTAGGGCCCATGGAAGCATGAAAATCACTTTAAACATGCTAATTTTAGCTCTAACACTGATGATCCACCTACAAATGTGAACTGACGTTCAAAAATAAAACATTTGAAAACGAACCATTTTCCACATTTCTGAAGCATGACGTAATGGGGGGTGTTATCTCTTTTGTCGAAAATCAGCCGTTTTTGCTTGAACATTAAATGCCTCCAAATAGTATTTAATTCACTTCCCGAGCCCCTGGAAGCATGAAAATCACTTTAAACATGCTAATTTTAGCTCTAACACTGATGATCCACCTACAAATGTGAACTGACGTTCAAAAATAAAACATTTGAAAACAGACCATTTTCCACAGTTCTGAAACAGGACGTAATGGGGGGGGTGTTATCTCTTTTGTCGAAAATCAGCTGTTTTTGCTTGAACATTAAATGCCTCCAAATGGTATTTAATTAATTACCGGGGTGAAGAAACCCTTTTTGAGAACTCAGAGTGAGTAAATTGGCCATTTTCATGCACTTTTAACCATTCCATAAATCTTGTGTTTAGGGCCCCTGGAAGCGTGAAAATCACTTTAAACATGCTAATTTTAGCTCTAACACTGATGATCCACCTACAAATGTGAACTGACGTTCAAAAATAAAACATTTGAAAACGGACCATTTTCCACATTTCTGAAGCATGACGTAATGGGGGGGTGTTATCTCTTTTGTCAAAAATCTGCTGTTTTTGCTTGAACATTAAATGCATCCAAATAGTATTTAAATCACTTCCCGAGCCCCTGGAAACATGAAAATCACTTTAAACATGCTAATTTTAGCTCGAAATCTGATGATCCACCTACAAATGTGAACTGACGTTCAAAAATAAAACAATTGAAAACAGACCATTTTCCACATTTCTGAAGCAGGACGTAATGGGGGGGTGTTATCTCTTTTGTCAAAAATCAGCTGTTTTTGCTTGAACATTAAATGCCTCCAAATAGTATTTAATTCACTTCCCGAGCCCGGGGAAGCATGAAAATCACTTTAAACATGCTAATTTTAGCTCTAACACTGATGATCCACCTACAAATGTGAACTGACGTTCAAAAATAAAACATTTGAAAACGGACCATTTTCCACATTTCTGAAGCATGACTTAATTGGGGGGTGTTATCTCTTTTGTCGAAAATCAGCCGTTTTTGCTTGAACATTAAATGCCTCCAAATAGTATTTAAATCACTTCCCGAGCCCCTGGAAACATGAAAATCACTTTAAACATGCTAATTTTAGCTCGAAAACTGATGATCCACCTACAAAAGTGAACTGACGTTCAAAAATAAAACATTTGAAAACAGACCATTTTCCACATTTCTGAAGCAAGACGTAATGGGGGGGTGTTATCTCTTTTGTCAAAAATCAGCTGTTTTTGCTTGAACATTAAATGCCTCCAAATAGTATTTAATTCACTTCCCGAGCCCGGGGAAGCATGAAAATCACTTTAAACATGCTAATTTTAGCTCTAACACTGATGATCCACCTACAAATGTGAACTGACGTTCAAAAATAAAACATTTGAAAACGGACCATTTTCCACATTTCTGAAGCATGACGTAATGGGGGGTGTTATCTCTTTTGTCGAAAATCTGCAGTTTTTGCTTGAACATTAAATGCCTCCAAATAGTATTTAATTCACTTCCCGAGCCCCTGGAAGCATGAAAATCACTTTAAACATGCTAATTTTAGCTCTAACACTGATGATCCACCTACAAATGTGAACTGACGTTCAAAAATAAAACATTTGAAAATGGACCATTTTCCACATTTCTGAAGCATGACGGGGTGTTATCTCTTTTGTCGAAAATCAGCCGTTTTTGCTTGAACATTAAATGTCTCCAAATGATATTTAATTAACTTCCCGGGGTGAAGGTGAGTAAATTGGCCATTTTCATGCACTTTTAACCATTCCATAAATTATGTTTAGGGCCCCTGGAAGCATGAAAATCAATTTTAACATGCTAATTTTATCTCTAACACTGATAATCCACCTACAAATGTGAACTGACGTTCAAAAATAAAACATTTGAAAACTGACCACTTTTTCACATTTCTGAAGCATGACGTAATGGGGGGGTGTTATCTCTTTTGTCAAAAATCTGCCGTTTTTGCTTGAACATTAAATGCCTCTAAATAGTATTTAATTCACTTCCCGAGCCCCTGGAAGCATGAAAATCACTTTAAACATGCTAATTTAAGCTCTAACACTGATGATCCACCTACAAATGTGAACTGACGTTCAAAAAAAAAACATTTGAAAACGGACCATTTTCCACATTTCTGAAGCATGACGTAATGGGGGTGTTATCTCTTTTAGTCAAAAATCAGCCGTTTTTGCTTGAACATTAAATGCCTCCAAATGGTATTTAATTAACTTCCCGGGGTGAAGAAACCCTTTTTGAGAACTCAGAGTGAGTAAATTGGCCATTTTCATGCATTTTTACCCATTCCATAAATCTTGTGTTTAGGGCCCCTGGAAGCATGAAAATCACTTTAAACATGCTAATTTTAGCTCTAACACTGATGATCCACCTACAAATGTGAACTGCCATTCAAAAATAAAACAATTGAAATTGGACCATTTTCCACATTTCTGAAGCATGACGTAATGGGGGGGGGTGTTATCTCTTTTGTCGAAAATCAGCCGTTTTTGCTTGAACATTAAATGCCTCCAAATGGTATTTAATTAACTTCCCGGGGTGAAGGTGAGTAAATTGGCCATTTTCATGCACTTTTAACCACCCCATAAATCTTGTGTTTAGGGCCCCTGGAAGCATGAAAATCAATTTTAACATGCTAATTTTAGCTCTATTACTGATGATCCACCTACAAATGTGAACTGAGGTTCAAAAATAAAACATTTGAAAACGGACCATTTTCCACTTGCTGAAGCATGACGTAATGGGGGGGTGTTATCTCTTTTGTCGAAAATCAGCAGTTTTTGCTTGAACATTAAATGCCTCCAAATAGCATTTAATTCACTTCCCGAGCCCCTGGAAGCATGAAAATCACTTTGAACATGCTAATTTAAGCTCTAACACTGATGATCCACCTACAAATGTGAACTGACGTTCAAAAATAAAACATTTGAAAACGGACCATTTTCCACATTTCTGAAGCATGACGTAATGGGGGGGGGTGTTATCTCTTTTGTCAAAAATCTGCTGTTTTTGCTTGAACATTAAATGCCTCAAAATAGTATTATAATCACTTCCCGAGCCCCTGGAAACATGAAAATCACTTTAAACATGCTAATTTTAGCTCTAACACTGATGATCCACCTACAAATGTGAACTGACGTTCAAAAATAAAACATTTGAAAACGGACCATTTTCCACATTTCTGAAGCATGACGGAATGGGGGTGTTATCTCTTTTGTCGAAAATCAGACGTTTTTGCTTGCACATTAAATGCCTCCAAATGGTATTTAATTAATTACCGGGGTGAAGAAACCCTTTTTGAGAACTCAGAGTGAGTAAATTGGCCATTTTCATGCACTTTTAACCATTCCATAAATCTTGTGTTTAGGGCCCCTGGAAGCATGAAAATCACTTTAAACATGCTAATTTTAGCTCTAACACTGATGATCCACCTACAAATGTGAACTGACGTTCAAAAATAAAACATTTGAAAACAGACCATTTTCCACATTTCTGAAGCATGACGTAATGGGGGTGTTATCTCTTTTAGTCGAAAATCAGCCGTTTTTGCTTGAACATTAAATGCCTCCAAATGGTATTTAATTAACTTCCCGGGGTGAAGAAACCCTTTTTGAGAACTCAGAGTGAGTAAATTGGCCATTTTCATGCATTTTTACCCATTCCATAAATCTTGTGTTTAGGGCCCCTGGAAGCATGAAAATCACTTTAAACATGCTAATTTTAGCTCTAACACTGATGATCCACCTACAAATGTGAACTGCCATTCAAAAATAAAACAATTGAAATTGGACCATTTTCCACATTTCTGAAGCATGACGTAATGGGGGGGGGGTTATCTCTTTTGTCAAAAATCAGCTGTTTTTGCTTGAACATTAACTGCCTCCAAATAGTATTTAATTCACTTCCCGAGCCCCGGGAAGCATGAAAATCACTTTAAACATGCTAATTTTAGCTCTAACACTGATGATCCACCTACAAATGTGAACTGACGTTCAAAAATAAAACATTTGAAAACAGACCATTTTCCACATTTCTGAAGCATGACGGAATGGGGGGGTGTTATCTCTTTTGTCGAAAATCAGCCGTTTTTGCTTGAACATTAAATGCCTCAAAATGATATTTAATTAATTACCGGGGTGAAGAAACCCTTTTTGAGAACTCAGAGTGAGTAAATTGGCCATTTTCATGCACTTTTAACCATTCCATAAATCTTGTGTTTAGGGCCCATGGAAGCATGAAAATCACTTTAAACATGCTAATTTTAGCTCTAACACTGATGATCCACCTACAAATGTGAACTGACGTTCAAAAATAAAACATTTGAAAACGGGCCATTTTCCACATTTCTGAAGCATGACTTAATTGGGTGGTGTTATCTCTTTTGTCGAAAATCAGCCGTTTTTGCTTGAACATTAAATGCCTCCAAATAGGATTTAATTCACTTCCCGAGCCCCTGGAAGCATGAAAATCACTTTAAACATGCTAATTTTAGCTCTAACACTGATGATCCACCTACAAATGTGAACTGACGTTTAAAAATAAAACATTTGAAAACAGACCATTTTCCACATTTCTGAAACAGGACGTAATGGGGGGGGTGTTATCTCTTTTGTCGAAAATCAGCCGTTTTTGCTTGAACATTAAATGCCTCCAAATGGTATTTAATTAATTACCGGGGTGAAGAAACCCTTTTTGAGAACTCAGAGTGAGTAAATTGGCCATTTTCATGCACTTTTAACCATTCCATAAATCTTGTGTTTAGGGCCCCTGGAAGCGTGAAAATCACTTTAAACATGCTAATTTTAGCTCTAACACTGATGATCCGCCTACAAATGTGAACTGACGTTCAAAAATAAAACATTTGAAAACGGACCATTTTCCACATTTCTGAAGCATGACGTAATGGGGGGGTGTTATCTCTTTTGTCAAAAATCTGCTGTTTTTGCTTGAACATTAAATGCCTCCAAATAGTATTTAAATCACTTCCCGAGCCCCTGGAAACATGAAAATCACTTTAAACATGCTAATTTTAGCTCAAAAACTGATGATCCACCTACAAATGTGAACTGACGTTCAAAAATAAAACATTTGAAAACAGACCATTTTCCACATTTCTGAAGCAGGACGTAATGGGGGGGTGTTATCTCTTTTGTAAAAAATCAGCTGTTTTTGCTTGAACATTAAATGCCTCCAAATAGTATTTAATTCACTTCCCGAGCCCGGGGAAGCATGAAAATCACTTTAAACATGCTAATTTTAGCTCTAACACTGATGATCCACCTACAAATGTGAACTGACATTCAAAAATAAAACATTTGAAAACGGACCATTTTCCACATTTCTGAAGCATGACGTAATGGGGGGTGTTATCTCTTTTGTCGAAAATCTGCCGTTTTTGCTTGAACATTAAATGCCTCCAAATAGTATTTAATTCACTTCCCGAGCCCCTGGAAGCATGAAAATTACTTTAAACATGCTAATTTTAGCTCTAACACTGATGATCCACCTACAAATGTGAACTGACGTTCAAAAATAAAACATTTGAAAATGGACCATTTTCCACATTTCTGAAGCATGACGTAATGGGGGGGGGGTGTTATCTCTTTTGTCGAAAATCAGCCGTTTTTGCTTGAACATTAAATGCCTCCAAATGGTATTTAATTAACTTCCCGGGGTGAAGGTGAGTAAATTGGCCATTTTCATGCATTTTTAACCATTCCATAAATCTTGTGTTTAGGGCCCCTGGAAGCATGAAAATCAATTTAAACATGCTAATTTTAGCTCTAACACTGATGTTCCACCTACAAATGTGAACTGACGTTCAAAAATAAAACATTTGAAAACGGACAATTTTCCACATTTCTGAAGCATGATGTAATGGGGGGGTGTTATCTCTTTTGTCAAAAATCTGCTGTTTTTGCTTGAACATTAAATGCATCCAAATTGTATTTAAATCACTTCCCGAGCCCCTGGAAACATGAAAATCACTTTAAACATGCTAATTTTAGCTCGAAATCTGATGATCCACCTACAAATGTGAACTGACGTTCAAAAATAAAACATTTGAAAACAGACCATTTTCCACATTTCTGAAGCAGGACGTAATGGGGGGGTGTTATCTCTTTTGTCAAAAATCAGCTGTTTTTGCTTGAACATTAAATGCCTCCAAATAGTATTTAATTCACTTCCCGAGCCCGGGGAAGCATGAAAATCACTTTAAACATGCTAATTTTAGCTCTAACACTGATGATCCACCTACAAATGTGAACTGACGTTCAAAAATAAAACATTTGAAAATGGACCATTATCCACATTTCTGAAGCATGACGTAATGGGGGGGTGTTATCTCTTTTGTCGAAAATCAACCGTTTTTGCTTGAACTTTAAATGCCTCCAAATGGTATTTAATTAACTTCCCAGGGTGAAGGTGAGTAAATTGGCAATTTTCATGCACTTTTAACCATTCCATAAATCTTGTGTTTAGGGCCCCTGGAAGCATGAAAATCACTTTAAACATGCTAATTTTAGCTCTAACACTGATGATCCACCTACAAATGTGAACTGACGTTCAAAAATAAAACATTTGAAAACAGACCATTTTCCACATTTCTGAAGCATGACGGAATGGGGGGGTGTTATCTCTTTTGTCAAAAATCAGCCGTTTTTGCTTGAACATTAAATGCCTCCAAATGATATTTAATTAATTACTGGGGTGAAGAAACCCTTATTGAGAACTCAGAGTGAGTAAATTGGCCATTTTCATGCACTTTTAACCATTCCATAAATCTTGTGTTTAGGGCCCATGGAAGCATGAAAATCACTTTAAACATGCTAATTTTAGCTCTAACACTGATGATCCACCTACAAATGTGAACTGACGTTCAAAAATAAAACATTTGAAAACGAACCATTTTCCACATTTCTGAAGCATGACGTAATGGGGGGTGTTATCTCTTTTGTCGAAAATCAGCCGTTTTTGCTTGAACATTAAATGCCTCCAAATAGTATTTAATTCACTTCCCGAGCCCCTGGAAGCATGAAAATCACTTTAAACATGCTAATTTTAGCTCTAACACTGATGATCCACCTACAAATGTGAACTGACGTTCAAAAATAAAACATTTGAAAACAGACCATTTTCCACAGTTCTGAAACAGGACGTAATGGGGGGGGTGTTATCTCTTTTGTCGAAAATCAGCTGTTTTTGCTTGAACATTAAATGCCTCCAAATGGTATTTAATTAATTACCGGGGTGAAGAAACCCTTTTTGAGAACTCAGAGTGAGTAAATTGGCCATTTTCATGCACTTTTAACCATTCCATAAATCTTGTGTTTAGGGCCCCTGGAAGCGTGAAAATCACTTTAAACATGCTAATTTTAGCTCTAACACTGATGATCCACCTACAAATGTGAACTGACGTTCAAAAATAAAACATTTGAAAACGGACCATTTTCCACATTTCTGAAGCATGACGTAATGGGGGGGTGTTATCTCTTTTGTCAAAAATCTGCTGTTTTTGCTTGAACATTAAATGCATCCAAATAGTATTTAAATCACTTCCCGAGCCCCTGGAAACATGAAAATCACTTTAAACATGCTAATTTTAGCTCGAAATCTGATGATCCACCTACAAATGTGAACTGACGTTCAAAAATAAAACAATTGAAAACAGACCATTTTCCACATTTCTGAAGCAGGACGTAATGGGGGGGTGTTATCTCTTTTGTCAAAAATCAGCTGTTTTTGCTTGAACATTAAATGCCTCCAAATAGTATTTAATTCACTTCCCGAGCCCCTGGAAGCATGAAAATCACTTTAAACATGCTAATTTTAGCTCTAACACTGATGATCCACCTACAAATGTGAACTGACGTTCAAAAATAAAACATTTGAAAACGGACCATTTTCCACATTTCTGAAGCATGACGTAATGGGGGGGTGTTATCTCTTTTGTCGAAAATCAGCCGTTTTTGCTCGAACATTAAATGCCTCCAAATGGTATTTAATTAATTTCCCGAGCCCCTGGAAGCATGAAAATCACTTTAAACATGCTAATTTTAGCTCTAACACTGATGATCCACCTACAAATGTGAACTGACGTTCAAAAATAAAACATTTGAAAACGGACCATTTTCCACATTTCTGAAGCATGACGTAATGGGGGGGTGTTATCTCTTTTGTCGAAAATCAGCCGTTTTTGCTCGAACATTAAATGCTTCCAAATGGTATTTATTTCACTTCCCGAGCCCCTGGAAGCATGAAAATCACTTTAAACATGCTAATTTTAGCTCTAACACTGATGATCCACCTACAAATGTGAACTGACGTTCAAAAATAAAACATTTGAAAACGGACCATTTTCCACATTTCTGAAGCATGACGTAATGGGGGGGTGTTATCTCTTTTGTCGAAAATCAGCCGTTTTTGCTCGAACATTAAATGCCTCCAAATGGTATTTAATTAACTTCCCGGGGTGAAGAAACCCTTTTTGAGAACTCAGAGTGAGTAAATTGGCCATTTTCATGCACTTTTAACCATTCCATAAATCTTGTGTTTTGGGCCCCTGGAAGCATGAAAATCACTTTAAACATGCTAATTTTAGCTCTAACACTGATGATCCACCTACAAATGTGAACTGACGTTCAAAAATAAAACATTTGAAAACGGACCATTTTCCACATTTCTGAAGCATGACGTAATGGGGGGGTGTTATCTCTTTTGTCGAAAATCAGCCGTTTTTGCTCGAACATTAAATGCCTCCAAATGGTATTTAATTAACTTCCCGAGCCCCTGGAAGCATGAAAATCACTTTAAACATGCTAATTTTAGCTCTAACACTGATGATCCACCTACAAATGTGAACTGACGTTCAAAAATAAAACATTTGAAAACGGACCATTTTCCACATTTCTGAAGCATGACGTAATGGGGGGGTGTTATCTCTTTTGTCGAAAATCAGCCGTTTTTGCTCGAACATTAAATGCCTCCAAATGGTATTTAATTAACTTCCCGGGGTGAAGAAACCCTTTTTGAGAACTCAGAGTGAGTAAATTGGCCATTTTCATGCACTTTTAACCATTCCATAAATCTTGTGTTTTGGGCCCCTGGAAGCATGAAAATCACTTTAAACATGCTAATTTTAGCTCTAACACTGATGATCCACCTACAAATGTGAACTGACGTTCAAAAATAAAACATTTGAAAACGGACCATTTTCCACATTTCTGAAGCATGACGTAATGGGGGGGTGTTATCTCTTTTGTCGAAAATCAGCCGTTTTTGCTCGAACATTAAATGCCTCCAAATGGTATTTAATTAATTTCCCGAGCCCCTGGAAGCATGAAAATCACTTTAAACATGCTAATTTTAGCTCTAACACTGATGATCCACCTACAAATGTGAACTGACGTTCAAAAATAAAACATTTGAAAACGGACCATTTTCCACATTTCTGAAGCATGACGTAATGGGGGGGTGTTATCTCTTTTGTCGAAAATCAGCCGTTTTTGCTCGAACATTAAATGCCTCCAAATGGTATTTAATTAACTTCCCGGGGTGAAGAAACCCTTTTTGAGAACTCAGAGTGAGTAAATTGGCCATTTTCATGCACTTTTAACCATTCCATAAATCTTGTGTTTTGGGCCCCTGGAAGCATGAAAATCACTTTAAACATGCTAATTTTAGCTCTAACACTGATGATCCACCTACAAATGTGAACTGACGTTCAAAAATAAAACATTTGAAAACGGACCATTTTCCACATTTCTGAAGCATGACGTAATGGGGGGGTGTTATCTCTTTTGTCGAAAATCAGCCGTTTTTGCTCGAACATTAAATGCCTCCAAATGGTATTTATTTCACTTCCCGAGCCCCTGGAAGCATGAAAATCACTTTAAACATGCTAATTTTAGCTCTAACACTGATGATCCACCTACAAATGTGAACTGACATTCAAAAATAAAACATTTGAAAACGGACCATTTTCCACATTTCTGAAGCATGACGTAATGGGGCGGTGTTATCTCTTTTGTCGAAAATCAGCCGTTTTTGCTCGAACATTAAATGCCTCCAAATGGTATTTAATTAACTTCCCGGGGTGAAGAAACCCTTTTTGAGAAATCAGAGTGAGTAAATTGGCCATTTTCATGCACTTTTAACCATTCCATAAATCTTGTGTTTTGGGCCCCTGGAAGCATGAAAATCACTTTAAACATGCTAATTTTAGCTCTAACACTGATAATCCACCTACAAATGTGAACTGACGTTCAAAAATGAAACATTTGAAAACGGACCATTTTCCACATTTCTGAAGCATGACGTAATGGGGGGGTGTTATCTCTTTTGTCGAAAATCAGCCGTTTTTGCTCGAACATTAAATGCCTCCAAATGGTATTTAATTAATTTCCCGAGCCCCTGGAAGCATGAAAATCACTTTAAACATGCTAATTTTGTCTCTAACACTGATGATCCACCTACAAATGTGAACTGACGTTCAAAAATAAAACATTTGAAAACGGACCATTTTCCACATTTCTGAAGCATGACGTAATGGGGGGGTGTTATCTCTTTTGTCGAAAATCAGCCGTTTTTGCTCGAACATTAAATGCCTCCAAATGGTATTTAATTAACTTCCCGGGGTGAAGAAACCCTTTTTGAGAACTCAGAGTGAGTAAATTGGCCATTTTCATGCACTTTTAACCATTCCATAAATCTTGTGTTTTGGGCCCCTGGAAGCATGAAAATCACTTTAAACATGCTAATTTTAGCTCTAACACTGATGATCCACCTACAAATGTGAATTGACGTTCAAAAATAAAACATTTGAAAACGGACCATTTTCCACATTTCTGAAGCATGACGTAATGGGGGGGGTGTTATCTCTTTTGTCGAAAATCAGCCGTTTTTGCTCGAACATTAAATGCCTCCAAATGGTATTTAATTAACTTCCCGGGGTGAAGAAACCCTTTTTGAGAACTCAGAGTGAGTAAATTGGCCATTTTCATGCACTTTTAACCATTCCATAAATCTTGTGTTTTGGGCCCCTGGAAGCATGAAAATCACTTTAAACATGCTAATTTTAGCTCTAACACTGATGATCCACCTACAAATGTGAACTGACGTTCAAAAATAAAACATTTGAAAACGGACCATTTTCCACATTTCTGAAGCATGACGTAATGGGGGGGGTGTTATCTCTTTTGTCTAAAATCAGCCAATTTTGCTCGAACATTAAATGCCTCCAAATGGTATTTATTTCACTTCCCGAGCCCCTGGAAGCATGAAAATCACTTTAAACATGCTAATTTTAGCTCTAACACTGATGATCCACCTACAAATGTGAACTGACGTTCAAAAATAAAACATTTGAAAACGGACCATTTTCCACATTTCTGAAGCATGACGTAATGGGGCGGTGTTATCTCTTTTGTCGAAAATCAGCCGTTTTTGCTCGAACATTAAATGCCTCCAAATGGTATTTATTTCACTTCCCGAGCCCCTGGAAGCATGAAAATCACTTTAAACATGCTAATTTTAGCTCTAACACTGATGATCCACCTACAAATGTGAACTGACGTTCAAAAATAAAACATTTGAAAACGGACCATTTTCCACATTTCTGAAGCATGACGTAATGGGGGGGTGTTATCTCTTTTGTCGAAAATCAGCCGTTTTTGCTCGAACATTAAATGCCTCCAAATGGTATTTAATTAACTTCCCGAGCCCCTGGAAGCATGAAAATCACTTTAAACATGCTAATTTTAGCTCTAACACTGATGATCCACCTACAAAAGTGAACTGACGTTCAAAAATAAAACATTTGAAAACAGACCATTTTCCACATTTCTGAAGCAAGACGTAATGGGGGGGTGTTATCTCTTTTGTCAAAAATCAGCTGTTTTTGCTTGAACATTAAATGCCTCCAAATAGTATTTAATTCACTTCCCGAGCCCGGGGAAGCATGAAAATCACTTTAAACATGCTAATTTTAGCTCTAACACTGATGATCCACCTACAAATGTGAACTGACGTTCAAAAATAAAACATTTGAAAACGGACCATTTTCCACATTTCTGAAGCATGACGTAATGGGGGGTGTTATCTCTTTTGTCGAAAATCTGCAGTTTTTGCTTGAACATTAAATGCCTCCAAATAGTATTTAATTCACTTCCCGAGCCCCTGGAAGCATGAAAATCACTTTAAACATGCTAATTTTAGCTCTAACACTGATGATCCACCTACAAATGTGAACTGACGTTCAAAAATAAAACATTTGAAAATGGACCATTTTCCACATTTCTGAAGCATGACGGGGTGTTATCTCTTTTGTCGAAAATCAGCCGTTTTTGCTTGAACATTAAATGTCTCCAAATGATATTTAATTAACTTCCCGGGGTGAAGGTGAGTAAATTGGCCATTTTCATGCACTTTTAACCATTCCATAAATTATGTTTAGGGCCCCTGGAAGCATGAAAATCAATTTTAACATGCTAATTTTATCTCTAACACTGATAATCCACCTACAAATGTGAACTGACGTTCAAAAATAAAACATTTGAAAACTGACCACTTTTTCACATTTCTGAAGCATGACGTAATGGGGGGGTGTTATCTCTTTTGTCAAAAATCTGCCGTTTTTGCTTGAACATTAAATGCCTCTAAATAGTATTTAATTCACTTCCCGAGCCCCTGGAAGCATGAAAATCACTTTAAACATGCTAATTTAAGCTCTAACACTGATGATCCACCTACAAATGTGAACTGACGTTCAAAAAAAAAACATTTGAAAACGGACCATTTTCCACATTTCTGAAGCATGACGTAATGGGGGTGTTATCTCTTTTAGTCAAAAATCAGCCGTTTTTGCTTGAACATTAAATGCCTCCAAATGGTATTTAATTAACTTCCCGGGGTGAAGAAACCCTTTTTGAGAACTCAGAGTGAGTAAATTGGCCATTTTCATGCATTTTTACCCATTCCATAAATCTTGTGTTTAGGGCCCCTGGAAGCATGAAAATCACTTTAAACATGCTAATTTTAGCTCTAACACTGATGATCCACCTACAAATGTGAACTGCCATTCAAAAATAAAACAATTGAAATTGGACCATTTTCCACATTTCTGAAGCATGACGTAATGGGGGGGGGGTGTTATCTCTTTTGTCGAAAATCAGCCGTTTTTGCTTGAACATTAAATGCCTCCAAATGGTATTTAATTAACTTCCCGGGGTGAAGGTGAGTAAATTGGCCATTTTCATGCACTTTTAACCACCCCATAAATCTTGTGTTTAGGGCCCCTGGAAGCATGAAAATCAATTTTAACATGCTAATTTTAGCTCTATTACTGATGATCCACCTACAAATGTGAACTGAGGTTCAAAAATAAAACATTTGAAAACGGACCATTTTCCACTTGCTGAAGCATGACGTAATGGGGGGGTGTTATCTCTTTTGTCGAAAATCAGCAGTTTTTGCTTGAACATTAAATGCCTCCAAATAGCATTTAATTCACTTCCCGAGCCCCTGGAAGCATGAAAATCACTTTGAACATGCTAATTTAAGCTCTAACACTGATGATCCACCTACAAATGTGAACTGACGTTCAAAAATAAAACATTTGAAAACGGACCATTTTCCACATTTCTGAAGCATGACGTAATGGGGGGGGGTGTTATCTCTTTTGTCAAAAATCTGCTGTTTTTGCTTGAACATTAAATGCCTCAAAATAGTATTATAATCACTTCCCGAGCCCCTGGAAACATGAAAATCACTTTAAACATGCTAATTTTAGCTCTAACACTGATGATCCACCTACAAATGTGAACTGACGTTCAAAAATAAAACATTTGAAAACGGACCATTTTCCACATTTCTGAAGCATGACGGAATGGGGGTGTTATCTCTTTTGTCGAAAATCAGACGTTTTTGCTTGCACATTAAATGCCTCCAAATGGTATTTAATTAATTACCGGGGTGAAGAAACCCTTTTTGAGAACTCAGAGTGAGTAAATTGGCCATTTTCATGCACTTTTAACCATTCCATAAATCTTGTGTTTAGGGCCCCTGGAAGCATGAAAATCACTTTAAACATGCTAATTTTAGCTCTAACACTGATGATCCACCTACAAATGTGAACTGACGTTCAAAAATAAAACATTTGAAAACAGACCATTTTCCACATTTCTGAAGCATGACGTAATGGGGGTGTTATCTCTTTTAGTCGAAAATCAGCCGTTTTTGCTTGAACATTAAATGCCTCCAAATGGTATTTAATTAACTTCCCGGGGTGAAGAAACCCTTTTTGAGAACTCAGAGTGAGTAAATTGGCCATTTTCATGCATTTTTACCCATTCCATAAATCTTGTGTTTAGGGCCCCTGGAAGCATGAAAATCACTTTAAACATGCTAATTTTAGCTCTAACACTGATGATCCACCTACAAATGTGAACTGCCATTCAAAAATAAAACAATTGAAATTGGACCATTTTCCACATTTCTGAAGCATGACGTAATGGGGGGGGGGTTATCTCTTTTGTCAAAAATCAGCTGTTTTTGCTTGAACATTAACTGCCTCCAAATAGTATTTAATTCACTTCCCGAGCCCCGGGAAGCATGAAAATCACTTTAAACATGCTAATTTTAGCTCTAACACTGATGATCCACCTACAAATGTGAACTGACGTTCAAAAATAAAACATTTGAAAACAGACCATTTTCCACATTTCTGAAGCATGACGGAATGGGGGGGTGTTATCTCTTTTGTCGAAAATCAGCCGTTTTTGCTTGAACATTAAATGCCTCAAAATGATATTTAATTAATTACCGGGGTGAAGAAACCCTTTTTGAGAACTCAGAGTGAGTAAATTGGCCATTTTCATGCACTTTTAACCATTCCATAAATCTTGTGTTTAGGGCCCATGGAAGCATGAAAATCACTTTAAACATGCTAATTTTAGCTCTAACACTGATGATCCACCTACAAATGTGAACTGACGTTCAAAAATAAAACATTTGAAAACGGGCCATTTTCCACATTTCTGAAGCATGACTTAATTGGGTGGTGTTATCTCTTTTGTCGAAAATCAGCCGTTTTTGCTTGAACATTAAATGCCTCCAAATAGGATTTAATTCACTTCCCGAGCCCCTGGAAGCATGAAAATCACTTTAAACATGCTAATTTTAGCTCTAACACTGATGATCCACCTACAAATGTGAACTGACGTTTAAAAATAAAACATTTGAAAACAGACCATTTTCCACATTTCTGAAACAGGACGTAATGGGGGGGGTGTTATCTCTTTTGTCGAAAATCAGCCGTTTTTGCTTGAACATTAAATGCCTCCAAATGGTATTTAATTAATTACCGGGGTGAAGAAACCCTTTTTGAGAACTCAGAGTGAGTAAATTGGCCATTTTCATGCACTTTTAACCATTCCATAAATCTTGTGTTTAGGGCCCCTGGAAGCGTGAAAATCACTTTAAACATGCTAATTTTAGCTCTAACACTGATGATCCGCCTACAAATGTGAACTGACGTTCAAAAATAAAACATTTGAAAACGGACCATTTTCCACATTTCTGAAGCATGACGTAATGGGGGGGTGTTATCTCTTTTGTCAAAAATCTGCTGTTTTTGCTTGAACATTAAATGCCTCCAAATAGTATTTAAATCACTTCCCGAGCCCCTGGAAACATGAAAATCACTTTAAACATGCTAATTTTAGCTCAAAAACTGATGATCCACCTACAAATGTGAAATGACGTTCAAAAATAAAACATTTGAAAACAGACCATTTTCCACATTTCTGAAGCAGGACGTAATGGGGGGGTGTTATCTCTTTTGTAAAAAATCAGCTGTTTTTGCTTGAACATTAAATGCCTCCAAATAGTATTTAATTCACTTCCCGAGCCCGGGGAAGCATGAAAATCACTTTAAACATGCTAATTTTAGCTCTAACACTGATGATCCACCTACAAATGTGAACTGACATTCAAAAATAAAACATTTGAAAACGGACCATTTTCCACATTTCTGAAGCATGACGTAATGGGGGGTGTTATCTCTTTTGTCGAAAATCTGCCGTTTTTGCTTGAACATTAAATGCCTCCAAATAGTATTTAATTCACTTCCCGAGCCCCTGGAAGCATGAAAATTACTTTAAACATGCTAATTTTAGCTCTAACACTGATGATCCACCTACAAATGTGAACTGACGTTCAAAAATAAAACATTTGAAAATGGACCATTTTCCACATTTCTGAAGCATGACGTAATGGGGGGGGGGTGTTATCTCTTTTGTCGAAAATCAGCCGTTTTTGCTTGAACATTAAATGCCTCCAAATGGTATTTAATTAACTTCCCGGGGTGAAGGTGAGTAAATTGGCCATTTTCATGCATTTTTAACCATTCCATAAATCTTGTGTTTAGGGCCCCTGGAAGCATGAAAATCAATTTAAACATGCTAATTTTAGCTCTAACACTGATGTTCCACCTACAAATGTGAACTGACGTTCAAAAATAAAACATTTGAAAACGGACCATTTTCCACATTTCTGAAGCATGATGTAATGGGGGGGTGTTATCTCTTTTGTCAAAAATCTGCTGTTTTTGCTTGAACATTAAATGCATCCAAATTGTATTTAAATCACTTCCCGAGCCCCTGGAAACATGAAAATCACTTTAAACATGCTAATTTTAGCTCGAAATCTGATGATCCACCTACAAATGTGAACTGACGTTCAAAAATAAAACATTTGAAAACAGACCATTTTCCACATTTCTGAAGCAGGACGTAATGGGGGGGTGTTATCTCTTTTGTCAAAAATCAGCTGTTTTTGCTTGAACATTAAATGCCTCCAAATAGTATTTAATTCACTTCCCGAGCCCGGGGAAGCATGAAAATCACTTTAAACATGCTAATTTTAGCTCTAACACTGATGATCCACCTACAAATGTGAACTGACGTTCAAAAATAAAACATTTGAAAATGGACCATTATCCACATTTCTGAAGCATGACGTAATGGGGGGGTGTTATCTCTTTTGTCGAAAATCAACCGTTTTTGCTTGAACTTTAAATGCCTCCAAATGGTATTTAATTAACTTCCCAGGGTGAAGGTGAGTAAATTGGCAATTTTCATGCACTTTTAACCATTCCATAAATCTTGTGTTTAGGGCCCCTGGAAGCATGAAAATCAATTTTAACATGCTAATTTTAGCTCTAACACTGATGATCCACCTACAAATGTGAACTGACGTTCAAAAATAAAACATTTGAAAACTGACCACTTTTTCACATTTCTGAAGCATGACGTAATGGGGAGGTGTTATCTCTTTTGTCAAAAATCTGCCGTTTTTGCTTGAACATTAAATGCCTCCAAATAGTATTTAATTCACTTCCCGAGCCCCTGGAAGCATGAAAATCACTTTAAACATGCTAATTTTAGCTCTAACACTGATGATCCACCTACAAATGTGAACTGACGTTCAAAAATAAAACATTTGAAAACAGACCATTTTCCACATTTCTGAAGCATGACGTAATGGGGGGGTGTTATCTCTTTTGTCGAAAATCAGCCGTTTTTGCTTGAACATTAAATGCCTCCAAATAGTATTTAATTCACTTCCCGAGCCCCTGGAAGCATGAAAATCACTTTAAACATGCTAATTTAAGCCCTAACACTGATGATCCACCTACAAATGTGAACTGACGTTAAAAAATAAAACATTTGAAAACGGACCATTTTCCACATTTCTGAAGCATGACGTAATGGGGGGTGTTATCTCTTTTAGTCGAAAATCAGCCGTTTTTGCTTGAACATTAAATGCCTCCAAATGGTATTTAATTAACTTCCCGGGGTGAAGAAACCCTTTTTGAGAACTCAGAGTGAGTAAATTGGCCATTTTCATGCATTTTTAACCATTCCATAAATCTTGTGTTTAGGGCCCCTGGAAGCATGAAAATCACTTTAAACATGCTAATTTTAGCTCTAACACTGATGATCCACCTACAAATGTGAACTGCCATTCAAAAATAAAACAATTGAAATCGGACCATTTTCCACATTTCTGAAGCATGACGTAATGGGGGGGGGGGGTGTTATCTCCTTTGTCGAAAATCAGCCATTTTTGCTTGAACATTAAATGCCTCCAAATGGTATTTAATTAACTTCCCGGGGTGAAGGTGAGTAAATTGGCCATTTTCATGCACTTTTAACCACCCCATAAATCTTGTGTTTAGGGCCCCTGGAAGCATGAAAATCAATTTAAACATGCTAATTTTAGCTCTAACACTGATGATCCACCTACAAATGTGAACTGAGGTTCAAAAATAAAACATTTGAAAACGGACCATTTTCCACTTGCTGAAGCATGACGTAATGGGGGGGTGTTATCTCTTTTGTCGAAAATCAGCAGTTTTTGCTTGAACATTAAATGCATCCAAATAGTATTTAAATCACTTCCCGAGCCCCTGGAAACATGAAAATCACTTTAAACATGCTAATTTTAGCTCGAAATCTGATGATCCACCTACAAATGTGAACTGACGTTCAAAAATAAAACATTTGAAAACAGACCATTTTCCACATTTCTGAAGCAGGACGTAATGGGGGGGTGTTATCTCTTTTGTCAAAAATCAGCTGTTTTTGCTTGAACATTAAATGCCTCCAAATAGTATTTAATTCACTTCCCGAGCCCGGGGAAGCATGAAAATCACTTTAAACATGCTAATTTTAGCTCTAACACTGATGATCCACCTACAAATGTGAACTGACGTTCAAAAATAAAACATTTGAAAACGGACCATTTTCCACATTTCTGAAGCATGACGTAATGGAGGGGGTGTTATCTCTTTTGTCAAAAATCTGCTGTTTTTGCTTGAACATTAAATGCATCCAAATAGTATTTAAATCACTTCCCGAGCCCCTGGAAACATGAAAATCACTTTAAACATGCTAATTTTAGCTCGAAAACTGATGATCCACCTACAAATGTGAACTGACGTTCAAAAATAAAACATTTGAAAACAGACCATTTTCCACATTTCTGAAGCAGGACGTACTGGGGGGGTGTTATCTCTTTTGTCAAAAATCAGCTGTTTTTGCTTGAACATTAAATGCCTCCAAATAGTATTTAATTCACTTCCCGAGCCCGGGGAAGCATGAAAATCACTTTAAACATGCTAATTTTAGCTCTAACACTGATGATCCACCTACAAATGTGAACTGACGTTCAAAAATAAAACATTTGAAAATGGACCATTTTCCACATTTCTGAAGCATGACGTAATGGGGGGGGGGTTATCTCTTTTGTCGAAAATCAGCCGTTTTTGCTTGAACATTAAATGCCTCCAAATGATATTTAATTAACTTCCCGGGGTGAAGGTGAGTAAATTGGCCATTTTCATGCACTTTTAACCATTCCATAAATCTTGTTTAGGGCCCCTGGAAGCATGAAAATCAATTTTAACATGCTAATTTTATCTCTAACACTGATGATCCACCTACAAATGTGAACTGACGTTCAAAAATAAAACATTTGAAAACTGACCACTTTTTCACATTTCTGAAGCATGACGTAATGGGGGGGTGTTATCTCTTTTGTCAAAAATCTGCCGTTTTTGCTTGAACATTAAATGCCTCTAAATAGTATTTAATTCACTTCCCGAGCCCCTGGATGCATGAAAATCACTTTAAACATGCTAATTTAAGCTCTAACACTGATGATCCACCTACAAATGTGAACTGACGTTAAAAAATAAAACATTTGAAAACGGACCATTTTCCACATTTCTGAAGCATGACGTAATGGGGGGTGTTATCTCTTTTAGTCGAAAATCAGCCGTTTTTGCTTGAACATTAAATGCCTCCAAATGGTATTTAATTAACTTCCCGGGGTGAAGAAACCCTTTTTGAGAACTCAGAGTGAGTAAATTGGCCATTTTCATGCATTTTTAACCATTCCATAAATCTTGTGTTTAGGGCCCCTGGAAGCATGAAAATCACTTTAAACATGCTAATTTTAGCTCTAACACTGATGATCCACCTACAAATGTGAACTGCCATTCAAAAATAAAACAATTGAAATCGGACCATTTTCCACATTTCTGAAGCATGACGTAATGGGGGGGGGGTGTTATCTCTTTTGTCGAAAATCAGCCGTTTTTGCTTGAACATTAAATGCCTCCAAATGGTATTTAATTAACTTCCCGGGGTGAAGGTGAGTAAATTGGCCATTTTCATGCACTTTTAACCACCCCATAAATCTTGTGTTTAGGGCCCCTGGAAGCATGAAAATCAATTTTAACATGCTAATTTTAGCTCTAACACTGATGATCCACCTACAAATGTGAACTGAGGTTCAAAAATAAAACATTTGAAAACGGACCATTTTCCACTTGCTGAAGCATGACGTAATGGGGGGGTGTTATCTCTTTTGTCGAAAATCAGCAGTTTTTGCTTGAACATTAAATGCATCCAAATAGTATTTAAATCACTTCCCGAGCCCCTGGAAACATGAAAATCACTTTAAACATGCTAATTTTAGCTCGAAATCTGATGATCCACCTACAAATGTGAACTGACGTTCAAAAATAAAACATTTGAAAACAGACCATTTTCCACATTTCTGAAGCAGGACATAATGGGGGGGTGTTATCTCTTTTGTCAAAAATCAGCTGTTTTTGCTTGAACATTAAATGCCTCCAAATAGTATTTAATTCACTTCCCGAGCCCGGGGAAGCATGAAAATCACTTTAAACATGCTAATTTTAGCTCTAACACTGATGATCCACCTACAAATGTGAACTGACGTTCAAAAATAAAACATTTGAAAACGGACCATTTTCCACATTTCTGAAGCATGACGTAATGGAGGGGGTGTTATCTCTTTTGTCAAAAATCTGCTGTTTTTGCTTGAACATTAAATGCATCCAAATAGTATTTAAATCACTTTCCGAGCCCCTGGAAACATGAAAATCACTTTAAACATGCTAATTTTAGCTCGAAAACTGATGATCCACCTACAAATGTGAACTGACGTTCAAAAATAAAACATTTGAAAACAGACCATTTTCCACATTTCTGAAGCAGGACGTACTGGGGGGGTGTTATCTCTTTTGTCAAAAATCAGCTGTTTTTGCTTGAACATTAAATGCCTCCAAATAGTATTTAATTCACTTCCCGAGCCCGGGGAAGCATGAAAATCACTTTAAACATGCTAATTTTAGCTCTAACACTGATGATCCACCTACAAATGTGAACTGACGTTCAAAAATAAAACATTTGAAAACGAACCATTTTCCACATTTCTGAAGCATGACGTAATGGGGGGTGTTATCTCTTTTGTCAAAAATCTGCTGTTTTTGCTTGAACATTAAATGCCTCCAAATAGTATTGAATTCACTTCCCGAGCCCCTGGAAGCATGAAAATCACTTTAAACATGCTAATTTTAGCTCTAACACTGATGATCCACCTACAAATGTGAACTTACGTTCAAAAATAAAACATTTGAAAATGGACCATTTTCCACATTTCTGAAGCATGACGTAATGGGGGGGGGGGTTATCTCTTTTGTCGAAAATCAGCCGTTTTTGCTTGAACATTAAATGCCTCCAAATGATATTTAATTAACTTCCCGGGGTGAAGGTGAGTAAATTGGCCATTTTCATGCACTTTTAACCATTCCATAAATCTTGTGTTTAGGGCCCCTGGAAGCATGAAAATCAATTTTAACATGCTAATTTTAGCACTAACACCGATGATCCACCTACAAATGTGAACTGACGTTCAAAAATAAAACATTTGAAAACTGACCACTTTTTCACATTTCTGAAGCATGACGTAATGGGGGGGTGTTATCTCTTTTGTCGAAAATCAGCCGTGTTTGCTTGAACATTAAATGCCTCCAAATATTATTTAATTCACTTCCCGAGCCCCTGGAAGCATGAAAATCACTTTAAACATGCTAATTTAAGCTCTAACACTGATGATCCACCTACAAATGTGAACTGACGTTAAAAAATAAAACATTTGAAAACGGACCATTTTCCACATTTCTGAAGCATGACGTAATGGGGGGTGTTATCTCTTTTAGTCGAAAATCAGCCGTTTTTGCTTGAACATTAAATGCCTCCAAATGATATTTAATTAACTTCCCGGGGTGAAGGTGAGTAAATTGGCCATTTTCATGCACTTTTAACCATTCCATAAATCTTGTGTTTAGGGCCCCTGGAAGCATGAAAATCAATTTTAACATGCTAATTTTAGCTCTAACACTGATGATCCACTTACAAATGTGAACTGACGTTCAAAAATAAAACATTTGAAAACTGACCACTTTTTCACATTTCTGAAGCATGACGTAATGGGGGGGGTGTTATCTCTTTTGTCGAAAATCAGCCGTTTTTGCTTGAACATTAAATGCCTCCAAATAGTATTTAATTCACTTCCCGAGCCCCTGGAAGCATGAAAATCACTTTAAACATGCTAATTTTAGCTCTAACACTGATGATCCACCTACAAATGTGAACTGACGTTCAAAAATAAAACATTTGAAAACAGACCATTTTCCACATTTCTGAAGCATGACGTAATGGGGGGGTGTTATCTCTTTTGTCGAAAATCAGCCGTTTTTGCTTGAACATTAAATGCCTCCAAATAGTATTTAATTCACTTCCCGAGCCCCGGGAAGCATGAAAATCACTTTAAACATGCTAATTTAAGCTCTAACACTGATGATCCACCTACAAATGTGAACTGACGTTAAAAAATAAAACATTTGAAAACGGACCATTTTCCACATTTCTGAAGCATGACGTAATGGGGGGTGTTATCTCTTTTAGTCGAAAATCAGCCGTTTTTGCTTGAACATTAAATGCCTCTAAATGGTATTTAATTAACTTCCCGGGGTGAAGAAACCCTTTTTGAGAACTCAGAGTGAGTAAATTGGCCATTTTCATTCATTTTTAACCATTCCATAAATCTTGTGTTTAGGGCCCCTGGAAGCATGAAAATCACTTTAAACATGCTAATTTTAGCTCTAACACTGATGATCCACCTACAAATGTGAACTGCCATTCAAAAATAAAACAATTGAAATCGGACCATTTTCCACATTTCTGAAGCATGACGTAATGGGGGGTGTTATCTCTTTTGTCGAAAATCAGCCGTTTTTGCTTGAACATTAAATGCCTCCAAATGGTATTTAATTAACTTCCCGGGGTGAAGAAACCCTTTTTGAGAACTCAGAGTGAGTAAATTGGCCATTTTCATGCATTTTTAACCATTCCATAAATCTTGTGTTTAGGGCCCCTGGAAGCATGAAAATCACTTTAAACATGCTAATTTTAGCTCTAACACTGATGATCCACCTACAAATGTGAACTGCCATTCAAAAATAAAACAATTGAAATCGGACCATTTTCCACATTTCTGAAGCATGACGTAATGGGGGGTGTTATCTCTTTTGTCAAAAATCAGCCGTTTTTGCTTGAACATTAAATGCCTCCAAATGGTATTTAATTAACTTCCCGGGGTGAAGGTGAGTAAATTGGCCATTTTCATGCACTTTTAACCACCCCATAAATCTTGTGTTTAGGGCCCCTGGAAGCATGAAAATCAATTTTAACATGCTAATTTTAGCTCTAACACTGATGATCCACCTACAAATGTGAACTGACGTTCAAAAATAAAACATTTGAAAACGGACCATTTTCCACATTGCTGAAGCATGACGTAATGGGGGGGTGTTATCTCTTTTGTCGAAAATCAGCCGTTTTTGCTTGAACATTAAATGCCTCCAAATAGCATTTAATTCACTTCCCGAGCCCCTGGAAGCATGAAAATCACTTTAAACATGCTAATTTTAGCTCTAACACTGATGATCCACCTACAAATGTGAACTGACGTTCAAAAATAAAACATTTGAAAACGGACCATTTTCCACATTTCTGAAGCATGACTTAATTGGGGGGTGTTATCTCTTTTGTCGAAAATCAGCCGTTTTTGCTTGAACATTAAATGCCTCCAAATAGTATTTAAATCACTTCCCGAGCCCCTGGAAACATGAAAATCACTTTAAACATGCTAATTTTAGCTCGAAAACTGATGATCCACCTACAAAAGTGAACTGACGTTCAAAAATAAAACATTTGAAAACAGACCATTTTCCACATTTCTGAAGCAGGACGTAATGGGGGGGTGTTAACTCTTTTATCAAAAATCAGCTGTTTTTGCTTGAACATTAAATGCCTCCAAATAGTATTTAATTCACTTCCCGAGCCCGGGGAAGAATGAAAATCACTTTAAACATGCTAATTTTAGCTCTAACACTGATGATCCACCTACAAATGTGAACTGACGTTCAAAAATAAAACATTTGAAAACGGACCATTTTCCACATTTCTGAAGCATGACGTAATGGGGGGTGTTATCTCTTTTGTCGAAAATCTGCAGTTTTTGCTTGAACATTAAATGCCTCCAAATAGTATTTAATTCACTTCCCGAGCCCCTGGAAGCATGAAAATCACTTTAAACATGCTAATTTTAGCTCTAACACTGATGATCCACCTACAAATGTGAACTGACGTTCAAAAATAAAACATTTGAAAATGGACCATTTTCCACATTTCTGAAGCATGACGGGGTGTTATCTCTTTTGTCGAAAATCAGCCGTTTTTGCTTGAACATTAAATGCCTCCAAATGGTATTTAATTAACTTCCCGGGGTGAAGAAACCCTTTTTGAGAACTCAGAGTGAGTAAATTGGCCATTTTCATGCACTTTTAACCATTCCATAAATCTTGTGTTTAGGGCCCCTGGAAGCATGAAAATCACTTTAAACATGCTAATTTTAGCTCTAACACTGATGATCCACCTACAAATGTGAACTGACAATCAAAAATAAAACATTTGAAAACGGACCATTTTCCACATTTCTGAAGCATGACGTAATTGGGGGGTGTTATCTCTTTTGTCGAAAATCAGCCGTTTTTGCTCGAACATTAAATGCCTCCAAATGGTATTTAATTAACTTCCTGGGCCCCTGGAAGCATGAAAATCACTTTAAACATGCTAATTTTAGCTCTAACACTGATGATCCACCTACAAATGTGAACTGACGTTCAAAAATAAAACATTTGAAAACAGACCATTTTCCACATTTCTGAAGCAGGACGTCATGGGGGGGTGTTATCTCT
Organism: Lissotriton vulgaris; assembly: GCF_964263255.1. Taxonomy (NCBI): domain Eukaryota; kingdom Metazoa; phylum Chordata; class Amphibia; order Caudata; family Salamandridae; genus Lissotriton; species Lissotriton vulgaris. The sequence continues at coordinate 314,454,863 of NC_141698.1, forward strand.
TTTGTCGAAAATCAGCCGTTTTTGCTTGAACATTAAATGCCTCCAAATGGTATTTAATTAATTACCGGGGTGAAGAAACCCTTTTTGAGAACTCAGAGTGAGTAAATTGGCCATTTTCATGCACTTTTAACCATTCCATAAATCTTGTGTTTAGGGCCCCTGGAAGCGTGAAAATCACTTTAAACATGCTAATTTTAGCTCTAACACTGATGATCCACCTACAAATGTGAACTGACGTTCAAAAATAAAACATTTGAAAACGGACCATTTTCCACATTTCTGAAGCATGACGTAATGGGGGGGGGTGTTATCTCTTTTGTCAAAAATCTGCTGTTTTTGCTTGAACATTAAATGCCTCCAAATAGTATTTAAATCACTTCCCGAGCCCCTGGAAACATGAAAATCACTTTAAACATGCTAATTTTAGCTCTAACACTGATGATCCACCTACAAATGTGAACTGACGTTCAAAAATAAAACATTTGAAAACGGACCATTTTCCACATTTCTGAAGCATGAGGGAATGGGGGTGTTATCTCTTTTGTCGAAAATCAGACGTTTTTGCTTGCACATTAAATGCCTCCAAATGGTATTTAATTAATTACCGGGGTGAAGAAACCATTTTTGAGAACTCAGAGTGAGTAAATTGGCCATTTTCATGCACTTTTAACCATTCCATAAATCTTGTGTTTAGGGCCCCTGGAAGCATGAAAATCACTTTAAACATGCTAATTTTAGCTCTAACACTGATGATCCACCTACAAATGTGAACTGACGTTCAAAAATAAAACATTTGAAAACAGACCATTTTCCACATTTCTGAAGCATGACGTAATGGGGGGGTGTTATCTCTTTTGTCAAAAATCAGCTGTTTTTGCTTGAACATTAACTGCCTCCAAATAGTATTTAATTCACTTCCCGAGCCCCGGGAAGCATGAAAATCACTTTAAACATGCTAATTTTAGCTCTAACACTGATGATCCACCTACAAATGTGAACTGACGTTCAAAAATAAAACATTTGAAAACGAACCATTTTCCACATTTCTGAAGCATGACGTAATGGGGGGTGTTATCTCTTTTGTCGAAAATCAGCCGTTTTTGCTTGAACATTAAATGCCTCCAAATAGTATTTAATTCACTTCCCGAGCCCCTGGAAGCATGAAAATCACTTTAAACATGCTAATTTTAGCTCTAACACTGATGATCCACCTACAAATGTGAACTGACGTTCAAAAATAAAACATTTGAAAATGGACCATTTTCCACATTTCTGAAGCATGACGTAATGGGGGGGTGTTATCTCTTTTGTCGAAAATCAGCCGTTTTTGCTTGAACATTAAATGCCTCCAAATGGTATTTAATTAACTTCCCGGGGTGAAGAAACCCTTTTTGAGAACTCAGAGTGAGTAAATTGGCCATTTTCATGCATTTTTAACCATTCCATAAATCTTGTGTTTAGGGCCCCTGGAAGCATGAAAATCACTTTAAACATGCTAATTTTAGCTCTAACACTGATGATCCACCTACAAATGTGAACTGACGTTCAAAAATAAAACATTTGAAAACAGACCATTTTCCACATTTCTGAAGCATGACGGAATGGGGGGGTGTTATCTCTTTTGTCGAAAATCAGCCGTTTTTGCTTGAACATTAAATGCCTCCAAATGATATTTAATTAATTACCGGGGTGAAGAAACCCTTTTTGAGAACTCAGAGTGAGTAAATTGGCCATTTTCATGCACTTTTAACCATTCCATAAATCTTGTGTTCAGGGCCCATGGAAGCATGAAAATCACTTTAAACATGCTAATTTTAGCTCTAACACTGATGATCCACCTACAAATGTGAACTGACGTTCAAAAATAAAACATTTGAAAACGGACCATTTTCCACATTTCTGAAGCATGACTTAATTGGGTGGTGTTATCTCTTTTGTCGAAAATCAGCCGTTTTTGCTTGAACATTAAATGCCTCCAAATAGGATTTAATTCACTTCCCGAGCCCCTGGAAGCATGAAAATCACTTTAAACATGCTAATTTTAGCTCTAACACTGATGATCCACCTACAAATGTGAACTGACGTTCAAAAATAAAACATTTGAAAACAGACCATTTTCCACATTTCTGAAACAGGACGTAATGGGGGGGGGGTGTTATCTCTTTTGTCGAAAATCAGCCGTTTTTGCTTGAACATTAAATGCCTCCAAATGGTATTTAATGAATTACCGGGGTGAAGAAACCCTTTTTGAGAACTCAGAGTGAGTAAATTGGCCATTTTCATGCACTTTTAACCATTCCATAAATCTTGTGTTTAGGGCCCCTGGAAGCGTGAAAATCACTTTAAACATGCTAATTTTAGCTCTAACACTGATGATCCGCCTACAAATGTGAACTGACGTTCAAAAATAAAACATTTGAAAACGGACCATTTTCCACATTTCTGAAGCATGACGTAATGGGGGGGTGTTATCTCTTTTGTCAAAAATCTGCTGTTTTTTGCTTGAACATTAAATGCCTCCAAATAGTATTTAAATCACTTCCCGAGCCCCTGGAAACATGAAAATCACTTTAAACATGCTAATTTTAGCTCAAAAACTGATGATCCACCTACAAATGTGAACTGACGTTCAAAAATAAAACATTTGAAAACAGACCATTTTCCACATTTCTGAAGCAGGACGTAATGGGGGGGTGTTATCTCTTTTGTCAAAAATCAGCTGTTTTTGCTTGAACATTAAATGCCTCCAAATAGTATTTAATTCACTTCCCGAGCCCGGGGAAGCATGAAAATCACTTTAAACATGCTAATTTTAGCTCTAACACTGATGATCCACCTACAAATGTGAACTGACGTTCAAAAATAAAACATTTGAAAACGGACCATTTTCCACATTTCTGAAGCATGACGTAATGGGGGGTGTTATCTCTTTTGTCGAAAATCTGCCGTTTTTGCTTGAACATTAAATGCCTCCAAATAGTATTTAATTCACTTCCCGAGCCCCTGGAAGCATGAAAATTACTTTAAACATGCTAATTTTAGCTCTAACACTGATGATCCACCTACAAATGTGAACTGACGTTCAAAAATAAAACATTTGAAAATGGACCATTTTCCACATTTCTGAAGCATGACGTAATGGGGGGGGGGTGTTATCTCTTTTGTCGAAAATCAGCCGTTTTTGCTTGAACATTAAATGCCTCCAAATGGTATTTAATTAACTTCCCGGGGTGAAGGTGAGTAAATTGGCCATTTTCATGCATTTTTAACCATTCCATAAATCTTGTGTTTAGGGCCCCTGGAAGCATGAAAATCAATTTAAACATGCTAATTTTAGCTCTAACACTGATGTTCCACCTACAAATGTGAACTGACGTTCAAAAATAAAACATTTGAAAACAGACCATTTTCCACATTTCTGAAGCATGACGGAATGGGGGGGTGTTATCTCTTTTGTCGAAAATCAGCCGTTTTTGCTTGAACATTAAATGCCTCCAAATGGTATTTAATTAATTACCGGGGTGAAGAAACCCTTTTTGAGAACTCAGAGTGAGTAAATTGGCCATTTTCATGCACTTTTAACCATTCCATAAATCTTGTGTTTAGGGCCCCTGGAAGCGTGAAAATCACTTTAAACATGCTAATTTTAGCTCTAACACTGATGATCCACCTACAAACGTGAACTGACGTTCAAAAATAAAACATTTGAAAACGGACCATTTTCCACATTTCTGAAGCATGACGTAATGGGGGGGTGTTATCTCTTTTGTCAAAAATCTGCTGTTTTTGCTTGAACATTAAATGCATCCAAATTGTATTTAAATCACTTCCCGAGCCCCTGGAAACATGAAAATCACTTTAAACATGCTAATTTTAGCTCGAAATCTGATGATCCACCTACAAATGTGAACTGACGTTCAAAAATAAAACATTTGAAAACAGACCATTTTTCACATTTCTGAAGCATGACGTAATGGGGAGGTGTTATCTCTTTTGTCAAAAATCTGCCGTTTTTGCTTGAACATTAAATGCCTCCAAATAGTATTTAATTCACTTCCCGAGCCCCTGGAAGCATGAAAATCACTTTAAACATGCTAATTTTAGCTCTAACACTGATGATCCACCTACAAATGTGAACTGACGTTCAAAAATAAAACATTTGAAAACAGACCATTTTCCACATTTCTGAAGCATGACGTAATGGGGGGGTGTTATCTCTTTTGTCGAAAATCAGCCGTTTTTGCTTGAACATTAAATGCCTCCAAATAGTATTTAATTCACTTCCCGAGCCCCTGGAAGCATGAAAATCACTTTAAACATGCTAATTTAAGCCCTAACACTGATGATCCACCTACAAATGTGAACTGACGTTCAAAAATAAAACATTTGAAAACGGACCATTTTCCACATTTCTGAAGCATGACGTAATGGGGGGTGTTATCTCTTTTAGTCGAAAATCAGCCGTTTTTGCTTGAACATTAAATGCCTCCAAATGGTATTTAATTAACTTCCCGGGGTGAAGAAACCCTTTTTGAGAACTCAGAGTGAGTAAATTGGCCATTTTCATGCATTTTTAACCATTCCATAAATCTTGTGTTTAGGGCCCCTGGAAGCATGAAAATCACTTTAAACATGCTAATTTTAGCTCTAACACTGATGATCCACCTACAAATGTGAACTGCCATTCAAAAATAAAACAATTGAAATCGGACCATTTTCCACATTTCTGAAGCATGACGTAATGGGGGGGGGTGTTATCTCTTTTGTCGAAAATCAGCCGTTTTTGCTTGAACATTAAATGCCTCCAAATGGTATTTAATTAACTTCCCGGGGTGAAGGTGAGTAAATTGGCCATTTTCATGCACTTTTAACCACCCCATAAATCTTGTGTTTAGGGCCCCTGGAAGCATGAAAATCAATTTTAACATGCTAATTTTAGCTCTAACACTGATGATCCACCTACAAATGTGAACTGACGTTCAAAAATAAAACATTTGAAAACGGACCATTTTCCACATTGCTGAAGCATGACGTAATGGGGGGGTGTTATCTCTTTTGTCGAAAATCAGCCGTTTTTGCTTGAACATTAAATGCCTCCAATTAGCATTTAATTCACTTCCCGAGCCCCTGGAAGCATGAAAATCACTTTGAACATGCTAATTTAAGCTCTAACACTGATGATCCACCTACAAATGTGAACTGACGTTCAAAAATAAAACATTTGAAAACGGACCATTTTCCACATTTCTGAAGCATGACGTAATGGGGGGTGTTATCTCTTTTGTCGAAAATCAGCCGTTTTTCTTGAACATTAAATGCCTCCAAATGGTATTTAATTAACTTCCCGGGGTGAAGAAACCCTTTTTGAGAACTCAGAGTGAGTAAATTGGCCATTTTCATGCATTTTTAACCATTCCATAAATCTTGTGTTTAGGGCCCCTGGAAGCATGAAAATCACTTTAAACATGCTAATTTTAGCTCTAACACTGATGATCCACCTACAAATGTGAACTGACGTTCAAAAATAAAACATTTGAAAACGGACCATTTTCCACATTTCTGAAGCATGACGGAATGGGGGGGTGTTATCTCTTTTGTCAAAAATCAGCCGTTTTTGCTTGAACATTAAATGCCTCCAAATGATATTTAATTAATTACTGGGGTGAAGAAACCCTTATTGAGAACTCAGAGTGAGTAAATTGGCCATTTTCATGCACTTTTAACCATTCCATAAATCTTGTGTTTAGGGCCCATGGAAGCATGAAAATCACTTTAAACATGCTAATTTTAGCTCTAACACTGATGATCCACCTACAAATGTGAACTGACGTTCAAAAATAAAACATTTGAAAACGGACCATTTTCCACATTTCTGAAGCATGACGTAATTGGGGGGTGTTATCTCTTTTGTCGAAAATCAGCCGTTTTTGCTTGAACATTAAATGCCTCCAAATAGTATTTAATTCACTTCCCGAGCCCCTGGAAGCATGAAAATCACTTTAAACATGCTAATTTTAGCTCGAACACTGATGATCCACCTACAAATGTGAACTGACGTTCAAAAATAAAACATTTGAAATCGGACCATTTTCCACATTTCTGAAGCATGACGTAATGGGGGGGGTGTTATCTCTTTTGTCGAAAATCAGCCGTTTTTGCTTGAACATTAAATGCCTCCAAATGGTATTTAATTAACTTCCCGGGGTGAAGGTGAGTAAATTGGCCATTTTCATGCACTTTTAACCACCCCATAAATCTTGTGTTTAGGGCCCCTGGAAGCATGAAAATCAATTTTAACATGCTAATTTTAGCTCTAACACTGATGATCCACCTACAAATGTGAACTGACGTTCAAAAATAAAACATTTGAAAACGGACCATTTTCCACATTGCTGAAGCATGACGTAATGGGGGGGTGTTATCTCTTTTGTCGAAAATCAGCCGTTTTTGCTTGAACATTAAATGCCTCCAATTAGCATTTAATTCACTTCCCGAGCCCCTGGAAGCATGAAAATCACTTTGAACATGCTAATTTAAGCTCTAACACTGATGATCCACCTACAAATGTGAACTGACGTTCAAAAATAAAACATTTGAAAACGGACCATTTTCCACATTTCTGAAGCATGACGTAATGGGGGGTGTTATCTCTTTTGTCGAAAATCAGCCGTTTTTGCTTGAACATTAAATGCCTCCAAATGATATTTAATTAATTACTGGGGTGAAGAAACCCTTATTGAGAACTCAGAGTGAGTAAATTGGCCATTTTCATGCACTTTTAACCATTCCATAAATCTTGTGTTTAGGGCCCATGGAAGCATGAAAATCACTTTAAACATGCTAATTTTAGCTCTAACACTGATGATCCACCTACAAATGTGAACTGACGTTCAAAAATAAAACATTTGAAAACGGACCATTTTCCACATTTCTGAAGCATGACGTAATTGGGGGGTGTTATCTCTTTTGTCGAAAATCAGCCGTTTTTGCTTGAACATTAAATGCCTCCAAATAGTATTTAATTCACTTCCCGAGCCCCTGGAAGCATGAAAATCACTTTAAACATGCTAATTTTAGCTCGAACACTGATGATCCACCTACAAATGTGAACTGACGTTCAAAAATAAAACATTTGAAAACAGACCATTTTCCACAGTTCTGAAGCAGGACGTAATGGGGGGGTGTTATCTCTTTTGTCGAAAATCAGCTGTTTTTGCTTGAACATTAAATGCCTCCAAATGGTATTTAATTAATTACCGGGGTGAAGAAACCCTTTTTGAGAACTCAGAGTGAGTAAATTGGCCATTTTCATGCACTTTTAACCATTCCATAAATCTTGTGTTTAGGGCCCCTGGAAGCGTGAAAATCACTTTAAACATGCTAATTTTAGCTCTAACACTGATGATCCACCTACAAATGTGAACTGACGTTCAAAAATAAAACATTTGAAAACGGACCATTTTCCACATTTCTGAAGCATGACGTAATGGGGGGGTGTTATCTCTTTTGTCAAAAATCTGCTGTTTTTGCTTGAACATTAAATGCATCCAAATAGTATTTAAATCACTTCCCGAGCCCCTGGAAACATGAAAATCACTTTAAACATGCTAATTTTAGCTCGAAATCTGATGATCCACCTACAAATGTGAACTGACGTTCAAAAATAAAACATTTGAAAACAGACCATTTTCCACATTTCTGAAGCAGGACGTAATGGGGGGTGTTATCTCTTTTGTCAAAAATCAGCTGTTTTTGCTTGAACATTAAATGCCTCCAAATAGTATTTAATTCACTTCCCGAGCCCGGGGAAGCATGAAAATCACTTTAAACATGCTAATTTTAGCTCTAACACTGATGATCCACCTACAAATGTGAACTGACGTTCAAAAATAAAACATTTGAAAATGGACCATTTTCCACATTTCTGAAGCATGACGTAATAGAGGGGGTGTTATCTCTTTTGTCAAAAATCTGCTGTTTTTGCTTGAACATTAAATGCATCCAAATAGTATTTAAATCACTTCCCGAGCCCCTGGAAACATGAAAATCACTTTAAACATGCTAATTTTAGCTCGAAAACTGATGATCCACCTACAAATGTGAACTGACGTTCAAAAATAAAACATTTGAAAACAGACCATTTTCCACATTTCTGAAGCAGGACGTAATGGGGGGGTGTTATCTCTTTTATCAAAAATCAGCTGTTTTTGCTTGAACATTAAATGCCTCCAAATAGTATTTAATTCACTTCCCGAGCCCGGGGAAGCATGAAAATCACTTTAAACATGCTAATTTTAGCTCTAACACTGATGATCCACCTACAAATGTGAACTGACGTTCAAAAATAAAACATTTGAAAACGAACCATTTTCCACATTTCTGAAGCATGACGTAATGGGGGGTGTTATCTCTTTTGTCAAAAATCTGCCGTTTTTGCTTGAACATTAAATGCCTCCAAATAGTATTGAATTCACTTCCCGAGCCCCTGGAAGCATGAAAATCACTTTAAACATGCTAATTTTAGCTCTAACACTGATGATCCACCTACAAATGTGAACTGACGTTCAAAAATAAAACATTTGAAAATGGACCATTTTCCACATTTCTGAAGCATGACGTAATGGGGGGGGGGGTTATCTCTTTTGTCGAAAATCAGCCGTTTTTGCTTGAACATTAAATGCCTCCAAATGATATTTAATTAACTTCCCGGGGTGAAGGTGAGTAAATTGGCCATTTTCATGCACTTTTAACCATTCCATAAATCTTGTTTAGGGCCCCTGGAAGCATGAAAATCAATTTTAACATGCTAATTTTATCTCTAACACTGATGATCCACCTACAAATGTGAACTGACGTTCAAAAATAAAACATTTGAAAACTGACCACTTTTTTACATTTCTGAAGCATGACGTAATGGGGGGGTGTTATCCCTTTTGTCAAAAATCTGCCGTTTTTGCTTGAACATTAAATGCCTCTAAATAGTTTTTAATTCACTTCCCGAGCCCCTGGAAGCATGAAAATCACTTTAAACATGCTAATTTTAGCTCTAACACTGATGATCCACCTACAAATGTGAACTGACGTTCAAAAATAAAACATTTGAAAACAGACCATTTTCCACATTTCTGAAGCATGACGTAATGGGGGGGTGTTATCTCTTTTGTCGAAAATCAGCCGTTTTTGCTTGAACATTAAATGCCTCCAAATAGTATTTAATTCACTTCCCGAGCCCCTGGAAGCATGAAAATCACTTTAAACATGCTAATTTAAGCTCTAACACTGATGATCCACCTACAAATGTGAACTGACGTTAAAAAATAAAACATTTGAAAACGGACCATTTTCCACATTTCTGAAGCATGACGTAATGGGGGGTGTTATCTCTTTTAGTCGAAAATCAGCCGTTTTTGCTTGAACATTAAATGCCTCCAAATGGTATTTAATTAACTTCCCGGGGTGAAGAAACCCTTTTTGAGAACTCAGAGTGAGTAAATTGGCCATTTTCATGCATTTTTAACCATTCCATAAATCTTGTGTTTAGGGCCCCTGGAAGCATGAAAATCACTTTAAACATGCTAATTTTAGCTCTAACACTGATGATCCACCTACAAATGTGAACTGCCATTCAAAAATAAAACAATTGAAATCGGACCATTTTCCACATTTCTGAAGCATGACGTAATGGGGGGGGGGGGTGTTATCTCTTTTGTCGAAAATCAGCCATTTTTGCTTGAACATTAAATGCCTCCAAATGGTATTTATTTAACTTCCCGGGGTGAAGGTGAGTAAATTGGCCATTTTCATGCACTTTTAACCACCCCATAAATCTTGTGTTTAGGGCCCCTGGAAGCATGAAAATCAATTTTAACATGCTAATTTTAGCTCTAACACTGATGATCCACCTACAAATGTGAACTGAGGTTCAAAAATAAAACATTTGAAAACGGACCATTTTCCACTTGCTGAAGCATGACGTAATGGGGGGGTGTTATCTCTTTTGTCGAAAATCAGCAGTTTTTGCTTGAACATTAAATGCCTCCAAATAGCATTTAATTCACTTCCCGAGCCCCTGGAAGCATGAAAATCACTTTGAACATGCTAATTTAAGCTCTAGCACTGATGATCCACCTACAAATGTGAACTGACGTTCAAAAATAAAACATTTGAAAACTGACCATTTTCCACATTTCTGAAGCATGACGTAATGGGGGGTGTTATCTCTTTTGTCGAAAATCAGCCGTTTTTCTTGAACATTAAATGCCTCCAAATGGTATTTAATTAATTACCGGGGTGAAGAAACCCTTTTTGAGAACTCAGAGTGAGTAAATTGGCCATTTTCATGCACTTTTAACCATTCCATAAATCTTGTGTTTAGGGCCCCTGGAAGCGTGAAAATCACTTTAAACATGCTAATTTTAGCTCTAACACTGATGATCCACCTACAAATGTGAACTGACGTTCAAAAATAAAACATTTGAAAACGGACCATTTTCCACATTTCTGAAGCATAACGTAATGGGGGGGTGTTATCTCTTTTGTCAAAAATCTGCTGTTTTTGCTTGAACATTAAATGCATCCAAATTGTATTTAAATCACTTCCCGAGCCCCTGGAAACATGAAAATCACTTTAAACATGCTAATTTTTAGCTCAAAATCTGATGATCCACCTACAAATGTGAACTGACGTTCAAAAATAAAACATTTGAAAACAGACCATTTTCCACATTTCTGAAGCAGGACATAATGGGGGGTTGTTATCTCTTTTGTCAAAAATCAGCTGTTTTTGCTTGAACATTAAATGCCTCCAAATAGTATTTAATTCACTTCCCGAGCCCGGGGAAGCATGAAAATCACTTTAAACATGCTAATTTTAGCTCTAACACTGATGATCCACCTACAAATGTGAACTGACGTTCAAAAATAAAACATTTGAAAATGGACCATTATCCACATTTCTGAAGCATGACGTAATGGGGGGGTGTTATCTCTTTTGTCGAAAATCAACCGTTTTTGCTTGAACATTAAATGCCTCCAAATGGTATTTACTTAACTTCCCAGGGTGAAGGTGAGTAAATTGGCCATTTTCATGCACTTTTAACCATTCCATAAATCTTGTGTTTAGGGCCCCTGGAAGCATGAAAATCAATTTTAACATGCTAATTTTAGCTCTAACACTGATGATCCACCTACAAATGTGAACTGACGTTCAAAAATAAAACATTTGAAAACGGACCATTTTCCACATTTCTGAAGCATGACGTAATGGGGGGTGTTATCTCTTTTAGTCGAAAATCAGCCGTTTTTGCTTGAACATTAAATGCCTCCAAATGGTATTTAATTAACTTCCCGGGGTGAAGAAACCCTTTTTGAGAACTCAGAGTGAGTAAATTGGCCATTTTCATGCATTTTTAACCATTCCATAAATCTTGTGTTTAGGGCCCCTGGAAGCATGAAAATCACTTTAAACATGCTAATTTTAGCTCTAACACTGATGATCCACCTACAAATGTGAACTGCCATTCAAAAATAAAACAATTGAAATCGGACCATTTTCCACATTTCTGAAGCATGACGTAATGGGGGGGGGGGTGTTATCTCTTTTGTCGAAAATCAGCCGTTTTTGCTTGAACATTAAATGCCTCCAAATGGTATTTAATTAACTTCCCGGGGTGAAGGTGAGTAAATTGGCCATTTTCATGCACTTTTAACCACCCCATAAATCTTGTGTTTAGGGCCCCTGGAAGCATGAAAATCAATTTTAACATGCTAATTTTAGCTCTAACACTGATGATCCACCTACAAATGTGAACTGACGTTCACAAATAAAACATTTGAAAACGGACCATTTTCCACATTGCTGAAGCATGACGTAATGGGGGGGTGTTATCTCTTTTGTCGAAAATCAGCCGTTTTTGCTTGAACATTAAATGCCTCCAATTAGCATTTAATTCACTTTCCGAGCCCCTGGAAGCATGAAAATCACTTTGAACATGCTAATTTAAGCTCTAACACTGATGATCCACCTACAAATGTGAACTGACGTTCAAAAATAAAACATTTGAAAACGGACCATTTTCCACATTTCTGAAGCATGACGTAATGGGGGTGTTATCTCTTTTGTCGAAAATCAGCCGTTTTTCTTGAACATTAAATGCCTCCAAATGGTATTTAATTAACTTCCCGGGGTGAAGAAACCCTTTTTGAGAACTCAGAGTGAGTAAATTGGCCATTTTCATGCATTTTTAACCATTCCATAAATCTTGTGTTTAGGGCCCCTGGAAGCATGAAAATCACTTTAAACATGCTAATTTTAGCTCTAACACTGATGATCCACCTACAAATGTGAACTGACGTTCAAAAATAAAACATTTGAAAACAGACCATTTTCCACAGTTCTGAAGCAGTACGTAATGGGGGGGTGTTATCTCTTTTGTCAAAAATCAGCTGTTTTTGCTTGAACATTAAATGCCTCCAAATAGTATTTAATTCACTTCCCGAGCCCGGGGAAGCATGAAAATCACTTTAAACATGCTAATTTTAGCTCTAACACTGATGATCCACCTACAAATGTGAACTGACGTTCAAAAATAAAACATTTGAAAACGGACCATTTTCCACATTTCTGAAGCATGACGTAATGGAGGGGGTGTTATCTCTTTTGTCAAAAATCTGCTGTTTTTGCTTGAACATTAAATGCATCCAAATAGTATTTAAATCACTTCCCGAGCCCCTGGAAACATGAAAATCACTTTAAACATGCTAATTTTAGCTCGAAAACTGATGATCCACCTACAAATGTGAACTGACGTTCAAAAATAAAACATTTGAAAACAGACCATTTTCCACATTTCTGAAGCAGGACGTAATGGGGGGGTGTTATCTCTTTTGTCGAAAATCAGCCGTTTTTGCTTGAACATTAAATGCCTCAAATTAGCATTTAATTCACTTTCCGAGCCCCTGGAAGCATGAAAATCACTTTGAACATGCTAATTTAAGCTCTAACACTGATGATCCACCTACAAATGTGAACTGACGTTCAAAAATAAAACATTTGAAAACGGACCATTTTCCACATTTCTGAAGCATGACGTAATGGGGGTGTTATCTCTTTTGTCGAAAATCAGCCGTTTTTCTTGAACATTAAATGCCTCCAAATGGTATTTAATTAACTTCCCGGGGTGAAGAAACCCTTTTTGAGAACTCAGAGTGAGTAAATTGGCCATTTTCATGCATTTTTAACCATTCCATAAATCTTGTGTTTAGGGCCCCTGGAAGCATGAAAATCACTTTAAACATGCTAATTTTAGCTCTAACACTGATGATCCACCTACAAATGTGAACTGACGTTCAAAAATAAAACATTTGAAAACAGACCATTTTCCACAGTTCTGAAGCAGTACGTAATGGGGGGGTGTTATCTCTTTTGTCGAAAATCAGCTGTTTTTGCTTGAACATTAAATGCCTCCAAATGGTATTTAATTAATTACCGGGGTGAAGAAACCCTTTTTGAGAACTCAGAGTGAGTAAATTGGCCATTTTCATGCACTTTTAACCATTCCATAAATCTTGTGTTTAGGGCCCCTGGAAGCGTGAAAATCACTTTAAACATGCTAATTTTAGCTCTAACACTGATGATCCACCTACAAATGTGAACTGACGTTCAAAAATAAAACATTTGAAAACGGACCATTTTCCACATTTCTGAAGCATGACGTAATGGGGGGGTGTTATCTCTTTTGTCAAAAATCTGCTGTTTTTGCTTGAACATTAAATGCATCCAAATAGTATTTAAATCACTTCCCGAGCCCCTGGAAACATGAAAATCACTTTAAACATGCTAATTTTAGCTCGAAATCTGATGATCCACCTACAAATGTGAACTGACGTTCAAAAATAAAACATTTGAAAACAGACCATTTTCCACATTTCTGAAGCAGGACGTAATGGGGGGGTGTTATCTCTTTTGTCAAAAATCAGCTGTTTTTGCTTGAACATTAAATGCCTCCAAATAGTATTTAATTCACTTCCCGAGCCCGGGGAAGCATGAAAATCACTTTAAACATGCTAATTTTAGCTCTAACACTGATGATCCACCTACAAATGTGAACTGACGTTCAAAAATAAAACATTTGAAAACGGACCATTTTCCACATTTCTGAAGCATGACGTAATGGAGGGGGTGTTATCTCTTTTGTCAAAAATCTGCTGTTTTTGCTTGAACATTAAATGCATCCAAATAGTATTTAAATCACTTCCCGAGCCCCTGGAAACATGAAAATCACTTTAAACATGCTAATTTTAGCTCGAAAACTGATGATCCACCTACAAATGTGAACTGACGTTCAAAAATAAAACATTTGAAAACAGACCATTTTCCACATTTCTGAAGCAGGACGTAATGGGGGGGTGTTATCTCTTTTGTCAAAAATCAGCTGTTTTTGCTTGAACATTAAATGCCTCCAAATAGTATTTAATTCACTTCCCGAGCCCGGGGAATCATGAAAATCACTTTAAACATGCTAATTTTAGCTCTAACACTGATGATCCACCTACAAATGTGAACTGACGTTCAAAAATAAAACATTTGAAAACGAACCATTTTCCACATTTCTGAAGCATGACGTAATGGGGGGTGTTATCTCTTTTGTCAAATATCTGCTGTTTTTGCTTGAACATTAAATGCCTCCAAATAGTATTGAATTCACTTCCCGAGCCCCTGGAAGCATGAAAATCACTTTAAACATGCTAATTTTAGCTCTAACACTGATGATCCACCTACAAATGTGAACTGACGTTCAAAAATAAAACATTTGAAAATGGACCATTTTCCACATTTCTGAAGCATGACGTAATGGGGGGGGGTTATCTCTTTTGTCGAAAATCAGCCGTTTTTGCTTGAACATTAAATGCCTCCAAATGATATTTAATTAACTTCCCGGGGTGAAGGTGAGTAAATTGGCCATTTTCATGCACTTTTAACCATTCCATAAATCTTGTTTAGGGCCCCTGGAAGCATGAAAATCAATTTTAACATGCTAATTTTATCTCTAACACTGATGATCCACCTACAAATGTGAACTGACGTTCAAAAATAAAACATTTGAAAACTGACCACTTTTTCACATTTCTGAAGCATGACGTAATGGGGGGGTGTTATCTCTTTTGTCAAAAATCTGCCGTTTTTGCTTGAACATTAAATGCCTCTAAATAGTATTTAATTCACTTCCCGAGCCCCTGGAAGCATGAAAATCACTTTAAACATGCTAATTTTAGCTCTAACACTGATGATCCACCTACAAATGTGAACTGACGTTCAAAAATAAAACATTTGAAAACAGACCATTTTCCACATTTCTGAAGCATGACGTAATGGGGGGGTGTTATCTCTTTTGTCGAAAATCAGCCGTTTTTGCTTGAACATTAAATGCCTCCAAATAGTATTTAATTCACTTCCCGAGCCCCTGGAAGCATGAAAATCACTTTAAACATGCTAATTTAAGCTCTAACACTGATGATCCACCTACAAATGTGAACTGACGTTAAAAAATAAAACATTTGAAAACGGACCATTTTCCACATTTCTGAAGCATGACGTAATGGGGGGTGTTATCTCTTTTAGTCGAAAATCAGCCGTTTTTGCTTGAACATTAAATGCCTCCAAATGGTATTTAATTAACTTCCCGGGGTGAAGAAACCCTTTTTGAGAACTCAGAGTGAGTAAATTGGCCATTTTCATGCATTTTTAACCATTCCATAAATCTTGTGTTTAGGGCCCCTGGAAGCATGAAAATCACTTTAAACATGCTAATTTTAGCTCTAACACTGATGATCCACCTTCAAATGTGAACTGCCATTCAAAAATAAAACAATTGAAATCGGACCATTTTCCACATTTCTGAAGCATGACGTAATGGGGGGGGATGTTATCTCTTTTGTCGAAAATCAGCCGTTTTTGCTTGAACATTAAATGCCTCCAAATGGTATTTAATTAACTTCCCAGGGTGAAGGTGAGTAAATTGGCCATTTTCATGCACTTTTAACGACCCCATAAATCTTGTGTTTAGGGCCCCTGGAAGCATGAAAATCAATTTTAACATGCTAATTTTAGCTCTAACACTGATGATCCACCTACAAATGTGAACTGAGGTTCAAAAATAAAACATTTGAAAACGGACCATTTTCCACTTGCTGAAGCATGACGTAATGGGGGGGTGTTATCTCTTTTGTCGAAAATCAGCAGTTTTTGCTTGAACATTAAATGCCTCCAAATAGCATTTAATTCACTTCCCGAGCCCCTGGAAGCATGAAAATCACTTTGAACATGCTAATTTAAGCTCTAACACTGATGATCCACCTACAAATGTGAACTGACGTTCAAAAATAAAACATTTGAAAACTGACCATTTTCCACATTTCTGAAGCATGACGTAATGGGGGGTGTTATCTCTTTTGTCGAAAATCAGCCGTTTTTCTTGAACATTAAATGCCTCCAAATGGTATTTAATTAACTTCCCGGGGTGAAGAAACCCTTTTTGAGAACTCAGAGTGAGTAAATTGGCCATTTTCATGCATTTTTAACCATTCCATAAATCTTGTGTTTAGGGCCCCTGGAAGCATGAAAATCACTTTAAACATGCTAATTTTAGCTCTAACACTGATGATCCACCTACAAATGTGAACTGACGTTCAAAAATAAAACATTTGAAAACGGACCATTTTCCACATTTCTGAAGCATGACGTAATGGGGGGTGTTATCTCTTTTAGTCGAAAATCAGCCGTTTTTGCTTGAACATTAAATGCCTCCAAATGGTATTTAATTAACTTCCCGGGGTGAAGAAACCCTTTTTGAGAACTCAGAGTGAGTAAATTGGCCATTTTCATGCATTTTTAACCATTCCATAAATCTTGTGTTTAGGGCCCCTGGAAGCATGAAAATCACTTTAAACATGCTAATTTTAGCTCTAACACTGATGATCCACCTACAAATGTGAACTGCCATTCAAAAATAAAACAATTGAAATCGGACCATTTTCCACATTTCTGAAGCATGACGTAATGGGGGGGGTGTTATCTCTTTTGTCGAAAATCAGCCGTTTTTGCTTGAACATTAAATGCCTCCAAATGGTATTTAATTAACTTCCCGGGGTGAAGGTGAGTAAATTGGCCATTTTCATGCACTTTTAACCACCCCATAAATCTTGTGTTTAGGGCCCCTGGAAGCATGAAAATCACTTTAAACATGCTAATTTTAGCTCTAACACTGATGATCCACCTACAAATGTGAACTGACGTTCAAAAATAAAACATTTGAAAACGGACCATTTTCCACATTTCTGAAGCATGACGTAATGGGGGGTGTTATCTCTTTTAGTCGAAAATCAGCCGTTTTTGCTTGAACATTAAATGCCTCCAAATGGTATTTAATTAACTTCCCGGGGTGAAGAAACCCTTTTTGAGAACTCAGAGTGAGTAAATTGGCCATTTTCATGCATTTTTAACCATTCCATAAATCTTGTGTTTAGGGCCCCGGGAAGCATGAAAATCACTTTAAACATGCTAATTTTCGCTCTAACACTGATGATCCACCTACAAATGTGAACTGCCATTCAAAAATAAAACATTTGAAAACGGACCATTTTCCACATTGCTGAAGCATGACGTAATGGGGGGGTGTTATCTCTTTTGTCGAAAATCAGCCATTTTTGATTGAACATTAAATGCCTCCAATTAGCATTTAATTCACTTTCCGAGCCCCTGGAAGCATGAAAATCACTTTGAACATGCTAATTTAAGCTCTAACACTGATGATCCACCTACAAATGTGAACTGACGTTCAAAAATAAAACATTTGAAAACGGACCATTTTCCACATTTCTGAAGCATGACGTAATGGGGGTGTTATCTCTTTTGTCGAAAATCAGCCGTTTTTCTTGAACATTAAATGCCTCCAAATGGTATTTAATTAACTTCCCGGGGTGAAGAAACCCTTTTTGAGAACTCAGAGTGAGTAAATTGGCCATTTTCATGCATTTTTAACCATTCCATAAATCTTGTGTTTAGGGCCCCTGGAAGCATGAAAATCACTTTAAACATGCTAATTTGAGCTCTAACACTGATGATCCACCTACAAATGTGAACTGACGTTCAAAAATAAAACATTTGAAAACAGACCATTTTCCACAGTTCTGAAGCAGTACGTAATGGGGGGGTGTTATCTCTTTTGTCGAAAATCAGCTGTTTTTGCTTGAACATTAAATGCCTCCAAATGGTATTTAATTAATTACCGGGGTGAAGAAACCCTTTTTGAGAACTCAGAGTGAGTAAATTGGCCATTTTCATGCACTTTTAACCATTCCATAAATCTTGTGTTTAGGGCCCCTGGAAGCGTGAAAATCACTTTAAACATGCTAATTTTAGCTCTAACACTGATGATCCACCTACAAATGTGAACTGACGTTCAAAAATAAAACATTTGAAAACGGACCATTTTCCACATTTCTGAAGCATGACGTAATGGGGGGGTGTTATCTCTTTTGTCAAAAATCTGCTGTTTTTGCTTGAACATTAAATGCATCCAAATAGTATTTAAATCACTTCCCGAGCCCCTGGAAACATGAAAATCACTTTAAACATGCTAATTTTAGCTCGAAATCTGATGATCCACCTACAAATGTGAACTGACGTTAAAAAATAAAACATTTGAAAACAGACCATTTTCCACATTTCTGAAGCAGGACGTAATGGGGGGTGTTATCTCTTTTGTCAAAAATCAGCTGTTTTTGCTTGAACATTAAATGCCTCCAAATAGTATTTAATTCACTTCCCGAGCCCGGGGAAGCATGAAAATCACTTTAAACATGCTAATTTTAGCTCTAACACTGATGATCCACCTACAAATGTGAACTGACGTTCAAAAATAAAACATTTGAAAACGGACCATTTTCCACATTTCTGAAGCATGACGTAATGGAGGGGGTGTTATCTCTTTTGTCAAAAATCTGCTGTTTTTGCTTGAACATTAAATGCATCCAAATAGTATTTAAATCACTTCCCGAGCCCCTGGAAACATGAAAATCACTTTAAACATGCTAATTTTAGCTCGAAAACTGATGATCCACCTACAAATGTGAACTGACGTTCAAAAATAAAACATTTGAAAATAGACCATTTTCCACATTTCTGAAGCAGGACGTAATGGGGGGGTGTTATCTCTTTTGTCAAAAATCAGCTGTTTTTGCTTGAACATTAAATGCCTCCAAATAGTATTTAATTCACTTCCCGAGCCCGGGGAAGCATGAAAATCACTTTAAACATGCTAATTTTAGCTCTAACACTGATGATCCACCTACAAATGTGAACTGACGTTCAAAAATAAAACATTTGAAAACGAACCATTTTCCACATTTCTGAAGCATGACGTAATGGGGGGTGTTATCTCTTTTGTCAAATATCTGCCGTTTTTGCTTGAACATTAAATGCCTCCAAATAGTATTGAATTCACTTCCCGAGCCCCTGGAAGCATGAAAATCACTTTAAACATGCTAATTTTAGCTCTAACACTGATGATCCACCTACAAATGTGAACTGACGTTCAAAAATAAAACATTTGAAAATGGACCATTTTCCACATTTCTGAAGCATGACGTAATGGGGGGGGGTTATCTCTTTTGTCGAAAATCAGCCGTTTTTGCTTGAACATTAAATGCCTCCAAATGATATTTAATTAACTTCCCGGGGTGAAGGTGAGTAAATTGGCCATTTTCATGCACTTTTAACCATTCCATAAATCTTGTTTAGGGCCCCTGGAAGCATGAAAATCAATTTTAACATGCTAATTTTATCTCTAACACTGATGATCCACCTACAAATGTGAACTGACGTTCAAAAATAAAACATTTGAAAACTGACCACTTTTTCACATTTCTGAAGCATGACGTAATGGGGGGGTGTTATCTCTTTTGTCAAAAATCTGCCGTTTTTGCGTGAACAATAAATGCCTCTAAATAGTATTTAATTCACTTCCCGAGCCCCTGGAAGCATGAAAATCACTTTAAACATGCTAATTTTAGCTCTAACACTGATGATCCACCTACAAATGTGAACTGACGTTCAAAAATAAAACATTTGAAAACAGACCATTTTCCACATTTCTGAAGCATGACGTAATGGGGGGGTGTTATCTCTTTTGTCGAAAATCAGCCGTTTTTGCTTGAACATTAAATGCCTCCAAATAGTATTTAATTCACTTCCCGAGCCCCTGGAAGCATGAAAATCACTTTAAACATGCTAATTTAAGCTCTAACACTGATGATCCACCTACAAATGTGAACTGACGTTAAAAAATAAAACATTTGAAAACGGACCATTTTCCACATTTCTGAAGCATGACGTAATGGGGGGTGTTATCTCTTTTAGTCGAAAATCAGCCGTTTTTGCTTGAACATTAAATGCCTCCAAATGGTATTTAATTAACTTCCCGGGGTGAAGAAACCCTTTTTGAGAACTCAGAGTGAGTAAATTGGCCATTTTCATGCATTTTTAACCATTCCATAAATCTTGTGTTTAGGGCCCCTGGAAGCATGAAAATCACTTTAAACATGCTAATTTTAGCTCTAACACTGATGATCCACCTACAAATGTGAACTGCCATTCAAAAATAAAACAATTGAAATCGGACCATTTTCCACATTTCTGAAGCATGACGTAATGGGGGGGGGTGTTATCTCTTGTCGAAAATCAGCCGTTTTTGCTTGAACATTAAATGCCTCCAAATGGTATTTAATTAACTTCCCGGGGTGAAGGTGAGTAAATTGGCCATTTTCATGCACTTTTAACCACCCCATAAATCTTGTGTTTAGGGCCCCTGGAAGCATGAAAATCAATTTTAACATGCTAATTTTAGCTCTAACACTGATGATCCACCTACAAATGTGAACTGAGGTTCAAAAATAAAACATTTGAAAACGGACCATTTTCCACTTGCTGAAGCATGACGTAATGGGGGGGTGTTATCTCTTTTGTCGAAAATCAGCAGTTTTTGCTTGAACATTAAATGCCTCCAAATAGCATTTAATTCACTTCCCGAGCCCCTGGAAGCATGAAAATCACTTTGAACATGCTAATTTAAGCTCTAACACTGATGATCCACCTACAAATGTGAACTGACGTTCAAAAATAAAACATTTGAAAACTGACCATTTTCCACATTTCTGAAGCATGACGTAATGGGGGGTGTTATCTCTTTTGTCGAAAATCAGCCGTTTTTCTTGAACATTAAATGCCTCCAAATGGTATTTAATTAACTTCCCGGGGTGAAGAAACCCTTTTTGAGAACTCAGAGTGAGTAAATTGGCCATTTTCATGCATTTTTAACCATTCCATAAATCTTGTGTTTAGGGCCCCTGGAAGCATGAAAATCACTTTAAACATGCTAATTTTAGCTCTAACACTGATGATCCACCTACAAATGTGAACTGACGTTCAAAAATAAAACATTTGAAAACGGACCATTTTCCACATTTCTGAAGCATGACGGAATGGGGGGGTGTTATCTCTTTTGTCAAAAATCAGCCGTTTTTGCTTGAACATTAAATGCCTCCAAATGATATTTAATTAATTACTGGGGTGAAGAAACCCTTATTGAGAACTCAGAGTGAGTAAATTGGCCATTTTCATGCACTTTTAACCATTCCATAAATCTTGTGTTTAGGGCCCATGGAAGCATGAAAATCACTTTAAACATGCTAATTTTAGCTCTAACACTGATGATCCACCTACAAATGTGAACTGACGTTCAAAAATAAAACATTTGAAAACGGACCATTTTCCACATTTCTGAAGCATGACGTAATTGGGGGGTGTTATCTCTTTTGTCGAAAATCAGCCATTTTTGCTTGAACATTAAATGCCTCCAAATAGTATTTAATTCACTTCCCGAGCCCCTGGAAGCATGAAAATCACTTTAAACATGCTAATTTTAGCTCGAACACTGATGATCCACCTACAAATGTGAACTGACGTTCAAAAATAAAACATTTGAAAACGGACCATTTTCCACATTTCTGAAGCATGACGTAATGGGGGGGTGTTATCTCTTTTGTCAAAAATCTGCTGTTTTTGCTTGAACATTAAATGCATCCAAATAGTATTTAAATCACTTCCCGAGCCCCTGGAAACATGAAAATCACTTTAAACATGCTAATTTTAGCTCGAAATCTGATGATCCACCTACAAATGTGAACTGACGTTCAAAAATAAAACATTTGAAAACAGACCATTTTCCACATTTCTGAAGCAGGACGTAATGGGGGGGTGTTATCTCTTTTGTCAAAAATCAGCTGTTTTTGCTTGAACATTAAATGCCTCCAAATAGTATTTAATTCACTTCCCGAGCCCGGGGAAGCATGAAAATCACTTTAAACATGCTAATTTTAGCTCTAACACTGATGATCCACCTACAAATGTGAACTGACGTTCAAAAATAAAACATTTGAAAACGGACCATTTTCCACATTTCTGAAGCATGACGTAATGGAGGGGGTGTTATCTCTTTTGTCAAAAATCTGCTGTTTTTGCTTGAACATTAAATGCATCCAAATAGTATTTAAATCACTTCCCGAGCCCCTGGAAACATGAAAATCACTTTAAACATGCTAATTTTAGCTCGAAAACTGATGATCCACCTACAAATGTGAACTGACGTTCAAAAATAAAACATTTGAAAACAGACCATTTTCCACATTTCTGAAGCAGGACGTACTGGGGGGGTGTTATCTCTTTTGTCAAAAATCAGCTGTTTTTGCTTGAACATTAAATGCCTCCAAATAGTATTTAATTCACTTCCCGAGCCCGGGGAAGCATGAAAATCACTTTAAACATGCTAATTTTAGCTCTAACACTGATGATCCACCTACAAATGTGAACTGACGTTCAAAAATAAAACATTTGAAAACGAACCATTTTCCACATTTCTGAAGCATGACGTAATGGGGGGTGTTATCTCTTTTGTCAAAAATCTGCCATTTTTGCTTGAACATTAAATGCCTCCAAATAGTATTGAATTCACTTCCCGAGCCCCTGGAAGCATGAAAATCACTTTAAACATGCTAATTTTAGCTCTAACACTGATGATCCACCTACAAATGTGAACTTACGTTCAAAAATAAAACATTTGAAAATGGACCATTTTCCACATTTCTGAAGCATGACGTAATGGGGGGGGGTTATCTCTTTTGTCGAAAATCAGCCGTTTTTGCTTGAACATTAAATGCCTCCAAATGATATTTAATTAACTTCCCGGGGTGAAGGTGAGTAAATTGGCCATTTTCATGCACTTTTAACCATTCCATAAATCTTGTGTTTAGGGCCCCTGGAAGCATGAAAATCAATTTTAACATGCTAATTTTAGCTCTAACACTGATGATCCACCTACAAATGTGAACTGACGTTCAAAAATAAAACATTTGAAAACTGACCACTTTTTCACATTTCTGAAGCATGACGTAATGGGGGGGTGTTATCTCTTTTGTCGAAAATCAGCCGTTTTTGCTTGAACATTAAATGCCTCCAAATAGTATTTAATTCACTTCCCGAGCCCCTGGAAGCATGAAAATCACTTTAAACATGCTAATTTTAGCTCTAACACTGATGATCCACCTACAAATGTGAACTGACGTTCAAAAATAAAACATTTGAAAACAGACCATTTTCCACAGTTCTGAAGCAGTACGTAATGGGGGGTGTTATCTCTTTTGTCGAAAATCAGCTGTTTTTGCTTGAACATTAAATGCCTCCAAATGGTATTTAATTATTTACCGGGGTGAAGAAACCCTTTTTGAGAACTCAGAGTGAGTAAATTGGCCATTTTCATGCACTTTTAACCATTCCATAAATCTTGTGTTTAGGGCCCCTGGAAGCGTGAAAATCACTTTAAACATGCTAATTTTAGCTCTAACACTGATGATCCACCTACAAATGTGAACTGACGTTCAAAAATAAAACATTTGAAAACGGACCATTTTCCACATTTCTGAAGCATGACGTAATGGGGGGGTGTTATCTCTTTTGTCAAAAATCTGCTGTTTTTGCTTGAACATTAAATGCATCCAAATAGTATTTAAATCACTTCCCGAGCCCCTGGAAACATGAAAATCACTTTAAACATGCTAATTTTAGCTCGAAATCTGATGATCCACCTACAAATGTGAACTGACGTTCAAAAATAAAACATTTGAAAACAGACCATTTTCCACATTTCTGAAGCAGGACGTAATGGGGGGGTGTTATCTCTTTTGTCAAAAATCAGCTGTTTTTGCTTGAACATTAAATGCCTCCAAATAGTATTTAATTCACTTCCCGAGCCCGGGGAAGCATGAAAATCACTTTAAACATGCTAATTTTAGCTCTAACACTGATGATCCACCTACAAATGTGAACTGACGTTCAAAAATAAAACATTTGAAAACGGACCATTTTCCACATTTCTGAAGCATGACGTATTGGAGGGGGTGTTATCTCTTTTGTCAAAAATCTGCTGTTTTTGCTTGAACATTAAATGCATCCAAATAGTATTTAAATCACTTCCCGAGCCCCTGGAAACATGAAAATCACTTTAAACATGCTAATTTTAGCTCGAAAACTGATGATCCACCTACAAATGTGAACTGACGTTCAAAAATAAAACATTTGAAAACAGACCATTTTCCACATTTCTGAAGCAGGACGTAATGGGGGGGTGTTATCTCTTTTGTCAAAAATCAGCTGTTTTTGCTTGAACATTAAATGCCTCCAAATAGTATTTAATTCACTTCCCGAGCCCGGGGAAGCATGAAAATCACTTTAAACATGCTAATTTTAGCTCTAACACTGATGATCCACCTACAAATGTGAACTGACGTTCAAAAATAAAACATTTGAAAACGAACCATTTTCCACATTTCTGAAGCATGACGTAATGGGGGGTGTTATCTCTTTTGTCAAATATCTGCCGTTTTTGCTTGAACATTAAATGCCTCCAAATAGTATTGAATTCACTTCCCGAGCCCCTGGAAGCATGAAAATCACTTTAAACATGCTAATTTTAGCTCTAACACTGATGATCCACCTACAAATGTGAACTGACGTTCAAAAATAAAACATTTGAAAATGGACCATTTTCCACATTTCTAAAGCATGACGTAATGGGGGGGTTATCTCTTTTGTCGAAAATCAGCCGTTTTTGCTTGAACATTAAATGCCTCCAAATGATATTTAATTAACTTCCCGGGGTGAAGGTGAGTAAATTGGCCATTTTCATGCACTTTTAACCATTCCATAAATCTTGTTTAGGGCCCCTGGAAGCATGAAAATCAATTTTAACATGCTAATTTTATCTCTAACACTGATGATCCACCTACAAATGTGAACTGACGTTCAAAAATAAAACATTTGAAAACTGACCACTTTTTCACATTTCTGAAGCATGACGTAATGGGGGGGTGTTATCTCTTTTGTCAAAAATCTGCCGTTTTTGCTTGAACATTAAATGCCTCTAAATAGTATTTAATTCACTTCCCGAGCCCCTGGAAGCATGAAAATCACTTTAAACATGCTAATTTTAGCTCTAACACTGATGATCCACCTACAAATGTGAACTGACGTTCAAAAATAAAACATTTGAAAACAGACCATTTTCCACATTTCTGAAGCATGACGTAATGGGGGGGTGTTATCTCTTTTGTCGAAAATCAGCCGTTTTTGCTTGAACATTAAATGCCTCCAAATAGTATTTAATTCACTTCCCGAGCCCCTGGAAGCATGAAAATCACTTTAAACATGCTAATTTAAGCTCTAACACTGATGATCCACCTACAAATGTGAACTGACGTTAAAAAATAAAACATTTGAAAACGGACCATTTTCCACATTTCTGAAGCATGACGTAATGGGGGGTGTTATCTCTTTTAGTCGAAAATCAGCCGTTTTTGCTTGAACATTAAATGCCTCCAAATGGTATTTAATTAACTTCCCGGGGTGAAGAAACCCTTTTTGAGAACTCAGAGTGAGTAAATTGGCCATTTTCATGCATTTTTAACCATTCCATAAATCTTGTGTTTAGGGCCCCTGGAAGCATGAAAATCACTTTAAACATGCTAATTTTAGCTCTAACACTGATGATCCACCTACAAATGTGAACTGCCATTCAAAAATAAAACAATTGAAATCGGACCATTTTCCACATTTCTGAAGCATGACGTAATGGGGGGGGGTGTTATCTCTTGTCGAAAATCAGCCGTTTTTGCTTGAACATTAAATGCCTCCAAATGGTATTTAATTAACTTCCCGGGGTGAAGGTGAGTAAATTGGCCATTTTCATGCACTTTTAACCACCCCATAAATCTTGTGTTTAGGGCCCCTGGAAGCATGAAAATCAATTTTAACATGCTAATTTTAGCTCTAACACTGATGATCCACCTACAAATGTGAACTGAGGTTCAAAAATAAAACATTTGAAAACGGACCATTTTCCACTTGCTGAAGCATGACGTAATGGGGGGTGTTATCTCTTTTGTCGAAAATCAGCAGTTTTTGCTTGAACATTAAATGCCTCCAAATAGCATTTAATTCACTTCCCGAGCCCCTGGAAGCATGAAAATCACTTTGAACATGCTAATTTAAGCTCTAACACTGATGATCCACCTACAAATGTGAACTGACGTTCAAAAATAAAACATTTGAAAACTGACCATTTTCCACATTTCTGAAGCATGACGTAATGGGGGGTGTTATCTCTTTTGTCGAAAATCAGCCGTTTTTCTTGAACATTAAATGCCTCCAAATGGTATTTAATTAACTTCCCGGGGTGAAGAAACCCTTTTTGAGAACTCAGAGTGAGTAAATTGGCCATTTTCATGCATTTTTAACCATTCCATAAATCTTGTGTTTAGGGCCCCTGGAAGCATGAAAATCACTTTAAACATGCTAATTTTAGCTCTAACACTGATGATCCACCTACAAATGTGAACTGACGTTCAAAAATAAAACATTTGAAAACGGACCATTTTCCACATTTCTGAAGCATGACGGAATGGGGGGGTGTTATCTCTTTTGTCAAAAATCAGCCGTTTTTGCTTGAACATTAAATGCCTCCAAATGATATTTAATTAATTACTGGGGTGAAGAAACCCTTATTGAGAACTCAGAGTGAGTAAATTGGCCATTTTCATGCACTTTTAACCATTCCATAAATCTTGTGTTTAGGGCCCATGGAAGCATGAAAATCACTTTAAACATGCTAATTTTAGCTCTAACACTGATGATCCACCTACAAATGTGAACTGACGTTCAAAAATAAAACATTTGAAAACGGACCATTTTCCACATTTCTGAAGCATGACGTAATTGGGGGGTGTTATCTCTTTTGTCGAAAATCAGCCATTTTTGCTTGAACATTAAATGCCTCCAAATAGTATTTAATTCACTTCCCGAGCCCCTGGAAGCATGAAAATCACTTTAAACATGCTAATTTTAGCTCGAACACTGATGATCCACCTACAAATGTGAACTGACGTTCAAAAATAAAACATTTGAAAACGGACCATTTTCCACATTTCTGAAGCATGACGTAATGGGGGGGTGTTATCTCTTTTGTCAAAAATCTGCTGTTTTTGCTTGAACATTAAATGCATCCAAATAGTATTTAAATCACTTCCCGAGCCCCTGGAAACATGAAAATCACTTTAAACATGCTAATTTTAGCTCGAAATCTGATGATCCACCTACAAATGTGAACTGACGTTCAAAAATAAAACATTTGAAAACAGACCATTTTCCACATTTCTGAAGCAGGACGTAATGGGGGGGTGTTATCTCTTTTGTCAAAAATCAGCTGTTTTTGCTTGAACATTAAATGCCTCCAAATAGTATTTAATTCACTTCCCGAGCCCGGGGAAGCATGAAAATCACTTTAAACATGCTAATTTTAGCTCTAACACTGATGATCCACCTACAAATGTGAACTGACGTTCAAAAATAAAACATTTGAAAACGGACCATTTTCCACATTTCTGAAGCATGACGTAATGGAGGGGGTGTTATCTCTTTTGTCAAAAATCTGCTGTTTTTGCTTGAACATTAAATGCATCCAAATAGTATTTAAATCACTTCCCGAGCCCCTGGAAACATGAAAATCACTTTAAACATGCTAATTTTAGCTCGAAAACTGATGATCCACCTACAAATGTGAACTGACGTTCAAAAATAAAACATTTGAAAACAGACCATTTTCCACATTTCTGAAGCAGGACGTACTGGGGGGGTGTTATCTCTTTTGTCAAAAATCAGCTGTTTTTGCTTGAACATTAAATGCCTCCAAATAGTATTTAATTCACTTCCCGAGCCCGGGGAAGCATGAAAATCACTTTAAACATGCTAATTTTAGCTCTAACACTGATGATCCACCTACAAATGTGAACTGACGTTCAAAAATAAAACATTTGAAAATGAACCATTTTCCACATTTCTGAAGCATGACGTAATGGGGGGTGTTATCTCTTTTGTCAAAAATCTGCCGTTTTTGCTTGAACATTAAATGCCTCCAAATAGTATTGAATTCACTTCCCGAGCCCCTGGAAGCATGAAAATCACTTTAAACATGCTAATTTTAGCTCTAACACTGATGATCCACCTACAAATGTGAACTTACGTTCAAAAATAAAACATTTGAAAATGGACCATTTTCCACATTTCTGAAGCATGACGTAATGGGGGGGGGTTATCTCTTTTGTCGAAAATCAGCCGTTTTTGCTTGAACATTAAATGCCTCCAAATGATATTTAATTAACTTCCCGGGGTGAAGGTGAGTAAATTGGCCATTTTCATGCACTTTTAACCATTCCATAAATCTTGTGTTTAGGGCCCCTGGAAGCATGAAAATCAATTTTAACATGCTAATTTTAGCTCTAACACTGATGATCCACCTACAAATGTGAACTGACGTTCAAAAATAAAACATTTGAAAACTGACCACTTTTTCACATTTCTGAAGCATGACGTAATGGGGGGGTGTTATCTCTTTTGTCGAAAATCAGCCGTTTTTGCTTGAACATTAAATGCCTCCAAATAGTATTTAATTCACTTCCCGAGCCCCTGGAAGCATGAAAATCACTTTAAACATGCTAATTTTAGCTCTAACACTGATGATCCACCTACAAATGTGAACTGACGTTCAAAAATAAAACATTTGAAAACAGACCATTTTCCACAGTTCTGAAGCAGTACGTAATGGGGGGGTGTTATCTCTTTTGTCGAAAATCAGCTGTTTTTGCTTGAACATTAAATGCCTCCAAATGGTATTTAATTAATTACCGGGGTGAAGAAACCCTTTTTGAGAACTCAGAGTGAGTAAATTGGCCATTTTCATGCACTTTTAACCATTCCATAAATCTTGTGTTTAGGGCCCCTGGAAGCGTGAAAATCACTTTAAACATGCTAATTTTAGCTCTAACACTGATGATCCACCTACAAATGTGAACTGACGTTCAAAAATAAAACATTTGAAAACGGACCATTTTCCACATTTCTGAAGCATGACGTAATGGGGGGGTGTTATCTCTTTTGTCAAAAATCTGCTGTTTTTGCTTGAACATTAAATGCATCCAAATAGTATTTAAATCACTTCCCGAGCCCCTGGAAACATGAAAATCACTTTAAACATGCTAATTTTAGCTCGAAATCTGATGATCCACCTACAAATGTGAACTGACGTTCAAAAATAAAACATTTGAAAACAGACCATTTTCCACATTTCTGAAGCAGGACGTAATGGGGGGGTGTTATCTCTTTTGTCAAAAATCAGCTGTTTTTGCTTGAACATTAAATGCCTCCAAATAGTATTTAATTCACTTCCCGAGCCCGGGGAAGCATGAAAATCACTTTAAACATGCTAATTTTAGCTCTAACACTGATGATCCACCTACAAATGTGAACTGACGTTCAAAAATAAAACATTTGAAAACGGACCATTTTCCACATTTCTGAAGCATGACGTATTGGAGGGGGTGTTATCTCTTTTGTCAAAAATCTGCTGTTTTTGCTTGAACATTAAATGCATCCAAATAGTATTTAAATCACTTCCCGAGCCCCTGGAAACATGAAAATCACTTTAAACATGCTAATTTTAGCTCGAAAACTGATGATCCACCTACAAATGTGAACTGACGTTCAAAAATAAAACATTTGAAAACAGACCATTTTCCACATTTCTGAAGCAGGACGTAATGGGGGGGTGTTATCTCTTTTGTCAAAAATCAGCTGTTTTTGCTTGAACATTAAATGCCTCCAAATAGTATTTAATTCACTTCCCGAGCCCGGGGAAGCATGAAAATCACTTTAAACATGCTAATTTTAGCTCTAACACTGATGATCCACCTACAAATGTGAACTGACGTTCAAAAATAAAACATTTGAAAACGAACCATTTTCCACATTTCTGAAGCATGACGTAATGGGGGGTGTTATCTCTTTTGTCAAATATCTGCCGTTTTTGCTTGAACATTAAATGCCTCCAAATAGTATTGAATTCACTTCCCGAGCCCCTGGAAGCATGAAAATCACTTTAAACATGCTAATTTTAGCTCTAACACTGATGATCCACCTACAAATGTGAACTGACGTTCAAAAATAAAACATTTGAAAATGGACCATTTTCCACATTTCTGAAGCATGACGTAATGGGGGGGGGTTATCTCTTTTGTCGAAAATCAGCCGTTTTTGCTTGAACATTAAATGCCTCCAAATGATATTTAATTAACTTCCCGGGGTGAAGGTGAGTAAATTGGCCATTTTCATGCACTTTTAACCATTCCATAAATCTTGTTTAGGGCCCCTGGAAGCATGAAAATCAATTTTAACATGCTAATTTTATCTCTAACACTGATGATCCACCTACAAATGTGAACTGACGTTCAAAAATAAAACATTTGAAAACTGACCACTTTTTCACATTTCTGAAGCATGACGTAATGGGGGGGTGTTATCTCTTTTGTCAAAAATCTGCCGTTTTTGCTTGAACATTAAATGCCTCTAAATAGTATTTAATTCACTTCCCGAGCCCCTGGAAGCATGAAAATCACTTTAAACATGCTAATTTTAGCTCTAACACTGATGATCCACCTACAAATGTGAACTGACGTTCAAAAATAAAACATTTGAAAACAGACCATTTTCCACATTTCTGAAGCATGACGTAATGGGGGGGTGTTATCTCTTTTGTCGAAAATCAGCCGTTTTTGCTTGAACATTAAATGCCTCCAAATAGTATTTAATTCACTTCCCGAGCCCCTGGAAGCATGAAAATCACTTTAAACATGCTAATTTAAGCTCTAACACTGATGATCCACCTACAAATGTGAACTGACGTTAAAAAATAAAACATTTGAAAACGGACCATTTTCCACATTTCTGAAGCATGACGTAATGGGGGGTGTTATCTCTTTTAGTCAAAAATCAGCCGTTTTTGCTTGAACATTAAATGCCTCCAAATGGTATTTAATTAACTTCCCGGGGTGAAGGTGAGTAAATTGGCCATTTTCATGCACTTTTAACCACCCCATAAATCTTGTGTTAAGGGCCCCTGGAAGCATGAAAATCAATTTTAACATGCTAATTTTAGCTCTAACACTGATGATCCACCTACAAATGTGAACTGAGGTTCAAAAATAAAACATTTGAAAACGGACCATTTTCCACTTGCTGAAGCATGACGTAATGGGGGGGTGTTATCTCTTTTGTCGAAAATCAGCAGTTTTTGCTTGAACATTAAATGCCTCCAAATAGCATTTAATTCACTTCCCGAGCCCCTGGAAGCATGAAAATCACTTTGAACATGCTAATTTAAGCTCTAACACTGATGATCCACCTACAAATGTGAACTGACGTTCAAAAATAAAACATTTGAAAACTGACCATTTTCCACATTTCTGAAGCATGACGTAATGGGGGGTGTTATCTCTTTTGTCGAAAATCAGCCGTTTTTCTTGAACATTAAATGCCTCCAAATGGTATTTAATTAACTTCCCGGGGTGAAGAAACCCTTTTTGAGAACTCAGAGTGAGTAAATTGGCCATTTTCATGCATTTTTAACCATTCCATAAATCTTGTGTTTAGGGCCCCTGGAAGCATGAAAATCACTTTAAACATGCTAATTTTAGCTCTAACACTGATGATCCACCTACAAATGTGAACTGACGTTCAAAAATAAAACATTTGAAAACGGACCATTTTCCACATTTCTGAAGCATGACGGAATGGGGGGGTGTTATCTCTTTTGTCAAAAATCAGCCGTTTTTGCTTGAACATTAAATGCCTCCAAATGATATTTAATTAATTACTGGGGTGAAGAAACCCTTATTGAGAACTCAGAGTGAGTAAATTGGCCATTTTCATGCACTTTTAACCATTCCATAAATCTTGTGTTTAGGGCCCATGGAAGCATGAAAATCACTTTAAACATGCTAATTTTAGCTCTAACACTGATGATCCACCTACAAATGTGAACTGACGTTCAAAAATAAAACATTTGAAAACGGACCATTTTCCACATTTCTGAAGCATGACGTAATTGGGGGGTGTTATCTCTTTTGTCGAAAATCAGCCATTTTTGCTTGAACATTAAATGCCTCCAAATAGTATTTAATTCACTTCCCGAGCCCCTGGAAGCATGAAAATCACTTTAAACATGCTAATTTTAGCTCGAACACTGATGATCCACCTACAAATGTGAACTGACGTTCAAAAATAAAACATTTGAAAACGGACCATTTCCCACATTTCTGAAGCATGACGTAATGGGGGGGTGTTATCTCTTTTGTCAAAAATCTGCTGTTTTTGCTTGAACATTAAATGCATCCAAATAGTATTTAAATCACTTCCCGAGCCCCTGGAAACATGAAAATCACTTTAAACATGCTAATTTTAGCTCGAAATCTGATGATCCACCTACAAATGTGAACTGACGTTCAAAAATAAAACATTTGAAAACAGACCATTTTCCACATTTCTGAAGCAGGACGTAATGGGGGGGTGTTATCTCTTTTGTCAAAAATCAGCTGTTTTTGCTTGAACATTAAATGCCTCCAAATAGTATTTAATTCACTTCCCGAGCCCGGGGAAGCATGAAAATCACTTTAAACATGCTAATTTTAGCTCTAACACTGATGATCCACCTACAAATGTGAACTGACGTTCAAAAATAAAACATTTGAAAACGGACCATTTTCCACATTTCTGAAGCATGACGTAATGGAGGGGGTGTTATCTCTTTTGTCAAAAATCTGCTGTTTTTGCTTGAACATTAAATGCATCCAAATAGTATTTAAATCACTTCCCGAGCCCCTGGAAACATGAAAATCACTTTAAACATGCTAATTTTAGCTCGAAAACTGATGATCCACCTACAAATGTGAACTGACGTTCAAAAATAAAACATTTGAAAACAGACCATTTTCCACATTTCTGAAGCAGGACGTACTGGGGGGGTGTTATCTCTTTTGTCAAAAATCAGCTGTTTTTGCTTGAACATTAAATGCCTCCAAATAGTATTTAATTCACTTCCCGAGCCCGGGGAAGCATGAAAATCACTTTAAACATGCTAATTTTAGCTCTAACACTGATGATCCACCTACAAATGTGAACTGACGTTCAAAAATAAAACATTTGAAAACGAACCATTTTCCACATTTCTGAGTCATGACGTAATGGGGGGTGTTATCTCTTTTGTCAAAAATCTGCCGTTTTTGCTTGAACATTAAATGCCTCCAAATAGTATTGAATTCACTTCCCGAGCCCCTGGAAGCATGAAAATCACTTTAAACATGCTAATTTTAGCTCTAACACTGATGATCCACCTACAAATGTGAACTTACGTTCAAAAATAAAACATTTGAAAATGGACCATTTTCCACATTTCTGAAGCATGACGTAATGGGGGGGGGTTATCTCTTTTGTCGAAAATCAGCCGTTTTTGCTTGAACATTAAATGCCTCCAAATGATATTTAATTAACTTCCCGGGGTGAAGGTGAGTAAATTGGCCATTTTCATGCACTTTTAACCATTCCATAAATCTTGTGTTTAGGGCCCCTGGAAGCATGAAAATCAATTTTAACATGCTAATTTTAGCTCTAACACTGATGATCCACCTACAAATGTGAACTGACGTTCAAAAATAAAACATTTGAAAACTGACCACTTTTTCACATTTCTGAAGCATGACGTAATGGGGGGGTGTTATCTCTTTTGTCGAAAATCAGCCGTTTTTGCTTGAACATTAAATGCCTCCAAATAGTATTTAATTCACTTCCCGAGCCCCTGGAAGCATGAAAATCACTTTAAACATGCTAATTTTAGCTCTAACACTGATGATCCACCTACAAATGTGAACTGACGTTCAAAAATAAAACATTTGAAAACAGACCATTTTCCACATTTCTGAAGCATGACGTAATGGGGGGGTGTTATCTCTTTTGTCGAAAATCAGCCGTTTTTGCTTGAACATTAAATGCCTCCAAATAGTATTTAATTCACTTCCCGAGCCCCTGGAAGCATGAAAATCACTTTAAACATGCTAATTTAAGCTCTAACACTGATGATCCACCTACAAATGTGAACTGACGTTAAAAAATAAAACATTTGAAAACGGACCATTTTCCACATTTCTGAAGCATGACGTAATGGGGGGTGTTATCTCTTTTAGTCGAAAATCAGCCGTTTTTGCTTGAACATTAAATGCCTCCAAATGGTATTTAATTAACTTCCCGGGGTGAAGAAACCCTTTTTGAGAACTCAGAGTGAGTAAATTGGCCATTTTCATGCATTTTTAACCATTCCATAAATCTTGTGTTTAGGGCCCCTGGAAGCATGAAAATCACTTTAAACATGCTAATTTTAGCTCTAACACTGATGATCCACCTACAAATGTGAACTGCCATTCAAAAATAAAACAATTGAAATCGGACCATTTTCCACATTTCTGAAGCATGACGTAATGGGGGGTGTTATCTCTTTTGTCGAAAATCAGCCGTTTTTGCTTGAACATTAAATGCCTCCAAATGGTATTTAATTAACTTCCCGGGGTGAAGAAACCCTTTTTGAGAACTCAGAGTGAGTAAATTGGCCATTTTCATGCATTTTTAACCATTCCATAAATCTTGTGTTTAGGGCCCCTGGAAGCATGAAAATCACTTTAAACATGCTAATTTTAGCTCTAACACTGATGATCCACCTACAAATGTGAACTGACGTTCAAAAATAAAACATTTGAAAACGAACTATTTTCCACATTTCTGAAGCATGACGTAATGGGGGGTGTTATCTCTTTTGTCGAAAATCAGCCGTTTTTGCTTGAACATTAAATGCCTCCAAATAGTATTTAATTCACTTCCCGAGCCCCTGGAAGCATGAAAATCACTTTAAACATGCTAATTTTAGCTCTAACACTGATGATCCACCTACAAATGTGAACTGCCATTCAAAAATAAAACAATTGAAATCGGACCATTTTCCACATTTCTGAAGCATGACGTAATGGGGGGGGTGTTATCTCTTTTGTCGAAAATCAGCCGTTTTTGCTTGAACATTAAATGCCTCCAAATGGTATTTAATTAACTTCCCGGGGTGAAGGTGAGTAAATTGGCCATTTTCATGCACTTTTAACCACCCCATAAATCTTGTGTTTAGGGCCCCTGGAAGCATGAAAATCAATTTTAACATGCTAATTTTAGCTCTAACACTGATGATCCACCTACAAATGTGAACTGACGTTCAAAAATAAACATTTGAAAACTGACCATTTTCCACATTTCTGAAGCAGGACGTAATGGGGGGGTGTTATCTCTTTTGTCGAAAATCAGCCGTTTTTCTTGAACATTAAATGCCTCCAAATGGTATTTAATTAACTTCCCGGGGTCTAGAAACCCTTTTTGAGAACTCAGAGTGAGTAAATTGCCCATTTTCATGCATTTTTAACCATTCCATAAATCTTGTGTTTAGGGCCCCTGGAAGCATGAAAATCACTTTAAACATGCTAATTTTAGCTCTAACACTGAAGATCCACCTACAAATGTGAACTGACGTTCAAAAATAAACATTTGAAAACTGACCATTTTCCACATTTCTGAAGCATGACGGAATGGGGGGGTGTTATCTCTTTTGTCGAAAATCAGCCGTTTTTGCTTGAACATTAAATGCCTCCAAATGATATTTAATTAATTACCGGGGTGAAGAAACCCTTTTTGAGAACTCATAGTGAGTAAATTGGCCATTTTCATGCACTTTTAACCATTCCATAAATCTTGTGTTTAGGGCACATGGAAGCATGAAAATCACTTAAAACATGCTAATTTTAGCTCTAACACTGATGATCCACCTACAAATGTGAACTGACGTTCAAAAATAAAACATTTGAAAACGGACCATTTTCCACATTTCTGAAGCATGACTTAATTGGGGGGTGTTATCTCTTTTGTCGAAAATCAGCCGTTTTTGCTTGAACATTAAATGCCTCCAAATAGTATTTAATTCACTTCCCGAGCCCCTGGAAGCATGAAAATCACTTTAAACATGCTAATTTTAGCTCTAACACTGATGATCCACCTACAAATGTGAACTGATGTTCAAAAATAAAACATTTGAAAACAGACCATTTTCCACATTTCTGAAGCAGGACGTAATGGGGGGGTGTTATCTCTTTTGTCGAAAATCAGCCGTTTTTGCTTGAACATTAAATGCCTCCAAATGGTATTTAATTAATTACCGGGGTGAAGAAACCCTTTTTGAGAACTCAGAGTGAGTAAATTGGCCATTTTCATGCACTTTTAACCATTCCATAAATCTTGTGTTTAGGGCCCCTGGAAGCGTGAAAATCACTTTACACATGCTAATTTTAGCTCTAACACTGATGATCCACCTACAAATGTGAACTGACGTTCAAAAATAAAACATTTGAAAACGGACCATTTTCCACATTTCTGAAGCATGACGTAATGGGGGGGTGTTATCTCTTTTGTCAAAAATCTGCTGTTTTTGCTTGAACATTAAATGCCTCCAAATAGTATTTAAATAACTTCCCGAGCCCCTGGAAACATGAAAATCACTTTAAACATGCTAATTTTAGCTCGAAAACTGATGATCCACCTACAAAAGTGAACTGACGTTCAAAAATAAAACATTTGAAAACAGACCATTTTCCACATTTCTGAAGCAGGACGTAATGGGGGGGTGTTAACTCTTTTGTCAAAAATCAGCTGTTTTTGCTTGAACATTAAATGCCTCCAAATAGTATTTAATTCACTTCCCGAGCCCGGGGAAGCATGAAAATCACTTTAAACATGCTAATTTTAGCTCTAACACTGATGATCCACCTACAAATGTGAACTGACGTTCAAAAATAAAACATTTGAAAACGGACCATTTTCCACATTTCTGAAGCATGACGTGATGGGGGGTGTTATCTCTTTTGTCGAAAATCAGCCGTTTTTGCTTGAACATTAAATGCCTCCAAATGGTATTTAATTAATTACCGGGGTGAAGAAACCCTTTTTGAGAACTCAGAGTGAGTAAATTGGCCATTTTCATGCACTTTTAACCATTCCATAAATCTTGTGTTTAGGGCCCCTGGAAGCATGAAAATCACTTTAAACATGCTAATTTTAGCTCTAACACTGATGATCCACCTACAAATGTGAACTGACGTTCAAAAATAAAACATTTGAAAACAGACCATTTTCCACATTTCTGAAGCATGACGTAATGGGGGGGTGTTATCTCTTTTGTCAAAAATCAGCTGTTTTTGCTTGAACATTAACTGCCTCCAAATAGTATTTAATTCACTTCCCGAGCCCCGGGAAGCATGAAAATCACTTTAAACATGCTAATTTTAGCTCTAACACTTATGATCCACCTACAAATGTGAACTGACGTTCAAAAATAAAACATTTGAAAACGAACCATTTTCCACATTTCTGAAGCATGACGTAATGGGGGGTGTTATCTCTTTTGTCGAAAATCAGCCGTTTTTGCTTGAACATTAAATGCCTCCAAATAGTATTTAATTCACTTCCCGAGCCCCTGGAAGCATGAAAATCACTTTAAACATGCTAATTTTAGCTCTAACACTGATGATCCACCTACAAATGTGAACTGACGTTCAAAAATAAAACATTTGAAAATGGACCATTTTCCACATTTCTGAAGCATGACGTAATGTGGGGGTGTTATCTCTTTTGTCGAAAATCAGCCGTTTTTGCTTGAACATTAAATGCCTCCAAATGGTATTTAATTAATTACCGGGGTGAAGAAACCCTTTTTGAGAACTCAGAGTGAGTAAATTGGCCATTTTCATGCACTTTTAACCATTCCATAAATCTTGTGTTTAGGGCCCATGGAAGCATGAAAATCAATTTAAACATGCTAATTTTAGCTCTAACACTGATGATCCACCTACAAATGTGAACTGACGTTCAAAAATAAAACATTTGAAAACAGACCATTTTCCACATTTCTGAAGCATGACGTAATGGGGGGTGTTATCTCTTTTGTCAAAAATCTGCCGTTTTTGCTTGAACATTAAATGCCTCCAAATAGTATTGAATTCACTTCCCGAGCCCCTGGAAGCATGAAAATCACTTTAAACATGCTAATTTTAGCTCTAATACTGATGATCCACCTACAAATGTGAACTGACGTTCAAAAATAAAACATTTGAAAACTGACCACTTTTTCACATTTCTGAAGCATGACGTAATGGGGGGGGTGTTATCTCTTTTGTCAAAAATCTGCCGTTTTTGCTTGAACATTAAATGCCTCCAAATAGTATTTAATTCACTTCCCGAGCCCCTGGAAGCATGAAAATCACTTTAAACATGCTAATTTTAGCTCTAACACTGATGATCCACCTACAAATGTGAACTGACGTTCAAAAATAAAACATTTGAAAACAGACCATTTTCCACATTTCTGAAACTGGACGTAATGGGGGGGGGTGTTATCTCTTTTGTCGAAAATCAGCCGTTTTTGCTTGAACATTAAATGCCTCCAAATGGTATTTAGTTAATTACCGGGGTGAAGAAACCCTTTTTGAGAACTCAGAGTGAGTAAATTGGCCATTTTCATGCACTTTTAACCATTCCATAAATCTTGTGTTTAGGGCCCCTGGAAGCGTGAAAATCACTTTAAACATGCTAATTTTAGCTCTAACACTGATGATCCGCCTACAAATGTGAACTGACGTTCAAAAATAAAACATTTGAAAACGGACCATTTTCCACATTTCTGAAGCATGACGTAATGGGGGGGTGTTATCTCTTTTGTCAAAAATCTGCTGTTTTTGCTTGAACATTAAATGCCTCCAAATAGTATTTAAATCACTTCCCGAGCCCCTGGAAACATGAAAATCACTTTAAACATGCTAATTTTAGCTCAAAAACTGATGATCCACCTACAAATGTGAACTGACGTTCAAAAATAAAACATTTGAAAACAGACCATTTTCCACATTTCTGAAGCAGAACGTAATGGGGGGGGGTGTTATCTCTTTTGTCAAAAATCAGCTGTTTTTGCTTGAACATTAAATGCCTCCAAATAGTATTTAATTCACTTCCCGAGCCCGGGGAAGCATGAAAATCACTTTAAACATGCTAATTTTAGCTCTAACACTGATGATCCACCTACAAATGTGAACTGACGTTCAAAAATAAAACATTTGAAAACGGACCATTTTCCACATTTCTGAAGCATGACGTAATGGGGGGTGTTATCTCTTTTGTCGAAAATCTGCCGTTTTTGCTTGAGCATTAAATGCCTCCAAATAGTATTTAATTCACTTCCCGAGCCCCTGGAAGCATGAAAATCACTTTAAACATGCTAATTTTAGCTCTAACACTGATGATCCACCTACAAATGTGAACTGACGTTCAAAAATAAAACATTTGAAAATGGACCATTTTCCACATTTCTGAAGCATGACGTAATGGGGGGGGGGTGTTATCTCTTTTGTCGAAAATCAGCCGTTTTTGCTTGAACATTAAATGCCTCCAAATGGTATTTAATTAACTTCCCGGGGTGAAGGTGAGTAAATTGGCCATTTTCATGCATTTTTAACCATTCCATAAATCTTGTGTTTAGGGCCCCTGGAAGCATGAAAATCAATTTAAACATGCTAATTTTAGCTCTAACACTGATGATCCACCTACAAATGTGAACTGCCATTCAAAAATAAAACAATTGAAATCGGACCATTTTCCACATTTCTGAAGCATGACGTAATGAGGGGGTGTTATCTCTTTTGTCAAAAATCAGCTGTTTTTGCTTGAACATTAAATGCCTCCAAATAGTATTTAATTCACTTCCTGAGCCCCTGGAAGCATGAAAATCACTTTAAACATGCTAATTTTAGCTCTAACACTGATGATCCACCTACAAATGTGAACTGACGTTCAAAAATAAAACATTTGAAAACAGACCATTTTCCACATTTCTGAAGCAGGACGAAATGGGGGGGTGTTATCTCTTTTGTCAAAAATCAGCTGTTTTCGCTTGAACATTAAATGCCTCCAAATAGTATTTAATTCACTTCCCGAGCCCCTGGAAGCATGAAAATCACTTTAAACATGCTAATTTTAGCTCTAACACTGATGATCCACCTACAAATGTGAACTGACGTTCAAAAATAAAACATTTGAAAACTGACCATTTTCCACATTTCTGAAGCATGACGGAATGGGGGGGTGTTATCTCTTTTGTCGAAAATCAGAAGTTTTTGCTTGCACATTAAATGCCTCCAAATGGTATTTAATTAATTACCGGGGTGAAGAAACCCTTTTTGAGAACTCAGAGTGAGTAAATTGGCCATTTTCATGCACTTTTAACCATTCCATAAATCTTGTGTTTAGGGCCCATGGAAGCATGAAAATCAATTTAAACATGCTAATTTTAGCTCTAACACTGATGATCCACCTACAAATGTGAACTGACGTTCAAAAATAAAACATTTGAAAACAGACCATTTTCCACATTTCTGAAGCATGACGTAATGGGGGGGTGTTATCTCTTTTGTCAAAAATCAGCTGTTTTTGCTTGAACATTAAATGCCTCCAAATAGTATTTAATTCACTTCCCGAGCCCCGGGAAGCATGAAAATCACTTTAAACATGCTAATTTTAGCTCTAACACTGATGATCCACCTACAAATGTGAACTGACGTTCAAAAATAAAACATTTGAAAACGAACCATTTTCCACATTTCTGAAGCATGGCGTAATGGGGGGTGTTATCTCTTTTGTCGAAAATCAGCCGTTTTTGCTTGAACATTAAATGCCTCCAAATAGTATTTAATTCACTTCCCAAGCCCCTGGAAGCATGAAAATCACTTTAAACATGCTAATTTTAGCTCTAACACTGATGATCCACCTACAAATGTGAACTGACGTTCAAAAATAAAACATTTGAAAATGGACCATTTTCCACATTTCTGAAGCATGACGTAATGTGGGGGTGTTATCTCTTTTGTCGAAAATCAGCCGTTTTTGCTTGAACATTAAATGCCTCCAAATGGTATTTAATTAATTACCGGGGTGAAGAAACCCTTTTTGAGAACTCAGAGTGAGTAAATTGGCCATTTTCATGCACTTTTAACCATTCCATAAATCTTGTGTTTAGGGCCCATGGAAGCATGAAAATCAATTTAAACATGCTAATTTTAGCTCTAACACTGATGATCCACCTACAAATGTGAACTGACGTTCAAAAATAAAACATTTGAAAACAGACCATTTTCCACATTTCTGAAGCATGACGTAATGGGGGGTGTTATCTCTTTTGTCAAAAATCTGCCGTTTTTGCTTGAACATTAAATGCCTCCAAATAGTATTGAATTCACTTCCCGAGCCCCTGGAAGCATGAAAATCACTTTAAACATGCTAATTTTAGCTCTAATACTGATGATCCACCTACAAATGTGAACTGACGTTCAAAAATAAAACATTTGAAAACTGACCACTTTTTCACATTTCTGAAGCATGACGTAATGGGGGGGTGTTATCTCTTTTGTCAAAAATCTGCCGTTTTTGCTTGAACATTAAATGCCTCCAAATAGTATTTAATTCACTTCCCGAGCCCCTGGAAGCATGAAAATCACTTTAAACATGCTAATTTTAGCTCTAACACTGATGATCCACCTACAAATGTGAACTGACGTTCAAAAATAAAACATTTGAAAACAGACCATTTTCCACATTTCTGAAGCATGACGTAATGGGGGGGTGTTATCTCTTTTGTCGAAAATCAGCCGTTTTTGCTTGAACATTAAATGCCTCCAAATAGTATTTAATTCACTTCCCGAGCCCCTGGAAGCATGAAAATCACTTTAAACATGCTAATTTAAGCTCTAACACGATGATCCACCTACAAATGTGAACTGACGTTAAAAAACTAAAACATTTGAAAACGGACCATTTTCCACATTTCTGAAGCATGACGTAATGGGGGTGTTATCTCTTTTGTCGAAAATCAGCCGTTTTTCTTGAACATTAAATGCCTCCAAATGGTATTTAATTAACTTCCCGGGGTGAAGAAACCCTTTTTGAGAACTCAGAGTGAGTAAATTGGCCATTTTCATGCACTTTTAACCATTCCATAAATCTTGTGTTTAGGGCCCATGGAAGCATGAAAATCACTTTAAACATGCTAATTTTAGCTCTAACACTGATGATCCACCTACAAATGTGAACTGACGTTCAAAAATAAAACATTTGAAAACGGACCATTTTCCACATTTCTGAAGCATGACTTCATTGGGTGGTGTTATCTCTTTTGTCGAAAATCAGCCGTTTTTGCTTGAACATTAAATGCCTCCAAATAGTATTTAATTCACTTCCCGAGCCCCTGGAAGCATGAAAATCACTTTAAACATGCTAATTTTAGCTCTAACACTGATGATCCACCTACAAATGTGAACTGACGTTCAAAAATAAAACATTTGAAAACAGACCATTTTCCACATTTCTGAAGCAGGACGTAATGGGGGGGTGTTATCTCTTTTGTCAAAAATCAGCTGTTTTCGCTTGAACATTAAATGCCTCCAAATAGTATTTAATTCACTTCCCGAGCCCCTGGAAGCATGAAAATCACTTTAAACATGCTAATTTTAGCTCTAACACTGATGATCCACCTACAAATGTGAACTGACGTTCAAAAATAAAACATTTGAAAACTGACCATTTTCCACATTTCTGAAGCATGACGGAATGGGGGGGTGTTATCTCTTTTGTCGAAAATCAGCAGTTTTTGCTTGCACATTAAATGCCTCCAAATGGTATTTAATTAATTACCGGGGTGAAGAAACCCTTTTTGAGAACTCAGAGTGAGTAAATTGGCCATTTTCATGCACTTTTAACCATTCCATAAATCTTGTGTTTAGGGCCCATGGAAGCATGAAAATCAATTTAAACATGCTAATTTTAGCTCTAACACTGATGATCCACCTACAAATGTGAACTGACGTTCAAAAATAAAACATTTGAAAACAGACCATTTTCCACATTTCTGAAGCATGACGTAATGGGGGGTGTTATCTCTTTTGTCAAAAATCAG
Source organism: Lissotriton vulgaris (assembly GCF_964263255.1). Taxonomy (NCBI): domain Eukaryota; kingdom Metazoa; phylum Chordata; class Amphibia; order Caudata; family Salamandridae; genus Lissotriton; species Lissotriton vulgaris. The sequence continues at coordinate 314,498,482 of NC_141698.1, forward strand.
CTGTTTTTGCTTGAACATTAAATGCCTCCAAATAGTATTTAATTCACTTCCCGAGCCCCGGGAAGCATGAAAATCACTTTAAACATGCTAATTTTAGCTCTAACACTGATGATCCACCTACAAATGTGAACTGACGTTCAAAAATAAAACATTTGAAAACAAACCATTTTCCACATTTCTGAAGCATGGCGTAATGGGGGGTGTTATCTCTTTTGTCGAAAATCAGCCGTTTTTGCTTGAACATTAAATGCCTCCAAATAGTATTTAATTCACTTCCCGAGCCCCTGGAAGCATGAAAATCACTTTAAACATGCTAATTTTAGCTCTAACACTGATGATCCACCTACAAATGTGAACTGACGTTCAAAAATAAAACATTTGAAAATGGACCATTTTCCACATTTCTGAAGCATGACGTAATGGGGGGGTGTTATCTCTTTTGTCGAAAATCAGACGTTTTTGCTTGAACATTAAATGCCTCCAAATGGTATTTAATTAACTTCCCGGGGTGAAGGTGAGTAAATTGGCCATTTTCATGTACTTTTAACCACCCCATAAATCTTGTGTTTAGGGCCCCTGGAAGCATGAAAATCAATTTTAACATGCTAATTTTAGCTCTAACACTGATGATCCACCTACAAATGTGAACTGACGTTCAAAAATAAAACATTTGAAAACGGACCATTTTCCACATTGCTGAAGCATGACGTAATGGGGGGGTGTTATCTCTTTTGTCGAAAATCAGCCGTTTTTGCTTGAACATTAAATGCCTCCAAATAGCATTTAATTCACTTCCCGAGCCCCTGGAAGCATGAAAATCACTTTAAACATGCTAATTTAAGCTCTAACACTGATGATCCACCTACAAATGTGAACTGACGTTCAAAAATAAAACATTTGAAAACGGACCATTTTCCACATTTCTGAAGCATGACGGAATGGGGGGGTGTTATCTCTTTTGTCGAAAATCAGCTGTTTTTCTTGAACAATAAATGCCTCCAATTGGTATTTAATTAACTTCCCGGGGTGAAGAAAACCTTTTTGAGAACTCAGAGTGAGTAAATTGGCCATTTTCATGCATTTTTAACCATTCCATAAATCTTGTGTTTAGGGCCCCTGGAAGCATGAAAATCACTTTAAACATGCTAATTTTAGCTCTAACACTGATGATCCACCTACAAATGTGAACTGACGTTCAAAAATAAAACATTCGAAAACGGACCATTTTCCACATTTCCGAAGCATGACGGAATGGGGGGTGTTATCTCTTTTGTCGAAAATCAGCCGTTTTTGCTTGAACATTAAATGCCTCCAAATGATATTTAATTAATTACCGGGGTGAAGAAACCCTTTTTGAGAACTCAGAGTGAGTAAATTGGCCATTTTCATGCACTTTTAACCATTCCATAAATCTTGTGCTTAGGGCCCATGGAAGCATGAAAATCACTTTAAACATGCTAATTTTAGCTCTAACACTGATGATCCACCTACAAATGTGAACTGACGTTCAAAAATAAAACATTTGAAAACAGACCATTTTCCACATTTCTGAAGCATGACGTAATGGGGGAGGGTGTTATCTCTTTTGTCGAAAATCAGCCGTTTTTGCTTGAATATTAAATGCATCCAAATAGTATTTAATTCACTTCCCGAGCCCCTGGAAGCATGAAAATCACTTTAAACATGCTAATTTAAGCTCTAACACTGATGATCCACCTACAAATGTGAACTGACGTTAAAAAATAAAACATTTGAAAACGGACCATTTTCCACATTTCTGAAGCATGACGTAATGGGGGGTGTTATCTCTTTTGTCGAAAATCAGCCGTTTTTGCTTGAACATTAAATGCCTCCAAATGGTATTTAATTAATTACCGGGTGAAGAAACCCTTTTTGAGAACTCAGAGTGAGTAAATTGGCCATTTTCATGCACTTTTAACCATTCCATGAATCTTGTGTTTAGGGCCCATGGAAGCATGAAAATCACTTTAAACATGCTAATTTTAGCTCTAACACTGATGATCCACCTACAAATGTGAACTGACGTTCAAAAATAAAACATTTGAAAACGGACCATTTTCCACATTTCTGAAGCATGACGTAATGGGGGGGGGGTGTTATCTCTTTTGTCAAAAATCTGCTGCTTTTGCTTGATCATTAAATGCCTCCAAATAGTATTTAAATCACTTCCCGAGCCGCTGGAAACATGTAAATCACTTTAGCTCTAAAACTGAAGATCCACCTACAAATGTGAACTGACGTTCAAAAATAAAACATTTGAAAACAGACCATTTTTCACATTTCTGAAGCATGACGTAATGGGGGGGTGTTATCTCTTTTGTCAAAAATCAGCTGTTTTTGCTTGAACATTAAATGTCTCCAAATAGTATTTAATTCTTTTCCCGAGCCCCGGGAAGCATGAAAATCACTTTAAACATGCTAATTTTAGCTCTAACACTGATGATCCACCTACAAATGTGAACTGACGTTCAAAAAAAAACCATTTGAAAACAAACCATTTTCCACATTTCTGAAGCATGACGTAATGGGGGGGTGTTATCTCTTTTGTCGAAATTCAGCCGTTTTTGCTTGAACATTAAATTCCTCCAAAAAGTATTTAATTAACTTCCCGGGGTGAAGAAACCCTTTGTGAGAACTCAGAGTTAGTAAATTGGCCATTTTCATGCACTTTTAACCATTCCATAAATCTTGTGTTTAGGGCCCCTGGAAGCATGAAAATCACTTTAAACATGCTAATTTTAGCTCTAACACTGATGATCCACCTACAAATGTGAACTGACGTTCAAAAATAAAACATTTGAAAACAGACCATTTTCCACATTTCTGAAGCATGACGTAATGGGGGGGTTTTATCTCTTTTGTCAAAAATCAGCTGTTTTTGCTTGAACATTAAATGCCTCCAAATAGTATTTAATTCACTTCCCGAGCCCCTGGAAGCATGAAAATCACTTTAAACATGCTAATTTTAGCTCTAACACTGATGATCCACCTACAAATGTGAACTGACGTTCAAAAATAAAACATTTGAAAATGGACCATTTTCCACATTTCTGAAGCATGACGTAATGGGGGGGTTTTATCTCTTTTGTCAAAAATCAGCTGTTTTTGCTTGAACATTAAATGCCTCCAAATAGTATTTAATTCACTTCCCGAGCCCCTGGAAGCATGAAAATCACTTTAAACATGCTAATTTTATTTCTAACACTGATGATCCACCTACAAATGTGAACTGATGTTCAAAAATAAAACATTTGAAAACGGACCATTTTCCACATTTCTGAAGCATGGCGTAATGGGGGGGTGTTATCTCTTTTGTCGAAAATCAGCCGTTTTTGCTTGAACATTAAATGCCTCCAAATAGCATTTAATTCACTTCCCGAGCACCTGGAAGCATGAAAATCACTTTAAACATGCTAATTTAAGCTCTAACACTGATGATCCACCTACAAATGTGAACTGACGTTCAAAAATAAAACATTTGAAAATGGACCATTTTCCACATTTCTGAAGCATGACGTAATGGGGGGGTGTTATCTCTTTTGTCGAAAATCAGACGTTTTTGCTTGAACATTAAATGCCTCCAAATGGTATTTAATTAACTTCCCGGGGTGAAGGTGAGTAAATTGGCCATTTTCATGTACTTTTAACCACCCCATAAATCTTGTGTTTAGGGCCCCTGGAAGCATGAAAATCAATTTTAACATGCTAATTTTAGCTCTAACACTGATGATCCACCTACAAATGTGAACTGACGTTCAAAAATAAAACATTTGAAAACGGACCATTTTCCACATTGCTGAAGCATGACGTAATGGGGGGGTGTTATCTCTTTTGTCGAAAATCAGCCGTTTTTGCTTGAACATTAAATGCCTCCAAATAGCATTTAATTCACTTCCCGAGCCCCTGGAAGCATGAAAATCACTTTAAACATGCTAATTTAAGCTCTAACACTGATGATCCACCTACAAATGTGAACTGACGTTCAAAAATAAAACATTTGAAAACGGACCATTTTCCACATTTCTGAAGCATGACGGAATGGGGGGGTGTTATCTCTTTTGTCGAAAATCAGCTGTTTTTCTTGAACAATAAATGCCTCCAATTGGTATTTAATTAACTTCCCGGGGTGAAGAAAACCTTTTTGAGAACTCAGAGTGAGTAAATTGGCCATTTTCATGCATTTTTAACCATTCCATAAATCTTGTGTTTAGGGCCCCTGGAAGCATGAAAATCACTTTAAACATGCTAATTTTAGCTCTAACACTGATGATCCACCTACAAATGTGAACTGACGTTCAAAAATAAAACATTCGAAAACGGACCATTTTCCACATTTCCGAAGCATGACGGAATGGGGGGTGTTATCTCTTTTGTCGAAAATCAGCCGTTTTTGCTTGAACATTAAATGCCTCCAAATGATATTTAATTAATTACCGGGGTGAAGAAACCCTTTTTGAGAACTCAGAGTGAGTAAATTGGCCATTTTCATGCACTTTTAACCATTCCATAAATCTTGTGCTTAGGGCCCATGGAAGCATGAAAATCACTTTAAACATGCTAATTTTAGCTCTAACACTGATGATCCACCTACAAATGTGAACTGACGTTCAAAAATAAAACATTTGAAAACAGACCATTTTCCACATTTCTGAAGCATGACGTAATGGGGGAGGGTGTTATCTCTTTTGTCGAAAATCAGCCGTTTTTGCTTGAATATTAAATGCATCCAAATAGTATTTAATTCACTTCCCGAGCCCCTGGAAGCATGAAAATCACTTTAAACATGCTAATTTAAGCTCTAACACTGATGATCCACCTACAAATGTGAACTGACGTTAAAAAATAAAACATTTGAAAACGGACCATTTTCCACATTTCTGAAGCATGACGTAATGGGGGGTGTTATCTCTTTTGTCGAAAATCAGCCGTTTTTGCTTGAACATTAAATGCCTCCAAATGGTATTTAATTAATTACCGGGTGAAGAAACCCTTTTTGAGAACTCAGAGTGAGTAAATTGGCCATTTTCATGCACTTTTAACCATTCCATGAATCTTGTGTTTAGGGCCCATGGAAGCATGAAAATCACTTTAAACATGCTAATTTTAGCTCTAACACTGATGATCCACCTACAAATGTGAACTGACGTTCAAAAATAAAACATTTGAAAACGGACCATTTTCCACATTTCTGAAGCATGACGTAATGGGGGGGGGGTGTTATCTCTTTTGTCAAAAATCTGCTGCTTTTGCTTGATCATTAAATGCCTCCAAATAGTATTTAAATCACTTCCCGAGCCGCTGGAAACATGTAAATCACTTTAGCTCTAAAACTGAAGATCCACCTACAAATGTGAACTGACGTTCAAAAATAAAACATTTGAAAACAGACCATTTTTCACATTTCTGAAGCATGACGTAATGGGGGGGTGTTATCTCTTTTGTCAAAAATCAGCTGTTTTTGCTTGAACATTAAATGTCTCCAAATAGTATTTAATTCTTTTCCCGAGCCCCGGGAAGCATGAAAATCACTTTAAACATGCTAATTTTAGCTCTAACACTGATGATCCACCTACAAATGTGAACTGACGTTCAAAAAAAAACCATTTGAAAACAAACCATTTTCCACATTTCTGAAGCATGACGTAATGGGGGGGTGTTATCTCTTTTGTCGAAATTCAGCCGTTTTTGCTTGAACATTAAATTCCTCCAAAAAGTATTTAATTAACTTCCCGGGGTGAAGAAACCCTTTGTGAGAACTCAGAGTTAGTAAATTGGCCATTTTCATGCACTTTTAACCATTCCATAAATCTTGTGTTTAGGGCCCCTGGAAGCATGAAAATCACTTTAAACATGCTAATTTTAGCTCTAACACTGATGATCCACCTACAAATGTGAACTGACGTTCAAAAATAAAACATTTGAAAACAGACCATTTTCCACATTTCTGAAGCATGACGTAATGGGGGGGTTTTATCTCTTTTGTCAAAAATCAGCTGTTTTTGCTTGAACATTAAATGCCTCCAAATAGTATTTAATTCACTTCCCGAGCCCCTGGAAGCATGAAAATCACTTTAAACATGCTAATTTTAGCTCTAACACTGATGATCCACCTACAAATGTGAACTGACGTTCAAAAATAAAACATTTGAAAATGGACCATTTTCCACATTTCTGAAGCATGACGTAATGGGGGGGTTTTATCTCTTTTGTCAAAAATCAGCTGTTTTTGCTTGAACATTAAATGCCTCCAAATAGTATTTAATTCACTTCCCGAGCCCCTGGAAGCATGAAAATCACTTTAAACATGCTAATTTTATTTCTAACACTGATGATCCACCTACAAATGTGAACTGATGTTCAAAAATAAAACATTTGAAAACGGACCATTTTCCACATTTCTGAAGCATGGCGTAATGGGGGGGTGTTATCTCTTTTGTCGAAAATCAGCCGTTTTTGCTTGAACATTAAATGCCTCCAAATAGCATTTAATTCACTTCCCGAGCACCTGGAAGCATGAAAATCACTTTAAACATGCTAATTTAAGCTCTAACACTGATGATCCACCTACAAATGTGAACTGACGTTCAAAAATAAAACATTTGAAAACGGACCATTTTCCACATTTCTGAAGCATGACGTAATGGGGGGTGTTATCTCTTTTGTCGAAAATCAATCGTTTTTGCTTGAACATTAAATGCCTCCAAATGGTATTTAATTAACTTCCCGGGGTGAAGAAACCCTTTTTGAGAACTCAGAGTGAGTAAATTGGCCATTTTCATGCATTTTTAACCATTCCATAAATCTTGTGTTTAGGGCCCCTGGAAGCATGAAAATCACTTTAAACATGCTAATTTTAACTCTAACACTGATGATCCACCTACAAATGTGAACTGACGTTCAAAAATAAAACATTTGAAAACAGACCATTTTCCACATTTCTGAAGCATGACGTAATGGGGGGGTGTTATCTCTTTTGTCGAAAATCAGCCGTTTTTGCTTGAACATTAAATGCCTCCAAATAGTATTTAATTCACTTCCCGAGCCCCTGGAAGCATGAAAATCACTTTAAACATGCTAATTTTAGCTCTAACACTGATGATCCACCTACAAATGTGAACTGACGTTTAAAAATAAAACATTTGAAAACAGACCATTTTCCACATTTCTGAAGCATGACGTAATGGGGGGGTGTTATCTCTTTTGTCGAAAATCAGCCGTTTTTGCTTGAACATTAAATGCCTCCAAATGGTATTTAATTAACTTCCCGGGGTGAAGAAACCCTTTGTGAGAACTCAGAGTTAGTAAATTGGCCATTTTCATGCACTTTTAACCATTCCAATAATCTTGTGTTTAGGGCCCCTGGAAGCATGAAAATCACTTTAAACATGCTAATTTTAGCTCTAACACTGATGATCCACCTACAAATGTGAACTGATGTTTGAAAATAAAACATTTGAAAACAGACCATTTTCCACATTTCTGAAGCATGACGTAATGGGGAGGTGTTATCTCTTTTGTCAAAAATCAGCTGTTTTTGCTTGAACATTAAATGCCTCCAAATAGTATTTAATTCACTTCCCGAGCCCGGGGAAGCATGAAAATCACTTTAAACATGCTAATTTTAGCTCTAACACTGATGATCCACCTACAAATGTGAACTGACGTTCAAAAATAAAACATTTGAAAACGAACCATTTTCCACATTTCTGAAGCATGACGTAATGGGGAGGTGTTATCTCTTTTGTCGAAAATCAGTCGTTTTTGCTTGAACATTAAATTCCTCCAAATAGTATTTAATTCACTTCCCGAGCCCCTGGAAGCATGAAAATCACTTTAAACATGCTAATTTTAGCTCTAACACTGATGATCCACCTACAAATGTGAACTGACGTTCAAAAATAAAACATTTGAAAACAGACCATTTTCCACATTTCTGAAGCATGACGTAATGGGGGGGTGTTTTCTCTTTTGTCGAAAATCAGCCGTTTTTGCTTGAACATTAAATGCCTCCACATGGTATTTAATTAACTTCCCGGGGTGAAGAAACCCTTTGTGAGAACTCAGAGTTAGTAAATTGGCCATTTTCATGCACTTTTAACCATTCCATAAATCTTGTGTTTAGGGCCCCTGGAAGCATGAAAATCACTTTAAACATGCTAATTTTAGCTCTAACACTGATGATCCACCTACAAATGTGAACTGACGTTCAAAAATAAAACATTTGAAAACAGACCATTTTCCACATTTCTGAAGCATGACGTAATGGGGGGGTGTTATCTCTTTTGTCAAAAATCAGCTGTTTTTGCTTGAACATTAAATGCCTCCAAATAGTATTTAATTCACTTCCCGAGCCCCTGGAAGCATGAAAATCACTTTAAACATGCTAATTTTAGCTCTAACACTGATGATCCACCTACAAATGTGAACTGCCATTCAAAAATAAAACAATTGAAATCGGACCATTTTCCACATTTCTGAAGCATGACGTAATGGGGGGGGGGTGTTATCTCTTTTGTCGAAAATCAGCCGTCTTTGCTTGAACATTAAATGCCTCCAAATGGTATTTAATTAACTTCCCGGGGTGAAGGTGAGTAAATTCGCCATTTTCATGCACTTTTAACCATTCCATAAATCTTGTGTTTAGGGCCCCTGGAAGCATGAAAATCAATTTTAACATGCTAATTTTAGCTCTAACACTGATGATCCACCTACAAATGTGAACTGACGTTCAAAAATAAAACATTTGAAAACTGACCACTTTTTCACATTTCTGAAGCATGACGTAATGGGGGGGTGTTATCTCTTTTGTCAAAAATCTGCTGTTTTTGCTTGAACATTAAATGCCTCCAAATAGTATTTAATTCACTTCCCGAGCCCCTGGAAGCATGAAAATCACTTTAAACATGCTAATTTTATTTCTAACACTGATGATCCACCTACAAATGTGAACTGATGTTCAAAAATAAAACATTTGAAAACGGACCATTTTCCACATTTCTGAAGCATGGCGTAATGGGGGGGTGTTATCTCTTTTGTCGAAAATCAGCCGTTTTTGCTTGAACATTAAATGCCTCCAAATAGCATTTAATTCACTTCCCGAGCCCCTGGAAGCATGAAAATCACTTTAAACATGCTAATTTAAGCTCTAACACTGATGATCCACCTACAAATGTGAACTGACGTTCAAAAATAAAACATTTGAAAACGGACCATTTTCCACATTTCTGAAGCATGACGTAATGGGGGGTGTTATCTCTTTTGTCGAAAATCAGCCGTTTTTGCTTGAACATTAAATGCCTCCAAATGGTATTTAATTAACTTCCCGGGGTGAAGAAACCCTTTTTGAGAACTCAGAGTGAGTAAATTGGCCATTTTCATGCATTTTTAACCATTCCATAAATCTTGTGTTTAGGGCCCATGGAAGCATGAAAATCACTTTAAACATGCTAATTTTAACTCTAACACTGATGATCCACCTACAAATGTGAACTGACGTTCAAAAATAAAACATTTGAAAACAGACCATTTTCCACATTTCTGAAGCATGACGTAATGGGGGGGTGTTATCTCTTTTGTCGAAAATCAGCCGTTTTTGCTTGAACAATAAATGCCTCCAAATAGTATTTAATTCACTTCCCGAGCCCCTGGAAGCATGAAAATCACTTTAAACATGCTAATTTTAGCTCTAACACTGATGATCCACCTACAAATGTGAACTGACGTTTAAAAATAAAACATTTGAAAACAGACCATTTTCCACATTTCTGAAGCATGACGTAATGGGGGGGTGTTATCTCTTTTGTCGAAAATCAGCCGTTTTTGCTTGAACATTAAATGCCTCCAAATGGTATTTAATTAACTTCCCGGGGTGAAGAAACCCTTTGTGAGAACTCAGAGTTAGTAAATTGGCCATTTTCATGCACTTTTAACCATTCCAATAATCTTGTGTTTAGGGCCCCTGGAAGCATGAAAATCACTTTAAACATGCTAATTTTAGCTCTAACACTGATGATCCACCTACAAATGTGAACTGACGTTCAAAAATAAAACATTTGAAAACAGACCATTTTCCACATTTCTGAAGAATGACGTAATGGGGGGGTGTTATCTCTTTTGTCGAAAATCAGCCGTTTTTGCTTGAACATTAAATGCCTCCAAATAGTATTTAATTCACTTCCGAGCCCCTGGAAGCATGAAAATCACTTTAAACATGCTAATTTTAGCTCTAACACTGATGATCCACCTACAAATGTGAACTGACGTTTAAAAATAAAACATTTGAAAACAGACCATTTTCCACATTTCTGAAGCATGACGTAATGGGGGGGTGTTATCTCTTTTGTCGAAAATCAGCCGTTTTTGCTTGAACATTAAATGCCTCCAAATGGTATTTAATTAACTTCCCGGGGTGAAGAAACCCTTTGTGAGAACTCAGAGTTAGTAAATTGGCCATTTTCATGCACTTTTAACCATTCCAATAATCTTGTGTTTAGGGCCCCTGGAAGCATGAAAATCACTTTAAACATGCTAATTTTAGCTCTAACACTGATGATCCACCTACAAATGTGAACTGACGTTCAAAAATAAAACATTTGAAAACAGACCATTTTCCACATTTCTGAAGAATGACGTAATGGGGGGGTGTTATCTCTTTTGTCGAAAATCAGCCGTTTTTGCTTGAACATTAAATGCCTCCAAATAGTATTTAATTCACTTCCCGAGCCCCTGGAAGCATGAAAATCACTTTAAACATGCTAATTTTAGCTCTAACACTGATGATCCACCTACAAATGTGAACTGACGTTTAAAAATAAAACATTTGAAAACAGACCATTTTCCACATTTCTGAAGCATGACGTAATGGGGGGTGTTATCTCTTTTGTCGAAAATCAGCCGTTTTTGCTTGAACATTAAATGCCTCCAAATGGTATTTAATTAACTTCCCGGGGTGAAGAAACCCTTTGTGAGAACTCAGAGTTAGTAAATTGGCCATTTTCATGCACTTTTAACCATTCCAATAATCTTGTGTTTAGGGCCCCTGGAAGCATGAAAATCACTTTAAACATGCTAATTTTAGCTCTAACACTGATGATCCACCTACAAATGTGAACTGATGTTTGAAAATAAAACATTTGAAAACAGACCATTTTCCACATTTCTGAAGCATGACGTAATGGGGAGGTGTTATCTCTTTTGTCAAAAATCAGCTGCTTTTGCTTGAACATTAAATGCCTCCAAATAGTATTTAATTCACTTCCCGAGCCCGGGGAAGCATGAAAATCACTTTAAACATGCTAATTTTAGCTCTAACACTGATGATCCACCTACAAATGTGAACTGACGTTCAAAAATAAAACATTTGAAAACGAACCATTTTCCACATTTCTGAAGCATGACGTAATGGGGAGGTGTTATCTCTTTTGTCGAAAATCAGTCGTTTTTGCTTGAACATTAAATTCCTCCAAATAGTATTTAATTCACTTCCCGAGCCCCTGGAAGCATGAAAATCACTTTAAACATGCTAATTTTAGCTCTAACACTGATGATCCACCTACAAATGTGAACTGACGTTCAAAAATAAAACATTTGAAAACAGACCATTTTCCACATTTCTGAAGCATGACGTAATGGGGGGGTGTTATCTCTTTTGTCGAAAATCAGCCGTTTTTGCTTGAACATTAAATGCCTCCAAATGGTATTTAATTAACTTCCCGGGGTGAAGAAACCCTTTGTGAGAACTCAGAGTTAGTAAATTGGCCATTTTCATGCACTTTTAACCATTCCATAAATCTTGTGTTTAGGGCCCCTGGAAGCATGAAAATCACTTTAAACATGCTAATTTTAGCTCTAACACTGATGATCCACCTACAAATATGAACTGACGTTCAAAAATAAAACATTTGAAAACAGACCATTTTCCACATTTCTGAAGCATGACGTAATGGGGGGGTGTTATCTCTTTTGTCGAAAATCAGCCGTTTTTGCTTGAACATTAAATGCCTCCAAATAGTATTTAATTCACTTCCCGAGCCCCTGGAAGCATGAAAATCACTTTAAACATGCTAATTTTAGCTCTAACACTGATGATCCACCTACAAATGTGAACTGACGTTTAAAAATAAAACATTTGAAAACAGACCATTTTCCACATTTCTGAAGCATGACGTAATGGGGGGGTGTTATCTCTTTTGTCGAAAATCAGCCGTTTTTGCTTGAACATTAAATGCCTCCAAATGGTATTTAATTAACTTCCCGGGGTGAAGAAACCCTTTGTGAGAACTCAGAGTTAGTAAATTGGCCATTTTCATGCACTTTTAACCATTCCAATAATCTTGTGTTTAGGGCCCCTGGAAGCATGAAAATCACTTTAAACATGCTAATTTTAGCTCTAACACTGATGATCCACCTACAAATGTGAACTGATGTTTGAAAATAAAACATTTGAAAACAGACCATTTTCCACATTTCTGAAGCATGACGTAATGGGGAGGTGTTATCTCTTTTGTCAAAAATCAGCTGTTTTTGCTTGAACATTAAATGCCTCCAAATAGTATTTAATTCACTTCCCGAGCCCGGGGAAGCATGAAAATCACTTTAAACATGCTAATTTTAGCTCTAACACTGATGATCCACCTACAAATGTGAACTGACGTTCAAAAATAAAACATTTGAAAACGAACCATTTTCCACATTTCTGAAGCATGACGTAATGGGGAGGTGTTATCTCTTTTGTCGAAAATCAGTCGTTTTTGCTTGAACATTAAATTCCTCCAAATAGTATTTAATTCACTTCCCGAGCCCCTGGAAGCATGAAAATCACTTTAAACATGCTAATTTTAGCTCTAACACTGATGATCCACCTACAAATGTGAACTGACGTTCAAAAATAAAACATTTGAAAACAGACCATTTTCCACATTTCTGAAGCATGACGTAATGGGGGGGTGTTTTCTCTTTTGTCGAAAATCAGCCGTTTTTGCTTGAACATTAAATGCCTCCACATGGTATTTAATTAACTTCCCGGGGTGAAGAAACCCTTTGTGAGAACTCAGAGTTAGTAAATTGGCCATTTTCATGCACTTTTAACCATTCCATAAATCTTGTGTTTAGGGCCCCTGGAAGCATGAAAATCACTTTAAACATGCTAATTTTAGCTCTAACACTGATGATCCACCTACAAATGTGAACTGACGTTCAAAAATAAAACATTTGAAAACAGACCATTTTCCACATTTCTGAAGCATGACGTAATGGGGGGGTGTTATCTCTTTTGTCAAAAATCAGCTGTTTTTGCTTGAACATTAAATGCCTCCAAATAGTATTTAATTCACTTCCCGAGCCCCTGGAAGCATGAAAATCACTTTAAACATGCTAATTTTAGCTCTAACACTGATGATCCACCTACAAATGTGAACTGCCATTCAAAAATAAAACAATTGAAATCGGACCATTTTCCACATTTCTGAAGCATGACGTAATGGGGGGGGGGTGTTATCTCTTTTGTCGAAAATCAGCCGTCTTTGCTTGAACATTAAATGCCTCCAAATGGTATTTAATTAACTTCCCGGGGTGAAGGTGAGTAAATTCGCCATTTTCATGCACTTTTAACCATTCCATAAATCTTGTGTTTAGGGCCCCTGGAAGCATGAAAATCAATTTTAACATGCTAATTTTAGCTCTAACACTGATGATCCACCTACAAATGTGAACTGACGTTCAAAAATAAAACATTTGAAAACTGACCACTTTTTCACATTTCTGAAGCATGACGTAATGGGGGGGTGTTATCTCTTTTGTCAAAAATCTGCTGTTTTTGCTTGAACATTAAATGCCTCCAAATAGTATTTAATTCACTTCCCGAGCCCCTGGAAGCATGAAAATCACTTTAAACATGCTAATTTTATTTCTAACACTGATGATCCACCTACAAATGTGAACTGATGTTCAAAAATAAAACATTTGAAAACGGACCATTTTCCACATTTCTGAAGCATGGCGTAATGGGGGGGTGTTATCTCTTTTGTCGAAAATCAGCCGTTTTTGCTTGAACATTAAATGCCTCCAAATAGCATTTAATTCACTTCCCGAGCCCCTGGAAGCATGAAAATCACTTTAAACATGCTAATTTAAGCTCTAACACTGATGATCCACCTACAAATGTGAACTGACGTTCAAAAATAAAACATTTGAAAACGGACCATTTTCCACATTTCTGAAGCATGACGTAATGGGGGGTGTTATCTCTTTTGTCGAAAATCAGCCGTTTTTGCTTGAACATTAAATGCCTCCAAATGGTATTTAATTAACTTCCCGGGGTGAAGAAACCCTTTTTGAGAACTCAGAGTGAGTAAATTGGCCATTTTCATGCATTTTTAACCATTCCATAAATCTTGTGTTTAGGGCCCATGGAAGCATGAAAATCACTTTAAACATGCTAATTTTAACTCTAACACTGATGATCCACCTACAAATGTGAACTGACGTTCAAAAATAAAACATTTGAAAACAGACCATTTTCCACATTTCTGAAGCATGACGTAATGGGGGGGTGTTATCTCTTTTGTCGAAAATCAGCCGTTTTTGCTTGAAAAATAAATGCCTCCAAATAGTATTTAATTCACTTCCCGAGCCCCTGGAAGCATGAAAATCACTTTAAACATGCTAATTTTAGCTCTAACACTTATGATCCACCTACAAATGTGAACTGACGTTTAAAAATAAAACATTTGAAAACAGACCATTTTCCACATTTCTGAAGCATGACGTAATGGGGGGGTGTTATCTCTTTTGTCGAAAATCAGCCGTTTTTGCTTGAACATTAAATGCCTCCAAATGGTATTTAATTAACTTCCCGGGGTGAAGAAACCCTTTGTGAGAACTCAGAGTTAGTAAATTGGCCATTTTCATGCACTTTTAACCATTCCAATAATCTTGTGTTTAGGGCCCCTGGAAGCATGAAAATCACTTTAAACATGCTAATTTTAGCTCTAACACTGATGATCCACCTACAAATGTGAACTGACGTTCAAAAATAAAACATTTGAAAACAGACCATTTTCCACATTTCTGAAGAATGACGTAATGGGGGGGTGTTATCTCTTTTGTCGAAAATCAGCCGTTTTTGCTTGAACATTAAATGCCTCCAAATGGTATTTAATTAACTTCCCGGGGTGAAGAAACCCTTTGTGAGAACTCAGAGTTAGTAAATTGGCCATTTTCATGCACTTTTAACCATTCCATAAATCTTGTGTTTAGGGCCCCTGGAAGCATGAAAATCACTTTAAACATGCTAATTTTAGCTCTAACACTGATGATCCACCTACAAATATGAACTGACGTTCAAAAATAAAACATTTGAAAACAGACCATTTTCCACATTTCTGAAGCATGACGTAATGGGGGGGTGTTATCGCTTTTGTCGAAAATCAGCCGTTTTTGCTTCAACATTAAATGCCTCCAAATGGTATTTAATTAACTTCCCGGGGTGAAGAAACCCTTTGTGAGAACTCAGAGTTAGTAAATTGGCCATTTTCATGCACTTTTAACCATTCTATAAATCTTGTGTTTAGGGCCCCAGGAAGCATGAAAATCACTTTAAACATGCTAATTTTAGCTCTAACACTGATGATCCACCTACAAATGTGAACTGAGGTTCAAAAATAAAACATTTGAAAATGGACCATTTTCCACATTTCTGAAGCATGACGTAATGGGGGGGGGGTGTTATCTCTTTTGTCGAAAATCAGCTGTTTTTGCTTGAACATTAAATGCCTCCAAATGGTATTTAATTAACTTCCCGGGGTGAAGGTGAGTAAATTCGCCATTTTCATGCACTTTTAAACATTCCATAAATCTTGTGTTTAGGGCCCCTGGAAGCATGAAAATCAATTTTAACATGCTAATTTCAGCTCTAACACTGATGATCCACCTACAAATGTGAACTGACGTTCAAAAATAAAACATTTGAAAACAGACCATTTTCCACATTTCTGAAGAATGACGTAATGGGGGGGTGTTATCTCTTTTGTCGAAAATCAGCCGTTTTTGCTTGAACATTAAATGCCTCCAAATAGTATTTAATTCACTTCCCGAGCCCCTGGAAGCATGAAAATCACTTTAAACATGCTAATTTTAGCTCTAACACTGATGATCCACCTACAAATGTGAACTGACGTTTAAAAATAAAACATTTGAAAACAGACCATTTTCCACATTTCTGAAGCATGACGTAATGGGGGGTGTTATCTCTTTTGTCGAAAATCAGCCGTTTTTGCTTGAACATTAAATGCCTCCAAATGGTATTTAATTAACTTCCCGGGGTGAAGAAACCCTTTGTGAGAACTCAGAGTTAGTAAATTGGCCATTTTCATGCACTTTTAACCATTCCAATAATCTTGTGTTTAGGGCCCCTGGAAGCATGAAAATCACTTTAAACATGCTAATTTTAGCTCTAACACTGATGATCCACCTACAAATGTGAACTGATGTTTGAAAATAAAACATTTGAAAACAGACCATTTTCCACATTTCTGAAGCATGACGTAATGGGGAGGTGTTATCTCTTTTGTCAAAAATCAGCTGTTTTTGCTTGAACATTAAATGCCTCCAAATAGTATTTAATTCACTTCCCGAGCCCGGGGAAGCATGAAAATCACTTTAAACATGCTAATTTTAGCTCTAACACTGATGATCCACCTACAAATGTGAACTGACGTTCAAAAATAAAACATTTGAAAACGAACCATTTTCCACATTTCTGAAGCATGACGTAATGGGGAGGTGTTATCTCTTTTGTCGAAAATCAGTCGTTTTTGCTTGAACATTAAATTCCTCCAAATAGTATTTAATTCACTTCCCGAGCCCCTGGAAGCATGAAAATCACTTTAAACATGCTAATTTTAGCTCTAACACTGATGATCCACCTACAAATGTGAACTGACGTTCAAAAATAAAACATTTGAAAACAGACCATTTTCCACATTTCTGAAGCATGACGTAATGGGGGGGTGTTATCTCTTTTGTCGAAAATCAGCCGTTTTTGCTTGAACATTAAATGCCTCCAAATGGTATTTAATTAACTTCCCGGGGTGAAGAAACCCTTTGTGAGAACTCAGAGTTAGTAAATTGGCCATTTTCATGCACTTTTAACCATTCCATAAATCTTGTGTTTAGGGCCCCTGGAAGCATGAAAATCACTTTAAACATGCTAATTTTAGCTCTAACACTGATGATCCACCTACAAATGTGAACTGACGTTCAAAAATAAAACATTTGAAAACAGACCATTTTCCACATTTCTGAAGCATGACGTAATGGGGGGGTGTTATCTCTTTTGTCGAAAATCAGCCGTTTTTGCTTCAACATTAACTGCCTCCAAATGGTATTTAATTAACTTCCCGGGGTGAAGAAACCCTTTGTGAGAACTCAGAGTTAGTAAATTGGCCATTTTCATGCACTTTTAACCATTCCATAAATCTTGTGTTTAGGGCCCCAGGAAGCATGAAAATCACTTTAAACATGCTAATTTTAGCTCTAACACTGATGATCCACCTACAAATGTGAACTGAGGTTCAAAAATAAAACATTTGAAAATGGACCATTTTCCACATTTCTGAAGCATGACGTAATGGGGGGGGGGTGTTATCTCTTTTGTCGAAAATCAGCTGTTTTTGCTTGAACATTAAATGCCTCCAAATGGTATTTAATTAACTTCCCGGGGTGAAGGTGAGTAAATTCGCCATTTTCATGCACTTTTAAACATTCCATAAATCTTGTGTTTAGGGCCCCTGGAAGCATGAAAATCAATTTTAACATGCTAATTTCAGCTCTAACACTGATGATCCACCTACAAATGTGAACTGACGTTCAAAAATAAAACATTTGAAAACTGACCACTTTTTCACATTTCTGAAGCATGCCGTAATGGGGGGGTGTTATCTCTTTTGTCGAAAATCTGCCGTTTTTGCTTGAACATTAAATGCCTCCAAATAGTATTTAATTCACTTCCCGAGCCCCTGGAAGCATGAAAATCACTTTAAACATGCTAATTTTATTTCTAACACTGATGATCCACCTACAAATGTGAACTGATGTTCAAAAATAAAACATTTGAAAACGGACCATTTTCCACATTTCTGAAGCATGGCGTAATGGGGGGGTGTTATCTCTTTTGTCGAAAATCAGCCGTTTTTGCTTGAACATTAAATGCCTCCAAATAGCATTTAATTCACTTCCCGAGCACCTGGAAGCATGAAAATCACTTTAAACATGCTAATTTAAGCTCTAACACTGATGATCCACCTACAAATGTGAACTGACGTTCAAAAATAAAACATTTGAAAACGGACCATTTTCCACATTTCTGAAGCATGACGTAATGGGGGGTGTTATCTCTTTTGTCGAAAATCAGCCGTTTTTGCTTGAACATTAAATGCCTCCAAATGGTATTTAATTAACTTCCCGGGGTGAAGAAACCCTTTTTGAGAACTCAGAGTGAGTAAATTGGCCATTTTCATGCATTTTTAACCATTCCATAAATCTTGTGTTTAGGGCCCCTGGAAGCATGAAAATCACTTTAAACATGCTAATTTTAACTCTAACACTGATGATCCACCTACAAATGTGAACTGATGTTCAAAAATAAAACATTTGAAAACGGACCATTTTCCACATTTCTGAAGCATGGCGTAATGGGGGGGTGTTATCTCTTTTGTCGAAAATCAGCCGTTTTTGCTTGAACATTAAATGCCTCCAAATAGCATTTAATTCACTTCCCGAGCCCCTGGAAGCATGAAAATCACTTTAAACATGCTAATTTTAACTCTAACACTGATGATCCACCTACAAATGTGAACTGATGTTCAAAAATAAAACATTTGAAAACAGACCATTTTCCACATTTCTGAAGCATGACGTAATGGGGGGGTGTTATCTCTTTTGTCGAAAATCAGCCGTTTTTGCTTCAACATTAACTGCCTCCAAATGGTATTTAATTAACTTCCCGGGGTGAAGAAACCCTTTGTGAGAACTCAGAGTTAGTAAATTGGCCATTTTCATGCACTTTTAACCATTCCATAAATCTTGTGTTTAGGGCCCCAGGAAGCATGAAAATCACTTTAAACATGCTAATTTTAGCTCTAACACTGATGATCCACCTACAAATGTGAACTGAGGTTCAAAAATAAAACATTTGAAAATGGACCATTTTCCACATTTCTGAAGCATGACGTAATGGGGGGGGGGTGTTATCTCTTTTGTCGAAAATCAGCTGTTTTTGCTTGAACATTAAATGCCTCCAAATGGTATTTAATTAACTTCCCGGGGTGAAGGTGAGTAAATTCGCCATTTTCATGCACTTTTAAACATTCCATAAATCTTGTGTTTAGGGCCCCTGGAAGCATGAAAATCAATTTTAACATGCTAATTTCAGCTCTAACACTGATGATCCACCTACAAATGTGAACTGACGTTCAAAAATAAAACATTTGAAAACTGACCACTTTTTCACATTTCTGAAGCATGCCGTAATGGGGGGGTGTTATCTCTTTTGTCGAAAATCTGCCGTTTTTGCTTGAACATTAAATGCCTCCAAATAGTATTTAATTCACTTCCCGAGCCCCTGGAAGCATGAAAATCACTTTAAACATGCTAATTTTATTTCTAACACTGATGATCCACCTACAAATGTGAACTGATGTTCAAAAATAAAACATTTGAAAACGGACCATTTTCCACATTTCTGAAGCATGGCGTAATGGGGGGGTGTTATCTCTTTTGTCGAAAATCAGCCGTTTTTGCTTGAACATTAAATGCCTCCAAATAGCATTTAATTCACTTCCCGAGCACCTGGAAGCATGAAAATCACTTTAAACATGCTAATTTAAGCTCTAACACTGATGATCCACCTACAAATGTGAACTGACGTTCAAAAATAAAACATTTGAAAACGGACCATTTTCCACATTTCTGAAGCATGACGTAATGGGGGGTGTTATCTCTTTTGTCGAAAATCAGCCGTTTTTGCTTGAACATTAAATGCCTCCAAATGGTATTTAATTAACTTCCCGGGGTGAAGAAACCCTTTTTGAGAACTCAGAGTGAGTAAATTGGCCATTTTCATGCATTTTTAACCATTCCATAAATCTTGTGTTTAGGGCCCCTGGAAGCATGAAAATCACTTTAAACATGCTAATTTTAACTCTAACACTGATGATCCACCTACAAATGTGAACTGATGTTCAAAAATAAAACATTTGAAAACGGACCATTTTCCACATTTCTGAAGCATGGCGTAATGGGGGGGTGTTATCTCTTTTGTCGAAAATCAGCCGTTTTTGCTTGAACATTAAATGCCTCCAAATAGCATTTAATTCACTTCCCGAGCCCCTGGAAGCATGAAAATCACTTTAAACATGCTAATTTTAGCTCTAACACTGATGATCCACCTACAAATGTGAACTGACGTTTAAAAATAAAACATTTGAAAACAGACCATTTTCCACATTTCTGAAGCATGACGTAATGGGGGGGTGTTATCTCTTTTGTCGAAAATCAGCCGTTTTTGCTTGAACATTAAATGCCTCCAAATGGTATTTAATTAACTTCCCGGGGTGAAGAAACCCTTTGTGAGAACTCAGAGTTAGTAAATTGGCCATTTTCATGCACTTTTAACCATTCCAATAATCTTGTGTTTAGGGCCCCTGGAAGCATGAAAATCACTTTAAACATGCTAATTTTAGCTCTAACACTGATGATCCACCTACAAATGTGAACTGATGTTTGAAAATAAAACATTTGAAAACAGACCATTTTCCACATTTCTGAAGCATGACGTAATGGGGAGGTGTTATCTCTTTTGTCAAAAATCAGCTGTTTTTGCTTGAACATTAAATGCCTCCAAATAGTATTTAATTCACTTCCCGAGCCCGGGGAAGCATGAAAATCACTTTAAACATGCTAATTTTAGCTCTAACACTGATGATCCACCTACAAATGTGAACTGACGTTCAAAAATAAAACATTTGAAAACGAACCATTTTCCACATTTCTGAAGCATGACGTAATGGGGAGGTGTTATCTCTTTTGTCGAAAATCAGTCGTTTTTGCTTGAACATTAAATTCCTCCAAATAGTATTTAATTCACTTCCCGAGCCCCTGGAAGCATGAAAATCACTTTAAACATGCTAATTTTAGCTCTAACACTGATGATCCACCTACAAATGTGAACTGACGTTCAAAAATAAAACATTTGAAAACAGACCATTTTCCACATTTCTGAAGCATGACGTAATGGGGGGGTGTTATCTCTTTTGTCGAAAATCAGCCGTTTTTGCTTGAACATTAAATGCCTCCACATGGTATTTAATTAACTTCCCGGGGTGAAGAAACCCTTTGTGAGAACTCAGAGTTAGTAAATTGGCCATTTTCATGCACTTTTAACCATTCCATAAATCTTGTGTTTAGGGCCCCTGGAAGCATGAAAATCACTTTAAACATGCTAATTTTAGCTCTAACACTGATGATCCACATACAAATGTGAACTGACGTTCAAAAATAAAACATTTGAAAACAGACCATTTTCCACATTTCTGAAGCATGACGTAATGGGGGGGTGTTATCTCTTTTGTCAAAAATCAGCTGTTTTTGCTTGAACATTAAATGCCTCCAAATAGTATTTAATTCACTTCCCGAGCCCCTGGAAGCATGAAAATCACTTTAAACATGCTAATTTTAGCTCTAACACTGATGATCCACCTACAAATGTGAACTGACGTTCAAAAATAAAACATTTGAAAATGGACCATTTTCCACATTTCTGAAGCATGACGTAATGGGGGGGGGTGTTATCTCTTTTGTCGAAAATCAGCCGTCTTTGCTTGAACATTAAATGCCTCCAAATGGTATTTAATTAACTTCCCGGGGTGAAGGTGAGTAAATTCGCCATTTTCATGCACTTTTAACCATTCCATAAATCTTGTGTTTAGGGCCCCTGGAAGCATGAAAATCAATTTTAACATGCTAATTTTAGCTCTAACACTGATGATCCACCTACAAATGTGAACTGACGTTCAAAAATAAAACATTTGAAAACTGACCACTTTTTCACATTTCTGAAGCATGACGTAATGGGGGGGTGTTATCTCTTTTGTCAAAAATCTGCTGTTTTTGCTTGAACATTAAATGCCTCCAAATAGTATTTAATTCACTTCCCGAGCCCCTGGAAGCATGAAAATCACTTTAAACATGCTAATTTTATTTCTAACACTGATGATCCACCTACAAATGTGAACTGATGTTCAAAAATAAAACATTTGAAAACGGACCATTTTCCACATTTCTGAAGCATGGCGTAATGGGGGGGTGTTATCTCTTTTGTCGAAAATCAGCCGTTTTTGCTTGAACATTAAATGCCTCCAAATAGCATTTAATTCACTTCCCGAGCCCCTGGAAGCATGAAAATCACTTTAAACATGCTAATTTAAGCTCTAACACTGATGATCCACCTACAAATGTGAACTGACGTTCAAGAATAAAACATTTGAAAACGGACCATTTTCCACATTTCTGAAGCATGACGTAATGGGGGGTGTTATCTCTTTTGTCGAAAATCAGCCGTTTTTGCTTGAACATTAAATGCCTCCAAATGGTATTTAATTAACTTCCCGGGGTGAAGAAACCCTTTTTGAGAACTCAGAGTGAGTAAATTGGCCATTTTCATGCATTTTTAACCATTCCATAAATCTTGTGTTTAGGGCCCATGGAAGCATGAAAATCACTTTAAACATGCTAATTTTAACTCTAACACTGATGATCCACCTACAAATGTGAACTGACGTTCAAAAATAAAACATTTGAAAACAGACCATTTTCCACATTTCTGAAGCATGACGTAATGGGGGGGTGTTATCTCTTTTGTCGAAAATCAGCCGTTTTTGCTTGAACAATAAATGCCTCCAAATAGTATTTAATTCACTTCCCGAGCCCCTGGAAGCATGAAAATCACTTTAAACATGCTAATTTTAGCTCTAACACTGATGATCCACCTACAAATGTGAACTGATGTTTAAAAATAAAACATTTGAAAACAGACCATTTTCCACATTTCTGAAGCATGACGTAATGGGGGGGTGTTATCTCTTTTGTCGAAAATCAGCCGTTTTTGCTTGAACATTAAATGCCTCCAAATGGTATTTAATTAACTTCCCGGGGTGAAGAAACCCTTTGTGAGAACTCAGAGTTAGTAAATTGGCCATTTTCATGCACTTTTAACCATTCCAATAATCTTGTGTTTAGGGCCCCTGGAAGCATGAAAATCACTTTAAACATGCTAATTTTAGCTCTAACACTGATGATCCACCTACAAATGTGAACTGACGTTCAAAAATAAAACATTTGAAAACAGACCATTTTCCACATTTCTGAAGAATGACGTAATGGGGGGGTGTTATCTCTTTTGTCGAAAATCAGCCGTTTTTGCTTGAACATTAAATGCCTCCAAATAGTATTTAATTCACTTCCCGAGCCCCTGGAAGCATGAAAATCACTTTAAACATGCTAATTTTAGCTCTAACACTGATGATCCACCTACAAATGTGAACTGAGGTTCAAAAATAAAACATTTGAAAATGGACCATTTTCCACATTTCTGAAGCATGACGTAATGGGGGGGGGGGGTGTTATCTCTTTTGTCGAAAATCAGCTGTTTTTGCTTGAACATTAAATGCCTCCAAATGGTATTTAATTAACTTCCCGGGGTGAAGGTGAGTAAATTCGCCATTTTCATGCACTTTTAAACATTCCATAAATCTTGTGTTTAGGGCCCCTGGAAGCATGAAAATCAATTTTAACATGCTAATTTCAGCTCTAACACTGATGATCCACCTACAAATGTGAACTGACGTTCAAAAATAAAACATTTGAAAACTGACCACTTTTTCACATTTCTGAAGCATGCCGTAATGGGGGGGTGTTATCTCTTTTGTCGAAAATCTGCCGTTTTTGCTTGAACATTAAATGCCTCCAAATAGTATTTAATTCACTTCCCGAGCCCCTGGAAGCATGAAAATCACTTTAAACATGCTAATTTTATTTCTAACACTGATGATCCACCTACAAATGTGAACTGATGTTCAAAAATAAAACATTTGAAAACGGACCATTTTCCACATTTCTGAAGCATGGCGTAATGGGGGGGTGTTATCTCTTTTGTCGAAAATCAGCCGTTTTTGCTTGAACATTAAATGCCTCCAAATAGCATTTAATTCACTTCCCGAGCACCTGGAAGCATGAAAATCACTTTAAACATGCTAATTTAAGCTCTAACACTGATGATCCACCTACAAATGTGAACTGACGTTCAAAAATAAAACATTTGAAAACGGACCATTTTCCACATTTCTGAAGCATGACGTAATGGGGGGTGTTATCTCTTTTGTCGAAAATCAGCCGTTTTTGCTTGAACATTAAATGCCTCCAAATGGTATTTAATTAACTTCCCGGGGTGAAGAAACCCTTTTTGAGAACTCAGAGTGAGTAAATTGGCCATTTTCATGCATTTTTAACCATTCCATAAATCTTGTGTTTAGGGCCCCTGGAAGCATGAAAATCACTTTAAACATGCTAATTTTAACTCTAACACTGATGATCCACCTACAAATGTGAACTGACGTTCAAAAATAAAACATTTGAAAACAGACCATTTTCCACATTTCTGAAGCATGACGTAATGGGGGGGTGTTATCTCTTTTGTCGAAAATCAGCCGTTTTTGCTTGAACATTAAATGCCTCCAAATAGTATTTAATTCACTTCCCGAGCCCCTGGAAGCATGAAAATCACTTTAAACATGCTAATTTTAGCTCTAACACTGATGATCCACCTACAAATGTGAACTGACGTTTAAAAATAAAACATTTGAAAACAGACCATTTTCCACATTTCTGAAGCATGACGTAATGGGGGGGTGTTATCTCTTTTGTCGAAAATCAGCCGTTTTTGCTTGAACATTAAATGCCTCCAAATGGTATTTAATTAACTTCCCGGGGTGAAGAAACCCTTTGTGAGAACTCAGAGTTAGTAAATTGGCCATTTTCATGCACTTTTAACCATTCCAATAATCTTGTGTTTAGGGCCCCTGGAAGCATGAAAATCACTTTAAACATGCTAATTTTAGCTCTAACACTGATGATCCACCTACAAATGTGAACTGATGTTTGAAAATAAAACATTTGAAAACAGACCATTTTCCACATTTCTGAAGCATGACGTAATGGGGAGGTGTTATCTCTTTTGTCAAAAATCAGCTGTTTTTGCTTGAACATTAAATGCCTCCAAATAGTATTTAATTCACTTCCCGAGCCCGGGGAAGCATGAAAATCACTTTAAACATGCTAATTTTAGCTCTAACACTGATGATCCACCTACAAATGTGAACTGACGTTCAAAAATAAAACATTTGAAAACGAACCATTTTCCACATTTCTGAAGCATGACGTAATGGGGAGGTGTTATCTCTTTTGTCGAAAATCAGTCGTTTTTGCTTGAACATTAAATTCCTCCAAATAGTATTTAATTCACTTCCCGAGCCCCTGGAAGCATGAAAATCACTTTAAACATGCTAATTTTAGCTCTAACACTGATGATCCACCTACAAATGTGAACTGACGTTCAAAAATAAAACATTTGAAAACAGACCATTTTCCACATTTCTGAAGCATGACGTAATGGGGGGGTGTTATCTCTTTTGTCGAAAATCTGCCGTTTTTGCTTGAACATTAAATGCCTCCACATGGTATTTAATTAACTTCCCGGGGTGAAGAAACCCTTTGTGAGAACTCAGAGTTAGTAAATTGGCCATTTTCATGCACTTTTAACCATTCCATAAATCTTGTGTTTAGGGCCCCTGGAAGCATGAAAATCACTTTAAACATGCTAATTTTAGCTCTAACACTGATGATCCACCTACAAATGTGAACTGACGTTCAAAAATAAAACATTTGAAAACAGACCATTTTCCACATTTCTGAAGCATGACGTAATGGGGGGGTGTTATCTCTTTTGTCAAAAATCAGCTGTTTTTGCTTGAACATTAAATGCCTCCAAATAGTATTTAATTCACTTCCCGAGCCCCTGGAAGCATGAAAATCACTTTAAACATGCTAATTTTAGCTCTAACACTGATGATCCACCTACAAATGTGAACTGACGTTCAAAAATAAAACATTTGAAAATGGACCATTTTCCACATTTCTGAAGCATGACGTAATGGGGGGGGGGTGTTATCTCTTTTGTCGAAAATCAGCCGTCTTTGCTTGAACATTAAATGCCTCCAAATGGTATTTAATTAACTTCCCGGGGTGAAGGTGAGTAAATTCGCCATTTTCATGCACTTTTAACCATTCCATAAATCTTGTGTTTAGGGCCCCTGGAAGCATGAAAATCAATTTTAACATGCTAATTTTAGCTCTAACACTGATGATCCACCTACAAATGTGAACTGACGTTCAAAAATAAAACATTTGAAAACTGACCACTTTTTCACATTTCTGAAGCATGACGTAATGGGGGGGTGTTATCTCTTTTGTCAAAAATCTGCTGTTTTTGCTTGAACATTAAATGCCTCCAAATAGTATTTAATTCACTTCCCGAGCCCCTGGAAGCGTGAAAATCACTTTAAACATGCTAATTTTATTTCTAACACTGATGATCCACCTACAAATGTGAACTGATGTTCAAAAATAAAACATTTGAAAACGGACCATTTTCCACATTTCTGAAGCATGGCGTAATGGGGGGGTGTTATCTCTTTTGTCGAAAATCAGCCGTTTTTGCTTGAACATTAAATGCCTCCAAATAGCATTTAATTCACTTCCCGAGCCCCTGGAAGCATGAAAATCACTTTAAACATGCTAATTTAAGCTCTAACACTGATGATCCACCTACAAATGTGAACTGACGTTCAAAAATAAAACATTTGAAAACGGACCATTTTCCACATTTCTGAAGCATGACGTAATGGGGGGTGTTATCTCTTTTGTCGAAAATCAGCCGTTTTTGCTTGAACATTAAATGCCTCCAAATGGTATTTAATTAACTTCCCGGGGTGAAGAAACCCTTTGTGAGAACTCAGAGTTAGTAAATTGGCCATTTTCATGCACTTTTAACCATTCCAATAATCTTGTGTTTAGGGCCCCTGGAAGCATGAAAATCACTTTAAACATGCTAATTTTAGCTCTAACACTGATGATCCACCTACAAATGTGAACTGACGTTCAAAAATAAAACATTTGAAAACAGACCATTTTCCACATTTCTGAAGAATGACGTAATGGGGGGGTGTTATCTCTTTTGTCGAAAATCAGCCGTTTTTGCTTGAACATTAAATGCCTCCAAATAGTATTTAATTCACTTCCCGAGCCCCTGGAAGCATGAAAATCACTTTAAACATGCTAATTTTAGCTCTAACACTGATGATCCACCTACAAATGTGTACTGACGTTTAAAAATAAAACATTTGAAAACAGACCATTTTCCACATTTCTGAAGCATGACGTAATGGGGGGGTGTTATCTCTTTTGTCGAAAATCAGCCGTTTTTGCTTGAACATTAAATGCCTCCAAATGGTATTTAATTAACTTCCCGGGGTGAAGAAACCCTTTGTGAGAACTCAGAGTTAGTAAATTGGCCATTTTCATGCACTTTTAACCATTCCAATAATCTTGTGTTTAGGGCCCCTGGAAGCATGAAAATCACTTTAAACATGCTAATTTTAGCTCTAACACTGATGATCCACCTACAAATGTGAACTGATGTTTGAAAATAAAACATTTGAAAACAGACCATTTTCCACATTTCTGAAGCATGACGTAATGGGGAGGTGTTATCTCTTTTGTCAAAAATCAGCTGTTTTTGCTTGAACATTAAATGCCTCCAAATAGTATTTAATTCACTTCCCGAGCCCGGGGAAGCATGAAAATCACTTTAAACATGCTAATTTTAGCTCTAACACTGATGATCCACCTACAAATGTGAACTGACCTTCAAAAATAAAACATTTGAAAACGAACCATTTTCCACATTTCTGAAGCATGACGTAATGGGGAGGTGTTATCTCTTTTGTCGAAAATCAGTCGTTTTTGCTTGAACATTAAATTCCTCCAAATAGTATTTAATTCACTTCCCGAGCCCCTGGAAGCATGAAAATCACTTTAAACATGCTAATTTTAGCTCTAACACTGATGATCCACCTACAAATGTGAACTGACGTTCAAAAATAAAACATTTGAAAACAGACCATTTTCCACATTTCTGAAGCATGACGTAATGGGGGGGTGTTATCTCTTTTGTCGAAAATCAGCCGTTTTTGCTTGAACATTAAATGCCTCCAAATGGTATTTAATTAACTTCCCGGGGTGAAGAAACCCTTTGTGAGAACTCAGAGTTAGTAAATTGGCCATTTTCATGCACTTTTAACCATTCCATAAATCTTGTGTTTAGGGCCCCTGGAAGCATGAAAATCACTTTAAACATGCTAATTTTAGCTCTAACACTGATGATCCACCTACAAATGTGAACTGACGTTCAAAAATAAAACATTTGAAAACAGACCATTTTCCACATTTCTGAAGCATGACGTAATGGGGGGGTGTTATCTCTTTTGTCAAAAATCAGCTGTTTTTGCTTGAACATTAAATGCCTCCAAATAGTATTTAATTCACTTCCCGAGCCCCTGGAAGCATGAAAATCACTTTAAACATGCTAATTTTAGCTCTACCACTGATGATCCACCTACAAATGTGAACTGACGTTCAAAAATAAAACATTTGAAAATGGACCATTTTCCACATTTCTGAAGCATGACGTAATGGGGGGTGTTATCTCTTTTGTCGAAAATCAGCCGTTTTTGCTTCAACATTAAATGCCTCCAAATGGTATTTAATTAACTTCCCGGGGTGAAGAAACCCTTTGTGAGAACTCAGAGTTAGTAAATTGGCCATTTTCATGCACTTTTAACCATTCCATAAATCTTGTGTTTAGGGCCCCAGGAAGCATGAAAATCACTTTAAACATGCTAATTTTAGCTCTAACACTGATGATCCACCTACAAATGTGAACTGACGTTCAAAAATAAAACATTTGAAAACAGACCATTTTCCACATTTCTGAAGCATGACGTAATGGGGGGGTGTTATCTCTTTTGTCAAAAATCAGCTGTTTTTGCTTGAAGATTAAATGCCTCCAAATAGTATTTAATTCACTTCCCGAGCCCCTGGAAGCATGAAAATCACTTTAAACATGCTAATTTTAGCTCTAACACTGATGATCCACCTACAAATGTGAACTGACGTTCAAAAATAAAACATTTGAAAATGGACCATTTTCCACATTTCTGAAGCATGACGTAATGGGGGGTGTTATCTCTTTTGTCGAAAATCAGCCGTTTTTGCTTGAACATAAAATGCCTCCAAATGGTATTTAATTAACTTCCCGGGGTGAAGGTGAGTAAATTGGCCATTTTCATGCACTTTTAACTATTCCATAAATCTTGTGTTTAGGGCCCCTGGAAGCATGAAAATCAATTTTAACATGCTAATTTTAGCTCTAACACTGATGATCCACCTACAAATGTGAACTGACGTTCAAAAATAAAACATTTGAAAACTGACCACTTTTTCACATTTCTGAAGCATGACGTAATGGGGGGTGTTATCTCTTTTGTCAAAAATCTGCAGTTTTTGCTTGAACATTAAATGCCTCTAAATAGTATTTAATTCACTTCCCGAGCCCCTGGAAGCATGAAAATCACTTTAAACATGCTAATTTTATTTCTAACACTGATGATCCACCTACAAATGTGAACTGACGTTCAAAAATAAAACATTTGAAAACGGACCATTTTCCACATTTCTGAAGCATGACGTAATGGGGGGTGTTATCTCTTTTGTCGAAAATCAGCCGTTTTTGCTTGAACATTAAATGCCTCCAAATGGTATTTAATTAACTTCCCGGGGTGAAGAAACCCTTTTTGAGAACTCAGAGTGAGTAAATTGGCCATTTTCATGCATTTTTAACCATTCCATAAATCTTGTGTTTAGGGCCCCTGGAAGCATGAAAATCACTTTAAACATGCTAATTTTAGCTCTAACACTGATGATCCACCTACAAATGTGAACTGACGTTCAAAAATAAAACATTTGAAAACAGACCATTTTCCACATTTCTGAAGCAGGACGTAATGGGGGGGGGTGTTATCTCTTTTGTCAAAAATCATCTGTTTTTGCTTGAACATTAAATGCCTCCAAATAGTATTTAATTCACTTCCCGAGCCCCTGGAAGCATGAAAATCACTTTAAACATGCTAATTTTAGCTCTAACACTGATGATCCACCTACAAATGTGAACTGATGTTCACAAATAAAACATTTGAAAACGGACCATTTTCCACATTTCTGAAGCATGACGTAATGGGGGAGGGTGTTATCTCTTTTGTCGAAAATCAGCTGTTTTTGCTTGAACATTAAATGCCTCCAAATAGTATTTAATTCACTTCCCGAGCCCCTGGAAGCATGAAAATCACTTTAAACATGCTAATTTTAGCGCTAACACTGATGATCCACCTACAAATGTGAACTGACGTTCAAAAATAAAACATTTGAAAACAGACCATTTTCCACATTTCTGAAGCATGACGTAATGGTGGGGTGTTAACTCTTTTGTCGAAAATCAGCCATTTTTGCTTGAACATTAAATGCCTCCAAATAGTATTTAATTCACTTCCCGAGCCCCTGGAAGCATGAAAATCACTTTAAACATGCTAATTTAAGCTCTAACACTGATGATCCACCAACAAATGTGAACTGACGTTAAAAAATAAAACATTTGAAAACGGACCATTTTCCACATTTCTGAAGCATGACGTAATGGGGGGTGTTATCTCTTTTGTCGAAAATCAGCCGTTTTTGCTTGAACATTAAATGCCTCCAAATGGTATTTAATTAACTTCCCGGGGTGAAGAAACCCTTTTTGAGAACTCGGAGTGAGTAAATTGGCCATTTTCATGCACTTTTAACCATTCCATAAATCTTGTGTTTAGGGCCCTGGAAGCGTGAAAATCACTTTAAACATGCTAATTTAGCTCTAACACTGATGATCCACCTACAAATGTGAACTGACGTTCAAAAATAAAACATTTGAAAACTGACCACTTTTTCACATTTCTGAAGCATGCCGTAATGGGGGGGTGTTATCTCTTTTGTCAAAAATCTGCCGTTTTTGCTTGAACATTAAATGCCTCCAAATAGTATTTAATTCACTTCCCGAGCCCCTGGAAGCATGAAAATCACTTTAAACATGCTAATTTTATTTCTAACACTGATGATCCACCTACAAATGTGAACTGATGTTTAAAAATAAAACATTTGAAAACGGACCATTTTCCACATTTCTGAAGCATGGCGTAATGGGGGGGTGTTATCTCTTTTGTCGAAAATCAGCCGTTTTTGCTTGAACATTAAATGCCTCCAAATAGCATTTAATTCACTTCCCGAGCCCCTGGAAGCATGAAAATCACTTTAAACATGCTAATTTAAGCTCTAACACTGATGATCCACCTACAAATGTGAACTGACGTTCAAAAATAAAACATTTGAAAACGGACCATTTCCACATTTCTGAAGCATGACGTAATGGGGGAGGGTGTTATCTCTTTTGTCGAAAATCAGCTGTTTTTGCTTGAACATTAAATGCCTCCAAATGGTATTTAATTAACTTCCCGGGGTGAAGAAACCCTTTTTGAGAACTCAGAGTGAGTAAATTGGCCATTTTCATGCATTTTTAACCATTCCATAAATCTTGTGTTTAGGGCCCCTGGAAGCATGAAAATCACTTTAAACATGCTAATTTTAACTCTAACACTGATGATCCACCTACAAATGTGAACTGACGTTCAAAAATAAAACATTTGAAAACAGACCATTTTCCACATTTCTGAAGCATGACGTAATGGGGGGGTGTTATCTCTTTTGTCGAAAATCAGCCGTTTTTGCTTGAACATTAAATGCCTCCAAATAGTATTTAATTCACTTCCCGAGCCCCTGGAAGCATGAAAATCACTTTAAACATGCTAATTTTAGCTCTAACACTGATGATCCACCTACAAATGTGAACTGACGTTTAAAAATAAAACATTTGAAAACAGACCATTTTCCACATTTCTGAAGCATGACGTAATGGGGGGGTGTTATCTCTTTTGTCGAAAATCAGCCGTTTTTGCTTGAACATTAAATGCCTCCAAATGGTATTTAATTAACTTCCCGGGGTGAAGAAACCCTTTGTGAGAACTCAGAGTTAGTAAATTGGCCATTTTCATGCACTTTTAACCATTCCAATAATCTTGTGTTTAGGGCCCCTGGAAGCATGAAAATCACTTTAAACATGCTAATTTTAACTCTAACACTGATGATCCACCTACAAATGTGAACTGATGTTCAAAAATAAAACATTTGAAAACAGACCATTTTCCACATTTCTGAAGCATGACGTAATGGGGAGGTGTTATCTCTTTTGTCAAAAATCAGCTGTTTTTGCTTGAGCATTAAATGCCTCCAAATAGTATTTAAATCACTTCCCGAGCCCGGGGAAGCATGAAAATCACTTTAAACATGCTAATTTTAGCTCTAACACTGATGATCCACCTACAAATGTGAACTGACGTTCAAAAATAAAACATTTGAAAACGAACCATTTTCCACATTTCTGAAGCATGACGTAATGGGGAGGTGTTATCTCTTTTGTCGAAAATCAGTCGTTTTTGCTTGAACATTAAATTCCTCCAAATAGTATTTAATTCACTTCCCGAGCCCCTGGAAGCATGAAAATCACTTTAAACATGCTAATTTTAGCTCTAACACTGATGATCCACCTACAAATGTGAACTGACGTTCAAAAATAAAACATTTGAAAACAGACCATTTTCCACATTTCTGAAGCATGACGTAATGGGGGGTGTTATCTCTTTTGTCGAAAATCAGCCGTTTTTGCTTCAACATTAAATGCCTCCAAATGGTATTTAATTAACTTCCCGGGGTGAAGAAACCCTTTGTGAGAACTCAGAGTTAGTAAATTGGCCATTTTCATGCACTTTTAACCATTCCATAAATCTTGTGTTTAGGGCCCCAGGAAGCATGAAAATCACTTTAAACATGCTAATTTTAGCTCTAACACTGATGATCCACCTACAAATGTGAACTGACGTTCAAAAATAAAACATTTGAAAACAGACCATTTTCCACATTTCTGAAGCATGACGTAATGGGGGGGTGTTATCTCTTTTGTCAAAAATCAGCTGTTTTTGCTTGAAGATTAAATGCCTCCAAATAGTATTTAATTCACTTCCCGAGCCCCTGGAAGCATGAAAATCACTTTAAACATGCTAATTTCAGCTCTAACACTGATGATCCACCTACAAATGTGAACTGACGTTCAAAAATAAAACATTTGAAAATGGACCATTTTCCACATTTCTGAAGCATGACGTAATGGGGGGTGTTATCTCTTTTGTCGAAAATCAGCCGTTTTTGCTTGAACATAAAATGCCTCCAAATGGTATTTAATTAACTTCCCGGGGTGAAGGTGAGTAAATTGGCCATTTTCATGCACTTTTAACTATTCCATAAATCTTGTGTTTAGGGCCCCTGGAAGCATGAAAATCAATTTTAACATGCTAATTTTAGCTCTAACACTGATGATCCACCTACAAATGTGAACTGACGTTCAAAAATAAAACATTTGAAAACTGACCACTTTTTCACATTTCTGAAGCATGACGTAATGGGGGGTGTTATCTCTTTTGTCAAAAATCTGCAGTTTTTGCTTGAACATTAAATGCCTCTAAATAGTATTTAATTCACTTCCCGAGCCCCTGGAAGCATGAAAATCACTTTAAACATGCTAATTTTATTTCTAACACTGATGATCCACCTACAAATGTGAACTGACGTTCAAAAATAAAACATTTGAAAACGGACCATTTTCCACATTTCTGAAGCATGACGTAATGGGGGGTGTTATCTCTTTTGTCGAAAATCAGCCGTTTTTGCTTGAACATTAAATGCCTCCAAATGGTATTTAATTAACTTCCCGGGGTGAAGAAACCCTTTTTGAGAACTCAGAGTGAGTAAATTGGCCATTTTCATGCATTTTTAACCATTCCATAAATCTTGTGTTTAGGGCCCCTGGAAGCATGAAAATCACTTTAAACATGCTAATTTTAGCTCTAACACTGATGATCCACCTACAAATGTGAACTGACGTTCAAAAATAAAACATTTGAAAACAGACCATTTTCCACATTTCTGAAGCAGGACGTAATGGGGGGGGTGTTATCTCTTTTGTCAAAAATCATCTGTTTTTGCTTGAACATTAAATGCCTCCAAATAGTATTTAATTCACTTCCCGAGCCCCTGGAAGCATGAAAATCACTTTAAACATGCTAATTTTAGCTCTAACACTGATGATCCACCTACAAATGTGAACTGATGTTCACAAATAAAACATTTGAAAACGGACCATTTTCCACATTTCTGAAGCATGACGTAATGGGGGAGGGTGTTATCTCTTTTGTCGAAAATCAGCTGTTTTTGCTTGAACATTAAATGCCTCCAAATAGTATTTAATTCACTTCCCGAGCCCCTGGAAGCATGAAAATCACTTTAAACATGCTAATTTTAGCGCTAACACTGATGATCCACCTACAAATGTGAACTGACGTTCAAAAATAAAACATTTGAAAACAGACCATTTTCCACATTTCTGAAGCATGACGTAATGGTGGGGTGTTAACTCTTTTGTCGAAAATCAGCCATTTTTGCTTGAACATTAAATGCCTCCAAATAGTATTTAATTCACTTCCCGAGCCCCTGGAAGCATGAAAATCACTTTAAACATGCTAATTTAAGCTCTAACACTGATGATCCACCAACAAATGTGAACTGACGTTAAAAAATAAAACATTTGAAAACGGACCATTTTCCACATTTCTGAAGCATGACGTAATGGGGGGTGTTATCTCTTTTGTCGAAAATCAGCCGTTTTTGCTTGAACATTAAATGCCTCCAAATGGTATTTAATTAACTTCCCGGGGTGAAGAAACCCTTTTTGAGAACTCGGAGTGAGTAAATTGGCCATTTTCATGCACTTTTAACCATTCCATAAATCTTGTGTTTAGGGCCCTGGAAGCGTGAAAATCACTTTAAACATGCTAATTTAGCTCTAACACTGATGATCCACCTACAAATGTGAACTGACGTTCAAAAATAAAACATTTGAAAACTGACCACTTTTTCACATTTCTGAAGCATGCCGTAATGGGGGGGTGTTATCTCTTTTGTCAAAAATCTGCCGTTTTTGCTTGAACATTAAATGCCTCCAAATAGTATTTAATTCACTTCCCGAGCCCCTGGAAGCATGAAAATCACTTTAAACATGCTAATTTTATTTCTAACACTGATGATCCACCTACAAATGTGAACTGATGTTCAAAAATAAAACATTTGAAAACGGACCATTTTCCACATTTCTGAAGCATGGCGTAATGGGGGGGTGTTATCTCTTTTGTCGAAAATCAGCCGTTTTTGCTTGAACATTAAATGCCTCCAAATAGCATTTAATTCACTTCCCGAGCCCCTGGAAGCATGAAAATCACTTTAAACATGCTAATTTAAGCTCTAACACTGATGATCCACCTACAAATGTGAACTGACGTTCAAAAATAAAACATTTGAAAACGGACCATTTCCACATTTCTGAAGCATGACGTAATGGGGGAGGGTGTTATCTCTTTTGTCGAAAATCAGCTGTTTTTGCTTGAACATTAAATGCCTCCAAATGGTATTTAATTAACTTCCCGGGGTGAAGAAACCCTTTTTGAGAACTCAGAGTGAGTAAATTGGCCATTTTCATGCATTTTTAACCATTCCATAAATCTTGTGTTTAGGGCCCCTGGAAGCATGAAAATCACTTTAAACATGCTAATTTTAACTCTAACACTGATGATCCACCTACAAATGTGAACTGACGTTCAAAAATAAAACATTTGAAAACAGACCATTTTCCACATTTCTGAAGCATGACGTAATGGGGGGGTGTTATCTCTTTTGTCGAAAATCAGCCGTTTTTGCTTGAACATTAAATGCCTCCAAATAGTATTTAATTCACTTCCCGAGCCCCTGGAAGCATGAAAATCACTTTAAACATGCTAATTTTAGCTCTAACACTGATGATCCACCTACAAATGTGAACTGACGTTTAAAAATAAAACATTTGAAAACAGACCATTTTCCACATTTCTGAAGCATGACGTAATGGGGGGGTGTTATCTCTTTTGTCGAAAATCAGCCGTTTTTGCTTGAACATTAAATGCCTCCAAATGGTATTTAATTAACTTCCCGGGGTGAAGAAACCCTTTGTGAGAACTCAGAGTTAGTAAATTGGCCATTTTCATGCACTTTTAACCATTCCAATAATCTTGTGTTTAGGGCCCCTGGAAGCATGAAAATCACTTTAAACATGCTAATTTTAGCTCTAACACTGATGATCCACCTACAAATGTGAACTGATGTTCAAAAATAAAACATTTGAAAACAGACCATTTTCCACATTTCTGAAGCATGACGTAATGGGGGGTGTTATCTCTTTTGTCGAAAATCTGCCGTTTTTGCTTGAACATTAAATGCCTCCAAATGGTATTTAATTAACTTCCCGGGGTGAAGAAACCCTTTTTGAGAACTCAGAGTGAGTAAATTGGCCATTTTCATGCATTTTTAACCATTCCTTAAATCTTGTGTTTAGGGCCCCTGGAAGCATGAAAATCACTTTAAACATGCTAATTTTAGCTCTAACACTGATGATCCACCTACAAATGTGAACTGACGTTCAAAAATAAAACATTTGAAAACAGACCATTTTCCACATTTCTGAAGCAGGACGTAATGGGGGGGTGTTATCTCTTTTGTCAAAAATAATCTGTTTTTGCTTGAACATTAAATGCCTCCAAATAGTATTTAATTCACTTCCCGAGCCCCTGGAAGCATGAAAATCACTTTAAACATGCTAATTTTAGCTCCAACACTGATGATCCACCTACAAATGTGAACTGATGTTCACAAATAAAACATTTGAAAACGGACCATTTTCCACATTTCTGAAGCATGACGTAATGGGGGAGGGTGTTATCTCTTTTGTCGAAAATCAGCTGTTTTTGCTTGAACATTAAATGCCTCCAAATAGTATTTAATTCACTTCCCGAGCCCCTGGAAGCA
Organism: Lissotriton vulgaris; assembly: GCF_964263255.1. Classification (NCBI taxonomy): domain Eukaryota; kingdom Metazoa; phylum Chordata; class Amphibia; order Caudata; family Salamandridae; genus Lissotriton; species Lissotriton vulgaris. Next base: position 314,535,814 of record NC_141698.1, read on the forward strand.
TGAAAATCACTTTAAACATGCTAATTTTAGCGCTAACACTGATGATCCACCTACAAATGTGAACTGACGTTCAAAAATAAAACATTTGAAAACAGACCATTTTCCACATTTCTGAAGCATGACATAATGGGGGGTGTTATCTCTTTTGTCGAAAATCAGCCGTTTTTGATTGAACATTAAATGCCTCCAAATGGTATTTAATTAACTTCCCGGGGTGAAGAAACCCTTTTTGAGAACTCAGAGTGAGTAAATTGGCCATTTTCATGCATTTTTAACCATTCCATAAATCTTGTGTTTAGGGCCCCTGGAAGCATGAAAATCACTTTAAACATGCTAATTTTAGCTCTAACACTGATGATCCACCTACAAATGTGAACTGACGTTCAAAAATAAAACATTTGAAAACGGACCATTTTCCACATTTCTGAAGCATGACGTAATGGGGGGGGGTGTTATCTCTTTTGTCAAAAATCTGCTGCTTTTGCTTGATCATTAAATGCCTCCAAATAGTATTTAAATCACTTCCCGAGCCCCTGGAAACATGTAAATCACTTTAAACATGCTAATTTTAGCTCTAAAACTGATGATCCACCTACAAATGTGAACTGACGTTCAAAAATAAAACATTTGAAAACAGACCATTTCCCACATTTCTGAAGCATGACGTAATGGGGGGTGTTATCTCTTTTGTCAAAAATCAGCTGTTTTTGCTTGAACATTAAATGTCTCCAAATAGTATTTAATTCACTTCCCGAGCCCCGGGAAGCATGAAAATCACTTTAAACATGCTAATTTTAGCTCTAACACTGATGATCCACCTACAAATGTGAACTGACGTTCAAAAAAAAAAAATATGAAAATGAACCATTTTCCACATTTCTGAAGCATGACGTAATGGGGGGGTGTTATCTCTTTTGTCGAAAATCAGCCGTTTTTGCTTGAACATTAAATTCCTCCAAATAGTATTTAATTCACTTCCCGAGCCCCTGGAAGCATGAAAATCACTTTAAACATGCTAATTTAAGCTCTAACACTGATGATCCACACAAATGTGAACTGACGTTAAAAAATTAAAACATTTGAAAACGGACCATTTTCCACATTTCTGAAGCATGACGTAATGGGGGGTGTTATCTCTTTTGTCGAAAATCAGCCGTTTTTGCTTGAACATTAAATGCCTCCAAATGATATTTAATTAATTACTGGGGTGAAGAAACCCTTATTGAGAACTCAGAGTGAGTAAATTGGCCATTTTCATGCACTTTTAACCATTCCATAAATCTTGTGTTTAGGGCCCATGGAAGCATGAAAATCACTTTAAACATGCTAATTTTAGCTCTAACACTGATGATCCACCTACAAATGTGAACTGACGTTCAAAAATAAAACATTTGAAAACGGACCATTTTCCACATTTCTGAAGCATGACGTAATTGGGGGGTGTTATCTCTTTTGTCGAAAATCAGCCGTTTTTGCTTGAACATTAAATGCCTCCAAATAGTTTTTAATTCACTTCCCGAGCCCCTGGAAGCATGAAAATCACTTTAAACATGCTAATTTTAGCTCTAACACTGATGATCCACCTACAAATGTGAACTGACGTTCAAAAATAAAACATTTGAAAATGGACCATTTTCCACATTTCTGAAGCATGACGTAATGGGGGGGTGTTATCTCTTTTGTCGAAAATCAGCCGTTTTTGCTTGAACATTAAATGCCTCCAAATGGTATTTAATTAACTTCCCGGGGTGAAGGTGGGTAAATTGGCCATTTTCATGCATTTTTAACCATTCCATAAATCTTGTGTTTAGGGCCCCTGGAAGCATGAAAATCACTTTAAACATGCTAATTTTAGCTCTAACACTGATGATCCACCTACAAATGTGAACTGACGTTCAAAAATAAAACATTTGAAAACAGACCATTTTCCACATTTCTGAAGCATGACGTAATGGGGGTGTTATCTCTTTTGTCAAAAATCAGCTGTTTTTGCTTGAACAATAAATGCCTCCAAATAGTATTTAATTCACTTCCCGAGCCCCTGGAAGCATGAAAATCACTTTAAACATGCTAATTTTAGCTCTAACACTGATGATCCACCTACAAATGTGAACTGACGTTCAAAAATAAAACATTTGAAAATGGACCATTTTCCACATTTCTGAAGCATGACGTAATGGGGGGTGTTATCTCTTTTGTCGAAAATCAGCCGTTTTTGCTTGAACATTAAATGCCTCCAAATAGTATTTAATTCACTTCCCGAGCCCCTGGAAGCATGAAAATCACTTTAAACATGCTAATTTTAGCTCTAACACTGATGATCCACCTACAAATGTGAACTGACGTTCAAAAATAAAACATTTGAAAATGGACCATTTTCCACATTTCTGAAGCATGACGTAATGGGGGGGGGGTGTTATCTCTTTTGTTGAAAATCAGCCGTTTTTGCTTGAACATTAAATGCCTCCAAATGGTATTTAATTAACTTCCCGGGGTGAAGGTGAGTAAATTGGCCATTTTCATGCACTTTTAACCATTCCATAAATCTTGTGTTTAGGGCCCCTGGAAGCATGAAAATCAATTTTAACATGCTGATTTTAGCTCTAACACTGATGATCCACCTACAAATGTGAACTGACGTTCAAAAATAAAACATTTGAAAATGGACCATTTTCCACATTTCTGAAGCATGACGTAATGGGGGAGGGTGTTATCTCTTTTGTCGAAAATCTGCCGTTTTTGCTTGAACATTAAATGCCTCCAAATAGTATTTAATTCACTTCCCGAGCCCCTGGAAGCATGAAAATCACTTTAAACATGCTAATTTTAGCGCTAACACTGATGATCCACCTACAAATGTGAACTGACGTTCAAAAATAAAACATTTGAAAACAGACCATTTTCCACATTTCTGAAGCATGACGTAATGGTGGGGTGTTATCTCTTTTGTCGAAAATCAGCCGTTTTTGCTTGAACATTAAATGCCTCCCAATAGTATTTAATTCACTTCCCGAGCCCCTGGAAGCATGAAAATCACTTTAAACATGCTAATTTAAGCTCTAACACTGATGATCCACACAAATGTGAACTGACGTTCACAAATAAAACATTTGAAAACGGACCATTTTCCACATTTCTAAAGCATGACGTAATGGGGGAGGGTGTTATCTCTTTTGTCGAAAATCAGCTGTTTTTGCTTGAACATTAAATGCCTCCAAATAGTATTTAATTCACTTCCCGAGCCCCTGGAAGCATGAAAATCACTTTAAACATGCTAATTTTAGCGCTAACACTGATGATCCACCTACAAATGTGAACTGACGTTCAAAAATAAAACATTTGAAAACAGACCATTTTCCACATTTCTGAAGCATGACGTAATGGGGGGTGTTATCTCTTTTGTCGAAAATCAGCCGTTTTTGATTGAACATTAAATGCCTCCAAATGGTATTTAATTCACTTCCCGAGCCCCTGGAAGCATGAAAATCACTTTAAACATGCTAATTTTAGCTCTAACACTGATGATCCACCTACAAATGTGAACTGACGTTCAAAAATAAAACATTTGAAAACGGACCATTTTCCACATTTCTGAAGCATGACGTAATGGGGGGGGTGTTATCTCTTTTGTCAAAAATCTGCTGCTTTTGCTTGATCATTAAATGCCTCCAAATAGTATTTAAATCACTTCCCGAGCCCCTGGAAACATGAAAATCACTTTAAACATGCTAATTTTAGCTCTAACACTGATGATCCACCTACAAATGTGAACTGACGTTCAAAAAAAAAAATATGAAAATGAACCATTTTCCACATTTCTGAAGCATGACGTAATGGGGGGGTGTTATCTCTTTTGTCGAAAATCAGCCGTTTTTGCTTGAACATTAAATTCCTCCAAATAGTATTTAATTCACTTCCCGAGCCCCTGGAAGCATGAAAATCACTTTAAACATGCTAATTTAAGCTCTAACACTGATGATCCACACAAATGTGAACTGACGTTAAAAAATTAAAACATTTGAAAATGGACCATTTTCCACATTTCTGAAGCATGACGTAATGGGGGGTGTTATCTCTTTTGTCGAAAATCAGCCGTTTTTGCTTGAACATTAAATGCCTCCAAATGATATTTAATTAATTACTGGGGTGAAGAAACCCTTATTGAGAACTCAGAGTGAGTAAATTGGCCATTTTCATGCACTTTTAACCATTCCATAAATCTTGTGTTTAGGGCCCATGGAAGCATGAAAATCACTTTAAACATGCTAATTTTAGCTCTAACACTGATGATCCACCTACAAATGTGAACTGACGTTCAAAAATAAAACATTTGAAAACGGACCATTTTCCACATTTCTGAAGCATGACGTAATTGGGGGGTGTTATCTCTTTTGTCGAAAATCAGCTGTTTTTGCTTGAACATTAAATGCCTCCAAATAGTATTTAATTCACTTCCCGAGCCCCTGGAAGCATGAAAATCACTTTAAACATGCTAATTTTAGCTCTAACACTGATGATCCACCTACAAATGTGAACTGACGTTCAAAAATAAAACATTTGAAAACGGACCATTTTCCACATTTCTGAAGCATGACGTAATGGGGGGGTGTTATCTCTTTTGTCAAAAATCAGCTGTTTTTGCTTGAACATTAAATGCCTCCAAATAGTATTTAATTCACTTCCCGAGCCCCTGGAAGCATGAAAATCACTTTAAACATGCTAATTTTAGCTCTAACACTGATGATCCACCTACAAATGTGAACTGACGTTCAAAAATAAAACATTTGAAAATGGACCATTTTCCACATTTCTGAAGCATGACGTAATGGGGGGGTGTTATCTCTTTTGTCGAAAATCAGCCGTTTTTGCTTGAACATTAAATGCCTCCAAATGGTATTTAATTAACTTCCCGGGGTGAAGGTGGGTAAATTGGCCATTTTCATGCATTTTTAACCATTCCATAAATCTTGTGTTTAGGGCCCCTGGAAGCATGAAAATCACTTTAAACATGCTAATTTTAGCTCTAACACTGATGATCCACCTACAAATGTGAACTGACGTTCAAAAATAAAACATTTGAAAACAGACCATTTTCCACATTTCTGAAGCATGACGTAATGGGGGGTGTTATCTCTTTTGTCAAAAATCAGCTGTTTTTGCTTGAACAATAAATGCCTCCAAATAGTATTTAATTCACTTCCCGAGCCCCTGGAAGCATGAAAATCACTTTAAACATGCTAATTTTAGCTCTAACACTGATGATCCACCTACAAATGTGAACTGACGTTCAAAAATAAAACATTTGAAAATGGACCATTTCCCACATTTCTGAAGCATGACGTAATGGGGGGGTGTTATCTCTTTTGTCGAAAATCAGCCGTTTTTGCTTGAACATTAAATGCCTCCAAATGGTATTTAATTAACTTCCCGGGGTGAAGGTGGGTAAATTGGCCATTTTCATGCACTTTTAACCATTCCATAAATCTTGTGTTTAGGGCCCCTGGAAGCATGAAAATCCACCTACAAATGTGAACTGACGTTCAAAAATAAAACATTTGAAAATGGACCATTTTCCACATTTCTGAAGCATGACGTAATGGGGGGGTGTTATCTCTTTTGTCGAAAATCAGCCGTTTTTGCTTGAACATTAAATGCCTCCAAATGGTATTTAATTAACTTCCCGGGGTGAAGGTGGGTAAATTGGCCATTTTCATGCACTTTTAACCATTCCATAAATCTTGTGTTTAGGGCCCCTGGAAGCATGAAAATCAATTTTAACATGCTAATTTTAGCTCTAACACTGATGATCCACCTACAAATGTGAACTGACGTTCAAAAATAAAACATTTGAAAACTGACCACTTTTTCACATTTCTGAAGCATGACGTAATGGGGGGGGTGTTATCTCTTTTGTCAAAAATCTGCAGTTTTTGCTTGAACATTAAATGCCTCCAAATAGTATTTAATTCACTTCCCGAGCCCCTGGAAGCATGAAAATCACTTTAAACATGCTAATTTTATTTCTAACACTGATGATCCACCTACAAATGTGAACTGATGTTCAAAAATAAAACATTTGAAAACGGACCATTTTCCACATTTCTGAAGCATGGCGTAATGGGGGGGTGTTATCTCTTTTGTCGAAAATCAGCCGTTTTTGCTTGAACATTAAATGCCTCCAAATAGCATTTAATTCACTTCCCGAGCCCCTGGAAGCATGAAAATCACTTTAAACATGCTAATTTAAGCTCTAACACTGATGATCCACCTACAAATGTGAACTGACGTTCAAAAATAAAACATTTGAAAACGGACCATTTTCCACATTATTGAAGCATGACGTAATGGGGGGTGTTATCTCTTTTGTCGAAAATCAGCCGTTTTTGCTTGAACATTAAATGCCTCCAAATAGTATTGAATTCACTTCCCGAGCCCCTGGAAGCATGAAAATCACTTTAAACATGCTAATTTTAGCTCTAACACTGATGATCCACCTACAAATGTGAACTGACGTTCAAAAATAAAACATTTGAAAACGGACCATTTTCCACATTTCTGAAGCATGACGTAATGGGGGGGTGTTATCTCTTTTGTCAAAAATCAGCTGTTTTTGCTTGAACATTAAATGCCTCCAAATAGTATTTAATTCACTTCCCGAGCCCCTGGAAGCATGAAAATCACTTTAAACATGCTAATTTTAGCTCTAACACTGATGATCCACCTACAAATGTGAACTGACGTTCAAAAATAAAACATTTGAAAATGGACCATTTTCCACATTTCTGAAGCATGACGTAATGGGGGGTGTTATCTCTTTTGTCGAAAATCAGCCGTTTTTGCTTGAACATTAAATGCCTCCAAATGGTATTTAATTAACTTCCCGGGGTGAAGGTGGGTAAATTGGCCATTTTCATGCATTTTTAACCATTCCATAAATCTTGTGTTTAGGGCCCCTGGAAGCATGAAAATCACTTTAAACATGCTAATTTTAGCTCTAACACTGATGATCCACCTACAAATGTGAACTGACGTTCAAAAATAAAACATTTGAAAACAGACCATTTTCCACATTTCTGAAGCATGACGTAATGGGGGGTGTTATCTCTTTTGTCAAAAATCAGCTGTTTTTGCTTGAACAATAAATGCCTCCAAATAGTATTTAATTCACTTCCCGAGCCCCTGGAAGCATGAAAATCACTTTAAACATGCTAATTTTAGCTCTAACACTGATGATCCACCTACAAATGTGAACTGACGTTCAAAAATAAAACATTTGAAAATGGACCATTTTCCACATTTCTGAAGCATGACGTAATGGGGGGGTGTTATCTCTTTTGTCGAAAATCAGCCATTTTTGCTTGAACATTAAATGCCTCCAAATGGTATTTAATTAACTTCCCGGGGTGAAGGTGGGTAAATTGGCCATTTTCATGCACTTTTAACCATTCCATAAATCTTGTGTTTAGGGCCCCTGGAAGCATGAAAATCCACCTACAAATGTGAACTGACGTTCAAAAATAAAACATTTGAAAATGGACCATTTTCCACATTTCTGAAGCATGACGTAATGGGGGGGTGTTATCTCTTTTGTCGAAAATCAGCCGTTTTTGCTTGAACATTAAATGCCTCCAAATGGTATTTAATTAACTTCCCGGGGTGAAGGTGGGTAAATTGGCCATTTTAATGCACTTTTAACCATTCCATAAATCTTGTGTTTAGGGCCCCTGGAAGCATGAAAATCAATTTTAACATGCTAATTTTAGCTCTAACACTGATGATCCACCTACAAATGTGAACTGACGTTCAAAAATAAAACATTTGAAAACTGACCACTTTTTCACATTTCTGAAGCATGACGTAATGGGGGGGGTGTTATCTCTTTTGTCAAAAATCTGCAGTTTTTGCTTGAACATTAAATGCCTCCAAATAGTATTTAATTCACTTCCCGAGCCCCTGGAAGCATGAAAATCACTTTAAACATGCTAATTTTATTTCTAACACTGATGATCCACCTACAAATGTGAACTGATGTTCAAAAATAAAACATTTGAAAACGGACCATTTTCCACATTTCTGAAGCATGGCGTAATGGGGGGGTGTTATCTCTTTTGTCAAAAATCAGCCGTTTTTGCTTGAACATTAAATGCCTCCAAATAGCATTTAATTCACTTCCCGAGCCCCTGGAAGCATGAAAATCACTTTAAACATGCTAATTTAAGCTCTAACACTGATGATCCACCTACAAATGTGAACTGACGTTCAAAAATAAAACATTTGAAAACGGACCATTTTCCACATTATTGAAGCATGACGTAATGGGGGGTGTTATCTCTTTTGTCGAAAATCAGCCGTTTTTGCTTGAACATTAAATGCCTCCAAATGGTATTTAATTAACTTCCCGGGGTGAAGAAACCCTTTTTGAGAACTCAGAGTGAGTAAATTGGCCATTTTCATGCATTTTTAACTATTCCATAAATCTTGTGTTTAGGGCCCCTGGAAGCATGAAAATCACTTTAAACATGCTAATTTTAACTCTAACACTGATGATCCACCTACAAATGTGAACTGACGTTCAAAAATAAAACATTTGAAAACAGACCATTTTCCACATTTCTGAAGCATGACGTAATGGGGGGGTGTTATCTCTTTTGTCGAAAATCAGCCGTTTTTGCTTGAACATTAAATGCCTCCAAATAGTATTTAATTCACTTCCCGAGCCCCTGGAAGCATGAAAATCACTTCAAACATGCTAATTTTAGCTCTAACACTGATGATCCACCTACAAATGTGAACTGACGTTTTAAAATAAAACATTTGAAAACAGACCATTTTCCACATTTCTGAAGCATGACGTAATGGGGGGGTGTTATCTCTTTTGTCGAAAATCAGCCATTTTTGCTTGAACATTAAATGCCTCCAAATGGTATTTAATTAACTTCCCGGGGTGAAGAAACCCTTTGTGAGAACTCAGAGTTAGTAAATTGGCCATTTTCATGCACTTTTAACCATTCCATTAATCTTGTGTTTAGGGCCCCTGGAAGCATGAAAATCACTTTAAACATGCTAATTTTAGCTCTAACACTGATGATCCACCTACAAATGTGAACTGACGTTCAAAAATAAAACATTTGAAAACGGACCATTTTCCACATTTCTGAAGCATGACGTAATGGGGGGTGTTATCTCTTTTGTCGAAAATCTGCCGTTTTTGCTTGAACATTAAATTCCTCCAAATAGTATTTAATTCACTTCCCGAGCCCCTGGAAGCATGAAAATCACTTTAAACATGCTAATTTTAGCTCTAACACTGATGATCCACCTACAAATGTGAACTGACGTTCAAAAATAAAACATTTGAAAATGGACCATTTTCCACATTTCTGAAGCATGACGTAATGGGGGGGGGGTGTTATCTCTTTTGTTGAAAATCAGCCGTTTTTGCTTGAACATTAAATGCCTCCAAATGGTATTTAATTAACTTCCCGGGGTGAAGGTGAGTAAATTGGCCATTTTCATGCACTTTTAACCATTCCATAAATCTTGTGTTTAGGGCCCCTGGAAGCATGAAAATCAATTTTAACATGCTGATTTTAGCTCTAACACTGATGATCCACCTACAAATGTGAACTGACGTTCAAAAATAAAACATTTGAAAACGGACCATTTTCCACATTTCTGAAGCATGACGTAATGGGGGAGGGTGTTATCTCTTTTGTCGAAAATCTGCCGTTTTTGCTTGAACATTAAATGCCTCCAAATAGTATTTAATTCACTTCCCGAGCCCCTGGAAGCATGAAAATCACTTTAAACATGCTAATTTTAGCGCTAACACTGATGATCCACCTACAAATGTGAACTGACGTTCAAAAATAAAACATTTGAAAACAGACCATTTTCCACATTTCTGAAGCATGACGTAATGGTGGGGTGTTATCTCTTTTGTCGAAAATCAGCCGTTTTTGCTTGAACATTAAATGCCTCCCAATAGTATTTAATTCACTTCCCGAGCCCCTGGAAGCATGAAAATCACTTTAAACATGCTAATTTAAGCTCTAACACTGATGATCCACACAAATGTGAACTGACGTTAAAAAATTAAAACATTTGAAAACGGACCATTTTCCACATTTCTGAAGCATGACGTAATGGGGGGTGTTATCTCTTTTGTCGAAAATCAGCCGTTTTTGCTTGAACATTAAATGCCTCCAAATAGTATTTAATTCACTTCCCGAGCCCCGGGAAGCATGAAAATCACTTTAAACATGCTAATTTTAGCTCTAACACTGATGTGTAGTGTAGTTCCTAGTTTCCCACTAGGCCCTGCGCATTGGAATAACATAAACAGTAGTATCGACGTGGAACTGCGGATATTCCAGGCCTCCACTGACTATGCTAAACTTAATTGGGTTGTGTTACCAACTAGCTCAGAGGTCACTGGAAACTTTCTTCTCTGCATAGGAAGTGATCAGCTTCCTTGGCACAGACAAGAAGGGATTCAGCTTTCCAACAACCGTGCAACATGACAACTTTGCTCCTCAGATCAAGAGTCGATCTCTAGGGTCGTGTGAAACAATAGACATAGATTTCACTCAGTCAGTCTAGTGCAGTTTACTTTCACAGTATGTAGAGAATAGAGAGACGGGCGTTTATCAATAAAGGGTTAACATTTATTGAACAGTCTTTCTTCTCGTACAAGAGAAATGTATTGCCACAATTGCAATAACTGTTATTATAAAAAGTACGTACAGTAAGATAAGTATTGCGAAATAGAACTGTAAAAGCATTGATATGGTTTCTTAGCCATACAATGGTTTAAAAGTAATAAAACATATATACAGTCATATATACATTAGGCTAACATACTCAACTGGTGCTTCTAACTAAGCCTACCCCAGTGTGCCTGACCTAAGCCTAACACGTGAGAAGGGGAGCAAGGAAGTAGCTTAAGTTAAGTTGGTTTTGCCAAGGTTTGTTTCAAGAATTCTCATCTAAGGGTTTAGTCAACACCATACCTCTGAATAGAATGATGGAGGATTGGTATCTCCTTCAGGGGTCTCTCTCGATATCCCAGTCACCCGCGAGGGTAAACCGGAAGCGCCAGGACTGGATTTCTCTGCACGAGAAATGCAGCGGCTTCTCTCAGCGCGTCGAGGAAGGAGGGGTGACAGCGTCCGCGGGCAGCTGGGCTGGATGTCTTCGCAGAGGACGGCTGCTCGGCTCCTCAAGCGTACTGAACCACAGTTCGCGCTGTAGCGGCGATAATGGTAATCAGTAGCTTCACCACCACAGGATAGCAGGCTGCAGCGACAGAGTGCCAGTTGTTACCAACACGGGGTCATGCAGGCAGCTGGCATCAGCAACAGGTTCGCTCACAGCTAACAGCTCACAGCTTCGCATTGCTTAAGGCAACGTTGGTAATATTTATACCTGACAGGTGCCGGGTTTGACGCAAGTTTGCTGGACATAAGACGTCAATTAAAGATGTCACTAGGAAGTGACAGTTATCAGTTGCTCATTAGAGTTCCATTACTAATCAAAACATAGCAAGCGGGGATTTCCAGGTTTGCTAAGTTTTTATCTTGTTGAAGAACTCGGAGTGTTATCTAGGAATATCAGATAGTGGCTGCTGCTCTGTCATTGCACTAATTGGTCGCAAAGGAAGTAGCAGAGAGTCATGCTGGAATGTGGCTCTGTTCGTGTGAGGCCAGAGATGACTTTTCAGAAAATCGCACTTGAACGGTTATGCCAATATAGGGAATAAATGGATTTATAGCCGAATAGGGGCATAAGGTCACAGTATCGATCAGGAACCTAGATAAGCACGCAACACCCACTCCACGTATACATGTCCATCAAAATTACTAAAACTAAGCAATTAGATGTATGTGTAACATTGCCCACCCCAAAATACATAAATGCATTCGAAATAGGCGTACTTGTAATACATGGAATTTAGGTACTGTACGTTTTTTAAAGCATAGTAATCACTCAAAAGTTATTGCATTTGAAATAAATGAACGATTATGCAAAAAGAATTACACATGAAGTATCTCTGATAGAAGAAATGCGAGATAAATCATCACAAAAAAATGCACTGTAATAACATGTGTGCTAGAGGCTGGTGTTATGTTGTTATGTCTCTAGATGTGTTTAGAAATAGAAGTGTGAAGCTTCTGTTCTCTAAGAATAGTTTTTACGTTAAGCAAAGAATTGTTCGTGCCAAAAAAGGGTCAATATTAGAAAAAAATTGTCCAATTCAAAGAAAAATATATTTCCAAAGCTCCTGGCAGTTTTTGTTGATCAAAACTGAAGGCCGAATTCAGAGTTCATGGGAACGCTGTGTGTCAGAAAGCTTCTCAAAAGTTATTGTTTCTCTATGGGTGAGAACATCGTATCAGACAGGCTCGCAAAGAATTGGTCTACAAAATCAGGTGATAGTTCAACCAAATTAGATAGCGCTGTAACTTGGCAGGTGTGAGAATGATTGCTGTCATCGAAGTCAGGACCAGCAATGCTCACAGAACGTTGTACCTGGATGATGTTGCTTTTGTCACTCGCTCCACTGTTACCACTTGGCTGTAGTACAGGAGTCTCCACGAATGCCGTCATCAGGATTGGTAGCCGCTGGGGACAACACAATGCGTGAGCCGTTATTGGACTTAGCAAAGTATCGACGTCCATTGGTACTGCTGATGGAAGTGAAAGACAGATGTCCAACACGCATTCATCGCCGCAAAGCATACACCGTAGCACAGGTAAAATGCAATTTTGCCATATCGGTCTGAATGAAAGGAACCAGGTCATGTTTAGATCTCTCAGCCTGGCCAATCCGAGGACGTTAGTTATCCTGTCCCTGTAGCGCATTGCTAGGATTGTCTCTTCCATTCCCATGGGAGCTATGTCTGAGCCGAGGCTTGCCATAACGTAGCAGGATGGTCAAAAATAGAATCCCTGCGATGAGTCCCAAAAATAGTGGAATACCACCAAAGATGGAGTGCACAAAATTAGGAAAGATTCCCAAAATTGCCTGGAAGGGTGTTAGCAGTCCCTTAAAGACTGTCTTAAATATGCCTGGGATGCTTGTAGCACTAGACATGTTAAGGAGTTGACTGAACATTTCTACGAAATGCACGGGGCAATTTGTTGATAAAAGGTCATGGACTTCAGTAGCCGTCCTTGCGACTAGAAGATCATACGTCTCTTTAGATGACGTTATAGGCACTGTTGTCTGTAAAAGCACAGATTTCATTTTGCTTAATGTATCAATTCGTATAGAATAGAGATTCAGACGAGGCCAGAGGGGAGTCACTATGTCTGGAGGCCCGCTCGGGAACAATGCTTGCATGCAACATTTGACCATGGACGTTACTTGTACTAGATAACTTTTCCCTGGCGCGAGGCCACAGCACCTGTGATCCGTTCTAAGAATGTAACTCCCGTTTGCGAGTTGCATAAAGAAGGGCTCTATCTGAGTTGCAGGTGTGACTAGCTGGTGGCATGAGAGGTTGTTTGAATTTCCATCACATGCTCCGTGTAAATTAATACCCTGACACAAAAGTATACCGCTTAGTGAGTGTTTACAGTTGTCACCACTAAGAAATACATTTTTGTCACTGTCACTATAGCAAGAATGAGTGTATGGTAATTTCCATTCGGATTTAACATATCCCTTACCCAATTGTTCATACTGGCCAGCAGGTATGTACTCAAGGCATTTATGAAATCGGAAAGTTGTTATCGGAATTGTGATAATTCCGTGTATTATCCATTCAATGACAGGACTCTCTGACATTGTCAATGGTAATCTCTCGAGTTTCTCGATGCTCAAGATTGTATAGTCTGCTCCTTTCTGAGCCAAACTGATCTGTTTATCAGTAAGGTTAAAAATGGAAAATAATGACGTCGTGTTGATTAAACGCCAAGGCACATAGCCTGAACGAAGATTTTGCAGCGTCCAGCCTAGTTCTATAATAGAGCGTAATTGAGACTGGCCATGTTGTAACATTAGCAAATCTCTGTCTATCACATCAAAGGCAGAGGATACAATATTGTCCAAAGAATATATTCTGGAAGACAGAGTCATTAACCCATTGTCTACCACAGAAAGTGATTTCTCCAAATTAATACGATCAATTTCTCGTATTTTTTCAGCAGTTTCAATTTGCTTTACTTTCCAAGCCTCGTTGTAAGCAGCATAGATACTGGTCGCTATGAAACGCTTTTGACGCTGTTTGCGTGGTCCAAGAATAAAATCGCGCAAATCAGCACCATCTTTTAGTAAAGACAAGTGTTGCTTAATTTCAGCCAGTGTGGATGTAGTTAGCCATTCTAGGCAGAGTTTCCCTACACTGTATGTTGTTATAATCCCTGGATGTTGTCTCTGGGAGTATCTAGGGTCTAATCTGGTCATTTTTAACCCCTGTGTTTTATTCAGGAACCTATCTTGACAGCTATTTGTGTCTGTAGGCCAGATTAACCACTTTTTCCAATCAGGATGTGTTCTGTTGAAATGTAAAATTTGTGACACGTCTAACTCAATATCAGCTGTTGCATTTTCAGGTATTGGCTTTGGTATAGACGGTGTTTTAGGTTCTTTGTTCTTAGCTAGGCCAAGACAAGATGTTTGGTGTACAGTGTCATTTAAAAATAACATTTGTTCAGGTATCATGCAGGTTCTAAACAGTGCTTCAATGCCTTGCACCTGCCAATCTTTTGTACCCCAAATTGTTTTCGTTTCAATATTATTTTTCCAATAATCAAAACCAAATGTCATCATTTTGTCATAAAATGCTTCTGAATATATCAATTTAGAATTTGTCAGCATTGTTTTCATTCCTGTTTTATCTAACAGTTTGTAATAAAACGTTTCTGCATCACTGGTGTTAAACCCTGAGAAGTATTTGAATTTCTCAAAAAATGCTTTAGAACTGCTTTTAGGTGGTGTAGCACAATGTTCCCATTGATTATACATCAAAACATTTCTAGGCTGTGCAGATTTATGCAAGTAATGATCCCCATAGTGGGTATAACAGAATAACTGCTCATAACTAGATGAACCTTGTAAATAATCATGATCTGTGAATCTAGCTGACATTACTAAATCAGACATCATGTCATTAATACTGTTAAAGTCCCAATCATCAGAGAATGTACTAGGAGTCACAAAGTCACTTAAGGAAACCTTTAGTTGATGAGGATACTTCAGGATTTCGACCGGACCATAGATCTCATAGTCTGTTTTCTCCCATACTACCCCACCAGGTATTGGAATTGCTGTGACATTTACTGTTGACAGTTCTCTTTTCTTCACGTGGGATGATCTGTGTGGTTTCAGGACTAGGTTGATGTTCTGACTTGCTGTGTCCATTGTAATATATTTTCCTTCAATGAATTTTCCCAAACACAGTACCATGATGAGCCAAAGCAGGAGGAAAAATACACCTAGACCAAACCAGAACTCTAGCCAAGGGGAAACAAGGTAGATTTCCTTCAGTTGATGAAAGAGTTCCGTTGCTTTTTCTTTAAAAGACTTTTTTGTTTCTGGCATCACTTCGGGGTCATTTAAATCTTCAGAGAAGTTGTCGAAGTTGATGAAATAACCAGAGGCAGTTCTGTCAATTGATGGGATTGTTCTTTCAATCTGTCTCTCGGTAGCACTTTCTGATGCCACATCATTGTAGACTGGTGTTGTTTCTTGACGAACTGTTTCAATCTGTGTTTCAAGAGGCACGAGTTCCATGGCATTATTGCATAGTCCTTCATTGTGCACTGCAGGCTGATCGAATGTGATTAGTCTTTCAGTTTGAACCTCTTGGATTGTTGCAAGTTTGGGTATTCTGTTGTTTCTTGGGAGTCCACTGGGCCTACTGTTGATTATAGGCCACATGCTTGTGGTTTTACCAGATCGATAGACACGACTCTGTTCTCCTTTTTACCAGCAAGGGGCGGTAGCACAACTGATCTTGTTCCGGTGACTGCCAAGACAGGTACTGCTTTTCTGTAAGAAGGCCCAAATTCCTTCTTAACCGCGATCTTTTCTCTGACTAGATCCCCAATCTTTGGAATCCAGACAGGCCTTGCTGGGGCTGTTGCGGGTGGTGCCTCGTCAGTGGTACTTGGCTGTTGCTTTAACTTTATGTTGCTTAATGATTTTCTTGTTTCATTCAGTTCCTGTAAAACAGCCAAACGGTCTTTTACTTCAAACTGTTTTGTTTCTTCTTGTACCACTGACATCTGACTATCGAGGTCCTGAACGTTCATTCTAATTCCGAACAATAGTTCGTATGGGCTGAAACCTTTTAGAGAATTTCTTGGCATGTTGTTAAGACTAGTCTGGACACTTATTAAATGTTTGACCCACCCAGCGCCTGAACCTAATACCTTCGCTGTTATAGATTGCTTTATGTCCCGGTTTTTTCTTTCTACCACACTTGTGCGACGGACAAGAATACCGCAACCCAATTCCCATGCTAGCCATGGCCCCCCCATAAGCTCGAGAGCTGAAAGCAGGACCCTGGTCAGAATGGAACGTGGTAATTGCGTATGTGCCGATAAAGACTCGCAAATCTTTTATAACCGTTCTAGCGTCAGCCGAGCGCTGGAGGCCTCATTTTTTAAGTGCTTTTCGTCTAAACTGTGTACACTGGGACGCGCTTCTCTTCTTTGATTGCGCAGATAGACCGCCTTATGCTGTCTAGTAGGGATCCTGAAACTACTCTGGCCTGTTCATTACTGCGATCTCTATTGCAGTCTTCACAATTTTGAGCAAAACATTGAATATCTATACTCATTCCTGGCCACCAATACTCTGATTGTAATTCTTTCAGAGAGGCTTTGATTGTTTGGTGTTTCAGACCCAACCCCATGTGTGCTTCCAGTAGGAGGAAGCCCCTCCTGCTCCTGTTTGGAATTACTCTATCCCCCACTCCAGGGATTCGAGCAAAAGGAACGGAGTTTGCATCGATTATGTATGCATAATTGAGTGGATAGTTTACGGGTAGTGCTGCACAGTCGCCTTTTACGGTCGTTTTTACTGCTAGCATGGTTTCCCCGTCTATGTACTTATCTGTACGCTTTTTTGTGGCTACGGAAGCCGGGTTAGTTGCTTCCGCGGTGGCTGTATTAGCCAATGAATTCCCTGCAACGTGAACGCCATCACGTTGAAGACTCTGTGCGTGAATCACGTGAGTCTTTTGTAGTTCTTTGTGTAAAAGAGCTACCTCGTTCCAGAGCAATTTATGCTTTATTGTGGCACCTGTGTCATCTTTGTAGTCGTTTTCGATCCAACTCTGCAGCTTATTGTTGTAAGAGTTGACGCAAAAATGAGAATCGCACACGATAAGTGTGGGGAATTCGCGTTCTGCATTTTCGAGCGCCATCTTTAAAGATCTGATTTCAGTTCTTTGAACCGAACAGTTTCTTACAGATTCAGTTTTTGTTACTTTCGGTCTGAATTTACCGCACAGCCAACGACCTTTAATGATCGCACATGCTGCATTGTAGGATTTACTCTCTACATTAAAATGCTGTACAAAGCTATCTGTATAGATTATACAGGCGTATTGTGGGAGAGGCAGGATTTCGATTGGCAGAGGATATTCTTCTTCATATTCTAAATCATTCAGTTCTTCGTATTGCGGGGCGAAATAGTATTTCACGTCTTCCGCTCCTAGAGAATCTATGCACTGTATCCATTTCGGATCCAGTGACACTGTAGGCAGGTTTACTGGGCTGAATAGCGCCTCGAAGGCGGATTCCGCTGTAAGGATATTAATCCGTTTGCCGTGTGCTAGTTCTCGTTCATTTGCTAATGCGATTTGCACTGCGTTCACAGTTCTTTCTGTGTGACTGAATGTTTTTTCTGCTTGTGTGTACAAGTGAGATTTAATTGAAATTGGTACCTTTTCTCCCTCATTAGAGGTTAGGTACGTGAATCCGCATCTTCCT
The DNA here is from genome assembly GCF_964263255.1 of Lissotriton vulgaris. Classification (NCBI taxonomy): domain Eukaryota; kingdom Metazoa; phylum Chordata; class Amphibia; order Caudata; family Salamandridae; genus Lissotriton; species Lissotriton vulgaris. Next base: position 314,553,760 of record NC_141698.1, read on the forward strand.
GGGATGACTCGGATTACAAGATCGATCGTGTTGTCACGTGTATCTAATTTAGTTTTTGCTAACATGTCTGTTTGCAGTGATCTCAAAATTTCTGTGTGTTTTTGAGTCCAATTGATTTGTTTTAAATCAGGTTTTATTAGTTCGTAGAGAGGTTTAACCCTCTCTGCGTAATTTAGGATGTAAGTTCTTCCGAAATTCAGAAAACCTAGTATTGATTGTAAATTCTTCAGCGTTTTTGGAGCTTGGAGTACAGCGCACTTCTCTAAGAAGTTGTCCACTAGGCTTTTCCCTTCACTTGATAATTCGTACCCTAAGAACAGTACTGTCAGATGGGCAATTCGAGACTTTTTAAAGTTGAATTTGTAACCCTCTGCTGCGAACCCAAGTATAATGGTGTTCACTCTTTTCAAGTGAGTATCCAAGTCGTCGTCTGTGAGATAAATATCATCTACGTAAGATAATGCTTCATCATCATAGATTTGTAGTAACTCTGTTACCCTAGCTGAGAATAGTCCTGGGCTGTTCTTGAACCCCTGTGGGAGTCGACAGAATTTTTTCTGCGACCCAAATGCGGAGAAAGCGGTCAAGTATCTGCTTTCTGGTGCAATGTTTTGACAAAAGAAACCATTAGAAATGTCTAATGTCGTTTTGTATTTTTTCATAACTATATTATTCATTAGGGCTGCACTATGCGAGTTTTGTACTGCAAAAGTTTTGCAACATGTATTAAGATGTCTGTAGTCCAAAACTAGACGATATGAATTGTCTGGCTTGGAGACAGGAAACAAAGGATTGTTCATTTGAGAGGTGCATGTTTCAATCACCCCCTGGTACTCAAGTTGATCTAAGATCTCCCTGACCTGTTTTTTAGCTTCTTGCTTTATGGGATACTGCCGTTGGGCAGTTGGTTCACTTTTTAGTTGGATTTTGTGAGGCGGAGAATCCTCATCCCATCCTACATGATTTTTATACAATGCAGGTGCCTGGGCTACTGCCCATTTCCTTGCATATGTGTATTTTTTGTGAATCGGAATGTGATTCGAGAAGGCAGGCATAATCACTTCTTCGCCACGAGGGCACTCCCTGACAAACTCCGGGGGCCAATCTTTTTCAGCTAACAGAATATCATAGCCTTTTGAGAGCTTATCCCAAAATAGACCCTTAATTTTCCTAGTCTTATCACCCTCCATACGCAATGTTATTTCGTATATTTTATGGGGCTCGCTAAGTCTGGCGTCGGCAGTTTCAACTTGAATGTATTCATTCGTGTCCACTGTCTCCAGATGACTCATCAAGATCTTGCGCGCTATACTGATTTCTGCTGCACTGTCCAACATTGTCAATGCCCACTCCCCGTTTTTCAACTGTGTCCTCAGTATTTTCGGCATGGTTGATTACTCTAATACTGGCTACCTTCTTTTTCTGAAATTGAGATTTCTTATTTTGAGCAGGTTCCTTGTCTTTGGACTTGGTGTGCTCTCCTGGGTCTGACCGTCCTCTTCTTTCCGAATTCTGTGGAAAAGATCGAGAGGGACGTGTATCAATACTTTGATATCTATCAGGTTTTTTTATATTATCCCTATTTCTAAGGTTATATCTTTTCTCAGAGGGCTCCCTCTGGGGAGACTGGCGTTCTCGAGTCGGAGTTCTCTCCCTCCGTCGAGGAGACCTTCCTCTGGACTGGAAAACTTTTTCCTTGGGACTGGATTGTTTATTTCCATCCCAGCTCTTTTTAGGAGTATTTGAATTATTTTTAATAAATAATTTTTCAGGATTTTCGAGCAGTTGGGGCTTAACTGGTTTTCCACCCAAGCTGTCTCTACCTAATTCTTCATAGCATTTTTCTATGATTTTTGCAAGCTCAACAGGATCTTTTATATCTGTTTCCCTCAACTTCTGGCGAATCGCCACAGATGCTGCTTCTCCCTTTACGTTGGCTAATAATATAGCCGTGACCTGCTTGAAGTCTTTCAGTAATTTCATACCTAGATTTAAAGCGGGCTCTGGACCGAATTCATTTTGAATCTGTTTTAGCACGTCTGGTATTACCGCCATAGACGGAACACCGTGTGTTTTTGTGTAAATGGAAGCAAAGACTGTACCCCAAGTGTCACAGTCCTCCACGTGTGGTGCGATTCCCATAGGAAGGCAGATGGTCAAGATTCTGTGTTTCTCAATAGGGGTAGTATCAGGAAATACTGCCTCTATTTGAGTGATTTTCTGGGCTAACCAGAAAGGAATTTGTTCCCGTTTTACGGGTGTTTTACCAAGACATGACTGTATGTTCTGTGGTGTAATTTTATTTATGTTCCCCTGATGAGGGGTCAGCTGTGGTGAATTAACAGCTGGCTGGACTGTTGCAGTCCGCATTACATATTGGACTAATTGCCTATGTATTTTTATTAATGTGTTTAGCTGTTCTAACAGCTCTTCCTTAGACATTTTTGCAATGTCAGGATGTGGTGTGTAGCTGGCTAGAACCGGCCACGTGGCTCCTGGTCTACCTAGTGGACCAAGCCTAGTTATGTGATCATTGTGTTTTAGGGCGCCATTAAACCAGAGCAGGTGCTCTTGAAATTTAAGTGGGATTTCAACCTCCTCGAAAGGAGCATACTCTCCCGGAGGTTCCTCTATTTTGTAATAGTGAAACTCTTGTGTTATCGCGTTTACCGCTGGAAAGTTTATCCATGAATAGAATACCTCTGTCTGCCGATACTCGTGAGCCTCTATCACGAAAATTACTGTACCACCTTGAGGTGGCAGTCCGTTTTCTATAAGTTTTAAAGTTATAGATCTTCTTAACTGGACCGGGATGATAATAGCACCCGGGTCTGTGTATTCGGGACCTTGCTGAGTCGCATCTACTGCGGCCCCAGGGGCTCCGTTTTCTGGCATTGTAAAAATGCGAGTTTTGCAGAGTAGGTCTCCAAGGAGACAAAGATTAGATGCACAATATTTTGGAACACTGTATCCTTCAACGTTGAATAAACCAGAGCTTTACATAGGAATCTCTTCCTACTAAGGTCGGGCAGATTTTAACCTTTCACCCACTCCAGACGTCTATTGGAGTATTTACGGGCGAAAGGGGTGTGAAATATGCACGACTGAGTTACTCTACAAGTCTTACGTTAGTTTATCGCCTTTCCAAACGTTTGGGCGCCATGTAGTGTAGTTCCTAGTTTCCCACTAGGCCCTGCGCATTGGAATAACATAAACAGTAGTATCGACGTGGAACTGCGGATATTCCAGGCCTCCACTGACTATGCTAAACTTAATTGGGTTGTGTTACCAACTAGCTCAGAGGTCACTGGAAACTTTCTTCTCTGCATAGGAAGTGATCAGCTTCCTTGGCACAGACAAGAAGGGATTCAGCTTTCCAACAACCGTGCAACATGACAACTTTGCTCCTCAGATCAAGAGTCGATCTCTAGGGTCGTGTGAAACAATAGACATAGATTTCACTCAGTCAGTCTAGTGCAGTTTACTTTCACAGTATGTAGAGAATAGAGAGACGGGCGTTTATCAATAAAGGGTTAACATTTATTGAACAGTCTTTCTTCTCGTACAAGAGAAATGTATTGCCACAATTGCAATAACTGTTATTATAAAAAGTACGTACAGTAAGATAAGTATTGCGAAATAGAACTGTAAAAGCATTGATATGGTTTCTTAGCCATACAATGGTTTAAAAGTAATAAAACATATATACAGTCATATATACATTAGGCTAACATACTCAACTGGTGCTTCTAACTAAGCCTACCCCAGTGTGCCTGACCTAAGCCTAACACGTGAGAAGGGGAGCAAGGAAGTAGCTTAAGTTAAGTTGGTTTTGCCAAGGTTTGTTTCAAGAATTCTCGTCTAAGGGTTTAGTCAACACCATACCTCTGAATAGAATGATGGAGGATTGGTATCTCCTTCAGGGGTCTCTCTCGATATCCCAGTCACCCGCGAGGGTAAACCGGAAGCGCCAGGACTGGATTTCTCTGCACGAGAAATGCAGCGGCTTCTCTCAGCGCGTCGAGGAAGGAGGGGTGACAGCGTCCGCGGGCAGCTGGGCTGGATGTCTTCGCAGAGGACGGCTGCTCGGCTCCTCAAGCGTACTGAACCACAGTTCGCGCTGTAGCGGCGATAATGGTAATCAGTAGCTTCACCACCACAGGATAGCAGGCTGCAGCGACAGAGTGCCAGTTGTTACCAACACGGGGTCATGCAGGCAGCTGGCATCAGCAACAGGTTCACTCACAGCTAACAGCTCACAGCTTCGCATTGCTTAAGGCAACGTTGGTAATATTTATACCTGACAGGTGCCGGGTTTGACGCAAGTTTGCTGGACATAAGACGTCAATTAAAGATGTCACTAGGAAGTGACAGTTATCAGTTGCTCATTAGAGTTCCATTACTAATCAAAACATAGCAAGCTGGGATTTCCAGGTTTGCTAAGTTTTTATCTTGTTGAAGAACTCGGAGTGTTATCTAGGAATATCAGATAGTGGCTGCTGCTCTGTCATTGCACTAATTGGTCGCAAAGGAAGTAGCAGAGAGTCATGCTGGAATGTGGCTCTGTTCGTGTGAGGCCAGAGATGACTTTTCAGAAAATCGCACTTGAACGGTTATGCCAATATAGGGAATAAATGGATTTATAGCCGAATAGGGGCATAAGGTCACAGTATCGATCAGGAACCTAGATAAGCACGCAACAGATGATCCACCTACAAATGTGAACTGACGTTCAAAAACAAAAAATATGAAAATGAACCATTTTCCACATTTCTGAAGCATGACGTAATGGGGGGGTGTTATCTCTTTTGTCGAAAATCAGCCGTTTTTGCTTGAACATTAAATTCCTCCAAATAGTATTTAATTCACTTCCCGAGCCCCTGGAAGCATGAAAATCACTTTAAACATGCTAATTTTAGCTCTAACACTGATGATCCACCTACAAATGTGAACTGATGTTCAAAAACAAAAAATATGAAAATGGACCATTTTCCACATTTCTGAAGCATGACGTAATGGGGGGGTGTTATCTCTTTTGTCGAAAATCAGCCGTTTTTGCTTGAACATTAAATGCCTCCAAATGGTATTTAATTAACTTCCCGGGGTGAAGGTGAGTAAATTGGCAATTTTCATGCACTTTTAACCATTCCATAAATCTTGTGTTTAGGGCCCCTGGAAGCATGAAAATCAATTTTAACATGCTGATTTTAGCTCTAACACTGATGATCCACCTACAAATGTGAACTGACGTTCAAAAATAAAACATTTGAAAACAGGCCATTTTCCACATTTCTGAAGCATGACGTAATGGGGGGGTGTTATCTCTTTTGTCGAAAATCAGCCGTTTTTGCTTGAACATTAAATGCCTCCAAATAGTATTTAATTCACTTCCCGAGCCCCTGGAAGCATGAAAATCACTTCAAACATGCTAATTTTAGCTCTAACACTGATGATCCACCTACAAATGTGAACTGACGTTTTAAAATAAAACATTTGAAAACAGACCATTTTCCACATTTCTGAAGCATGACGTAATGGGGGGGTGTTATCTCTTTTGTCGAAAATCCGCCGTTTTTGCTTGAACATTAAATGCCTCCAAATGGTATTTAATTAACTTCCCGGGGTGAAGAAACCCTTTGTGAGAACTCAGAGTTAGTAAATTGTCCATTTTCATGCACTTTTAACCATTCCATTAATCTTGTGTTTAGGGCCCCTGGAAGCATGAAAATCACTTTAAACATGCTAATTTTAGCTCTAACACTGATGATCCACCTACAAATGTGAACTGACGTTCAAAAATAAAACATTTGAAAACGGACCATTTTCCACATTTCTGAAGCATGACGTAATGGGGGGTGTTATCTCTTTTGTCGAAAATCTGCTGTTTTTGCTTGAACATTAAATTCCTCCAAATAGTATTTAATTCACTTCCCGAGCCCCTGGAAGCATGAAAATCACTTTAAACATGCTAATTTTAGCTCTAACACTGATGATCCACCTACAAATGTGAACTGACGTTCAAAAATAAAACATTTGAAAATGGACCATTTTCCACATTTCTGAAGCATGACGTAATGGGGGGGGGTGTTATCTCTTTTGTTGAAAATCAGCCGTTTTTGCTTGAACATTAAATGCCTCCAAATGGTATTTAATTAACTTCCCGGGGTGAAGGTGAGTAAATTGGCCATTTTCATGCACTTTTAACCATTCCATAATTCTTGTGTTTAGGGCCCCTGGAAGCATGAAAATCAATTTTAACATGCTGATTTTAGCTCTAACACTGATGATCCACCTACAAATGTGAACTGACGTTCAAAAATAAAACATTTGAAAACGGACCATTTTCCACATTTCTGAAGCATGACGTAATGGGGGAGGGTGTTATCTCTTTTGTCGAAAATCAGCCGTTTTTGCTTGAACATTAAATGCCTCCCAATAGTATTTAATTCACTTCCCGAGCCCCTGGAAGCATGAAAATCACTTTAAACATGCTAATTTAAGCTCTAACACTGATGATCCACCTACAAATGTGAACTGACGTTCAAAAATAAAACATTTGAAAACGGACCATTTTCCACATTTCTGAAGCATGATGGAATGGGGGGGTGTTATCTCTTTTGTCGAAAATCAGCCGTTTTTGCTTGAACATTAAATGCCTCAAATGGTATTTAATTAATTACCGGGGTGAAGAAACCCTTTTTGAGAACTCAGAGTGAGTAAATTGGCCATTTTCATGCACTTTTAACCATTCCATAAATCTTGTGTTTAGGGCCCATGGAAGCATGAAAATCACTTTAAACATGCTAATTTTAGCTCTAACACTGATGATCCACCTACAAATGTGAACTGACGTTCAAAAATAAAACATTTGAAAACGGACCATTTTCCACATTTCTGAAGCATGACGTAATGGGGGGGGGGTGTTATCTCTTTTGTCAAAAATCTGCTGCTTTTGCTTGATCATTAAATGCCTCCAAATAGTATTTAAATCACTTCCCGAGCCCCTGGAAACATGTAAATCACTTTAAACATGCTAATTTTAGCTCTAAAACTGATGATCCACCTACAAATGTGAACTGACGTTCAAAAATAAAACATTTGAAAACAGACCATTTTCCACATTTCTGAAGCATGACGTAATGGGGGGGTGTTATCTCTTTTGTCAAAAATCAGCTGTTTTTGCTTGAACATTAAATGTCTCCAAATAGTATTTAATTCACTTCCCGAGCCCTGGGAAGCATGAAAATCACTTTAAACATGCTAATTTTAGCTCTAACACTGATGATCCACCTACAAATGTGAACTGACGTTCAAAAACAAAAAATATGAAAATGAACCATTTTCCACATTTCTGAAGCATGACGTAATGGGGGGGTGTTATCTCTTTTGTCGAAAATCAGCCGTTTTTGCTTGAACATTAAACTCCTCCAAATAGTATTTAATTCACTTCCCGAGCCCCTGGAAGCATGAAAATCACTTTAAACATGCTAATTTTAGCTCTAACACTGATGATCCACCTACAAATGTGAACTGACGTGCAAAAACAAAAAATATGAAAATGGACCATTTTCCACATTTCTGAAGCATGACGTAATGGGGGGGTGTTATCTCTTTTGTCGAAAATCAGCCGTTTTTGCTTGAACATTAAATGCCTCCAAATGGTATTTAATTAACTTCCCGGGGTGAAGGTGAGTAAATTGGCCATTTTCATGCACTTTTAACCATTCCATAAATCTTGTGTTTAGGGCCCCTGGAAGCATGAAAATCAATTTTAACATGCTAATTTTAGCTCTAACACTGATGATCCACCTACAAATGTGAACTGACGTTCAAAAATAAAACATTTGAAAACTGACCACTTTTTCACATTTCTGAAGCATGACGTAATGGGGGTGTTATCTCTTTTGTCAAAAATCTGCCGTTTTTGCTTGAACATTAAATGCCTCCAAATAGTATTTAATTCACTTCCCGAGCCCCTGGAAGCATGAAAATCACTTTAAACATGCTAATTTTATTTCTAACACTGATGATCCACCTACAAATGTGAACTGACGTTCAAAAATAAAACATTTGAAAACTGACCACTTTTTCACATTTCTGAAGCATGACGTAATGGGGGGTGTTATCTCTTTTGTCAAAAATCTGCCGTTTTTGCTTGAACATTAAATGCCTCCAAATAGTATTTAATTCACTTCCCGAGCCCCTGGAAGCATGAAAATCACTTTAAACATGCTAATTTTAGCTCTAACACTGATGATCCTCCTACAAATGTGAACTGATGTTCACAAATAAAACATTTGAAAACGGACCATTTTCCACATTTCTGAAGCATGACGTAATGGGGGAGGGTGTTATCTCTTTTGTCGAAAATCAGCTGTTTTTGCTTGAACATTAAATGCCTCCAAATAGTATTTAATTCACTTCCCGAGCCCCTGGAAGCATGAAAATCACTTTAAACATGCTAATTTTAGCGCTAACACTGATGATCCACCTACAAATGTGAACTGACGTTCAGAAATAAAACATTTGAAAACAGACCATTTTCCACATTTCTGAAGCATGACGTAATGGTGGGGTGTTATCTCTTTTGTCGAAAACAAGCCGTTTTTGCTTGAACATTAAATGCCTCCAAATAGTATTTAATTCACTTCCCGAGCCCCTGGAAGCATGAAAATCACTTTAAACATGCTAATTTAAGCTCTAACACTGATGATCCACCTACAAATGTGAACTGACGTTAAAAAATAAAACATTTGAAAACGGACCATTTTCCACATTTCTGAAGCATGACGTAATGGGGGGTGTTATCTCTTTTGTCGAAAATCAGCCGTTTTTGCTTGAACATTAAATGCCTCCAAATGGTATTTAATTAACTTCCCGGGGTGAAGAAACCCTTTTTGAGAACTCAGAGTGAGTAAATTGGCCATTTTCATGCATTTTTAACCATTCCATAAATCTTGTGTTTAGGGCCCCTGGAAGCATGAAAATCACTTTAAACATGCTAATTTTAGCTCTAACACTGATGATCCACCTACAAATGTGAACTGCCATTCAAAAATAAAACAATTGAAATCGGACCATTTTCCACATTTCTGAAGCATGACGTAATGGGGGGGTGTTATCTCTTTTGTCAAAAATCAGCTGTTTTCGCTTGAACATTAAATGCCTCCAAATAGTATTTAATTCACTTCCTAAGCCCCTGGAAGCATGAAAATCACTTTAAACATGCTAATTTTAGCTCTAACACTGATGATCCACCTACAAATGTGAACTGACGTTCAAAAATAAAACATTTGAAAACGGACCATTTTCCACATTTCTGAAGCATGACGTAATGGGGGGTGTTATCTCTTTTGTCGAAAATCAGCCGTTTTTGCTTGAACATTAAATGCCTCCAAATGGTATTTAATTAACTTCCCGGGGTGAAGAAACCCTTTTTGAGAACTCAGAGTGAGTAAATTGGCCATTTTCATGCATTTTTAACTATTCCATAAATCTTGTGTTTAGGGCCCCTGGAAGCATGAAAATCACTTTAAACATGCTAATTTTAACTCTAACACTGATGATCCACCTACAAATGTGAACTGACGTTCAAAAATAAAACATTTGAAAACAGGCCATTTTCCACATTTCTGAAGCATGACGTAATGGGGGGGTGTTATCTCTTTTGTCGAAAATCAGCCGCTTTTGCTTGAACATTAAATGCCTCCAAATAGTATTTAATTCACTTCCCGAGCCCCTGGAAGCATGAAAATCACTTCAAACATGCTAATTTTAGCTCTAACACTGATGATCCACCTACAAATGTGAACTGACGTTTTAAAATAAAACATTTGAAAACAGACCATTTTCCACATTTCTGAAGCATGACGTAATGGGGGGGTGTTATCTCTTTTGTCGAAAATCAGCCGTTTTTGCTTGAACATTAAATGCCTCCAAATGGTATTTAATTAACTTCCCGGGGTGAAGGTGAGTAAATTGGCCATTTTCATGCACTTTTAACCATTCCATAAATCTTGTGTTTAGGGCCCCTGGAAGCATGAAAATCAATTTTAACATGCTGATTTTAGCTCTAACACTGATGATCCACCTACAAATGTGAACTGACGTTCAAAAATAAAACATTTGAAAACAGACCATTTTCCACATTTCTGAAGCATGACGTAATGGTGGGGTGTTATCTCTTTTGACGAAAATCTGCCGTTTTTGCTTGAACATTAAATGCCTCCAAATAGTATTTAATTCACTTCCCGAGCCCCTGGAAGCATGAAAATCACTTTAAACATGCTAATTTTAGCGCTAACACTGATGATCCACCTACAAATGTGAACTGACGTTCAAAAATGAAACATTTGAAAACAGACCATTTTCCACATTTCTGAAGCATGACGTAATGGTGGGGTGTTATCTCTTTTGTCGAAAATCAGCCGTTTTTGCTTGAACATTAAATGCCTCCCAATAGTATTTAATTCACTTCCCGAGCCCCTGGAAGCATGAAAATCACTTTAAACATGCTAATTTAAGCTCTAACACTGATGATCCACCTACAAATGTGAACTGACGTTAAAAAATTAAAACATTTGAAAACGGACCATTTTCCACATTTCTGAAGCATGACGTAATGGGGGGTGTTATCTCTTTTGTCGAAAATCAGCCGTTTTTGCTTGAACATTAAATGCCTCCAAATGGTATTTAATTAACTTCCCGGGGTGAAGAAACCCTTTTTGAGAACTCAGAGTGAATAAATTGGCCATTTTCATGCATTTTTAACCATTCCATAAATCTTGTGTTTAGGGCCCCTGGAAGCATGAAAATCACTTTAAACATGCTGATTTTAGCTCTAACACTGATGATCCATCTACAAATGTGAACTGCCATTCAAAAATAAAACAATTGAAATCGGACCATTTTCCACATTTCTGAAGCATGACGTAATGGGGGGGTGTTATCTCTTTTGTCAAAAATCAGCTGTTTTTGCTTGAACATTAAATGCCTCCAAATAGTATTTAATTCACTTCCTAAGCCCCTGGAAGCATGAAAATCACTTTAAACATGCTAATTTTAGCTCTAACACTGATGATCCACCTACAAATGTGAACTGACGTTCAAAAATAAAACATTTGAAAACGGACCATTTTCCACATTTCTGAAGCATGACGTAATGGGGGGGGGTGTTATCTCTTTTGTCAAAAATCTGCTGCTTTTGCTTGATCATTAAATGCCTCCAAATAGTATTTAAATCACTTCCCGAGCCCCTGGAAACATGTAAATCACTTTAAACATGCTAATTTTAGCTCTAAAACTGATGATCCACCTACAAATGTGAACTGACGTTCAAAAACAAAAAATATGAAAATGAACCATTTTCCACATTTCTGAAGCATGACGTAATGGGGGGTGTTATCTCTTTTGTCGAAAATCAGCCGTTTTTGCTTGAACATTAAATTCCTCCAAATAGTATTTAATTCACTTCCCGAGCCCCTGGAAGCATGAAAATCACTTTAAACATGCTAATTTTAGCTCTAACACTGATGATCCACCTACAAATGTGAACTGACGTTCAAAAACAAAAAATATGAAAATGGACCATTTTCCACATTTCTGAAGCATGACGTAATGGGGGGGTGTTATCTCTTTTGTCGAAAATCAGCCGTTTTTGCTTGAACATTAAATGCCTCCAAATGGTATTTAATTAACTTCCCGGGGTGAAGGTGAGTAAATTGGCCATTTTCATGCACTTTTAACCATTCCATAAATCTTGTGTTTAGGGCCCCTGGAAGCATGAAAATCTATTTTAACATGCTAATTTTAGCTCTAACACTGATGATCCACCTACAAATGTGAACTGACGTTCAAAAATAAAACATTTGAAAACTGACCACTTTTTCACATTTCTGAAGCATGACGTAATGGGGGGTGTTATCTCTTTTGTCAAAAATCTGCCGTTTTTGCTTGAACATTAAATGCCTCCAAATAGTATTTAATTCACTTCCCGAGCCCCTGGAAGCATGAAAATCACTTTAAACATGCTAATTTTATTTCTAACACTGATGATCCACCTATAAATGTGAACTGACGTTCAAAAATAAAACATTTGAAAACTGACCACTTTTTCACATTTCTGAAGCATGACGTAATGGGGGTGTTATCTCTTTTGTCAAAAATCTGCCGTTTTAGCTTGAACATTAAATACCTCCAAATAGTATTTAATTCACTTCCCGAGCCCCTGGAAGCATGAAAATCACTTTAAACATGCTAATTTTAGCTCTAACACTGATGATCCTCCTACAAATGTGAACTGATGTTCACAAATAAAACATTTGAAAACGGACCATTTTCCACATTTCTGAAGCATGACGTAATAGGGGAGGGTGTTATCTCTTTTGTCGAAAATCAGCTGTTTTTGCTTGAACATTAAATGCCTCCAAATAGTATTTAATTCACTTCCCGAGCCCCTGGAAGCATGAAAATCACTTTAAACATGCTAATTTTAGCGCTAACACTGATGATCCACCTACAAATGTGAACTGACGTTCAAAAATAAAACATTTGAAAACAGACCATTTTCCACATTTCTGAAGCATGACGTAATGGTGGGGTGTTATCTCTTTTGTCGAAAATCAGCCGTTTTTGCTTGAACATTAAATGCCTCCAAATAGTATTTAATTCACTTCCCGAGCCCCTGGAAGCATGAAAATCACTTTAAACATGCTAATTTAAGCTCTAACACTGATGATCCACCTACAAATGTGAACTGACGTTAAAAAATAAAACATTTGAAAACGGACCATTTTCCACATTTCTGAAGCATGACGTAATGGGGGGTGTTATCTCTTTTGTCGAAAATCAGCCGTTTTTGCATGAACATTAAATGCCTCCAAATGGTATTTAATTAACTTCCCGGGGTGAAGAAACCCTTTTTGAGAACTCAGAGTGAGTAAATTGGCCATTTTCATGCATTTTTAACCATTCCATAAATCTTGTGTTTAGGGCCCCTGGAAGCATGAAAATCACTTTAAACATGCTAATTTTAGCTCTAACACTGATGATCCACCTACAAATGTGAACTGCCATTCAAAAATAAAACAATTGAAATCGGACCATTTTCCACATTTCTGAAGCATGACGTAATGGGGGGGTGTTATCTCTTTTGTCAAAAATCAGCTGTTTTCGCTTGAACATTAAATGCCTCCAAATAGTATTTAATTCACTTCCTAAGCCCCTGGAAGCATGAAAATCACTTTAAACATGCTAATTTTAGCTCTAACACTGATGATCCACCTACAAATGTGAACTGACGTTCAAAAATAAAACATTTGAAAACGGACCATTTTCCACATTTCTGAAGCATGACGGAATGGGGGGGTGTTATCTCTTTTGTCAAAAATCAGCCGTTTTTGCTTGAACATTAAATGCCTCCAAATGGTATTTAATTAATTACCGGGGTGAAGAAACCCTTTTTGAGAACTCAGAGTGAGTAAATTGGCCATTTTCATGCACTTTTAACCATTCCATAAATCTTGTGTTTAGGGCCCATGGAAGCATGAAAATCACTTTAAACATGCTAATTTTAGCTCTAACACTGATGATCCACCTACAAATGTGAACTGACGTTCAAAAATAAAACATTTGAAAACGGACCATTTCCCACATTTCTGAAGCATGACGTAATGGGGGGGTGTTATCTCTTTTGTCAAAAATCTGCTGCTTTTGCTTGATCATTAAATGCCTCCAAATAGTATTTAAATCACTTCCCGAGCCCCTGGAAACATGTAAATCACTTTAAACATGCTAATTTTAGCTCTAAAACTGATGATCCACCTACAAATGTGAACTGACGTTCAAAAATAAAACATTTGAAAACAGACCATTTTCCACATTTCTGAAGCATGACGTAATGGGGGGGTGTTATCTCTTTTGTCAAAAATCAGCTGTTTTTGCTTGAACATTAAATGTCTCCAAATAGTATTTAATTCACTTCCCGAGCCCCGGGAAGCATGAAAATCACTTTAAACATGCTAATTTTAGCTCTAACACTGATGATCCACCTACAAATGTGAACTGACGTTCAAAAAAAAAAATATGAAAATGAACCATTTTCCACATTTCTGAAGCATGACGTAATGGGGGGGGTGTTATCTCTTTTGTCGAAAATCAGCCGTTTTTGCTTGAACATTAAATTCCTCCAAATAGTATTTAATTCACTTCCCGAGCCCCTGGAAGCATGAAAATCACTTTAAACATGCTAATTTTAGCTCTAACACTGATGATCCACCTACAAATGTGAACTGACGTTCAAAAATAAAACATTTGAAAACAGACCATTTTCCACATTTCTGAAGCATGACGTAATGGGGGGGGTGTTATCTCTTTTGTCGAAAATCAGCTGTTTTTGCTTGAACATTAAATGCCTCCAAATGGTATTTAATTAACTTCCCAGGGTGAAGAAACCCTTTGTGAGAACTCAGAGTTAGTAAATTGGCCATTTCCATGCATTTTTAACCATTCCATAAATCTTGTGTTTAGGGCCCCTGGAAGCATGAAAATCACTTTAAACATGCTAATTTTAGCTCTAACACTGATGATCCACCTACAAATGTGAACTGACGTTCAAAAATAAAACATTTGAAAACAGACCATTTTCCACATTTCTGAAGCATGACGTAATGGGGGGTGTTATCTCTTTTGTCAAAAATCAGCTGTTTTTGCTTGAACATTAAATGCCTCCAAATAGTATTGAATTCACTTCCCGAGCCCCTGGAAGCATGAAAATCACTTTAAACATGCTAATTTTAGCTCTAACACTGATGATCCACCTACAAATGTGAACTGACGTTCAAAAATAAAACATTTGAAAACAGGCCATTTTCCACATTTCTGAAGCATGACGTAATGGGGGGGTATTATCTCTTTTGTCGAAAATCAGCCGCTTTTGCTTGAACATTAAATGCCTCCAAATAGTATTTAATTCACTTCCCGAGCCCCTGGAAGCATGAAAATCACTTCAAACATGCTAATTTTAGCTCTAACACTGATGATCCACCTACAAATGTGAACTGACGTTTTAAAATAAAACATTTGAAAACAGACCATTTTCCACATTTCTGAAGCATGACGTAATGGGGGGGTGTTATCTCTTTTGTCGAAAATCAGCCGTTTTTGCTTGAACATTAAATGCCTCCAAATGGTATTTAATTAACTTCCCGGGGTGAAGGTGAGTAAATTGGCCATTTTCATGCACTTTTAACCATTCCATAAATCTTGTGTTTAGGGCCCCTGGAAGCATGAAAATCAATTTTAACATGCTGATTTTAGCTCTAACACTGATGATCCACCTACAAATGTGAACTGACGTTCAAAAATAAAACATTTGAAAACAGACAATTTTCCACATTTCTGAAGCATGACGTAATGGTGGGGTGTTATCTCTTTTGACGAAAATCTGCCGTTTTTGCTTGAACATTAAATGCCTCCAAATAGTATTTAATTCACTTCCCGAGCCCCTGGAAGCATGAAAATCACTTTAAACATGCTAATTTTAGCGCTAACACTGATGATCCACCTACAAATGTGAACTGACGTTCAAAAATAAAACATTTGAAAACAGACCATTTTCCACATTTCTGAAGCATGACGTAATGGTGGGGTGTTATCTCTTTTGTCGAAAATCAGCCGTTTTTGCTTGAACATTAAATGCCTCCCAATAGTATTTAATTCACTTCCCGAGCCCCTGGAAGCATGAAAATCACTTTAAACATGCTAATTTAAGCTCTAACACTGATGATCCACCTACAAATGTGAACTGACGTTAAAAAATTAAAACATTTGAAAACGGACCATTTTCCACATTTCTGAAGCATGACGTAATGGGGGGTGTTATCTCTTTTGTCGAAAATCAGCCGTTTTTGCTTGAACATTAAATGCCTCCAAATGGTATTTAATTAACTTCCCGGGGTGAAGAAACCCTTTTTGAGAACTCAGAGTGAATAAATTGGCCATTGTCATGCATTTTTAACCATTCCATAAATCTTGTGTTTAGGGCCCCTGGAAGCATGAAAATCACTTTAAACATGCTAATTTTAGCTCTAACACTGATGATCCATCTACAAATGTGAACTGCCATTCAAAAATAAAACAATTGAAATCGGACCATTTTCCACATTTCTGAAGCATGACGTAATGGGGGGGTGTTATCTCTTTTGTCAAAAATCAGCTGTTTTTGCTTGAACATTAAATGCCTCCAAATAGTATTTAATTCACTTCCTAAGCCCCTGGAAGCATGAAAATCACTTTAAACATGCTAATTTTAGCTCTAACACTGATGATCCACCTACAAATGTGAACTGACGTTCAAAAATAAAACATTTGAAAACGGACCATTTTCCACATTTCTGAAGCATGACGGAATGGGGGGGTGTTATCTCTTTTGTCGAAAATCAGCCGTTTTTGCTTGAACATTAAATGCCTCCAAATGGTATTTAATTAATTACCGGGGTGAAGAAACCCTTTTTGAGAACTCAGAGTGAGTAAATTGGCCATTTTCATGCACTTTTAACCATTCCATAAATCTTGTGTTTAGGGCCCATGGAAGCATGAAAATCACTTTAAACATGCTAATTTTAGCTCTAACACTGATGATCCACCTACAAATGTGAACTGACGTTCAAAAATAAAACATTTGAAAACGGACCATTTTCCACATTTCTGAAGCATGACGTAATGGGGGGGGTGTTATCTCTTTTGTCAAAAATCTGCTGCTTTTGCTTGATCATTAAATGCCTCCAAATAGTATTTAAATCACTTCCCGAGCCCCTGGAAACATGTAAATCACTTTAAACATGCTAATTTTAGCTCTAAAACTGATGATCCACCTACAAATGTGAACTGACGTTCAAAAACAAAAAATATGAAAATGAACCATTTTCCACATTTCTGAAGCATGACGTAATGGGGGGGTGTTATCTCTTTTGTCGAAAATCAGCCGTTTTTGCTTGAACATTAAATTCCTCCAAATAGTATTTAATTCACTTCCCGAGCCCCTGGAAGCATGAAAATCACTTTAAACATGCTAATTTTAGCTCTAACACTGATGATCCACCTACAAATGTGAACTGACGTTCAAAAACAAAAAATATGAAAATGGACCATTTTCCACATTTCTGAAGCATGACGTAATGGGGGGGTGTTATCTCTTTTGTCGAAAATCAGCCGTTTTTGCTTGAACATTAAATGCCTCCAAATGGTATTTAATTAACTTCCCGGGGTGAAGGTGAGTAAATTGGCCATTTTCATGCACTTTTAACCATTCCATAAATCTTGTGTTTAGGGCCCCTGGAAGCATGAAAATCTATTTTAACATGCTAATTTTAGCTCTAACACTGATGATCCACCTACAAATGTGAACTGACGTTCAAAAATAAAACATTTGAAAACTGACCACTTTTTCACATTTCTGAAGCATGACGTAATGGGGGGTGTTATCTCTTTTGTCAAAAATCTGCCGTTTTTGCTTGAACATTAAATGCCTCCAAATAGTATTTAATTCACTTCCCGAGCCCCTGGAAGCATGAAAATCACTTTAAACATGCTAATTTTATTTCTAACACTGATGATCCACCTACAAATGTGAACTGACGTTCAAAAATAAAACATTTGAAAACTGACCACTTTTTCACATTTCTGAAGCATGACGTAATGGGGGGTGTTATCTCTTTTGTCAAAAATCTGCCGTTTTAGCTTGAACATTAAATGCCTCCAAATAGTATTTAATTCACTTCCCGAGCCCCTGGAAGCATGAAAATCACTTTAAACATGCTAATTTTAGCTCTAACACTGATGATCCTCCTACAAATGTGAACTGATGTTCACAAATAAAACATTTGAAAACGGACCATTTTCCACATTTCTGAAGCATGACGTAATAGGGGAGGGTGTTATCTCTTTTGTCGAAAATCAGCTGTTTTTGCTTGAACATTAAATGCCTCCAAATAGTATTTAATTCACTTCCCGAGCCCCTGGAAGCATGAAAATCACTTTAAACATGCTAATTTTAGCGCTAACACTGATGATCCACCTACAAATGTGAACTGACGTTCAAAAATAAAACATTTGAAAACAGACCATTTTCCACATTTCTGAAGCATGACGTAATGGTGGGGTGTTATCTCTTTTGTCGAAAATCAGCCGTTTTTGCTTGAACATTAAATGCCTCCAAATAGTAATTAATTCACTTCCCGAGCCCCTGGAAGCATGAAAATCACTTTAAACATGCTAATTTAAGCTCTAACACTGATGATCCACCTACAAATGTGAACTGACGTTAAAAAATAAAACATTTGAAAACGGACCATTTTCCACATTTCTGAAGCATGACGTAATGGGGGGTGTTATCTCTTTTGTCGAAAATCAGCCGTTTTTGCATGAACATTAAATGCCTCCA
This sequence comes from Lissotriton vulgaris, assembly GCF_964263255.1. Lineage (NCBI taxonomy): Eukaryota > Metazoa > Chordata > Amphibia > Caudata > Salamandridae > Lissotriton > Lissotriton vulgaris. Next base: position 314,572,199 of record NC_141698.1, read on the forward strand.
AATGGTATTTAATTAACTTCCCGGGGTGAAGAAACCCTTTTTGAGAACTCAGAGTGAGTAAATTGGCCATTTTCATGCATTTTTAACCATTCCATAAATCTTGTGTTTAGGGCCCCTGGAAGCATGAAAATCACTTTAAACATGCTAATTTTAGCTCTAACACTGATGATCCACCTACAAATGTGAACTGCCATTCAAAAATAAAACAATTGAAATCGGACCATTTTCCACATTTCTGAAGCATGACGTAATGGGGGGGTGTTATCTCTTTTGTCAAAAATCAGCTGTTTTCGCTTGAACATTAAATGCCTCCAAATAGTATTTAATTCACTTCCTAAGCCCCTGGAAGCATGAAAATCACATTAAACATGCTAATTTTAGCTCTAACACTGATGATCCACCTACAAATGTGAACTGACGTTCAAAAATAAAACATTTGAAAACGGACCATTTTCCACATTTCTGAAGCATGACGGAATGGGGGGGTGTTATCTCTTTTGTCAAAAATCAGCCGTTTTTGCTTGAACATTAAATGCCTCCAAATGGTATTTAATTAATTACCGGGGTGAAGAAACCCTTTTTGAGAACTCAGAGTGAGTAAATTGGCCATTTTCATGCACTTTTAACCATTCCATAAATCTTGTGTTTAGGGCCCATGGAAGCATGAAAATCACTTTAAACATGCTAATTTTAGCTCTAACACTGATGATCCACCTACAAATGTGAACTGACGTTCAAAAATAAAACATTTGAAAACGGACCATTTTCCACATTTCTGAAGCATGACGTAATGGGGGGGTGTTATCTCTTTTGTCAAAAAACTGCTGCTTTTGCTTGATCATTAAATGCCTCCAAATAGTATTTAAATCACTTCCCGAGCCCCTGGAAACATGTAAATCACTTTAAACATGCTAATTTTAGCTCTAAAACTGATGATCCACCTACAAATGTGAACTGACGTTCAAAAATAAAACATTTGAAAACAGACCATTTTCCACATTTCTGAAGCATGACGTAATGGGGGGGTGTTATCTCTTTTGTCAAAAATCAGCTGTTTTTGCTTGAACATTAAATGTCTCCAAATAGTATTTAATTCACTTCCCGAGCCCCGGGAAGCATGAAAATCACTTTAAACATGCTAATTTTAGCTCTAACACTGATGATCCACCTACAAATGTGAACTGACGTTCAAAAAAAAAAATATGAAAATGAACCATTTTCCACATTTCTGAAGCATGACGTAATGGGGGGGTGTTATATCTTTTGTCGAAAATCAGCCGTTTTTGCTTGAACATTAAATTCCTCCAAATAGTATTTAATTCACTTCCCGAGCCCCTGGAAGCATGAAAATCACTTTAAACATGCTAATTTTAGCTCTAACACTGATGATCCACCTACAAATGTGAACTGACGTTCAAAAATAAAACATTTGAAAACAGACCATTTTCCACATTTCTGAAGCATGACGTAATGGGGGTTGTTATCTCTTTTGTCGAAAATCAGCTGTTTTTGCTTGAACATTAAATGCCTCCAAATGGTATTTAATTAACTTCCCAGGGTGAAGAAACCCTTTGTGAGAACTCAGAGTTAGTAAATTGGCCATTTCCATGCATTTTTAACCATTCCATAAATCTTGTGTTTAGGGCCCCTGGAAGCATGAAAATCACTTTAAACATGCTAATTTTAGCTCTAACACTGATGATCCACCTACAAATGTGAACTGACGTTCAAAAATAAAACATTTGAAAACAGACCATTTTCCACATTTCTGAAGCATGACGTAATGGGGGGGTGTTATCTCTTTTGTCAAAAATCAGCTGTTTTTGCTTGAACATTAAATGCCTCCAAATAGTATTGAATTCACTTCCCGAGCCCCTGGAAGCATGAAAATCACTTTAAACATGCTAATTTTAGCTCTAACACTGATGATCCACCTACAAATGTGAACTGACGTTCAAAAATAAAACATTTGAAAATGGACCATTTTCCACATTTCTGAAGCATGACGTAATGGGGGGGTGTTATCTCTTTTGTCGAAAATCAGCCGTTTTTGCTTGAACATTAAATGCCTCCAAATAGCATTTAATTCACTTCCCGAGCCCCTGGAAGCATGAAAATCACTTTAAACATGCTAATTTAAGCTCTAACACTGATGATCCACCTACAAATGTGAACTGACGATCAAAAATAAAACATTTGAAAACGGACCATTTTCCACATTTCTGAAGCATGACGTAATGGGGGGTGTTATCTCTTTTGTCGAAAATCAGCCGTTTTTGCTTGAACATTAAATGCCTCCAAATGGTATTTAATTAACTTCCCGGGGTGAAGAAACCCTTTTTGAGAACTCAGAGTGAGTAAATTGGCCATTTTCATGCATTTTTAACTATTCCATAAATCTTGTGTTTAGGGCCCCTGGAAGCATGAAAATCACTTTAAACATGCTAATTTTAACTCTAACACTGATGATCCACCTACAAATGTGAACTGACGTTCAAAAATAAAACATTTGAAAACAGACCATTTTCCACATTTCTGAAACATGACGTAATGGGGGGGTGTTATCTCTTTTGTCGAAAATCAGCCGTTTTTGCTTGAACATTAAATGCCTCCAAATAGTATTTAATTCACTTCCCGAGCCCCTGGAAGCATGAAAATCACTTCAAACATGCTGATTTTAGCTCTAACACTGATGATCCACCTACAAATGTGAACTGACGTTTTAAAATAAAACATTTGAAAACAGACCATTTTCCACATTTCTGAAGCATGACGTAATGGGGGGGTGTTATCTCTTTTGTCGAAAATCAGCCGTTTTTGCTTGAACATTAAATGCCTCCAAATGGTATTTAATTAACTTCCCGGGGTGAAGAAACCCTTTGTGAGAACTCAGAGTTAGTAAATTGGCCATTTTCATGCACTTTTAACCATTCCATTAATCTTGTGTTTAGGGCCCCTGGAAGCATGAAAATCACTTTAAACATGCTAATTTTAGCTCTAACACTGATGATCCACCTACAAATGTGAACTGCCATTCAAAAATAAAACAATTGAAATCGGACCATTTTCCACATTTCTGAAGCATGACGTAATGGGGGGGTGTTATCTCTTTTGTCAAAAATCAGCTGTTTTCGCTTGAACATTAAATGCCTCCAAATAGTATTTAATTCACTTCCTAAGCCCCTGGAAGCATGAAAATCACTTTAAACATGCTAATTTTAGCTCTAACACTGATGATCCACCTACAAATGTGAACTGACGTTCAAAAATAAAACATTTGAAAACGGACCATTTTCCACATTTCTGAAGCATGACGGAATGGGGGGGGTGTTATCTCTTTTGTCAAAAATCAGCCGTTTTTGCTTGAACATTAAATGCCTCCAAATGGTATTTAATTAATTACCGGGGTGAAGAAACCCTTTTTGAGAACTCAGAGTGAGTAAATTGGCCATTTTCATGCACTTTTAACCATTCCATAAATCTTGTATTTAGGGCCCATGGAAGCATGAAAATCACTTTAAACATGCTAATTTTAGCTCTAACACTGATGATCCACCTACAAATGTGAACTGACGTTCAAAAATAAAACATTTGAAAACGGACCATTTTCCACATTTCTGAAGCATGACGTAATGGGGGGGTGTTATCTCTTTTGTCAAAAATCAGCTGTTTTTGCTTGAACATTAAATGTCTCCAAATAGTATTTAATTCACTTCCCGAGCCCCGGGAAGCATGAAAATCACTTTAAACATGCTAATTTTAGCTCTAACACTGATGATCCACCTACAAATGTGAACTGACGTTCAAAAAAAAAAATATGAAAATGAACCATTTTCCACATTTCTGAAGCATGACGTAATGGGGGGGGGTTATATCTTTTGTCGAAAATCAGCCGTTTTTGCTTGAACATTAAATTCCTCCAAATAGTATTTAATTCACTTCCCGAGCCCCTGGAAGCATGAAAATCACTTTAAACATGCTAATTTTAGCTCTAACACTGATGATCCACCTACAAATGTGAACTGACGTTCAAAAATAAAACATTTGAAAACAGACCATTTTCCACATTTCTGAAGCATGACGTAATGGGGGGGTGTTATCTCTTTTGTCGAAAATCAGCTGTTTTTGCTTGAACATTAAATGCCTCCAAATGGTATTTAATTAACTTCCCAGGGTGAAGAAACCCTTTGTGAGAACTCAGAGTTAGTAAATTGGCCATTTCCATGCATTTTTAACCATTCCATAAATCTTGTGTTTAGGGCCCCTGGAAGCATGAAAATCACTTTAAACATGCTAATTTTAGCTCTAACACTGATGATCCACCTACAAATGTGAACTGACGTTCAAAAATAAAACATTTGAAAACAGACCATTTTCCACATTTCTGAAGCATGACGTAATGGGGGGGGTGTTATCTCTTTTGTCAAAAATCAGCTGTTTTTGCTTGAACATTAAATGCCTCCAAATAGTATTGAATTCACTTCCCGAGCCCCTGGAAGCATGAAAATCACTTTAAACATGCTAATTTTAGCTCTAACACTGATGATCCACCTACAAATGTGAACTGACGTTCAAAAATAAAACATTTGAAAATGGACCATTTTCCACATTTCTGAAGCATGACGTAATGGGGGGGTGTTATCTCTTTTGTCGAAAATCAGCCATTTTTGCTTGAACATTAAATGCCTCCAAATGGTATTTAATTAACTTCCCGGGGTGAAGGTGGGTAAATTGGCCATTTTCATGCACTTTTAACCATTCCATAAATCTTGTGTTTAGGGCCCCTGGAAGCATGAAAATCAATTTTAACATGCTAATTTTAGCTCTAACACTGATGATCCACCTACAAATGTGAACTGACGTTCAAAAATAAAACATTTGAAAACTGACCACTTTTTCACATTTCTGAAGCATGACGTAATGGGGGGGTGTTATCTCTTTTGTCAAAAATCTGCAGTTTTTGCTTGAACATTAAATGCCTCCAAATAGTATTTAATTCACTTCCCGAGCCCCTGGAAGCATGAAAATCACTTTAAACATGCTAATTTTATTTCTAACACTGATGATCCACCTACAAATGTGAACTGATGTTCAAAAATAAAACATTCGAAAACGGACCATTTTCCACATTTCTGAAGCATGGCGTAATGGGGGGGTGTTATCTCTTTTGTCGAAAATCAGCCGTTTTTGCTTGAACATTAAATGCCTCCAAATAGCATTTAATTCACTTCCCGAGCCCCTGGAAGCATGAAAATCACTTTAAACATGCTAATTTAAGCTCTAACACTGATGATCCACCTACAAATGTGAACTGACGATCAAAAATAAAACATTTGAAAACGGACCATTTTCCACATTTCTGAAGCATGACGTAATGGGGGGTGTTATCTCTTTTGTCGAAAATCAGCCGTTTTTGCTTGAACATTAAATGCCTCCAAATGGTATTTAATTAACTTCCCGGGGTGAAGAAACCCTTTTTGAGAACTCAGAGTGAGTAAATTGGCCATTTTCATGCATTTTTAACTATTCCATAAATCTTGTGTTTAGGGCCCCTGGAAGCATGAAAATCACTTTAAACATGCTAATTTTAGCTCTAACACTGATGATCCACCTACAAATGTGAACTGACGTTCAAAAATAAAACATTTGAAAACAGACCATTTTCCACATTTCTGAAACATGACGTAATGGGGGGGTGTTATCTCTTTTGTCGAAAATCAGCCGTTTTTGCTTGAACATTAAATGCCTCCAAATAGTATTTAATTCACTTCCCGAGCCCCTGGAAGCATGAAAATCACTTCAAACATGCTGATTTTAGCTCTAACACTGATGATCCACCTACAAATGTGAACTGACGTTTTAAAATAAAACATTTGAAAACAGACCATTTTCCACATTTCTGAAGCATGACGTAATGGGGGGGTGTTATCTCTTTTGTCGAAAATCAGCCGTTTTTGCTTGAACATTAAATGCCTCCAAATGGTATTTAATTAACTTCCCGGGGTGAAGAAACCCTTTGTGAGAACTCAGAGTTAGTAAATTGGCCATTTTCATGCACTTTTAACCATTCCATTAATCTTGTGTTTAGGGCCCCTGGAAGCATGAAAATCACTTTAAACATGCTAATTTTAGCTCTAACACTGATGATCCACCTACAAATGTGAACTGCCATTCAAAAATAAAACAATTGAAATCGGACCATTTTCCACATTTCTGAAGCATGACGTAATGGGGGGGTGTTATCTCTTTTGTCAAAAATCAGCTGTTTTCGCTTGAACATTAAATGCCTCCAAATAGTATTTAATTCACTTCCTAAGCCCCTGGAAGCATGAAAATCACTTTAAACATGCTAATTTTAGCTCTAACACTGATGATCCACCTACAAATGTGAACTGACGTTCAAAAATAAAACATTTGAAAACGGACCATTTTCCACATTTCTGAAGCATGACGGAATGGGGGGGTGTTATCTCTTTTGTCAAAAATCAGCCGTTTTTGCTTGAACATTAAATGCCTCCAAATGGTATTTAATTAATTACCGGGGTGAAGAAACCCTTTTTGAGAACTCAGAGTGAGTAAATTGGCCAGTTTCATGCACTTTTAACCATTCCATAAATCTTGTGTTTAGGGCCCATGGAAGCATGAAAATCACTTTAAACATGCTAATTTTAGCTCTAACACTGATGATCCACCTACAAATGTGAACTGACATTCAAAAATAAAACATTTGAAAACGGACCATTTTCCACATTTCTGAAGCATGACGTAATGGGGGGGTGTTATCTCTTTTGTCAAAAATCTGCTGCTTTTGCTTGATCATTAAATGCCTCCAAATAGTATTTAAATCACTTCCCGAGCCCCTGGAAACATGTAAATCACTTTAAACATGCTAATTTTAGCTCTAAAACTGATGATCCACCTACAAATGTGAACTGACGTTCAAAAATAAAACATTTGAAAACAGACCATTTTCCACATTTCTGAAGCATGACGTAATGGGGGGGTGTTATCTCTTTTGTCAAAAATCAGCTGTTTTTGCTTGAACATTAAATGTCTCCAAATAGTATTTAATTCACTTCCCAAGCCCCGGGAAGCATGAAAATCACTTTAAACATGCTAATTTTAGCTCTAACACTGATGATCCACCTACAAATGTGAACTGACGTTCAAAAAAAAAAATATGAAAATGAACCATTTTCCACATTTCTGAAGAATGACGTAATGGGGGGGTGTTATATCTTTTGTCGAAAATCAGCCGTTTTTGCTTGAACATTAAATTCCTCCAAATAGTATTTAATTCACTTCCCGAGCCCCTGGAAGCATGAAAATCACTTTAAACATGCTAATTTTAGCTCTAACACTGATGATCCACCTACAAATGTGAACTGACGTTCAAAAATAAAACATTTGAAAACAGACCATTTTCCACATTTCTGAAGCATGACGTAATGGGGGGGTGTTATCTCTTTTGTCGAAAATCAGCTGTTTTTGCTTGAACATTAAATGCCTCCAAATGGTATTTAATTAACTTCCCAGGGTGAAGAAACCCTTTGTGAGAACTCAGAGTTAGTAAATTGGCCATTTCCATGCATTTTTAACCATTCCATAAATCTTGTGTTTAGGGCCCCTGGAAGCATGAAAATCACTTTAAACATGCTAATTTTAGCTCTAACACTGATGATCCACCTACAAATGTGAACTGACGTTCAAAAATAAAACATTTGAAAACAGACCATTTTCCACATTTCTGAAGCATGACGTAATGGGGGGGTGTTATCTCTTTTGTCAAAAATCAGCTGTTTTTGCTTGAACATTAAATGCCTCCAAATAGTATTGAATTCACTTCCCGAGCCCCTGGAAGCATGAAAATCACTTTAAACATGCTAATTTTAGCTCTAACACTGATGATCCACCTACAAATGTGAACTGACGTTCAAAAATAAAACATTTGAAAATGGACCATTTTCCACATTTCTGAAGCATGACGTAATGGGGGGGTGTTATCTCTTTTGTCGAAAATCAGCCGTTTTTGCTTGAACATTAAATGCCTCCAAATGGTATTTAATTAACTTCCCGGGGTGAAGGTGGGTAAATTGGCCATTTTCATGCACTTTTAACCATTCCATAAATCTTGTGTTTAGGGCCCCTGGAAGCATGAAAATCAATTTTAACATGCTAATTTTAGCTCTAACACTGATGATCCACCTACAAATGTGAACTGACGTTCAAAAATAAAACATTTGAAAACTGACCACTTTTTCACATTTCTGAAGCATGACGTAATGGGGGGGTGTTATCTCTTTTGTCAAAAATCTGCAGTTTTTGCTTGAACATTAAATGCCTCCAAATAGTATTTAATTCACTTCCCGAGCCCCTGGAAGCATGAAAATCACTTTAAACATGCTAATTTTATTTCTAACACTGATGATCCACCTACAAATGTGAACTGATGTTCAAAAATAAAACATTCGAAAACGGACCATTTTCCACATTTCTGAAGCATGGCGTAATGGGGGGGTGTTATCTCTTTTGTCGAAAATCAGCCGTTTTTGCTTGAACATTAAATGCCTCCAAATAGCATTTAATTCACTTCCCGAGCCCCTGGAAGCATGAAAATCACTTTAAACATGCTAATTTAAGCTCTAACACTGATGATCCACCTACAAATGTGAACTGACGTTCAAAAATAAAACATTTGAAAACGGACCATTTTCCATATTTCTGAAGCATGACGTAATGGGGGGTGTTATCTCTTTTGTCGAAAATCAGCCGTTTTTGCTTGAACATTAAATGCCTCCAAATGGTATTTAATTAACTTCCCGGGGTGAAGAAACCCTTTTTGAGAACTCAGAGTGAGTAAATTGGCCATTTTCATGCATTTTTAACTATTCCATAAATCTTGTGTTTAGGGCCCCTGGAAGCATGAAAATCACTTTAAACATGCTAATTTTAGCTCTAACACTGATGATCCACCTACAAATGTGAACTGACGTTTTAAAATAAAACATTTGAAAACAGACCATTTTCCACATTTCTGAAGCATGACGTAATGGGGGGGTGTTATCTCTTTTGTTGAAAATCTGCCGTTTTTGCTTGAACATTAAATGCCTCCAAATAGTATTTAATTCACTTCCCGAGCCCCTGGAAGCATGAAAATCACTTTAAACATGCTAATTTTAGCTCTAACACTGATGATCCACCTACAAATGTGAACTGACGTTCAAAAATAAAACATTTGAAAATGGACCATTTTCCACATTTCTGAAGCATGACGTAATGGGGGGGGTGTTATCTCTTTTGTCGAAAATCAGCCGTTTTTGCTTGAACATTAAATGCCTCCAAATGGTATTTAATTAACTTCCCGGGGTGAAGGTGAGTAAATTGGCCATTTTCATGCACTTTTAACCATTCCATAAATCTTGTGTTTAGGGCCCCTGGAAGCATGAAAATCAATTTTAACATGCTGATTTTAGCTCTAACACTGATGATCCACCTACAAATGTGAACTGACGTTCAAAAATAAAACATTTGAAAACGGACCATTTTCCACATTTCTGAAGCATGACGTAATGGGGGAGGGTGTTATCTCTTTTGTCGAAAATCTGCCGTTTTTGCTTGAACATTAAATGCCTCCAAATAGTATTTAATTCACTTCCCGAGCCCCTGGAAGCATGAAAATCACTTTAAACATGCTAATTTTAGCGCTAACACTGATGATCCACCTACAAATGTGAACTGACGTTCAAAAATAAAACATTTGAAAACAGACCATTTTCCACATTTCTGAAGCATGACGTAATGGTGGGGTGTTATCTCTTTTGTCGAAAATCAGCCGTTTTTGCTTGAACATTAAATGCCTCCCAATAGTATTTAATTCACTTCCCGAGCCCCTGGAAGCATGAAAATCACTTTAAACATGCTAATTTAAGCTCTAACACTGATGATCCACCTACAAATGTGAACTGACGTTAAAAAATAAAACATTTGAAAACGGACCATTTTCCACATTTCTGAAGCATGACGTAATGGGGGGTGTTATCTCTTTTGTCGAAAATCAGCCGTTTTTGCTTGAACATTAAATGCCTCCAAATGGTATTTAATTAACTTCCCGGGGTGAAGAAACCCTTTTTGAGAACTCAGAGTGAGTAAATTGGCCATTTTCATGCATTTTTAACCATTCCATAAATCTTGTGTTTAGGGCCCCTGGAAGCATGAAAATCACTTTAAACATGCTAATTTTAGCTCTAACACTGATGATCCACCTACAAATGTGAACTGCCATTCAAAAATAAAACAATTGAAATCGGACCCTTTTCCACATTTCTGAAGCATGACGTAATGGGGGGGTGTTATCTCTTTTGTCAAAAATCAGCTGTTTTCGCTTGAACATTAAATGCCTCCAAATAGTATTTAATTCACTTCCTAAGCCCCTGGAAGCATGAAAATCACTTTAAACATGCTAATTTTAGCTCTAACACTGATGATCCACCTACAAATGTGAACTGACGTTCAAAAATAAAACATTTGAAAACGGACCATTTTCCACATTTCTGAAGCATGACGGAATGGGGGGGTGTTATCTCTTTTGTCGAAAATCAGCCGTTTTTGCTTGAACATTAAATGCCTCCAAATGGTATTTAATTAACTTCCCGGGGTGAAGGTGAGTAAATTGGCCATTTTCATGCACTTTTAACCATCCCATAAATCTTGTGTTTAGGGCCCATGGAAGCATGAAAATCACTTTAAACATGCTAATTTTAGCTCTAACACTGATGATCCACCTACAAATGTGAACTGACGTTCAAAAATAAAACATTTGAAAACGGACCATTTTCCACATTTCTGAAGCATGACGTAATGGGGGGGGTGTTATCTCTTTTGTCAAAAATCTGCTGCTTTTGCTTGATCATTAAATGCCTCCAAATAGTATTTAAATCACTTCCCGAGCCCCTGGAAACATGTAAATCACTTTAAACATGCTAATTTTAGCTCTAAAACTGATGATCCACCTACAAATGTGAACTGACGTTCAAAAATAAAACATTTGAAAACAGACCATTTTCCACATTTCTGAAGCATGACATAATGGGGGGGGTGTTATCTCTTTTGTCAAAAATCAGCTGTTTTTGCTTGAACATTAAATGTCTCCAAATAGTATTTAATTCACTTCCCGAGCCCCGGGAAGCATGAAAATCACTTTAAACATGCTAATTTTAGCTCTAACACTGATGATCCACCTACAAATGTGAACTGACGTTCAAAAACAAAAAATATGAAAATTAACCATTTTCCACATTTCTGAAGCATGACGTAATGGGGGGTGTTATCTCTTTTGTCGAAAATCAGCCGTTTTTGCTTGAACATTAAATTCCTCCAAATAGTATTTAATTCACTTCCCGAGCCCCTGGAAGCATGAAAATCACTTTAAACATGCTAATTTTAGCTCTAACACTGATGATCCACCTACAAATGTGAACTGACGTTCAAAAACAAAAAATATGAAAATGGACCATTTTCCACATTTCTGAAGCATGACGTAATGGGGGGGTGTTATCTCTTTTGTCGAAAATCAGCCGTTTTTGCTTGATCATTAAATGCCTCCAAATGGTATTTAATTAACTTCCCGGGGTGAAGGTGAGTAAATTGACCATTTTCATGCACTTTTAACCATTCCATAAATCTTGTGTTTAGGGCCCCTGGAAGCATGAAAATCAATTTTAACATGCTAATTTTAGCTCTAACACTGATGATCCACCTACAAATGTGAACTGACGTTCAAAAATAAAACATTTGAAAACTGACCACTTTTTCACATTTCTGAAGCATGACGTATTGGGGGGTGTTATCTCTTTTGTCAAAAATCTGCCGTTTTTGCTTGAACATTAAATGCCTACAAATAGTATTTAATTCACTTCCCGAGCCCCTGGAAGCATGAAAATCACTTTAAACATGCTAATTTTATTTCTAACACTGATGATCCACCTACAAATGTGAACTGACGTTCAAAAATAAAACATTTGAAAACGGACCATTTTCCACATTTCTGAAGCATGACGTAATGGGGGGTGTTATCTCTTTTGTCGAAAATCAGCCGTTTTTGATTGAACATTAAATGCCTCCAAATGGTATTTAATTAACTTCCCGGGGTGAAGAAACCCTTTTTGAGAACTCAGAGTGAGTAAATTGGCCATTTTCATGCATTTTTAACCATTCCATAAATCTTGTGTTTAGGGCCCCTGGAAGCATGAAAATCACTTTAAACATGCTAATTTTAGCTCTAACACTGATGATCCACCTACAAATGTGAACTGACGTTCAAAAATAAAACATTTGAAAACAGACCATTTTCCACATTTCTGAAGCAGGACGTAATGGGGGGGTGTTATCTCTTTTGTCAAAAATCATCTGTTTTTGCTTGAACATTAAATGCCTCCAAATAGTATTTAATTCACTTCCCGAGCCCGGGGAAGCATGAAAATCACTTTAAACATGCTAATTTTAGCTCTAACACTGATGATCCACCTACAAATGTGAACTGACGTTCAAAAATAAAACATTTGAAAACGGACCATTTTCCACATTTCTGAAGCATGACGTAATGGGGGGTGTTATCTCTTTTGTCAAAAATCTGCCGTTTTTGCTTGAACATTAAATGCCTCCAAATAGTATTTAATTCACTTCCCGAGCCCCTGGAAGCATGAAAATCACTTTAAACATGCTAATTTTAGCTCTAACACTGATGATCCACCTACAAATATGAACTGACGTTCAAAAATAAAACATTTGAAAATGGACCATTTTCCACATTTCTGAAGCATGACGTAATGGGGGGGGGGTGTTATCTCTTTTGTCGAAAATCAGCCGTTTTTGCTTGAACATTAAATGCCTCCAAATGGTATTTAATTAACTTCCCGGGGTGAAGGTGAGTAAATTGGCCATTTTCATGCACTTTTAACCATTCCATAAATCTTGTGTTTAGGGCCCCTGGAAGCATGAAAATCAATTTTAACATGCTGATTTTAGCTCTAACACTGATGATCCACCTACAAATGTGAACTGACGTTCAAAAATAAAACATTTGAAAACGGACCATTTTCCACATTTCTGAAGCATGACGTAATGGGGGAGGGTGTTATCTCTTTTGTCGCAAATCTGCCGTTTTTGCTTGAACATTAAATGCCTCCAAATAGTATTTAATTCACTTCCCGAGCCCCTGGAAGCATGAAAATCACTTTAAACATGCTAATTTTAGCGCTAACACTGATGATCCACCTACAAATGTGAACTGACGTTCAAAAATAAAACATTTGAAAACAGACCATTTTCCACATTTCTGAAGCATGACGTAATGGTGGGGTGGTATCTCTTTTGTCGAAAATCAGCCGTTTTTGCTTGAACATTAAATGCCTCCCAATAGTATTTAATTCACTTCCCGAGCCCCTGGAAGCATGAAAATCACTTTAAACATGCTAATTTAAGCTCTAACACTGATGATCCACCTACAAATGTGAACTGACGTTAAAAAATAAAACATTTGAAAACGGACCATTTTCCACATTTCTGAAGCATGACGTAATGGGGGGTGTTATCTCTTTTGTCGAAAATCAGCCGTTTTTGCTTGAACATTAAATGCCTCCAAATGGTATTTAATTAACTTCCCGGGGTGAAGAAACCCTTTTTGAGAACTCAGAGTGAGTAAATTGGCCATTTTCATGCATTTTTAACCATTCCATAAATCTTGTGTTTAGGGCCCCTGGAAGCATGAAAATCACTTTAAACATGCTAATTTTAGCTCTAACACTGATGATCCACCTACAAATGTGAACTGCCATTCAAAAATAAAACAATTGAAATCGGACCATTTTCCACATTTCTGAAGCATGACGTAATGGGGGGGTGTTATCTCTTTTGTCAAAAATCAGCTGTTTTCGCTTGAACATTAAATGCCTCCAAATAGTATTTAATTCACTTCCTAAGCCCCTGGAAGCATGAAAATCACTTTAAACATGCTAATTTTAGCTCTAACACTGATGATCCACCTACAAATGTGAACTGACGTTCAAAAATAAAACATTTGAAAACGGACAATTTTCCACATTTCTGAAGCATGACGGAATGGGGGGGTGTTATCTCTTTTGTCGAAAATCAGCCGTTTTTGCTTGAACATTAAATGCCTCCAAATGGTATTTAATTAATTACTGGGGTGAAGAAACCCTTTTTGAGAACTCAGAGTGAGTAAATTGGCCATTTTCATGCACTTTTAACCATCCCATAAATCTTGTGTTTAGGGCCCATGGAAGCATGAAAATCACTTTAAACATGCTAATTTTAGCTCTAACACTGATGATCCACCTACAAATGTGAACTGACGTTCAAAAATAAAACATTTGAAAACGGACCATTTTCCACATTTCTGAAGCATGACGTAATGGGGGGGGTGTTATCTCTTTTGTCAAAAATCTGCTGCTTTTGCTTGATCATTAAATGCCTCCAAATAGTATTTAAATCACTTCCCGAGCCCCTGGAAACATGTAAATCACTTTAAACATGCTAATTTTAGCTCTAAAACTGATGATCCACCTACAAATGTGAACTGACGTTCAAAAATAAAACATTTGAAAACAGACCATTTTCCACATTTCTGAAGCATGACATAATGGGGGGGTGTTATCTCTTTTGTCAAAAATCTGCTGTTTTTGCTTGAACATTAAATGTCTCCAAATAGTATTTAATTCACTTCCCGAGCCCCGGGAAGCATGAAAATCACTTTAAACATGCTAATTTTAGCTCTAACACTGATGATCCACCTACAAATGTGAACTGACGTTCAAAAACAAAAAATATGAAAATTAACCATTTTCCACATTTCTGAAGCATGACGTAATGGGGGGTGTTATCTCTTTTGTCGAAAATCAGCCGTTTTTGCTTGAACATTAAATTCCTCCAAATAGTATTTAATTCACTTCCCGAGCCCCTGGAAGCATGAAAATCACTTTAAACATGCTAATTTTAGCTCTAACACTGATGATCCACCTACAAATGTGAACTGACGTTCAAAAACAAAAAATATGAAAATGGACCATTTTCCACATTTCTGAAGCATGACGTAATGGGGGGGTGTTATCTCTTTTGTCGAAAATCAGCCGTTTTTGCTTGATCATTAAATGCCTCCAAATGGTATTTAATTAACTTCCCGGGGTGAAGGTGAGTAAATTGGCCATTTTCATGCACTTTTAACCATTCCATAAATCTTGTGTTTAGGGCCCCTGGAAGCATGAAAATCACTTTAAACATGCTAATTTTATTTCTAACACTGATGATCCACCTACAAATGTGAACTGACGTTCAAAAATAAAACATTTGAAAACGGACCATTTTCCACATTTCAGAAGCATGACGTAATGGGGGGTGTTATCTCTTTTGTCGAAAATCAGCCGTTTTTGATTGAACATTAAATGCCTCCAAATGGTATTTAATTAACTTCCCGGGGTGAAGAAACCCTTTTTGAGAACTCAGAGTGAGTAAATTGGCCATTTTCATGCATTTTTAACCATTCCATAAATCTTGTGTTTAGGGCCCCTGGAAGCATGAAAATCACTTTAAACATGCTAATTTTAGCTCTAACACTGATGATCCACCTACAAATGTGAACTGACGTTCAAAAATAAAACATTTGAAAACAGACCATTTTCCACATTTCTGAAGCAGGACGTAATGGGGGGGTGTTATCTCTTTTGTCAAAAATCATCTGTTTTTGCTTGAACATTAAATGCCTCCAAATAGTATTTAATTCACTTCCCGAGCCCGGGGAAGCATGAAAATCACTTTAAACATGCTAATTTTAGCTCTAACACTGATGATCCACCTACAAATGTGAACTGACGTTCAAAAATAAAACATTTGAAAACGGACCATTTTCCACATTTCTGAAGCATGACGTAATGGGGGGTGTTATCTCTTTTGTCAAAAATCTGCCGTTTTTGCTTGAACATTAAATGCCTCCAAATAGTATTTAATTCACTTCCCGAGCCCCTGGAAGCATGAAAATCACTTTAAACATGCTAATTTTAGCTCTAACACTGATGATCCACCTACAAATGTGAACTGACTTTCAAAAATAAAACATTTGAAAATGGACCATTTTCCACATTTCTGAAGCATGACGTAATGGGGGGGGGGGTGTTATCTCTTTTGTCGAAAATCAGCCGTTTTTGCTTGAACATTAAATGCCTCCAAATGGTATTTAATTAACTTCCCGGGGTGAAGGTGAGTAAATTGGCCATTTTCATGCACTTTTAACCATTCCATAAATCTTGTGTTTAGGGCCCCTGGAAGCATGAAAATCAATTTTAACATGCTGATTTTAGCTCTAACACTGATGATCCACCTACAAATGTGAACTGACGTTCAAAAATAAAACATTTGAAAACTGACCACTTTTTCACATTTCTGAAGCATGACGTAATGGGGGAGGGTGTTATCTCTTTTGTCGAAAATCAGCTGTTTTTGCTTGAACATTAAATGCCTCCAAATAGTATTTAATTCACTTCCCGAGCCCCTGGAAGCATGAAAATCACTTTAAACATGCTAATTTTAGCGCTAACACTGATGATCCACCTACAAATGTGAACTGACGTTCAAAAATAAAACATTTGAAAACAGACCATTTTCCACATTTCTGAAGCATGACGTAATGGTGGGGTGTTATCTCTTTTGTCGAAAATCAGCCGTTTTTGCTTGAACATTAAATGCCTCCAAATAGTATTTAATTCACTTCCCGAGCCCCTGGAAGCATGAAAATCACTTTAAACATGCTAATTTAAGCTCTAACATTGATGATCCACCAACAAATGTGAACTGACGTTAAAAAATAAAACATTTGAAAACGGACCATTTTCCACATTTCTGAAGCATGACGTAATGGGGGGTGTTATCTCTTTTGTCGAAAATCAGCCGTTTTTGCTTGAACATTAAATGCCTCCAAATGGTATTTAATTAACTTCCCGGGGTGAAGAAACCCTTTTTGAGAACTCAGAGTGAGTAAATTGGCCATTTTCATGCATTTTTAACCATTCCATAAATCTTGTGTTTAGGGCCCCTGGAAGCATGAAAATCACTTTAAACATGCTAATTTTAGCTCTAACACTGATGATCCACCTACAAATTTGAACTGCCATTCAAAAATAAAACAATTGAAATCGGACCATTTTCCACATTTCTGAAGCATGACGTAATGGGGGGGTGTTATCTCTTTTGTCAAAAATCAGCTGTTTTCGCTTGAACATTAAATGCCTCCAAATAGTATTTAATTCACTTCCTAAGCCCCTGGAAGCATGAAAATCACTTTAAACATGCTAATTTTAGCTCTAACACTGATGATCCACCTACAAATGTGAACTGACGTTCAAAAATAAAACATTTGAAAACCGACCATTTTCCACATTTCTGAAGCATGACGGAATGGGGGGGGTGTTATCTCTTTTGTCGAAAATCAGCCGTTTTTGCTTGAACATTAAATGCCTCCAAATGGTATTTAATTAATTACTGGGGTGAAGAAACCCTTTTTGAGAACTCAGAGTGAGTAAATTGGCCATTTTCATGCACTTTTAACCATTCCATAAATCTTGTGTTTAGGGCCCATGGAAGCATGAAAATCACTTTAAACATGCTAATTTTAGCTCTAACACTGATGATCCACCTACAAATGTGAACTGACGTTCAAAAATAAAACATTTGAAAACGGACCATTTTCCACATTTCTGAAGCATGACGTAATGGGGGGGGGTGTTATCTCTTTTGTCAAAAATCTGCTGCTTTTGCTTGATCATTAAATGCCTCCAAATAGTATTTAAATCACTTCCCGAGCCCCTGGAAACATGTAAATCACTTTAAACATGCTAATTTTAGCTCTAAAACTGATGATCCACCTACAAATGTGAACTGACGTTCAAAAATAAAACATTTGAAAACAGACCATTTTCCACATTTCTGAAGCATGACGTAATGGGGGGGTGTTATCTCTTTTGTCAAAAATCAGCTGTTTTTGCTTGAACATTAAATGTCTCCAAATAGTATTTAATTCACTTCCCGAGCCCCGGGAAGCATGAAAATCACTTTAAACATGCTAATTTTAGCTCTAACACTGATGATCCACCTACAAATGTGAACTGACGTTCAAAAACAAAAAATATGAAAATGAACCATTTTCCACGTTTCTGAAGCATGACGTAATGGGGGGTGTTATCTCTTTTGTCGAAAATCAGCCGTTTTTGCTTAAACATTAAATGCCTCCAAATGGTATTTAATTACCTTCCCGGGGTGAAGGTGAGTAAATTGGCCATTTTCATGCACTTTTAACCATTCCATAAATCTTGTGTTTAGGGCCCCTGGAAGCATGAAAATCAATTTTACCATGCTAATTTTAGCTCTAACACTGATGATCCACCTACAAATGTGAACTGACGTTCAAAAATAAAACATTTGAAAACTGACCACTTTTTCACATTTCTGAAGCATGACGTAATGGGGGGTGTTATCTCTTTTGTCAAAAATCTGCCGTTTTTGCTTGAACATTAAATGCCTACAAATAGTATTTAATTCACTTCCCGAGCCCCTGGAAGCATGAAAATCACTTTAAACATGCTAATTTTATTTCTAACACTGATGATCCACCTACAAATGTGAACTGACGTTCAAAAATAAAACATTTGAAAACGGACCATTTTCCACATTTCTGAAGCATGACGTAATGGGGGGTGTTATCTCTTTTGTCGAAAATCAGCCGTTTTTGATTGAACATTAAATGCCTCCAAATGGTATTTAATTAACTTCCCGGGGTGAAGAAACCCTTTTTGAGAACTCAGAGTGAGTAAATTAGCCATTTTCATGCATTTTTAACCATTCCATAAATCTTGTGTTTAGGGCCCCTGGAAGCATGAAAATCACTTTAAACATGCTAATTTTAGCTCTAACACTGATGATCCACCTACAAATGTGAACTGACGTTCAAAAATAAAACATTTGAAAACAGACCATTTTCCACATTTCTGAAGCAGGACGTAATGGGGGGGTGTTATCTCTTTTGTCAAAAATCATCTGTTTTTGCTTGAACATTAAATGCCTCCAAATAGTATTTAATTCACTTCCCGAGCCCGGGGAAGCATGAAAATCACTTTAAACATGCTAATTTTAGCTCTAACACTGATGATCCACCTACAAATGTGAACTGACGTTCAAAAATAAAACATTTGAAAACGGACCATTTTCCACATTTCTGAAGCATGACGTAATGGGGGGTGTTATCTCTTTTGTCGAAAATCTGCCGTTTTTGCTTGAACATTAAATGCCTCCAAATAGTATTTAATTCACTTCCCGAGCCCCTGGAAGCATGAAAATCACTTTAAACATGCTAATTTTAGCTCTAACACTGATGATCCACCTACAAATGTGAACTGACGTTCAAAAATAAAACATTTGAAAATGGACTATTTTCCACATTTCTGAAGCATGACGTAATGGGGGGGGTGTTATCTCTTTTGTCGAAAATCAGCCGTTTTTGCTTGAACATTAAATGCCTCCAAATGGTATTTAATTAACTTCCCGGGGTGAAGGTGAGTAAATTGGCCATTTTCATGCACTTTTAACCATTCCATAAATCTTGTGTTTAGGGCCCCTGGAAGCATGAAAATCAATTTTAACATGCTGATTTTAGCTCTAACACTGATGATCCACCTACAAATGTGAACTGACGTTCAAAAATAAAACATTTGAAAACTGACCACTTTTTCACATTTCTGAAGCATGACGTAATGGGGGAGGGTGTTATCTCTTTTGTCGAAAATCAGCTGTTTTTGCTTGAACATTAAATGCCTCCAAATAGTATTTAATTCACTTCCCGAGCCCCTGGAAGCATGAAAATCACTTTAAACATGCTAATTTTAGCGCTAACACTGATGATCCACCTACAAATGTGAACTGACGTTCAAAAATAAAACATTTGAAAACAGACCATTTTCCACATTTCTGAAGCATGACGTAATGGTGGGGTGTTATCTCTTTTGTCGAAAATCAGCCGTTTTTGCTTGAACATTAAATGCCTCCAAATAGTATTTAATTCACTTCCCGAGCCCCTGGAAGCATGAAAATCACTTTAAACATGCTAATTTAAGCTCTAACACTGATGATCCACCTACAAATGTGAACTGACGTTAAAAAATAAAACATTTGAAAACGGACCATTTTCCACATTTCTGAAGCATGACGTAATGGGGGGTGTTATCTCTTTTGTCGAAAATCAGCCGTTTTTGCTTGAACATTAAATGCCTCCAAATGGTATTTAATTAACTTCCCGGGGTGAAGAAACCCTTTTTGAGAACTCAGAGTGAGTAAATTGGCCATTTTCATGCATTTTTAACCATTCCATAAATCTTGTGTTTAGGGCCCCTGGAAGCATGAAAATCACTTTAAACATGCTAATTTTAGCTCTAACACTGATGATCCACCTACAAATTTGAACTGCCATTCAAAAATAAAACAATTGAAATCGGACCATTTTCCACATTTCTGAAGCATGACGTAATGGGGGGGTGTTATCTCTTTTGTCAAAAATCAGCTGTTTTCGCTTGAACATTAAATGCCTCCAAATAGTATTTAATTCACTTCCTAAGCCCCTGGAAGCATGAAAATCACTTTAAACATGCTAATTTTAGCTCTAACACTGATGATCCACCTACAAATGTGAACTGACGTTCAAAAATAAAACATTTGAAAACGGACCATTTTCCACATTTCTGAAGCATGACGGAATGGGGGGGTGTTATCTCTTTTGTCGAAAATCAGCCGTTTTTGCTTGAACATTAAATGCCTCCAAATGGTATTTAATTAATTACCGGGGTGAAGAAACCCTTTTTGAGAACTCAGAGTGAGTAAATTGGCCATTTTCATGCACTTTTACCATTCCATAAATCTTGTGTTTAGGGCCCATGGAAGCATGAAAATCACTTTAAACATGCTAATTTTAGCTCTAACACTGATGATCCACCTACAAATGTGAACTGACGTTCAAAAATAAAACATTTGAAAACGGACCATTTTCCACATTTCTGAAGCATGACGTAATGGGGGGGGGTGTTATCTCTTTTGTCAAAAATCTGCTGCTTTTGCTTGATCATTAAATGCCTCCAAATAGTATTTAAATCACTTCCCGAGCCCCTGGAAACATGTAAATCACTTTAAACATGCTAATTTTAGCTCTAAAACTGATGATCCACCTACAAATGTGAACTGACGTTCAAAAATAAAACATTTGAAAACAGACCATTTTCCACATTTCTGAAGCATGACATAATGGGGGGGCTTTATCTCTTTTGTCAAAAATCAGCTGTTTTTGCTTGAACATTAAATGTCTCCAAATAGTATTTAATTCACTTCCCGAGCCCCAGGAAGCATGAAAATCACTTTAAACATGCTAATTTTAGCTCTAACACTGATGATCCACCTACAAATATGAACTGACGTTCAAAAAAAAAAAATATGAAAATGAACCATTTTCCACATTTCTGAAGCATGACGTAATGGGGGGGTGTTATCTCTTTTGTCGAAAATCAGCCATTTTTGCTTGAACATTAAATTCCTCCAAATAGTATTTAATTCACTTCCCGAGCCCCTGGAAGCATGAAAATCACTTTAAACATGCTAATTTTAGCTCTAACACTGATGATCCACCTACAAATGTGAACTGACGTTCAAAAATAAAACATTTGAAAATGGACCATTTTCCACATTTCTGAAGCATGACGTAATGGGGGGGGGTGTTATCTCTTTTGTCGAAAATCAGCCGTTTTTGCTTGAACATTAAATGCCTCCAAATGGTATTTAATTAACTTCCCGGGGTGAAGGTGAGTAAATTGGCCATTTTCATGCACTTTTAACCATTCCATAAATCTTGTGTTTAGGGCCCCTGGAAGCATGAAAATCACTTTAAACATGCTAATTGTAGCTCTAACACTGATGATCCATCTACAAATGTGAACTGCCATTCAAAAATAAAACAATTGAAATCGGACCATTTTCCACATTTCTGAAGCATGACGTAATGGGGGGGTGTTATCTCTTTTGTCAAAAATCAGCTGTTTTCGCTTGAACATTAAATGCCTCCAAATAGTATTTAATTCACTTCCTAAGCCCCTGGAAGCATGAAAATCACTTTAAACATGCTAATTTTAGCTCTAACACTGATGATCCACCTACAAATGTGAACTGACGTTCAAAAATAAAACATTTGAAAACGGACCATTTTCCACATTTCTGAAGCATGACGTAATGGGGGGGGTGTTATCTCTTTTGTCAAAAATCAGCTGTTTTTGCTTGAACATTAAATGTCTCCAAATAGTATTTAATTCACTTCCCGAGCCCCGGGAAGCATGAAAATCACTTTAAACATGCTAATTTTAGCTCTAACACTGATGATCCACCTACAAATGTGAACTGACGTTCAAAAACAAAAAATATGAAAATGAACCATTTTCCACATTTTTGAAGCATGACGTAATGGGGGGGTGTTATCTCTTTTGTCGAAAATCAGCCGTTTTTGCTTGAACATTAAATTCCTCCAAATAGTATTTAATTCACTTCCCGAGCCCCTGGAAGCATGAAAATCACTTTAAACATGCTAATTTTAGCTCTAACACTGATGATCCACCTACAAATGTGAACTGACGTTCAAAAATAAAACATTTGAAAACATACCATTTTCCACATTTCTGAAGCATGACGTAATGGGGGGGTGTTATCTCTTTTGTCGAAAATCAGCCGTTTTTGCTTGAACATTAAATGCCTCCAAATGGTATTTAATTAACTTCCCAGGGTGAAGAAACCCTTTGTGAGAACTCAGAGTTTGTAAATTGGCCATTTTCATGCATTTTTAACCATTCCATAAATCTTGTGTTTAGGGCCCCTGGAAGCATGAAAATCACTTTAAACATGCTAATTTTAGCTCTAACACTGATGATCCACCTACAATTGTGAACTGACGTTCAAAAATAAAACATTTGAAAACAGACCATTTTCCACATTTCTGAAGCATGACGTAATGGGGGGTGTTATCTCTTTGGTCGAAAATCAGCCGTTTTTGCTTGAACATTAAATGCCTCCAAATAGCATTTAATTCACTTCCCGAGCCCCTGGAAGCATGAAAATCACTTTAAACATGCTAATTTAAGCTCTAACACTGATGATCCACCTACAAATGTGAACTGACGTTCAAAAATAAAACATTTGAAAACGGACCATTTTCCACATTTCTGAAGCATGACGTAATGGGGGGTGTTATCTCTTTTGTCGAAAATCAGCCGTTTTTGCTTGAACATTAAATGCCTCCAAATGGTATTTAATTAACTTCCCGGGGTGAAGAAACCCTTTTTGAGAACTCAGAGTGAGTAAATTGGCCATTTTCATGCATTTTTAACTATTCCATAAATCTTGTGTTTAGGGCCCCTGGAAGCATGAAAATCACTTTAAACATGCTAATTTTAACTCTAACACTGATGATCCACCTACAAATGTGAACTGACGTTCAAAAATAAAACATTTGAAAACAGACCATTTTCCACATTTCTGAAGCATGACGTAAAGGGGGGGGTGTTATCTCTTTTTTCGAAAATCAGCCGTTTTTGCTTGAACATTAAATGCCTCCAAATAGTATTTAATTCACTTCCCGAGCCCCTGGAAGCATGAAAATCACTTTAAACATGCTAATTTTAGCTCTAACACTGATGATCCACCTACAAATGTGAACTGACGTTTTAAAATAAAACATTTGAAAACAGACCATTTTCCACATTTCTGAAGCATGACGTAATGGGGGGGTGTTATCTCTTTTGTCGAAAATCAGCCGTTTTTGCTTGAACATTAAATGCCTCCAAATGGTATTTAATTAACTTCCTGGGGTGAAGAAACCCTTTGTGAGAACTCAGAGTTAGTAAATTGGCCATTTTCATGCACTTTTAACCATTCCATTAATCTTGTGTTTAGGGCCCCTGGAAGCATGAAAATCACTTTAAACATGCTAATTTTAGCTCTAACACTGATGATCCACCTACAAATGTGAACTGACGTTCAAAAATAAAACATTTGAAAACGGACCATTTTCCACATTTCTGAAGCATGACGTAATGGGGGGTGTTATCTCTTTTGTCGAAAATCTGCCGTTTTTGCTTGAACATTAAATGCCTCCAAATAGTATTTAATTCACTTCCCGAGCCCCTGGAAGCATGAAAATCACTTTAAACATGCTAATTTTAGCTCTAACACTGATGATCCACCTACAAATGTGAACTGACGTTCAAAAATAAAACATTTGAAAATGGACCATTTTCCACATTTCTGAAGCATGACGTAATGGGGGGGGAGTGTTATCTCTTTTGTCGAAAATCAGCCGTTTTTGCTTGAACATTAAATGCCTCCAAATGGTATTTAATTAACTTCCCGGGGTGAAGGTGAGTAAATTGGCCATTTTCATGCACTTTTAACCATTCCATAAATCTTGTGTTTAGGGCCCCTGGAAGCATGAAAATCAATTTTAACATGCTGATTTTAGCTCTAACACTGATGATCCACCTACAAATGTGAACTGACGTTCAAAAATAAAACATTTGAAAACGGACCATTTTCCACATTTCTGAAGCATGACGTAATGGGGGAGGGTGTTATCTCTTTTGTCGAAAATCTGCCGTTTTTGCTTGAACATTAAATGCCTCCAAATAGTATTTAATTCACTTCCCGAGCCCCTGGAAGCATGAAAATCACTTTAAACATGCTAATTTTAGCGCTAACACTGATGATCCACCTACAAATGTGAACTGACGTTCAAAAATAAAACATTTGAAAACAGACCATTTTCCACATTTCTGAAGCATGACGTAATGGTGGGGTGTTATCTCTTTTGTCGAAAATCAGCCGTTTTTGCTTGAACATTAAATGTCTCCAAATAGTATTTAATTCACTTCCCGAGCCCCGGGAAGCATGAAAATCACTTTAAACATGCTAATTTTAGCTCTAACACTGATGATCCACCTACAAATGTGAACTGACGTTCAAAAACAAACAATATGAAAATGAACCATTTTCCACATTTCTGAAGCATGACGTAATGGGGGGGGTGTTATCTCTTTTGTCGAAAATCAGCCGTTTTTGCTTGAACATTAAATTCCTCCAAATAGTATTTAATTCACTTCCCGAGCCCCTGGAAGCATGAAAATCACTTTAAACATGCTAATTTTAGCTCTAACACTGATGATCCACCTACAAATGTGAACTGACGTTCAAAAATAAAACATTTGAAAACAGACCATTTTCCACATTTCTGAAGCATGACGTAATGGGGGGGGTGTTATCTCTTTTGTCGAAAATCAGCCGTTTTTGCTTGAACATTAAATGCCTCCAAATGGTATTTAATTAACTTCCCAGGGTGAAGAAACCCTTTGTGAGAACTCAGAGTTTGTAAATTGGCCATTTTCATGCATTTTTAACCATTCCATAAATCTTGTGTTTAGGGCCCCTGGAAGCATGAAAATCACTTTAAACATGCTAATTTTAGCTCTAACACTGATGATCCACCTACAATTGTGAACTGACGTTCAAAAATAAAACATTTGAAAACAGACCATTTTCCACATTTCTGAAGCATGACGTAATGGGGGGGTGTTATCTCTTTGTCAAAAATCAGCTGTTTTTGCTTGAACATTAAATGCCTCCAAATAGTATTTAATTCACTTCCCGAGCCCCTGGAAGCATGAAAATCACTTTAAACATGCTAATTTTATTTCTAACACTGATGATTCACCTACAAATGTGAACTGATGTTCAAAAATAAAACATTTGAAAACGGACCATTTTCCACATTTCTGAAGCATGGCGTAATGGGGGGGTGTTATCTCTTTGGTCGAAAATCAGCCATTTTTGCTTGAACATTAAATGCCTCCAAATAGCATTTAATTCACTTCCCGAGCCCCTGGAAGCATGAAAATCACTTTAAACATGCTAATTTAAGCTCTAACACTGATGATCCACCTACAAATGTGAACTGACGTTCAAAAATAAAACATTTGAAAACGGACCATTTTCCACATTTCTGAAGCATGACGTAATGGGGGGTGTTATCTCTTTTGTCGAAAATCAGCCGTTTTTGCTTGAACATTAAATGCCTCCAAATGGTATTTAATTAACTTCCCGGGGTGAAGAAACCCTTTTTGAGAACTCAGAGTGAGTAAATTGGCCATTTTCATGCATTTTTAACTATTCCATAAATCTTGTGTTTAGGGCCCCTGGAAGCATGAAAATCACTTTAAACATGCTAATTTTAACTCTAACACTGATGATCCACCTACAAATGTGAACTGACGTTCAAAAATAAAACATTTGAAAATGGACCATTTTCCACATTTCTGAAGCATGACGTAATGGGGGGGGAGTGTTATCTCTTTTGTCGAAAATCAGCCGTTTTTGCTTGAACATTAAATGCCTCCAAATGGTATTTAATTAACTTCCCGGGGTGAAGGTGAGTAAATTGGCCATTTTCATGCACTTTTAACCATTCCATAACCCTTGTGTTTAGGGCCCCTGGAAGCATGAAAATCAATTTTAACATGCTGATTTTAGCTCTAACACTGATGATCCACCTACAAATGTGAACTGACGTTCAAAAATAAAACATTTGAAAACGGACCATTTTCCACATTTCTGAAGCATGACGTAATGGGGGAGGGTGTTATCTCTTTTGTCGAAAATCTGCCGTTTTTGCTTGAACATTAAATGCCTCCAAATAGTATTTAATTCACTTCCCGAGCCCCTGGAAGCATGAAAATCACTTTAAACATGCTAATTTTAGCGCTAACACTGATGATCCACCTACAAATGTGAACTGACGTTCAAAAATAAAACATTTGAAAACAGACCATTTTCCACATTTCTGAAGCATGACGTAATGGTGGGGTGTTATCTCTTTTGTCGAAAATCAGCCGTTTTTGCTTGAACATTAAATGTCTCCAAATAGTATTTAATTCACTTCCCGAGCCCCGGGAAGCATGAAAATCACTTTAAACATGCTAATTTTAGCTCTAACACTGATGATCCACCTACAAATGTGAACTGACGTTCAAAAACAAACAATATGAAAATGAACCATTTTCCACATTTCTGAAGCATGACGTAATGGGGGGGGTGTTATCTCTTTTGTCGAAAATCAGCCGTTTTTGCTTGAACATTAAATTCCTCCAAATAGTATTTAATTCACTTCCCGAGCCCCTGGAAGCATGAAAATCACTTTAAACATGCTAATTTTAGCTCTAACACTGATGATCCACCTACAAATGTGAACTGACGTTCAAAAATAAAACATTTGAAAACAGACCATTTTCCACATTTCTGAAGCATGACGTAATGGGGGGGGTGTTATCTCTTTTGTCGAAAATCAGCCGTTTTTGCTTGAACATTAAATGCCTCCAAATGGTATTTAATTAACTTCCCAGGGTGAAGAAACCCTTTGTGAGAACTCAGAGTTTGTAAATTGGCCATTTTCATGCATTTTTAACCATTCCATAAATTTTGTGTTTAGGGCCCCTGGAAGCATGAAAATCACTTTAAACATGCTAATTTTAGCTCTAACACTGATGATCCACCTACAATTGTGAACTGACGTTCAAAAATAAAACATTTGAAAACAGACCATTTTCCACATTTCTGAAGCATGACGTAATGGGGGGGTGTTATCTCTTTGTCAAAAATCAGCTGTTTTTGCTTGAACATTAAATGCCTCCAAATAGTATTTAATTCACTTCCCGAGCCCCTGGAAGCATGAAAATCACTTTAAACATGCTAATTTTATTTCTAACACTGATGATTCACCTACAAATGTGAACTGATGTTCAAAAATAAAACATTTGAAAACGGACCATTTTCCACATTTCTGAAGCATGGCGTAATGGGGGGGTGTTATCTCTTTGGTCGAAAATCAGCCATTTTTGCTTGAACATTAAATGCCTCCAAATAGCATTTAATTCACTTCCCGAGCCCCTGGAAGCATGAAAATCACTTTAAACATGCTAATTTAAGCTCTAACACTGATGATCCACCTACAAATGTGAACTGACGTTCAAAAATAAAACATTTGAAAACGGACCATTTTCCACATTTCTGAAGCATGACGTAATGGGGGGTGTTATCTCTTTTGTCGAAAATCAGCCGTTTTTGCTTGAACATTAAATGCCTCCAAATGGTATTTAATTAACTTCCCGGGGTGAAGAAACCCTTTTTGAGAACTCAGAGTGAGTAAATTGGCCATTTTCATGCATTTTTAACTATTCCATAAATCTTGTGTTTAGGGCCCCTGGAAGCATGAAAATCACTTTAAACATGCTAATTTTAACTCTAACACTGATGATCCACCTACAAATGTGAACTGACGTTCAAAAATAAAACATTTGAAAACAGACCATTTTCCACATTTCTGAAGCATGACGTAATGGGGGGGGTGTTATCTCTTTTGTCGAAAATCAGCCGTTTTTGCTTGAACATTAAATGCCTCCAAATAGTATTTAATTCACTTCCCGGGCCCCTGGAAGCATGAAAATCACTTTAAACATGCTAATTTTAGCTCTAACACTGATGATCCACCTACAAATGTGAACTGACGTTTTAAAATAAAACATTTGAAAACAGACCATTTTCCACATTTCTGAAGCATGACGTAATGGGGGGTGTTATCTCTTTTGTCGAAAATCAGCCGTTTTTGCTTGAACATTAAATGCCTCCAAATGGTATTTAATTAACTTCCCGGGGTGAAGAAACCCTTTGTGAGAACTCAGAGTTAGTAAATTGGCCATTTTCATGCACTTTTAACCATTCCATTAATCTTGTGTTTAGGGCCCCTGGAAGCATGAAAATCACTTTAAACATGCTAATTTTAGCTCTAACACTGATGATCCACCTACAAATGTGAACTGACGTTCAAAAATAAAACATTTGAAAACGGACCATTTTCCACATTTCTGAAGCATGACGTAATGGGGGGTGTTATCTCTTTTGTCGAAAATCTGCAGTTTTTGCTTGAACATTAAATGCCTCCAAATAGTATTTAATTCACTTCCCGAGCCCCTGGAAGCATGAAAATCACTTTAAACATGCTAATTTTAGCTCTAACACTGATGATCCACCTACAAATGTGAACTGACGTTCAAAAATAAAACATTTGAAAATGGACCATTTTCCACATTTCTGAAGCATGACGTAATGGGGGGGGGTGTTATCTCTTTTGTCGAAAATCAGCCGTTTTTGCTTGAACATTAAATGCCTCCAAATGGTATTTAATTAACTTCCCGGGGTGAAGGTGAGTAAATTGGCCATTTTCATGCACTTTTAACCATTCCATAAATCTTGTGTTTAGGGCCCCTGGAAGCATGAAAATCAATTTTAACATGCTGATTTTAGCTCTAACACTGATGATCCACCTACAAATGTGAACTGACGTTTAAAAATAAAACATTTGAAAACGGACCATTTTCCACATTTCTGAAGCATGACGTAATGGGGGAGGGTGTTATCTCTTTTGTCGAAAATCTGCCGTTTTTGCTTGAACATTAAATGCCTCCAAATAGTATTTAATTCACTTCCCGAGCCCCTGGAAGCATGAAAATCACTTTAAACATGCTAATTTTAGCGCTAACACTGATGATCCACCTACAAATGTGAACTGACGTTCAAAAATAAAACATTTGAAAACAGACCATTTTCCACATTTCTGAAGCATGACGTAATGGTGGGGTGTTATCTCTTTTGTCGAAAATCAGCCGTTTTTGCTTGAACATTAAATGCCTCCCAATAGTATTTAATTCACTTCCCGAGCCCCTGGAAGCATGAAAATCACTTTAAACATGCTAATTTAAGCTCTAACACTGATGATCCACCTACAAATGTGAACTGACGTTTTAAAATAAAACATTTGAAAACGGACCATTTTCCACATTTCTGAAGCATGACGTAATGGGGGAGGGTGTTATCTCTTTTGTCGAAAATCTGCCGTTTTTGCTTGAACATTAAATGCCTCCAAATAGTATTTAATTCACTTCCCGAGCCCCTGGAAGCATGAAAATCACTTTAAACATGCTAATTTAAGCTCTAACACTGATGATCCACCTACAAATGTGAACTGACGTTCAAAAATAAAACATTTGAAAACGGACCATTTTCCACATTTCTGAAGCATGACGTAATGGGGGAGGGTGTTATCTCTTTTGTCGAAAATCTGCCGTTTTTGCTTGAACATTAAATGCCTCCAAATAGTATTTAATTCACTTCCCGAGCCCCTGGAAGCATGAAAATCACTTTAAACATGCTAATTTTAGCTCTAACACTGATGATCCACCTACAAATGTGAACTGACGTTAAAAAATAAAACATTTGAAAACGGACCATTTTCCACATTTCTGAAGCATGACGTAATGGGGGGTGTTATCTCTTTTGTCGAAAATCAGCCGTTTTTGCTTGAACATTAAATGCCTCCAAATGGTATTTAATTAACTTCCCGGGGTGAAGAAACCCTTTTTGAGAACTCAGAGTGAGTAAATTGGCCATTTTCATGCATTTTTAACCATTCCATAAATCTTGTGTTTAGGGCCCCTGGAAGCATGAAAATCACTTTAAACATGCTAATTTTTGCTCTAACACTGATGATCCACCTACAAATGTGAACTGCCATTCAAAAATAAAACAATTGAAATCGGACCATTTTCCACATTTCTGAAGCATGACGTAATGGGGGGTGTTATCTCTTTTGTCAAAAATCAGCTGTTTTCGCTTGAACATTAAATGCCTCCAAATAGTATTTAATTCACTTCCTAAGCCCCTGGAAGCATGAAAATCACTTTAAACATGCTAATTTTAGCTCTAACACTGATGATCCACCTACAAATGTGAACTGACGTTCAAAAATAAAACATTTGAAAACGGACCATTTTCCACATTTCTGAAGCATGACGGAATGGGGGGGTGTTATCTCTTTTGTCGAAAATCAGCCGTTTTTGCTTGAACATTAAATGCCTCCAAATGGTATTTAATTAATTACCGGGGTGAAGAAACCCTTTTTGAGAACTCAGAGTGAGTAAATTGGCCATTTTCATGCACTTTTAACCATTCCATAAATCTTGTGTTTAGGGCCCATGGAAGCATGAAAATCACTTTAAACATGCTAATTTTAGCTCTAACACTGATGATCCACCTACAAATGTGAACTGACGTTCAAAAATAAAACATTTGAAAACTGACCATTTTCCACATTTCTGAAGCATGACGTAATGGGGGGGGTGTTATCTCTTTTGTCCAAAATCTGCTGCTTTTGCTTGATCATTAAATGCCTCCAATTAGTATTTAAATCACTTCCCGAGCCCCTGGAAGCATGAAAATCACTTTAAACATGCTAATTTAAGCTCTAACACTGATGATCCACCTACAAATGTGAACTGACGTTCAAAAATAAAACATTTGAAAACGGACCATTTTCCACATTTCTGAAGCATGACGTAATGGGGGGTGTTATCTCTTTTGTCGAAAATCAGCCGTTTTTGCTTGAACATTAAATGCCTCCAAATGGTATTTAATTAACTTCCCGGGGTGAAGAAACCCTTTTTGAGAACTCAGAGTGAGTAAATTGGCCATTTTCATGCATTTTTAACCATTCCATAAATCTTGTGTTTAGGGCCCCTGGAAGCATGAAAATCACTTTAAACATGCTAATTTTTGCTCTAACACTGATGATCCACCTACAAATGTGAACTGCCATTCAAAAATAAAACAATTGAAATCGGACCATTTTCCACATTTCTGAAGCATGACGTAATGGGGGGGTGTTATCTCTTTTGTCAAAAATCAGCTGTTTTCGCTTGAACATTAAATGCCTCCAAATAGTATTTAATTCACTTCCTAAGCCCCTGGAAGCATGAAAATCACTTTAAACATGCTAATTTTAGCTCTAACACTGATGATCCACCTACAAATGTGAACTGACGTTCAAAAATAAAACATTTGAAAACGGACCATTTTCCACATTTCTGAAGCATGACGGAATGGGGGGGTGTTATCTCTTTTGTCGAAAATCAGCCGTTTTTGCTTGAACATTAAATGCCTCCAAATGGTATTTAATTAATTACCGGGGTGAAGAAACCCTTTTTGAGAACTCAGAGTGAGTAAATTGGCCATTTTCATGCACTTTTAACCATTCCATAAATCTTGTGTTTAGGGCCCATGGAAGCATGAAAATCACTTTAAACATGCTAATTTTAGCTCTAACACTGATGATCCACCTACAAATGTGAACTGACGTTCAAAAATAAAACATTTGAAAACTGACCATTTTCCACATTTCTGAAGCATGACGTAATGGGGGGGGTGTTATCTCTTTTGTCCAAAATCTGCTGCTTTTGCTTGATCATTAAATGCCTCCAATTAGTATTTAAATCACTTCCCGAGCCCCTGGAAACATGTAAATCACTTTAAACATGCTAATTTTAGCTCTAAAACTGATGATCCACCTACAAATGTGAACTGACGTTCAAAAATAAAACATTTGAAAACAGACCATTTTCCACATTTCTGAAGCATGACGTAATGGGGGGGTGTTATCTCTTTTGTCAAAAATCAGCTGTTTTTGCTTGAACATTAAATGTCTCCAAATAGTATTTAATTCACTTCCCGAGCCCCGGGAAGCATGAAAATCACTTTAAACATGCTAATTTTAGCTCTAACACTGATGATCCACCTACAAATGTGAACTGACGTTCAAAAACAAAAAATATGAAAATGAACCATTCTCCACATTTCTGAAGCATGACGTAATGGGGGGGGGTGTTATCTCTTTTGTCGAAAATCAGCCGTTTTTGCTTGAACATTAAATTCCTCCAAATAGTATTTAATTCACTTCCCGAGCCCCTGGAAGCATGAAAATCACTTTAAACATGCTAATTTTAGCTCTAACACTGATGATCCACCTACAAATGTGAACTGACGTTCAAAAATAAAACATTTGAAAACAGACCATTTTCCACATTTCTGAAGCATGACGTAATGGGGGGGTGTTATCTCTTTTGTCGAAAATCAGCCGTTTTTGCTTGAACATTAAATGCCTCCAAATTGTATTTAATTAACTTCCCAGGGTGAAGAAACCCTTTGTGAGAACTCAGAGTTTGTAAATTGGCCATTTTCATGCATTTTTAACCATTCCATAAATCTTGTGTTTAGGGCCCCTGGAAGCATGAAAATCACTTTAAACATGCTAATTTTAGCTCTAACACTGATGATCCACCTACAAATGTGAACTGACGTTCAAAAATAAAACATTTGAAAATGGACCATTTTCCACATTTCTGAAGTTGACGTAATGGGGGGGTGTTATCTCTTTTGTCGAAAATCAGCCCTTTTTGCTTGAACATTAAATGCCTCCAAATGGTATTTAATTAACTTCCCGGGGTGAAGGTGAGTAAATTGGCCATTTTCATGCACTTTTAACCATTCCATAAATCTTGTGTTTAGGGCTCCTGGAAGCATGAAAATCAATTTTAACATGCTAATTTTAGCTCTAACACTGATGATCCACCTACAAATGTGAACTGACGTTCAAAAATAAAACATTTGAAAATGGACCATTTTCCACATTTCTGAAGTTGACGTAATGGGGGGGTGTTATCTCTTTTGTCGAAAATCAGCCGTTTTTGCTTGAACATTAAATGCCTCCAAATGGTATTTAATTAACTTCCCGGGGTGAAGGTGAGTAAATTGGCCATTTTCATGCACTTTTAACCATTCCATAAATCTTGTGTTTAGGGCTCCTGGAAGCATGAAAATCAATTTTAACATGCTAATTTTAGCTCTAACACTGATGATCCACCTACAAATGTGAACTGACGTTCAAAAATAAAACATTTGAAAACTGACCACTTTTTCACATTTCTGAAGCATGGCGTAATGGGGGGGTGTTATCTCTTTTGTCAAAAATCTGCCGTTTTTGCTTGAACATAAAATGCCTCCAAATAGTATTTAATTCACTTCCCGAGCCCCTGGAAGCATGAAAATCACTTTAAACATGCTAATTTTATTTCTAACACTGATGATTCACCTACAAATGTGAACAGATGTTCAAAAATAAAACATTTGAAAACGGACCATTTTCCACATTTCTGAAGCATGGCGTAATGGGGGGGTGTTATCTCTTTTGTCGAAAATCAGCCGTTTTTGCTTGAACATTAAATGCCTCCAAATAGCATTTAATTCACTTCCCGAGCCCCTGGAAGCATGAAAATCACTTTAAACATGCTAATTTAAGCTCTAACACTGATGATCCACCTACAAATGTGAACTGACGTTCAAAAATAAAATATTTGAAAACGGACCATTTTCCACATTTCTGAAGCATGACGTAATGGGGGGTGTTATCTCTTTTGTCGAAAATCAGCCGTTTTTGCTTGAACATTAAATGCCTCCCAATGGTATTTAATTAACTTCCCGGGGTGAAGAAACCCTTTTTGAGAACTCAGAGTGAGTAAATTGGCCATTTTCATGCATTTTTAACTATTCCATAAATCTTGTGTTTAGGGCCCCTGGAAGCATGAAAATCACTTTAAACATGCTAATTTGAACTCTAACACTGATGATCCACCTACAAATGTGAACTGACGTTCAAAAATAAAACATTTGAAAACAGACCATTTTCCACATTTCTGAAGCATGACGTAATGGGGGGGTGTTATCTCTTTTGTCGAAAATCAGCCGTTTTTGCTTGAACATTAAATGCCTCCAAATAGCATTTAATTCACTTCCCGAGCCCCTGGAAGCATGAAAATCACTTTAAACATGCTAATTTAAGCTCTAACACTGATGATCCACCTACAAATGTGAACTGACGTTCAAAAATAAAACATTTGAAAATGGACCATTTTCCACATTTCTGAAGTTGACGTAATGGGGGGGTGTTATCTCTTTTGTCGAAAATCAGCCGTTTTTGCTTGAACATTAAATGCCTCCAAATGGTATTTAATTAACTTCCCGGGGTGAAGGTGAGTAAATTGGCCATTTTCATGCACTTTTAACCAGTCCATAAATCTTGTGTTTAGGGCTCCTGGAAGCATGAAAATCAATTTTAACATGCTAATTTTAGCTCTAACACTGATGATCCACCTACAAATGTGAACTGACGTTCAAAAATAAAACATTTGAAAATGGACCATTTTCCACATTTCTGAAGTTGACGTAATGGGGGGGTGTTATCTCTTTTGTCGAAAATCAGCCGTTTTTGCTTGAACATTAAATGCCTCCAAATGGTATTTAATTAACTTCCCGGGGTGAAGGTGAGTAAATTGGCCATTTTCATGCACTTTTAACCATTCCATAAATCTTGTGTTTAGGGCTCCTGGAAGCATGAAAATCAATTTTAACATGCTAATTTTAGCTCTAACACTGATGATCCACCTACAAATGTGAACTGACGTTCAAAAATAAAACATTTGAAAACTGACCACTTTTTCACATTTCCGAAGCATGACGTAATGGGGGGTGTTATCTCTTTTGTCAAAAATCTGCCGTTTTTGCTTGAACATAAAATGCCTCCAAATAGTATTTAATTCACTTCCCGAGCCCCTGGAAGCATGAAAATCACTTTAAACATGCTAATTTTATTTCTAACACTGATGATTCACCTACAAATGTGAACAGATGTTCAAAAATAAAACATTTGAAAACGGGCCATTTTCCACATTTCTGAAGCATGGCGTAATGGGGGGGTGTTATCTCTTTTGTCGAAAATCAGCCGTTTTTGCTTGAACATTAAATGCCTCCAAATAGCATTTAATTCACTTCCCGAGCCCCTGGAAGCATGAAAATCACTTTAAACATGCTAATTTAAGCTCTAACACTGATGATCCACCTACAAATGTGAACTGACGTTCAAAAATAAAATATTTGAAAACGGACCATTTTCCACATTTCTGAAGCATGACGTAATGGGGGGTGTTATCTCTTTTGTCGAAAATCAGCCGTTTTTGCTTGAACATTAAATGCCTCCCAATGGTATTTAATTAACTTCCCGGGGTGAAGAAACCCTTTTTGAGAACTCAGAGTGAGTAAATTGGCCATTTTCATGCATTTTTAACTATTCCATAAATCTTGTGTTTAGGGCCCCTGGAAGCATGAAAATCACTTTAAACATGCTAATTTGAACTCTAACACTGATGATCCACCTACAAATGTGAACTGACGTTCAAAAATAAAACATTTGAAAACAGACCATTTTCCACATTTCTGAAGCATGACGTAATGGGGGGGTGTTATCTCTTTTGTCGAAAATCAGCCGTTTTTGCTTGAACATTAAATGCCTCCAAATAGTATTTAATTCACTTCCCGAGCCCCTGGAAGCATGAAAATCACTTTAAACATGCTAATTTTAGCTCTAACACTGATGATCTACCTACAAATGTGAACTGACGTTTAAAAATAAAACATTTGAAAACAGACCATTTTCCATATTTCTGAAGCATGACGTAATGGGGGGGTGTTATCTCTTTTGTCGAAAATCAGCCGTTTTTGCTTGAACATTAAATGCCTCCAAATGGTATTTAATTAACTTCCCGGGGTGAAGAAACCCTTTGTGAGAACTCAGAGTTAGTAAATTGGCCATTTTCATGCACTTTTAACCATTCCATTAATCTTGTGTTTAGGGCCCCTGGAAGCATGAAAATCACTTTAAACATGCTAATTTTAGCTCTAACACTGATGATCCACCTACAAATGTGAACTGACGTTCAAAAATAAAACATTTGAAAACAGACCATTTTCCACATTTCTGAAGCATGACGTAATGGGGGGGTGTTATCTCTTTTGTCAAAAATCAGCTGTTTTTGCTTGAACATTAAATGCCTCCAAATAGTATTTAATTCACTTCCCGAGCCCGGGGAAGCATGAAAATCACTTTAAACATGCTAATTTTAGCTCTAACACTGATGATCCACCTACATATGTGAACTGACGTTCAAAAATAAAACATTTGAAAACGAACCATTTTTCACATTTCTGAAGCATGACGTAATGGGGAGGTGTTATCTCTTTTGTCGAAAATCAGTCGTTTTTGCTTGAACATTAAATTCCTCCAAATAGTATTTAATTCACTTCCCGAGCCCCTGGAAGCATGAAAATCACTTTAAACATGCTAATTTTAGCTCTAACACTGATGATCCACCTACAAATTTGAACTGACGTTCAAAAATAAAACATTTGAAAACAGACCATTTTCCACATTTCTGAAGCATGACGTAATGGGGGGGTGTTATCTCTTTTGTCGAAAATCAGCCGTTTTTGCTTGAACATTAAATGCCTCCAAATGGTATTTAATTAACTTCCCGGGGTGAAGAAACCCTTTGTGAGAACTCAGAGTTAGTAAATTGGCCATTTTCACGCACTTTTAACCATTCCATAAATCTTGTGTTTAGGGCCCCTGGAAGCATGAAAATCACTTTAAACATGCTAATTTTAGCTCTAACACTGATGATCCACCTACAAATGTGAACTGACGTTCAAAAATAAAACATTTGAAAACAGACCATTTTCCACATTTCTGAAGCATGACGTAATGGGGGGGTGTTTTGTTATCTCTTTTGTCAAAAATCAGCTGTTTTTGCTTGAACATTAAATGCCTCCAAATAGTATTTAATTCACTTCCCGAGCCCCTGGAAGCATGAAAATCACTTTAAACATGCTAATTTTAGCTCTAACACTGATGATCCACCTACAAATGTGAACTGACGTTCAAAAATAAAACATTTGAAAATGGACCATTTTCCACATTTCTGAAGCATGACGTAATGGGGGGGTGTTATCTCTTTTGTCAAAAATTAGCCGTTTTTGCTTGAACATTAAATGCCTCCAAATGGTATTTAATTAACTTCCCGGGGTGAAGGTGAGTAAATTGGCCATTTTCATGCACTTTTAACCATTCCATAAATCTTGTGTTTAGGGCCCCTGGAAGCATGAAAATCAATTTTAACATGCTAATTTTAGCTCTAACACTGATGATCCACCTACAAATGTGAACTGACGTTCAAAAATAAAACATTTGAAAACAGACCATTTTCCACATTTCTGAAGCATGACGTAATGGGGGGGTGTTATCTCTTTTGTCGAAAATCTGCCGTTTTTGCTTGAACATTAAATGCCTCCAAATAGTATTTAATTCACTTCCCGAGCCTCTGGAAGCATGAAAATCACTTTAAACATGCTAATTTTAGCTCTAACACTGATGATCCACCTACAAATGTGAACTGACGTTTTAAAATAAAACATTTGAAAACAGACCATTTTCCACATTTCTGAAGCATGACGTAATGGGGGGGTGTTATCTCTTTTGTCGAAAATCAGCCGTTTTTGCTTGAACATTAAATGCCTCCAAATGGTATTTAATTAACTTCCCAGGGTGAAGAAACCCTTTGTGAGAACTCAGAGTTTGTAAATTGGCCATTTTCATGCATTTTTAACCATTCCATAAATCTTGTGTTTAGGGCCCCTGGAAGCATGAAAATCACTTTAAACATGCTAATTTTAGCTCTAACACTGATGATCCACCCACAAATGTGAACTGACGTTCAAAAATAAAACATTTGAAAACAGACCATTTTCCACATTTCTGAAGCATGACGTAATGGGGGGGTGTTATCTCTTTTGTCAAAAATCAGCTGTTTTTGCTTGAACATTAAATGCCTCCAAATAGTATTTAATTCACTTCCCGAGCCCCTGGAAGCATGAAAATCACTTTAAACATGCTAATTTTAGCTCTAACACTGATGATCCACCTACAAATGTGAACTGACGTTCAAAAATAAAACATTTGAAAATGGACCATTTTCCACATTTCTGAAGTTGACGTAATGGGGGGGGTGTTATCTCTTTTGTCGAAAATCAGCCATTTTTGCTTGAACATTAAATGCCTCCAAATGGTATTTAATTAACTTCCCGGGGTGAAGGTGAGTAAATTGGCCATTTTCATGCACTTTTAACCATTCCATAAATCTTGTGTTTAGGGCTCCTGGAAGCATGAAAATCAATTTTAACATGCTAATTTTAGCTCTAACACTGATGATCCACCTACAAATGTGAACTGACGTTCAAAAATAAAACATTTGAAAACTGACCACTTTTTCACATTTCTGAAGCATGACGTAATGGGGGGGTGTTATCTCTTTTGTCAAAAATCTGCCGTTTTTGCTTGAACATAAAATGCCTCCAAATAGTATTTAATTCACTTCCCGAGCCCCTGGAAGCATGAAAATCACTTTAAACATGCTAATTTTATTTCTAACACTGATGATTCACCTACAAATGTGAACTGATGTTCAAAAATAAAACATTTGAAAACGGACCATTTTCCACATTTCTGAAGCATGGCGTAATGGGGGGGTGTTATCTCTTTTGTCGAAAATCAGCCGTTTTTGCTTGAACATTAAATGCCTCCAAATAGCATTTAATTCACTTCCCGAGCCCCTGGAAGCATGAAAATCACTTTAAACATGCTAATTTAAGCTCTAACACTGATGATCCACCTACAAATGTGAACTGACGTTCAAAAATAAAACATTTGAAAACGGACCATTTTCCACATTTCTGAAGCATGACGTAATGGGGGGTGTTATCTCTTTTGTCGAAAATCAGCCGTTTTTGCTTGAACATTAAATGCCTCCAAATGGTATTTAATTAATTACCGGGGTGAAGAAACCCTTTTTGAGAACTCAGAGTGAGTAAATTGGCCATTTTCATGCACTTTTAACCATTCCATAAATCTTGTATTTAGGGCCCATGGAAGCATGAAAATCACTTTAAACATGCTAATTTTAGCTCTAACACTGATGATCCACCTACAAATGTGAACTGACGTTCAAAAATAAAACATTTGAAAACGGACCATTTTCCACATTTCTGAAGCATGACGTAATGGGGGCGTTGTTATCTCTTTTGTCAAAAATCTGCTGCTTTTGCTTGATCATTAAATGCCTCCAAATAGTATTTAAATCACTTCCCGAGCCCCTGGAAACATGTAAATCACTTTAAACATGCTAATTTTAGCTATAAAAACTGATGATCCACCTACAAATGTGAACTGACGTTCAAAAATAAAACATTTGAAAACAGACCATTTTCCACATTTCTGAAGCATGACGTAATGGGGGGGTGTTATCTCTTTTGTCAAAAATCAGCTGTTTTTGCTTGAACATTAAATGTCTCCAAATAGTATTTAATTCACTTCCCGAGCCCCGGGAAGCATGAAAATCACTTTAAACATGCTAATTTTAGCTCTAACACTGATGATCCACCTACAAATGTGAACTGACGTTCAAAAATAAAACATTTGAAAACAGACCATTTTCCACATTTCTGAAGCATGAAGTAATGGGGGGGGTGTTATCTCTTTTGTCGAAAATCAGCCGTTTTTGCTTGAACATTAAATGCCTCCAAATGGTATTTAATTAACTTCCCAGGGTGAAGAAACCCTTTGTGAGAACTCAGAGTTTGTAAATTGGCCATTTTCATGCATTTTTAACCATTCCATAAATCTTGTGTTTAGGGCCCCTGGAAGCATGAAAATCACTTTAAACATGCTAATTTTAGCTCTAACACTGATGATCCACCTACAAATGTGAACTGACGTTCAAAAATAAAACATTTGAAAACAGACCATTTTCCACATTTCTGAAGCATGACGTAATGGGGGGGTGTTATCTCTTTTGTCAAAAATCAGCTGTTTTTGCTTGAACATTAAATGCCTCCAAATAGTATTTAATTCACTTCCCGAGCCCCTGGAAGCATGAAAATCACTTTAAACATGCTAATTTTAGCTCTAACACTGATGATCCACCTACAAATGTGAACTGACGTTCAAAAATAAAACATTTGAAAATGGACCATTTTCCACATTTCTGAAGTTGACGTAATGGGGGGGTGTTATCTCTTTTGTCGAAAATCAGCCATTTTTGCTTGAACATTAAATGCCTCCAAATGGTATTTAATTAACTTCCCGGGGTGAAGGTGAGTAAATTGGCCATTTTCATGCACTTTTAACCATTCCATAAATCTTGTGTTTAGGGCTCCTGGAAGCATGAAAATCAATTTTAACATGCTAATTTTAGCTCTAACACTGATGATCCACCTACAAATGTGAACTGACGTTCAAAAATAAAACATTTGAAAACTGACCACTTTTTCACATTTCTGAAGCATGACGTAATGGGGGGGTGTTATCTCTTTTGTCAAAAATCTGCCGTTTTTGCTTGAACATAAAATGCCTCCAAATAGTATTTAATTCACTTCCCGAGCCCCTGGAAGCATGAAAATCACTTTAAACATGCTAATTTTATTTCTAACACTGATGATTCACCTACAAATGTGAACTGATGTTCAAAAATAAAACATTTGAAAACGGACCATTTTCCACATTTCTGAAGCATGGCGTAATGGGGGGGTGTTATCTCTTTTGTCGAAAATCAGCCGTTTTTGCTTGAACATTAAATGCCTCCAAATAGCATTTAATTCACTTCCCGAGCCCCTGGAAGCATGAAAATCACTTTAAACATGCTAATTTAAGCTCTAACACTGATGATCCACCTACAAATGTGAACTGACGTTCAAAAATAAAACATTTGAAAACGGACCATTTTCCACATTTCTGAAGCATGACGTAATGGGGGGTGTTATCTCTTTTGTCGAAAATCAGCCGTTTTTGCTTGAACATTAAATGCCTCCAAATGGTATTTAATTAACTTCCCGGGGTGAAGAAACCCTTTTTGAGAACTCAGAGTGAGTAAATTGGCCATTTTCATGCATTTTTAACTATTCCATAAATCTTGTGTTTAGGGCCCCTGGAAGCATGAAAATCACTTTAAACATGCTAATTTTAACTCTAACACTGATGATCCACCTACAAATGTGAACTGACGTTCAAAAATAAAACATTTGAAAACAGACCATTTTCCACATTTCTGAAGCATGACGTAATGGGGGCGTTGTTATCTCTTTTGTCAAAAATCTGCTGCTTTTGCTTGATCATTAAATGCCTCCAAATAGTATTTAAATCACTTCCCGAGCCCCTGGAAACATGTAAATCACTTTAAACATGCTAATTTTAGCTATAAAAGCTGATGATCCACCCAAAAATGTGAACTGACGTTCAAAAATAAAACATTTGAAAACAGACCATTTTCCACATTTCTGAAGCATGACGTAATGGGGGGGTGTTATCTCTTTTGTCAAAAATCAGCTGTTTTTGCTTGAACATTAAATGTCTCCAAATAGTATTTAATTCACTTCCCGAGCCCCGGGAAGCATGAAAATCACTTTAAACATGCTAATTTTAGCTCTAACACTGATGATCCACCTACAAATGTGAACTGACGTTCAAAAACAAAAAATATGAAAATGAACCATTTTCCACATTTCTGAAGCATGACGTAATGGGGGGGTGTTATCTCTTTTGTCGAAAATCAGCCGTTTTTGCTTGAACATTAAATTCCTCCAAATAGTATTTAATTCACTTCCCGAGCCCCTGGAAGCATGAAAATCACTTTAAACATGCTAATTTTAGCTCTAACACTGATGATCCACCTACAAATGTGAACTGACGTTCAAAAATAAAACATTTGAAAACAGACCATTTTCCACATTTCTGAAGCATGACGTAATGGGGGGTGTTATCTCTTTTGTCAAAAATCAGCTGTTTTTGCTTGAACATTAAATGCCTCCAAATAGTATTTAATTCACTTCCCGAGCCCCTGGAAGCATGAAAATCACTTTAAACATGCTAATTTTAGCTCTAACACTGATGATCCACCTACAAATGTGAACTGACGTTCAAAAATAAAACATTTGAAAATGGACCATTTTCCACATTTCTGAAGTTGACGTAATGGGGGGGTGTTATCTCTTTTGTCGAAAATCAGCCATTTTTGCTTGAACATTAAATGCCCCCAAATGGTATTTAATTAACTTCCCGGGGTGAAGGTGAGTAAATTGGCCATTTTCATGCACTTTTAACCATTCCATAAATCTTGTGTTTAGGGCTCCTGGAAGCATGAAAATCAATTTTAACATGCTAATTTTAGCTCTAACACTGATGATCCACCTACAAATGTGAACTGACGTTCAAAAATAAAACATTTGAAAACTGACCACTTTTTCACATTTCTGAAGCATGACGTAATGGGGGGGTGTTATCTCTTTTGTCAAAAATCTGCCGTTTTTGCTTGAACATAAAATGCCTCCAAATAGTATTTAATTCACTTCCCGAGCCCCTGGAAGCATGAAAATCACTTTAAACATGCTAATTTTATTTCTAACACTGATGATTCACCTACAAATGTGAACTGATGTTCAAAAATAAAACATTTGAAAACGGACCATTTTCCACATTTCTGAAGCATGGCGTAATGGGGGGGTGTTATCTCTTTTGTCGAAAATCAGCCGTTTTTGCTTGAACATTAAATGCCTCCAAATAGCATTTAATTCACTTCCCGAGCCCCTGGAAGCATGAAAATCACTTTAAACATGCTAATTTAAGCTCTAACACTGATGATCCACCTACAAATGTGAACTGACGTTCAAAAATAAAACATTTGAAAACGGACCATTTTCCACATTTCTGAAGCATGACGTAATGGGGGGTGTTATCTCTTTTGTCGAAAATCAGCCGTTTTTGCTTGAACATTAAATGCCTCCAAATGGTATTTAATTAACTTCCCGGGGTGAAGAAACCCTTTTTGAGAACTCAGAGTGAGTAAATTGGCCATTTTCATGCATTTTTAACTATTCCATAAATCTTGTGTTTAGGGCCCCTGGAAGCATGAAAATCACTTTAAACATGCTAATTTTAACTCTAACACTGATGATCCACCTACAAATGTGAACTGACGTTCAAAAATAAAACATTTGAAAACAGACCATTTTCCACATTTCTGAAGCATGACGTAATGGGGGGGTGTTATCTCTTTTGTCGAAAATCAGCCGTTTTTGCTTGAACATTAAATGCCTCCAAATAGTATTTAATTCACTTCCCGAGCCCCTGGAAGCATGAAAATCACTTTAAACATGCTAATTTTAGCTCTAACACTGATGATCTACCTACAAATGTGAACTGACGTTTAAAAATAAAACATTTGAAAACAGACCATTTTCCACATTTCTGAAGCATGACGTAATGGGGGGGTGTTATCTCTTTTGTCGAAAATCAGCCGTTTTTGCTTGAACATTAAATGCCTCCAAATGGTATTTAATTAACTTCCCGGGGTGAAGAAACCCTTTGTGAGAACTCAGAGTTAGTAAATTGGCCATTTTCATGCACTTTTAACCATTCCATTAATCTTGTGTTTAGGGCCCCTGGAAGCATGAAAATCACTTTAAACATGCTAATTTTAGCTCTAACACTGATGATCCACCTACAAATGTGAACTGATGTTCAAAAATAAAACATTTGAAAACAGACCATTTTCCACATTTCTGAAGCATGACGTAATG
Source organism: Lissotriton vulgaris (assembly GCF_964263255.1). NCBI lineage: Eukaryota > Metazoa > Chordata > Amphibia > Caudata > Salamandridae > Lissotriton > Lissotriton vulgaris. The sequence goes on from NC_141698.1 coordinate 314,616,776, forward strand.
GGGAGGTGTTATCTCTTTTGTCAAAAATCAGCTGTTTTTGCTTGAACATTAAATGCCTCCAAATAGTATTTAAATCACTTCCCGAGCCCGGGGAAGCATGAAAATCACTTTAAACATGCTAATTTTAGCTCTAACACTGATGATCCACCTACAAATGTGAACTGACGTTCAAAAATAAAACATTTGAAAACGGACCATTTTCCACATTTCTGAAGCATGGCGTAATGGGGGGGTGTTATCTCTTTTGTCGAAAATCAGCCGTTTTTGCTTGAACATTAAATGCCTCCAAATAGCATTTAATTCACTTCCCGAGCCCCTGGAAGCATGAAAATCACTTTAAACATGCTAATTTAAGCTCTAACACTGATGATCCACCTACAAATGTGAACTGACGTTCAAAAATAAAACATTTGAAAACGGACCATTTTCCACATTTCTGAAGCATGACGTAATGGGGGGTGTTATCTCTTTTGTCGAAAATCAGCCGTTTTTGCTTGAACATTAACTGCCTCCAAATGGTATTTAATTAATTACCGGGGTGAAGAAACCCTTTTTGAGAACTCAGAGTGAGTAAATTGGCCATTTTCATGCACTTTTAACCATTCCATAAATCTTGTGTTTAGGGCCCATGGAAGCATGAAAATCACTTTAAACATGCTAATTTTAGCTCTAACACTGATGATCCACCTACAAATGTGAACTGACGTTCAAAAATAAAACATTTGAAAACGGACCATTTTCCACATTTCTGAAGCATGACGTAATGGGGGCGTTGTTATCTCTTTTGTCAAAAATCTGCTGCTTTTGATTGATCATTAAATGCCTCCAAATAGTATTTAAATCACTTCCCGAGCCCCTGGAAACATGTAAATCACTTTAAACATGCTAATTTTAGCTATAAAAACTGATGATCCACCTACAAATGTGAACTGACGTTCAAAAATAAAACATTTGAAAACAGACCATTTTCCACATTTCTGAAGCATGACGTAATGGGGGGGTGTTATCTCTTTTGTCAAAAATCAGCTGTTTTTGCTTGAACATTAAATGTCTCCAAATAGTATTTAATTCACTTCCCGAGCCCCGGGAAGCATGAAAATCACTTTAAACATGCTAATTTTAGCTCTAACACTGATGATCCACCTACAAATGTGAACTGATGTTCAAAAATAAAACATTTGAAAACAGACCATTTTCCACATTTCTGAAGCATGAAGTAATGGGGGGGTGTTATCTCTTTTGTCGAAAATCAGCCGTTTTTGCTTGAACATTAAATGCCTCCAAATGGTATTTAATTAACTTCCCAGGGTGAAGAAACCCTTTGTGAGAACTCAGAGTTTGTAATTTGGCCATTTTCATGCATTTTTAACCATTCCATAAATCTTGTGTTTAGGGCCCCTGGAAGCATGAAAATCACTTTAAACATGCTAATTTTAGCTCTAACACTGATGATCCACCTACAAATGTGAACTGACGTTCAAAAATAAAACATTTGAAAACAGACCATTTTCCACATTTCTGAAGCATGACGTAATGGGGGGGTGTTATCTCTTTTGTCAAAAATCAGCTGTTTTTGCTTGAACATTAAATGCCTCCAAATAGTATTTAATTCACTTCCCGAGCCCCTGGAAGCATGAAAATCACTTTAAACATGCTAATTTTAGCTCTAACACTGATGATCCACCTACAAATGTGAACTGACGTTCAAAAATAAAACATTTGAAAATGGACCATTTTCCACATTTCTGAAGTTGACGTAATGGGGGGGTGTTATCTCTTTTGTCGAAAATCAGCCATTTTTGCTTGAACATTAAATGCCTCCAAATGGTATTTAATTAACTTCCCGGGGTGAAGGTGAGTAAATTGGCCATTTTCATGCACTTTTAACCATTCCATAAATCTTGTGTTTAGGGCTCCTGGAAGCATGAAAATCAATTTTAACATGCTAATTTTAGCTCTAACACTGATGATCCACCTACAAATGTGAACTGACGTTAAAAAATAAAACATTTGAAAACAGACCATTTTCCACATTTCTGAAGCATGACGTAATGGGGGGGTGTTATCTCTTTTGTCGAAAATCAGCCGTTTTTGCTTGAACATTAAATGCCTCCAAATGGTATTTAATTAACTTCCCAGGGTGAAGAAACCCTTTGTGAGAACTCAGAGTTTGTAAATTGGCCATTTTCATGCATTTTTAACCATTCCATAAATCTTGTGTTTAGGGCCCCTGGAAGCATGAAAATCACTTTAAACATGCTAATTTTAGCTCTAACACTGATGATCCACCTACAAATGTGAACTGACGTTCAAAAATAAAACATTTGAAAACAGACCATTTTCCACATTTCTGAAGCATGACGTAATGGGGGGGTGTTATCTCTTTTGTCAAAAATCAGCTGTTTTTGCTTGAACATTAAATGCCTCCAAATAGTATTTAATTCACTTCCCGAGCCCCTGGAAGCATGAAAATCACTTTAAACATGCTAATTTTAGCTCTAACACTGATGATCCACCTACAAATGTGAACTGACGTTCAAAAATAAAACATTTGAAAATGGACCATTTTCCACATTTCTGAAGTTGACGTAATGGGGGGGTGTTATCTCTTTTGTCGAAAATCAGCCATTTTTGCTTGAACATTAAATGCCCCCAAATGGTATTTAATTAACTTCCCGGGGTGAAGGTGAGTAAATTGGCCATTTTCATGCACTTTTAACCATTCCATAAATCTTGTGTTTAGGGCTCCTGGAAGCATGAAAATCAATTTTAACATGCTAATTTTAGCTCTAACACTGATGATCCACCTACAAATGTGAACTGACGTTCAAAAATAAAACATTTGAAAACTGACCACTTTTTCACATTTCTGAAGCATGACGTAATGGGGGGGTGTTATCTCTTTTGTCAAAAATCTGCCGTTTTTGCTTGAACATAAAATGCCTCCAAATAGTATTTAATTCACTTCCCGAGCCCCTGGAAGCATGAAAATCACTTTAAACATGCTAATTTTATTTCTAACACTGATGATTCACCTACAAATGTGAACTGATGTTCAAAAATAAAACATTTGAAAACGGACCATTTTCCACATTTCTGAAGCATGGCGTAATGGGGGGGTGTTATCTCTTTTGTCGAAAATCAGCCGTTTTTGCTTGAACATTAAATGCCTCCAAATAGCATTTAATTCACTTCCCGAGCCCCTGGAAGCATGAAAATCACTTTAAACATGCTAATTTAAGCTCTAACACTGATGATCCACCTACAAATGTGAACTGACGTTCAAAAATAAAACATTTGAAAACGGACCATTTTCCACATTTCTGAAGCATGACGTAATGGGGGGTGTTATCTCTTTTGTCGAAAATCAGCCGTTTTTGCTTGAACATTAAATGCCTCCAAATGGTATTTAATTAACTTCCCGGGGTGAAGAAACCCTTTTTGAGAACTCAGAGTGAGTAAATTGGCCATTTTCATGCATTTTTAACTATTCCATAAATCTTGTGTTTAGGGCCCCTGGAAGCATGAAAATCACTTTAAACATGCTAATTTTAACTCTAACACTGATGATCCACCTACAAATGTGAACTGACGTTCAAAAATAAAACATTTGAAAACAGACCATTTTCCACATTTCTGAAGCATGACGTAATGGGGGGGGGTGTTATCTCTTTTGTCGAAAATCAGCCGTTTTTGCTTGAACATTAAATGCCTCCAAATAGTATTTAATTCACTTCCCGAGCCCCTGGAAGCATGAAAATCACTTTAAACATGCTAATTTTAGCTCTAACACTGATGATCCACCTACAAATGTGAACTGACGTTCAAAAATAAAACATTTGAAAACGGACCATTTTCCACATTTCTGAAGCATGGCGTAATGGGGGGGTGTTATCTCTTTTGTCGAAAATCAACCGTTTTTGCTTGAACATTAAATGCCTCCAAATAGCATTTAATTCACTTCCCGAGCCCCTGGAAGCATGAAAATCACTTTAAATATGCTAATTTAAGCTCTAACACTGATGATCCACCTACAAATGTGAACTGACGTTCAAAAATAAAACATTTGAAAACAGACCATTTTCGACATTTCTGAAGCATGACGTAATGGGGGGTGTTATCTCTTTTGTCGAAAATCTGCCGTTTTTGCTTGAACATTAAATGCCTCCAAATAGTATTTAATTCACTTCCCGAGCCCCTGGAAGCATGAAAATCACTTTAAACATGCTAATTTTAGTTCTAACACTGATGATCCACCTACAAATGTGAACTGACGTTTAAAAATAAAACATTTGAAAACAGACCATTTTCCACATTTCTGAAGCATGACGTAATGGGGGGGTGTTATCTCTTTTGTCGAAAATCAGCCGTTTTTGCTTGAACATTAAATGCCTCCAAATGGTATTTAATTAACTTCCCGGGGTGAAGAAACCCTTTGTGAGAACTCAGAGTTAGTAAATTGGCCATTTTCATGCACTTTTAACCATTCCATTAATCTTGTGTTTAGGGCCCCTGGAAGCATGAAAATCACTTTAAACATGCTAATTTTAGCTCTAACACTGATGATCCACCTACAAATGTGAACTGATGTTCAAAAATAAAACATTTGAAAACAGACCATTTTCCACATTTCTGAAGCATGACGTAATGGGGAGGTGTTATCTCTTTTGTCAAAAATCAGCTGTTTTTGCTTGAACATTAAATGCCTCCAAATAGTATTTAAATCACTTCCCGAGCCCGGGGAAGCATGAAAATCACTTTAAACATGCTAATTTTAGCTCTAACACTGATGATCCACCTACAAATGTGAACTGACGTTCAAAAATAAAACATTTGAAAACGGACCATTTTCCACATTTCTGAAGCATGGCGTAATGGGGGGGTGTTATCTCTTTTGTCGAAAATCAGCCGTTTTTGCTTGAACATTAAATGCCTCCAAATAGCATTTAATTCACTTCCCGAGCCCCTGGAAGCATGAAAATCACTTTAAACATGCTAATTTAAGCTCTAACACTGATGATCCACCTACAAATGTGAACTGACGTTCAAAAATAAAACATTTGAAAACGGACCATTTTCCACATTTCTGAAGCATGACGTAATGGGGGGTGTTATCTCTTTTGTCGAAAATCAGCCGTTTTTGCTTGAACATTAAATGCCTCCAAATGGTATTTAATTAATTACCGGGGTGAAGAAACCCTTTTTGAGAACTCAGAGTGAGTAAATTGGCCATTTTCATGCACTTTTAACCATTCCATAAATCTTGTGTTTAGGGCCCATGGAAGCATGAAAATCACTTTAAACATGCTAATTTTAGCTCTAACACTGATGATCCACCTACAAATGTGAACTGACGTTCAAAAATAAAACATTTGAAAACGGACCATTTTCCACATTTCTGAAGCATGACGTAATGGGGGCGTTGTTATCTCTTTTGTCAAAAATCTGCTGCTTTTGCTTGATCATTAAATGCCTCCAAATAGTATTTAAATCACTTCCCGAGCCCCTGGAAACATGTAAATCACTTTAAACATGCTAATTTTAGCTATAAAAACTGATGATCCACCTACAAATGTGAACTGACGTTCAAAAATAAAACATTTGAAAACAGACCATTTTCCACATTTCTGAAGCATGACGTAATGGGGGGGTGTTATCTCTTTTGTCAAAAATCAGCTGTTTTTGCTTGAACATTAAATGTCTCCAAATAGTATTTAATTCACTTCCCGAGCCCCTGGAAGCATGAAAATCACTTTAAACATGCTAATTTTAGCTCTAACACTGATGATCCACCTACAAATGTGAACTGATGTTCAAAAATAAAACATTTGAAAACAGACCATTTTCCACATTTCTGAAGCATGAAGTAATGGGGGGGTGTTATCTCTTTTGTCGAAAATCAGCCGTTTTTGCTTGAACATTAAATGCCTCCAAATGGTATTTAATTAACTTCCCAGGGTGAAGAAACCCTTTGTGAGAACTCAGAGTTTGTAAATTGGCCATTTTCATGCATTTTTAACCATTCCATAAATCTTGTGTTTAGGGCCCCTGGAAGCATGAAAATCACTTTAAACATGCTAATTTTAGCTCTAACACTGATGATCCACCTACAAATGTGAACTGACGTTCAAAAATAAAACATTTGAAAACAGACCATTTTCCACATTTCTGAAGCATGACGTAATGGGGGGGTGTTATCTCTTTTGTCAAAAATCAGCTGTTTTTGCTTGAACATTAAATGCCTCCAAATAGTATTTAATTCACTTCCCGAGCCCCTGGAAGCATGAAAATCACTTTAAACATGCTAATTTTAGCTCTAACACTGATGATCCACCTACAAATGTGAACTGACGTTCAAAAATAAAACATTTGAAAATGGACCATTTTCCACATTTCTGAAGTTGACGTAATGGGGGGGTGTTATCTCTTTTGTCGAAAATCAGCCATTTTTGCTTGAACATTAAATGCCTCCAAATGGTATTTAATTAACTTCCCGGGGTGAAGGTGAGTAAATTGGCCATTTTCATGCACTTTTAACCATTCCATAAATCTTGTGTTTAGGGCTCCTGGAAGCATAAAAATCAATTTTAACATGCTAATTTTAGCTCTAACACTGATGATCCACCTACAAATGTGAACTGACGTTAAAAAATAAAACATTTGAAAACTGACCACTTTTTCACATTTCTGAAGCATGACGTAATGGGGGGGTGTTATCTCTTTTGTCAAAAATCTGCCGTTTTTGCTTGAACATAAAATGCCTCCAAATAGTATTTAATTCACTTCCCGAGCCCCTGGAAGCATGAAAATCACTTTAAACATGCTAATTTTATTTCTAACACTGATGATTCACCTACAAATGTGAACTGATGTTCAAAAATAAAACATTTGAAAACGGACCATTTTCCACATTCTGAAGCATGGCGTAATGGGGGGGTGTTATCTCTTTTGTCGAAAATCAGCCGTTTTTGCTTGAACATTAAATGCCTCCAAATAGCATTTAATTCACTTCCCGAGCCCCTGGAAGCATGAAAATCACTTTAAACATGCTAATTTAAGCTCTAACACTGATGATCCACCTACAAATGTGAACTGACGTTCAAAAATAAAACATTTGAAAACGGACCATTTTCCACATTTCTTAAGCATGACGTAATGGGGGGTGTTATCTCTTTTGTCGAAAATCAGCCGTTTTTGCTTGAACATTAAATGCCTCCAAATGGTATTTAATTAACTTCCCGGGGTGAAGAAACCCTTTTTGAGAACTCAGAGTGAGTAAATTGGCCATTTTCATGCATTTTTAACTATTCCATAAATCTTGTGTTTAGGGCCCCTGGAAGCATGAAAATCACTTTAAACATGCTAATTTTAACTCTAACACTGATGATCCACCTACAAATGTGAACTGAGGTTCAAAAATAAAACATTTGAAAACAGACCATTTTCCACATTTCTGAAGCATGACGTAATGGGGGCGTTGTTATCTCTTTTGTCAAAAATCTGCTGCTTTTGCTTGATCATTAAATGCCTCCAAATAGTATTTAAATCACTTCCCGAGCCCCTGGAAACATGTAAATCACTTTAAACATGCTAATTTTAGCTATAAAAGCTGATGATCCACCTACAAATGTGAACTGACGTTCAAAAATAAAACATTTGAAAACAGACCATTTTCCACATTTCTGAAGCATGACGTAATGGGGGGGTGTTATCTCTTTTGTCAAAAATCAGCTCTTTTTGCTTGAACATTAAATGTCTCCAAATAGTATTTAATTCACTTCCCGAGCCCCGGGAAGCATGAAAATCACTTTAAACATGCTAATTTTAGCTCTAACACTGATGATCCACCTACAAATGTGAACTGACGTTCAAAAACAAAAAATATGAAAATGAACCATTTTCCACATTTCTGAAGCATGACGTAATGGGGGGGTGTTATCTCTTTTGTCGAAAATCAGCCGTTTTTGCTTGAACATTAAATTCCTCCAAATAGTATTTAATTCACTTCCCGAGCCCCTGGAAGCATGAAAATCACTTTAAACATGCTAATTTTAGCTCTAACACTGATGATCCACCTACAAATGTGAACTGACGTTCAAAAATAAAACATTTGAAAACAGACCATTTTCCACATTTCTGAAGCATGACGTAATGGGGGGGTGTTATCTCTTTTGTCGAAAATCAGCCGTTTTTGCTTGAACATTAAATGCCTCCAAATGGTATTTAATTAACTTCCCAGGGTGAAGAAACCCTTTGTGAGAACTCAGAGTTTGTAAATTGGCCATTTTCATGCATTTTTAACCATTCCATAAATCTTGTGTTTAGGGCCCCTGGAAGCATGAAAATCACTTTAAACATGCTAATTTTAGCTCTAACACTGATGATCCACCTACAAATGTGAACTGACGTTCAAAAATAAAACATTTGAAAACAGACCATTTTCCACATTTCTGAAGCATGACGTAATGGGGGGGGTGTTATCTCTTTTGTCAAAAATCAGCTGTTTTTGCTTGAACATTAAATGCCTCCAAATAGTATTTAATTCACTTCCCGAGCCCCTGGAAGCATGAAAATCACTTTAAACATGCTAATTTTAGCTCTAACACTGATGATCCACCTACAAATGTGAACTGACGTTCAAAAATCAAACATTTGAAAATGGACCATTTTCCACATTTCTGAAGTTGACGTAATGGGGGGGTGTTATCTCTTTTGTCGAAAATCAGCCATTTTTGCTTGAACATTAAATGCCCCCAAATGGTATTTAATTAACTTCCCGGGGTGAAGGTGAGTAAATTGGCCATTTTCATGCACTTTTAACCATTCCATAAATCTTGTGTTTAGGGCTCCTGGAAGCATGAAAATCAATTTTAACATGCTAATTTTAGCTCTAACACTGATGATCCACCTACAAATGTGAACTGACGTTCAAAAATAAAACATTTGAAAACTGACCACTTTTTCACATTTCTGAAGCATGACGTAATGGGGGGGTGTTATCTCTTTTGTCAAAAATCTGCCGTTTTTGCTTGAACATAAAATGCCTCCAAATAGTATTTAATTCACTTCCCGAGCCCCTGGAAGCATGAAAATCACTTTAAACATGCTAATTTTATTTCTAACACTGATGATTCACCTACAAATGTGAACTGATGTTCAAAAATAAAACATTTGAAAACGGACCATTTTCCACATTTCTGAAGCATGGCGTAATGGGGGGGTGTTATCTCTTTTGTCGAAAATCAGCCGTTTTTGCTTGAACATTAAATGCCTCCAAATAGCATTTAATTCACTTCCCGAGCCCCTGGAAGCATGAAAATCACTTTAAACATGCTAATTTAAGCTCTAACACTGATGATCCACCTACAAATGTGAACTGACGTTCAAAAATAAAACATTTGAAAACGGACCATTTTCCACATTTCTGAAGCATGACGTAATGGGGGGTGTTATCTCTTTTGTCGAAAATCAGCCGTTTTTGCTTGAACATTAAATGCCTCCAAATGGTATTTAATTAACTTCCCGGGGTGAAGAAACCCTTTTTGAGAACTCAGAGTGAGTAAATTGGCCATTTTCATGCATTTTTAACTATTCCATAAATCTTGTGTTTAGGGCCCCTGGAAGCATGAAAATCACTTTAAACATGCTAATTTTAACTCTAACACTGATGATCCACCTACAAATGTGAACTGACGTTCAAAAATAAAACATTTGAAAACAGACCATTTTCCACATTTCTGAAGCATGACGTAATGGGGGGGTGTTATCTCTTTTGTCAAAAATCAGCTGTTTTTGCTTGAACATTAAATGCCTCCAAATAGTATTTAATTCACTTCCCGAGCCCGGGGAAGCATGAAAATCACTTTAAACATGCTAATTTTAGCTCTAACACTGATGATCCACCTACAAATGTGAACTGACGTTCAAAAATAAAACATTTGAAAACGAACCATTTTTCACATTTCTGAAGCATGACGTAATGGGGAGGTGTTATCTCTTTTGTCGAAAATCAGTCGTTTTTGCTTGAACATTAAATTCCTCCAAATATTATTTAATTCACTTCCCGAGCCCCTGGAAGCATGAAAATCACTTTAAACATGCTAATTTTAGCTCTAACACTGATGATCCACCTACAAATTTGAACTGACGTTCAAAAATAAAACATTTGAAAACAGACCATTTTCCACATTTCTGAAGCATGACGTAATGGGGGGGTGTTATCTCTTTTGTCGAAAATCAGCCGTTTTTGCTTGAACATTAAATGCCTCCAAATGGTATTTAATTAACTTCCCGGGGTGAAGAAACCCTTTGTGAGAACTCAGAGTTAGTAAATTGGCCATTTTCATGCACTTTTAACCATTCCATAAATCTTGTGTTTAGGGCCCCTGGAAGCATGAAAATCACTTTAAACATGCTAATTTTAGCTCTAACACTGATGATCCACCTACAAATGTGAACTGACGTTCAAAAATAAAACATTTGAAAACAGACCATTTTCCACATTTCTGAAGCATGACGTAATGGGGGGGTGTTATCTCTTTTGTCAAAAATCAGCTGTTTTTGCTTGAACATTAAATGCCTCCAAATAGTATTTAATTCACTTCCCGAGCCCCTGGAAGCATGAAAATCACTTTAAACATGCTAATTTTAGCTCTAACACTGATGATCCACCTACAAATGTGAACTGACGTTCAAAAATAAAACATTTGAAAATGGACCATTTTCCACATTTCTGAAGCATGACGTAATGGGGGGGTGTTATCTCTTTTGTCAAAAATTAGCCGTTTTTGCTTGAACATTAAATGCCTCCAAATGGTATTTAATTAACTTCCCGGGGTGAAGGTGAGTAAATTGGCCGTTTTCATGCACTTTTAACCATTCCATAAATCTTGTGTTTATGGCCCCTGGAAGCATGAAAATCAATTTTAACATGCTAATTTTAGCTCTAACACTGATGATCCACCTACAAATGTGAACTGACGTTAAAAAATAAAACATTTGAAAACTGACCACTTTTTCACATTTCTGAAGCATGACGTAATTGGGGGGTGTTATCTCTTTTGTCAAAAATCTGCCGTTTTTGCTTGAACATTAAATGCCTCCAAATAGTATTTAATTCACTTCCCGAGCCCCTGGAAGCATGAAAATCACTTTAAACATGCTAATTTTATTTCTAACACTGATGATCCACCTACAAATGTGAACTGACGTTCAAAAATAAAACATTTGAAAACAGACCATTTTCGACATTTCTGAAGCATGACGTAATGGGGGGTGTTATCTCTTTTGTCGAAAATCTGCCGTTTTTGCTTGAACATTAAATGCCTCCAAATAGTATTTAATTCACTTCCCGAGCCCCTGGAAGCATGAAAATCACTTTAAACATGCTAATTTTAGCTCTAACACTGATGATCCACCTACAAATGTGAACTGACGTTTAAAAATAAAACATTTGAAAACAGACCATTTTCCACATTTCTGAAGCATGACGTAATGGGGGGGTGTTATCTCTTTTGTCGAAAATCAGCCGTTTTTGCTTGAACATTAAATGCCTCCAAATGGTTTTTAATTAACTTCCCGGGGTGAAGAAACCCTTTTTGAGAACTCAGAGTGAGTAAATTGGCCATTTTCATGCACTTTTAACCATTCCATAAATCTTGTGTTTAGGGCCCCTGGAAGCATGAAAATCATTTTAAACATGCTAATTTTAGCTCTAACACTGATGATCCACATACAAATGTGAACTGACGTTCAAAAATAAAACATTTGAAAACGGACCATTTTCCACATTTCTGAAGCATGACGTAATGGGGGGGGGGTGTTATCTCTTTTGTCGAAAATCAGCCGTTTTTGCTTGAACATTAAATGCCCCCAAATAGTATTTAATTCACTTTTCGAGCCCCTGGAAGCATGAAAATCACTTTAAACATGCTAATTTTATTTCTAACACTGATGATCCACCTACAAATGTGAACTGAAGTTCAAAAGTAAAACATTTGAAAACTGACCATTTTCCACATTTCTGAAGCATGACGTAATGGGGGGGGGTGTTATCTCTTTTGTCAAAATTCAGCTGTTTTTGCTTGAACATTAAATGCCTCCAAATAGCATTTAATTCACTTCCCGAGCCCCTGGAAGCATGAAAATCACTTTAAACATGCTAATTTAAGCTCTAACACTGATGATCCACCTACAAATGTGAACTGACGTTCAAAAATAAAACATTTGAAAACGGACCATTTTCCACATTTCTGAAGCATGACGTAATGGGGGGTGTTATCTCTTTTGTCGAAAATCAGCCGTTTTTGCTTGAACATTAAATGCCTCCAAATGGTATTTATTTAACTTCCCGGGGTGAAGAAACCCGTTTTGAGAACTCAGAGTGAGTAAATTGGCCATTTTCATGCATTTTTAACTATTCCATAAATCTTGTGTTTAGGGCCCCTGGAAGCATGAAAATCACTTTAAACATGCTAATTTTAACTCTAACACTGATGATCCACCTACAAATGTGAACTGAGGTTCAAAAATAAAACATTTGAAAACAGACCATTTTCCACATTTCTGAAGCATGACGTAATGGGGGCGTTGTTATCTCTTTTGTCAAAAATCTGCTGCTTTTGCTTGATCATTAAATGCCTCCAAATAGTATTTAAATCACTTCCCGAGCCCCTGGAAACATGTAAATCACTTTAAACATGCTAATTTTAGCTATAAAAGCTGATGATCCACCTACAAATGTGAACTGACGTTCAAAAATAAAACATTTGAAAACAGACCATTTTCCACATTTCTGAAGCATGACGTAATGGGGGGGTGTTATCTCTTTTGTCAAAAATCAGCTGTTTTTGCTTGAACATTAAATGTCTCCAAATAGTATTTAATTCACTTCCCGAGCCCCGGGAAGCATGAAAATCACTTTAAACATGCTAATTTTAGCTCTAACACTGATGATCCACCTACAAATGTGAACTGACGTTCAAAAACAAAAAATATGAAAATGAACCATTTTCCACATTTCTGAAGCATGACGTAATGGGGGGGTGTTATCTCTTTTGTCGAAAATCAGCCGTTTTTGCTTGAACATTAAATTCCTCCAAATAGTATTTAATTCACTTCCCGAGCCCCTGGAAGCATGAAAATCACTTTAAACATGCTAATTTTAGCTCTAACACTGATGATCCACCTACAAATGTGAACTGACGTTCAAAAATAAAACATTTGAAAACAGACCATTTTCCACATTTCTGAAGCATGACGTAATGGGGGGGTGTTATCTCTTTTGTCGAAAATCAGCCGTTTTTGCTTGAACATTAAATGCCTCCAAATGGTATTTAATTAACTTCCCAGGGTGAAGAAACCCTTTGTGAGAACTCAGAGTTTGTAAATTGGCCATTTTCATGCATTTTTAACCATTCCATAAATCTTGTGTTTAGGGCCCCTGGAAGCATGAAAATCACTTTAAACATGCTAATTTTAGCTCTAACACTGATGATCCACCTACAAATGTGAACTGACGTTCAAAAATAAAACATTTGAAAACAGACCATTTTCCACATTTCTGAAGCATGACGTAATGGGGGGGGTGTTATCTCTTTTGTCAAAAATCAGCTGTTTTTGCTTGAACATTAAATGCCTCCAAATAGTATTTAATTCACTTCCCGAGCCCCTGGAAGCATGAAAATCACTTTAAACATGCTAATTTTAGCTCTAACACTGATGATCCACCTACAAATGTAAACTGACGTTCAAAAATCAAACATTTGAAAATGGACCATTTTCCACATTTCTGAAGTTGACGTAATGGGGGGGTGTTATCTCTTTTGTCGAAAATCAGCCATTTTTGCTTGAACATTAAATGCCCCCAAATGGTATTTAATTAACTTCCCGGGGTGAAGGTGAGTAAATTGGCCATTTTCATGCACTTTTAACCATTCCATAAATCTTGTGTTTAGGGCTCCTGGAAGCATGAAAATCAATTTTAACATGCTAATTTTAGCTCTAACACTGATGATCCACCTACAAATGTGAACTGACGTTCAAAAATAAAACATTTGAAAACTGACCACTTTTTCACATTTCTGAAGCATGACGTAATGGGGGGGTGTTATCTCTTTTGTCAAAAATCTGCCGTTTTTGCTTGAACATAAAATGCCTCCAAATAGTATTTAATTCACTTCCCGAGCCCCTGGAAGCATGAAAATCACTTTAAACATGCTAATTTTATTTCTAACACTGATGATTCACCTACAAATGTGAACTGATGTTCAAAAATAAAACATTTGAAAACGGACCATTTTCCACATTTCTGAAGCATGGCGTAATGGGGGGGTGTTATCTCTTTTGTCGAAAATCAGCCGTTTTTGCTTGAACATTAAATGCCTCCAAATAGCATTTAATTCACTTCCCGAGCCCCTGGAAGCATGAAAATCACTTTAAACATGCTAATTTAAGCTCTAACACTGATGATCCACCTACAAATGTGAACTGACGTTCAAAAATAAAACATTTGAAAACGGACCATTTTCCACATTTCTGAAGCATGACGTAATGGGGGTGTTATCTCTTTTGTCGAAAATCAGCCGTTTTTGCTTGAACATTAAATGCCTCCAAATGGTATTTAATTAACTTCCCGGGGTGAAGAAACCCTTTTTGAGAACTCAGAGTGAGTAAATTGGCCATTTTCATGCATTTTTAACTATTCCATAAATCTTGTGTTTAGGGCCCCTGGAAGCATGAAAATCACTTTAAACATGCTAATTTTAACTCTAACACTGATGATCCACCTACAAATGTGAACTGACGTTCAAAAATAAAACATTTGAAAACAGACCATTTTCCACATTTCTGAAGCATGACGTAATGGGGGGGTGTTATCTCTTTTGTCGAAAATCAGCCGTTTTTGCTTGAACATTAAATGCCTCCAAATAGTATTTAATTCACTTCCCGAGCCCCTGGAAGCATGAAAATCACTTTAAACATGCTAATTTTAGCTCTAACACTGATGATCTACCTACAAATGTGAACTGACGTTTAAAAATAAAACATTTGAAAACAGACCATTTTCCACATTTCTGAAGCATGACGTAATGGGGGGGTGTTATCTCTTTTGTCGAAAATCAACCGTTTTTGCTTGAACATTAAATGCCTCCAAATGGTATTTAATTAACTTCCCGGGGTGAAGAAACCCTTTGTGAGAACTCAGAGTTAGTAAATTGGTCATTTTCATGCACTTTTAACCATTCCATTGATCTTGTGTTTAGGGCCCCTGGAAGCATGAAAATCACTTTAAACATGCTAATTTTAGCTCTGACACTGATGATCCACCTACAAATGTGAACTGATGTTCAAAAATAAAACATTTGAAAACAGACCATTTACCACATTTCTGAAGCATGACGTATTGGGGAGGTGTTATCTCTTTTGTCAAAAATCAGCTGTTTTTGCTTGAACATTAAATGCCTCCAAATAGTATTTAATTCACTTCCCGAGCCCGGGGAAGCATGAAAATCACTTTAAACATGCTAATTTTAGCTCTAACACTGATGATCCACCTACAAATGTGAACTGACGTTCAAAAATAAAACATTTGAAAACGAACCATTTTTCACATTTCTGAAGCATGACGTAATGGGGAGGTGTTATCTCTTTTGTCGAAAATCAGTCGTTTTTGCTTGAACATTAAATTCCTCCAAATAGTATTTAATTCACTTCCCGAGCCCCTGGAAGCATGAAAATCACTTTAAACATGCTAATTTTAGCTCTAACACTGATGATCCACCTACAAATTTGAACTGACGTTCAAAAATAAAACATTTGAAAACAGACCATTTTCCACATTTCTGAAGCATGACGTAATGGGGGGGTGTTATCTCTTTTGTCGAAAATCAGCCGTTTTTGCTTGAACATTAAATGCCTCCAAATGGTATTTAATTAACTTCCCGGGGTGAAGAAACCCTTTGTGAGAACTCAGAGTTAGTAAATTGGCCATTTTCATGCACTTTTAACCATTCCATAAATCTTGTGTTTAGGGCCCCTGGAAGCATGAAAATCACTTTAAACATGCTAATTTTAGCTCTAACACTGATGATCCACCTACAAATGTGAACTGACGTTCAAAAATAAAACATTTGAAAACAGACCATTTTCCACATTTCTGAAGCATGACGTAATGGGGGGGTGTTATCTCTTTTGTCAAAAATCAGCTGTTTTTGCTTGAACATTAAATGCCTCCAAATAGTATTTAATTCACTTCCCGAGCCCCTGGAAGCATGAAAATCACTTTAAACATGCTAATTTTAGCTCTAACACTGATGATCCACCTACAAATGTGAACTGACGTTCAAAAATAAAACATTTGAAAATGGACCATTTTCCACATTTCTGAAGCATGACGTAATGGGGGGGTGTTATCTCTTTTGTCAAAAATTAGCCGTTTTTGCTTGAACATTAAATGCCTCCAAATGGTATTTAATTAACTTCCCGGGGTGAAGGTGAGTAAATTGGCCGTTTTCATGCACTTTTAACCATTCCATAAATCTTGTGTTTATGGCCCCTTGGAAGCATGAAAATCAATTTTAACATGCTAATTTTAGCTCTAACACTGATGATCCACCTACAAATGTGAACTGACGTTAAAAAATAAAACATTTGAAAACTGACCACTTTTTCACATTTCTGAAGCATGACGTAATGGGGGGGTGTTATCTCTTTTGTCAAAAATCTGCCGTTTTTGCTTGAACATTAAATGCCTCCAAATAGTATTTAATTCACTTCCCGAGCCCCTGGAAGCATGAAAATCACTTTAAACATGCTAATTTTATTTCTAACACTGATGATCCACCTACAAATGTGAACTGACGTTCAAAAATAAAACATTTGAAAACAGACCATTTTCGACATTTCTGAAGCATGACGTAATGGGGGGTGTTATCTCTTTTGTCGAAAATCTGCCGTTTTTGCTTGAACATTAAATGCCTCCAAATAGTATTTAATTCACTTCCCGAGCCCCTGGAAGCATGAAAATCACTTTAAACATGCTAATTTTAGCTCTAACACTGATGATCCACCTACAAATGTGAACTGACGTTTAAAAATAAAACATTTGAAAACAGACCATTTTCCACATTTCTGAAGCATGACGTAATGGGGGGGTGTTATCTCTTTTGTCGAAAATCAGCCGTTTTTGCTTGAACATTAAATGCCTCCAAATGGTTTTTAATTAACTTCCCGGGGTGAAGAAACCCTTTTTGAGAACTCAGAGTGAGTAAATTGGCCATTTTCATGCACTTTTAACCATTCCATAAATCTTGTGTTTAGGGCCCCTGGAAGCATGAAAATCATTTTAAACATGCTAATTTTAGCTCTAACACTGATGATCCACATACAAATGTGAACTGACGTTCAAAAATAAAACATTTGAAAACGGACCATTTTCCACATTTCTGAAGCATGACGTAATGGGGGGGGGGGTGTTATCTCTTTTGTCGAAAATCAGCCGTTTTTGCTTGAACATTAAATGCCCCCAAATAGTATTTAATTCACTTTTCGAGCCCCTGGAAGCATGAAAATCACTTTAAACATGCTAATTTTATTTCTAACACTGATGATCCACCTACAAATGTGAACTGAAGTTCAAAAGTAAAACATTTGAAAACTGACCATTTTCCACATTTCTGAAGCATGACGTAATGGGGGGGGTGTTATCTCTTTTGTCAAAATTCAGCTGTTTTTGCTTGAACATTAAATGCCTCCAAATAGCATTTAATTCACTTCCCGAGCCCCTGGAAGCATGAAAATCACTTTAAACATGCTAATTTAAGCTCTAACACTGATGATCCACCTACAAATGTGAACTGACGTTCAAAAATAAAACATTTGAAAACGGACCATTTTCCACATTTCTGAAGCATGACGTAATGGGGGGTGTTATCTCTTTTGTCGAAAATCAGCCGTTTTTGCTTGAACATTAAATGCCTCCAAATGGTATTTATTTAACTTCCCGGGGTGAAGAAACCCGTTTTGAGAACTCAGAGTGAGTAAATTGGCCATTTTCATGCATTTTTAACCATTCCATAAATCTTGTGTTTAGGGCCCCTGGAAGCATGAAAATCACTTTAAACATGTTAATTTTAGCTCTAACACTGATGATCCACCTACAAATGTGAACTGACTTTCAAAAATAAAACATTTGAAAACAGACCATTTTCCACATTTCTGAAGCATGACGTAATGGGGGGGTGTTATCTCTTTTGTCGAAAATCAGCCGTTTTTGCTTGAACATTAAATGCCCCCAAATAGTATTTAATTCACTTCCCGAGCCCCTGGAAGCATGAAAATCACTTTAAACATGCTAATTTTAGCTCTAACACTGATGATCCACCTACAAATGTGAACTGACGTTTAAAAATAAAACATTTGAAAACAGACCATTTTCCACATTTCTGAAGCATGACGTAATGGGGGGGTGTTATCTCTTTTGTCGAAAATCAGCCGTTTTTGCTTGAACATTAAATGCCCCCAAATAGTATTTAATTCACTTCCCGAGCCCCTGGAAGCATGAAAATCACTTTAAACATGCTAATTTTAGCTCTAACACTGATGATCCACCTACAAATGTGAACTGACGTTTAAAAATAAAACATTTGAAAACAGACCATTTTCCACATTTCTGAAGCATGACGTAATGGGGGGGTGTTATCTCTTTTGTCGAAAATCAGCCGTTTTTGCTTGAACATTAAATGCCCCCAAATAGTATTTAATTCACTTCCCGAGCCCCTGGAAGCATGAAAATCATTTTAAACATGCTAATTTTAGCTCTAACACTGATAATCCACCTACAAATGTGAACTGACGTTCAAAAATAAAACATTTGAAAACGGACGATTTTCCACATTTCTGAAGCATGACGTAATGGGGGGGGGTGTTATCTCTTTTGTCGAAAATCAGCTGTTTTTGCTTGAACATTAAATGCCCCCAAATAGTATTTAATTCACTTCCCGAGCCCCTGGAAGCATGAAAATCACTTTAAACATGCTAATTTTAGCTCTAACACTGATGATCCACCTACAAATGTGAACTGACGTTCAAAAGTAAAACATTTGAAAATGGACCATTTTCCACATTTCTGAAGCATGACGTAATGCGGGGGTGTTAACTCTTTTGTCAAAATTCAGCTGTTTTTGCTTGAACATTAAATGACTCCAAATAGTATTTAAATCACTTCCCGACCCCCTGGAAACATGAAAATCACTTTAAACATGCTAATTTTAGCTCGAAAACTGATGATCCACCTACAAATGTGAACTGACGTTCAAAAATAAAACATTTGAAAACAGACCATTTTCCACATTTCTGAAGCAGGACGTAATGGGGGGGTGTTATCTCTTTTGTCAAAAATCAGCTGTTTTTGCTTGAACATTAAATGCCTCCAAATAGTATTTAATTCACTTCCCGAGCCCGGGGAAGCATGAAAATCACTTTAAACATGCTAATTTTAGCTCTAACACTGATGATCCACCTACAAATGTGAACTGACGTTCAAAAATAAAACATTTGAAAACAGACCATTTTCCACATTTCTGAAGCAGGACATAATGGGGGGGTGTTATCTCTTTTGTCAAAAATCAGCTGTTTTTGCTTGAACATTAAATGCCTCCAAATAGTATTTAATTCACTTCCCGAGCCCGGGGAAGCATGAAAATCACTTTAAACATGCTAATTTTAGCTCTAACACTGATGATCCACCTACAAATGTGAACTGACGTTCAAAAATAAAACATTTGAAAACTGACCACTTTTTAACATTTCTGAAGCATGACGTAATGGGGGGGTGTTATCTCTTTTGTCAAAAATCTGCTGTTTTTGCTTGAACATTAAATGCCTCCAAATAGTATTTAATTCACTTCCCAAGCCCCTGGAAGCATGAAAATCACTTTAAACATGCTAATTTTAGCTCTAACACTGATGATCCACCTACAAATGTGAACTGACGTTCACAAATAAAACATTTGAAAACGGACCATTTTCCACATTTCTGAAGCATGACGTAATGGGGGGGGGTGTTATCTCTTTTGTCAAAAATCAGCCGTTTTTGCTTGAACATTAAATGCCTCCATACAGTATTTAATTCACTTCCCGAGCTCCTGGAAGCATGAAAATCACTTTAAACATGCCAATTTTAGCGCTAACACTGATGATCCACCTACAAATGTGAACTGACGTTCAAAAATAAAACATTTGAAAACAGACCATTTTCCACATTTCTGAAGCATGACGTAATGGGGGGGTGTTATCTCTTTTGTCGAAAATCAGCCGTTTTTGCTTGAACATTAAATGCCTCCAAATAGTATTTAATTCACTTCCTGAGCCCCTGGAAGCATGAAAATCACTTTAAACATGCTAATTTAAGCTCTAACACTGATGATCCACCTACAAATGTGAACTGGCGTTAAAAAATAAAACATTTGAAAACGGACCATTTTCCACATTTCTGAAGCATGACGTAATGGGGGTAATATCTCTTTTGTCGAAAATCAGCCGTTTTTGCTTGAACATTAAATGCCTCCAAATGGTATTTAATTAACTTCCCGGGGTGAAGAAACCCTTTTTGAGAACTCAGAGTGAGTAAATTGGCCATTTTCATGCATTTTTAACCATTCCATAAATCTTGTGTTTAGGGCCCCTGGAAGCATGAAAATCACTTTAAACATGCTAATTTTAGCTCTAACACTGATGATCCACCTACAAATGTGAACTGCCATTCAAAAATAAAACAATTGAAATCGGACCATTTTCCACATTTCTGAAGCATGACGGAATGGGGGGGTGTTATCTCTTTTGTCGAAAATCAGCTGTTTTTGCTTGAACATTAAATGCCTCCAAATAGTATTTAATTCACTTCCTGAGCCCCTGGAAGCATGAAAATCACTTTAAACATGCTAATTTTAGCTCTAACACTGATGATCCACCTACAAATGTGAACTGACGTTCAAAAATAAAACATTTGAAAACGGACCATTTTCCACATTTCTGAAGCATGACGGAATGGGGGGGTGTTATCTCTTTTGTCGAAAATCTGCCGTTTTTGCTTGAACATTAAATGCCTCCAAATGGTATTTAATTAATTACCGGGGTGAAGAAACCCTTTTTGAGAACTCAGAGTGAGTAAATTGGCCATTTTCATGCACTTTTAACCATTCCATAAATCTTGTGTTTAGGGCCCATGGAAGCATGAAAATCACTTTAAACATGCTAATTTTAGCTCTAACACTGATGATCCACCTACAAATGTGAACTGACGTTCAAAAATAAAACATTTGAAAACGGACCATTTTCCACATTTCTGAAGCATGACGTAATGGGGGGGTTGTTATCTCTTTTGTCAAAAATCTGCTGTTTTTGCTTGATCATTAAATGCCTCCAAATAGTATTTAAATCACTTCCCGAGCCCCTGGAAACATGAAAATCACTTTAAACATGCTAATTTTAGCTCTAAAACTGATGATCCACCTACAAATGTGAACTGACGTTCAAAAATAAAACATTTGAAAACAGACCATTTTCCACATTTCTGAAGCATGACGTAATGGGGGGTGTTATCTCTTTTGTCAAAAATCAGCTGTTTTTGCTTGAACATTAAATGTCTCCAAATAGTATTTAATTCACTTCCCCAGCCCTGGGAAGCATGAAAATCACTTTACACATGCTAATTTTAGCTCTAACACTGATGATCCACCTACAAATGTGAACTGACGTTCAAAAATTAAACATTTGAAAACGAACCATTTTCCACATTTCTGAAGCATGACGTAATGGGGGGGTGTTATCTCTTTTGTCTAAAATCAGCCGTTGTTTGCTTGAACATTAAATGCCTCCAAATAGTATTTAATTCACTTCCCGAGCCCCTGGAAGCATGAAAATCACTTTAAACATGCTAATTTTAGCTCTAACACTGATGATCCACCTACAAATGTGAACTGACGTTCAAAAATAAAACATTTGAAAACAGACCATTTTCCACATTTCTGAAGCATGACGTAATGGGGGGGTGTTATCTCTTTTGTCGAAAATCAGCCGTTTTTGCTTGAACATTAAATGCCTCCAAATGGTATTTAATTAACTTCCCGGGGTGAAGAAACCCTTTGTGAGAACTCAGAGTTAGTAAATTGGCCATTTTCATGCTTTTTTATCCATTCCATAAATCTTGTGTTTAGGGCCCCTGGAAGCTTGAAAATCACTTTAAACATGCTAATTTTAGCTCTAACACTGATGATCCACCTACAAATGTGAACTGACGTTCAAAAATAAAACATTTGAAAACAGACCATTTTCCACATTTCTGAAGCATGACGTAATGGGGGGGTGTTATCTCTTTTGTCAAAAATCAGCTGTTTTTGCTTGAACATTAAATGCCTCCAAATAGTATTTAATTCACTGCCCGAGCCCCGGGAAGCATGAAAATCACTTTAAACATGCTAATTTTAGCTCTAAAACTGATGATCCACCTACAAATGTGAACTGACGTTCAAAAATAAAACATTTGAAAACGGACCATTTTCCACATTTCTGAAGCATGACGTAATGCGGGGGTGTTAACTCTTTTGTCAAAATTCAGCTGTTTTTGCTTGAACATTAAATGCCTCCAAATAGTATTTAAATCACTTCCCGACCCCCTGGAAACATGAAAATCACTTTAAACATGCTAATTTTAGCTCTAACACTGATGATCCACCTACAAATGTGAACTGATGTTAAAAAATAAAACATTTGAAAACAGACCATTTTCCACATTTCTGAAGCATGACGTAATGGGGAGGTGTTATCTCTTTTGTCAAAAATCAGCTGTTTTTGCTTGAACATTAAATGCCTCCAAATAGTATTTAATTCACTTCCCGAGCCCGGGGAAGCATGAAAATCACTTTAAACATGCTAATTTTAGCTCTAACACTGATGATCCACCTACAAATGTGAACTGACGTTCAAAAATAAAACATTTGAAAACGAACCATTTTCCACATTTCTGAAGCATGACGTAATGGGGAGGTGTTATCTCTTTTGTCGAAAATCAGTCGTTTTTGCTTGAACATTAAATGCCTCCAAATAGTATTTAATTCACTTCCCGAGCCCCTGGAAGCATGAAAATCACTTTAAACATGATAATTTTAGCTCTAACACTGATGATCCACCTACAAATGTGAACTGACGTTCAAAAATAAAACATTTGAAAATGGACCATTTTCCACATTTCTGAAGCATGACGTAATGGGGGGGTGTTATCTCTTTTGTCGAAAATCAGCCGTTTTTGCTTGAACATTAAATGCCTCCAAATGGTTTTTAATTAACTTCCCGGGGTAAAGAAACCCTTTTTGAGAACTCAGAGTGAGTAAATTGGCCATTTTCATGCTCTTTTAACCATTCCATAAATCTTGTGTTTAGGGCCCCTGGAAGCATGAAAATCATTTTAAACATGCTAATTTTAGCTCTAACACTGATGATCCACCTACAACTGTGAACTGACGTTCAAAAATAAAACATTTGAAAACGGACCATTTTCCACATTTCTGAAGCATGACGTAATGGGGGGTGTTATCTCTTTTGTCCAAAATCAGCCGTTTTTGCTTGAACATTAAATGCCTCCAAATGGTATTTATTTAACTTCCCGGGGTGAAGAAACCCTTTTTGAGAACTCAGAGTGAGTAAATTGGCCATTTTCATGCATTTTTAACCATTCCATAAATCTTGTGTTTAGGGCCCCTGGAAGCATGAAAATCACTTTAAACATGTTAATTTTAGCTCTAACACTGATGATCCACCTACAAATGTGAACTGAAGTTCAAAAATAAAACATCTGAAAACAGACCATTTTCCACATTTCTGAAGCATGACATAATGGGGGGGTGTTATCTCTTTTGTCGAAAATCAGCCGTTTTTGCTTGAACATTAAATGCCTCCAAATAGTATTTAATTCACTTCCCGAGCCCCTGGAAGCATGAAAATCACTTTAAACATTCTAATTTTAGCTCTAACACTGATGATCCACCTACAAATGTGAACTGACATTTAAAAATAAAACATTTGAAAACAGACCATTTTCCACATTTCTGAAGCATGACGTAATGGGGGGGGGGTGTTATCTCTTTTGTCGAAAATCAGCTGTTTTTGCTTGAACATTAAATGCCCCCAAATAGTATTTAATTCACTTCCCGAGCCCCTGGAAGCATGAAAATCACTTTAAACATGCTAATTTTAGCTCTAACACTGATGATCCACCTACAAATGTGAACTGACGTTCAAAAGTAAAACATTTGAAAACGGACCATTTTCCACATTTCTGAAGCATGACGTAATGCGGGGGTGTTAACTCTTTTGTCAAAATTCAGCTGTTTTTGCTTGAACATTAAATGCCTCCAAATAGTATTTAAATCACTTCCCGACCCCCTGGAAACATGAAAATCACTTTAAACATGCTAATTTTAGCTCGAAAACTGATGATCCACCTACAAAGGTGAACTGACGTTCAAAAATAAAACATTTGAAAACAGACCATTTTCCACATTTCTGAAGCAGGACGTAATGGGGGGGGTGTTATCTCTTTTGTCAAAAATCAGCTGTTTTTGCTTGAACATTAAATGCCTCCAAATAGTATTTAATTCACTTCCCGAGCCCGGGGAAGCATGAAAATCACTTTAAACATGCTAATTTTAGCTCTAACACTGATGATCCACCTACAAATGTGAACTGACGTTCAAAAATAAAACATTTGAAAACAGACCATTTTCCACATTTCTGGAGCAGGACGTAATGGGGGGGGTGTTATCTCTTTTGTCAAAAATCAGCTGTTTTTGTTTGAACATTAAATGCCTCCAAATAGTATTTAATTCACTTCCCGAGCCCGGGGAAGCATGAAAATCACTTTAAACATGCTAATTTTAGCTCTAACACTGATGATCCACCTACAAATGTGAACTGACGTTCAAAAATAAAACATTTGAAAACTGACCACTTTTTCACATTTCTGAAGCATGACGTAATGGGGGGGTGTTATCTCTTTTGTCAAAAATCTGCCGTTTTTGCTTGAACATTAAATGCCTCCAAATAGTATTTAATTCACTTCCCGAGCCCCTGGAAGCATGAAAATCACTTTAAACATGCTAATTTTAGCTCTAACACTGATGATCCACCTACAAATGTGAACTGCCATTCAAAAATAAAACAATTGAAATCGGACCATTTTCCACATTTCTGAAGCATGACGTAATGGGGGGGGGGTGTTATCTCTTTTGTCAAAAATCAGCTGTTTTTGCTTGAACATTAAATGCCTCCAAATAGTATTTAATTCACTTCCTGAGCCCCTGGAAGCATGAAAATCACTTTAAACATGCTAATTTTAGCTCTAACACTGATGATCCACCTACAAATGTGAACTGACGTTCAAAAATAAAACATTTGAAAACGGACCATTTTCCACATTTCTGAAGCATGACGTAATGGGGGGTGTTATCTCTTTTGTCGAAAATCAGCCGTTTTTGCTTGAACATTAAATGCCTCCAAATGGTATTTATTTAACTTCCCGGGGTGAAGAAACCCGTTTTGAGAACTCAGAGTGAGTAAATTGGCCATTTTCATGCATTTTTAACCATTCCATAAATCTTGTGTTTAGGGCCCCTGGAAGCATGAAAATCACTTTAAACATGTTAATTTTAGCTCTAACACTGATGATCCACCTACAAATGTGAACTGACTTTCAAAAATAAAACATTTGAAAACAGACCATTTTCCACATTTCTGAAGCATGACGTAATGGGGGGGTGTTATCTCTTTTGTCGAAAATCAGCCGTTTTTGCTTGAACATTAAATGCCCCCAAATAGTATTTAATTCACTTCCCGAGCCCCTGGAAGCATGAAAATCACTTTAAACATGCTAATTTTAGCTCTAACACTGATGATCCACCTACAAATGTGAACTGACGTTTAAAAATAAAACATTTGAAAACAGACCATTTTCCACATTTCTGAAGCATGACGTAATGGGGGGGTGTTATCTCTTTTGTCGAAAATCAGCCGTTTTTGCTTGAACATTAAATGCCCCCAAATAGTATTTAATTCACTTCCCGAGCCCCTGGAAGCATGAAAATCACTTTAAACATGCTAATTTTAGCTCTAACACTGATGATCCACCTACAAATGTGAACTGACGTTTAAAAATAAAACATTTGAAAACAGACCATTTTCCACATTTCTGAAGCATGACGTAATGGGGGGGTGTTATCTCTTTTGTCGAAAATCAGCCGTTTTTGCTTGAACATTAAATGCCCCCAAATAGTATTTAATTCACTTCCCGAGCCCCTGGAAGCATGAAAATCATTTTAAACATGCTAATTTTAGCTCTAACACTGATAATCCACCTACAAATGTGAACTGACGTTCAAAAATAAAACATTTGAAAACGGACGATTTTCCACATTTCTGAAGCATGACGTAATGGGGGGGGGTGTTATCTCTTTTGTCGAAAATCAGCTGTTTTTGCTTGAACATTAAATGCCCCCAAATAGTATTTAATTCACTTCCCGAGCCCCTGGAAGCATGAAAATCACTTTAAACATGCTAATTTTAGCTCTAACACTGATGATCCACCTACAAATGTGAACTGACGTTCAAAAGTAAAACATTTGAAAATGGACCATTTTCCACATTTCTGAAGCATGACGTAATGCGGGGGTGTTAACTCTTTTGTCAAAATTCAGCTGTTTTTGCTTGAACATTAAATGACTCCAAATAGTATTTAAATCACTTCCCGACCCCCTGGAAACATGAAAATCACTTTAAACATGCTAATTTTAGCTCGAAAACTGATGATCCACCTACAAATGTGAACTGACGTTCAAAAATAAAACATTTGAAAACAGACCATTTTCCACATTTCTGAAGCAGGACGTAATGGGGGGGTGTTATCTCTTTTGTCAAAAATCAGCTGTTTTTGCTTGAACATTAAATGCCTCCAAATAGTATTTAATTCACTTCCCGAGCCCGGGGAAGCATGAAAATCACTTTAAACATGCTAATTTTAGCTCTAACACTGATGATCCACCTACAAATGTGAACTGACGTTCAAAAATAAAACATTTGAAAACAGACCATTTTCCACATTTCTGAAGCAGGACATAATGGGGGGGTGTTATCTCTTTTGTCAAAAATCAGCTGTTTTTGCTTGAACATTAAATGCCTCCAAATAGTATTTAATTCACTTCCCGAGCCCGGGGAAGCATGAAAATCACTTTAAACATGCTAATTTTAGCTCTAACACTGATGATCCACCTACAAATGTGAACTGACGTTCAAAAATAAAACATTTGAAAACTGACCACTTTTTAACATTTCTGAAGCATGACGTAATGGGGGGGTGTTATCTCTTTTGTCAAAAATCTGCTGTTTTTGCTTGAACATTAAATGCCTCCAAATAGTATTTAATTCACTTCCCAAGCCCCTGGAAGCATGAAAATCACTTTAAACATGCTAATTTTAGCTCTAACACTGATGATCCACCTACAAATGTGAACTGACGTTCACAAATAAAACATTTGAAAACGGACCATTTTCCACATTTCTGAAGCATGACGTAATGGGGGGGGGTGTTATCTCTTTTGTCAAAAATCAGCCGTTTTTGCTTGAACATTAAATGCCTCCATACAGTATTTAATTCACTTCCCGAGCTCCTGGAAGCATGAAAATCACTTTAAACATGCCAATTTTAGCGCTAACACTGATGATCCACCTACAAATGTGAACTGACGTTCAAAAATAAAACATTTGAAAACAGACCATTTTCCACATTTCTGAAGCATGACGTAATGGGGGGGTGTTATCTCTTTTGTCGAAAATCAGCCGTTTTTGCTTGAACATTAAATGCCTCCAAATAGTATTTAATTCACTTCCTGAGCCCCTGGAAGCATGAAAATCACTTTAAACATGCTAATTTAAGCTCTAACACTGATGATCCACCTACAAATGTGAACTGGCGTTAAAAAATAAAACATTTGAAAACGGACCATTTTCCACATTTCTGAAGCATGACGTAATGGGGGTAATATCTCTTTTGTCGAAAATCAGCCGTTTTTGCTTGAACATTAAATGCCTCCAAATGGTATTTAATTAACTTCCCGGGGTGAAGAAACCCTTTTTGAGAACTCAGAGTGAGTAAATTGGCCATTTTCATGCATTTTTAACCATTCCATAAATCTTGTGTTTAGGGCCCCTGGAAGCATGAAAATCACTTTAAACATGCTAATTTTAGCTCTAACACTGATGATCCACCTACAAATGTGAACTGCCATTCAAAAATAAAACAATTGAAATCGGACCATTTTCCACATTTCTGAAGCATGACGGAATGGGGGGGTGTTATCTCTTTTGTCGAAAATCAGCTGTTTTTGCTTGAACATTAAATGCCTCCAAATAGTATTTAATTCACTTCCTGAGCCCCTGGAAGCATGAAAATCACTTTAAACATGCTAATTTTAGCTCTAACACTGATGATCCACCTACAAATGTGAACTGACGTTCAAAAATAAAACATTTGAAAACGGACCATTTTCCACATTTCTGAAGCATGACGGAATGGGGGGGTGTTATCTCTTTTGTCGAAAATCTGCCGTTTTTGCTTGAACATTAAATGCCTCCAAATGGTATTTAATTAATTACCGGGGTGAAGAAACCCTTTTTGAGAACTCAGAGTGAGTAAATTGGCCATTTTCATGCACTTTTAACCATTCCATAAATCTTGTGTTTAGGGCCCATGGAAGCATGAAAATCACTTTAAACATGCTAATTTTAGCTCTAACACTGATGATCCACCTACAAATGTGAACTGACGTTCAAAAATAAAACATTTGAAAACGGACCATTTTCCACATTTCTGAAGCATGACGTAATGGGGGGGTTGTTATCTCTTTTGTCAAAAATCTGCTGTTTTTGCTTGATCATTAAATGCCTCCAAATAGTATTTAAATCACTTCCCGAGCCCCTGGAAACATGAAAATCACTTTAAACATGCTAATTTTAGCTCTAAAACTGATGATCCACCTACAAATGTGAACTGACGTTCAAAAATAAAACATTTGAAAACAGACCATTTTCCACATTTCTGAAGCATGACGTAATGGGGGGTGTTATCTCTTTTGTCAAAAATCAGCTGTTTTTGCTTGAACATTAAATGTCTCCAAATAGTATTTAATTCACTTCCCCAGCCCTGGGAAGCATGAAAATCACTTTACACATGCTAATTTTAGCTCTAACACTGATGATCCACCTACAAATGTGAACTGACGTTCAAAAATTAAACATTTGAAAACGAACCATTTTCCACATTTCTGAAGCATGACGTAATGGGGGGGTGTTATCTCTTTTGTCTAAAATCAGCCGTTGTTTGCTTGAACATTAAATGCCTCCAAATAGTATTTAATTCACTTCCCGAGCCCCTGGAAGCATGAAAATCACTTTAAACATGCTAATTTTAGCTCTAACACTGATGATCCACCTACAAATGTGAACTGACGTTCAAAAATAAAACATTTGAAAACAGACCATTTTCCACATTTCTGAAGCATGACGTAATGGGGGGGTGTTATCTCTTTTGTCGAAAATCAGCCGTTTTTGCTTGAACATTAAATGCCTCCAAATGGTATTTAATTAACTTCCCGGGGTGAAGAAACCCTTTGTGAGAACTCAGAGTTAGTAAATTGGCCATTTTCATGCTTTTTTATCCATTCCATAAATCTTGTGTTTAGGGCCCCTGGAAGCTTGAAAATCACTTTAAACATGCTAATTTTAGCTCTAACACTGATGATCCACCTACAAATGTGAACTGACGTTCAAAAATAAAACATTTGAAAACAGACCATTTTCCACATTTCTGAAGCATGACGTAATGGGGGGGTGTTATCTCTTTTGTCAAAAATCAGCTGTTTTTGCTTGAACATTAAATGCCTCCAAATAGTATTTAATTCACTGCCCGAGCCCCGGGAAGCATGAAAATCACTTTAAACATGCTAATTTTAGCTCTAAAACTGATGATCCACCTACAAATGTGAACTGACGTTCAAAAATAAAACATTTGAAAACGGACCATTTTCCACATTTCTGAAGCATGACGTAATGCGGGGGTGTTAACTCTTTTGTCAAAATTCAGCTGTTTTTGCTTGAACATTAAATGCCTCCAAATAGTATTTAAATCACTTCCCGACCCCCTGGAAACATGAAAATCACTTTAAACATGCTAATTTTAGCTCTAACACTGATGATCCACCTACAAATGTGAACTGATGTTAAAAAATAAAACATTTGAAAACAGACCATTTTCCACATTTCTGAAGCATGACGTAATGGGGAGGTGTTATCTCTTTTGTCAAAAATCAGCTGTTTTTGCTTGAACATTAAATGCCTCCAAATAGTATTTAATTCACTTCCCGAGCCCGGGGAAGCATGAAAATCACTTTAAACATGCTAATTTTAGCTCTAACACTGATGATCCACCTACAAATGTGAACTGACGTTCAAAAATAAAACATTTGAAAACGAACCATTTTCCACATTTCTGAAGCATGACGTAATGGGGAGGTGTTATCTCTTTTGTCGAAAATCAGTCGTTTTTGCTTGAACATTAAATGCCTCCAAATAGTATTTAATTCACTTCCCGAGCCCCTGGAAGCATGAAAATCACTTTAAACATGATAATTTTAGCTCTAACACTGATGATCCACCTACAAATGTGAACTGACGTTCAAAAATAAAACATTTGAAAATGGACCATTTTCCACATTTCTGAAGCATGACGTAATGGGGGGGTGTTATCTCTTTTGTCGAAAATCAGCCGTTTTTGCTTGAACATTAAATGCCTCCAAATGGTTTTTAATTAACTTCCCGGGGTAAAGAAACCCTTTTTGAGAACTCAGAGTGAGTAAATTGGCCATTTTCATGCTCTTTTAACCATTCCATAAATCTTGTGTTTAGGGCCCCTGGAAGCATGAAAATCATTTTAAACATGCTAATTTTAGCTCTAACACTGATGATCCACCTACAACTGTGAACTGACGTTCAAAAATAAAACATTTGAAAACGGACCATTTTCCACATTTCTGAAGCATGACGTAATGGGGGGTGTTATCTCTTTTGTCCAAAATCAGCCGTTTTTGCTTGAACATTAAATGCCTCCAAATGGTATTTATTTAACTTCCCGGGGTGAAGAAACCCTTTTTGAGAACTCAGAGTGAGTAAATTGGCCATTTTCATGCATTTTTAACCATTCCATAAATCTTGTGTTTAGGGCCCCTGGAAGCATGAAAATCACTTTAAACATGTTAATTTTAGCTCTAACACTGATGATCCACCTACAAATGTGAACTGAAGTTCAAAAATAAAACATCTGAAAACAGACCATTTTCCACATTTCTGAAGCATGACATAATGGGGGGGTGTTATCTCTTTTGTCGAAAATCAGCCGTTTTTGCTTGAACATTAAATGCCTCCAAATAGTATTTAATTCACTTCCCGAGCCCCTGGAAGCATGAAAATCACTTTAAACATTCTAATTTTAGCTCTAACACTGATGATCCACCTACAAATGTGAACTGACATTTAAAAATAAAACATTTGAAAACAGACCATTTTCCACATTTCTGAAGCATGACGTAATGGGGGGGGGGTGTTATCTCTTTTGTCGAAAATCAGCTGTTTTTGCTTGAACATTAAATGCCCCCAAATAGTATTTAATTCACTTCCCGAGCCCCTGGAAGCATGAAAATCACTTTAAACATGCTAATTTTAGCTCTAACACTGATGATCCACCTACAAATGTGAACTGACGTTCAAAAGTAAAACATTTGAAAACGGACCATTTTCCACATTTCTGAAGCATGACGTAATGCGGGGGTGTTAACTCTTTTGTCAAAATTCAGCTGTTTTTGCTTGAACATTAAATGCCTCCAAATAGTATTTAAATCACTTCCCGACCCCCTGGAAACATGAAAATCACTTTAAACATGCTAATTTTAGCTCGAAAACTGATGATCCACCTACAAAGGTGAACTGACGTTCAAAAATAAAACATTTGAAAACAGACCATTTTCCACATTTCTGAAGCAGGACGTAATGGGGGGGGTGTTATCTCTTTTGTCAAAAATCAGCTGTTTTTGCTTGAACATTAAATGCCTCCAAATAGTATTTAATTCACTTCCCGAGCCCGGGGAAGCATGAAAATCACTTTAAACATGCTAATTTTAGCTCTAACACTGATGATCCACCTACAAATGTGAACTGACGTTCAAAAATAAAACATTTGAAAACAGACCATTTTCCACATTTCTGGAGCAGGACGTAATGGGGGGGGTGTTATCTCTTTTGTCAAAAATCAGCTGTTTTTGCTTGAACATTAAATGCCTCCAAATAGTATTTAATTCACTTCCCGAGCCCGGGGAAGCATGAAAATCACTTTAAACATGCTAATTTTAGCTCTAACACTGATGATCCACCTACAAATGTGAACTGACGTTCAAAAATAAAACATTTGAAAACTGACCACTTTTTCACATTTCTGAAGCATGACGTAATGGGGGGGTGTTATCTCTTTTGTCAAAAATCTGCCGTTTTTGCTTGAACATTAAATGCCTCCAAATAGTATTTAATTCACTTCCCGAGCCCCTGGAAGCATGAAAATCACTTTAAACATGCTAATTTTAGCTCTAACACTGATGATCCACCTACAAATGTGAACTGCCATTCAAAAATAAAACAATTGAAATCGGACCATTTTCCACATTTCTGAAGCATGACGTAATGGGGGGGGGGTGTTATCTCTTTTGTCAAAAATCAGCTGTTTTTGCTTGAACATTAAATGCCTCCAAATAGTATTTAATTCACTTCCTGAGCCCCTGGAAGCATGAAAATCACTTTAAACATGCTAATTTTAGCTCTAACACTGATGATCCACCTACAAATGTGAACTGACGTTCAAAAATAAAACATTTGAAAACGGACCATTTTCCACATTTCTGAAGCATGACGGAATGGGGGGGTGTTATCTCTTTTGTCGAAAATCTGCCATTTTTGCTTGAACATTAAATGCCTCCAAATGGTATTTAATTAATTAACGGGGTGAAGAAACCCTTTTTGAGAACTCAGAGTGAGTAAATTGGCCATTTTCATGCACTTTTAACCATTCCATAAATCTTGTGTTTAGGGCCCATGGAAGCATGAAAATCACTTTAAACATGCTAATTTTAGCTCTAACACTGATGATCCACCTACAAATGTGAACTGACGTTCAAAAATAAAACATTTGAAAACAGACCATTTTCCACATTTCTGAAGCATGACGTAATGGGGAGGTGTTATCTCTTTTGTCGAAAATCAGTCGTTTTTGCTTGAACATTAAATGCCTCCAAATAGTATTTAATTCACTTCCCGAGCCCCTGGAAGCATGAAAATCACTTTAAACATGATAATTTTAGCTCTAACACTGATGATCCACCTACAAATGTGAACTGACGTTCAAAAATAAAACATTTGAAAATGGACCATTTTCCACATTTCTGAAGCATGACGTAAATGGGGGTGTT
The DNA here is from genome assembly GCF_964263255.1 of Lissotriton vulgaris. NCBI lineage: Eukaryota > Metazoa > Chordata > Amphibia > Caudata > Salamandridae > Lissotriton > Lissotriton vulgaris. Next base: position 314,650,384 of record NC_141698.1, read on the forward strand.
ATCTCTTTTGGCGAAAATCAGCCGTTTTTGCTTGAACATTAAATGCCTCCAAATGGTATTTATTTAACTTCCCGGGGTGAAGAAACCCTTTTTGAGAACTCAGAGTGAGTAAATTGGCCATTTTCATGCATTTTTAACCATTCCATAAATCTTGTGTTTAGGGCCCCTGGAAGCATGAAAATCACTTTAAACATGTTAATTTTAGCTCTAACACTGATGATCCACCTACAAATGTGAACTGACGTTCAAAAATAAAACATTTGAAAACAGACCATTTTCCACATTTCTGAAGCATGACGTAATGGGGGGGTGTTATCTCTTTTGTCGAAAATCAGCCGTTTTTGCTTGAACATTAAATGCCTCCAAATAGTATTTAATTCACTTCCCGAGCCCCTGGAAGCATGAAAATCACTTTAAACATGCTCATTTTAGCTCTAACACTGATGATCCACCTACAAATGTGAACTGACGTTTAAAAATAAAACATTTGAAAACAGACCATTTTCCACATTTCTGAAGCATGACGTAATGGGGGGGTGTTATCTCTTTTGTCGAAAATCAGCCGTTTTTGCTTGAACATTAAATGCCTCCAAATGGTATTTAATTAACTTCCCGGGGTGAAGAAACCCTTTGTGAGAACTCAGAGTTAGTAAATTGGCCATTTTCATGCACTTTTAACCATTCCATCAATCTTGTGTTTAGGGCCCCTGGAAGCATGAAAATCACTTTAAACATGCTAATTTTAGCTCTAACACTGATGATCCACCTACAAATGTGAACTGACGTTCAAAAATAAAACATTTGAAAACGGACCATTTTCCACATTTCTGAAGCATGACGTAATGGGGGGGGTCGTTATCTCTTTTGTCGAAAATCAGCTGTTTTTGCTTGAACATTAAATGCCCCCAAATAGTATTTAATTCACTTCCCGAGCCCCTGGAAGCATGAAAATCACTTTAAACATGCTAATTTTAGCTCTAACACTGATGATCCACCTACAAATGTGAACTGACGTTCAAAAATAAAACATTTGAAAACGGACCATTTTCCACATTTCTGAAGCATGACGTAATGGGGGGGGGTGTTATCTCTTTTGTAAGCATGAGCGGATTTTGCGGATTGGCAATCCGCGAATTTGCGGATTTGCGAACTCGCAATCCGCAAAATCCGCGAATTCCCGCGAATTTGCGGATTTTTTTTTTTTTTGTGTTCGCCCGTGTTTCTGCCAGTTCGCGAGGGTTTTTACAATTTCGCAATTTGCGAACTTACCTGTCGGGTCGCAAGTTTTGCGAACTTGTTGTTTCTACGTGTCCAACCTGTTTGGGACACTCTTCTTCATCACTGCCACTCTCTGTCACCACTGCCACTCTCTGACTACTCATGCCACCCTCTGGCCCACCCATGCCACCCTCTGTTTCATCACCACACCCTCTGGTTGTCCAGTGTACATTATTTTCGGCAAAGCAAAGCACACCTTCCCTGCCTCAAGTGACCTGAATTAATTTGGGGCTGATTAATGTGTCACAGAATATTTTTTTAGCTGGCACCTGCTTCCTTAGTGCGCCCTGATTAGTGATCTTTTGCACTTGCTAAGTGCTTTCATTGTTGCAAAATTAGTTACAACACCTGCCCTGCCCCAACTGACAATAATGAATTAGGGGCTGATTAATGGATTTTAACTTCCAGCCTGGCTCCTGCTTGTCTCCCTTAGCTGTAATTCATGACCTTTGTGGCATATGTGTAACTATTCTGAGGTTCAGAGCAGGGTCACATAATAGTTTCAACTGGCAACTGAACTCTGGAGGGGCCCCTCAGGAAGCACTACAGGAAATGGCTACTAATGATGTGCCTGAACTTTTGAACCTGGTAAGTAGTTACTTTCAGTTTTGCTTAGAACGTATTTCTGCAATTTCGCACTTATTCGCGGGGCGCGAACTCACGCGAACAGTGCGAGCAGTGCGAGCAAAATCCGCTGCTCGCGGATTTGCGGATTTTGCAGGAAATTCGCAAATCTCGCGGATTGCGGATTTCCCGAAAATCCGCAAAATCCGCGAGCGGAACGGATTTTCCGCCCATGCCTACTCTTTTGTCGAAAATCAGCTGTTTTTGCTTGAACATTAAATGCCCCCAAATAGTATTTAATTCACTTCCCGAGCCCCTGGAAGCATGAAAATCACTTTAAACATGCTAATATTAGCTCTAACACTGATGATCCACCTACAAATGTGAACTGACGTTCAAAAGTAAAACATTTGAAAACGGACCATTTTCCACATTTCTGAAGCATGACGTAATGCGGGGGTGTTAACTCTTTTGTCAAAATTCAGCTGTTTTTCTTGAACATTAAATGCCTCCAAATAGTATTTAAATCACTTCCGACCCCCTGGAAACATGAAAATCACTTTAAACATGCTAATTTTAGCTCGAAAACTGATGATCCACCTACAAATGTGAACTGACGTTCAAAAATAAAACATTTGAAAACAGACCATTTTCCACATTTCTGAAGCAGGACGTAATGGGGGGGTGTTATCTCTTTTGTCAAAAATCAGCTGTTTTTGCTTGAACATTAAATGCCTCCAAATAGTATTTAATTCACTTCCCGAGCCCGGGGAAGCATGAAAATCACTTTAAACATGCTAATTTTAGCTCTAACACTGATGATCCACCTACAAATGTGAACTGACGTTCAAAAATAAAACATTTGAAAACAGACCATTTTCCACATTTCTGAAGCAGGACGTAATGGGGGGGGGTGTTATCTCTTTTGTCAAAAATCAGCTGTTTTTGCTTGAACATTAAATGCCTCCAAATAGTATTTAATTCACTTCCCGAGCCCGGGGAAGCATGAAAATCACTTTAAACATGCTAATTTTAGCTCTAACACTGATGATCCACCTACAAATGTGAACTGACGTTCAAAAATAAAACATTTGAAAACTGACCACTTTTTCACATTTCTGAAGCATGACGTAATGGGGGGGTGTTATCTCTTTTGTCAAAAATCTGCCGTTTTTGCTTGAACATTAAATGCCTCCAAATAGTATTTAATTCACTTCCCGAGCCCCTGGAAGCATGAAAATCACTTTAAACATGCTAATTTTAGCTCTAACACTGATGATCCACCTACAAATGTGAACTGCCATTCAAAAATAAAACAATTGAAATCGGACCATTTTCCACATTTCTGAAGCATGACGTAATGGGGGGGGGGGGGTGTTATCTCTTTTGTCAAAAATCAGCTGTTTTTGCTTGAACATTAAATGCCTCCAAATAGTATTTAATTCACGTCCTGAGCCCCTGGAAGCATGAAAATCACTTTAAACATGCTAATTTTAGCTCTAACACTGATGATCCACCTACAAATGTGAACTGACGTTCAAAAATAAAACATTTGAAAACGGACCATTTTCCACATTTCTGAAGCATGACGGAATGGGGGGTGTTATCTCTTTTGTCGAAAATCTGCCGTTTTTGCTTGAACATTAAATGCCTCCAAATGGTATTTAATTAATTACCGGGGTGAAGAAACCCTTTTTGAGAACTCAGAGTGAGTAAATTGGCCATTTTCATGCACTTTTAACCATTCCATAAATCTTGTGTTTAGGGCCCATGGAAGCATGAAAATCACTTTAAACATGCTAATTTTAGCTCTAACACTGATGATCCACCTACAAATGTGAACTGACGTTCAAAAATAAAACATTTGAAAACAGACCATTTTCCACATTTCTGAAGCATGACCTAATGGGGGGGTGTTATCTCTTTTGTCGAAAATCTGCCGTTTTTGCTTGAACATTAAATGCCTCCAAATAGTATTTAATTCACTTCCCGAGCCCCTGGAAGCATGAAAATCACTTTAAACATGCTAATTTCAGCTCTAACACTGATGATCCACCTACAAATGTGAACTGACGTTTAAAAATAAAACATTTGAAAACAGACCATTTTCCACATTTCTGAAGCATGACGTAATGGGGGGGTGTTATCTCTTTTGTCGAAAATCAGCCGTTTTTGCTTGAACATTAAATGCCTCCAAATGGTATTTAATTAATTACCGGGGTGAAGAACCCCTTTTTGAGAACTCAGAGTGAGTAAATTGGCCATTTTCATGCACTTTTAACCATTCCATAAATCTTGTGTTTAGGGCCCATGGAAGCATGAAAATCATTTTAAACATGCTAATTTTAGCTCTAACACTGATGATCCACCTACAAATGTGAACTGATGTTCAAAAATAAAACATTTGAAAACAGACCATTTTCCACATTTCTGAAGCATGACGTAATGGGGAGGTGTTATCTCTTTTGTCAAAAATCAGCTGTTTTTGCTTGAACATTAAATGCCTCCAAATAGTATTTAATTCACTTCCCGAGCCCGGGGAAGCATGAAAATCACTTTAAACATGCTAATTTTAGCTCTAACACTGATGATCCACCTACAAATGTGAACTGACGTTCAAAAATAAAACATTTGAAAACGAACCATTTTCCACATTTCTGAAGCATTACGTAATGGGGAGGTGTTATCTCTTTTGTCGAAAATCAGTCGTTTTTGCTTGAACATTAAATGCCTCCAAATAGTATTTAATTCACTTCCCGAGCCCCTGGAAGCATGAAAATCACTTTAAACATGATAATTTTAGCTCTAACACTGATGATCCACCTACAAATGTGAACTGACGTTCAAAAATAAAACATTTGAAAATGGACCATTTTCCACATTTCTGAAGCATGACGTAATGGGGGGGTGTTATCTCTTTTGTCGAAAATCAGCTGTTTTTGCTTGAACATTAAATGCCTCCAAATGGTTTTTAATTAACTTCCCGGGGTGAAGAAACCCTTTTTGAGAACTCAGAGTGAGTAAATTGGCCATTTTCATGCACTTTTAACCGTTCCATAAATCTTGTGTTTAGGGCCCCTGGAAGCATGAAAATCATTTTAAACATGCTAATTTTAGCTCTAACACTGATGATCCACCTACAAATGTGAACTGACGTTCAAAAATAAAACATTTGAAAACGGACCATTTTCCACATTTCTGAAGCATGACGTAATGGGGGGGGGTTATCTCTTTTGTCGAAAATCAGCCGTTTTTGCTTGAACATTAAATGCCTCCAAATAGTATTTAATTCACTTCCCGAGCCCCTGGAAGCATGAAAATCACTTTAAACATGATAATTTTAGCTCTAACACTGATGATCCACCTACAAATGTGAACTGACGTTCAAAAATAAAACATTTGAAAATGGACCATTTTCCACATTTCTGAAGCATGACGTAAATGGGGGTGTTATCTCTTTTGGCGAAAATCAGCCGTTTTTGCTTGAACATTAAATGCCTCCAAATGGTATTTATTTAACTTCCCGGGGTGAAGAAACCCTTTTTGAGAACTCAGAGTGAGTAAATTGGCCATTTTCATGCATTTTTAACCATTCCATAAATCTTGTGTTTAGGGCCCCTGGAAGCATGAAAATCACTTTAAACATGTTAATTTTAGCTCTAACACTGATGATCCACCTACAAATGTGAACTGACGTTCAAAAATAAAACATTTGAAAACAGACCATTTTCCACATTTCTGAAGCATGACGTAATGGGGGGGGTCGTTATCTCTTTTGTCGAAAATCAGCTGTTTTTGCTTGAACATTAAATGCCCCCAAATAGTATTTAATTCACTTCCCGAGCCCCTGGAAGCATGAAAATCACTTTAAACATGCTAATTTTAGCTCTAACACTGATGATCCACCTACAAATGTGAACTGACGTTCAAAAATAAAACATTTGAAAACGGACCATTTTCCACATTTCTGAAGCATGACGTAATGGGGGGGGTGTTATCTCTTTTGTCGAAAATCAGCTGTTTTTGCTTGAACATTAAATGCCCCCAAATAGTATTTAATTCACTTCCCGAGCCCCTGGAAGCATGAAAATCACTTTAAACATGATAATTTTAGCTCGAAAACTGATGATCCACCTACAAATGTGAACTGACGTTCAAAAATAAAACATTTGAAAACAGACCATTTTCCACATTTCTGAAGCAGGACGTAATGGGGGGGTGTTATCTCTTTTGTCAAAAATCAGCTGTTTTTGCTTGAACATTAAATGCCTCCAAATAGTATTTAATTCACTTCCCGAGCCCGGGGAAGCATGAAAATCACTTTAAACATGCTAATTTTAGCTCTAACACTGATGATCCACCTACAAATGTGAACTGACGTTCAAAAATAAAACATTTGAAAACAGACCATTTTCCACATTTCTGAAGCAGGACGTAATGGGGGGGGTGTTATCTCTTTTGTCAAAAATCAGCTGTTTTTGCTTGAACATTAAATGCCTCCAAATAGTATTTAATTCACTTCCCGAGCCCGGGGAAGCATGAAAATCACTTTAAACATGCTAATTTTAGCTCTAACACTGATGATCCACCTACAAATGTGAACTGACGTTCAAAAATAAAACATTTGAAAACTGACCACTTTTTCACATTTCTGAAGCATGACGTAATGGGGGGGTGTTATCTCTTTTGTCAAAAATCTGCCGTTTTTGCTTGAACATTAAATGCCTCCAAATAGTATTTAATTCACTTCCCGAGCCCCTGGAAGCATGAAAATCACTTTAAACATGCTAATTTTAGCTCTAACACTGATGATCCACCTACAAATGTGAACTGCCATTCAAAAATAAAACAATTGAAATCGGACCATTTTCCACATTTCTGAAGCATGACGTAATGGGGGGGGGGTGTTATCTCTTTTGTCAAAAATCAGCTGTTTTTGCTTGAACATTAAATGCCTCCAAATAGTATTTAATTCACTTCCTGAGCCCCTGGAAGCATGAAAATCACTTTAAACATGCTAATTTTAGCTCTAACACTGATGATCCACCTACAAATGTGAACTGACGTTCAAAAATAAAACATTTGAAAACGGACCATTTTCCACATTTCTGAAGCATGACGGAATGGGGGGTGTTATCTCTTTTGTCGAAAATCTGCCGTTTTTGCTTGAACATTAAATGCCTCCAAATGGTATTTAATTAATTACCGGGGTGAAGAAACCCTTTTTGAGAACTCAGAGTGAGTAAATTGGCCATTTTCATGCACTTTTAACCATTCCATAAATCTTGTGTTTAGGGCCCATGGAAGCATGAAAATCACTTTAAACATGCTAATTTTAGCTCTAACACTGATGATCCACCTACAAATGTGAACTGACGTTCAAAAATAAAACATTTGAAAACAGACCATTTTCCACATTTCTGAAGCATGACCTAATGGGGGGGTGTTATCTCTTTTGTCGAAAATCTGCCGTTTTTGCTTGAACATTAAATGCCTCCAAATAGTATTTACTTCACTTCCCGAGCCCCTGGAAGCATGAAAATCACTTTAAACATGCTAATTTCAGCTCTAACACTGATGATCCACCTACAAATGTGAACTGACGTTTAAAAATAAAACATTTGAAAACAGACCATTTTCCACATTTCTGAAGCATGACGTAATGGGGGGGGTGTTATCTCTTTTGTCGAAAATCAGCCGTTTTTGCTTGAACATTAAATGCCTCCAAATGGTATTTAATTAATTACCGGGGTGAAGAAACCCTTTTTGAGAACTCAGAGTGAGTAAATTGGCCATTTTCATGCACTTTTAACCATTCCATAAATCTTGTGTTTAGGGCCCATGGAAGCATGAAAATCATTTTTAACATGCTAATTTTAGCTCTAACACTGATGATCCACCTACAAATGTGAACTGACGTTCAAAAATAAAACATTTGAAAACGGACCATTTTCCACATTTCTGAAGCATGACGTAATGGGGGGGGGTGTTATCTCTTTTGTCGAAAATCAGCCGTTTTTGCTTGAACATTAAATGCCCCCAAATAGTATTTAATTCACTTCCCGAGCCCCTGGAAGCATGAAAATCACTTTAAACATGCTAATTTTAGCTCTAACACTGATGATCCACCTACAAATGTGAACTGACGTTTAAAAATAAAACATTTGAAAACAGACCATTTTCCACATTTCTGAAGCATGACGTAATGGGGGGGTGTTATCTCTTTTGTCGAAAATCAGCCGTTTTTGCTTGAACATTAAATGCCTCCAAATGGTATTTAATTAACTTCCCGGGGTGAAGAAACCCTTTGTGAGAACTCAGAGTTAGTAAATTGGCCATTTGCATGCACTTTTAAAAATTCCATTAATCTTGTGTTTAGGGCCCCTGGAAGCATGAAAATCACTTTAAACATGCTAATTTTAGCTCTAACACTGATGATCCACCTACAAATGTGAACTGATGTTCAAAAATAAAACATTTGAAAACAGACCATTTTCCACATTTCTGAAGCATGACGTAATGGGGAGGTGTTATCTCTTTTGTCAAAAATCAGCTGTTTTTGCTTGAACATTAAATGCCTCCAAATAGTATTTAATTCACTTCCCGAGCCCGGGGAAGCATGAAAATCACTTTAAACATGCTAATTTTAGCTCTAACACTGATGATCCACCTACAAATGTGAACTGACGTTCAAAAATAAAACATTTGAAAATGGACCATTTTCCACATTTCTGAAGCATGACGTAATGGGGGGGTGTTATCTCTTTTGTCGAAAATCAGCCGTTTTTGCTTGAACATTAAATGCTTCCAAATGGTATTTAATTAACTTCCCGGGGTGAAGAAACCCTTTGTGAGAACTCAGAGTTAGTAAATTGGCCATTTTCATGCACTTTTAACCATTCCATTAATCTTGTGTTTAGGGCCCCTGGAAGCATGAAAATCACTTTAAACATGCTAATTTTAGGTCTAACACTGATGATCCACCTACAAATGTGAACTGATGTTCAAAAATAAAACATTTGAAAACAGACCATTTTCCACATTTCTGAAGCATGACGTAATGGGGAGGTGTTATCTCTTTTGTCAAAAATCAGCTGTTTTTGCTTGAACATTAAATGCCTCCAAATAGTATTTAATTCACTTCCCGAGCCCGGGGAAGCATGAAAATCACTTTAAACATGCTAATTTTAGCTCTAACACTGATGATCCACCTACAAATGTGAACTGACGTTCAAAAATAAAACATTTGAAAACGAACCATTTTCCACATTTCTGAAGCATGACGTAATGGGGAGGTGTTATCTCTGTTGTCGAAAATCAGTCGTTTTTGCTTGAACATTAAATGCCTCCAAATAGTATTTAATTCACTTCCCGAGCCCCTGGAAGCATGAAAATCACTTTAAACATGATAATTTTAGCTCTAACACTGATGATCCACCTACAAATGTGAACTGACGTTCAAAAATAAAACATTTGAAAATGGACCATTTTCCACATTTCTGAAGCATGACGTAATGGGGGGGTGTTATCTCTTTTGTCGAAAATCAGCCGTTTTTGCTTGAACATTAAATGCCTCCAAATGGTTTTAATTAACTTCCCGGGGTGAAGAAACCCTTTTTGAGAACTCAGAGTGAGTAAATTGGCCATTTTCATGCACTTTTAACCATTCCATAAATCTTGTGTTTAGGGCCCCTGGAAGCATGAAAATCATTTTAAACATGCTAATTTTAGCTCTAACACTTATGATCCACCTACAAATGTGAACTGACGTTCAAAAATAAAACATTTGAAAACAGACCATTTTCCACATTTCTGAAGCATGACGTAATGGGGGGGGTCGTTATCTCTTTTGTCGAAAATCAGCTGTTTTTGCTTGAACATTAAATGCCCCCAAATAGTATTTAATTCACTTCCCGAGCCCCTGGAAGCATGAAAATCACTTTAAACATGCTAATTTTAGCTCTAACACTGATGATCCACCTACAAATGTGAACTGACGTTCAAAAATAAAACATTTGAAAACGGACCATTTTCCACATTTCTGAAGCATGACGTAATGGGGGGGGGTGTTATCTCTTTTGTCGAAAATCAGCTGTTTTTGCTTGAACATTAAATGCCCCCAAATAGTATTTAATTCACTTCCCGAGCCCCTGGAAGCATGAAAATCACTTTAAACATGCTAATATTAGCTCTAACACTGATGATCCACCTACAAATGTGAACTGACGTTCAAAAGTAAAACATTTGAAAACGGACCATTTTCCACATTTCTGAAGCATGACGTAATGCGGGGGTGTTAACTCTTTTGTCAAAATTCAGCTGTTTTTCTTGAACATTAAATGCCTCCAAATAGTATTTAAATCACTTCCGACCCCCTGGAAACATGAAAATCACTTTAAACATGCTAATTTTAGCTCGAAAACTGATGATCCACCTACAAATGTGAACTGACGTTCAAAAATAAAACATTTGAAAACAGACCATTTTCCACATTTCTGAAGCAGGACGTAATGGGGGGGTGTTATCTCTTTTGTCAAAAATCAGCTGTTTTTGCTTGAACATTAAATGCCTCCAAATAGTATTTAATTCACTTCCCGAGCCCGGGGAAGCATGAAAATCACTTTAAACATGCTAATTTTAGCTCTAACACTGATGATCCACCTACAAATGTGAACTGACGTTCAAAAATAAAACATTTGAAAACAGACCATTTTCCACATTTCTGAAGCAGGACGTAATGGGGGGGGTGTTATCTCTTTTGTCAAAAATCAGCTGTTTTTGCTTGAACATTAAATGCCTCCAAATAGTATTTAATTCACTTCCCGAGCCCGGGGAAGCATGAAAATCACTTTAAACATGCTAATTTTAGCTCTAACACTGATGATCCACCTACAAATGTGAACTGACGTTCAAAAATAAAACATTTGAAAACTGACCACTTTTTCACATTTCTGAAGCATGACGTAATGGGGGGGTGTTATCTCTTTTGTCAAAAATCTGCCGTTTTTGCTTGAACATTAAATGCCTCCAAATAGTATTTAATTCACTTCCCGAGCCCCTGGAAGCATGAAAATCACTTTAAACATGCTAATTTTAGCTCTAACACTGATGATCCACCTACAAATGTGAACTGCCATTCAAAAATAAAACAATTGAAATCGGACCATTTTCCACATTTCTGAAGCATGACGTAATGGGGGGGGGGTGTTATCTCTTTTGTCAAAAATCAGCTGTTTTTGCTTGAACATTAAATGCCTCCAAATAGTATTTAATTCACTTCCTGAGCCCCTGGAAGCATGAAAATCACTTTAAACATGCTAATTTTAGCTCTAACACTGATGATCCACCTACAAATGTGAACTGACGTTCAAAAATAAAACATTTGAAAACGGACCATTTTCCACATTTCTGAAGCATGACGGAATGGGGGGTGTTATCTCTTTTGTCGAAAATCTGCCGTTTTTGCTTGAACATTAAATGCCTCCAAATGGTATTTAATTAATTACCGGGGTGAAGAAACCCTTTTTGAGAACTCAGAGTGAGTAAATTGGCCATTTTCATGCACTTTTAACCATTCCATAAATCTTGTGTTTAGGGCCCATGGAAGCATGAAAATCACTTTAAACATGCTAATTTTAGCTCTAACACTGATGATCCACCTACAAATGTGAACTGACGTTCAAAAATAAAACATTTGAAAACAGACCATTTTCCACATTTCTGAAGCATGACCTAATGGGGGGGTGTTATCTCTTTTGTCGAAAATCTGCCGTTTTTGCTTGAACATTAAATGCCTCCAAATAGTATTTACTTCACTTCCCGAGCCCCTGGAAGCATGAAAATCACTTTAAACATGCTAATTTCAGCTCTAACACTGATGATCCACCTACAAATGTGAACTGACGTTTAAAAATAAAACATTTGAAAACAGACCATTTTCCACATTTCTGAAGCATGACGTAATGGGGGGGGTGTTATCTCTTTTGTCGAAAATCAGCCGTTTTTGCTTGAACATTAAATGCCTCCAAATGGTATTTAATTAATTACCGGGGTGAAGAAACCCTTTTTGAGAACTCAGAGTGAGTAAATTGGCCATTTTCATGCACTTTTAACCATTCCATAAATCTTGTGTTTAGGGCCCATGGAAGCATGAAAATCATTTTAAACATGCTAATTTTAGCTCTAACACTGATGATCCACCTACAAATGTGAACTGACGTTCAAAAATAAAACATTTGAAAACGGACCATTTTCCACATTTCTGAAGCATGACGTAATGGGGGGGGGTGTTATCTCTTTTGTCGAAAATCAGCCGTTTTTGCTTGAACATTAAATGCCCCCAAATAGTATTTAATTCACTTCCCGAGCCCCTGGAAGCATGAAAATCACTTTAAACATGCTAATTTTAGCTCTAACACTGATGATCCACCTACAAATGTGAACTGACGTTTAAAAATAAAACATTTGAAAACAGACCATTTTCCACATTTCTGAAGCATGACGTAATGGGGGGGTGTTATCTCTTTTGTCGAAAATCAGCCGTTTTTGCTTGAACATTAAATGCCTCCAAATGGTATTTAATTAACTTCCCGGGGTGAAGAAACCCTTTGTGAGAACTCAGAGTTAGTAAATTGGCCATTTGCATGCACTTTTAAAAATTCCATTAATCTTGTGTTTAGGGCCCCTGGAAGCATGAAAATCACTTTAAACATGCTAATTTTAGCTCTAACACTGATGATCCACCTACAAATGTGAACTGATGTTCAAAAATAAAACATTTGAAAACAGACCATTTTCCACATTTCTGAAGCATGACGTAATGGGGAGGTGTTATCTCTTTTGTCAAAAATCAGCTGTTTTTGCTTGAACATTAAATGCCTCCAAATAGTATTTAATTCACTTCCCGAGCCCGGGGAAGCATGAAAATCACTTTAAACATGCTAATTTTAGCTCTAACACTGATGATCCACCTACAAATGTGAACTGACGTTCAAAAATAAAACATTTGAAAATGGACCATTTTCCACATTTCTGAAGCATGACGTAATGGGGGGGTGTTATCTCTTTTGTCGAAAATCAGCCGTTTTTGCTTGAACATTAAATGCTTCCAAATGGTATTTAATTAACTTCCCGGGGTGAAGAAACCCTTTGTGAGAACTCAGAGTTAGTAAATTGGCCATTTTCATGCACTTTTAACCATTCCATTAATCTTGTGTTTAGGGCCCCTGGAAGCATGAAAATCACTTTAAACATGCTAATTTTAGCTCTAACACTGATGATCCACCTACAAATGTGAACTGATGTTCAAAAATAAAACATTTGAAAACAGACCATTTTCCACATTTCTGAAGCATGACGTAATGGGGAGGTGTTATCTCTTTTGTCAAAAATCAGCTGTTTTTGCTTGAACATTAAATGCCTCCAAATAGTATTTAATTCACTTCCCGAGCCCGGGGAAGCATGAAAATCACTTTAAACATGCTAATTTTAGCTCTAACACTGATGATCCACCTACAAATGTGAACTGACGTTCAAAAATAAAACATTTGAAAACGAACCATTTTCCACATTTCTGAAGCATGACGTAATGGGGAGGTGTTATCTCTGTTGTCGAAAATCAGTCGTTTTTGCTTGAACATTAAATGCCTCCAAATAGTATTTAATTCACTTCCCGAGCCCCTGGAAGCATGAAAATCACTTTAAACATGATAATTTTAGCTCTAACACTGATGATCCACCTACAAATGTGAACTGACGTTCAAAAATAAAACATTTGAAAATGGACCATTTTCCACATTTCTGAAGCATGACGTAATGGGGGGGTGTTATCTCTTTTGTCGAAAATCAGCCGTTTTTGCTTGAACATTAAATGCCTCCAAATGGTTTTAATTAACTTCCCGGGGTGAAGAAACCCTTTTTGAGAACTCAGAGTGAGTAAATTGGCCATTTTCATGCACTTTTAACCATTCCATAAATCTTGTGTTTAGGGCCCCTGGAAGCATGAAAATCATTTTAAACATGCTAATTTTAGCTCTAACACTTATGATCCACCTACAAATGTGAACTGACGTTCAAAAATAAAACATTTGAAAACGGACCATTTTCCACATTTCTGAAGCATGACGTAATGGGGGGGTGTTATCTCTTTTGTCGAAAATTAGCCGTTTTTGCTTGAACATTAAATGCCCCCAAATAGTATTTAATTCACTTCCCGAGCCCCTGGAAGCATGAAAATCACTTTAAACATGCTAATTTTATTTCTAACACTGATGATCCACCTACAAATGTGAACTGACGTTCAAAAGTAAAACATTTGAAAACGGACCATTTTCCACATTTCTGAAGCATGACGTAATGGGGGGTGTTATCTCTTTTGTCGAAAATCAGCCGTTTTTGCTTGAACATTAAATGCCTCCAAATGGTATTTATTTAACTTCCCGGGGTGAAGAAACCCTTTTTGAGAACTCAGAGTTAGTAAATTGGCCATTTTCATGCATTTTTAACCATTCCATAAATCTTGTGTTTAGGGCCCCTGGAAGCATGAAAATCACTTTAAACATGTTAATTTTAGCTCTAACACTGATGATCCACCTACAAATGTGAACTGACGTTCAAAAATAAAACATTTGAAAACAGACCATTTTCCACATTTCTGAAGCATGACGTAATGGGGGGTGTTATCTCTTTTGTCGAAAATCAGCCGTTTTTGCTTGAACATGAAATGCCTCCAAATAGTATTTAATTCACTTCCCGAGCCCCTGGAAGCATGAAAATCACTTTAAACATGCTAATTTTAGCTCTAACACTGATGATCCACCTACAAATGTGAACTGACGTTTAAAAATAAAACATTTGAAAACAGACCATTTTCCACATTTCTGAAGCATGACGTAATGGGGGTGTGTTATCTCTTTTGTCGAAAATCAGCCGTTTTTGCTTGAACATTAAATGCCTCCAAATGGTATTTAATTAACTTCCCGGGGTGAAGAAACCCTTTGTGAGAACTCAGAGTTAGTAAATTGGCCATTTTCATGCACTTTTAACCATTCCATCAATCTTGTGTTTAGGGCCACTGGAAGCATGAAAATCACTTTAAACATGCTAATTTTAGCTCTAACACTGATGATCCACCTACAAATGTGAACTGACGTTCAAAAATAAAACATTTGAAAACGGACCATTTTCCACATTTCTGAAGCATGACGTAATGGGGGGGGGTGTTATCTCTTTTGTCGAAAATCAGCTGTTTTTGCTTGAGCATTAAATGCCCCCAAATAGTATTTAATTCACTTCCCGAGCCCCTGGAAGCATGAAAATCACTTTAAACATGCTAATTTTAGCTCTAACACTGATGATCCACCTACAAATGTGAACTGACGTTCAAAAATAAAACATTTGAAAACGGACCATTTTCCACATTTCTGAAGCATGACGTAATGGGGGGGGGGTGTTATCTCTTTTGTCGAAAATCAGCTGTTTTTGCTTGAACATTAAATGCCCCCAAATAGTATTTAATTCACTTCCCGAGCCCCTGGAAGCATGAAAATCACTTTAAGCATGCTAATTTTAGCTCTAACACTGATGATCCACCTACAAAGGTGAACTGACGTTCAAAAATAAAACATTTGAAAACAGACCATTTTCCACATTTCTGAAGCAGGACGTAATGGGGGGGGTGTTATCTCTTTTGTCAAAAATCAGCTGTTTTTGCTTGAACATTAAATGCCTCCAAATAGTATTTAATTCACTTCCCGAGCCCGGGGAAGCATGAAAATCACTTTAAACATGCTAATTTTAGCTCTAACACTGATGATCCACCTACAAATGTGAACTGACGTTCAAAAATAAAACATTTGAAAACAGACCATTTTCCACATTTCTGAAGCAGGACGTAATGGGGGGGGGTGTTATCTCTTTTGTCAAAAATCAGCTGTTTTTGCTTGAACATTAAATGCCTCCAAATAGTATTTAATTCACTTCCCGAGCCCAGGGAAGCATGAAAATCACTTTAAACATGCTAATTTTAGCTCTAACACTGATGATCCACCTACAAATGTGAACTGACGTTCAAAAATAAAACATTTGAAAACTGACCACTTTTTCACATTTCTGAAGCATGACGTAATGGGGGGGTGTTATCTCTTTTGTCAAAAATCTGCCGTTTTTGCTTGAACATTAAATGCCTCCAAATAGTATTTAATTCACTTCCCGAGCCCCTGGAAGCATGAAAATCACTTTAAACATGCTAATTTTAGCTCTAACACTGATGATACACCTACAAATGTGAACTGCCATTCAAAAATAAAACAATTGAAATCGGACCATTTTCCACATTTCTGAAGCATGACGTAATGGGGGGGGGGTGTTATCTCTTTTGTCAAAAATCAGCTGTTTTTGATTGAACATTAAATGCCTCCAAATAGTATTTAATTCACTTCCTGAGCCCCTGGAAGCATGAAAATCACTTTAAACATGCTAATTTTAGCTCTAACACTGATGATCCACCTACAAATGTGAACTGATGTTCAAAAATAAAACATTTGAAAACGGACCATTTTCCACATTTCTGAAGCATGACGGAATGGGGGGGTGTTATCTCTTTTGTCGAAAATCTGCCGTTTTTGCTTGAACATTAAATGCCTCCAAATGGTATTTAATTAATTACCGGGGTGAAGAAACTCTTTTTGAGAACTCAGAGTGAGTAAATTGGCCATTTTCATGCACTTTTAACCATTCCATAAATCTTGTGTTTAGGGCCCATGGAAGCATGAAAATCACTTTAAACATGCTAATTTTAGCTCTAACACTGATGATCCACCTACAAATGTGAACTGACGTTCAAAAATAAAACAATTGAAAACAGACCATTTTCCACATTTCTGAAGCATGACCTAATGGGGGGATGTTATCTCTTTTGTCGAAAATCTGCAGTTTTTGCTTGAACATTAAATGCCTCCAAATAGTATTTAATTCACTTCCCGAGCCCCTGGAAGCATGAAAATCACTTTAAACATGCTAATTTTAGCTCTAACACTGATGATCCACCTACAAATGTGAACTGACGTTTAAAAATAAAACATTTGAAAACAGACCATTTTCCACATTTCTGAAGCATGACGTAATGGGGGGGTGTTATCTCTTTTGTCGAAAATCAGCCGTTTTTGCTTGAACATTAAATGCTTCCAAATGGTATTTAATTAACTTCCCGGGGTGAAGAAACCCTTTGTGAGAACTCAGAGTTAGTAAATTGGCCATTTTCATGCACTTTTAACCATTCCATTAATCTTGTGTTTAGGGCCCCTGGAAGCATGAAAATCACTTTAAACATGCAAATTTTAGCTCTAACACTGATGATCCACCTACAAATGTGAACTGATGTGAAAAAATAAAACATTTGAAAACAGACCATTTTCCACATTTCTGAAGCATGACGTAATGGGGAGGTGTTATCTCTTTTGTCAAAAATCAGCTGTTTTTGCTTGAACATTAAATGCCTCTAAATAGTATTTAATTCACTTCCCGAGCCCGGGGAAGCATGAAAATCACTTTAAACATGCTAATTTTAGCTCTAACACTGATGATCCACCTACAAATGTGAACTGACGTTCAAAAATAAAACATTTGAAAACGGACCATTTTCCACATTTCTGAAGCATGACGTAATGGGGGGGGGTGTTATCTCTTTTGTCGAAAATCAGCCGTTTTTGCTTGAACATTAAATGCCCCCAAATAGTATTTAATTCACTTCCCGAGCCCCTGGAAGCATGAAAATCACTTTAAACATGCTAATTTTAGCTCTAACACTGATGATCCACCTACAAATGTGAACTGACGTTTAAAAATAAAACATTTGAAAACAGACCATTTTCCACATTTCTGAAGCATGACGTAATGGGGGGGTGTTATCTCTTTTGTCGAAAATCAGCCGTTTTTGCTTGAACATTAAATGCCTCCAAATGGTATTTAATTAACTTCCCGGGGTGAAGAAACCCTTTGTGAGAACTCAGAGTTAGTAAATTGGCCATTTGCATGCACTTTTAAAAATTCCATTAATCTTGTGTTTAGGGCCCCTGGAAGCATGAAAATCACTTTAAACATGCTAATTTTAGCTCTAACACTGATGATCCACCTACAAATGTGAACTGATGTTCAAAAATAAAACATTTGAAAACAGACCATTTTCCACATTTCTGAAGCATGACGTAATGGGGAGGTGTTATCTCTTTTGTCAAAAATCAGCTGTTTTTGCTTGAACATTAAATGCCTCCAAATAGTATTTAATTCACTTCCCGAGCCCGGGGAAGCATGAAAATCACTTTAAACATGCTAATTTTAGCTCTAACACTGATGATCCACCTACAAATGTGAACTGACGTTCAAAAATAAAACATTTGAAAATGGACCATTTTCCACATTTCTGAAGCATGACGTAATGGGGGGGTGTTATCTCTTTTGTCGAAAATCAGCCGTTTTTGCTTGAACATTAAATGCTTCCAAATGGTATTTAATTAACTTCCCGGGGTGAAGAAACCCTTTGTGAGAACTCAGAGTTAGTAAATTGGCCATTTTCATGCACTTTTAACCATTCCATTAATCTTGTGTTTAGGGCCCCTGGAAGCATGAAAATCACTTTAAACATGCTAATTTTAGCTCTAACACTGATGATCCACCTACAAATGTGAACTGATGTTCAAAAATAAAACATTTGAAAACAGACCATTTTCCACATTTCTGAAGCATGACGTAATGGGGAGGTGTTATCTCTTTTGTCAAAAATCAGCTGTTTTTGCTTGAACATTAAATGCCTCCAAATAGTATTTAATTCACTTCCCGAGCCCGGGGAAGCATGAAAATCACTTTAAACATGCTAATTTTAGCTCTAACACTGATGATCCACCTACAAATGTGAACTGACGTTCAAAAATAAAACATTTGAAAACGAACCATTTTCCACATTTCTGAAGCATGACGTAATGGGGAGGTGTTATCTCTGTTGTCGAAAATCAGTCGTTTTTGCTTGAACATTAAATGCCTCCAAATAGTATTTAATTCACTTCCCGAGCCCCTGGAAGCATGAAAATCACTTTAAACATGATAATTTTAGCTCTAACACTGATGATCCACCTACAAATGTGAACTGACGTTCAAAAATAAAACATTTGAAAATGGACCATTTTCCACATTTCTGAAGCATGACGTAATGGGGGGGTGTTATCTCTTTTGTCGAAAATCAGCCGTTTTTGCTTGAACATTAAATGCCTCCAAATGGTTTTAATAAACTTCCCGGGGTGAAGAAACCCTTTTTGAGAACTCAGAGTGAGTAAATTGGCCATTTTCATGCACTTTTAACCATTCCATAAATCTTGTGTTTAGGGCCCCTGGAAGCATGAAAATCATTTTAAACATGCTAATTTTAGCTCTAACACTTATGATCCACCTACAAATGTGAACTGACGTTCAAAAATAAAACATTTGAAAACGGACCATTTTCCACATTTCTGAAGCATGACGTAATGGGGGGGTGTTATCTCTTTTGTCGAAAATTAGCCGTTTTTGCTTGAACATTAAATGCCCCCAAATAGTATTTAATTCACTTCCCGAGCCCCTGGAAGCATGAAAATCACTTTAAACATGCTAATTTTATTTCTAACACTGATGATCCACCTACAAATGTGAACTGACGTTCAAAAGTAAAACATTTGAAAACGGACCATTTTCCACATTTCTGAAGCATGACGTAATGGGGGGTGTTATCTCTTTTGTCGAAAATCAGCCGTTTTTGCTTGAACATTAAATGCCTCCAAATGGTATTTATTTAACTTCCCGGGGTGAAGAAACCCTTTTTGAGAACTCAGAGTTAGTAAATTGGCCATTTTCATGCATTTTTAACCATTCCATAAATCTTGTGTTTAGGGCCCCTGGAAGCATGAAAATCACTTTAAACATGTTAATTTTAGCTCTAACACTGATGATCCACCTACAAATGTGAACTGACGTTCAAAAATAAAACATTTGAAAACAGACCATTTTCCACATTTCTGAAGCATGACGTAATGGGGGGTGTTATCTCTTTTGTCGAAAATCAGCCGTTTTTGCTTGAACATGAAATGCCTCCAAATAGTATTTAATTCACTTCCCGAGCCCCTGGAAGCATGAAAATCACTTTAAACATGCTAATTTTAGCTCTAACACTGATGATCCACCTACAAATGTGAACTGACGTTTAAAAATAAAACATTTGAAAACAGACCATTTTCCACATTTCTGAAGCATGACGTAATGGGGGTGTGTTATCTCTTTTGTCGAAAATCAGCCGTTTTTGCTTGAACATTAAATGCCTCCAAATGGTATTTAATTAACTTCCCGGGGTGAAGAAACCCTTTGTGAGAACTCAGAGTTAGTAAATTGGCCATTTTCATGCACTTTTAACCATTCCATCAATCTTGTGTTTAGGGCCACTGGAAGCATGAAAATCACTTTAAACATGCTAATTTTAGCTCTAACACTGATGATCCACCTACAAATGTGAACTGACGTTCAAAAATAAAACATTTGAAAACGGACCATTTTCCACATTTCTGAAGCATGACGTAATGGGGGGGGGTGTTATCTCTTTTGTCGAAAATCAGCTGTTTTTGCTTGAGCATTAAATGCCCCCAAATAGTATTTAATTCACTTCCCGAGCCCCTGGAAGCATGAAAATCACTTTAAACATGCTAATTTTAGCTCTAACACTGATGATCCACCTAGAAATGTGAACTGACGTTCAAAAATAAAACATTTGAAAACGGACCATTTTCCACATTTCTGAAGCATGACGTAATGGGGGGGGGGGTGTTATCTCTTTTGTCGAAAATCAGCTGTTTTTGCTTGAACATTAAATGCCCCCAAATAGTATTTAATTCACTTCCCGAGCCCCTGGAAGCATGAAAATCACTTTAAGCATGCTAATTTTAGCTCTAACACTGATGATCCACCTACAAAGGTGAACTGACGTTCAAAAATAAAACATTTGAAAACAGACCATTTTCCACATTTCTGAAGCAGGACGTAATGGGGGGGGGTGTTATCTCTTTTGTCAAAAATCAGCTGTTTTTGCTTGAACATTAAATGCCTCCAAATAGTATTTAATTCACTTCCCGAGCCCGGGGAAGCATGAAAATCACTTTAAACATGCTAATTTTAGCTCTAACACTGATGATCCACCTACAAATGTGAACTGACGTTCAAAAATAAAACATTTGAAAACAGACCATTTTCCACATTTCTGAAGCAGGACGTAATGGGGGGGGGTGTTATCTCTTTTGTCAAAAATCAGCTGTTTTTGCTTGAACATTAAATGCCTCCAAATAGTATTTAATTCACTTCCCGAGCCCAGGGAAGCATGAAAATCACTTTAAACATGCTAATTTTAGCTCTAACACTGATGATCCACCTACAAATGTGAACTGACGTTCAAAAATAAAACATTTGAAAACTGACCACTTTTTCACATTTCTGAAGCATGACGTAATGGGGGGGTGTTATCTCTTTTGTCAAAAATCTGCCGTTTTTGCTTGAACATTAAATGCCTCCAAATAGTATTTAATTCACTTCCCGAGCCCCTGGAAGCATGAAAATCACTTTAAACATGCTAATTTTAGCTCTAACACTGATGATACACCTACAAATGTGAACTGCCATTCAAAAATAAAACAATTGAAATCGGACCATTTTCCACATTTCTGAAGCATGACGTAATGGGGGGGGGGGTGTTATCTCTTTTGTCAAAAATCAGCTGTTTTTGATTGAACATTAAATGCCTCCAAATAGTATTTAATTCACTTCCTGAGCCCCTGGAAGCATGAAAATCACTTTAAACATGCTAATTTTAGCTCTAACACTGATGATCCACCTACAAATGTGAACTGATGTTCAAAAATAAAACATTTGAAAACGGACCATTTTCCACATTTCTGAAGCATGACGGAATGGGGGGGTGTTATCTCTTTTGTCGAAAATCTGCCGTTTTTGCTTGAACATTAAATGCCTCCAAATGGTATTTAATTAATTACCGGGGTGAAGAAACCCTTTTTGAGAACTCAGAGTGAGTAAATTGGCCATTTTCATGCACTTTTAACCATTCCATAAATCTTGTGTTTAGGGCCCATGGAAGCATGAAAATCACTTTAAACATGCTAATTTTAGCTCTAACACTGATGATCCACCTACAAATGTGAACTGACGTTCAAAAATAAAACAATTGAAAACAGACCATTTTCCACATTTCTGAAGCATGACCTAATGGGGGGATGTTATCTCTTTTGTCGAAAATCTGCCGTTTTTGCTTGAACATTAAATGCCTCCAAATAGTATTTAATTCACTTCCCGAGCCCCTGGAAGCATGAAAATCACTTTAAACATGCTAATTTTAGCTCTAACACTGATGATCCACCTACAAATGTGAACTGACGTTTAAAAATAAAACATTTGAAAACAGACCATTTTCCACATTTCTGAAGCATGACGTAATGGGGGGGTGTTATCTCTTTTGTCGAAAATCAGCCGTTTTTGCTTGAACATTAAATGCTTCCAAATGGTATTTAATTAACTTCCCGGGGTGAAGAAACCCTTTGTGAGAACTCAGAGTTAGTAAATTGGCCATTTTCATGCACTTTTAACCATTCCATTAATCTTGTGTTTAGGGCCCCTGGAAGCATGAAAATCACTTTAAACATGCAAATTTTAGCTCTAACACTGATGATCCACCTACAAATGTGAACTGATGTGAAAAAATAAAGCATTTGAAAACAGACCATTTTCCACATTTCTGAAGCATGACGTAATGGGGAGGTGTTATCTCTTTTGTCAAAAATCAGCTGTTTTTGCTTGAACATTAAATGCCTCCAAATAGTATTTAATTCACTTCCCGAGCCCGGGGAAGCATGAAAATCACTTTAAACATGCTAATTTTAGCTCTAACACTGATGATCCACCTACAAATGTGAACTGACGTTCAAAAATAAAACATTTGAAAACGAACCATTTTCCACATTTCTGAAGCATGACGTAATGGGGAGGTGTTATCTCTTTTGTCGAAAATCAGTCGTTTTTGCTTGAACATTAAATGCCTCCAAATAGTATTTAATTCACTTCCCGAGCCCCTGGAAGCATGAAAATCACTTTAAACATGATAATTTTAGCTCTAACACTGATGATCCACCTACAAATGTGAACTGACGTTCAAAAATAAAACATTTGAAAATGGACCATTTTCCACATTTCTGAAGCATGACGTAATGGGGGGGTGTTATCTCTTTTGTCGAAAATCAGCCGTTTTTGCTTGAACATTAAATGCCTCCAAATGGTTTTTAATTAACTTCCCGGGGTGAAGAAACCCTTTTTGAGAACTCAGAGTGAGTAAATTGGCCATTTTCATGCACTTTTAACCGTTCCATAAATCTTGTGTTTAGGGCCCCTGGAAGCATGAAAATCATTTTAAACATGCTAATTTTAGCTCTAACACTGATGATCCACCTACAAATGTGAACTGACGTTCAAAAATAAAACATTTGAAAACGGACCATTTTCCACATTTCTGAAGCATGACGTAATGGGGGGGGGTGTTATCTCTTTTGTCGAAAATCAGCCGTTTTTGCTTGAACATTAAATGCCCCCAAATAGTATTTAATTCACTTCCCGAGCCCCTGGAAGCATGAAAATCACTTTAAACATGCTAATTTTATTTCTAACACTGATGATCCACCTACAAATGTGAACTGACGTTCAAAAGTAAAACATTTGAAAACGGACCATTTTCCACATTTCTGAAGCATGACGTAATGGGGGGTGTTATCTCTTTTGTCGAAAATCAGCCGTTTTTGCTTGAACATTAAATGCCTCCAAATGGTATTTATTTAACTTCCCGGGGTGAAGAAACCCTTTTTGAGAACTCAGAGTTAGTAAATTGGCCATTTTCATGCACTTTTAACCATTCCATCAATCTTGTGTTTAGGGCCCCTGGAAGCATGAAAATCACTTTAAACATTTTAATTTTAGCTCTAACACTGATGATCCACCTACAAATGTGAACTGACGTTCAAAAATAAAACATTTGAAAACAGACCATTTTCCACATTTCTGAAGCATGACGTAATGGGGGGGTGTTATCTCTTTTGTCGAAAATCAGCCGTTTTTGCTTGAACATTAAAGGCCTCCAAATAGTATTTAATTCACTTCCCGAGCCCCTGGAAGCATGAAAATCACTTTAAACATGCTAATTTTAGCTCTAACACTGATGATCCACCTACAAATGTGAACTGACGTTTAAAAATAAAACATTTGAAAACAGACCATTTTCCACATTTCTGAAGCATGACGTAATGGGGGGGTGTTATCTCTTGTCGAAAATCAGCCGTTTTTGCTTGAACATTAAATGCCTCCAAATGGTATTTAATTAACTTCCCGGGGTGAAGAAACCCTTTGTGAGAACTCAGAGTTAGTAAATTGGCCATTTTCATGCACTTTTAACCATTCCATCAATCTTGTGTTTAGGGCCCCTGGAAGCATGAAAATCACTTTAAACATGCTAATTTTAGCTCTAACACTGATGATCCACCTACAAATGTGAACTGACGTTCAAAAATAAAACATTTGAAAACGGACCATTTTCCACATTTCTGAAGCATGACGTAATGGGGGGGGGTGTTATCTCTTTTGTCGAAAATCAACTGTTTTTGCTTGAACATTAAATGCCCCCAAATAGTATTTAATTCACTTCCCGAGCCCCTGGAAGCATGAAAATCACTTTAAACATGCTAATTTTAGCTCTAACACTGATGATCCACCTACAAATGTGAACTGACGTTCAAAAATAAAACATTTGAAAACAGACCATTTTCCACATTTCTGAAGCAGGACGTAATGGGGGGGGGTGTTATCTCTTTTGTCAAAAATCAGCTGTTTTTGCTTGAACATTAAATGCCTCCAAATAGTATTTAATTCACTTCCCGAGCCCAGGGAAGCATGAAAATCACTTTAAACATGCTAATTTTAGCTCTAACACTGATGATCCACCTACAAATGTGAACTGACGTTCAAAAATAAAACATTTGAAAACTGACCACTTTTTCACATTTCTGAAGCATGACGTAATGGGGGGGTGTTATCTCTTTTGTCAAAAATCTGCCGTTTTTGCTTGAACATTAAATGCCTCCAAATAGTATTTAATTCACTTCCCGAGCCCCTGGAAGCATGAAAATCACTTTAAACATGCTAATTTTAGCTCTAACACTGATGATCCACCTACAAATGTGAACTGCCATTCAAAAATAAAACAATTGAAATCGGACCATTTTCCACATTTCTGAAGCATGACGTAATGGGGGGGGGGGTGTTATCTCTTTTGTCAAAAATCAGCTGTTTTTGATTGAACATTAAATGCCTCCAAATAGTATTTAATTCACTTCCTGAGCCCCTGGAAGCATGAAAATCACTTTAAACATGCTAATTTTAGCTCTAACACTGATGATCCACCTACAAATGTGAACTGACGTTCAAAAATAAAACATTTGAAAACGGACCATTTTCCACATTTCTGAAGCATGACGGAATGGGGGGGTGTTATCTCTTTTGTCGAAAATCTGCCGTTTTTGCTTGAACATTAAATGCCTCCAAATGGTATTTAATTAATTACCGGGGTGAAGAAACCCTTTTTGAGAACTCAGAGTGAGTAAATTGGCCATTTTCATGCACTTTTAACCATTCCATAAATCTTGTGTTTAGGGCCCATGGAAGCATGAAAATCACTTTAAACATGCTAATTTTAGCTCTAACACTGATGATCCACCTACAAATGTGAACTGACGTTCAAAAATAAAACATTTGAAAACGGACCATTTTCCACATTTCTGAAGCATGACGTAATGGGGGGGGTGTTATCTCTTTTGTCGAAAATCAGCTGTTTTTGCTTGAACATTAAATGCCTCCAAATAGTATTTAATTCACTTCCCGAGCCCGGGGAAGCATGAAAATCACTTTAAACATGCTAATTTTAGCTCTAACACTGATGATCCACCTACAAATGTGAACTGACGTTCAAAAATAAAACATTTGAAAACGAACCATTTTCCACATTTCTGAAGCATGACGTAATGGGGAGGTGTTATCTCTTTTGTCGAAAATCAGTCGTTTTTGCTTGAACATTAAATGCCCCCAAATAGTATTTAATTCACTTCCCGAGCCCCTGGAAGCATGAAAATCACTTTAAACATGCTAATTTTAGCTCTAACACTGATGATCCACCTACAAATGTGAACTGACGTTCAAAAGTAAAACATTTGAAAACGGACCATTTTCCACATTTCTGAAGCATGACGTAATGCGGGGGTGTTAACTCTTTTGTCAAAATTCAGCTGTTTTTCTTGAACATTAAATGCCTCCAAATGGTATTTAATTAATTACCGGGGTGAAGAAACCCTTTTTGAGAACTCAGAGTGAGTAAATTGGCCATTTTCATGCACTTTTAACCATTCCATAAATCTTGTGTTTAGGGCCCATGGAAGCATGAAAATCACTTTAAACATGCTAATTTTAGCTCTAACACTGATGATCCACCTACAAATGTGAACTGACGTTCAAAAATAAAACATTTGAAAACAGACCATTTTCCACATTTCTGAAGCATGACCTATGGGGGGGTGTTATCTCTTTTGTCGAAAATCTGCCGTTTTTGCTTGAACATTAAATGCCTCCAAATAGTATTTAATTCACTTCCCGAGCCCCTGGAAGCATGAAAATCACTTTAAACATGCTAATTTTAGCTCTAACACTGATGATCCACCTACAAATGTGAACTGACGTTTAAAAATAAAACATTTGAAAACAGACCATTTTCCACATTTCTGAAGCATGACGTAATGGGGGGGTGTTATCTCTTTTGTCGAAAATCAGCCGTTTTTGCTTGAACATTAAATGCCTCCAAATGGTATTTAATTAACTTCCCGGGGTGAAGAAACCCTTTGTGAGAACTCAGAGTTAGTAAATTGGCCATTTTCATGCACTTTTAACCATTCCATTAATCTTGTGTTTAGGGCCCCTGGAAGCATGAAAATCACTTTAAACATGCTAATTTTAGCTCTAACACTGATGATCCACCTACAAATGTGAACTGATGTTCAAAAATAAAACATTTGAAAACAGACCATTTTCCACATTTCTGAAGCATGACGTAATGGGGAGGTGTTATCTCTTTTGTCAAAAATCAGCTGTTTTTGCTTGAACATTAAATGCCTCCAAATAGTATTTAATTCACTTCCCGAGCCCTGGGAAGCATGAAAATCACTTTAAACATGCTAATTTTAGCTCTAACATTGATGATCCACCTACAAATGTGAACTGACGTTCAAAAATAAAACATTTGAAAACGAACCATTTTCCACATTTCTGAAGCATGACAGAATGGGGAGGTGTTATCTCTTTTGTCGAAAATCAGTCGTTTTTGCTTGAACATTAAATGCCTCCAAATAGTATTTAATTCACTTCCCGAGCCCCTGGAAGCATGAAAATCACTTTAAACATGATAATTTTAGCTCTAACACTGATGATCCACCTACAAATGTGAACTGACGTTCAAAAATAAAACATTTGAAAATGGACCATTTTCCACATTTCTGAAGCATGACGTAATGGGGGGGTGTTATCTCTTTTGTCGAAAATCAGCCGTTTTTGCTTGAACATTAAATGCCTCCAAATGGTTTTTAATTAACTTCCCGGGGTGAAGAAACCCTTTTTGAGAACTCAGAGTGAGTAAATTGGCCATTTTCATGCACTTTAACCATTCCATAAATCTTGTGTTTAGGGCCCCTGGAAGCATGAAAATCATTTTAAACATGCTAATTTTAGCTCTAACACTGATGATCCACCTACAAATGTGAACTGACGTTCAAAAATAAAACATTTGAAAACGGACCATTTTCCACATTTCTGAAGCATGACGTAATGGGGGGGGGGTGTTATCTCTTTTGTCGAAAATCAGCAGTTTTTGCTTGAACATTAAATGCCCCCAAATAGTATTTAATTCACTTCCCGAGCCCCTGGAAGCATGAAAATCACTTTAAACATGCTAATTTTATTTCTAACACTGATGATCCACCTACAAATGTGAACTGACGTTCAAAAGTAAAACATTTGAAAACGGACCATTTTCCACATTTCTGAAGCATGACGTAATGGGGGGTGTTATCTCTTTTGTCGAAAATCAGCCGTTTTTGCTTGAACATTAAATGCCCCCAAATAGTATTTAATTCACTTCCCGAGCCCCTGGAAGCATGAAAATCACTTTAAACATGCTAATTTTAGCTCTAACACTGATGATCCACCTACAAATGTGAACTGACGTTCAAAAGTAAAACATTTGAAAACGGACCATTTTCCACATTTCTGAAGCATGACGTAATGCGGGGGTGTTAACTCTTTTGTCAAAATTCAGCTGTTTTTGCTTGAACATTAAATGCCTCCAAATAGTATTTAAATCACTTCCCGACCCCCTGGAAACATGAAAATCACTTTAAACATGCTAATTTTAGCTCGAAAACTGATGATCCACCTACAAATGTGAACTGACGTTCAAAAATAAAACATTTGAAAACAGACCATTTTCCACATTTCTGAAGCAGGACGTAATGGGGGGGGTGTTATCTCTTTTGTCAAAAATCAGCTGTTTTTGCTTGAACATTAAATGCCTCCAAATAGTATTTAATTCACTTCCCGAGCCCGGGGAAGCATGAATATCACTTTAAACATGCTAATTTTAGCTCTAACACTGATGATCCACCTACAAATGTGAACTGACGTTCAAAAATAAAACATTTGAAAACAGACCATTTTCCACATTTCTGAAGCAGGACTTAATGGGGGGGGGGTGTTATCTCTTTTGTCAAAAATCAGCTGTTTTTGCTTGAACATTAAATGCCTCCAAATAGTATTTAATTCACTTCCCGAGCCCGGGGAAGCATGAAAATCACTTTAAACATGCTAATTTTAGCTCTAACACTGATGATCCACCTACAAATGTGAACTGACGTTCAAAAATAAAACATTTGAAAACTGACCACTTTTTCACATTTCTGAAGCATGACGTAATGGGGGGGGTGTTATCTCTTTTGTCAAAAATCTGCCGTTTTTGCTTGAACATTAAATGCCTCCAAATAGTATTTAATTCACTTCCCGAGCCCCTGGAAGCATGAAAATCACTTTAAACATGCTAATTTTAGCTCTAACACTGATGATCCACCTACAAATGTGAACTGCCATTCAAAAATAAAACAATTGAAATCGGACCATTTTCCACATTTCTGAAGCATGACGTAATGGGGGGTGTTATCTCTTTTGTCAAAAATCAGCTGTTTTTGCTTGAACATTAAATGCCTCCAAATAGTATTTAATTCACTTCCTGAGCCCCTGGAAGCATGAAAATCACTTTAAACATGCTAATTTTAGCTCTAACACTGATGATCCACCTACAAATGTGAACTGACGTTCAAAAATAAAACATTTGAAAACAGACCATTTTCCACATTTCTGAAGCATGACGTAATGGGGGGGTGTTATCTCTTTTGTCAAAAATCAGCAGTTTTTGCTTGAACATTAAATGCCTCCAAATAGTATTTAATTCACTTCCCGAGCCCCGGGAAGCATGAAAATCACTTTAAACATGCTAATTTTAGCTCTAAAACTGATGATCCACCTACAAATGTGAACTGACGTTCAAAAATAAAACATTTGAAAATGAACCATTTTCCACATTTCTGAAGCATGACGTAATGGGGGGTGTTATCTCTTTTGTCGAAAAGCAGCCATTTTTGCTTGAACATTAAATGCCTCCAAATAGTATTTAATTCACTTCCAGAGCCCCTGGAAGCATGAAAATCACTTTAAACATGCTAATTTTAGCTCTAACACTGATGATCCACCTACAAATGTGAACTGACGTTCAAAAATAAAACATTTGAAAATGGACCATTTTCCACATTTCTGAAGCATGACGTAATGGGGGGGTGTTATCTCTTTTGTCGAAAATCAGCCGTTTTTGCTTGAACATTAAATGCCTCCAAATGGTATTTAATTAACTTCCCGGGGTGAAGAAACCCTTTGTGAGAACTCAGAGTTAGTAAATTGGCCATTTTCATGCACTTTTATCCATTCTATAAATCTTGTGTTTAGGGCCCCTGGAAGCTTGAAAATCACTTTAAACATGCTAATTTTAGCTCTAACACTGATGATCCACCTACAAATGTGAACTGACGTTCAAAAATAAAACATTTGAAAACAGACCATTTTCCACATTTCTGAAGCATGACGTAATGGGGGGGTGTTATCTCTTTTGTCAAAAATCAGCAGTTTTTGCTTGAACATGAAATGCCTCCAAATAGTATTTAATTCACTTCCCGAGCCCCGGGAAGCATGAAAATCACTTTAAACATGCTAATTTTAGCTCTAAAACTGATGATCCACCTACAAATGTGAACTGACGTTCAAAAATAAAACATTTGAAAACGAACCATTTTCCACATTTCTGAAGCATGACGTAATGGGGGGTGTTATCTCTTTTGTCGAAAAGCAGCCATTTTTGCTTGAACATTAAATGCCTCCAAATAGTATTTAATTCACTTCCAGAGCCCCTGGAAGCATGAAAATCACTTTAAACATGCTAATTTTAGCTCTAACACTGATGATCCACCTACAAATGTGAACTGACGTTCAAAAATAAAACATTTGAAAATGGACCATTTTCCACATTTCTGAAGCATGACGTAATGGGGGGGTGTTATCTCTTTTGTCGAAAATCAGCCGTTTTTGCTTGAACATTAAATGCCTCCAAATGGTATTTAATTAACTTCCCGGGGTGAAGGTGAGTAAATTTGCCATTTTCATGCACTTTTAACCATTCCATAAATCTTGTGTTTAGGGCCCCTGGAAGCATGAAAATCAATTTTAACATGCTAATTTTAGCTCTAACACTGATGATCCACCTACAAATGTGAACTGACGTTCAAAAATAAAACATTTGAAAACTGACCACTTTTTCACATTTCTGAAGCATGACGTAATAGGGGGGTGTTATCTCTTTTGTCAAAAATCTGCCGTTTTTGCTTGAACATTAAATGCCTCCAAATAGTATTTAATTCACTTCCCGAGCCCCTGGAAGCATGAAAATCACTTTAAACATGCTAATTTTAGCTCTAACACTGATGATCCACCTACAAATGTGAACTGACGTTCAAAAATAAAACATTTGAAAACGGACCATTTTCCACATTTCTGAAGCATGACGTAATGGGGGGTGTTATCTCTTTTGTCAAAAATCAGCCGTTTTTGCTTGAACATTAAATGCCTCCAAATGATATTTAATTAATTACCGGGGTGAAGAAACCCTTTTTGAGAACTCAGAGTGAGTAAATTGGCCATTTTCATGCACTTTTAACCATTCCATAAATCTTGTGTTTAGGGCCCATGGAAGCATGAAAATCACTTTAAACATGCTAATTTTAGCTCTAACACTGATGATCCACCTACAAATGTGAACTGACGTTCATAAATAAAACATTTGAAAACGGACCATTTTCCACATTTCTGAAGCATGACGTAATGGGGGGTGTTATCTCTTTTGTCAAAAATCTGCTGTTTTTGCTTGATCATTAAATGCCTCCAAATAGTATTTATATCACTTCCCGAGCCCCTGGAAACATGAAAATCACTTTAAACATGCTAATTTTAGCTCTAAAACTGATGATCCACCTACAAATGTGAACTGACGTTCAAAAATAAAACATTTGAAAACAGACCATTTTCCACATTTCTGAAGCATGACGTAATGGGGGGGGGTGTTATCTCTTTTGTCAAAAATCAGCTGTTTTTGCTTGAACATTAAATGCCTCCAAATAGTATTTAATTCACTTCCCGAGCCCCGGGAAGAATGAAAATCACTTTAAACATGCTAATTTTAGCTCTAACACTGATGATCCACCTACAAATGTGAACTGACGTTCAAAAATAAAACATTTGAAAACAGACCATTTTCCACATTTCTGAAGCATGACGTAATGGGGGGGTGTTATCTCTTTTGTCGAAAATCAGCCGTTTTTGCTTGAACATTAAATGCCTCCAAATATTATTTAATTCACTTCCCGAGCCCCTGGAAGCATGAAAATCACTTTAAACATGCTAATTTTAGCTCTAACACTGATGATCCACCTACAAATGTGAACTGACGTTTAAAAATAAAACATTTGAAAACAGACCATTTTCCACATTTCTGAAGCATGACGTAATGGGGGGGTGTTATCTCTTTTGTCAAAAATCAGCTGTTTTTGCTTGAACATTAAATGCCTCCAAATAGTATTTAATTCACTTCCTGAGCCCCTGGAAGCATGAAAATCACTTTAAACATGCTAATTTTAGCTCTAACACTGATGATCCACCTACAAATGTGAACTGACGTTCAAAAATAAAACATTTGAAAACGGACCATTTTCCACATTTCTGAAGCATGACGGAATGGGGGGGTGTTATCTCTTTTGTCGAAAATCTGCCGTTTTTGCTTGAACATTAAATGCCTCCAAATGGTATTTAATTAATTACCGGGGTGAAGAAACCCTTTTTGAGAACTCAGAGTGAGTAAATTGGCCATTTTCATGCACTTTTAACCATTCCATAAATCTTGTGTTTAGGGCCCATGGAAGCATGAAAATCACTTTAAACATGCTAATTTTAGCTCTAACACTGATGATCCACCTACAAATGTGAACTGACGTTCAAAAATAAAACATTTGAAAACAGACCATTTTCCACATTTCTGAAGCATGACCTAATGGGGGGGTGTTATCTCTTTTGTCGAAAATCTGCAGTTTTTGCTTGAACATTAAATGCCTCCAAATAGTATTTAATTCACTTCCCGAGCCCCTGGAAGCATGAAAATCACTTTAAACATGCTAATTTTAGCTCTAAAACCGATGATCCACCTACAAATGTGAACTGACGTTCAAAAATAAAACATTTGAAAACAGACGACCATTTTCCACATTTCTGAAGCATGACGTAATGGGGGGTGTTATCTCTTTTGTCAAAAATCAGCTGTTTTTGCTTGAACATTAAATGTCTCCAAATAGTATTTAATTCACTTCCCGAGCCCCTGGAAGCATGAAAATCACTTTAAACATGCTAATTTTAGCTCTAACACTGATGATCCACCTACAAATGTGAACTGACGTTCAAAAATAAAACATTTGAAAACAGACCATTTTCCACATTTCTGAAGCATGACGTAATGGGGGGATGTTATCTCTTTTGTCGAAAATCAGCCGTTTTTGCTTGAACATTAAATGCCTCCAAATGGTATTTAATTAACTTCCCGGGGTGAAGAAACCCTTTGTGAGAACTCAGAGTTAGTAAATTGGCCATTTTCATGCACTTTTATCCATTCCATAAATCTTGTGTTTAGGGCCCCTGGAAGCTTGAAAATCACTTTAAACATGCTAATTTTAGCTCTAACACTGATGATCCACCTACAAATGTGAACTGACGTTCAAAAATAAAACATTTGAAAACAGACCATTTTCCACATTTCTGAAGCATGACGTAATGGGGGGGTGTTATCTCTTTTGTCAAAAATCAGCACTTTTTGCTTGAACATTAAATGCCTCCAAATAGTATTTAATTCACTTCCCGAGCCCCGGGAAGCATGAAAATCACTTTAAACATGCTAATTTTAGCTCTAAAACTGATGATCCACCTACAAATGTGAACTGACGTTCAAAAATAAAACATTTGAAAACGAACCATTTTCCACATTTCTGAAGCATGACGTAATGGGGGGTGTTATCTCTTTTGTCGAAAAGCAGCCATTTTTGCTTGAACATTAAATGCCTCCAAATAGTATTTAATTCACTTCCAGAGCCCCTGGAAGCATGAAAATCACTTTAAACATGCTAATTTTAGCTCTAACACTGATGATCCACCTACAAATGTGAACTGACGTTCAAAAATAAAACATTTGAAAATGGACCATTTTCCACATTTCTGAAGCATGACGTAATGGGGGGGTGTTATCTCTTTTGTCGAAAATCAGCCGTTTTTGCTTGAACATTAAATGCCTCCAAATGGTATTTAATTAACTTCCCGGGGTGAAGAAACCCTTTGTGAGAACTCAGAGTTAGTAAATTGGCCATTTTCATGCACTTTTATCCATTCCATAAATCTTGTGTTTAGGGCCCCTGGAAGCTTGAAAATCACTTTAAACATGCTAATTTTAGCTCTAACACTGATGATCCACCTACAAATGTGAACTGACGTTCAAAAATAAAACATTTGAAAACAGACCATTTTCCACATTTCTGAAGCATGACGTAATGGGGGGGTGTTATCTCTTTTGTCAAAAATCAGCAGTTTTTGCTTGAACATGAAATGCCTCCAAATAGTATTTAATTCACTTCCCGAGCCCCGGGAAGCATGAAAATCACTTTAAACATGCTAATTTTAGCTCTAAAACTGATGATCCACCTACAAATGTGAACTGACGTTCAAAAATAAAACATTTGAAAACGAACCATTTTCCACATTTCTGAAGCATGACGTAATGGGGGGTGTTATCTCTTTTGTCGAAAAGCAGCCATTTTTGCTTGAACATTAAATGCCTCCAAATAGTATTTAATTCACTTCCAGAGCCCCTGGAAGCATGAAAATCACTTTAAACATGCTAATTTTAGCTCTAACACTGATGATCCACCTACAAATGTGAACTGACGTTCAAAAATAAAACATTTGAAAATGGACCATTTTCCACATTTCTGAAGCATGACGTAATGGGGGGGTGTTATCTCTTTTGTCGAAAATCAGCCGTTTTTGCTTGAACATTAAATGCCTCCAAATGGTATTTAATTAACTTCCCGGGGTGAAGGTGAGTAAATTGGCCATTTTCATGCACTTTTAACCATTCCATAAATCTTGTGTTTAGGGCCCCTGGAAGCATGAAAATCAATTTTAACATGCTAATTTTAGCTCTAACACTGATGATCCACCTACAAATGTGAACTGACGTTCAAAAATAAAACATTTGAAAACTGACCACTTTTTCACATTTCTGAAGCATGACGTAATAGGGGGGTGTTATCTCTTTTGTCAAAAATCTGCCGTTTTTGCTTGAACATTAAATGCCTCCAAATAGTATTTAATTCACTTCCCGAGCCCCTGGAAGCATGAAAATCACTTTAAACATGCTAATTTTAGCTCTAACACTGATGATCCACCTACAAATGTGAACTGACGTTCAAAAATAAAACATTTGAAAACGGACCATTTTCCACATTTCTGAAGCATGACGTAATGGGGGGTGTTATCTCTTTTGTCGAAAATCAGCCGTTTTTGCTTGAACAATAAATGCCTCCAAATGGTATTTAATTAACTTCCCGGTGTGAAGAAACCCTTTTTGAGAACTCAGAGTAAGTAAATTGGCCATTTTCATGCATTTTTAACCATTCCATAAATCTTGTGTTTAGGGCCCCTGGAAGCATGAAAATCACTTTAAACATGCTAATTTTAGCTCTAACACTGATGATCCACCTACAAATGTGAACTGACGTTCAAAAATAAAACACTTGAAAACGGACCATTTTCCACATTTCTGAAGCATGACGGAATGGGGGGGTGTTATCTCTTTTGTCGAAAATCAGCCGTTTTTGCTTGAACATTAAATGCCTCCAAATGATATTTAATTAATTACCGGGGTGAAGAAACCCTTTTTGAGAACTCAGAGTGAGTAAATTGGCCATTTTCATGCACTTTTAACCATTCCATAAATCTTGTGTTTAGGGCCCATGGAAGCATGAAAATCACTTTAAACATGCTAATTTTAGCTCTAACACTGATGATCCACCTACAAATGTGAACTGACGTTCATAAATAAAACATTTGAAAACGGACCATTTTCCACATTTCTGAAGCATGACGTAATGGGGGGGTGTTATCTCTTTTGTCAAAAATCTGCTGTTTTTGCTTGATCATTAAATGCCTCCAAATAGTATTTATATCACTTCCCGAGCCCCTGGAAACATGAAAATCACTTTAAACATGCTAATTTTAGCTCTAAAACTGATGATCCACCTACAAATGTGAACTGACGTTCAAAAATAAAACATTTGAAAACAGACCATTTTCCACATTTCTGAAGCATGACGTAATGGGGGGGTGTTATCTCTTTTGTCAAAAATCAGCTGTTTTTGCTTGAACATTAAATGCCTCCAAATAGTATTTAATTCACTTCCCGAGCCCCGGGAAGAATGAAAATCACTTTAAACATGCTAATTTTAGCTCTAACACTGATGATCCACCTACAAATGTGAACTGACGTTCAAAAATAAAACATTTGAAAACAGACCATTTTCCACATTTCTGAAGCATGACGTAATGGGGGGGTGTTATCTCTTTTGTCGAAAATCAGCCGTTTTTGCTTGAACATTAAATGCCTCCAAATAGTATTTAATTCACTTCCCGAGCCCCTGGAAGCATGAAAATCACTTTAAACATGCTAATTTTAGCTCTAACACTGATGATCCACCTACAAATGTGAACTGACGTTCAAAAATAAAACATTTGAAAACAGACCATTTTCCACATTTCTGAAGCATGACGTAATGGGGGGATGTTATCTCTTTTGTCGAAA
The DNA here is from genome assembly GCF_964263255.1 of Lissotriton vulgaris. Lineage (NCBI taxonomy): Eukaryota > Metazoa > Chordata > Amphibia > Caudata > Salamandridae > Lissotriton > Lissotriton vulgaris. Next base: position 314,686,919 of record NC_141698.1, read on the forward strand.
ATCAGCCGTTTTTGCTTGAACATTAAATGCCTCCAAATGGTATTTAATTAACTTCCCGGGGTGAAGAAACCCTTTGTGAGAACTCAGAGTTAGTAAATTGGCCATTTTCATGCACTTTTATCCATTCCATAAATCTTGTGTTTAGGGCCCCTGGAAGCTTGAAAATCACTTTAAACATGCTAATTTTAGCTCTAACACTGATGATCCACCTACAAATGTGAACTGACGTTCAAAAATAAAACATTTGAAAACAGACCATTTTCCACATTTCTGAAGCATGACGTAATGGGGGGGTGTTATCTCTTTTGTCAAAAATCAGCAGTTTTTGCTTGAACATTAAATGCCTCCAAATAGTATTTAATTCACTTCCCGAGCCCCGGGAAGCATGAAAATCACTTTAAACATGCTAATTTTAGCTCTAAAACTGATGATCCACCTACAAATGTGAACTGACGTTCAAAAATAAAACATTTGAAAACGAACCATTTTCCACATTTCTGAAGCATGACGTAATGGGGGGTGTTATCTCTTTTGTCGAAAAGCAGCCATTTTTGCTTGAACATTAAATGCCTCCAAATAGTATTTAATTCACTTCCAGAGCCCCTGGAAGCATGAAAATCACTTTAAACATGCTAATTTTAGCTCTAACACTGATGATCCACCTACAAATGTGAACTGACGTTCAAAAATAAAACATTTGAAAATGGACCATTTTCCACATTTCTGAAGCATGACGTAATGGGGGGTGTTATCTCTTTTGTCGAAAATCAGCCGTTTTTGCTTGAACATTAAATGCCTCCAAATGGTATTTAATTAACTTCCCGGGGTGAAGAAACCCTTTGTGAGAACTCAGAGTTAGTAAATTGGCCATTTTCATGCACTTTTATCCATTCCATAAATCTTGTGTTTAGGGCCCCTGGAAGCTTGAAAATCACTTTAAACATGCTAATTTTAGCTCTAACACTGATGATCCACCTACAAATGTGAACTGACGTTCAAAAATAAAACATTTGAAAACAGACCATTTTCCACATTTCTGAAGCATGACGTAATGGGGGGGTGTTATCTCTTTTGTCAAAAATCAGCAGTTTTTGCTTGAACATGAAATGCCTCCAAATAGTATTTAATTCACTTCCCGAGCCCCGGGAAGCATGAAAATCACTTTAAACATGCTAATTTTAGCTCTAAAACTGATGATCCACCTACAAATGTGAACTGACGTTCAAAAATAAAACATTTGAAAACGAACCATTTTCCACATTTCTGAAGCATGACGTAATGGGGGGTGTTATCTCTTTTGTCGAAAAGCAGCCATTTTTGCTTGAACATTAAATGCCTCCAAATAGTATTTAATTCACTCCCAGAGCCCCTGGAAGCATGAAAATCACTTTAAACATGCTAATTTTAGCTCTAACACTGATGATCCACCTACAAATGTGAACTGACGTTCAAAAATAAAACATTTGAAAATGGACCATTTTCCACATTTCTGAAGCATGACGTAATGGGGGGGTGTTATCTCTTTTGTCGAAAATCAGCCGTTTTTGCTTGAACATTAAATGCCTCCAAATGGTATTTAATTAACTTCCCGGGGTGAAGGTGAGTAAATTGGCCATTTTCATGCACTTTTAACCATTCCATAAATCTTGTGTTTAGGGCCCCTGGAAGCATGAAAATCAATTTTAACATGCTAATTTTAGCTCTAACACTGATGATCCACCTACAAATGTGAACTGACGTTCAAAAATAAAACATTTGAAAACTGACCACTTTTTCACATTTCTGAAGCATGACGTAATAGGGGGGTGTTATCTCTTTTGTCAAAAATCTGCAGTTTTTGCTTGAACATTAAATGCCTCCAAATAGTATTTAATTCACTTCCCGAGCCCCTGGAAGCATGAAAATCACTTTAAACATGCTAATTTTAGCTCTAAAACTGATGATCCACCTACAAATGTGAACTGACGTTCAAAAATAAAACATTTGAAAACAGACCATTTTCCACATTTCTGAAGCATGACGTAATGGGGGGGTGTTATCTCTTTTGTCAAAAATCAGCTGTTTTTGCTTGAACATTAAATGCCTCCAAATAGTATTTAATTCACTTCCCGAGCCCCGGGAAGAATGAAAATCACTTTAAACATGCTAATTTTAGCTCTAACACTGATGATCCACCTACAAATGTGAACTGACGTTCAAAAATAAAACATTTGAAAACAGACCATTTTCCACATTTCTGAAGCATGACGTAATGGGGGGGTGTTATCTCTTTTGTCGAAAATCAGCCGTTTTTGCTTGAACATTAAATGCCTCCAAATAGTATTTAATTCACTTCCCGAGCCCCTGGAAGCATGAAAATCACTTTAAACATGCTAATTTTAGCTCTAACACTGATGATCCACCTACAAATGTGAACTGACTTTTAAAAATAAAACATTTGAAAACAGACCATTTTCGACATTTCTGAAGCATGACGTAATGGGGGGGTGTTATCTCTTTTGTCGAAAATCAGCCGTTTTTGCTTGAACATTAAATGCCTCCAAATGGTATTTAATTAACTTCCCGGGGTGAAGAAACCCTTTGTGAGAACTCAGAGTTAGTAAATTGGCCATTTTCATGCACTTTTAACCATTCCATCAATCTTGTGTTTAGGGCCCCTGGAAGCATGAAAATCACTTTAAACATGCTAATTTTAGCTCTAACACTGATGATCCACCTACAAATGTGAACTGACGTTCAAAAATAAAACATTTGAAAACAGACCATTTTCCACATTTCTGAAGCATGACGTAATGGGGGGGGGTGTTATCTTTTTTGTCAAAAATCAGCTGTTTTTGCTTGAACATTAAATGCCTCCAAATAGTATTTAATTCACTTCCCGAGCCCGGGGAAGCATGAAAATCACTTTAAACATGCTAATTTTAGCTCTAACACTGATGATCCACCTACAAATGTGAACTGACGTTCAAAAATAAAACATTTGAAAACGAACCATTTTCCACATTTCTGAAGCATGACGTAATGGGGGGGGTGTTATCTTTTTTGTCAAAAATCAGCTGTTTTTGCTTGAACATTAAATGCCTCCAAATAGTATTTAATTCACTTCCCGAGCCCGGGGAAGCATGAAAATCACTTTAAACATGCTAATTTTAGCTCTAACACTGATGATCCACCTACAAATGTGAACTGACGTTCAAAAATAAAACATTTGAAAACGAACCATTTTCCACATTTCTGAAGCATGACGTAATGGGGGGGTGTTATCTCTTTTGTTGAAAATCAGCCGTTTTTGCTTGAACATTAAATGCCTCCAAATGGTATTTAATTAACTTCCCAGGGTGAAGAAACCCTTTTTGAGAACTCAGAGTGAGTAAATTGGCCATTTTCATGCACTTTTAACCATTCCATAAATCTTGTGTTTAGGGCCCCTGGAAGCATGAAAATCAATTTTAACATGCTAATTTTAGCTCTAACACTGATGATCCACCTACAAATGTGAACTGACGTTCAAAAATAAAACATTTGAAAACTGACCACTTTTTCACATTTCTGAAGCATGACGTAATGGGGGGGTGTTATCTCTTTTGTCAAAAATCTGCTGTTTTTGCTTGATCATTAAATGCCTCCAAATAGTATTTAAATCACTTCCAGGGGTGAAGAAACCCTTTGTGAGAACTCAGAGTTAGTAAATTGGCCATTTTCATGCACTGTTATCCATTCCATAAATCTTGTGTTTAGGGCCCCTGGAAGCTTGAAAATCACTTTAAACATGCTAATTTTAGCTCTAACACTGATGATCCACCTACAAATGTGAACTGACGTTCAAAAATAAAACATTTGAAAACAGACCATTTTCCACATTTCTGAAGCATGACGTAATGGGGGGGTGTTATCTCTTTTGTCAAAAATCAGCAGTTTTTGCTTGAACATTAAATGCCTCCAAATAGTATTTAATTCACTTCCCGAGCCCCGGGAAGCATGAAAATCACTTTAAACATGCTAATTTTAGCTCTAAAACTGATGATCCACCTACAAATGTGAACTGACGTTCAAAAATAAAACATTTGAAAACGAACCATTTTCCACATTTCTGAAGCATGACGTAATGGGGGGTGTTATCTCTTTTGTCGAAAAGCAGCCATTTTTGCTTGAACATTAAATGCCTCCAAATAGTATTTAATTCACTTCCAGAGCCCCTGGAAGCATGAAAATCACTTTAAACATGCTAATTTTAGCTCTAACACTGATGATCCACCTACAAATGTGAACTGACGTTCAAAAATAAAACATTTGAAAATGGACCATTTTCCACATTTCTGAAGCATGACGTAATGGGGGGGTGTTATCTCTTTTGTCGAAAATCAGCCGTTTTTGCTTGAACATTAAATGCCTCCAAATGGTATTTAATTAACTTCCCGGGGTGAAGAAACCCTTTGTGAGAACTCAGAGTTAGTAAATTGGCCATTTTCATGCACTTTTATCCATTCCATAAATCTTGTGTTTAGGGCCCCTGGAGGCTTGAAAAAAACTTTAAACATGCTAATTTTAGCTCTAACACTGATGATCCACCTACAAATGTGAACTGACGTTCAAAAATAAAACATTTGAAAACAGACCATTTTCCACATTTCTGAAGCATGACGTAATGGGGGGTGTTATCTCTTTTGTCAAAAATCAGCAGTTTTTGCTTGAACATGAAATGCCTCCAAATAGTATTTAATTCACTTCCCGAGCCCCGGGAAGCATGAAAATCACTTTAAACATGCTAATTTTAGCTCTAAAACTGATGATCCACCTACAAATGTGAACTGACGTTCAAAAATAAAACATTTGAAAACGGACCATTTTCCACATTTCTGAAGCATGACGTAATGGGGGTGTTATCTCTTTTGTCGAAAATCAGCCAGTTTTGCTTAAACATTAAATGCCTCCAAATGGTATTTAATTAACTTCCCGGGGTGAAGAAACCCTTTTTGAGAACTCAGAGTGAGTAAATTGGCCATTTGCATGCACTTTTAACCATTCCAAAAATCTTGTGTTTAGGGCCCCTGGAAGCATGACAATCACTTTAAACATGCTAATTTTACCTCTAACACTGATGATCCACCTACAAATGTGAACTGACGTTTAAAAATAAAACATTTGAAAACAGACCATTTTCCACATTTCTGAAGCATGACGTAATGGGGGGGTGTTATCTCTTTTGTCGAAAATCAGCCGTTTTTGCTTGAACATTAAATGCCTCCAAATGGTATTTATTTAACTTCCCGGGGTGAAGAAACCCTTTTTGAGAACTCAGAGTGAGTAAATTGGCCATTTTCATGCACTTTTAACCATTCCATAAATCTTGTGTTTAGGGCCCCTGGAAGCATGACAATCACTTTAAACATGCTAATTTTAGCTCTAACACTGATGATCCACCTACAAATGTGAACTGACGTTCAAAAATAAAACATTTGAAAATGGACCATTTTCCACATTTCTGAAGCATGACGTAATGGGGGGGGGGTGTTATCTCTTTTGTCGAAAATCAGCCGTTTTTGCTTGAACATTAAATGCCTCCAAATAGTATTTAATTCACTTCCAGAGCCCCTGGAAGCATGAAAATCACTTTAAACATGCTAATTTTAGCTCTAACACTGATGATCCACCTACAAATGTGAACTGACGTTCAAAAATAAAACATTTGAAAATGGACCATTTTCCACATTTCTGAAGCATGACGTAATGGGGGGGTGTTATCTCTTTTGTCGAAAATCAGCCGTTTTTGCTTGAACATTAAATGCCTCCAAATGGTATTTAATTAACTTCCCGGGGTGAAGGTGAGTAAATTGGCCATTTTCATGCACTTTTAACCATTCCATAAATCTTGTGTTTAGGGCCCCTGGAAGCATGAAAATCAATTTTAACATGCTAATTTTAGCTCTAACACTGATGATCCACCTACAAATGTGAACTGACGTTCAAAAATAAAACATTTGAAAACTGACCACTTTTTCACAATTCTGAAGCATGACGTAATAGGGGGGTGTTATCTCTTTTGTCAAAAATCTGCCGTTTTTGCTTGAACATTAAATGCCTCCAAATAGTATTTAATTCACTTCCCGAGCCCCTGGAAGCATGAAAATCACTTTAAACATGCTAATTTTAGCTCTAACACTGATGATCCACCTACAAATGTGAACTGACGTTCAAAAATAAAACATTTGAAAACGGACCATTTTCCACATTTCTGAAGCATGACGTAATGGGGGGTGTTATCTCTTTTGTCGAAAATCAGCCGTTTTTGCTTGAACAATAAATGCCTCCAAATGGTATTTAATTAACTTCCCGGTGTGAAGAAACCCTTTTTGAGAACTCAGAGTAAGTAAATTGGCCATTTTCATGCATTTTTAACCATTCCATAAATCTTGTGTTTAGGGCCCCTGGAAGCATGAAAATCACTTTAAACATGCTAATTTTAGCTCCAACACTGATGATCCACCTACAAATGTGAACTGACGTTCAAAAATAAAACACTTGAAAACGGACCATTTTCCACATTTCTGAAGCATGACGGAATGGGGGGGTGTTATCTCTTTTGTCGAAAATCAGCCGTTTTTGCTTGAACATTAAATGCCTCCAAATGATATTTAATTAATTACCGGGGTGAAGAAACCCTTTTTGAGAACTCAGAGTGAGTAAATTGGCCATTTTCATGCACTTTTAACCATTCCATAAATCTTGTGTTTAGGGCCCATGGAAGCATGAAAATCACTTTAAACATGCTAATTTTAGCTCTAACACTGATGATCCACCTACAAATGTGAACTGACGTTCATAAATAAAACATTTGAAAACGGACCATTTTCCACATTTCTGAAGCATGACGTAATGGGGGGGTGTTATCTCTTTTGTCAAAAATCTGCTGTTTTTGCTTGATCATTAAATGCCTCCAAATAGTATTTATATCACTTCCCGAGCCCCTGGAAACATGAAAATCACTTTAAACATGCTAATTTTAGCTCTAAAACTGATGATCCACCTACAAATGTGAACTGACGTTCAAAAATAAAACATTTGAAAACAGACCATTTTCCACATTTCTGAAGCATGACGTAATGGGGGGGTGTTATCTCTTTTGTCAAAAATCAGCTGTTTTTGCTTGAACATTAAATGCCTCCAAATAGTATTTAATTCACTTCCCGAGCCCCGGGAAGAATGAAAATCACTTTAAACATGCTAATTTTAGCTCTAACACTGATGATCCACCTACAAATGTGAACTGACGTTCAAAAATAAAACATTTGAAAACAGACCATTTTCCACATTTCTGAAGCATGACGGAATGGGGGGGTGTTATCTCTTTTGTCGAAAATCAGCCGTTTTTGCTTGAACATTAAATGCCTCCAAATAGTATTTAATTCACTTCCCGAGCCCCTGGAAGCATGAAAATCACTTTAAACATGCTAATTTTAGCTCTAACACTGATGATCCACCTACAAATGTGAACTGACGTTTAAAAATAAAACATTTGAAAACAGACCATTTTCGACATTTCTGAAGCATGACGTAATGGGGGGGTGTTATCTCTTTTGTCGAAAATCAGCCGTTTTTGCTTGAACATTAAATGCCTCCAAATGGTATTTAATTAACTTCCCGGGGTGAAGAAACCCTTTGTGAGAACTCAGAGTTAGTAAATTGGCCATTTTCATGCACTTTTAACCATTCCATCAATCTTGTGTTTAGGGCCCCTGGAAGCATGAAAATCACTTCAAACATGCTAATTTTAGCTCTAACACTGATGATCCACCTACAAATGTGAACTGACGTTCAAAAATAAAACATTTGAAAACAGACCATTTTCCACATTTCTGAAGCATGACGTAATGGGGGGGGTGTTATCTCTTTTGTCAAAAATCAGCTGTTTTTGCTTGAACATTAAATGCCTCCAAATAGTATTTAATTCACTTCCCGAGCCCGGGGAAGCATGAAAATCACTTTAAACATGCTAATTTTAGCTCTAACACTGATGATCCACCTACAAATGTGAACTGACGTTCAAAAATAAAACATTTGAAAACGAACCATTTTCCACATTTCTGAAGCATGACGTAATGGGGGGGTGTTATCTCTTTTGTTGAAAATCAGCCGTTTTTGCTTGAACATTAAATGCCTCCAAATGGTATTTAATTAACTTCCCAGGGTGAAGAAACCCTTTTTGAGAACTCAGAGTGAGTAAATTGGCCATTTTCATGCACTTTTAACCATTCCATAAATTTTGTGTTTAGGGCCCCTGGAAGCATGAAAATCAATTTTAACATGCTAATTTTAGCTCTAACACTGATGATCCACCTACAAATGTGAACTGACGTTCAAAAATAAAACATTTGAAAACTGACCACTTTTTCACATTTCTGAAGCATGACGTAATGGGGGGGTGTTATCTCTTTTGTCAAAAATCTGCTGTTTTTGCTTGATCATTAAATGCCTCCAAATAGTATTTAAATCACTTCCAGAGCCCCTGGAAACATGAAAATCACTTTAAACATGCTAATTTTAGCTCTAACACTGATGATCTACCTACAAATGTGAACTGACGTTCAAAAATAAAACATTTGAAAACAGACCATTTTCCACATTTCTGAAGCATGACGTAATGGGGGGGTGTTATCTCTTTTGTCGAAAATCAGTCGTTTTTGCTTGAACATTAAATGCCCCCAAATAGTATTTAATTGACTTCCCGAGCCCCTGGAAGCATGAAAATCACTTTAAACATGCTAATTTTAGCTCTAACACTGATGATCCACCTACAAATGTGAACTGACGATCAAAAATAAAACATTTGAAAACGGACCATTTTCCACATTTCTGAAGCATGACGTAATGGGGGGGTGTTAACTCTTTTGTCAAAATTCAGCTGTTTTTGCTTGAACATTAAATGCCTCCAAATAGTATTTAAATCACTTCCCGAGCCCCTGGAAGCATGAAAATCACTTTAAACATGCTAATTTTAGCTCTAACACTGATGATCCACCTACAAATGTGAACTGACGTTCAAAAATAAAACATTTGAAAACGGACCATTTTCCACATTTCTGAAGCATGACGTAATGGGGGGGTGTTATCTCTTTTGTCAAAAATCAGCCGTTTTTGCTTGAACATTAAATGCCTCCAAATGGTATTCAATTAACTTCCCGGGGTGAAGAAACCCTTTTTGAGAACTCAGAGTGAGTAAATTGGCCATTTTCATGCACTTTTAACCATTCCATAAATCTTGTGTTTAGGGCCCCTGGAAGCATGAAAATCACTTTAAACATGCTAATTTTAGCTCTAACACTGATGATCCACCTACAAATGTGAACTGACGTTCAAAAATAAAACATTTGAAAACAGACCATTTTCCACATTTCTGAAGCATGCAGTAATGGGGGGGTGTTATCTCTTTTGTCAAAAATCAGCTATTTTTGCTTGAACATTAAATGCCTCCAAATAGTATTTAAATCACTTCCCGAGCCCCTGGAAGCATGAAAATCACTTTAAACATGCTAATTTCAGCTCTAAAACTGATGATCCACCTACAAATGTGAACTGACGTTCAAAAATAAAACATTTGAAAACGGACCATTTTCCACATTTCTGAAGTATGACGTAATGGGGAGGTGTTATCTCTTTTGTTGAAAATCTGCCGTTTTTGCTTGAACATTAAATGCCTCCAAATGGTATTTAATTAACTTCCCGGGGTGAAGAAACCCTTTTTGAGAACTCAGAGTGAGTAAATTGGCCATTTTCATGCACTTTTAACCATTCCATAAATCTTGTGTTTAGGGCCCCTGGAAGCATGAAAATCAATTTTAACATGCTCATTTTAGCTCTAACACTGATGATCCACCTACAAATGTGAACTGACGTTCAAAAATAAAACATTTGAAAACGGACCACTTTTTCACATTTCTGAAGCATGACATAATGGGGGGGTGTTATCTCTTTTGTCGAAATTCAGCCGTTTTTGCTTGAACATTAAATGCCTCCAAATAGTATTTAATTCACTTCCCGAGCCCCTGGAAGCATGAAAATCACTTTAAACATGCTAATTTGACCTCTAACACTGATGATCCACCTACAAATGTGAACTGACGTTCAAAAATAAAAACATTTAAAAACGGACCATTTTCCACATTTCTGAAGCATGACGTAATGGGGGGTGTTATCTTTTTTGTCAAAAATCAGCTGTTTTTGCTTGAAGATTAAATGCCTCCAAATAGTATTTAATTCACTTCCCGAGCCCCGGGAAGCATGAAAATCACTTTAAACATGCTAATTTTAGCTCTAACACTGATGATCCACCTACAAATGTGAACTGACGTTCAAAAATAAAACATTTGAAAACGGACCATTTTCCACATTTCTGAAGCATGACGTAATGGGGGGGTGTTATCTCTTTTGTTGAAAATCTGCCGTTTTTGCTTGAACATTAAATGCCTCCAAATGGTATTTAATTAACTTCCCGGGGTGAAGAAACCCTTTTTGAGAACTCAGAGTGAGTAAATTGGCCATTTTCATGCACTTTTAACCATTCCATAAATCTTGTGTTTAGGGCCCCTGGAAGCATGAAAATCAATTTTAACATGCTAATTTTAGCTCTAACACTGATGATCCACCTACAAATGTGAACTGACGTTCAAAAATAAAACATTTGAAAACGGACCACTTTTTCACATTTCTGAAGCATGACGTAATGGGGGGGGTGTTATCTCTTTTGTCGAAATTCAGCCGTTTTTGCTTGAACATTAAATGCCTCCAAATAGTATTTAATTCACTTCCCGAGCCCCTGGAAGCATGAAAATCACTTTAAACATGCTAATTTGACCTCTAACACTGATGATCCACCTACAAATGTGAACTGACGTTCAAAAATAAAAACATTTAAAAACGGACCATTTTCCACATTTCTGAAGCATGACGTAATGGGGGGGTGTTATCTTTTTTGTAAAAAATCAGCTGTTTTTGCTTGAAGATTAAATGCCTCCAAATAGTATTTAATTCACTTCCCGAGCCCCGGGAAGCATGAAAATCACTTTAAACATGCTAATTTTAGCTCTAACACTGATGATCCACCTACAAATGTGAACTGACGTTCAAAAATAAAACACTTGAAAACGGACCATTTTCCACATTTCTGAAGCATGACGGAATGGGGGGGGTGTTATCTCTTTTGTCGAAAATCAGCCATTTTTGCTTGAACATTAAATGCCTCCAAATGATATTTAATTAATTACCGGGGTGAAGAAACCCTTTTTGAGAACTCAGAGTGAGTAAATTGGCCATTTTCATGCACTTTTAACCATTCCATAAATCTTGTGTTTAGGGCCCATGGAAGCATGAAAATCACTTTAAACATGCTAATTTTAGCTCTAACACTGATGATCCACCTACAAATGTGAACTGACGTTCAAAAATAAAACATTTGAAAACGAACCATTTTCCACATTTCTGAAGCATGATGTAATGGGGAGGTGTTATCTCTTTTGTCGAAAATCAGTCGTTTTTGCTTGAACATTAAATGCCTCCAAATAGTATTTAATTCACTTCCCGAGCCCCTGGAAGCATGAAAATCACTTTAAACATGATAATTTTAGCTCTAACACTGATGATCCACCTACAAATGTGAACTGACGTTCAAAAATAAAACATTTGAAAACAGACCATTTTCCACATTTCTGAAGCATGCCGTAATGGGGGGGGGTGTTATCTCTTTTGTCAAAAATCAGCTCTTTTTGCTTGAACATTAAATGCCTCCAAATAGTATTTGAATCACTTCCCGAGCCCTTGGAAGCATGAAAATCACTTTAAACATGCTAATTTTAGCTCTAACACTGATTATCCACCTACAAATGTGAACTGACGTTCAAAAATAAAACATTTGAAAACGGACCATTTTCCACATTTCTGAAGCATGACGTAATGGGAGGGGGTGTTAACTCTTTTGTCAAAATTCAGCTGTTTTTTGCTTGAACATTAAATGCCTCCAAATAGTATTTAAATCACTTCCCGAGCCCCTGGAAGCATGAAAATCACTTTAAACATGCTAATTTTAGCTCTAACACTGATGATCCACCTACAAATGTGAACTGACGTTCAAAAATAAAACATTTGAAAACGGACCATTTTCCACATTTCTGAAGCATGACGTAATGGGGGGTGTTATCTCTTTTGTCGAAAACCAGCCGTTTTTGCTTGAACATTAAATGCCTCCAATGGTATTTAATTAACTTCCCGGGGTGAAGAAACCCTTTTTGAGAACTCAGAGTAAGTAAATTGGCCATTTTCATGCACTTTTAACAATTCCATAAATCTTGTGTTTGGGGCCCCTGGAAGCATGAAAATCACTTTAAACATGCTAATTTTAGCTCTAACACTGATGATCTACTTACAAATGTGAACTGACATTCAAAAATAAAACATTTGAAAACGGACCATTTTCCACATTTCTGAAGCATGCCGTAATGGGGGGGGGTGTTATCTCTTTTGTCAAAAATCAGCTCTTTTTGCTTGAACATTAAATGCCTCCAAATAGTATTTGAATCACTTCCCGAGCCCTTGGAAGCATGAAAATCACTTTAAACATGCTAATTTTAGCTCTAACACTGATTATCCACCTACAAATGTGAACTGACGTTCAAAAATAAAACATTTGAAAACGGACCATTTTCCACATTTCTGAAGCATGACGTAATGGGAGGGGGTGTTAACTCTTTTGTCAAAATTCAGCTGTTTTTTGCTTGAACATTAAATGCCTCCAAATAGTATTTAAATCACTTCCCGAGCCCCTGGAAGCATGAAAATCACTTTAAACATGCTAATTTTAGCTCTAACACTGATGATCCACCTACAAATGTGAACTGACGTTCAAAAATAAAACATTTGAAAACGGACCATTTTCCACATTTCTGAAGCATGACGTAATGGGGGGTGTTATCTCTTTTGTCGAAAACCAGCCGTTTTTGCTTGAACATTAAATGCCTCCAATGGTATTTAATTAACTTCCCGGGGTGAAGAAACCCTTTTTGAGAACTCAGAGTAAGTAAATTGGCCATTTTCATGCACTTTTAACAATTCCATAAATCTTGTGTTTGGGGCCCCTGGAAGCATGAAAATCACTTTAAACATGCTAATTTTAGCTCTAACACTGATGATCTACTTACAAATGTGAACTGACATTCAAAAATAAAACATTTGAAAACGGACCATTTTCCACATTTCTGAAGAATGACGTAATGGGGGGGTGTTATCTCTTTTGTCGAAAATCAGCCGTTTTTGCTTGAACATTAAATGCCTCCAAATGGTATTTAATTAACTTCCCGGGGTGAAGAAACCCTTATTGAGAACTCAGAGTGAGTAAATTGGCCATTTTCATGCACTTTTAACCATTCCATAAATCTTGTGTTTAGGGCCCCTGGAAGCATGAAAATCACTTTAAACATGCTAATTTTAGCTCTAACACTGATGATCCACCTACAAATGTGAACTGACGTTCGAAAATAAAACAGTTGAAAACAGATCATTTTCCACATTTCTGAAGCATGCCGTAATGGGGGGGTGTTATCTCTTTTGTCAAAAATCAGCTCTTTTTGCTTGAACATTAAATGCCTCCAAATAGTATTTAAATCACTTCCCGAGCCCCGGGAAGCATGAAAATCACTTTAAACATGCTAATTTTAGCTCTAACACTGATGATCCACCTACAAATGTGAACTGACGTTCAAAAATAAAACATTTGAAAACGGACCATTTTCCACATTTCTGAAGCATGACGTAATGGGGGGGTGTTATCTTTTTTGTCAAAAATCAGCTGTTTTTGCTTGAAGATTAAATGCCTCCAAATAGTATTTAATTCACTTCCCGAGCCCCGGGAAGCATGAAAATCACTTTAAACATGCTAATTTTAGCTCTAACACTGATGATCCACCTACAAATGTGAACTGACGTTCAAAAATAAAACATTTGAAAACGGACCATTTTCCACATTTCTGAAGCATGACGTAATGGGGGGGTGTTATCTCTTTTGTTGAAAATCAGCCGTTTTTGCTTGAACAATAAATGCCTCCAAATGGTATTTAATTAACTTCCCGGGGTGAAGAAACCCTTTTTGAGAACTCAGAGTAAGTAAATTGGCCATTTTCATGCATTTTTAACCATTCCATAAATCTTGTGTTTAGGGCCCCTGGAAGCATGAAAATCACTTTAAACATGCTAATTTTAGCTCTAACACTGATGATCCACCTACAAATGTGAACTGACGTTCAAAAATAAAACACTTGAAAACGGACCATTTTCCACATTTCTGAAGCATGACGGAATGGGGGGGTGTTATCTCTTTTGTCGAAAATCAGCCGTTTTTGCTTGAACATCAAATGCCTCCAAATGATATTTAATAATTACCGGGGTGAAGAAACCCTTTTTGAGAACTAAGAGTGAGTAAATTGGCCATTTTCATGCACTTTTAACCATTCCATAAATCTTGTGTTTAGGGCCCCTGGGAGCATGAAAATCACTTTAAACATGCTAATTTTAGCTCTAACACTGATGATCCACCTACAAATGTGAACTGACGTTCAAAAATAAAACATTTGAAAACGGACCACTTTTTCACATTTCTGAAGCATGACGTAATGGGGGGGTGTTATCTCTTTTGTCGAAATTCAGCCGTTTTTGCTTGAACATTAAATGCCTCCAAATAGTATTTAATTCACTTCCCGAGCCCCTGGAAGCATGAAAATCACTTTAAACATGCTAATTTGACCTCTAACACTGATGATCCACCTACAAATGTGAACTGACGTTCAAAAATAAAAACATTTAAAAATGGACCATTTTCCACATTTCTGAAGCATGACGTAATGGGGGGGTGTTATCTTTTTTGTCAAAAATCAGCTGTTTTTGCTTGAAGATTAAATGCCTCCAAATAGTATTTAATTCACTTCCCGAGCCCCGGGAAGCATGAAAATCACTTTAAACATGCTAATTTTAGCTCTAACACTGATGATCCACCTACAAATGTGAACTGACGTTCAAAAATAAAACATTTGAAAACGGACCATTTTCCACATTTCTGAAGCATGACGTAATGGGGGGGTGTTATCTCTTTTGTTGAAAATCAGCCGTTTTTGCTTGAACAATAAATGCCTCCAAATGGTATTTAATTAACTTCCCGGGGTGAAGAAACCCTTTTTGAGAACTCAGAGTAAGTAAATTGGCCATTTTCATGCATTTTTAACCATTCCATAAATCTTGTGTTTAGGGCCCCTGGAAGCATGAAAATCACTTTAAAGATGCTAATTTTAGCTCTAACACTGATGATCCACCTACAAATGTGAACTGACGTTTAAAAATAAAACACTTGAAAACGGACCATTTTCCACATTTCTGAAGCATGACGGAATGGGGGGGTGTTATCTCTTTTGTCGAAAATCAGCCGTTTTTGCTTGAACATTAAATGCCTTCAAATGAGATTTAATAATTACCGGGGTGAAGAAACCCTTTTTGAGAACTCAGAGTGAGTAAATTGGCCATTTTCATGCACTTTTAACCATTCCATAAATCTTGTGTTTAGGGCCCATGGAAGCATGAAAATCACTTTAAACATGCTAATTTTAGCTCTAACACTGATGATCCACCTACAAATGTGAACTGACGTTCATAAATAAAACATTTGAAAACGGACCATTTTCCACATTTCTGAAGCATGACGTAATGGGGGGTGTTATCTCTTTTGTCAAAAATCTGCTGTTTTTGCTTGATCATTAAATGCCTCCAAATAGTATTTATATCACTTCCCGAGCCCCTGGAAACATGAAAATCACTTTAAACATGCTAATTTTAGCTCTAAAACTGATGATCCACCTACAAATGTGAACTGACGTTCAAAAATAAAACATTTGAAAACAGACCATTTTCCACATTTCTGAAGCATGACGTAATGGGGGGGTGTTATCTCTTTTGTCAAAAATCAGCTGTTTTTGCTTGAACATTAAATGCCTCCAAATAGTATTTAATTCACTTCCCGAGCCCCTGGAAGCATGAAAATCACTTTAAACATGCTAATTTTAGCTCTAACACTGATGATCCACCTACAAATGTGAACTGACGTTTAAAAATAAAACATTTGAAAACAGACCATTTTCGACATTTCTGAAGCATGACGTAATGGGGGGGTGTTATCTCTTTTGTCGAAAATCAGCCGTTTTTGCTTGAACATTAAATGCCTCCAAATGGTATTTAATTAACTTCCCGGGGTGAAGAAACCCTTTGTGAGAACTCAGAGTTAGTAAATTGGCCATTTTCATGCACTTTTAACCATTCCATCAATCTTGTGTTTAGGGCCCCTGGAAGCATGAAAATCACTTTAAACATGCTAATTTTAGCTCTAACACTGATGATCCACCTACAAATGTGAACTGACGTTCAAAAATAAAACATTTGAAAATAGACCATTTTCCACATTTCTGAAGCATGACGTAATGGGGGGGGGGGGGTGTTATCTCTTTTGTCAAAAATCAGCTCTTTTTGCTTGAACATTAAATGCCTCCAAATAGTATTTGAATCACTTCCCGAGCCCTTGGAAGCATGAAAATCACTTTAAACATGCTAATTTTAGCTCTAACACTGATTATCCACCTACAAATGTGAACTGACGTTCAAAAATAAAACATTTGAAAACGGACCATTTTCCACATTTCTGAAGCATGACGTAATGGGGGGGTGTTATCTCTTTTGTTGAAAATCAGCCGTTTTTGCTTGAACATTAAATGCCTCCAAATGGTATTTAATTAACTTCCCAGGGTGAAGAAACCCTTTTTGAGAACTCAGAGTGAGTAAATTGGCCATTTTCATGCACTTTTAACCATTCCATAAATCTTGTGTTTAGGGCCCCTGGAAGCATGAAAATCAATTTTAACATGCTAATTTTAGCTCTAACACTGATGATCCACCTTCAAATGTGAACTGACATTCAAAAATAAAACATTTGAAAACTGACCACTTTTTCACATTTCTGAAGCATGACGTAATGGGGGGGTGTTATCTCTTTTGTCAAAAATCTGCTGTTTTTGCTTGATCATTAAATGCCTCCAAATAGTATTTAAATCACTTCCAGAGCCCCTGGAAACATGAAAATCACTTTAAACATGCTAATTTTAGCTGTAAAACTGATGATCCACCTACAAATGTGAACTGACGTTCAAAAATAAAACATTTGAAAACAGACCATTTTCCACATTTCTGAAGCATGACGTAATGGGGGGGTGTTATCTCTTTTGTCGAAAATCAGTCGTTTTTGCTTGAACATTAAATGCCCCCAAATAGTATTTAATTCACTTCCCGAGCCCCTGGAAGCATGAAAATCACTTTAAACATGCTAATTTTAGCTCTAACACTGATGATCCACCTACAAATGTGAACTGACGTTCAAAAATAAAACATTTGAAAACGGACCATTTTCCACATTTCTGAAGCATGACGTAATGGGGGGGTGTTAACTCTTTTGTCAAAATTCAGCTGTTTTTGCTTGAACATTAAATGCCTCCAAATAGTATTTAAATCACTTCCCGAGCCCCTGGAAGCATGAAAATCACTTTAAACATGCTAATTTTAGCTCTAACACTGATGATCCACCTACAAATGTGAACTGACGTTCAAAAATAAAACATTTGAAAACGGACCATTTTCCACATTTCTGAAGCATGACGTAATGGGGGGTGTTATCTCTTTTGTCGAAAATCAGCCGTTTTTGCTTGAACATTAAATGCCTCCAAATGGTATTTAATTAACTTCCCGGGGTGAAGAAACCCTTTTTGAGAAATCAGAGTGAGTAAATTGGCCATTTTCATGCATTTTTAACCATTCCATAAATCTTGTGTTTAGGGTCCCTGGAAGCATGAAAATCACTTTAAACATGCTAATTTTAGCTCTAACACTGATGATCCACCTACAAATGTGAACTGACGTTCAAAAATAAAACACTTGAAAACGGACCATTTTCCACATTTCTGAAGCATGACGGAATGGGGGGGTGTTATCTCTTTTGTCGAAAATCAGCCGTTTTTGCTTGAACATTAAATGCCTCCAAATGATATTTAATAATTACCGGGGTGAAGAAACCCTTTTTGAGAACTCAGAGTGAGTAAATTGGCCATTTTCATGCACTTTTAACCATTCCATAAATCTTGTGTTTAGGGCCCCTGGGAGCATGAAAATCACTTTAAACATGCTAATTTTAGCTCTAACACTGATGATCCACCTACAAATGTGAACTGACGTTCAAAAATAAAACATTTGAAAACGGACCACTTTTTCACATTTCTGAAGCATGACGTAATGGGGGGGTGTTATCTCTTTTGTCGAAATTCAGCCGTTTTTGCTTGAACATTAAATGCCTCCAAATAGTATTTAATTCACTTCCCGAGCCCCTGGAAGCATGAAAATCACTTTAAACATGCTAATTTGACCTCTAACACTGATGATCAACCTACAAATGTGAACTGACGTTCAAAAATAAAAACATTTAAAAATGGACCATTTTCCACATTTCTGAAGCATGACGTAATGGGGGGGTGTTATCTTTTTTGTCAAAAATCAGCTGTTTTTGCTTGAAGATTAAATGCCTCCAAATAGTATTTAATTCACTTCCCGAGCCCCGGGAAGCATGAAAATCACTTTAAACATGCTAATTTTAGCTCTAACACTGATGATCCACCTACAAATGTGAACTGACGTTCATAAATAAAACATTTGAAAACGGACCATTTTCCACATTTCTGAAGCATGACGTAATGGGGGGTGTTATCTCTTTTGTCAAAAATCTGCTGTTTTTGCTTGATCATTAAATGCCTCCAAATAGTATTTATATCACTTCCCGAGCCCCTGGAAACATGAAAATCACTTTAAACATGCTAATTTTAGCTCTAAAACTGATGATCCACCTACAAATGTGAACTGACGTTCAAAAAAAAAAAATTTGAAAACAGACCATTTTCCACATTTCTGAAGCATGACGTAATGGGGGGGGTGTTATCTCTTTTGTCAAAAATCAGCTGTTTTTGCTTGAACATTAAATGCCTCCAAATAGTATTTAATTCACTTCCCGAGCCCCGGGAATAATGAAAATCACTTTAAACATGCTAATTTTAGCTCTAACACTGATGATCCACCTACAAATGTGAACTGACGTTCAAAAATAAAACATTTGAAAACAGACCATTTTCCACATTTCTGAAGCATGACGTAATGGGGGGGTGTTAACTCTTTTGTCAAAATTCAGCTGTTTTTGCTTGAACATTAAATGCCTCCAAATAGTATTTAAATCACTTCCCGAGCCCCTGGAAGCATGAAAATCACTTTAAACATGCTAATTTTAGCTCTAACACTGATGATCCAATACAAATGTGAACTGACGTTCAAAAATAAAACATTTGAAAACGGACCATTTTCCACATTTCTGAAGCATGACGTAATGGGGGGTGTTATCTCGTTTGTCGAAAACCAGCCGTTTTTGCTTGAACATTAAATGCCTCCAATGGTATTTAATTAACTTCCCGGGGTGAAGAAACCCTTTTTGAGAACTCAGAGTAAGTAAATTGGCCATTTTCATGCATTTTTAACCATTCCATAAATCTTGTGTTTAGGGCCCCTGGAAGCATGAAAATCACTTTAAACATGCTAATTTTAGCTCTAACACTGATGATCCACCTACAAATGTGAACTGACGTTCAAAAATAAAACATTTGAAAACGGACCATTTTCCACATTTCTGAAGCATGACGTAATGGGGGGGTGTTATCTCTTTTGTTGAAAATCAGCCGTTTTTGCTTGAACATTAAATGCCTCCAAATGGTATTTAATTAACTTCCCAGGGTGAAGAAACCCTTTTTGAGAACTCAGAGTGAGTAAATTGGCCATTTTCATGCACTTTTAACCATTCCATAAATCTTGTGTTTAGGGCCCCTGGAAGCATGAAAATCAATTTTAACATGCTAATTTTAGCTCTAACACTGATGATCCACCTTCAAATGTGAACTGACATTCAAAAATAAAACATTTGAAAACTGACCACTTTTTCACATTTCTGAAGCATGACGTAATGGGGGGGTGTTATCTCTTTTGTCAAAAATCTGCTGTTTTTGCTTGATCATTAAATGCCTCCAAATAGTATTTAAATCACTTCCAGAGCCCCTGGAAACATGAAAATCACTTTAAACATGCTAATTTTAGCTGTAAAACTGATGATCCACCTACAAATGTGAACTGACGTTCAAAAATAAAACATTTGAAAACAGACCATTTTCCACATTTCTGAAGCATGACGTAATGGGGGGGTGTTATCTCTTTTGTCGAAAATCAGTCGTTTTTGCTTGAACATTAAATGCCCCCAAATAGTATTTAATTCACTTCCCGAGCCCCTGGAAGCATGAAAATCACTTTAAACATGCTAATTTTAGCTCTAACACTGATGATCCACCTACAAATGTGAACTGACGTTCAAAAATAAAACATTTGAAAACGGACCATTTTCCACATTTCTGAAGCATGACGTAATGGGGGGGTGTTAACTCTTTTGTCAAAATTCAGCTGTTTTTGCTTGAACATTAAATGCCTCCAAATAGTATTTAAATCACTTCCCGAGCCCCTGGAAGCATGAAAATCACTTTAAACATGCTAATTTTAGCTCTAACACTGATGATCCACCTACAAATGTGAACTGACGTTCAAAAATAAAACATTTGAAAACGGACCATTTTCCACATTTCTGAAGCATGACGTAATGGGGGGTGTTATCTCTTTTGTCGAAAATCAGCCGTTTTTGCTTGAACATTAAATGCCTCCAAATGGTATTTAATTAACTTCCCGGGGTGAAGAAACCCTTTTTGAGAAATCAGAGTGAGTAAATTGGCCATTTTCATGCATTTTTAACCATTCCATAAATCTTGTGTTTAGGGCCCCTGGAAGCATGAAAATCACTTTAAACATGCTAATTTTAGCTCTAACACTGATGATCCACCTACAAATGTGAACTGACGTTCAAAAATAAAACACTTGAAAACGGACCATTTTCCACATTTCTGAAGCATGACGGAATGGGGGGGTGTTATCTCTTTTGTCGAAAATCAGCCGTTTTTGCTTGAACATTAAATGCCTCCAAATGATATTTAATAATTACCGGGGTGAAGAAACCCTTTTTGAGAACTCAGAGTGAGTAAATTGGCCATTTTCATGCACTTTTAACCATTCCATAAATCTTGTGTTTAGGGCCCCTGGGAGCATGAAAATCACTTTAAACATGCTAATTTTAGCTCTAACACTGATGATCCACCTACAAATGTGAACTGACGTTCAAAAATAAAACATTTGAAAACGGACCACTTTTTCACATTTCTGAAGCATGACGTAATGGGGGGGTGTTATCTCTTTTGTCGAAATTCAGCCGTTTTTGCTTGAACATTAAATGCCTCCAAATAGTATTTAATTCACTTCCCGAGCCCCTGGAAGCATGAAAATCACTTTAAACATGCTAATTTGACCTCTAACACTGATGATCCACCTACAAATGTGAACTGACGTTCAAAAATAAAAACATTTAAAAATGGACCATTTTCCACATTTCTGAAGCATGACGTAATGGGGGGGTGTTATCTTTTTTGTCAAAAATCAGCTGTTTTTGCTTGAAGATTAAATGCCTCCAAATAGTATTTAATTCACTTCCCGAGCCCCGGGAAGCATGAAAATCACTTTAAACATGCTAATTTTAGCTCTAACACTGATGATCCACCTACAAATGTGAACTGACGTTCATAAATAAAACATTTGAAAACGGACCATTTTCCACATTTCTGAAGCATGACGTAATGGGGGGTGTTATCTCTTTTGTCAAAAATCTGCTGTTTTTGCTTGATCATTAAATGCCTCCAAATAGTATTTATATCACTTCCCGAGCCCCTGGAAACATGAAAATCACTTTAAACATGCTAATTTTAGCTCTAAAACTGATGATCCACCTACAAATGTGAACTGACGTTCAAAAAAAAATAATTTGAAAACAGACCATTTTCCACATTTCTGAAGCATGACGTAATGGGGGGGTGTTATCTCTTTTGTCAAAAATCAGCTGTTTTTGCTTGAACATTAAATGCCTCCAAATAGTATTTAATTCACTTCCCGAGCCCCGGGAAGAATGAAAATCACTTTAAACATGCTAATTTTAGCTCTAACACTGATGATCCACCTACAAATGTGAACTGACGTTTAAAAATAAAACATTTGAAAACAGACCATTTTCGACATTTCTGAAGCATGACGTAATGGGGGGGTGTTATCTCTTTTGTCGAAAATCAGCCGTTTTTGCTTGAACATTAAATGCCTCCAAATGGTATTTAATTAACTTCCCGGGGTGAAGAAACCCTTTGTGAGAACTCAGAGTTAGTAAATTGGCCATTTTCATGCACTTTGAACCATTCCATCAATCTTGTGTTTAGGGCCCCTGGAAGCATGAAAATCACTTTAAACATGCTAATTTTAGCTCTAACACTGATGATCCACCTACAAATGTGAACTGACGTTCAAAAATAAAACATTTGAAAATAGACCATTTTCCACATTTCTGAAGCATGACGTAATGGGGGGGGGGGGGTGTTATCTCTTTTGTCAAAAATCAGCTCTTTTTGCTTGAACATTAAATGCCTCCAAATAGTATTTGAATCACTTCCCGAGCCCTTGGAAGCATGAAAATCACTATAAACATGCTAATTTTAGCTCTAACACTGATGATCCACCTTCAAATGTGAACTGACATTCAAAAATAAAACATTTGAAAACTGACCACTTTTTCACATTTCTGAAGCATGACGTAATGGGGGGGTGTTATCTCTTTTGTCAAAAATCTGCTGTTTTTGCTTGATCATTAAATGCCTCCAAATAGTATTTAAATCACTTCCAGAGCCCCTGGAAACATGAAAATCACTTTAAACATGCTAATTTTAGCTCTAACACTGATGATCCAATACAAATGTGAACTGACGTTCAAAAATAAAACATTTGAAAACGGACCATTTTCCACATTTCTGAAGCATGACGTAATGGGGGGTGTTATCTCGTTTGTCGAAAACCAGCCGTTTTTGCTTGAACATTAAATGCCTCCAATGGTATTTAATTAACTTCCCGGGGTGAAGAAACCCTTTTTGAGAACTCAGAGTAAGTAAATTGGCCATTTTCATGCATTTTTAACCATTCCATAAATCTTGTGTTTAGGGCCCCTGGAAGCATGAAAATCACTTTAAACATGCTAATTTTAGCTCTAACACTGATGATCCACCTACAAATGTGAACTGACGTTCAAAAATAAAACATTTGAAAACGGACCATTTTCCACATTTCTGAAGCATGACGTAATGGGGGGTGTTATCTCTTTTGTCGAAAATCAGCCGTTTTTGCTTGAACATTAAATGCCTCCAAATGGTATTTAATTAACTTCCCGGGGTGAAGAAACCCTTTTTGAGAAATCAGAGTGAGTAAATTGGCCATTTTCATGCATTTTTAACCATTCCATAAATCTTGTGTTTAGGGCCCCTGGAAGCATGAAAATCACTTTAAACATGCTAATTTTAGCTCTAACACTGATGATCCACCTACAAATGTGAACTGACGTTCAAAAATAAAACACTTGAAAACGGACCATTTTCCACATTTCTGAAGCATGACGGAATGGGGGGGTGTTATCTCTTTTGTCGAAAATCAGCCGTTTTTGCTTGAACATTAAATGCCTCCAAATGATATTTAATAATTACCGGGGTGAAGAAACCCTTTTTGAGAACTCAGAGTGAGTAAATTGGCCATTTTCATGCACTTTTAACCATTCCATAAATCTTGTGTTTAGGGCCCCTGGGAGCATGAAAATCACTTTAAACATGCTAATTTTAGCTCTAACACTGATGATCCACCTACAAATGTGAACTGACGTTCAAAAATAAAACATTTGAAAACGGACCACTTTTAAACATTTCTGAAGCATGACGTAATGGGGGGGTGTTATCTCTTTTGTCGAAATTCAGCCGTTTTTGCTTGAACATTAAATGCCTCCAAATAGTATTTAATTCACTTCCCGAGCCCCTGGAAGCATGAAAATCACTTTAAACATGCTAATTTGACCTCTAACACTGATGATCCACCTACAAATGTGAACTGACGTTCAAAAATAAAAACATTTAAAAATGGACCATTTTCCACATTTCTGAAGCATGACGTAATGGGGGGGTGTTATCTTTTTTGTCAAAAATCAGCTGTTTTTGCTTGAAGATTAAATGCCTCCAAATAGTATTTAATTCACTTCCCGAGCCCCGGGAAGCATGAAAATCACTTTAAACATGCTAATTTTAGCTCTAACACTGATGATCCACCTACAAATGTGAACTGACGTTCAAAAATAAAACATTTGAAAACAGACCATTTTCCACATTTCTGAAGCATGACGTAATGGGGGGGTGTTATCTCTTTTGTCGAAAATCAGCCGTTTTTGCTTGAACATTAAATGCCTCCAAATAGTATTTAATTCACTTCCCGAGCCCCTGGAAGCATGAAAATCACTTTAAACATGCTAATTTTAGCTCTAACACTGATGATCCACCTACAAATGTGAACTGACGTTTAAAAATAAAACATTTGAAAACAGACCATTTTCGACATTTCTGAAGCATGACGTAATGGGGGGGTGTTATCTCTTTTGTCGAAAATCAGCCGTTTTTGCTTGAACATTAAATGCCTCCAAATGGTATTTAATTAACTTCCCGGGGTGAAGAAACCCTTTGTGAGAACTCAGAGTTAGTAAATTGGCCATTTTCATGCACTTTTAACCATTCCATCAATCTTGTGTTTAGGGCCCCTGGAAGCATGAAAATCACTTTAAACATGCTAATTTTAGCTCTAACACTGATGATCCACCTACAAATGTGAACTGACGTTCAAAAATAAAACATTTGAAAACAGACCATTTTCCACATTTCTGAAGCATGACGTAATGGGGGGGGGTGTTATCTTTTTTGTCAAAAATCAGCTGTTTTTGCTTGAACATTAAATGCCTCCAAATAGTATTTAATTCACTTCCCGAGCCCGGGGAAGCATGAAAATCACTTTAAACATGCTAATTTTAGCTCTAACACTGATGATCCACCTACAAATGTGAACTGACGTTCAAAAATAAAACATTTGAAAACGAACCATTTTCCACATTTCTGAAGCATGACGTAATGGGGGGGGTGTTATCTTTTTTGTCAAAAATCAGCTGTTTTTGCTTGAACATTAAATGCCTCCAAATAGTATTTAATTCACTTCCCGAGCCCGGGGAAGCATGAAAATCACTTTAAACATGCTAATTTTAGCTCTAACACTGATGATCCACCTACAAATGTGAACTGACGTTCAAAAATAAAACATTTGAAAACGAACCATTTTCCACATTTCTGAAGCATGACGTAATGGGGGGGTGTTATCTCTTTTGTTGAAAATCAGCCGTTTTTGCTTGAACATTAAATGCCTCCAAATGGTATTTAATTAACTTCCCAGGGTGAAGAAACCCTTTTTGAGAACTCAGAGTGAGTAAATTGGCCATTTTCATGCACTTTTAACCATTCCATAAATCTTGTGTTTAGGGCCCCTGGAAGCATGAAAATCAATTTTAACATGCTAATTTTAGCTCTAACACTGATGATCCACCTACAAATGTGAACTGACGTTCAAAAATAAAACATTTGAAAACTGACCACTTTTTCACATTTCTGAAGCATGACGTAATGGGGGGGTGTTATCTCTTTTGTCAAAAATCTGCTGTTTTTGCTTGATCATTAAATGCCTCCAAATAGTATTTAAATCACTTCCAGGGGTGAAGAAACCCTTTGTGAGAACTCAGAGTTAGTAAATTGGCCATTTTCATGCACTGTTATCCATTCCATAAATCTTGTGTTTAGGGCCCCTGGAAGCTTGAAAATCACTTTAAACATGCTAATTTTAGCTCTAACACTGATGATCCACCTACAAATGTGAACTGACGTTCAAAAATAAAACATTTGAAAACAGACCATTTTCCACATTTCTGAAGCATGACGTAATGGGGGGGTGTTATCTCTTTTGTCAAAAATCAGCAGTTTTTGCTTGAACATTAAATGCCTCCAAATAGTATTTAATTCACTTCCCGAGCCCCGGGAAGCATGAAAATCACTTTAAACATGCTAATTTTAGCTCTAAAACTGATGATCCACCTACAAATGTGAACTGACGTTCAAAAATAAAACATTTGAAAACGAACCATTTTCCACATTTCTGAAGCATGACGTAATGGGGGGTGTTATCTCTTTTGTCGAAAAGCAGCCATTTTTGCTTGAACATTAAATGCCTCCAAATAGTATTTAATTCACTTCCAGAGCCCCTGGAAGCATGAAAATCACTTTAAACATGCTAATTTTAGCTCTAACACTGATGATCCACCTACAAATGTGAACTGACGTTCAAAAATAAAACATTTGAAAATGGACCATTTTCCACATTTCTGAAGCATGACGTAATGGGGGGGTGTTATCTCTTTTGTCGAAAATCAGCCGTTTTTGCTTGAACATTTAATGCCTCCAAATGGTATTTAATTAACTTCCCGGGGTGAAGAAACCCTTTGTGAGAACTCAGAGTTAGTAAATTGGCCATTTTCATGCACTTTTATCCATTCCATAAATCTTGTGTTTAGGGCCCCTGGAGGCTTGAAAAAAACTTTAAACATGCTAATTTTAGCTCTAACACTGATGATCCACCTACAAATGTGAACTGACGTTCAAAAATAAAACATTTGAAAACAGACCATTTTCCACATTTCTGAAGCATGACGTAATGGGGGGTGTTATCTCTTTTGTCGAAAATCAGCCGTTTTTGCTTGAACATTAAATGCCTCCAAATGGTATTTATTTAACTTCCCGGGGTGAAGAAACCCTTTTTGAGAACTCAGAGTGAGTAAATTGGCCATTTTCATGCACTTTTAACCATTCCATAAATCTTGTGTTTAGGGCCCCTGGAAGCATGACAATCACTTTAAACATGCTAATTTTAGCTCTAACACTGATGATCCACCTACAAATGTGAACTGACGTTCAAAAATAAAACATTTGAAAATGGACCATTTTCCACATTTCTGAAGCATGACGTAATGGGGGGGGGGTGTTATCTCTTTTGTCGAAAATCAGCCGTTTTTGCTTGAACATTAAATGCCTCCAAATAGTATTTAATTCACTTCCAGAGCCCCTGGAAGCATGAAAATCACTTTAAACATGCTAATTTTAGCTCTAACACTGATGATCCACCTACAAATGTGAACTGACGTTCAAAAATAAAACATTTGAAAATGGACCATTTTCCACATTTCTGAAGCATGACGTAATGGGGGGGTGTTATCTCTTTTGTCGAAAATCAGCCGTTTTTGCTTGAACATTAAATGCCTCCAAATGGTATTTAATTAACTTCCCGGGGTGAAGGTGAGTAAATTGGCCATTTTCATGCACTTTTAACCATTCCATAAATCTTGTGTTTAGGGCCCCTGGAAGCATGAAAATCAATTTTAACATGCTAATTTTAGCTCTAACACTGATGATCCACCTACAAATGTGAACTGACGTTCAAAAATAAAACATTTGAAAACTGACCACTTTTTCACAATTCTGAAGCATGACGTAATAGGGGGGTGTTATCTCTTTTGTCAAAAATCTGCCGTTTTTGCTTGAACATTAAATGCCTCCAAATAGTATTTAATTCACTTCCCGAGCCCCTGGAAGCATGAAAATCACTTTAAACATGCTAATTTTAGCTCTAACACTGATGATCCACCTACAAATGTGAACTGACGTTCAAAAATAAAACATTTGAAAACGGACCATTTTCCACATTTCTGAAGCATGACGTAATGGGGGGTGTTATCTCTTTTGTCGAAAATCAGCCGTTTTTGCTTGAACAATAAATGCCTCCAAATGGTATTTAATTAACTTCCCGGTGTGAAGAAACCCTTTTTGAGAACTCAGAGTAAGTAAATTGGCCATTTTCATGCATTTTTAACCATTCCATAAATCTTGTGTTTAGGGCCCCTGGAAGCATGAAAATCACTTTAAACATGCTAATTTTAGCTCCAACACTGATGATCCACCTACAAATGTGAACTGACGTTCAAAAATAAAACACTTGAAAACGGACCATTTTCCACATTTCTGAAGCATGACGGAATGGGGGGGTGTTATCTCTTTTGTCGAAAATCAGCCGTTTTTGCTTGAACATTAAATGCCTCCAAATGATATTTAATTAATTACCGGGGTGAAGAAACCCTTTTTGAGAACTCAGAGTGAGTAAATTGGCCATTTTCATGCACTTTTAACCATTCCATAAATCTTGTGTTTAGGGCCCATGGAAGCATGAATATCACTTTAAACATGCTAATTTTAGCTCTAACACTGATGATCCACCTACAAATGTGAACTGACGTTCATAAATAAAACATTTGAAAACGGACCATTTTCCACATTTCTGAAGCATGACGTAATGGGGGGGTGTTATCTCTTTTGTCAAAAATCTGCTGTTTTTGCTTGATCATTAAATGCCTCCAAATAGTATTTATATCACTTCCCGAGCCCCTGGAAACATGAAAATCACTTTAAACATGCTAATTTTAGCTCTAAAACTGATGATCCACCTACAAATGTGAACTGACGTTCAAAAATAAAACATTTGAAAACAGACCATTTTCCACATTTCTGAAGCATGACGTAATGGGGGGGTGTTATCTCTTTTGTCAAAAATCAGCTGTTTTTGCTTGAACATTAAATGCCTCCAAATAGTATTTAATTCACTTCCCGAGCCCCGGGAAGAATGAAAATCACTTTAAACATGCTAATTTTAGCTCTAACACTGATGATCCACCTACAAATGTGAACTGACGTTCAAAAATAAAACATTTGAAAACAGACCATTTTCCACATTTCTGAAGCATGACGGAATGGGGGGGTGTTATCTCTTTTGTCGAAAATCAGCCGTTTTTGCTTGAACATTAAATGCCTCCAAATAGTATTTAATTCACTTCCCGAGCCCCTGGAAGCATGAAAATCACTTTAAACATGCTAATTTTAGCTCTAACACTGATGATCCACCTACAAATGTGAACTGACGTTTAAAAATAAAACATTTGAAAACAGACCATTTTCGACATTTCTGAAGCATGACGTAATGGGGGGGTGTTATCTCTTTTGTCGAAAATCAGCCGTTTTTGCTTGAACATTAAATGCCTCCAAATGGTATTTAATTAACTTCCCGGGGTGAAGAAACCCTTTGTGAGAACTCAGAGTTAGTAAATTGGCCATTTTCATGCACTTTTAACCATTCCATCAATCTTGTGTTTAGGGCCCCTGGAAGCATGAAAATCACTTCAAACATGCTAATTTTAGCTCTAACACTGATGATCCACCTACAAATGTGAACTGACGTTCAAAAATAAAACATTTGAAAACAGACCATTTTCCACATTTCTGAAGCATGACGTAATGGGGGGGGTGTTATCTCTTTTGTCAAAAATCAGCTGTTTTTGCTTGAACATTAAATGCCTCCAAATAGTATTTAATTCACTTCCCGAGCCCGGGGAAGCATGAAAATCACTTTAAACATGCTAATTTTAGCTCTAACACTGATGATCCACCTACAAATGTGAACTGACGTTCAAAAATAAAACATTTGAAAACGAACCATTTTCCACATTTCTGAAGCATGACGTAATGGGGGGGTGTTATCTCTTTTGTTGAAAATCAGCCGTTTTTGCTTGAACATTAAATGCCTCCAAATGGTATTTAATTAACTTCCCAGGGTGAAGAAACCCTTTTTGAGAACTCAGAGTGAGTAAATTGGCCATTTTCATGCACTTTTAACCATTCCATAAATTTTGTGTTTAGGGCCCCTGGAAGCATGAAAATCAATTTTAACATGCTAATTTTAGCTCTAACACTGATGATCCACCTACAAATGTGAACTGACGTTCAAAAATAAAACATTTGAAAACTGACCACTTTTTCACATTTCTGAAGCATGACGTAATGGGGGGGTGTTATCTCTTTTGTCAAAAATCTGCTGTTTTTGCTTGATCATTAAATGCCTCCAAATAGTATTTAAATCACTTCCAGAGCCCCTGGAAACATGAAAATCACTTTAAACATGCTAATTTTAGCTCTAACACTGATGATCTACCTACAAATGTGAACTGACGTTCAAAAATAAAACATTTGAAAACAGACCATTTTCCACATTTCTGAAGCATGACGTAATGGGTGGGTGTTATCTCTTTTGTCGAAAATCAGTCGTTTTTGCTTGAACATTAAATGCCCCCAAATAGTATTTAATTGACTTCCCGAGCCCCTGGAAGCATGAAAATCACTTTAAACATGCTAATTTTAGCTCTAACACTGATGATCCACCTACAAATGTGAACTGACGATCAAAAATAAAACATTTGAAAACGGACCATTTTCCACATTTCTGAAGCATGACGTAATGGGGGGGTGTTAACTCTTTTGTCAAAATTCAGCTGTTTTTGCTTGAACATTAAATGCCTCCAAATAGTATTTAAATCACTTCCCGAGCCCCTGGAAGCATGAAAATCACTTTAAACATGCTAATTTTAGCTCTAACACTGATGATCCACCTACAAATGTGAACTGACGTTCAAAAATAAAACATTTGAAAACGGACCATTTTCCACATTTCTGAAGCATGACGTAATGGGGGGGTGTTATCTCTTTTGTCAAAAATCAGCCGTTTTTGCTTGAACATTAAATGCCTCCAAATGGTATTCAATTAACTTCCCGGGGTGAAGAAACCCTTTTTGAGAACTCAGAGTGAGTAAATTGGCCATTTTCATGCACTTTTAACCATTCCATAAATCTTGTGTTTAGGGCCCCTGGAAGCATGAAAATCACTTTAAACATGCTAATTTTAGCTCTAACACTGATGATCCACCTACAAATGTGAACTGACGTTCAAAAATAAAACATTTGAAAACAGACCATTTTCCACATTTCTGAAGCATGCAGTAATGGGGGGGTGTTATCTCTTTTGTCAAAAATCAGCTATTTTTGCTTGAACATTAAATGCCTCCAAATAGTATTTAAATCACTTCCCGAGCCCCTGGAAGCATGAAAATCACTTTAAACATGCTAATTTCAGCTCTAAAACTGATGATCCACCTACAAATGTGAACTGACGTTCAAAAATAAAACATTTGAAAACGGACCATTTTCCACATTTCTGAAGTATGACGTAATGGGGAGGTGTTATCTCTTTTGTTGAAAATCTGCCGTTTTTGCTTGAACATTAAATGCCTCCAAATGGTATTTAATTAACTTCCCGGGGTGAAGAAACCCTTTTTGAGAACTCAGAGTGAGTAAATTGGCCATTTTCATGCACTTTTAACCATTCCATAAATCTTGTGTTTAGGGCCCCTGGAAGCATGAAAATCAATTTTAACATGCTCATTTTAGCTCTAACACTGATGATCCACCTACAAATGTGAACTGACGTTCAAAAATAAAACATTTGAAAACGGACCACTTTTTCACATTTCTGAAGCATGACATAATGGGGGGGTGTTATCTCTTTTGTCGAAATTCAGCCGTTTTTGCTTGAACATTAAATGCCTCCAAATAGTATTTAATTCACTTCCCGAGCCCCTGGAAGCATGAAAATCACTTTAAACATGCTAATTTGACCTCTAACACTGATGATCCACCTACAAATGTGAACTGACGTTCAAAAATAAAAACATTTAAAAACGGACCATTTTCCACATTTCTGAAGCATGACGTAATGGGGGGTGTTATCTTTTTTGTCAAAAATCAGCTGTTTTTGCTTGAAGATTAAATGCCTCCAAATAGTATTTAATTCACTTCCCGAGCCCCGGGAAGCATGAAAATCACTTTAAACATGCTAATTTTAGCTCTAACACTGATGATCCACCTACAAATGTGAACTGACGTTCAAAAATAAAACATTTGAAAACGGACCATTTTCCACATTTCTGAAGCATGACGTAATGGGGGGGTGTTATCTCTTTTGTTGAAAATCTGCCGTTTTTGCTTGAACATTAAATGCCTCCAAATGGTATTTAATTAACTTCCCGGGGTGAAGAAACCCTTTTTGAGAACTCAGAGTGAGTAAATTGGCCATTTTCATGCACTTTTAACCATTCCATAAATCTTGTGTTTAGGGCCCCTGGAAGCATGAAAATCAATTTTAACATGCTAATTTTAGCTCTAACACTGATGATCCACCTACAAATGTGAACTGACGTTCAAAAATAAAACATTTGAAAACGGACCACTTTTTCACATTTCTGAAGCATGACGTAATGGGGGGGGTGTTATCTCTTTTGTCGAAATTCAGCCGTTTTTGCTTGAACATTAAATGCCTCCAAATAGTATTTAATTCACTTCCCGAGCCCCTGGAAGCATGAAAATCACTTTAAACATGCTAATTTGACCTCTAACACTGATGATCCACCTACAAATGTGAACTGACGTTCAAAAATAAAAACATTTAAAAACTGACCATTTTCCACATTTCTGAAGCATGACGTAATGGGGGGGTGTTATCTTTTTTGTAAAAAATCAGCTGTTTTTGCTTGAAGATTAAATGCCTCCAAATAGTATTTAATTCACTTCCCGAGCCCCGGGAAGCATGAAAATCACTTTAAACATGCTAATTTTAGCTCTAACACTGATGATCCACCTACAAATGTGAACTGACGTTCAAAAATAAAACACTTGAAAACGGACCATTTTCCACATTTCTGAAGCATGACGGAATGGGGGGGTGTTATCTCTTTTGTCGAAAATCAGCCATTTTTGCTTGAACATTAAATGCCTCCAAATGATATTTAATTAATTACCGGGGTGAAGAAACCCTTTTTGAGAACTCAGAGTGAGTAAATTGGCCATTTTCATGCACTTTTAACCATTCCATAAATCTTGTGTTTAGGGCCCATGGAAGCATGAAAATCACTTTAAACATGCTAATTTTAGCTCTAACACTGATGATCCACCTACAAATGTGAACTGACGTTCAAAAATAAAACATTTGAAAACG
Organism: Lissotriton vulgaris; assembly: GCF_964263255.1. Taxonomy (NCBI): domain Eukaryota; kingdom Metazoa; phylum Chordata; class Amphibia; order Caudata; family Salamandridae; genus Lissotriton; species Lissotriton vulgaris. The sequence goes on from NC_141698.1 coordinate 314,720,081, forward strand.
AACCATTTTCCACATTTCTGAAGCATGATGTAATGGGGAGGTGTTATCTCTTTTGTCGAAAATCAGTCGTTTTTGCTTGAACATTAAATGCCTCCAAATAGTATTTAATTCACTTCCCGAGCCCCTGGAAGCATGAAAATCACTTTAAACATGATAATTTTAGCTCTAACACTGATGATCCACCTACAAATGTGAACTGACGTTCAAAAATAAAACATTTGAAAACAGACCATTTTCCACATTTCTGAAGCATGCCGTAATGGGGGGGGGTGTTATCTCTTTTGTCAAAAATCAGCTCTTTTTGCTTGAACATTAAATGCCTCCAAATAGTATTTGAATCACTTCCCGAGCCCTTGGAAGCATGAAAATCACTTTAAACATGCTAATTTTAGCTCTAACACTGATTATCCACCTACAAATGTGAACTGACGTTCAAAAATAAAACATTTGAAAACGGACCATTTTCCACATTTCTGAAGCATGACGTAATGGGAGGGGGTGTTAACTCTTTTGTCAAAATTCAGCTGTTTTTTGCTTGAACATTAAATGCCTCCAAATAGTATTTAAATCACTTCCCGAGCCCCTGGAAGCATGAAAATCACTTTAAACATGCTAATTTTAGCTCTAACACTGATGATCCACCTACAAATGTGAACTGACGTTCAAAAATAAAACATTTGAAAACGGACCATTTTCCACATTTCTGAAGCATGACGTAATGGGGGGTGTTATCTCTTTTGTCGAAAACCAGCCGTTTTTGCTTGAACATTAAATGCCTCCAATGGTATTTAATTAACTTCCCGGGGTGAAGAAACCCTTTTTGAGAACTCAGAGTAAGTAAATTGGCCATTTTCATGCACTTTTAACAATTCCATAAATCTTGTGTTTGGGGCCCCTGGAAGCATGAAAATCACTTTAAACATGCTAATTTTAGCTCTAACACTGATGATCTACTTACAAATGTGAACTGACATTCAAAAATAAAACATTTGAAAACGGACCATTTTCCACATTTCTGAAGCATGCCGTAATGGGGGGGGGTGTTATCTCTTTTGTCAAAAATCAGCTCTTTTTGCTTGAACATTAAATGCCTCCAAATAGTATTTGAATCACTTCCCGAGCCCTTGGAAGCATGAAAATCACTTTAAACATGCTAATTTTAGCTCTAACACTGATTATCCACCTACAAATGTGAACTGACGTTCAAAAATAAAACATTTGAAAACGGACCATTTTCCACATTTCTGAAGCATGACGTAATGGGAGGGGGTGTTAACTCTTTTGTCAAAATTCAGCTGTTTTTTGCTTGAACATTAAATGCCTCCAAATAGTATTTAAATCACTTCCCGAGCCCCTGGAAGCATGAAAATCACTTTAAACATGCTAATTTTAGCTCTAACACTGATGATCCACCTACAAATGTGAACTGACGTTCAAAAATAAAACATTTGAAAACGGACCATTTTCCACATTTCTGAAGCATGACGTAATGGGGGGTGTTATCTCTTTTGTCGAAAACCAGCCGTTTTTGCTTGAACATTAAATGCCTCCAATGGTATTTAATTAACTTCCCGGGGTGAAGAAACCCTTTTTGAGAACTCAGAGTAAGTAAATTGGCCATTTTCATGCACTTTTAACAATTCCATAAATCTTGTGTTTGGGGCCCCTGGAAGCATGAAAATCACTTTAAACATGCTAATTTTAGCTCTAACACTGATGATCTACTTACAAATGTGAACTGACATTCAAAAATAAAACATTTGAAAACGGACCATTTTCCACATTTCTGAAGAATGACGTAATGGGGGGGTGTTATCTCTTTTGTCGAAAATCAGCCGTTTTTGCTTGAACATTAAATGCCTCCAAATGGTATTTAATTAACTTCCCGGGGTGAAGAAACCCTTATTGAGAACTCAGAGTGAGTAAATTGGCCATTTTCATGCACTTTTAACCATTCCATAAATCTTGTGTTTAGGGCCCCTGGAAGCATGAAAATCACTTTAAACATGCTAATTTTAGCTCTAACACTGATGATCCACCTACAAATGTGAACTGACGTTCGAAAATAAAACAGTTGAAAACAGATCATTTTCCACATTTCTGAAGCATGCCGTAATGGGGGGGTGTTATCTCTTTTGTCAAAAATCAGCTCTTTTTGCTTGAACATTAAATGCCTCCAAATAGTATTTAAATCACTTCCCGAGCCCCGGGAAGCATGAAAATCACTTTAAACATGCTAATTTTAGCTCTAACACTGATGATCCACCTACAAATGTGAACTGACGTTCAAAAATAAAACATTTGAAAACGGACCATTTTCCACATTTCTGAAGCATGACGTAATGGGGGGGTGTTATCTCTTTTGTTGAAAATCAGCCGTTTTTGCTTGAACAATAAATGCCTCCAAATGGTATTTAATTAACTTCCCGGGGTGAAGAAACCCTTTTTGAGAACTCAGAGTAAGTAAATTGGCCATTTTCATGCATTTTTAACCATTCCATAAATCTTGTGTTTAGGGCCCCTGGAAGCATGAAAATCACTTTAAACATGCTAATTTTAGCTCTAACACTGATGATCCACCTACAAATGTGAACTGACGTTCAAAAATAAAACACTTGAAAACGGACCATTTTCCACATTTCTGAAGCATGACGGAATGGGGGGGTGTTATCTCTTTTGTCGAAAATCAGCCGTTTTTGCTTGAACATCAAATGCCTCCAAATGATATTTAATAATTACCGGGGTGAAGAAACCCTTTTTGAGAACTAAGAGTGAGTAAATTGGCCATTTTCATGCACTTTTAACCATTCCATAAATCTTGTGTTTAGGGCCCCTGGGAGCATGAAAATCACTTTAAACATGCTAATTTTAGCTCTAACACTGATGATCCACCTACAAATGTGAACTGACGTTCAAAAATAAAACATTTGAAAACGGACCACTTTTTCACATTTCTGAAGCATGACGTAATGGGGGGGTGTTATCTCTTTTGTCGAAATTCAGCCGTTTTTGCTTGAACATTAAATGCCTCCAAATAGTATTTAATTCACTTCCCGAGCCCCTGGAAGCATGAAAATCACTTTAAACATGCTAATTTGACCTCTAACACTGATGATCCACCTACAAATGTGAACTGACGTTCAAAAATAAAAACATTTAAAAATGGACCATTTTCCACATTTCTGAAGCATGACGTAATGGGGGGGTGTTATCTTTTTTGTCAAAAATCAGCTGTTTTTGCTTGAAGATTAAATGCCTCCAAATAGTATTTAATTCACTTCCCGAGCCCCGGGAAGCATGAAAATCACTTTAAACATGCTAATTTTAGCTCTAACACTGATGATCCACCTACAAATGTGAACTGACGTTCAAAAATAAAACATTTGAAAACGGACCATTTTCCACATTTCTGAAGCATGACGTAATGGGGGGGTGTTATCTCTTTTGTTGAAAATCAGCCGTTTTTGCTTGAACAATAAATGCCTCCAAATGGTATTTAATTAACTTCCCGGGGTGAAGAAACCCTTTTTGAGAACTCAGAGTAAGTAAATTGGCCATTTTCATGCATTTTTAACCATTCCATAAATCTTGTGTTTAGGGCCCCTGGAAGCATGAAAATCACTTTAAAGATGCTAATTTTAGCTCTAACACTGATGATCCACCTACAAATGTGAACTGACGTTTAAAAATAAAACACTTGAAAACGGACCATTTTCCACATTTCTGAAGCATGACGGAATGGGGGGGTGTTATCTCTTTTGTCGAAAATCAGCCGTTTTTGCTTGAACATTAAATGCCTTCAAATGAGATTTAATAATTACCGGGGTGAAGAAACCCTTTTTGAGAACTCAGAGTGAGTAAATTGGCCATTTTCATGCACTTTTAACCATTCCATAAATCTTGTGTTTAGGGCCCATGGAAGCATGAAAATCACTTTAAACATGCTAATTTTAGCTCTAACACTGATGATCCACCTACAAATGTGAACTGACGTTCATAAATAAAACATTTGAAAACGGACCATTTTCCACATTTCTGAAGCATGACGTAATGGGGGGTGTTATCTCTTTTGTCAAAAATCTGCTGTTTTTGCTTGATCATTAAATGCCTCCAAATAGTATTTATATCACTTCCCGAGCCCCTGGAAACATAAAAATCACTTTAAACATGCTAATTTTAGCTCTAAAACTGATGATCCACCTACAAATGTGAACTGACGTTCAAAAATAAAACATTTGAAAACAGACCATTTTCCACATTTCTGAAGCATGACGTAATGGGGGGGTGTTATCTCTTTTGTCAAAAATCAGCTGTTTTTGCTTGAACATTAAATGCCTCCAAATAGTATTTAATTCACTTCCCGAGCCCCTGGAAGCATGAAAATCACTTTAAACATGCTAATTTTAGCTCTAACACTGATGATCCACCTACAAATGTGAACTGACGTTTAAAAATAAAACATTTGAAAACAGACCATTTTCGACATTTCTGAAGCATGACGTAATGGGGGGGTGTTATCTCTTTTGTCGAAAATCAGCCGTTTTTGCTTGAACATTAAATGCCTCCAAATGGTATTTAATTAACTTCCCGGGGTGAAGAAACCCTTTGTGAGAACTCAGAGTTAGTAAATTGGCCATTTTCATGCACTTTTAACCATTCCATCAATCTTGTGTTTAGGGCCCCTGGAAGCATGAAAATCACTTTAAACATGCTAATTTTAGCTCTAACACTGATGATCCACCTACAAATGTGAACTGACGTTCAAAAATAAAACATTTGAAAATAGACCATTTTCCACATTTCTGAAGCATGACGTAATGGGGGGGGGGGGTGTTATCTCTTTTGTCAAAAATCAGCTCTTTTTGCTTGAACATTAAATGCCTCCAAATAGTATTTGAATCACTTCCCGAGCCCTTGGAAGCATGAAAATCACTTTAAACATGCTAATTTTAGCTCTAACACTGATTATCCACCTACAAATGTGAACTGACGTTCAAAAATAAAACATTTGAAAACGGACCATTTTCCACATTTCTGAAGCATGACGTAATGGGGGGGTGTTATCTCTTTTGTTGAAAATCAGCCGTTTTTGCTTGAACATTAAATGCCTCCAAATGGTATTTAATTAACTTCCCAGGGTGAAGAAACCCTTTTTGAGAACTCAGAGTGAGTAAATTGGCCATTTTCATGCACTTTTAACCATTCCATAAATCTTGTGTTTAGGGCCCCTGGAAGCATGAAAATCAATTTTAACATGCTAATTTTAGCTCTAACACTGATGATCCACCTTCAAATGTGAACTGACATTCAAAAATAAAACATTTGAAAACTGACCACTTTTTCACATTTCTGAAGCATGACGTAATGGGGGGGTGTTATCTCTTTTGTCAAAAATCTGCTGTTTTTGCTTGATCATTAAATGCCTCCAAATAGTATTTAAATCACTTCCAGAGCCCCTGGAAACATGAAAATCACTTTAAACATGCTAATTTTAGCTGTAAAACTGATGATCCACCTACAAATGTGAACTGACGTTCAAAAATAAAACATTTGAAAACAGACCATTTTCCACATTTCTGAAGCATGACGTAATGGGGGGGTGTTATCTCTTTTGTCGAAAATCAGTCGTTTTTGCTTGAACATTAAATGCCCCCAAATAGTATTTAATTCACTTCCCGAGCCCCTGGAAGCATGAAAATCACTTTAAACATGCTAATTTTAGCTCTAACACTGATGATCCACCTACAAATGTGAACTGACGTTCAAAAATAAAACATTTGAAAACGGACCATTTTCCACATTTCTGAAGCATGACGTAATGGGGGGGTGTTAACTCTTTTGTCAAAATTCAGCTGTTTTTGCTTGAACATTAAATGCCTCCAAATAGTATTTAAATCACTTCCCGAGCCCCTGGAAGCATGAAAATCACTTTAAACATGCTAATTTTAGCTCTAACACTGGTGATCCACCTACAAATGTGAACTGACGTTCAAAAATAAAACATTTGAAAACGGACCATTTTCCACATTTCTGAAGCATGACGTAATGGGGGGTGTTATCTCTTTTGTCGAAAATCAGCCGTTTTTGCTTGAACATTAAATGCCTCCAAATGGTATTTAATTAACTTCCCGGGGTGAAGAAACCCTTTTTGAGAAATCAGAGTGAGTAAATTGGCCATTTTCATGCATTTTTAACCATTCCATAAATCTTGTGTTTAGGGTCCCTGGAAGCATGAAAATCACTTTAAACATGCTAATTTTAGCTCTAACACTGATGATCCACCTACAAATGTGAACTGACGTTCAAAAATAAAACACTTGAAAACGGACCATTTTCCACATTTCTGAAGCATGACGGAATGGGGGGGTGTTATCTCTTTTGTCGAAAATCAGCCGTTTTTGCTTGAACATTAAATGCCTCCAAATGATATTTAATAATTACCGGGGTGAAGAAACCCTTTTTGAGAACTCAGAGTGAGTAAATTGGCCATTTTCATGCACTTTTAACCATTCCATAAATCTTGTGTTTAGGGCCCCTGGGAGCATGAAAATCACTTTAAACATGCTAATTTTAGCTCTAACACTGATGATCCACCTACAAATGTGAACTGACGTTCAAAAATAAAACATTTGAAAACGGACCACTTTTTCACATTTCTGAAGCATGACGTAATGGGGGGGTGTTATCTCTTTTGTCGAAATTCAGCCGTTTTTGCTTGAACATTAAATGCCTCCAAATAGTATTTAATTCACTTCCCGAGCCCCTGGAAGCATGAAAATCACTTTAAACATGCTAATTTGACCTCTAACACTGATGATCAACCTACAAATGTGAACTGACGTTCAAAAATAAAAACATTTAAAAATGGACCATTTTCCACATTTCTGAAGCATGACGTAATGGGGGGGTGTTATCTTTTTTGTCAAAAATCAGCTGTTTTTGCTTGAAGATTAAATGCCTCCAAATAGTATTTAATTCACTTCCCGAGCCCCGGGAAGCATGAAAATCACTTTAAACATGCTAATTTTAGCTCTAACACTGATGATCCACCTACAAATGTGAACTGACGTTCATAAATAAAACATTTGAAAACGGACCATTTTCCACATTTCTGAAGCATGACGTAATGGGGGGTGTTATCTCTTTTGTCAAAAATCTGCTGTTTTTGCTTGATCATTAAATGCCTCCAAATAGTATTTATATCACTTCCCGAGCCCCTGGAAACATGAAAATCACTTTAAACATGCTAATTTTAGCTCTAAAACTGATGATCCACCTACAAATGTGAACTGACGTTCAAAAAAAAAAAATTTGAAAACAGACCATTTTCCACATTTCTGAAGCATGACGTAATGGGGGGGGTGTTATCTCTTTTGTCAAAAATCAGCTGTTTTTGCTTGAACATTAAATGCCTCCAAATAGTATTTAATTCACTTCCCGAGCCCCGGGAATAATGAAAATCACTTTAAACATGCTAATTTTAGCTCTAACACTGATGATCCACCTACAAATGTGAACTGACGTTCAAAAATAAAACATTTGAAAACAGACCATTTTCCACATTTCTGAAGCATGACGTAATGGGGGGGTGTTAACTCTTTTGTCAAAATTCAGCTGTTTTTGCTTGAACATTAAATGCCTCCAAATAGTATTTAAATCACTTCCCGAGCCCCTGGAAGCATGAAAATCACTTTAAACATGCTAATTTTAGCTCTAACACTGATGATCCAATACAAATGTGAACTGACGTTCAAAAATAAAACATTTGAAAACGGACCATTTTCCACATTTCTGAAGCATGACGTAATGGGGGGTGTTATCTCGTTTGTCGAAAACCAGCCGTTTTTGCTTGAACATTAAATGCCTCCAATGGTATTTAATTAACTTCCCGGGGTGAAGAAACCCTTTTTGAGAACTCAGAGTAAGTAAATTGGCCATTTTCATGCATTTTTAACCATTCCATAAATCTTGTGTTTAGGGCCCCTGGAAGCATGAAAATCACTTTAAACATGCTAATTTTAGCTCTAACACTGATGATCCACCTACAAATGTGAACTGACGTTCAAAAATAAAACATTTGAAAACGGACCATTTTCCACATTTCTGAAGCATGACGTAATGGGGGGGTGTTATCTCTTTTGTTGAAAATCAGCCGTTTTTGCTTGAACATTAAATGCCTCCAAATGGTATTTAATTAACTTCCCAGGGTGAAGAAACCCTTTTTGAGAACTCAGAGTGAGTAAATTGGCCATTTTCATGCACTTTTAACCATTCCATAAATCTTGTGTTTAGGGCCCCTGGAAGCATGAAAATCAATTTTAACATGCTAATTTTAGCTCTAACACTGATGATCCACCTTCAAATGTGAACTGACATTCAAAAATAAAACATTTGAAAACTGACCACTTTTTCACATTTCTGAAGCATGACGTAATGGGGGGGTGTTATCTCTTTTGTCAAAAATCTGCTGTTTTTGCTTGATCATTAAATGCCTCCAAATAGTATTTAAATCACTTCCAGAGCCCCTGGAAACATGAAAATCACTTTAAACATGCTAATTTTAGCTGTAAAACTGATGATCCACCTACAAATGTGAACTGACGTTCAAAAATAAAACATTTGAAAACAGACCATTTTCCACATTTCTGAAGCATGACGTAATGGGGGGGTGTTATCTCTTTTGTCGAAAATCAGTCGTTTTTGCTTGAACATTAAATGCCCCCAAATAGTATTTAATTCCCTTCCCGAGCCCCTGGAAGCATGAAAATCACTTTAAACATGCTAATTTTAGCTCTAACACTGATGATCCACCTACAAATGTGAACTGACGTTCAAAAATAAAACATTTGAAAACGGACCATTTTCCACATTTCTGAAGCATGACGTAATGGGGGGGTGTTAACTCTTTTGTCAAAATTCAGCTGTTTTTGCTTGAACATTAAATGCCTCCAAATAGTATTTAAATCACTTCCCGAGCCCCTGGAAGCATGAAAATCACTTTAAACATGCTAATTTTAGCTCTAACACTGATGATCCACCTACAAATGTGAACTGACGTTCAAAAATAAAACATTTGAAAACGGACCATTTTCCACATTTCTGAAGCATGACGTAATGGGGGGTGTTATCTCTTTTGTCGAAAATCAGCCGTTTTTGCTTGAACATTAAATGCCTCCAAATGGTATTTAATTAACTTCCCGGGGTGAAGAAACCCTTTTTGAGAAATCAGAGTGAGTAAATTGGCCATTTTCATGCATTTTTAACCATTCCATAAATCTTGTGTTTAGGGCCCCTGGAAGCATGAAAATCACTTTAAACATGCTAATTTTAGCTCTAACACTGATGATCCACCTACAAATGTGAACTGACGTTCAAAAATAAAACACTTGAAAACGGACCATTTTCCACATTTCTGAAGCATGACGGAATGGGGGGGTGTTATCTCTTTTGTCGAAAATCAGCCGTTTTTGCTTGAACATTAAATGCCTCCAAATGATATTTAATAATTACCGGGGTGAAGAAACCCTTTTTGAGAACTCAGAGTGAGTAAATTGGCCATTTTCATGCACTTTTAACCATTCCATAAATCTTGTGTTTAGGGCCCCTGGGAGCATGAAAATCACTTTAAACATGCTAATTTTAGCTCTAACACTGATGATCCACCTACAAATGTGAACTGACGTTCAAAAATAAAACATTTGAAAACGGACCACTTTTTCACATTTCTGAAGCATGACGTAATGGGGGGGTGTTATCTCTTTTGTCGAAATTCAGCCGTTTTTGCTTGAACATTAAATGCCTCCAAATAGTATTTAATTCACTTCCCGAGCCCCTGGAAGCATGAAAATCACTTTAAACATGCTAATTTGACCTCTAACACTGATGATCCACCTACAAATGTGAACTGACGTTCAAAAATAAAAACATTTAAAAATGGACCATTTTCCACATTTCTGAAGCATGACGTAATGGGGGGGTGTTATCTTTTTTGTCAAAAATCAGCTGTTTTTGCTTGAAGATTAAATGCCTCCAAATAGTATTTAATTCACTTCCCGAGCCCCGGGAAGCATGAAAATCACTTTAAACATGCTAATTTTAGCTCTAACACTGATGATCCACCTACAAATGTGAACTGACGTTCATAAATAAAACATTTGAAAACGGACCATTTTCCACATTTCTGAAGCATGACGTAATGGGGGGTGTTATCTCTTTTGTCAAAAATCTGCTGTTTTTGCTTGATCATTAAATGCCTCCAAATAGTATTTATATCACTTCCCGAGCCCCTGGAAACATGAAAATCACTTTAAACATGCTAATTTTAGCTCTAAAACTGATGATCCACCTACAAATGTGAACTGACGTTCAAAAAAAAATAATTTGAAAACAGACCATTTTCCACATTTCTGAAGCATGACGTAATGGGGGGGTGTTATCTCTTTTGTCAAAAATCAGCTGTTTTTGCTTGAACATTAAATGCCTCCAAATAGTATTTAATTCACTTCCCGAGCCCCGGGAAGAATGAAAATCACTTTAAACATGCTAATTTTAGCTCTAACACTGATGATCCACCTACAAATGTGAACTGACGTTTAAAAATAAAACATTTGAAAACAGACCATTTTCGACATTTCTGAAGCATGACGTAATGGGGGGGTGTTATCTCTTTTGTCGAAAATCAGCCGTTTTTGCTTGAACATTAAATGCCTCCAAATGGTATTTAATTAACTTCCCGGGGTGAAGAAACCCTTTGTGAGAACTCAGAGTTAGTAAATTGGCCATTTTCATGCACTTTGAACCATTCCATCAATCTTGTGTTTAGGGCCCCTGGAAGCATGAAAATCACTTTAAACATGCTAATTTTAGCTCTAACACTGATGATCCACCTACAAATGTGAACTGACGTTCAAAAATAAAACATTTGAAAATAGACCATTTTCCACATTTCTGAAGCATGACGTAATGGGGGGGGGGGGTGTTATCTCTTTTGTCAAAAATCAGCTCTTTTTGCTTGAACATTAAATGCCTCCAAATAGTATTTGAATCACTTCCCGAGCCCTTGGAAGCATGAAAATCACTATAAACATGCTAATTTTAGCTCTAACACTGATGATCCACCTTCAAATGTGAACTGACATTCAAAAATAAAACATTTGAAAACTGACCACTTTTTCACATTTCTGAAGCATGACGTAATGGGGGGGTGTTATCTCTTTTGTCAAAAATCTGCTGTTTTTGCTTGATCATTAAATGCCTCCAAATAGTATTTAAATCACTTCCAGAGCCCCTGGAAACATGAAAATCACTTTAAACATGCTAATTTTAGCTCTAACACTGATGATCCAATACAAATGTGAACTGACGTTCAAAAATAAAACATTTGAAAACGGACCATTTTCCACATTTCTGAAGCATGACGTAATGGGGGGTGTTATCTCGTTTGTCGAAAACCAGCCGTTTTTGCTTGAACATTAAATGCCTCCAATGGTATTTAATTAACTTCCCGGGGTGAAGAAACCCTTTTTGAGAACTCAGAGTAAGTAAATTGGCCATTTTCATGCATTTTTAACCATTCCATAAATCTTGTGTTTAGGGCCCCTGGAAGCATGAAAATCACTTTAAACATGCTAATTTTAGCTCTAACACTGATGATCCACCTACAAATGTGAACTGACGTTCAAAAATAAAACATTTGAAAACGGACCATTTTCCACATTTCTGAAGCATGACGTAATGGGGGGTGTTATCTCTTTTGTCGAAAATCAGCCGTTTTTGCTTGAACATTAAATGCCTCCAAATGGTATTTAATTAACTTCCCGGGGTGAAGAAACCCTTTTTGAGAAATCAGAGTGAGTAAATTGGCCATTTTCATGCATTTTTAACCATTCCATAAATCTTGTGTTTAGGGCCCCTGGAAGCATGAAAATCACTTTAAACATGCTAATTTTAGCTCTAACACTGATGATCCACCTACAAATGTGAACTGACGTTCAAAAATAAAACACTTGAAAACGGACCATTTTCCACATTTCTGAAGCATGACGGAATGGGGGGGTGTTATCTCTTTTGTCGAAAATCAGCCGTTTTTGCTTGAACATTAAATGCCTCCAAATGATATTTAATAATTACCGGGGTGAAGAAACCCTTTTTGAGAACTCAGAGTGAGTAAATTGGCCATTTTCATGCACTTTTAACCATTCCATAAATCTTGTGTTTAGGGCCCCTGGGAGCATGAAAATCACTTTAAACATGCTAATTTTAGCTCTAACACTGATGATCCACCTACAAATGTGAACTGACGTTCAAAAATAAAACATTTGAAAACGGACCACTTTTAAACATTTCTGAAGCATGACGTAATGGGGGGGTGTTATCTCTTTTGTCGAAATTCAGCCGTTTTTGCTTGAACATTAAATGCCTCCAAATAGTATTTAATTCACTTCCCGAGCCCCTGGAAGCATGAAAATCACTTTAAACATGCTAATTTGACCTCTAACACTGATGATCCACCTACAAATGTGAACTGACGTTCAAAAATAAAAACATTTAAAAATGGACCATTTTCCACATTTCTGAAGCATGACGTAATGGGGGGGTGTTATCTTTTTTGTCAAAAATCAGCTGTTTTTGCTTGAAGATTAAATGCCTCCAAATAGTATTTAATTCACTTCCCGAGCCCCGGGAAGCATGAAAATCACTTTAAACATGCTAATTTTAGCTCTAACACTGATGATCCACCTACAAATGTGAACTGACGTTCATAAATAAAACATTTGAAAACGGACCATTTTCCACATTTCTGAAGCATGACGTAATGGGGGGTGTTATCTCTTTTGTCAAAAATCTGCTGTTTTTGCTTGATCATTAAATGCCTCCAAATAGTATTTATATCACTTCCCGAGCCCCTGGAAACATGAAAATCACTTTAAACATGCTAATTTTAGCTCTAAAACTGATGATCCACCTACAAATGTGAACTGACGTTCAAAAAAAAAAAATTTGAAAACAGACCATTTTCCACATTTCTGAAGCATGACGTAATGGGGGGGTGTTATCTCTTTTGTCAAAAATCAGCTGTTTTTGCTTGAACATTAAATGCCTCCAAATAGTATTTAATTCACTTCCCGAGCCCCGGGAAGAATGAAAATCACTTTAAACATGCTAATTTTAGCTCTAACACTGATGATCCACCTACAAATGTGAACTGACGTTCAAAAATAAAACATTTGAAAACAGACCATTTTCCACATTTCTGAAGCATGACGTAATGGGGGGGTGTTAACTCTTTTGTCAAAATTCAGCTGTTTTTGCTTGAACATTAAATGCCTCCAAATAGTATTTAAATCACTTCCCGAGCCCCTGGAAGCATGAAAATCACTTTAAACATGCTAATTTTAGCTCTAACACTGATGATCCAATACAAATGTGAACTGACGTTCAAAAATAAAACATTTGAAAACGGACCATTTTCCACATTTCTGAAGCATGACGTAATGGGGGGTGTTATCTCGTTTGTCGAAAACCAGCCGTTTTTGCTTGAACATTAAATGCCTCCAATGGTATTTAATTAACTTCCCGGGGTGAAGAAACCCTTTTTGAGAACTCAGAGTAAGTAAATTGGCCATTTTCATGCATTTTTAACCATTCCATAAATCTTGTGTTTAGGGCCCCTGGAAGCATGAAAATCACTTTAAACATGCTAATTTTAGCTCTAACACTGATGATCCACCTACAAATGTGAACTGACGTTCAAAAATAAAACATTTGAAAACGGACCATTTTCCACATTTCTGAAGCATGACGTAATGGGGGGGTGTTATCTCTTTTGTTGAAAATCAGCCGTTTTTGCTTGAACATTAAATGCCTCCAAATGGTATTTAATTAACTTCCCAGGGTGAAGAAACCCTTTTTGAGAACTCAGAGTGAGTAAATTGGCCATTTTCATGCACTTTTAACCATTCCATAAATCTTTTGTTTAGGGCCCCTGGAAGCATGAAAATCAATTTTAACATGCTAATTTTAGCTCTAACACTGATGATCCACCTTCAAATGTGAACTGACATTCAAAAATAAAACATTTGAAAACTGACCACTTTTTCACATTTCTGAAGCATGACGTAATGGGGGGGTTTTATCTCTTTTGTCAAAAATCTGCTGTTTTTGCTTGATCATTAAATGCCTCCAAATAGTATTTAAATCACTTCCAGAGCCCCTGGAAACATGAAAATCACTTTAAACATGCTAATTTTAGCTGTAAAACTGATGATCCACCTACAAATGTGAACTGACGTTCAAAAATAAAACATTTGAAAACAGACCATTTTCCACATTTCTGAAGCATGACGTAATGGGGGGGTGTTATCTCTTTTGTCGAAAATCAGTCGTTTTTGCTTGAACATTAAATGCCCCCAAATAGTATTTAATTCACTTCCCGAGCCCCTGGAAGCATGAAAATCACTTTAAACATGCTAATTTTAGCTCTAACACTGATGATCCACCTACAAATGTGAACTGACGTTCAAAAATAAAACATTTGAAAACGGACCATTTTCCACATTTCTGAAGCATGACGTAATGGGGGGGTGTTAACTCTTTTGTCAAAATTCAGCTGTTTTTGCTTAAACATTAAATGCCTCCAAATAGTATTTAAATCACTTCCCGAGCCCCTGGAAGCATGAAAATCACTTTAAACATGCTAATTTTAGCTCTAACACTGATGATCCACCTACAAATGTGAACTGACGTTCAAAAATAAAACATTTGAAAACGGACCATTTTCCACATTTCTGAAGCATGACGTAATGGGGGGTGTTATCTCTTTTGTCGAAAATCAGCCGTTTTTGCTTGAACATTAAATGCCTCCAAATGGTATTTAATTAACTTCCCGGGGTGAAGAAACCCTTTTTGAGAAATCAGAGTGAGTAAATTGGCCATTTTCATGCATTTTTAACCATTCCATAAATCTTGTGTTTAGGGCCCCTGGAAGCATGAAAATCACTTTAAACATGCTAATTTTAGCTCTAACACTGATGATCCACCTACAAATGTGAACTGACGTTCAAAAATAAAACACTTGAAAACGGACCATTTTCCACATTTCTGAAGCATGACGGAATGGGGGGGTGTTATCTCTTTTGTCGAAAATCAGCCGTTTTTGCTTGAACATTAAATGCCTCCAAATGATATTTAATAATTACCGGGGTGAAGAAACCCTTTTTGAGAACTCAGAGTGAGTAAATTGGCCATTTTCATGCACTTTTAACCATTCCATAAATCTTGTGTTTAGGGCCCCTGGGAGCATGAAAATCACTTTAAACATGCTAATTTTAGCTCTAACACTGATGATCCACCTACAAATGTGAACTGACGTTCAAAAATAAAACATTTGAAAACGGACCACTTTTTCACATTTCTGAAGCATGACGTAATGGGGGGGTGTTATCTCTTTTGTCGAAATTCAGCCGTTTTTGCTTGAACATTAAATGCCTCCAAATAGTATTTAATTCACTTCCCGAGCCCCTGGAAGCATGAAAATCACTTTAAACATGCTAATTTGACCTCTAACACTGATGATCCACCTACAAATGTGAACTGACGTTCAAAAATAAAAACATTTAAAAATGGACCATTTTCCACATTTCTGAAGCATGACGTAATGGGGGGGTGTTATCTTTTTAGTCAAAAATCAGCTGTTTTTGCTTGAAGATTAAATGCCTCCAAATAGTATTTAATTCACTTCCCGAGCCCCGGGAAGCATGAAAATCACTTTAAACATGCTAATTTTAGCTCTAACACTGATGATCCACCTACAAATGTGAACTGACGTTCATAAATAAAACATTTGAAAACGGACCATTTTCCACATTTCTGAAGCATGACGTAATGGGGGGTGTTATCTCTTTTGTCAAAAATCTGCTGTTTTTGCTTGATCATTAAATGCCTCCAAATAGTATTTATATCACTTCCCGAGCCCCTGGAAACATGAAAATCACTTTAAACATGCTAATTTTAGCTCTAAAACTGATGATCCACCTACAAATGTGAACTGACGTTCAAAAAAAAATAATTTGAAAACAGACCATTTTCCACATTTCTGAAGCATGACGTAATGGGGGGGTGTTATCTCTTTTGTCAAAAATCAGCTGTTTTTGCTTGAACATTAAATGCCTCCAAATAGTATTTAATTCACTTCCCGAGCCCCGGGAAGAATGAAAATCACTTTAAACATGCTAATTTTAGCTCTAACACTGATGATCCACCTACAAATGTGAACTGACGTTTAAAAATAAAACATTTGAAAACAGACCATTTTCGACATTTCTGAAGCATGACGTAATGGGGGGGTGTTATCTCTTTTGTCGAAAATCAGCCGTTTTTGCTTGAACATTAAATGCCTCCAAATGGTATTTAATTAACTTCCCGGGGTGAAGAAACCCTTTGTGAGAACTCAGAGTTAGTAAATTGGCCATTTTCATGCACTTTGAACCATTCCATCAATCTTGTGTTTAGGGCCCCTGGAAGCATGAAAATCACTTTAAACATGCTAATTTTAGCTCTAACACTGATGATCCACCTACAAATGTGAACTGACGTTCAAAAATAAAACATTTGAAAATAGACCATTTTCCACATTTCTGAAGCATGACGTAATGGGGGGGGGGTGTTATCTCTTTTGTCAAAAATCAGCTCTTTTTGCTTGAACATTAAATGCCTCCAAATAGTATTTGAATCACTTCCCGAGCCCTTGGAAGCATGAAAATCACTATAAACATGCTAATTTTAGCTCTAACACTGATTATCCACCTACAAATGTGAACTGACGTTCAAAAATAAAACATTTGAAAACGGACCATTTTCCACATTTCTGAAGCATGACGTAATGGGGGGGTGTTATCTCTTTTGTTGAAAATCAGCCGTTTTTGCTTGAACATTAAATGCCTCCAAATGGTATTTAATTAACTTCCCAGGGTGAAGAAACCCTTTTTGAGAACTCAGAGTGAGTAAATTGGCCATTTTCATGCACTTTTAACCATTCCATAAATCTTGTGTTTAGGGCCCCTGGAAGCATGAAAATCAATTTTAACATGCTAATTTTAGCTCTAACACTGATGATCCACCTTCAAATGTGAACTGACATTCAAAAATAAAACATTTGAAAACTGACCACTTTTTCACATTTCTGAAGCATGACGTAATGGGGGGGTGTTATCTCTTTTGTCAAAAATCTGCTGTTTTTGCTTGATCATTAAATGCCTCCAAATAGTATTTAAATCACTTCCAGAGCCCCTGGAAACATGAAAATCACTTTAAACATGCTAATTTTAGCTGTAAAACTGATGATCCACCTACAAATGTGAACTGACGTTCAAAAATAAAACATTTGAAAACAGACCATTTTCCACATTTCTGAAGCATGACGTAATGGGGGGGTGTTATCTCTTTTGTCGAAAATCAGTCGTTTTTGCTTGAACATTAAATGCCCCCAAATAGTATTTAATTCACTTCCCGAGCCCCTGGAAGCATGAAAATCACTTCAAACATGCTAATTTTAGCTCTAACACTAATGATCCACCTACAAATGTGAACTGACGTTCAAAAATAAAACATTTGAAAACGGACCATTTTCCACATTTCTGAAGCATGACGTAATGGGGGGGTGTTAACTCTTTTGTCAAAATTCAGCTGTTTTTGCTTGAACATTAAATGCCTCCAAATAGTATTTAAATCACTTCCCGAGCCCCTGGAAGCATGAAAATCACTTTAAACATGCTAATTTTAGCTCTAACACTGATGATCCAATACAAATGTGAACTGACGTTCAAAAATAAAACATTTGAAAACGGACCATTTTCCACATTTCTGAAGCATGACGTAATGGGGGGTGTTATCTCGTTTGTCGAAAACCAGCCGTTTTTGCTTGAACATTAAATGCCTCCAATGGTATTTAATTAACTTCCCGGGGTGAAGAAACCCTTTTTGAGAACTCAGAGTAAGTAAATTGGCCATTTTCATGCATTTTTAACCATTCCATAAATCTTGTGTTTAGGGCCCCTGGAAGCATGAAAATCACTTTAAACATGCTAATTTTAGCTCTAACACTGATGATCCACCTACAAATGTGAACTGACGTTCAAAAATAAAACATTTGAAAACGGACCATTTTCCACATTTCTGAAGCATGACGTAATGGGGGGGTGTTATCTCTTTTGTTGAAAATCAGCCGTTTTTGCTTGAACATTAAATGCCTCCAAATGGTATTTAATTAACTTCCCAGGGTGAAGAAACCCTTTTTGAGAACTCAGAGTGAGTAAATTGGCCATTTTCATGCACTTTTAACCATTCCATAAATCTTGTGTTTAGGGCCCCTGGAAGCATGAAAATCAATTTTAACATGCTAATTTTAGCTCTAACACTGATGATCCACCTTCAAATGTGAACTGACATTCAAAAATAAAACATTTGAAAACTGACCACTTTTTCACATTTCTGAAGCATGACGTAATGGGGGGGTGTTATCTCTTTTGTCAAAAATCTGCTGTTTTTGCTTGATCATTAAATGCCTCCAAATAGTATTTAAATCACTTCCAGAGCCCCTGGAAACATGAAAATCACTTTAAACATGCTAATTTTAGCTGTAAAACTGATGATCCACCTACAAATGTGAACTGACGTTCAAAAATAAAACATTTGAAAACAGACCATTTTCCACATTTCTGAAGCATGACGTAATGGGGGGGTGTTATCTCTTTTGTCGAAAATCAGTCGTTTTTGCTTGAACATTAAATGCCCCCAAATAGTATTTAATTCACTTCCCGAGCCCCTGGAAGCATGAAAATCACTTTAAACATGCTAATTTTAGCTCTAACACTGATGATCCACCTACAAATGTGAACTGACGTTCAAAAATAAAACATTTGAAAACGGACCATTTTCCACATTTCTGAAGCATGACGTAATGGGGGGGTGTTAACTCTTTTGTCAAAATTCAGCTGTTTTTGCTTGAACATTAAATGCCTCCAAATAGTATTTAAATCACTTCCCGAGCCCCTGGAAGCATGAAAATCACTTTAAACATGCTAATTTTAGCTCTAACACTGATGATCCACCTACAAATGTGAACTGACGTTCAAAAATAAAACATTTGAAAACGGACCATTTTCCACATTTCTGAAGCATGACGTAATGGGGGGTGTTATCTCTTTTGTCGAAAACCAGCCGTTTTTGCTTGAACATTAAATGCCTCCAATGGTATTTAATTAACTTCCCGGGGTGAAGAAACCCTTTTTGAGAACTCAGAGTAAGTAAATTGGCCATTTTCATGCATTTTTAACCATTCCATAAATGTTGTGTTTAGGGCCCCTGGAAGCATGAAAATCACTTTAAACATGCTAATTTTAGCTCTAACACTGATGATCCACCTACAAATGTGAACTGACGTTCAAAAATAAAACATTTGAAAACGGACCATTTTCCAAATTTCTGAAGCATGACGTAATGGGGGGTGTTATCTCTTTTGTCGAAAACCAGCCGTTTTTGCTTGAACATTAAATGCCTCCAATGGTATTTAATTAACTTCCCGGGGTGAAGAAACCCTTTTTGAGAACTCAGAGTAAGTAAATTGGCCATTTTCATGCATTTTTAACCATTCCATAAATCTTGTGTTTAGGGCCCCTGGAAGCATGAAAATCACTTTAAACATGCTAATTTTAGCTCTAACACTGATGATCCACCTACAAATGTGAACTGACGTTCAAAAATAAAACATTTGAAAACCGACCATTTTCCACATTTCTGAAGCATGACGGAATGGGGGGGTGTTATCTCTTTTGTCGAAAATCAGCCGTTTTTGCATGAACATTAAATGCCTCCAAATGATATTTAATTAATTACCGGGGTGAAGAAACCCTTTTTGAGAACTCAGAGTGAGTAAATTGGCCATTTTCATGCACTTTTAACCATTCCATAAATATTGTGTTTAGGGCCCATGGAAGCATGAAAATCACTTTAAACATGCTAATTTTAGCTCTAACACTGATGATCCACCTACAAATGTGAACTGACGTTCATAAATAAAACATTTGAAAACGGACCATTTTCCACATTTCTGAAGCATGACGTAATGGGGGGGTGTTATCTCTTTTGTCATAAATCTGCTGTTTTTGCTTGATCATTAAATGCCTCCAAATAGTATTTAAATCACTTCCCGAGCCCCTGGAAACATGAAAATCACTTTAAACATGCTAATTTTAGCTCTGAAACTGATGATCCACCTACAAATGTGAACTGACGTTCAAAAATAAAACATTTGAAAACAGACCATTTTCCACATTTCTGAAGAATGACGTAATGGGGGGGTGTTATCTCTTTTGTCAAAAATCAGCTGTTTTTGCTTGAACATTAAATGCCTCCAAATAGTATTTAATTCACTTCCCGAGCCCCGGGAAGCATGAAAATCACTTTAAACATGCTAATTTTAGCTCTAACACTGATGATCCACCTACAAATGTGAACTGACGTTCAAAAATAAAACATTTGAAAACAGACCATTTTCCACATTTCTGAAGCATGACGTAATGGGGGGGTGTTATCTCTTTTGTCGAAAATCAGCCATTTTTGCTTGAACATTAAATGCCTCCAAATAGTATTTAATTCACTTCCCGAGCCCCTGGAAGCATGAAAATCACTTTAAACATGCTAATTTTAGCTCTAACACTGATGATCCACCTACAAATGTGAACTGACGTTCAAAAATAAAACATTTGAAAACAGACCATTTTCCACATTTCTGAAGCATGACGTAATGGGGGGGGGGTGTTATCTCTTTTGTCAAAAATCAGCTGTTTTTGCTTGAACAATAAATGCCTCCAAATAGTATTTAATTCACTTCCCGAGCCCGGGGAAGCATGAAAATCACTTTAAACATGCTAATTTTAGCTCTAACACTGATGATCCACCTACAAATGTGAACTGACGTTCAAAAATAAAACATTTGAAAACGTACCATTTTCCACATTTCTGAAGCATGACGTAATGGGGAGGTGTTATCTCTTTTGTCGGAAATCAGTCGTTTTTGCTTGAACATTAAATGCCCCCAAATAGTATTTAATTCACTTCCCGAGCCCCTGGAAGCATGAAAATCATTTTAAACATGATAATTTTAGCTCGAAAACTGATGATCCACCTACAAATGTGAACTGACGTTCAAAAATAAAACATTTGAAAACAGACCATTTTCCACATTTCTGAAGCAGGACGTAATGGGGGGTGTTATCTCTTTTGTCAAAAATCAGCTATTTTTGCTTGAACATTAAATGCCTCCAAATAGTATTTAATTCACTTCCCGAGCCCTGGAAGCATGAAAATCACTTTAAACATGCTAATTTTAGCTCTAACACTGATGATCCACCTACAAATGTGAACTGACATTCAAAAATAAAACATTTGAAAACGGACCATTTTCCACATTTCTGAAGAATGACGTAATGGGGGGGTGTTATCTCTTTTGTCGAAAATCAGCCGTTTTTGCTTGAACATTAAATGCCTCCAAATGGTATTTAATTAACTTCCCGGGGTGAAGAAACCCTTTTTGAGAACTCAGAGTGAGTAAATTGGCCATTTTCATGCACTTTTAACTATTCCATAAATCTTGTGTTTAGGGCCCCTGGAAGCATGAAAATCACTTTAAATGCCTCCAAATAGTATTTAAATCACTTCCCGAGCCCTTGGAAGCATGAAAATCACTTTAAACATGCTAATTTCAGCTCTAAAACTGATGATCCACCTACAAATGTGAACTGACGTTCAAAAATAAAACATTTGAAAACGGACCATTTTCCACATTTCTGAAGCATGACGCAATGGGGGGTGTTATCTCTAAATATATTACATATTACAAACATATTTCTATTTAGTAATGTTAAATATACAGTAAAATCATAATAGTATTGCTTTAAACAAGATAAACATACATAAAACTATAAGATTGGAGTGGGAATAGTATTATTCCTACAATCTGTGCAATAGTAGTGAAAGCACTGGACTCAGGAAGGTAACATTTACTATCCCTACTGTTGCAATGACTATAGTGGGAAAAGTGTTGTACTCAGCAGAAGTACAAGTTACAATTCCCACTCCAGTCGGGGAAATTGCAGAGGGGTAAAATGTACTATTCCCATTCCAGATTGTGCAACAGTAGGGGAAAGGTTTGACTCTCGAGAGGTAGATATTACTATTCACACTCCATACGGTACAATAGTTATAATTTACTATTTCCAGTCCAGGCTGTGAAACAGTAGGAAAAGCGTTGGTCTCAGGAAGGGTACAAATTACTACTGCCACTACAGTTGATGCAACAGTAGGGAAAGGTTTAGACTCTGGAATGAGCAAAGTAAGTATTACCCTGCCTGTCTGAAGGAAACTACTCTCTCTCTACTATTGCACAAACAAATAACATATTTTAACTACATTCAAATAACAAGAAGTATAAATATTTAAATATAATATTTATTAAACATTGTAAACAATTTATATATATTTTATATTAAAACAAAAACTATTAATATGATTGTGAGAATATAGTGTTGTATTGTAATTATAACAAATATGCTTTATAATTGTACAGGACACTATAACACAATTAACTCATAACTTAATAAATACAAAAAAAGCTATTCATCCATTAAAAAACGTGTTATTTATTATTACTTAAATAACTTCCTACTCTATACCACTACAAACATGCATCAAAAATAAATATGTCTTGAAAATTATATTAAAAACACATTTAATATACTTATCAATTAAGCGATTAAAAGTAATTAACTGATAGTAAAATAGTTATATTTAATAAACTTACCACCCTTTAGCCGAACAACCCGCACCTAATAGATAAATCAAAAAGCAGCTTAATTACATATTTACATAATTATGTATACTTATTTAATTGATTATTAAGTAACATAAATTATTAATCTTTACAATTAATTTCCTTCACACCCTGTACCCCTATAAAATCACAATCCACACCAAAAATACAAAGAAAAAATTTAATTAATTACACGATGTACAGTTGATTATCAATTAAATAAATATAATTTATTTAGTGAATAATTGTAATTAAATTACTTCCCACTCTAAACCCTGACAAACCCCATAATCTATACCTACAACTTAACCTAAAAAAATAATTACCCAAATAACATAATCATCAATTAAATAATAATAATTATTATTTATTTTCAATTATCATTAATTTACTTCCCATCCTGTACCCCTATATAGCCCACAACCCGCTATGGTACTAAAAATTACAAACTGTAAATTTGTAGTTGTTTTTAAATGAAATGTAATAAACTATATTAAAAGACATTTATAATAATTGTATATGTTATAAATTGTACATATAATTAAAATATACACTAGAATACATAAAACTAATTACAAAAATATTGTTGTCAATATAATTTTTTAAATGATAAAAACAACATGAGAGAATGTGGCCTTACGGCTAGAGCCGTCAACCTCGAAGCTGGGGAACCAGGTTCGAGTCTAAGGCAAAAACACTCAGGCACGGGGAGATTATGTAAATTTCCCAGAATCACATGATGCTAACAAAAATGAATGTATCCATCTGTCATGAAACTGGTGCTCATGTGAAGCGCTCAGATACCTGATATGTTCGGGTCAAATTTGCGCTATATAAAACTCAAAAATAAAAAACATAGATATTTTTAACATTGATATTAACAACTTACATTTTTTTGTAAACAATGTAAACAATATAGATATTTTAGACATCAATATTAATGACAAGAATGTTGATTTTAAGGTAAACGGTATTTTTGCATACAATGTTTTTGTAATCACATTATTTACAGCTTGACATTTCTGCATCTTGGTATTTGATATTTTTTGCGAATACCGATTTTGCGATCTTTTGTGACATCATTCATTGGCTTGCTCCTTTAATCCTTTCAGAGGTCATTAACCAAGAGTAGCTGGACAAGAATTATGATTTTTCTCTAGACCCTGAGAAAAGATGTTAAAGTGCACTATGTAAGGGTATATTTTTACAAAAAGTGTTTTTTTTATCAAAAGGGCTTTTTCGTAGGAGCCTCTTCAATCTCATTTGTAACGCCTGTTACCGACCTCGAAAAAATGAAATAAGAAATATCAAGGCAGTACTGAATTAACAAGTGGTGGGCTCATGGAGATTTCGATGTACACCAAAATAAGGTAACCAAAATTATGAAGGCCTAGCAATCATCAATGTAGCAGTTTTCTTTCTTCAACTGTTTTTGATTAGTTTAATTAAATGTTGCAATGACAGAATATTACAATACATTGAAATTGCTGTTGTTCCAGCCACATAATGACAACAAAACAAAAACTACATTAAAGCAGTATTGATTACAAAGATTATGAAGTACAATCAAAAAGTCCCAAAGAACACTCTGCTTTTATTTTACAGCAAATTTCGGATGCTTTCACCCTTTCAATTGTTCTATAAATGTACCACTGACCAGGCTACCATTTCTTCAGATCTCCCATTTATTTACATTTTTTAAATATATGGCTACATACACAAAAATATATATAAGAAAACTTACACACGCAAGGTTGCCGAACAGTTCAAATTACATGTGCAAAATCAAAAGACGTAGGCTGTGAAGCACTTTTACACAACATTTTATAGGTTTATGAGATTCTAGGGATGCCAACTTGTGCTGAGACTCACCAGTGAGGCTCCAAACACTGCATGCCTTTCTTTATGCTTATATTGTTGTACAGCAGTTTCTCATTTTCAGTGAGGACAGAATTACAGCTATTTATTAACAGTTGCAACTTCTTTCTGTAAATTTGGTGCTATAATTTATTTAACTAAGAAGCACTACTCGATATGGGTAGTGGAACAAGGTGTATGTGACATGTCCTGAGGACTACATGTTGCCAAACCAGTGAATTCAAGGGAAGAGCTGAGCCAGGGGTCCTTCTTGATTCTAAGGGCCTAGTATAAAGTGAAAGAGAGCGTACTCTATTGTGCCTGTGACGGATATCCCATCTGCCTTATTACAAGGGCTACAGGATATAAAGCCTGCCCTGTGTTAGACACAGCCTTCCAAAGTGTTTAAAGTAGACTGTGGCACTGGAGGTCACCCTGGTGCAGAAGACATGGGCCTGACCAGTGCTACAGGACTTAAATATTTTGCATTTTAATGGGGTACTCAAAACCTTAATCTACTTTTTGCCCCATGGGTCCTAGATGACCAAGGGTGAACCTCTGCTGCAAATAATCCCTTAAGATATTCACTAAAATTGCTCATTCATAATGCCTACGTCAGGTGCAATGGTATTTTTTCATACCAAGAACCACAAGCGTATGATTTCAGGAAGGTTGTACATGGCCGATATGTGAACACAAAATACAATGACTATTTAATAGGACATACATCTCATTTTTAGTTCATGTACCGACTGCCTACCAGCTAAATATCGCAAAGTGCCATGATTTAGAACAGGTGAGGGATGACAGTTTACAAACATTGAAAAATACAGTGTTGAAAGCAATGAAATAGCATAACATTAGTGTTATTTGAAAACTAAATTATCCTCTGAACAAAACAGAAAGTAAGTAACCAAAGAAGTCACCTGTATTCTAAACGTTTATAGTACTTTGTTAAAAACAGTTGGCAGGGTCTGTCCCCAAGAAATTTGTCTTTGTAGGATCTGGAGTGTTTTGATAATGCTCCTTTCAGCTGATGGGAGTTTTCCTGCTGCGGTCCTTAAGAAAGCCCCTTAGTTTCGTGGTCAGGAACACATGTGCAACTTGCTGCGTTGTAGCCATGCCTGCTTCCTGTAGCCAAGGTGACTGAAGGCAATCCGAGGCTGAAGGTCTCCCCCTGAAAGACAGTAGCAAAGGAAACCATAAAAGGAGAGGAAGACAGATATTCCGTTTTTTTTAGCTCCATCTTGGGCAAATCTAACATTTCAGTTTATTGCACGCCTTGCCCTAGAGTAGATAGAGCTGTAGAGCACTGCGATAAAATAAGCATCTATATGTTATAAATAAGAAATGTGAGGGGAAAATATTTGTAAGCAGGTGACAGTACTATATAAAATATATAACAAATGGTCTTGCAAGAATGATAGATTTTGTGCACATAATTTCTGCACATGTGTAATAGTTCACTGACGCTGCCGGGTTCACGGTTGATGTACATGTGGGTCTTTCATAACAGTTTAGGAGCGTTGTAAGGAGAGGCTGTGTTTCACTGCCACACACCAACAGTTCATCCCACCATCCAGGATAGCTTCGAGGAGAGCAAGAGGGTTCTCATTCTTCCTGCAATCCAAGGGTGCTGGGAGAGCATTCAGTGCCCAGAGGGAGCCATGAGCCAAGAGATCTGGTGGCATAGCACAGAGGTTTCTCTTGTCCTAAGATTTATCAGTGCAAAGCATCGCCTGAACAGCAGATGCCTGAAAGTTCTCTAAATTTCTCATTTTGAAATATCCAGACCATGGCTCTTAAAATCTTCTAGACCACTGAGGACAAGCGGCTACCTCACTTATCAATGCCCCCATTTCTTTCTAGGTACTTACCTAACTCAACTGAGAGAAAATCTCAATTCAGATTCATTAGTCACAGTGGGTTGCTAGTCAAATCTAAAGTCCAGGCACTCATCAGGTAGTGAACAGTATCAATGGTGAGCACAAAGGATGTAGGGTAACATTTGTAGCTTGAACAGACAATGCCCACACAGCAACTGCTGAGGACATTTTCAATGACATAACCCAGTAATCAAAGTTCCACATGTAGCCACAATTGTGAGTTTGACCTTGTTATTGCATTTAAAAGGTGTTTGTGTTAACAATCTTCGAAAGAAATCACATTAATGACCTGTTGAGTATGTAGAACTCTATCAGCATTGCTTGTGTAATGAGTAATTGGTACCCAGAGCCAAGGACTGCCTCAAAATGAACTTGTGCTTTTTTAAATCCAAATGTATCAGTGCAGAAGGAGGGTGGCTAGCCAGTGGGACCTTATACTGGGCTTTCACAGTAGCACAATTGAAACTTTCCTACTGGTTGCTATAAGGCTCCACATAAGACACATTCAGCATGGATCCTTGAAACAATATCGATGTCAACAATATCGAATTACAAAAATATTGAGGAAAAATATAGAATACCAAAATATTGACCTCATATCTCCAAACAGGTAAGTACAAAAATATCGGATAAAAAGTATCGATGTAAAAAATATAGTTAGTTAAAATATAGATTTTTTTTAATGCTTTAAATTAATTAAACATTAATGAAATAATAAATATAATTAACTTAAACATACTTAAAATACTTAAATAACCTTAAAAATAATAAATAATTAATGTAAGTAAAAAAAACATACAAATGTATTTATTAATATATATATATATTCACAGAAAAAACCATAGGTTATAGTGGATATATAGTTAGGAATTTGCATTTACAAAACCTTGAAAATTCAATGAAAAAACCATTGGTTTTAGGCCATATATAGTTAGGGATTTGCATTTACAAAACCTTATTTTACTCGCATAAAACCATTGAAATTCCATATATAGTTATAAGCGCTAACTATATATCGCGCACCCGCAATCCACTGCTGATGATGTCACATATTACATCATTCATGACATGGTTAGTGACATCTCTGATGACATCACTGATGACATCACTGATGACATCACTGATGACATCACTGATTACAACATCCAGTGACTGTATGTTTCTGTAAAGTTAAAATATGTTTTATATATTGAAGAATGAGTGGATGTATAAGTGTCTGGATGAAGGATTTAGTAGGTGCAAGACTGACTGTATGAGTGAGTGATTAAATGTGTCTCACTGAGTGCATGGGTTAGTGACTAAACTGTTTTAATTTGTGCATCATTATATCTGTTGTTCTACAAACTGCTGCATATGTTGATCAGTAGCTATATGAGTAACTGTATGGGTTATTCATTGGTTGTCCAAGTATTTGTATGGGAAACTGAGTGTGTGTGTATGGGTGGCTGGGAGGTGTGTGACTCTGTACATAGATGTGTGAGTAGTTGATTCACTATATGTATGGATTCAAAAGTGTATGTGGAAACAGCTGTATGGGCGCTTGACTGTGCATGAGTGTATTAGTGAGTGAATGGATATCTCAGTGCTACATGTCAAATTAAGTACATATGTAAAACACAGTACATGTGAGAGTTGACATCTATAAATAACTGTGCATAAGAGCCAATGAATGTGTGAGTGGTTGTATGGATCATTGTGAACATGTATCAGAGATTGTATAAGAGAGTAAAGTAAATATGTGTTAGTATATGTTTGAATAAGTAAGGTGTGTATAACTGTATAGTTGAGAAAATGGAGGTGTGATTGATTTTTGGCATAACTGACTAGGTGTGTGAGTAACTCCATGGATGAGTGACAGTCTGTGACTGTCTGTTTACACTGATTGTATCTAAGGTTATATTAGAGTCTGAAGAGGTTCATGGTATTATCACATGAATGATATCATCAGTGATGTTATCAGTCATGTCAAATGAGATGTTTTCAGTGATGTCATCAGTGATGTCATTTGAGATGTCATCAGTGATGTCATCAGTGATGTCACTAACCATGTCATGAATGATGTAATATCTGACATCATCAGCAGTGGATTGCGGGTGCGCGATATATAGTTAGCACTTATAACTATATATGGAATTTCAATGGTTTTATGCGAGTAAAATAAGGTTTTGTAAATGCAAATCCCTAACTATATATGGCCTAAAACCAATGGTTTTTTCATTGAATTTTCAAGGTTTTGTAAATGCAAATTCCTAACTATATATCCACTATAACCTATGGTTTTTTCTGTGAATTTCATTGGTTTTTTAATAGCAAATATGAAAAGCTTTAAAATGTCAAGTACGTGATAGATAAAAACATTTTCGTATTTATGCACGCTGATGTGCTTTGAACGCTGCCCCCCCCTCCCCTCTTTTCTCTTAGTAGTACTCTCTCTTTGCAGATAGTGAACGGTAGTTAACGCAGGCCTTTGCCCCCGTTGTAATCCGTCGTGCCTGCTTGTCTCTCCATTTGATTGCCCTTGGAAGCATGAAAATCACTTTAAACATACTAATTTCAGCTCTAAAACTGATGATCCACCTACAAATGTGAACTGACGTTCAAAAATAAAACATTTGAAAACAGACCATTTTCCACATTTCTGAAGCATGCCGTAATGGGGGGGTGTTATCTCTTTTGTCAAAAATCAGCTCTTTTTGCTTGAACATTAAATGCCTCCAAATAGTATTTAAATCACTTCCAGAGCCCTTGGAAGCATGAAAATCACTTTAAACATGCTAATTTCAGCTCTAAAACTGATGATCCACCTACAAATGTGAACTGACGTTCAAAAATAAAACATTTGAAAACGGACCATTTTCCACATTTCTGAAGCATGACGTAATGGGGAGTGTTATCTCTTTTGTCAAAAATCAGCTGTTTTTGCTTGAACATTAAATGCCTCCAAATAGTATTTAATTCACTTCCCGAGCCCCGGGAAGCATGAAAATCACTTTAAACATGCTAATTTTAGCTCTAACACTGATGATCCACCTACAAATGTGAACTGACGTTCAAAAATAAAACATTTGAAAACGGACCATTTTCCACATTGCTGAAGCATGGCGTAATGGGGGGGTGTTATCTCTTTTGTTGAAAATCTGCCGTTTTTGCTTGAACATTAAATGCCTCCAAATGGTATTTAATTAACTTCCCGGGGTGAAGAAACCCTTTTTGAGAACTCAGAGTGAGTAAATTGGCCATTTTCATGCACTTTTAACCATTCCATAAATCTTGTGTTTAGGGCCCCTGGAAGCATGAAAATCACTTTAAACATGCTAATGTTAGCTCTAACACTGATGATCCACCTATAAATGTGAACTGACGTTCAAAAATAAAACATTTGAAAACGGGCCATTTTCCACATTTCTGAAGCATGACGTAATGGGGGGGTGTTAACTCTTTTGTCAAAATTCAGCTGTTTTTGCTTGAACATTAAATGCCTCCAAATAGTATTTAAATCACTTCCAGAGCCTCTGGAAGCATGAAAATCACTTTAAACATGCTAATTTTAGCTCTAAAATTGATGCTCCACCTACAAATGTGAACTGACGTTCAAAAATAAAACATTTGAAAAACTGACCATTTTCCACATTTCTGAAGCATGACGCAATGGGGGGTGTTATCTCTAAATATATTACATATTACAAACATATTTCTATTTAGTAATGTTAAATATACAGTAAAATCATAATAGTATTGCTTTAAACAAGATAAACATACATAAAACTATAAGATTGGAGTGGGAATAGTATTATTCCTACAATCTGTGCAATAGTAGTGAAAGCACTGGACTCAGGAAGGTAACATTTACTATCCCTACTGTTGCAATGACTATAGTGGGAAAAGTGTTGTACTCAGCAGAAGTACAAGTTACAATTCCCACTCCAGTCGGGGAAATTGCAGAAGGGTAAAATGTACTATTCCCATTCCAGATTGTGCAACAGTAGGGGAAAGGTTTGACTCTCGAGAGGTAGATATTACTATTCACACTCCATACGGTACAATAGTTATAATTTACTATTTCCAGTCCAGGCTGTGAAACAGTAGGAAAAGCGTTGGTCTCAGGAAGGGTACAAATTACTACTGCCACTACAGTTGATGCAACAGTAGGGAAAGGTTTAGACTCTGGAATGAGCAAAGTAAGTATTACCCTGCCTGTCTGAAGGAAACTACTCTCTCTCTACTATTGCACAAACAAATAACATATTTTAACTACATTCAAATAACAAGAAGTATAAATATTTAAATATAATATTTATTAAACATTGTAAACAATTTATATATATTTTATATTAAAACAAAAACTATTAATATGATTGTGAGAATATAGTGTTGTATTGTAATTATAACAAATATGCTTTATAATTGTACAGAACACTATAACACAATTAACTCATAACTTAATAAATACAAAAAAAGCTATTCATCCATTAAAAAACGTGTTATTTATTATTACTTAAATAACTTCCTACTCTATACCACTACAAACATGCATCAAAAATAAATATGTCTTGAAAATTATATTAAAAACACATTTAATATACTTATCAATTAAGCGATTAAAAGTAATTAACTGATAGTAAAATAGTTATATTTAATAAACTTACCACCCTTTAGCCGAACAACCCGCACCTAATAGATAAATCAAAAAGCAGCTTAATTACATATTTACATAATTATGTATACTTATTTAATTGATTATTAAGTAACATAAATTATTAATCTTTACAATTAATTTCCTTCACACCCTGTACCCCTATAAAATCACAATCCACACCAAAAATACAAAGAAAAAATTTAATTAATTACACAATGTACAGTTAATTATCAATTAAATAAATATAATTTATTTAGTGAATAATTGTAATTAAATTACTTCCCACTCTAAACCCTGACAAACCCCATAATCTATACCTACAACTTAACCTAAAAAAATAATTACCCAAATAACATAATCATCAATTAAATAATAATAATTAATATTTATTTTCAATTATCATTAATTTACTTCCCATCCTGTACCCCTATATAGCCCACAACCCGCTATGGTACTAAAAATTACAAACTGTAAATTTGTAGTTGTTTTTAAATGAAATGTAATAAACTATATTAAAAGACATTTATAATAATTGTATATGTTATAAATTGTACATATAATTAAAATATACACTAGAATACATAAAACTAATTACAAAAATATTGTTGTCAATATAATTTTTTAAATGATAAAAACAACATGAGAGAATGTGGCCTTACGGCTAGAGCCGTCGACCTCGAAGCTGGGGAACCAGGTTCGAGTCTAAGGCAAAAACACTCAGGCACGGGGAGATTATGTAAATTTCCCAGAATCACATGATGCTAACAAAAATGAATGTATCCATCTGTCATGAAACTGGTGCTCATGTGAAGCGCTCAGATACCTGATATGTTCGGGTCAAATTTGCGCTATATAAAACTCAAAAATAAAAAACATAGATATTTTTAACATTGATATTAACAACTTACATTTTTTTGTAAACAATGTAAACAATATAGATATTTTAGACATCAATAATAATGACAAGAATGTTGATTTTAAGGTAAACGGTATTTTTGCATACAATGTTTTTGTAATCACATTATTTACAGCTTGACATTTCTGCATCTTGGTATTTGATATTTTTTGCGAATACCGATTTTGCGATCTTTTGTGACATCATTCATTGGCTTGCTCCTTTAATCCTTTCAGAGGTCATTAACCAAGAGTAGCTGGACAAGAATTATGATTTTTCTCTAGACCCTGAGAAAAGATGTTAAAGTGCACTATGTAAGGGTATATTTTTACAAAAAGTGTTTTTTTTTTATCAAAAGGGCTTTTTCGTAGGAGCCTCTTCAATCTCATTTGTAACGCCTGTTACCGACCTCGAAAAAATGAAATAAGAAATATCAAGGCAGTACTGAATTAACAAGTGGTGGGCTCATGGAGATTTCGATGTACACCAAAATAAGGTAACCAAAATTATGAAGGCCTAGCAATCATCAATGTAGCAGTTTTCTTTCTTCAACTGTTTTTGATTAGTTTAATTAAATGTTGCAATGACAGAATATTACAATACATTGAAATTGCTGTTGTTCCAGCCACATAATGACAACAAAACAAAAACTACATTAAAGCAGTATTGATTACAAAGATTATGAAGTACAATCAAAAAGTCCCAAAGAACACTCTGCTTTTATTTTACAGCAAATTTCGGATGCTTTCACCCTTTCAATTGTTCTATAAATGTACCACTGACCAGGCTACCATTTCTTCAGATCTCCCATTTATTTACATTTTTTAAATATATGGCTACATACACAAAAATATATATAAGAAAACTTACACACGCAAGGTTGCAGAACAGTTCAAATTACATGTGCAAAATCAAAAGACGTAGGCTGTGAAGCACTTTTACACAACATTTTATAGGTTTATGAGATTCTAGGGATGCCAACTTGTGCTGAGACTCACCAGTGAGGCTCCAAACACTGCATGCCTTTCTTTATGCTTATATTGTTGTACAGCAGTTTCTCATTTTCAGTGAGGACAGAATTACAGCTATTTATTAACAGTTGCAACTTCTTTCTGTAAATTTGGTGCTATAATTTATTTAACTAAGAAGCACTACTCGATATGGGTAGTGGAACAAGGTGTATGTGACATGTCCTGAGGACTACATGTTGCCAAACCAGTGAATTCAAGGGAAGAGCTGAGCCAGGGGTCCTTCTTGATTCTAAGGGCCTAGTATAAAGTGAAAGAGAGCGTACTCTATTGTGCCTGTGACGGATATCCCATCTGCCTTATTACAAGGGCTACAGGATATAAAGCCTGCCCTGTGTTAGACACAGCCTTCCAAAGTGTTTAAAGTAGACTGTGGCACTGGAGGTCACCCTGGTGCAGAAGACATGGGCCTGACCAGTGCTACAGGACTTAAATATTTTGCATTTTAATGGGGTACTCAAAACCTTAATCTACTTTTTGCCCCATGGGTCCTAGATGACCAAGGGTGAACCTCTGCTGCAAATAATCCCTTAAGATATTCACTAAAATTGCTCATTCATAATGCCTACGTCAGGTGCAATGGTATTTGTTCATACCAAGAACCACAAGCGTATGATTTCAGGAAGGTTGTACATGGCCGATATGTGAACACAAAATACAATGACTATTTAATAGGACATACATCTCATTTTTAGTTCATGTACCGACTGCCTACCAGCTAAATATCGCAAAGTGCCATGATTTAGAACAGGTGAGGGATGACAGTTTACAAACATTGAAAAATACAGTGTTGAAAGCAATGAAATAGCATAACATTAGTGTTATTTGAAAACTAAATTATCCTCTGAACAAAACAGAAAGTAAGTAACCAAAGAAGTCACCTGTATTCTAAACGTTTATAGTACTTTGTTAAAAACAGTTGGCAGGGTCTGTCCCCAAGAAATTTGTCTTTGTAGGATCTGGAGTGTTTTGATAATGCTCCTTTCAGCTGATGGGAGTTTTCCTGCTGCGGTCCTTAAGAAAGCCCCTTAGTTTCGTGGTCAGGAACACATGTGCAACTTGCTGCGTTGTAGCCATGCCTGCTTCCTGTAGCCAAGGTGACTGAAGGCAATCCGAGGCTGAAGGTCTCCCCCTGAAAGACAGTAGCAAAGGAAACCATAAAAGGAGAGGAAGACAGATATTCCGTTTTTTTTAGCTCCATCTTGGGCAAATCTAACATTTCAGTTTATTGCACGCCTTGCCCTAGAGTAGATAGAGCTGTAGAGCACTGCGATAAAATAAGCATCTATATGTTATAAATAAGAAATGTGAGGGGAAAATATTTGTAAGCAGGTGACAGTACTATATAAAATATATAACAAATGGTCTTGCAAGAATGATAGATTTTGTGCACATAATTTCTGCACATGTGTAATAGTTCACTGACGCTGCCGGGTTCACGGTTGATGTACATGTGGGTCTTTCATAACAGTTTAGGAGCGTTGTAAGGAGAGGCTGTGTTTCACTGCCACACACCAACAGTTCATCCCACCATCCAGGATAGCTTCGAGGAGAGCAAGAGGGTTCTCATTCTTCCTGCAATCCAAGGGTGCTGGGAGAGCATTCAGTGCCCAGAGGGAGCCATGAGCCAAGAGATCTGGTGGCATAGCACAGAGGTTTCTCTTGTCCTAAGATTTATCAGTGCAAAGCATCGCCTGAACAGCAGATGCCTGAAAGTTCTCTAAATTTCTCATTTTGAAATATCCAGACCATGGCTCTTAAAATCTTCTAGACCACTGAGGACAAGCGGCTACCTCACTTATCAATGCCCCCATTTCTTTCTAGGTACTTACCTAACTCAACTGAGAGAAAATCTCAATTCAGATTCATTAGTCACAGTGGGTTGCTAGTCAAATCTAAAGTCCAGGCACTCATCAGGTAGTGAACAGTATCAATGGTGAGCACAAAGGATGTAGGGTAACATTTGTAGCTTGAACAGACAATGCCCACACAGCAACTGCTGAGGACATTTTCAATGACATAACCCAGTAATCAAAGTTCCACATGTAGCCACAATTGTGAGTTTGACCTTGTTATTGCATTTAAAAGGTGTTTGTGTTAACAATCTTCGAAAGAAATCACATTAATGACCTGTTGAGTATGTAGAACTCTATCAGCATTGCTTGTGTAATGAGTAATTGGTACCCAGAGCCAAGGACTGCCTCAAAATGAACTTGTGCTTTTTTAAATCCAAATGTATCAGTGCGGAAGGAGGGTGGCTAGCCAGTGGGACCTTATACTGGGCTTTCACAGTAGCACAATTGAAACTTTCCTACTGGTTGCTATAAGGCTCCACATAAGACACATTCAGCATGGATCCTTGAAACAATATCGATGTCAACAATATCGAATTACAAAAATATTGAGGAAAAATATAGAATACCAAAATATTGACCTCATATCTCCAAACAGGTAAGTACAAAAATATCGGATAAAAAGTATCGATGTAAAAAATATAGTTAGTTAAAATATAGATTTTTTTTAATGCTTTAAATTAATTAAACATTAATGAAATAATAAATATAATTAACTTAAACATACTTAAAATACTTAAATAACCTTAAAAATAATAAATAATTAATGTAAGTAAAAAAAAACATACAAATGTATTTATTAATATATATATATATTCACAGAAAAAACCATAGGTTATAGTGGATATATAGTTAGGAATTTGCATTTACAAAACCTTGAAAATTCAATGAAAAAACCATCGGTTTTAGGCCATATATAGTTAGGGATTTGCATTTACAAAACCTTATTTTACTCGCATAAAACCATTGAAATTCCATATATAGTTATAAGCGCTAACTATATATCGCGCACCCGCAATCCACTGCTGATGATGTCACATATTACATCATTCATGACATGGTTAGTGACATCACTGATGACATCACTGATGACATCTCAAATGACATCACTGATGACATCACTGATTACAACATCCAGTGACTGTATGTTTCTGTAAAGTTAAAATATGTTTTATATATTGAAGAATGAGTGGATGTATAAGTGTCTGGATGAAGGATTTAGTAGGTGCAAGACTGACTGTATGAGTGAGTGATTAAATGTGTCTCACTGAGTGCATGGGTTAGTGACTAAACTGTTTTAATTTGTGCATCATTATATCTGTTGTTCTACAAACTGCTGCATATGTTGATCAGTAGCTATATGAGTAACTGTATGGGTTATTCATTGGTTGTCCAAGTATTTGTATGGGAAACTGAGTGTGTGTGTATGGGTGGCTGGGAGGTGTGTGACTCTGTACATAGATGTGTGAGTAGTTGATTCACTATATGTATGGATTCAAAAGTGTATGTGGAAACAGCTCTATGGGCGCTTGACTGTGCATGAGTGTATTAGTGAGTGAATGGATATCTCAGTGCTACATGTCAAATTAAGTACATATGTAAAACACAGTACATGTGAGAGTTGACATCTATAAATAACTGTGCATAAGAGCCAATGAATGTGTGAGTGGTTGTATGGATCATTGTGAACATGTATCAGAGATTGTATAAGAGAGTAAAGTAAATATGTGTTAGTATATGTTTGAATAAGTAAGGTGTGTATAACTGTATAGTTGAGAAAATGGAGGTGTGATTGATTTTTGGCATAACTGACTAGGTGTGTGAGTAACTCCATGGATGAGTGACAGTCTGTGACTGTCTGTTTACACTGATTGTATCTAAGGTTATATTAGAGTCTAAAGAGGTTCATGGTATTATCACATGAATGATATCATCAGTGATGTTATCAGTCATGTCAAATGAGATGTTTTCAGTGATGTCATTTGAGATGTCATCAGTGATGTCATCAGTGATGTCACTAACCATGTCATGAATGATGTAATATGTGACATCATCAGCAGTGGATTGCGGGTGCGCGATATATAGAAGGCACTTATAACTATATATGGAATTTCAATGGTTTTATGCGAGTAAAATAAGGTTTTGTAAATGCAAATCCCTAACTATATATGGCCTAAAACCAATGGTTTTTTCATTGAATTTTCAAGGTTTTGTAAATGCAAATTCCTAACTATATATCCACTATAACCTATGGTTTTTTCTGTGAATTTCATTGGTTTTTTAATAGCAAATATGAAAAGCTTTAAAATGTCAAGTACGTGATAGATAAAAACATTTTCGTATTTATTCACGCTGATGTGCTTTGAACGCTGCCCCCCCCCCTCCCCTCTTTTCTCTTAGTAGTACTCTCTCTTTGCAGATAGTGAACGGTAGTTAACGCAGGCCTTTGCCCCCGTTGTAATCCGTCGTGCCTGCTTGTCTCTCCATTTGATTGATTGTTATCCAAGCATTTACTGTTTTAGAATTGGTTCTCTTTGGATCATTCTCTATTTACAAACAAGCACAAAGTCGCAATACTCTGTTTAGTCTTTGCAGATAGTGAAAAATCGTGTAAAAAAATAAAAGTAATCGAGCAAAATCAGTAGACCACTAATTCGATCTCTTTTTGACCTCGGTAAAATACAAACATTAGGAACAACCGTTCATGAGAAATACGAAAATAATGAAATGAACTAAGCTCCACACCATGAGGGCTGCAAAACAGCTCGACTCCGCCACCCACACCGCCCAAAATAACGACAAACCCTATGCAAATATTATAAATATACACAACACACCAGCAAAGAAACAGAGTAAAACATTTTATTAAATAACTATTTACATAACTATTTTATACTTTTTATTGCCCGATCCGGCTAGCTCAATCGATCGAGCATGAAACTCATGCACTGATAACAAGCGTTGAGAGTTTGTAGAACGATGGCTTCAGATTTTCCACATACGGTGTAGTGGCGCGAACTGGCAGGGGGCGTTTGGATTCTACCCCTTCCCCAAATAAGATTTTCATACGTGAATGTTCGTTCATGCTTTTTGTCCCTGAGTTGCTTCCATGTCACTGCCTTACACAAATGGCATAAGTCCTGTTTGTTGAGTGCCATACTTCAGAGTTTTAAGCAGCACTTGTAACACTGTTTAAACCTTATTTGCACCTGCTGCAGCTTCACTATTCAAAGTAAGTGGGGTCCATTTGTGGACCTGACTGCATTGGAAAACAATGTGATACGGTGCCTCCCTAAACCGCTTGACGGAGGCCCCCGAGGGGCGGTGAGATGGCGCGGACTGAGAGGGGGCGCTTGGCTCCTGCCCCCTCCCCAAGTCGTGTTGCCCTGGTGAGGTCTGAGATCGCCCCCGGCATTGGCGGCCGGCTCCCGGGGTCCGGCGGAATTTTTTCCCTTTTGAAGAATCTTCCATTCTGGACCTTGTCCCACAATCCATTTGACCTGAAGACACGCTGTCGTGGGGCGCCCCTTTACCGTTTTAGTTGCCATTCCGCCCGCTTTTGGTACTCTGTGCCTCTTCCGCCATTCAGCTGTTTACCGCCCGCTCTTGCGACTACAACGTCTCGCTCACCATGTAGTTGAGTTGCTCCCGCTCTTAAGATTTAACCGAACTTTTTGGACTGCTGAAAGCGGTTGATTTCCGACCGCTGGTTGGTGGAGACATTTTGACTATATTCTGGACCTGCATTGTCGCGTAATGCGTCATATGACGCGACGCGTTAGCGCACCCGGAAGTGCTCCGGTGCGCAAGGCGCAGCTTCCCAGAAACGATCCAGAGCGCGCCGCGCAGCGCGTAACGTAAGCATAACAGGTCATGTGACTTGTTAATAAAACTTTTCATTGGTTCATTTTACTTTTCTTTTCCTAATTATGTAAGACTAGGTCATGTGACCTAAAAATAACACTTTTCATTGGATTAAAACATTTTTTTTCCCAAACGATGAAAGCCCCACCTTGTTTCTGGATGTTTCAGACTGAAGCTGGCGTCACCATGAGAGCACCACCAACTCGTAGCTCCGTCGTGGCCATTCCGCAAGCAATCATGGCAGCCGCTCCCCACCGGAAGCCTGCGGGAGTCGACGGCCCCCAAGACTTTTGTACAATCTTCAAGGCTGAGGGGACGCTTTCGAGAATGGAACCCAAGCCCTGGCAGACAAGCGTCCGAGTTCCAAGGTGTCCCAGGGCCATTTTACTGGACCAGGCCCAAATCCGAAGAGCCGACCGCCATTTTAGGAGTCCTGTGGAAGCCGCCTATCGCTGCACCGCAAGAGTGGGAGCAACTCAACTACATGGTGAGCGAGACGCTGTAGCCGTAAGAGCGGGCGCTAAACAGCTGAATGGCGGAAAAGGCACAGTGTAGCAAAAGCGGGCGGAATGGCGACTGAAACGATAAAGGGGCGCCCCACTACAGCAGACAAGCCTCCGCCATGTGCTTCAAAACTGCATATGTATCTCGTGATATCAAGGTTGGGCAACCAGTACACAACAAGCAGTTACGAGTCCCATTTACACCGGCGCCATTTTGGGCGCGGCCGGGCAGGTCCAGGATCTACTGAAACATAACAAATGAGGCTGACGTCTCTGAAGCAGTTGACGAACAGCAGGACATAGCAAATAAACATGAACTCTCTAAAGCTGTTAACTCACTGCAGGACAAAACAAGTGAACCTGAAACCTCTGGAATAATTGTCGCTCAAAAGAACAACACACAAAACTCTGTGGAGCCTGAAGAAAAAAAAACAGAAGGGCACTGTAGTTTCAGACACACTTAACACTAATGACTAAACAAAGATATCGTCTGTTTATGAAGCAGTTATCATCTTGACAGAATTGACAAAGAAGTGTACAGACACCAATGCTATTAAGAAACACAAGGAAATCCTAACGCATCAGCATTCTCGGAAGAGGTTGACACAGATAACATCTTAAGAAACAAAGAAAGACCTGTTCACTCTTGACACCCCAGGTGCTGTGTATATTGCACTATAGTGCTGCATCGAGAAAACGGACAACCCTATTGATGTGGATTTTTCATTATTGATTATTGTAAAGAAATGGCGACTCCCCCCTTTAGCAGATTAGCTAAATGTTTGCGTAATTTAGGCATAAAAGTTATATTATTGTTGTTGTTGTTGTTATCGTTATAGTTCTGGTTAATTTCAAAAAATGGTTAAATATATTTACAGTTTTTGTTGCGTTCGTTATATTTAAATGTTAATAATGTTTTAAAATCTAACTTTGTTGGAGTGCTATATATGTTTAAAAAATCGGGTGAATGGGGCCTTGAATCGGGTTATTGTCATGTGTGGGCTTTGAAAGTGTACTGCTACAAGATCGGACATTTCAAACTCAAATGCACGTTCTTTTTCTTACCTTTCCGAAGCATGGAGCGCAATAGCAGGCAGAGAAAGGGTGATGCACGTGTTGAACACTGCCTGGCCTGGCAAGTTGCTGGCAGTGCCCCCCCGCCCGCTCCTGAAAGAGGGCACACACACACCGCCGCCCCGAGTACTTCACAAATCTTTAAAAGACCATGCGCTTGTTCATGAGGCTTAAATGGTTTATCACCCCTTCTAGAACCCCTGCATCGACCCTCTGACGTTTCCTGGAAGAATTAGCACGTAACACAATACCAAGCCCTGTCAGCTGAAACCCCCGAGAAATCATGGGGCATATTATCAAGGGGGTTTATTTCCGCTTTTTTGGCTTTAAAAGCCAAAAAAAAAGAGATAAAATTATCTCCCTATTACCAAGCTGTCGCTAACACCAGTTAGTGACAGCTAAAAGGAGATAGCAACCATCTTGGGCCCCGCTTTGCATATCACTGATATTTATCACTAATGACATGCAAAGTGGGCGTGACAAGATTTTAGCGACTGGAAACAGTCCCTAACCATCGCTATCTCCTATTACCAACTTTTGGAGATATTCACGCTAAGCGCGAATATCTCCAAAACCTAACACCTGCCCTGAGCAGTTTTAGCCATGTTATCCAATGGGAAGTGGATAACATGGCTAAAAGCATTTGCTGGATAATGCATGAATATCGCTGACTTTTCAACGATATTCATGCATTGCGGCCGTTTTTTAACGCATTTGCGATAAACCTTGCTAATAGCAAGGTTTATGTGCGATAAAATTCGCCGAAGTGCGGCGATAATTTTTGTCTCTAAACAAGTTAGAGACAAAAATTACCGCTAGTTGTTGGTAATATGCCCCCGGGTTTTTCCTTGCAGGAATCGGGAAGCGAAAGACTAGCACTGAAATCAGTAGTCTCACGCCTGAATCGGGAGGGTTGGCATGTCTGGATACTCTACAGCTGGGGCCATAAACTACATCCGCAGGGCTAGGTGATAGCCTAGGTCCGGCCTGGACAATCGGACACAGAGGAAGAGGAGTGTCAGAGGGTGCGGTAGTAAATAGGGTGAAAGGGAGGTGTCGGGCGGGCACAGGGTGGATTCTCAGAGAAGAGCAGCGCAGATGGGGGGAAGTATATGTCCCATGCAT
Source organism: Lissotriton vulgaris (assembly GCF_964263255.1). Lineage (NCBI taxonomy): Eukaryota > Metazoa > Chordata > Amphibia > Caudata > Salamandridae > Lissotriton > Lissotriton vulgaris. The sequence goes on from NC_141698.1 coordinate 314,761,666, forward strand.
GAGAGAGAGAGCGGGGGTGACCAGTGCGTGGGGAAGATGCTTGCGAGGGTGGGGAGCCATGCTGAGGATCGGCGGCGTGCAGAGAGTGGCCCTGGTCAAGGCATCTAAAATGGCTGCCGTGCACGACAAAATTGTGGCATTGGACAAAAACGCAAGATGGCGCAGACAATGTTTATCAATAAGGATTCATTTATAACACAATATTTACTCGCAGTGACAAAATGGTGGTCAACACTTCCTGATTTCCATCGAATCGAACGTTAACAAACGTCACGCAGCAAAAAAAAAAAAAAAAAGCTCACGCACAGCAGTTTTTAGCCATGTTATCCAATGGAAGGTGGATAACATGGCTAAGAGCATTTGCTGGATAATGCATGAATATCGCTGACTTTTCAGCGATATTCATGCATTGTGGCCGATGTGCGGCGATAATTTTTGTCTCTAAACAATTAAAACGAAGCACAAAATGGCGAATTCCCGTTTGGCTACCAGTTTGCGGCCCAGTTCGCGGCCCGTGAAGCGCTTCTACCGTGAAAAATCATTTTTTTTTTATTTTCCCCACGCGACCCTTTAATAACCCCAACAACATTCCTCGGGGGTCAAGAGGGGTATGCCTTGCCCCCTTTCAATAAATTCCCCCTTCGTTTTTCACCTCTTCTTCTCTCTCGATCCTACCGAGAGATAAGATGGCGGCCGCTCCGGACTGTTTAGAATGTTGACAGACACCGGAGAGCCAATCAGCTTTCTGCGCGCAAAGTTCAGTTTCGCGAAAAGTAAGCGGACCGGATCGCTGCCCAGAGCGCTGTTACAGATATATATCTTGTTTTGAACGTTAATTTCTCAAAAACTACTGGAGCACATATATTAAGACCTAGCAAAGGCACATCGGGCTAACAGTCCCTACAATTTTGCCAAGTTTCGTGCAAATCCATTCAGCCGTTCGAGCTAAAAGTGAGTCCAACCGCCCTATGGAAAAATGAATGGGAAAAACGCGTTTTGGGACCCCCCTTTTTTCTCAGCCCCCCCCTTGACGAAACCCCCCCAAATTTTCAGGGGCTGCTCAGAAACAAAATGTGCCATTTTCCTGAAAATTTCAGCCGATTCCGTCCTCAAACGCCAAAGTTATTAGACATAGAATTTTCAAAAATCCCATAGGGAATTAATCCTAACTATATATACCTACTGGCGAGACGCCAGTAGGTAATATATATATTACCTACTGGCGTGTCGCCAGTAGGTATATATAGTTAGGATTATTTGTCTATGGAACTTTTGAAAATTCTATGTCTAATAACTTTGGCGTTTGTGGACGGAATCGGCACATTTTGTTTCTGAGCAGCCCCCGAAAATTTGGGGGGGTTTCGTCAAGGGGGGGCCGAGAAAAAAGGGGGGTCCCAAAACGCGTTTTTCCCATGTTAATTTCCATAGGGCCTTTGGCCTCACTTTTAGCTCGAACGGCTGAATGGATTTGCACGAAACTTGGCAAAATTGTAGGGACTGGTAGCCCGATGTGCCTTTGCTAGGTCTCAATATATGTGCTCCAGTGGATTTTGAGAAATTAACGTTGAAAACAAGATATATATCTGTAACAGCGCTCCGGGCTGCGCTCCGGTCCGCTTACTTTTCGCGAAACGGAACTTTGCGATGCGAAGCTGATTGGCTCCCCGGTGTCTGTCAACATTCTAAACAGTCCGGAGCGGCCGCCATCTTATCTCTCAGTAGGATCGAGAGAGAAGAAGAGGTGGAAAACGAAGGGGGAATTTAATGAAAGGGGGCAAGGTATACCCCTCTTGACCCCCTAGGAATCTTGTTGGGGTTATTAAAGGGTCCCGTGGGGAAAATAAAAAAATAATTATTTTTCACGGTAGAAGAGCTTCCCGGGCCGCAAACTGGTAGCGAAACGGGAAGTCGCCATTTTGTGCATCGTTTTTATTAAATTACTAGGTATAAGGGGGTGCGGGAGACCATTTTGTGCTTCGTTTCAATTAAATTACTAGGTATAAGGGGCTGCGGGAGACGTATCCTAATCCCTTATGTTTTCTGAGGGTGGCTGAGGAGGCTCATATATGTTGATACATGTCTTCCAGCGGCTGTGCGTGAGCTTTTTTTTTTTTGCTGCGTGACGTCTGTTAACGTTCGATTCGATGGAAATCAGGAAGTGTTGACCACCAATTTATCAGTGCGATAAAATATTTTGTTATAAATGAATCCTTATTGTTAAACATTGTCTGCGCCATCTTGCCTTTTTTCCAATGCCACAATTTTGTCGTGCACGGCAGCCATTTTAGATGCCAGGCAGGTCCCAGGCTATCACCTAGCCCTGCGGATGTAGTTTATGGCCCCAGCTGTAGAGAATCCAGACATGCCAACCCTCCCGATTCAGGCGTGAGACTACTGATTTCAGTGCTAGTCTCCCGCCTCCCGATTCCTGCAAGCAAAAACCCGGGGGCATATTACCAACAACTAGCGATAATTTTTGTCTCTAACTTGTTTAGAGACAAAAATTATCGCCGCACATCGGCGATTTTTATCGCAGATAAACCTTGCTATTAGCAAGGTTTATCGCAAATGCGATAAAAAACGGCCGCAATGCATGAATATCGCTGAAATGTCAGCGAAATTCATTGAATTATCCAGCAAATGCTCTTAGCCTTGTTATCCACCACCCATTGGATAACATGGCTAAAAACTGCTCAGGGCAGGTGTTAGCTGTTGGAGATATTCGCGCTTAGCGCGAATATCTCCAAAATTTGGTAATAGGAGATAGCGATGTTATGGACTGTTTCCAGTCGCTAACATCTTGACACGCCCACTTTGCATGTCATTAGTGATAGATATCACTGACATGCAAAGCGGGGCCCAAGATGGTCGCTATCTCCTTTTAGCTGTCACTAACTGGAGTTAGCGACAGCTTGGTAATAGGGAGGTAATTTTATCTCCGCTTTCTTGGCTTTTAAAGCCAAAAAAGCGGAAATAAACCCCCTTGATAATATGCTCCACGATTCCTCGGGGGTTTCAGCTGACAGGGCTTGGTATTGTGTTACGTGCTAATTCTTCCTGGAAACGTCAGAGGGTCGATGCAGGGGTTCTAGAAGGGGTGATAAACCATTTAAGCCTCATGAACAAGCGCATGGTCTTTTAAAGATCTGTGAAGTACTCGGGGCGGCGGTGTGTGTGTGCCCTCTTTCAGGAGCGGGCGGGGGGGGGGGCACTGCCAGCAACTTGCCAGGCCAGGCAGTGTTCAACACTTGCATCACCCTTTCTCTGCCTGCTATTGCGCTCCATGCTTCGGAAAGGTAAGAAAAAGAACGTGCATTTGAGTTTGAAATGTCCGATCCTGTAGCAGTACACTTGCAAAGCACACACATGACAATAACCCGATTCAAGGCCCCATTCACCCGATTTTTTAATAATATATAGTACTCCAAAAAAGTAGGATTATAAAACTTTATTAACTTTTAAATATAACGAACGCAACAAAAACTGTAAATATATTTAAACATTTTTTGACAAAAAAAAACAACAATGGTCCGAAGCTGTCTTTTGTGCGAATAGTCCCAAGGCAGCACAACGTGCTGAGTTGTGGACGGCACCCAGGTGAAGAACCATCCCTTTTTTAAACCCCATGGTGACCAACTAAGTGCAGGTTTTACATAAAGTAGTGTTTACCTAGAGTGGTGCTGTGTAGGACAGTCTGAATGGAAATTAACCAGAACTATACCGATAACAACAACAACAACAATAATATAACTTTTATGCCCAAATTACGCAAACATTTAGCTAATCTGCTAAAGGGGGGAGTCGCCATTTCTTTTGATAATTTATTCACCCATCCGTAGCCTCTCTATTCTCCATTACAATGTGTTTCTTGCTGAAATTAACCAGAACTATAACCATAACAACAACAACAACAATAATATAACTTTAATGTCCAAATTACGCAAAGATTTAGCTAATCTGCTAAAGGGGGAGTCGCTATTTCTTTTGATAATTTAGTTATCCATCCGTAGCCTCTCTAATCTCTATTACAATGTGTTTTTTGCTGTCGCTAGCTGATGAAAAAACTAAAGTGATAACTTCCTCATCCTTATTTTGTCTTTCTTCGTTCCTTAAGATGTTATCTGTGTCAACCTTTTCCGAGAATGCTGATGCGTTAGGGATTTCCTTGTGTTTCTTAATAGCATTGGTGTCTGCACACTTCTTTGTCAATTCTGTGAACATGAAAACTGCTTCATAAACAGACAATATCTTTGTTTAGTCATTAGTGTTAAGTGTGTCTGAAACTACAGTGCTCTTCTGTTTTTCTTTCTTCAGGCTCTACAGAGTTTTGTGTGTTGTTCTTTAGAGCGACAATTATTCCAGAGGTTTCAGGTTCACTTGTTTTGTCCTGCAGTGAGTTAACAGCTTTAGAGATTTCATGTTTATTTGCTATGTCTTGCTGTGCGTCAACTGCTTCAGAGACGTCAGCCTCATTTGTTATGTTTCAGTAGATCTTGGACCTGCCCGGCCTTGCCCTAAATGGCGCCGGTATAAATGGGACTCGTAACTCCTTGTTGTGTACTGGTTGCCCAACCTTGATATCACGAGATACGTATGCAGTTTTGAAGCACATGGCGGAGGCTCGTCTGCTGTAGTGGGGCACCCCTTTATCGTTTCAGTTGCCATTCCGCCCGCTTTTGCTACACTGTGCCTTTTCCGCCATTCAGCTGTTTACCGCCCGCTCTTACGGCTACTGCGTCTCGCTCACCATGTAGTTGAGTTGCTCCCACTCTTGCGGTGCAGCGATAGGCGGCTGCCACAGGACTTTTAAAATGGCGGCCGGCTCTTCGGATTTGGGCCTGGTCCAGTAAAATGGCCCAGGGACACCTTGGAACTCGGACGCTTGTCTGCCAGGGCTTGGGTCCTATTCTCGAAAGCGTCCCCTCAGCCTTGAAGATTCTACAAAAGTCTTGGGGATCTCGACTCCCGCAGGCTTCCGGTGGGGAGCGGCTGCCATGATTGCTTGCGGAATGGCCACGAGGGAACTACGAGATGGTGGTGCTCTCATGGTGACGCCAGCTTCAGCATGAAACATCCAGAAACAAGGTGGGGCTTTCATCGTTTGGGAAAAAAAAATGTTTTAATCCAATGAAAAGTGTTATTTTTAGGTCACATGACCTAGTCTTACATCATTAAGAAAACAAAAGTAAAATGAACCAATGAAAAGTTTTATTAACAAGTCACATGACCTGTTATGCTTACGTTACGCGCTGCGCGGCGCGCTCTGGATCGTTTCCGGGAAGCTGCGCCTTGCGCACCGGAGCACTTCCGGGTGCACTAACGCGGCGCGTCATATGATGCATTACGCGACAACGCAGGTCCAGAATATAGTCAAAATATCTCCACCAACCAGCGGTCGGAGTACAACCGTTTTCAGCAGTCCAAAAAGTTCTGTTAAATCGCAAGAGCGGGAGCAACTCAACTACATGGTGAGCGAGACGCTGTAGTCGCAAGAGCGGGCGGTAAACAGCTGAATGGCGGAAGAGGCACAGAGTAGCAAAAGTGGGAGAAATGGCAACTAAAACGGTAAAGGGGCGCCCCACTACAGCGTGTCTTCAGGTTAAACGGATTGTGGGACAAGGTCCAGAATGGAAGAGTCATCAAAAGGCAAAAAAATCCGCCGGACCCCGGGAGCCGGCCGCCTATGTCGGGGGCGATCTCAGGCCACACTAGGGCAACACGACTTGGGGAGGGGGCAGGAGCCAAGCGCCCCCTCCCAGTCCGCGCCATTTCACCGCCCCTCGGGGGCCTCCGTGAAGCGGTTTAGGGAGGCACCGTATCACATTGTTTTCTAATGCAGTCAGGTCCACAAACGGACCCCACTTACTTTGAATAGTGAAGCTGCAGCAGGTGCAAATAAGGTTTAGACAGTGTTACAAGCGCTGCTTAGAACTCTGAAGTATGGCACTCAACATCCAGGACTTATGCCATTTATATAAGGCAGTGACATCGAAGCAACTCAGGGACCAAAAGCATGAACGAACACTCACGTATGAAAATCTTACTTGGGGAGGGGGCAGGAGCGAAGCGCCCCCTCCCAGTCCGCGCCACCACACCGTATGTAGAAAATCTGAAGCCATCGTTCTACAAACTCTCAACCAGCCTTGGATGGAAAAATCTTAAAGAATGTACAAACTGAAAACCAGTTTTTGTCTGCATAGCATCAGCAGCAACGCTTGCTATCAGTGCATGAGTTTCATGCTCGATCGATTGAGCTAGCCGGATCGGGCAACAAAAAGTATAAAATAGTTATGTAAATAGTTATTTAATAAAATGTTTTACCCTTTTACTTTGCTGGTGTGTTGTATCTATTTATAATATTTGCATAGGGTTTGTTGTTATTTTGGGCGGGGTGGGTGGCGGAGTCGATCTGTCTTGCAGCCATCATGGTGTGGAGCTTAGTTCATCTCACTATTTTCGTATTTCTCATGAAGGGTTGTTCATAATGTTTGTATTTTAGCGAGGTCAAAAAGAGATCCAATTAGTGGTCTACTGATTTTGCTCGATTACTTTTATTTTTTTACACGATTTTTCACTATCTGCAAAGACTAAACAGAGTATTGCGACTTTGTGCTTGTTTGTAAATAGAGAATGATCCAAAGAGAACCAATTCTAAAACAGTAAATGCTTGGATAACAATCAATGAAATGGAGAGACAAGCAGGTACGACGGATTACAACGGGGGTAAAGGTCTGCGTTAACTACCCTTCACTATCTGCAAAGAGAGAGTACTACTAAGAGAAAAGAGGGGAGGGGGGGGCAGCGTTCAAAGCACATCAGCGTGCATAAACACGAAAACGTTTTTACCTATCACGTACTTGACATTTGACAGCTTTTGATATTTGCTATTAAAAAACCATTGAAATTCACAGAAAAAACCATAGGTTATAGTCCATATATAGTTAGGAATTTGCATTTACAAAACCTTGAAAATTCACTGAAAAAACCATAGGTTATAGACCATATATAGTTAGGAATTTGCATTTACAAAACCTTATTTTACTCGCATAAAACCATTGAAATTCCATATATAGTTAGATGCGCTAACTATATATCGCGCACCCGCAATCCACTGCTGATGATGTCACATATTACATCATTCATGACATGGTTAGTGACATCACTGATGACATCACTGATGACATCTCAAATGACATCACTGATAAAATCACTGATAACATCTCATTTGACATTACTGATCACATCACTGATGATATCATTCATGTGATAATATCATGAACCTCTTCAGACTCTAATATAACCTTAGATACAATCAGTGTAAACAGACAGTCACAGACTGTCACTCATCCATGGAGTTACTCACACACCTAGTCAGTCATGCAAACAATCAATCACACCTCCATTTCCTCAATTATACAGTTATACAAACTTTACTTATTCAAACATATACTAACACATATTTACTCTGTTATACAATCCCTGATACAAGTTCACAATGATCCATACAGACACTCACACATTCACTGGCTCTTATGCACACTTATTTATATATGTCAACTCTCACATGTACTGTGTTTTACATATGTACTTACTTTGACATGTAGCACTGAGATATTCATTCACTCACTAATACACTAATGCACACAGTCATCCGCCCATACAGCTGTTTCCACATGCAGTTTTGAACCCATACATATAGTGAATCAACTACTCACACATCTATGTACAGAGTCACACACCTCCCAGCTACCCATACACACTCACTCAGTGTCCCATACAAATACTTGGACAACCAATCAATAACCCATACAGTTATTCATATAGCTACTGATCAACACATGCAGCAGTTTGTAGAACAACAGATATAATGATGCACAAATTAAGATAGTTTAGTCACTAACCCATGCACTCATTAAGACACATTTAATCATTCTCTCATACAGTCAGTTATGCACCTACTAAATCCTTTTTCCAGACAGTTATACATCCACTCATTCTTCAATATGTAAGTCACATTTTAACTTTACAGAAACATACAGTCACTGGATGTTGTCATCAGTGATGTCATTTGAGATGTCATCAGTGATGTCATCAGTGATGTCACTAACCATGTCATGAATGATGTAATATGTGACATCATCAGCAGTGGATTGCGGGTGCGCGATATATAGTTAGCGCATCTAACTATATATGGAATTTCAATGGTTTTATGCGAGTAAAATAAGGTTTTGTAAATGCAAATTCCTAACTATATATGGTCTATAACCTATGGTTTTTTCAGTGAATATATATATATATATATTCACTGAAAAAACCATAGGTTATAGACCATATATAGTTAGGAATTAGCATTTACAAAACCTTAATTTACTCGCACAAAACCATAGAAATTCGCATATATAGTTAGTTGCAATAATTATATATCGCGCACCCGCAATCCACTGCTGATGATGTCACATATTACATCATTCATGACATGGTCAGTGACATCACTGATGACATCACTGATGACATCACTGATGACATCTCATTTGTCATTACTGATCACATCACTGATAATATCATTCATGTGATAATACGATGAACCTCTTCAGACTCTAATATAACCTTAGATACAATCAGTGTAAACAGACACTCACAGATTGTAACTCATCCATGGAGTTACTCACACATCTATCATTCATGTAAAAAATCAATCACTCCTCCATTTCCTCAACTATACAGTTATACACACCTTACTAATTCAAACATATTCTAACACATATTTACTCTCTTGTACAATCTCTGATACAAGTTCAAAATGATTCATAAAGCCACTCTCACATTCACTGACTCTTATGCTCAGTTATTTATGTATGTCAACTCTCACATGTACTGTGTTTTACATATGTACTTACTTTGACATGTAGCACTGAGATATCCATTCACTCACCAATACACTCATGCACACAGTCAACTGCCCATACAGCTGTTTCCACATGCACGTTTGAACCCATACATCTAGTGAATCAACTGCTCACACATCTATGCACAGAGTCATACACCTCCCAGCCACCCACACACATACTCAGTCTCCCATACAAATACTTGGGCAACCAATCAATAACCCATATAGTTACTCATATAGCTACTGATTAACACATGCAGCAGTTTACAGAACAACAGACATAATGATGCACAAATTAAGACAGTTTAGTCACTAACCCATGCACTCAGTGAGACACATTTAATCACTCTCTCATACAGTCAGTCATGCACCTACTAAATCCTTCATCCAGACACTTATACATCCACTCATTCTTCAATATGTAAGACATATTTTGACTTTACAGAAACATACAAACACTGGATGATGTCATCAGTGATGTCATCAGTGATGTCACTGACCATGTCATGAATGATGTAATATGTGACATCTTCAGCAGTGGATTGCGGGTGCCCGATATATAGTTATTGCAACTAACTATATATGCGAATTTCTATGGTTTTGTGCGAGTAAATTAAGGTTTTGTAAATGCTAATTCCTAACTATATATGGTCTATAACCTATGGTTTTTTCAGTGAATTTCAATGGTTTTTTAATAGCAAATATCAAAAGCTGTAAAATGTCAAGTACGTGGTAGGTAAAAACATTTTCGTATTTATGCACGCTGATGTGCTTTGAACGCTGCCCCCCCCCTCCTCTTTTCTTTTAGGAGTATTCTCTCTTTGCAGATAGTGAAGGGTAGGTAACGTAAGCCTTTGCCCCCATTGTAACCCGTCATGCCTGCTTCCCTCTACATTTGATTGATTGTTATCCAAGCATTTACTGTTTTAGAATTGGGTGCTCTCATGCTGACGCCAGCTTCAATCTGAAACATTCAGAAACACTGTAGACTACCAATTCAATCAGTTCCGGTGGAGCCCCAACGTGACCCGGTAGAGAAGAACTTGCCCCCCCCTCTTTGACTGATTGTTCTTGTTGCCTGTCCCTTCTCTTGTCATTTAACAGAACTTTTTGGACTGCTGAAAGGGGTTGCATTCCGACCGCTGGTTGGTGGAGACATTTTGACTATATTCTGGACCTGCGTTGTCTCGTAATGCGTCATATGACGCGCCGCGTTAGCGCACCCGGAAGTGCTCCGATGCGCAAGGCGCAGCTTCCCGGAAACGATCCAGAGCGCGGCGCGTAACACGTAACGTAAGCATAACAGGTCATGTGACTTGTTAATAAAACTTTTCATTGGTTCATTTTACTTTTGTTTTTCTAATGATGAAAGGCTTGGTTATATGACCTAAAAATAACGCTTTTCATTGCTTTCGAACATTTTTTCTTTCCCAAATGATGAAAGCCCCACCTTTTTTTTCTCACTCTGACTTGTAAAGCAAAGGACCCAGATGCATTTACAGTTTATCACTTACAATGTTCCAGGTTAATGTATTTTCCCGGGAAATTTACAACTGTCCTGCAAGTAAAATATTCCTTTTTCGAGAAAAAGGGCTTTTCTTCGTCCCATGAGGGAGCCGTTGAGCAAAAGAGGCTCGGCCTGCTGTCTTAGTCGCTGATAGGCATGAATATCAGATTCTTATCGATCACTTTATGTTGCAGGAGTAGAAAACACAACAGCCCTTGACCATTTTTCTTTACTGCGTTCCTGCGTATTATACCTTTTACCAGTCATGTAATTGGACTGCTTTATTTCACTTGCCTTTTACTGATTCGAAAACAGTGGCTATTATTCAAAACTTTACCAATGTAGGTACTACTACCATGTTTTTTTTATAAAACCTTTATTGTGAAAATGTCAGTATACAAATACGGGCCTATAACCACGTGAGCCGGCCACGGAGCAAACTGGAATCGTATATGATGAGGGCACATTTACACTGTAGAAGAACGTAATGGGCGACCCATTAGATTGCAAGAACTAAGGTGTCTACCATTTGCGGAATCGGTGGACGTACATTTTATAATTAAAGTACGACCGGGCCAGTTACAATAAAATTATCTAGATATACATTTGCGGGCAAGTACCATGGGTGACGTTAATTCGAACTTTCAATAGTACAGTAATCAACAACACATCAGAACTTAATATCAATAGGGATGTCCAAATGTTCAATCAGTACTCGTCCCCGCCCGCCATGTGCTTCAAAACTGCATACGTATCTTGTGATATCAAGGTTGGGCAGCCAGTACACAACAAGGAGTTACGAGTCCCATTTATACCGGCGCCATTTTGGGCGCGGCCGGGCAGGTCCAGGATATAGTCAAACATAACAAATGAGGCTGACGTCTCTGCAGCAGTTGACGCACAGCAGGACATAGCAAATAAACATGAAGTCTCTGAAGCTGTTAACTCACTGCAGGACAAAACAAGTGAACCTGAAACCTCTGGAATAATTGTCGCTCAGAAGAACAACACACAAAATTCTGTAGTGTCTGAGGAAAATAAAACAGAGAAGGGCACTGTAGTTTCAGACACACTTAACACTAATGACTTAACAAAGATATCATCTATCTATGAAGCAGCTGTCATGTTCACAGAATTAACAAAGAAGTGTGCAGACACCAATGCTATTAAGAAACACAAGGAAATCCCTAACGCATCAGCATTCTTGGAAGAGGTTGACACAGATGACATCTTAAGGAACAAAGAAAGACAAATTAAGAATGAGGAAGTTGAAACATTTGTGAGTTTTAAATTTCCGGAGAAGTATAATTCACCAATAGTTTTCTCTGTAAATGTTTTTCCATTAACAATCCCAGTTCCATCACCCGCCCAGGATATCACTACTGTTCCCCATGTCATAAAACCTTAGGATGTTCAATAACTGAAACATCTAATATGGGTTTACTTACAGGGGCATCTTTTGTTCTGTTTTGTAAAGTAAAACTATTGTGAACGCAAGTATTATACACAGTAAGTGTTTAATATAGCATTTGTCAGTCATTGGTTAAGCAGCTAGGACCTGTTCACTCTTGACACCCCAGGTGCTGTGTATGGTGCCATCCGGATCTCAGCGCGTTCGAGTCACTGTACCGCAAGAGTGGGAGAAACTCAGCTGGACACGCCGTCTTTCGGCGCAGCATTGTAGGATGGCCACACCAGTGCGGCAACTTGCTGGACACCACCTCGGTGCCATCCGGATCTCGTCGCGTTGTGCTGCCTTCGAAGTACTGTAGCAGCAAGAGTGACCGCAACTCAGCTGGACACGCCGTCTTTCGGCGCAGCATTGCAGGATGGCAACACCAGTGCGACAAGTTGCTGGACACCACCTCGGTGCCATCCGGATCTCGGCGCGTTGTGCTGCCTTCGGCCTATTCGCACATCGGTCCGCTACTGACGCCGCCTCATGGGCCAACGTGTTTTGTATGCTTTTTATAACCCAAAGCCGCATTACAGGTCATGTGACTTGTTTATAAAACTTTTCATTGGTTCATTTTACTTTTGGTTTCCTAATGATGGAAGGCTTGATCATATGACCTAAAAATAACACTTTTCATTGGATTAAAACATTTTTTTTTCCCAAACGATGAAAGACCCACCTTTTTTTTTCTCACTCGGCAATCAAAAAAGGTTCCGTTAGATGACAACAGAGGGGACAGGCAACAAGAACCATCACTCAAAAAAGGGGAGGGCAAGTTCTTCCCTACCGGGTCACGTTGGGGCTCCACCGGAAATCATCGAATTGATAGTCTACAGTGTTTCTGGATGTTTCAGACTAAAGCTGGCGTCAGCATGAGAGCACCACCATCTCGTAGCTCCGTTGTGGCCATTCCGCAAGCAATCATGGCAGCCGCTCCCCACCGGAAGCCTGCGGGAGTTGGGGGCCCCCAAGACTTTTGTAGAATCTTCAAGGCTGAGGGGACGCTTTCGAGAATGGAGCCCAAGCCCTAGCAGACAAGCGTCCGAGTTCCAAGGTGTCCCAGGGCCATTTTAGTGGACCAGGCCCAAATCCGAAGAGCCGGCCGCCATTTTAAGAGTCCTGTGGCAGCCGCCTATCGCTGCACCGCAAGAGTGGGAGAAACTCAACTACATGGTGAGTGAGACGCTGTAGCCGCAAGAGCGGGCGGTAAACAGCTGAATGGCGGAAGAGGCACTGTGTAGCAAAAGCGGGCGGAATGGCAACTGAACCGGTAAAGGGGCACCCCACTACAGCAGACGAGCCTCCACCTGGGGAGGCCCGTTCACGCCGCCTCCCCACCCACCCCCCCCCCCCGGGCGCCCTGCGCCGTTTTTCGGAGCAGCATTGTAGGATACCAAAACCAGTGCGGCACCCAGGGGCGCATACGGTGCATACGTATCTCGTGATATCAAGGTTGGGCAACCAGTACACAACAAGGAGTTACGAGTCCCATTTATACCGGCGCCATTTTGGGCGCGGCCGGGCAGGTCCAGGATATAGTCAAACATAACAAATGAGGCTGACGTCTCTGAAGCAGTTGACGCATAGCAGGACATAGCAAATAAACATGAAGTCTCTGAAGCTGTTAACTCACTGCAGGGCAAAACAAGTGAACCTGAAACCTCTGGAATAATTGTCGCTCAGAAGAACAACACACAAAACTCTGTAGTGTCTGAGGAAAGTAAAACAGAAGGGCACTGTAGTTTCAGACACACTTAACAATAATGACTTAACAAAGATATCGTCTATCTATGAAGCAGCTGTCATGTTCACAGAATTGACAAAGAAGTGTGCAGACACCAATGCAATTAAGAAACACAAGGAAATCTATAAACTATAGTTGGTCACCATGGGGTTTAAAGAAGGGATGGTTCTTCACGTGGGTGCCGTCCAGAACTCAGCACGTTGTTCTGCCTTGGAACTATTCGCACAACAGACCGCTACTGACCATTGTTGCTTCTGTTTTAATAAAAAAAATTTAAGGTGTTTACTGTTTTTGTTGCAATGTATATATTTATAAGTTATTAAAGTGTTATAATCCTACTACTTTGTTGGAGTGCTATATATTTTTTATGTGACACATAATTGTGAAGACTTTGATGTACAAAATGGCATCCCTGGAATCTTCCGCTTCAGGCTCGGTCCCACACACCCTTACAGTGAGAATCCCCTCCCCAATCACAATACATGATCGTTATCAGATAGTAGGAACGCGTGTGGTGTGACGGATCTCATGGGGTCGGGGCCTTGATCTACTGTAACTCCTTTGAAGAGGGGTGATTCTTTACAGTTGGGGCCATAAACTACATCCGCAGGGCTAGGTGATAGCCTGGGACCGGCCTGGACAATCGGACACAGAGGAAGAGGAGTGTCAGAGGGTGCGGTAGTGAATAGGGTGAAAGGGTGGTGTCGGGCGGGCACAGGGTGTGATTCTCAGGGGAGAGCAGCGCAGATGGGGGGAGGTTTATGGCCCATGCATAAGACAGAGAGCGGGGGTGACCAGTGCGTGGGGGAGATGCTTGAGAGGGTGGGGAGCCATGCTGAGGATCGCGGCGTTCAGAGAGTGGGTCTGGTCAAGGCATCTAAAATGGCTGCCGTGCACGACAAAAGTGTGGCATTGGAAAAAAAACAAGATGGCGCAGACAATGTTTATCAATACGAATTAATTTATAACAATTATTTTTAACAATATATTTACTCGCAGTGTCAAAATGGCGGTCAACACTTCCTGATTTCCTTCGAATCGAACGTTAACAGACGTCACAATCTGCGTCGTGCAGAGAGTGGGTCTGGTCAAGGCATCTAAAATGGCTACCGTGCACGACAAAAGTGTGGCATTGGAAAAAAGCAAGATAGCGCAGACAATGTTTATCAATACGGATTAATTTATAACAATTATTTTTAACAATATATTTACTCGCAGTGTCAAAATGGCGGTCAACACTTCTTGGTTTGCTTCGAATCGAACGTTAACAGACGTCACGCAGCAAAAAAAAAAAAACGCTCACGCGCAGCCGCTGGAAGACAAGTATCAACATCTATGAGCATCCTCAGCCACCCTCAGAAAACATAGGGGGTCAGAATACGTCTCCCGTACCCCCTTAACGAAACACAAAATGGCTAATTCCCGTTTTGCGACCCGGTTCGCGAACCGGGAAGCGCTTCTTCCGCAAAAAATCAAATTTTTTTTATTTGCCCCACGGGACCCTCAGGGAAATCATTCCTAGGGGGTCAAGAAGGGTCTACCTTGCCCCCTTTCATTAAATTCGCCCTTCGTTTTTCTCCTCTTCTTGTCTCTCGATCCTACCAAGAGACAAGATGGCGGCTGCACCGGACTGTTTAGAATGTTGACAGACGCCGGAGAGCCAATCAGCTTCGCTTCGCAAACCTCCGTTACGCGAAAAGTTCGCGAACCGGAGCGCTACCTGGGACGCTGTCACAGATATATCTGTTTTTTAAAACGTTAATTTCTCAAAATCCACTGGAGCACATATATTGAGACCCAGCAAAGGCACATCGGGCTAACAGTCCCTACAATTTTGCCAAGTTTCGTGCAAATCCATTCAGCCGTTCGAGCTAAAAGTGAGGCCAAACGCCCTATGGAAAAATGAATGGGAAAAATGTGTTTTGGGACCCCCCTTTTTTCTCGGCCCCCCCTTGACGAAACCCCTGCAAATTTTCAGGGGCTGCCCAGAAACAAAATGTGCCATTTTCCTGAAAATTTCAGCCAATTCCATCCATCAATGCCAAAGTTATTCAACATAGAATTTTCAGAAATCCCTATTCAAAAAAATCCTAACTATATATACCTACTGGCGACTGCCAGTAGGTAATATTACCTACTGGCGGTCGCCAGTAGGTATATATAGTTAGGATTTTTTTGAATAGGGATTTCTGAAAATTCTATGTTGAATAACTTTGGCGTTGATGGACGGAATTGGCTGAAATTTTCAGGAAAATGGCACATTTTGTTTCTGAGCGTCCCCTAAAAGTTTGGGGGGGTTTCGTCAAGCGGGGGCCGAGAAAAAAGGGGGGTCCCAAAACATGTTTTTAACATTGAGTTTTCCATAGGGCAGTTGGACTCACTTTTAGCTAGAAACGGCTGAATGGATTTCTATGAAACTTGGCAAAATTGTAGAGACTGTTTGCCTGTCATTTGAGATGTCATCAGTGATGTCATCAGTGATGTCACTGACCATGTCATGAATGATGTAATATGTGACATGATCAGCAGTGGATTGCGGGTGCGCGATATATAGTTAGTGCAACTAACTATATATGCGAATTTCAATGGTTTTGTGTGTGTAAAATAAGGTTTTGTAAATGCTAATTCCTAACTATATATGGTCTATAACATGGGTACTCACAAACTTTCTCTCGGGGGCCAAATTTACAGTATGGGTTGTGTCCGAGGGCCGCACCAGTGGGGGCGGGATCATTGGGGGAGGGGGCGGGGCTAGAGCAACAAAAAAAACTGTGACCATGAGGTTGAACACAGGTCCCTGCAGCGGACGGCTTCATCCACTGAGCCACCAGACCCCGCATACACACATACCTCTCTCTTTCTCCCTCTCCCTCTCCCTCCCCCTCCCTCTCTCCCTCTCTCCCTATCTCTCCCTCTCTCTCGCTCTCCCTCTCTCCCTCTCTCCCCTCCCTCTCTCTCTCCCTCTCTCTCCCTCTCTCACACTCCCTCCCCCTCTCTCCCCCTCTCTCTCCCTCTCTCTCCCTCTCCCTTTCTCTCTCCCTCTCCCTCAGACTGTCTCAATCTGTCTCTCTCTTCCTGATTCCCTCTGTCTCACTCACTCTGACTGTCTCACTCCCTCTCTCTCTCTCTCTCGGTCTCCCTCTCTCTCTCTCTCTCTCTGTCTGTCTCTCCAAACCTCTCCCTCTCTTTGTCTCCCTTTCTCTGTCTCCCTCCGTCTCCCTTTCTGTCTTTCTCTCCCTTTCTCTGTCACCCTCCGTCTCCCTTTCTCTGTCGTCCTCTCCCTTTCTCTGTCACCCTCCCTCTCCCTTTCTTTGTCTCCCTCCCTGCAACCCTCTCCCCTCTTTGTCTCCCTCCCTCTCCCTTTCTCTGTCTCCTTCCCTCTCGTTCTCTTTGTCTCCCTCTGTCTGTCTCCCTCTCTTTGTCTCCCTTCCTCTGTCCCTCTCCTCCCTCTGCTTCCCTCCTCATTCTGTCTATCTGTCAGTCGACCTCTGTCTATTTCCATCTATCTGTCTCCCACCCTCTGTTTGTCTCCCTCTGTCGGTCTCCCTCCCACTGTCTCCCTACCTGTCTCACTCTCCCTCAGACTGTCTCACTCCCTCTAACTCCCTCTCTCTTTGTCTCCCTGATTGCCTGTCTCACTCACTCTGACTGCCTCAGTCCCTCTATCTCTCTGTCCCCCTCTCTCTCTCTTTGTTTCCCTCTCTCTCTGTCTCCCTCTCTCACTCAGTCTGTCTCTCTCTCCTTACCTCTCCCTCTCTGTCTCCCTCTCTCTCTTTCCCTCTCTGTCTCCCTCCTCACTCTGTCTCCCTCCTCACTCGTGTCTCCCTCCTCACTGTCACCCTCCTCCCTCTGTCGCCCTCCCACTCCCTCCTCCCTCCATCTGTCTGTCTCCCTCCCTCTGTCTGTCTCCGTCTTTCTCCCTCCCTCTGTACGTCTCCCTCTCCCTTTCTCTGTTTCCCTTGCTCTGCCTTCCTCTTTCTGTCTCCCTTTTCCTCCCTCCCTCTCCCTCTGTCTGCCTCCCTTTAACTCCCTCCCTCCCTGGCTGCACGCGGATGCCATGTACAAGATTACCTGGCAGGCCATGTGGGGTGCTGTTGCTGAGGAACGGGGTCACCGTACAGATGCACTTGTGAAAAGTGCACATCACTCGATGTCGTCAGCCGGGCCTCGGAGTAGCGCAGCGCTCAGGCAAGAGCTGGAGAGGCTCTCTGCTACAAACGGCCTCTGTTTTAACCCCCTGTTCCCCGGGAATGTCACACGAGATCTGGATCAGCAGGGACACCCACAGTCAGGATTAAACGGAGGCCTTGTTTATGCAATTTTACAACAAGGCATTGAATGCAGAGCGCGCGCACTGATGATAGAGTGCATTAGGGATGCTCCCTTAAGGGTATATGATTAACTCAAAAGACTCTTGTCACAACGCCGCACAATGGCAGTATGATTTTCGATTTCACTTTTAACTCGATTTCACTTATAAAGCTGAAAGTATTTCGACGGAGCACTTCAGAGATCGGCAGAATTACAAAGTCCCAGCCCTGGCCTCGGGGGTCTCACACACCTAGACCCCCACCCCATTTGAACGCACTCCGGCATCAGCCTTAGGCAGCCCAAGGGCTTTAGGTTTAAGCCCTGCAGTGCCCAGCTGTAACTGTCAATCAGGTTTCATCAGAGCCGCACCCGAGCACTTCACAGGTCGTTAAAAGACCATTCCTATGTTAATGAGGCTTTTTTCTTATTCCACCTCTTGGCGCCCCTGCAGCTCCGATCGGACTAAGACTGGAATGCCGGGCCCCCACAGAGCCACAGAGCAGCAAAGTCTCGGCACGCACTGTTTGCAGACACACTTATTTTTTTTTATTTTAACCATGGGTAAATTGTCTGCAAGGTCCGCGGGCCGCCAGGGAAGGCTTGCCGGGCCGCTGACGGCCCGCGGGCCGTACTATGAGTACCCCTGGTCTATAACCTATGGTTTTTCAGTGAATTTTCAAGGTTTTGTAAATGCTAATTCCTAACTATATATGGTCTATAACCTATGGTTTTTTCAGTGAATATATATATATATATTACCTACTGGCGGTCGCCAGCAGGTATATATAGTTAGGATTTTTTCTCTATAGGACTTTTGAAAATTCTATGTCTAATAACTTTGGCGTTTGTGGACGGAATCGGCTGAAATTTTCAGGAAAATGGCACATTTTGTTTCTGAGCAGCCCCTGAAAATTTGGGGGGGTTTTGTCAAGGGGGGGCTGAGAAAAAATGGGGGTCCCAAAACACGTTTTTCCCATTCATTTTTCCATAGGGCGTTTGGCCTCACTTTTAGCTCGAACGGCTGAATGGATTTGCACGAAACTTGGCAAAATTGTAGGGACTGTTAGCCCGATGTGCCTTTGCTGGGTCTCAATATATGTGCTCCAGTGGATTTTGAGAAATTAACGTTTTAAAAAACAGATATATCTGTGACAGCGTCCCGGGTAGCGCTCCGGTTCGCGTACTTTTCGCGTAACGGAACTTTGCGAAGCGAAGCTGATTGGCTCTCCGGTGTCTGTCAACATTCTAAACAGTCCGGAGCGGCTGCCATCTTGTCTCTCGGTAGGATCGAGAGACAAGAGGAGGCCAAAACGAAGGGGCAAATGGCCATAAGGGGGCATAGTAGATCCTCCCTGACCCCCTAGGTTTGATGTGGAGGCTTTAAAAGGGCCCCGCGGGGCAAAAAAAAAAAAGAAAATTGTTTTTTTTGCGTGGGGTGCGCCCGGTACGCGCACCGGAAAGCGGTCCGGGGAGAGTACTATAAGGAAACAAGAATGATAGACTTTTTAAATATTGTATGTTTATTGATTGTTCGTTTTGTTGTTTTTTTTTGTTTATTTTTATTTACGTAGCAACATGTAGGTACCAATGCAGAGTCTACAAATAAATAAACGCCGTCTCCTTTGTAGATATCTTGCAAGTTGTTTCAGAAGTTATTGTGGTATATGGAATTCATACCATAGTCTGGAAAGCCGAAACAATATGGAGGCAGGAGATGATAAAGAGATGTTAAATACACATTGGAGATAATATAGTGGAAGAAAGGAAGTAACTATGAGCAAACTTACTATGTAACACAAAAAAGTTGCACAGTATATTTAAAGTCTGACTTTACATTATAATCAATTTGCTAGTAGTTTACAAAATACATATAAAAATGAATAATGTCTCAAACTATTTTTGAATTATTAAATATAAATTTATTTTTCTGATTCGTTTTCAAAATTAAAAAGAACTTCTAATAATTCATTGTCAGAATTTTTTTCATTTTCAATTAGGAAATCTACTGATTCTACACATTGCAGAAGTTCAAAGTCCCGTGATTCATCATAGAATTCATAGTCAATTTCTGTATCTGTGTTGCTTCCTGCAACAATTTCCAAGTTAGTTTTGTTCTCTCCTTCCATTTTTGTGCTGTAAAATGAATTTTTAAAAAATATATCAGTACAGATAGGGCACTGTTGTGTTTAAGTACAGACAGGTAGTTTTGTTTTTTAAACAGTGATGTTATCTTTGGGCAGTGTATGGTATCAGACTGGAAGTAGAAATATAAAAAAGTGTATGTGATAAAGCCTAAGTAAATTCATAATTATACAAGAGAAGCCTAACTCCATCCATAACTATAACAGAGAAGTCTATCTTATTCTATAACTATTACAGAGGGATAGTATATAACTATCAGAAAATGTTTTCCTAATTAACTTAAAGTGCACAACATACTTCAGTTTATAAAATAACATTTTACCTTTCAAAAACAAGTTTAAGTTCTCAGTTGAAATGCACTTCAGGAAGTAGTAGTCAAAATGGCTGTGTTTCTCTCTCTTTCTTTATATATATTCAGGTATATAACCAATCAAATGTCATGATATAATAGTAGAAATTGAAAGTAACATTTTAATTGGTTGTCAATTCCAACACTTTATATGTGCTTTGTGAAGTAATTTACCTCAGGGAATTTAGAGAGGTCTACATGCTAAATGGAATTCCAACCAAATCTGTGAAAATGGTAGGGATTGGTATGTAGTATGAGCTAATGTATAATTGGTGAAAGTGTCTCCAATGGTTTTTCTGTAAATTACTTTCCCACCTTTTTTGAGCGAGTGCTTGTCAGTGCGTGTCCCGATACGCGAACCTGCAGCGTTACAGGAGTCCTCCATTTTGTGTTTCGGTAGAATTGAGATACAAGATGGAGGGTAAATAATGTTCAGAATGGGTAGAAGGGGGCACGGTAGACGTATCCTGACCCCCTAGGTTTTCTGAGGGTGGTTGAGGAGGCTCATATATGTCGGAAAAAAAAATTGCATTTTTCGCGCGGTTAGCTGCCGGTACGCGAACCGGGTAGCGAACCGGGAAGCGAACATAAGTGAAAATTAGAGAAAAAAGGTACATTTCAAATTTTAAAAGAGTAATTAAAGTTAAGGTAGCTCTGAAAAGAGCTTTTGGGTTCTGTGTACGTTCTAGGTACTTATAAGTAGGTATCAATGCACAGTCTTAAATTTTGTATGAAAACTGTTCCCCTCATCTGAGAAGTGCACGCCATCTCCTCTGTAGATATCTTGCATGTAGTAACGCAAGTTATTGTTGTAGATGGAGCCCATTCCATGGTCTCTCATGTAAGCAGAAACAGACTTATTTACATGCTTCCTCGATTTCTCAATTTGTGGACAAAAATGATTGGACCACCTCCATTTTTGTCTTTGGCATATATTGGAATATACCAAGGCAGTTTGAGGAAAAAGTGCCATCAATTGCTCAAAGGTGTCTCCTTTAAGAGCATTTCCAGACCTACCCCAGTCAAAGTGCCCAAATCATTTCCTCCACAGTGCACTATTATGAGGTCAGGTTTTGGCAAATGCAAAAAGGTTTTCACCAATGGTATCAATTGGTGACATCTCAATCCTCTTTGCCCAATCCATTTGATTTGCACATTTTGTAAATTGAGGTTGTGTAAATTTCTGTTATCAGCATACCTGTGAGCCCAGTGGATGTAGCTATGTCCTAGAATCCAGACAGAAAACATGGCGAGAGGAGGTTCTGTTGCAGTCAGATGAAGTGTGGGAATGAAATGGCAGTTGAAACACTGGAGTTTGTAAAGAAAAAAAACTGTGGAGTTTGAGTGCTAATGATTCATTAGAAGAGATTGGTGGATTTCCATTGCTGAAAACAGAAAGTTAGGCTGCATGGATGTGTTCTTTGAAAGATGTAATTTGAATGGTTAATAAAAAATGATGTTATGAAAGATTGCAGTAGATTAGCAGGTGTACTGAGAGTTCAGAGTTCATTTGAAACATTGCTGTGTGAACTTGTAAACATGAGAGGTCTGGCAGGAGGTAGTTGCTATGGAAAAAGGGCAGAAAGGGCAGAGGGGGGAAGGGTGTTGATTTGAAAAAAGTGAGGGAAGAGTTTTGATTGGCTGACATGAGAGATATGTGTGATGAATATCAGCATTTCAGTGCCTTTGTTGGTTCCAGCCTCTGGAGTGCATACCTTTTGTTCTGCTAAAGAAAAATTGGTGTGTTTCTGAGACTGTTTTGAAATTCAAAAAGCATTTGCTAAGGTGAGATATCGAAAATAAGAAAGCCAGCTGTGCATTTAAAATGATGTTTTGAGTCAAGTGTTTGCATTATGTTTTCAAAGAAGATTTTGCATTCTTTTACCAATTGTAATTGCAGATAATGTAAAGTATTAGTACTGACAAGGTGTGGTTGTACACAGGAGCTGTGCTGTGTTTTCAAATTATGATCAGAAAATCGTTTTTAAGGAAAAGGAATGCTTTTAAAAATTAAGAGAATTTATTTACTTGCGATGTGACTCCTGCAATGCGTCGCTTTTGCGGAACAGATGCATGATGCATCTGTGTTGTTATTGCCCCATGCTGCTCTACAGTGTACATGTTAAAAGTGATGCATAAGTGGTGCAAGGGCCTTGTAAATACACCCCTATGTGTGCTTAGCCATTTCAAGTCACTTCCCCCTTGTTCAAGGGCCTTGTAAATACGTCCCCATGTGTGTTTGGTCATTTGTAGTCACTTTCCCCGTGGTGCAAGGTCCTTGTAAATACGCCCCCATGTGTGCTTGGTAAATTTTGATTTTGATTGTTTGAGTTACATAGCCATGTTAAAAGTGATTGAAAAAAAGGTGCAAGGACCTTAAAAAAACGTTTTCATGTGTATTAGGGCATTTTAAGTCAGTTCCCCATGAATGTAGGTATATAATTGTTTTACATAAAAGGTTTAAAAACGTTTTTTGAAATCAATTAGGTTTCTTGATATGTACTGCTAGTGTTTCATAGGTTGTTTGGGGCATATTTACAAGGCCTTTGAGTCCCTTTGATGTAATTTTTCCAATTTTAATTTAAGACATTTCCCCTGGAGCAAGGTCCTTGTAAATACGCTCCCATGTGTGCTTGGGTAATTTAAGTATTGATAGGGTGTGCTTCTACATAGGACGTAGAGTACATCTGCACAATGAGATAAGTAAGCTGAAGAAATACAGGTGATGTGATTGTTAAATGTGCAAAAATATTTGCACGTTTTTCAAGTATATCACTTGTGTTTCCTAACATTACGAATCACATTGTGCAGATGAGATTTAGGCGTGTTGAGGGAGATAGAGGAGGTCTGGCCTTTGTTCAAGAGTGCAGTGGACATGATTCACTTCATTGGTAGGCCTGTACATGGATTATCACCTCTGTACTCTTCAACAAGCCTAAATTTCATCTACAACCCTGAGTAGGCCTCACCTCAAACAAACTTTTAGATAGTCCACACCTTATCGTCATCCTGAATCAATCATTTAAAGTGTTAGGGGCAGATTTATGATGGCTGTGCGCCTATTTTGTGCTGTTGTTGCGTCACTTTTATAATGCAGGAGAGATTTTCAAGATGCATCATGTTGCAAGATAGCAGCCGTGGGTCGTGGAGGGAGTTACGGTGGGGCAGGGAGGCGGGGAGGGGGAGGGGGAGGGGCAGGGTGGAGGGACCTAAACACTGGCATATGGATTATTGCAGGTAAGTACACAATTTAATGTGCGTCAAGTTTCATGTGGGCTTTTTGTTGCAGGGTGGGCAGTTATTTGCATGAAAGCCCTGTAAAACTATCACAGTAAAATTAAGAAGATTTCACTGAATCATCTTTATGGCATTGCTGAATCAAATCCTTACTGTTATTGATTTACTGTTTGGTAATAGTGGTTAATAACATGTTTTATTATATTTTACCACAGATTCAACTGCAGATTATTTAGAAATTAGACAATGCCGTCTAAGGATAGAATCCGAAAGGCTACGAAACGTCAAAGACAGCAGATTACTAAATGCTTGCAGCAGTCCTCTACATTAGAATCACGTCAACGCACGAAGAAAGCTCCGGGTAAGAGAACGAAATCATTCCTTAGAAACATTTGTAGAAACAAAAGTATAACTACAGAACAAGTTTTAGTCCAGAAAAAGAGAGCCAATTTAAATGGAAAGGAAAGGCCCGTCAAAAAAGTTTCTGCTAGAGCAGGAGATAACTCTGTGCATGGCAGTAGAAGGGAAAATACATTCAGGGACATTCGTAGGCGAATGTTCCGCAACAGGGTAATTGTCAATTTGCTAAAACAATTTAAGAAAGGCCAACAGAAAGTGGCATTTTATAAGAAAAAGAAAAATGTAGAGAAAATTATTGATCAGGCTTTCGAAATTAAGCGAAAGTTATTTATTTTGGTAAATAATAGAATTAGGAAACTAAACAAGGTAATTTATGTTTTCAAATCAAATAGTAGATGGAAGAGAGTAGTTAATCGAAGTAATTTTTGTGAAGTTTTCTCAGGAGAATGGATGCATAGTTCAAATAGTGAGGCATTTTTTAATGAGGAGAGTTATTTTCAGGACAATGATTTGGTGCATGCAGTTGACAGCAGTGGTCGAGCATATGAGGTAAAAGATGGTCGTCCGGTTGAAAAAGAAAAACTTGTGTCTGCAGATGCAGAAGAGGTGTTAAGTGATGAGGTTTTAGGGAGACGTCCTAAGGGACCAGTGTACACCTGGAAGTGTAGTTCTATTTGCAGTGTGCGACAGGATTCCATCAATTTGCGTTGTGATTTTATACGGACATTTAATAAGAAAAGTTTAAAACAAAAAATAAAGTTGTTGCAAGAATTAGATCCTTGCAGAGTGAGACAAATGACAGGTTTGCATGGTAATTCACTGGCTTGTCTTTCCAGGAGAGTATGCCAGAGTGTTTTTCATCATTTCAGGATGCTAGCAGTGCATCATAATAAAGTGAGGAAATTAGTTAGAATGTTGTATTATGCTAAGAGTCCAGCAATTATGCTTAAACAATTAAGCAGTGCTCTTTTGCATGGATCTGAAGTAGATGTGAAGAATATTTGTCAAAAAAATTGAGTTCTGTTACTTTGCTGGTAAAGAGAACAATGTTGAAATTGACCCACTAGAAGAAGGTAATGTGGAAGAGAGTGTACAGATTTTCAGTACAGATAAGTTTCACAAGGAAATTTCCATGTTTATGGTGAAATCAAGTGAGAGGCCTAATTTCACTTGTGTGTGTTGTCGCCGGACTTATTATAAGAATCAGACTAAGTTAGTGGATTTATATGCAAAAAGTGATATGGAAAACAATAGTGAATGGAAGGATTTTGCCACATACTTGATGATAGAAAATTGTTTTGATTTGGGAGCGGACCAACGTATGTGTACTTATTGTTATAACAAATTAAACCAAAACCAGATGCCTGCTAGAGCGGTTTATAATAATCTGGAATTGGTTGACATTCCTTCTGAATTGAAGGATTTAAATACTTATGAATCTATTTTGATTCAAAGTGTTCATCCCTTCCAGGCTATTGTACGAATGGAGCCAAAGACAGGGAAATTGCCTCCATCAGATTTACAGAGAGGATTAAAGGGAAGAGTTGTTTATTTGCCTTTAGATTTGAAGAAAAACATTAATACAATTGGAGTAGAGAAAGTGGAAGAGGAACCTCTGGTTATCATAGTTAATGGTGTTCCGACAAAGAGTAAGAAAATCTGGCAAGATTTAGTGGATGTTAGGAAAGTCAAAAAGGCAACATTGTATTTGATAAAAAATAATGAGTACTACAAAAATGTATGTGTTGCAGAAGAGGAAGTAAGTGAAGAAGAGGACAGCGATTTGTGTGCTGGACAAATTGAGAAAGTAGAAGCCTCTAAAAATGAAGAAATATATGAACATTATAGTGTTCATCCTTTGCATTCCAAGGAAGTCATGGGGAATGCTATTGAGTTGTTTCAAATGAAACAAGCCAAAGGAAGTCCCATTAGTGTTTGGGAGGAAAGTTTGGAAGCTCGATGTTTCCCACAGTTATTTCCCACAGGTCGAGGAGGACGATATGATGAGCGACCTGTTCAAATTCCTGCTTCAGAATACCGGACTTTACGATTGTATGCAGAAGATCCTAGGTTTCGACAATGTATTCCCTATTTATTTCATCTACTATTTGAAAGTGATCTCTCTGGATTGTCTTATGCCGTGAACCACATCTTGAAAAGTGGTGTACAACTGCGAAATATCTCGGCAAGGGACTTTATGGATAAAGTCAATGTGCAAGACGGTATTTTGGATTCTCACCT
This sequence comes from Lissotriton vulgaris, assembly GCF_964263255.1. Classification (NCBI taxonomy): domain Eukaryota; kingdom Metazoa; phylum Chordata; class Amphibia; order Caudata; family Salamandridae; genus Lissotriton; species Lissotriton vulgaris. The sequence goes on from NC_141698.1 coordinate 314,787,900, forward strand.
GATTAATCTCATGGCTTGTCAGCGTGGTACTAATGAGTATTGGTACCGCCGTCATGGTGACTTAAAATGTATGCTGAGGAACTTAGGAACTCCCACATGGTTCCTCACTCTCAGCTGTGCTGAGTATGGCTTGGAAGACTTACTTGAATTTCTACGAGAGGCAAATGGAAACATTGAAAATATCGAATTCAAGACACCCGGAGAACTGTGCTCTTTGGATCCAGTGAATGTATGCAGATACTTCAATCATAGATTTGAAGCTATGATGTCTTTCATCATGAACAAGAAAAATCCACCTCTTGGAGAGGTGTTGGATTTCTTCTGGAGAAAGGAGTATCAAGCAAGAGGTGCTCCTCATATACATATGCTACTATGGATCAAAGATGCACCCAAATTTGGAACAGATCCGGATGACTTAGTGATGAGTTTCATAGAACAGTATGCTACATGTGCTGTTCCAAAGACAAACAAAGATAAAAGTCTAAGAGAACACGTTTTACGGTTTCAAAGCCATCGTTGTGGAAAGTACTGTCGTCGTAAATTCAGAAACAAGGACAAGTACTACACCAAATGTCGTTTTGCATTTCCACGGTCGGTGATATCAAAAGGAAGAGTTAACAATTTGATGTCTTCACTGCGACATAATGTGACGAGGAAATCACCCAAAAACACATACAATTTGAAAAGAAACGAAGAGTCCAAGTACATTAATGACTACAACCCAGTGATTTTGTCCATGTGGAATGCTAACATGGATATACAGTTTGTGGCTGACAACTGTATGGCTGTGGCTCGGTATGTGACGTCTTACATCACCAAAAAAGAAAAGACAGAACTGAAGGATATGTGGGAGGATATTTCCCATGAAAAGAGCCTCAGTAAGAAGTTGTACAGTTTCAGTCTGAAGATGTTGTCGCATCGAGAAATCGGAGCTTACGAATGTTCTGACTGGTTATCTTCAGCAAGTCTCTATGCCAAATCTAGGAGTATCATTTGGGCGAGTCTTGGTCTTGCTGCAACGCGTAATCGAGTTCTGAAACCTGTACGGGAAATTGAGTATTTGGCGGAGAAGGAGCCAAGCAGTACAGATATTTTGAAGACCAACATGTTGGATACATATTATCCAAATAGAAGCAGTCACCTGGAGAATGTTTGTCTGTATGATGTTCTACAAACTTACATTTTCAAGAGGAACATCAAAGAAGATATTGATAAAGGAGTGTATGCTGTAATTGGAAGTGAGGGATGTCTGGTCAAGCAAAGAAAATGTAATTTGGTAAATCATCGAAAATTGAATTGCGAATCTCCAGAAAGAAAAGACTTTTTCTATTTAGCTCTTTTGCAACTTTTCAAGCCTTGGCGTGCAGAAGAGGAACTGCTTGGAGATTTCCTCTGTTACGAAGACTCTTTTAATGCAGCCAAGGAGTCCATAGAATGTCCTGTTTTTCCAAAATATCTAGAAATGTTGAATGCAGAAATCGAGCAGGAAGCAACAATTGCAGCTGAGATTGCTAGAGACAGTTCTAAGGACAGTCAGAGTTCTGTTTCATTGAGTCAGGATCCACTAGGAGAACCAGTTATCGAAAATGAAGCTGCCACTGCTATGATTGAAGTGGAAAGAGCCATGGCACATGCTCAGAAGGATGCGGTTAACTTAGAAGATTTGGAAAGACAACTCAACGTTGAGCAGAGGAAAATATATGACGAAGTTACCAACCAAATTGAGCATGGATTAAGTCATGAGAAGAAAGAGTGCTCATGTACGTCGTTGAAGCCTGTCCGACTGTACGTGAGTGGAGAAGCAGGAACTGGAAAAAGTTTCCTCATTAAAGCAATTTCATGTTATCTGCAGAAAAGGACTGAGTCATCGCTGTCTTGTGTTGTCACTGCTCCAACTGGACTGGCAGCACATAACATTAAAGGGATTACTTTGCATTGGCTACTGATGCTGCCAGTGGAGCATGATAACAAATTACAATACCACAAGTTATCTGGGGATGCTTGTTGTGAAGTATCTAGAGTCTTGAAGAAGATGAAACTTCTTATCATTGACGAAGTAAGCATGGTTTCCAATCTCATGCTTGCCTTTGTGCATTTGAGAATGCAGGAAGTTCTAAAAACAGAGTATGATGTGTTATTCGGTGGCAAACACATCATTGTTTTCGGTGATCTTCTGCAGCTGACACCAGTGAAAGGACAGCCAGTGTTTAAACTGCTTACGCATGAAGATACCAGGAAGTTCCTAGGGAGCATTGGCAACGTTAACATATGGTTAAACTTCAATTATGCTGAGCTGCGTGAAAATATGCGTCAGGCGAAGGACAAAGATTACAAGAATATTCTACAAGATGTTAGAATCGGGAAAGTGACTGAGCGTGGGAAAGAAGCTTTACATGCACGATTTCTGTCAAATTTGTATCCAGAAGAAGACGTTCTGCCAGAGGATATTTTTCAGAAAATTACTGAGAAAAAACCTGGTATATGTTTAATGCCAACTCCTGCAGAATGTTCCATCTTCAACAACAAAATGTTTAATTTAGAAAACCAAGAGATTGTGAAACTGGAAGCTATTGACAGAATAGAGCATATGGGAGCAACAATTGTTTTGTCTGAGAATTTGAAATCTAAATTGGATTCATTAGAGAAGACTATATCTAAAACTGCGGGTTTTGAAAAGACTCTGAATGTGTGCTTAAATTGCCGTATCATTTTGAGAAGGAATTTACATGTTGAAAGAGGTCTGGTAAATGGATCAATGGGTAATGTTGTTGATTTTGAGAAATACAGAAGTAGAGATGGAATTGAATTTTTAAAAATTAAATTTGATGGCATTGAGAAAGTACAGCTAATTGGTCGTTGCACAGCTAGGTTTTTGCTTGTAAAAGACTTATATGTTCGCCGTAAGCAGTTTCCTGTTTGCTTGGCATATGCGGTGACAATTCATAAATCGCAAGGTTTAAGTGTAGACACTGCTTTAGTGAATATTGGCAGTTCTGTGTTCAAAGAGGGTATGGCTTATGTAGCATTGTCACAAGTCAGAACTTTATCGGGATTGTACTTGATTGACTGTGATGTCACAAACATTTGTGCGGATCTAGATTGTGTTAAGGAATACAATAGGTTAAGAAGAGAGTATGCGCCACATTTGCCTCAATATCCTTTGTTTGAGAAACGTGTGGTAGGCCGGAAACGAAGAAATATCAGTAATAGTAGGGAGGTTGAAGCAAAAAGACCAAAAGTCGATGAACCAAAAATTGTAAGCAGGAATAAAATGAATTCTGTTGAAAATGTTGTTGGTTTTCAATTTGAAAATAGTTCTGGTGTCAACTGCTATGCTAATGTAGTTGTTAATGTTTTCTTTTCACTAGAAACTTTAAAAGAACAGATTGTGATCAATTTGGAACAAAGTTTATGCTGTTTGTTGAATTCTGGGTTAGAGAAATGTAGCGCTGATACAACAAGAGTAGAAAGTGTGTCTGAAATTCGTTATCTGTTAGACGAATGTTCAGGTCAAACACAATTCTCTGAAAATATTCAGCAGGATTGTCAGGAGTTTTTAATGTATATGCTTGATGTATTGCAAGATTAAGGTGTAGATGTAGATTATCTGTTTGGCCTTTCTTATCAATGGCAGCATGACTGCGAGAACTGTAGGCTATCAAGTACTACTAGTGTAGACTGAGAAAGATTTATATATTTAACTTTGCCTGACAGCAAATCAGTATCCTTCAATAAGCTAGTAAAGGCAGCTGATCAAAACATGGAGTGTAGCCAATGTAAGTCTGCAATGCTGTCCACGTTAATTATACGAAGTTATGGCCAGTATGTCATTTTAATGTTCCAACGATGTAGGCCTGATGGAACTAAATTGACAACTTTAATTAATAATTTTGTGGCTTCGCAGTTGTCAATATCAGGAAGGACTTTTGTAACTAAAGCAATTATATATCATGACTGTCCTTCAACTACTTCAGGACATTACACAGCTTATGTAAAATCTGGAAACGGCTGGTCATTCTGCAATGATTCTGTTTTAACTTTCAAAAAAAGATTGCCTTTCCACCTTCAAAATTCTTACCTGGTGTTCTTACAATCAAAATTTTAGGAAAGGAATCTTGGGATTTGTTCTGAGGAATTTGAAGAGGTTCTAATGGCTCCTACTCTATATGGCCTTGTGGATAAGTGTAGTACAGAGCGAAAACTGTTTGTCTTTATAAGCTAATTCAAGCAGCAGATCAAAATAAGGAGTAGAGGAAATGTAAGTCTGCAATGCTGTCCATTTACAATTTCAACTACATAAACTGGATGAAAAAAAGTTGTTAAGTCTAATTAAAAATGTTTTGGCTACACAGTCATCGATTTCAGGAAGAACATTTGCAACTGCAGCTATTATATTTTAAGATGGTCCTTTGACAACATCAGGCTATTACACAGCTTATTTGAAATAAAAGAAAGGCTAGTCTTTCAGCAAACATTACCAATTGGAAAGGGGCGACCATTCAGTCCCCCCGAACGTATGGTGGAGTACCACGATCCCCCCGGGAAGCCATCTTGGGCGGGAGGCGAGCCTCGGCTGGTATGCCCGAAGCGGCGTAGCCGGGGCGCGCCTTTTTCCCGCCCTGGAGTGGGCTGGCCTAGACACTGACGCGGCCGGCCACGCCCTGGAGGCAGGCCGGGGCGGGTTTACGCCCGCCCTGAAGACGGATAAAAGGAGCAACAAGCCAAGAAAGCATCCTCTTGTTCCTGTGCTCTGAAGCTGCACCTCCTCGCTGCACGTGAGCTCGAGACGGAACGAAGAGCCAATTTTGAGCGTTGTAATCTTTCTTGTTTGTTTTACAGATACTCGGTTTGGAGAATGCCCAAGAAAGCGGGTAAGCGAATGACTACCGAACAGATGCTGCGTGTTCTTATGAAAGAGGTGACCGACCTAAAGAGGCGAATGGCGGATAAAGATGAGGAAGGGGGACCGAAACGTCCTTTGGCAGGAGCAGCTCCGGGAGGAAAAGGCAAGAGGCCCAGAAGGGGAGCAGCTGGGGGAGACATCCCGGTTCCCTGTACCCCACTCGAGAAACCAACTCCGTCGCCGGAAGAGGGGAATCCGATTCCCGTGGTGGTCACCCCCGTGTCCGGGGAGGATATGCCGCCCGAGCTGGCAGCACAAGTAGCAGCGTGGTTGGGTAAAGGTAGCAAGGGCGCCACGGCTGACGACGCGCAGGTATTGATGAAGCAACTGCGTGAAACAAGGGAAGCGGCTGCGGCGGTAGAGAAGCCACCTGGAACAGGTCCAGTCGCAGATACAGCTTCCGGTTCAGGTAAGCGGCCATTGCCGATTGCAAGGGATGAGTCTGCACCCTCACGAAGGGAAAAGTTGGGTCAGCATGTCCCCCTGGCTATTAAAGAGAAGATATGGGCAGATGAGTATATAAACATCTTCTCGTTGCTTACCGATCATTATGAGATGGAGCATGTTAAGAGCCAGAAGGAGCTCATGCATCCGAGTGTTTGGCGCGCAAAGATGGCCGCCTTTAAGGTAAATGAAAACATTGGCACTTGGGGCAGAGCATGGGGGATTTTTACATCCATCATGGGTGAACGTAGGCCCGAATTGCTGTCCGAATTGCCGATTTATCAGACACGGATCATGGGGTATTCTGTATCACACGAGGGCAATCAATGGTTTTGTTACGATAATATTTTCAGAAAAGCGAAAGAACTTGATAAAAACTTAACTTGGGATTGTTATGATTCTGTGTCTTGGTCCAAAATGGAAGATACTGGTATGTTGAAGTTGCCGTTGGTAGGGAGTAGCGTGGGTGAATCCTCCCGCCAATATGCTGGGACGCCCTTTCGATCAGGTACGAGTTACGACAACCACTCGAGGCCGATCGGCAACGCAGGTAAAAGGGGGATTTGTTGGAACTTTAACAGGGGTAAATGTACGAGGCCCCAGGGGTCTTGTAAATTTAGGCACGAATGTGGTGGGTGTGGGCAGGCATCCCATCCTGAGTCCATGTGCAGAGCCAAAACGGGTGATAACGGGGGTAGAGGAGGCGCCAAACAGGTCTGATATAGTCCGAGGGGCGCCTTTACCTACTCCGATTGATACCATGGCAATGATTCCCTGGCTCAGCGAATACCCGGATCACGCTTCCGCTGGGGTGTTGCGGAACGGGTTTTCATATGGTTTCCGCATTCCAGTGGGGGAGTTTCAGGGTATAGCGAAATGTAAAAACCAAATATCGGTATTGCAACATACGTCCGTGGTACAGGAAAAGATCGGGAAAGAGGTTACTCGAGGTCGAGTCGCCGGTCCATTTAATGTGCCACCAGTTGCTAACTTTGTTTGTTCCCCTTTAGGGGTGGTCCCCAAGAAGGACCCGGGTGAGTTTCGGCTGATACATAATCTATCAGCCCCACGTGGTTGTTCCGTAAATGATGCGATAGACCCGGAAGTATGTTCGGTGCGGTACGCATCCTTCGATGAGGCCGTAGCCATATTGAATCGCCTGGGGCCCGGTGCGCTGATGGCAAAATCTGATATCGAGTCAGCGTTCCGGTTGCTCCCGGTACATCCAGACGATCAGCGTCTCCTTGGTTTCATGTTTCAGGGTCACTATTACATGGATCGGTGTATGCCGATGGGGTGCTCTATATCTTGTGCCTATTTTGAAAAGTTCAGTTGTTTCCTGCAATGGGTCTTCACAAAGAAGACGGGGTTTCAACATGTTATGCATTATCTCGATGACTTTTTGTTTCTGGGGACAGCCGGGGAGCCGGCATGTGGACAGGCTTTGACTGAATTTTGTGTCTTGATGAAATAGTTTGGCGTGCCATTGGCACCAGGTAAGACGGTGGGTCCCTCGACTTGCCTCGAGTTTCTGGGGATCGAGCTCGACTCGGAAGAAGGTTGTTTTCGTTTACCAGAAGACAAAGTGTTAAAATTCAGGGCATGCCTGCAAACGTGTATAAGTGAGTCTAAGGTTAAGCTACATCAATTACAACAATTGGTGGGACAGTTGAATTTTGCCCTAAGAGTAATACCGATGGCCCGCCCCTTCTCCCGCTCGATCGCTCAAGCCATGGTCGGCCTGAAGGAGGGTCATCATCGCACGAGGCTCTCGGCTGAGGTTCGCCAGGACATGCGCATTTGGTTGGCATTTCTGGCGGAGTTCAATGGTCGAATTGTCTGGAATAAACCGGCGGTGTCCTCCGAAGAGCTGGGGCTGTGGACAGATTCGGCTGGGAGCATTGGTTTTGGTGCCATATTCGGCACACAATGGTCGGCTCAAAAATGGCCGTTATGGTGGCATGAGTGTGGGCTGACCAGTAACATTGCCTTTCTTGAACTTTTTCCCATTCTGGTGGCCCTGAAAACTTGGCCTGAGGGATTCAGAGATCACTCTGTGGTGTTTTGGTCCGATAACATGACCGTGGTTGAGTGTATCAATAGCCAGGCAGCACGATGCAAATGGATGCTGAGATTGCTTAAAGAAATTGTGTTATTGTGTTTACAATTAAACGTGTTATTTAGGGCAAGACATGTGCCGGGGGTAATGAATCAAGCGGCTGATGCGCTTTCTCGTTTTCGTATGCAGGCCTTCTGGGGTTTTCTGCCCACAGCGGACCCGGTGGCGGCACCCTTTCCCGAAGCTCTCTGGTCTCTCGGTGCCCCGAACTACAGAACCTCGTGGGAGAGAGTTTAGCACCCCGGACAAGGAAGGCATATGAAGGGGCGTTCCGAGCCTATTGGGCCTTTTTGGGGACTGCTAGGGGAGAGCTTTGGGGACAGGAAGAGCTAGTAGTAAAATTTCTGCTGTCTTTACATCAGGCAGGCAAATCAGTGGCTACGGCACAGAGGCATCGGGCCGCCATTTCCTTCATGGCAAGGGCTCATGGGATCCAGGACCCGACAGCGTCTTTTGTTGTGCAAAAAGCGCTACGTGGGTGGCAACGCCTTGAGGGTCGCAGAGTAGATGAAAGGCGCCCGATAGGTCTGGATAGGTTGGCCCTGTTATTATCCATACTCCCTACAACGTGTTCATCCCGGTATGAGACAGTGTTATTCCGAGCCGCTTTTACGCTGGCATTCCATGGGGCTATGCGGGTAAGCGAACTAGTGGCAAGGAACAAGCAGGATGTGATGGGGGGACTGTGCCGAGAGCACGTTCAGGTCAGAGGGGGGACAATGACTGTCTCGTTCGTCAGGTCCAAGACCGATCAGGGTGCGATGGGTGACTGCATAATTATACAAGGGATTCCCGGGTCCTCCATGTGCCCGGTGAGTTGTGTAGAGGAGTATTTAGCACAAAGGGTGGCATCATGGGGGGGGACTTTGTTGAGACACGCTGACGCCACCCCACTGACGAGGTTTCAGTTTCAGCGGGTGCTTGCGATGTCGATTGTCGCTGCGGGCTTGAACCCGGGCGAGTTTGGGACCCATTCCTTTCGGATAGGGGCTGCTACAGAGGCTACAGCCAGGGGTCTGAATGTCGAACAAGTTAAACGTGTGGGGCGTTGGTCCTCCAACTGTTATAAAAGGTATGTGCGGTTGCACATGTTGTGAAGCTGTAATGATGTACTCACGCTTCTTGTTTTTGTTTGGTTTCAGTTGCGCAAGCCTACGAGGCGTTGCGGACTATGCAGTCGACCCAACACCGGGCCAGCGGTCAGACATCACCGGCTGTGAAAGAGGAGGTGTGGGTCGTGGGCCACTCATACGTGAGGCGTGCCGCGGACGTATTCAAAGCAGGTGATATGATTCACGTGGCTGGGGAATACGGGTACAGGGTGTCCTTCTACGGAAGGGGCGGACTCTGTATTGACCAGTTTCAATCATTTTTCGAGGGTTTGCTAGGGCGGACGAGGTCACCGCCGTCTATAGTCATAGTACATCTTGGGGGCAATGATTTGGTCACCACTGGTAGACGACTTCTTCTTGAGGCGATGCTTTCCACTGTAAGTTGGTTGGCGAGGAGAGTTCCAGGGTGCACGATTGCATGGTCCCATATGATCCCACGAAAAGTATGGCGGGGGGCTATTTCTGTTTCTGCTCTGAATCATTCAGTAAGAAAAATCAATAACAAAGTGAGTAGATTGTTCCGTTCCAATACACTGCATTCGATTTCGCATGGTTGTATTACTGGTGACAGTATGTATTTGGGGGATGGTGTTCACTTGTCCCGGGTGGGGAACGAGTTACTCATAGGAGACTTGATGGCTTGGCTAAAGACTTTAAGACATGACCTTTAGGTAGGAGTTTTGTGGGGGGTCCGGATAGCCGGTCAACTATCCAGCCTGTGGCGGTAAGGTCATGATCGGTGAGCACTAATTGGAAGATCCCTATGAGTGGGCGTCACCCATTACGGATGGGAGCGCTCGAGGGAGGTGGCCATTGGCCCCTCAACGGGGAGGCGGTCCCTTCTAAGGATGGGCCGCCGCAAGGAAAGGAAAGGCGGTCAAGGCCCCTTCCTGGGTAGGAGGGGCTACAGCCCTCTCCTGGGGAATTTCCCGGGGCCAGGACATCTGCGACGGCAGATGTGGTAAGTTGTGTGGGGTTTGGGGAGGGGTCTACGCTACCTTCTAGATACCTCACACGAATCCTCGGACGACCTTTAAGTGGCGTCGAGTTTAGTGGGGCCCCCGTCAAGTCAAGGGAAATTGGTAGTTGCACTTGAGGTACACCTCTGTGCGGTCGCCCCTCACAAGTGAGGGGGATATTTCTGGTTTAGGGATCTTGACACCGGTTACGACCTTGCCGTTGGCCCTTAAACGTTAGGATGTACAATTTCAAATTGCAAGTAATATTTTGTAGGATGTTAGTTCGGCTAGGAGAACCTTTGTATTAGAGAATATGTTAAGGTTAGCCAAACATCGCAATGTGGTAATGAAATTGTACATAATATGAAACTGTTATTTTAATGTTTTAATTTTGTTTCATATTTTAATAAATACGGCCGGGAGGGTCACTCCCTCCCGTCTTCCAAAAGTTCAGAACTGTTTCCGGTTTCCCATCCTTGGGGATTGTGTTGAGAGGGGGTGGCGGGTATCTCAGCCATATGAGTATGAAGCAATGTTACCTTTTGACTTGTTTTCTGAAGTGAGAATTTAGGGTAGGTAACTGGACTATAATGATTCTAGGTGTTGCTGTAATTTAGTGTGCTGTTTTAAATAGCTTTGTAAGTCTCATTTTTCTTAAATTGATGGAGTTTATCTTTCAGAAAGTGGCGGGCAGAAAATAGTAACAGCACAACAGAGTATAAGCTGTTCATAGGACATCCTTTGACGTCATAGAATGTAAGTTACTTTTGAGGAGTTCTTATTTCTGATTAGTTATATTATTTGGGTTTTTTAAACACAATCATTTTGATTGTGTTTTTTTTTCCCCGCTGTTATATGATGAATACCTTCAACTCACTGTTTTCAGTGAAATTTGATATATTCTGAGAACAGCAAAAATAAACCATTAAATATGTATAATTAATTTTGTACTTTGAATTGTGATTTATAATATGTATTCATCTTGTCTCATGCTCACTCTTTTTTTACTACCTTCTATTAATTTAAAATGTTTTGTTCTTTCTTACACAGATTAAAAGTATAAAAATGACAATTGACTACGTTTACGACAATTATAAGGTAAGTGTTTAGTACTCTTTACGTTACATCTCTATCACATTTAACTTTTATTAGTTCCACTGCTTCATTTCTTTAACCCTTAGTTTCCTGCCTTTGCTACTTCCCTCATTTATTTTTCTATTACTTAATTATACTACTCTTTCCACTCCTTTTCTCAGTCCCTCTCAACAGTAACTGTGTGTTACTCCCTCTATTTGTCTTTCATTTAACATTACTCTCTGTTTACTTACTCTTCTTTTTAAAAAAAAAAAAATTTTTTAGTTCGCTTCCGGTTCGCGTACCGGCGCGCGAACCGGGAAGCGAATCAAAAGAAATAGAGGTTGCTAGAGGGCTAAACATTCTAGCAATTTTTCATAAAGGGAAGGCAGTTCTGAAAAGAACTTTTTTTTATTATTTTTGTTGTTTTATATTTTTTTGTGTTTTTTTTGGGGGGGGAACAAAAATGATTCATTAGAAAGGGCTCAACAGGAGCAACAAAAAAAAAAGAAAATTTAGTTTCTGGGACGTTTTCTACATTGATGATGTTCATAAGCTCTATTGATTAGAGTTACACTCCTCTCTCCACAGGAAATTAATTTGCCGCATTTTAAACATGTTATTTTCATTTGTCCAAAGTTCTTCTGAAGATTTGGGACCGTTTCTCTTGCCTCTGATTCCGTCACTGCCACTTCATTGGTGGATGTACTGGCAGGTCGAGAGTTATCCACCAAATCTCGTATTTGGGCAGCACTGTAATTGATCGGGTGCCACCTGTCCATATGGCGATGCATGGTATCATTACCATCACTATATTTTTTTTTGGTTCCTCTGGAGAGTACATCGTGGCAGATGAGGCAGGTAACGTACCGGGCATTTACCTTTTTTTCATGTGGAGGAAAGGAAAAAAAATACCAAATAAAATGTTCTTTTATATGGGACGTCCTTGGTTGTTCTTTTAAAAACCCCCTTGTCCCTTGCTGCTGTTCCTCTTCTTCCTCCTCTTGTTGGAGGACGACCTGAGGAGGTGGTCCACTCTTCCTTGGAGGTGGTGGTGGTGCTGGGGGTCCACCAGCTGCAGGTAGTACAGATGCCATGACTGAACAAGCAGAAACAGGTCTTTCTTCCATAAAAATGAAAGTCAGAGTGAGGAAAAAAGGTGGGACTTTCATCATTTGGGAAAAAAAATGTTCTAAACCAATGAAAAGTGTTAATTTTACGTCATATGATCAAGCGTTCCATCATTAGGAAACTAAAAGTAAAATGAACCAATGAAAAGTTTTATAAACTAGTCACATGACCTGTTGTGCTTACGTTACGCGCTCCGCGCCGCGCCTCGGATCGTTTCCGGGGCTCTGCGTTTCGCGCCTTGGTTCGCGTTCCAGAGCGCTTCCGGGTGCGCTAACGCGGCGCGTCATAAGGCGCATTACGCAGTAAAGCGATACGTTGCGATTACGCGACGCGTCACGATGTGGCTATCTAACGCGGTACTTGCACTAACGGAACGTTTACCGGTTCGCTGACCGGCAGCGAAACAATAAAAAATAATTTAAAAAAAAATTAAATTAAAAAAATAGAATACAAAAAAATAAAAAATATATTTTTGAATTAGAATAAGAATACATTTTACAGCTTTTGCTATTTACTATTAAAAAACCATTGAAATTGACTGAAAAAACCATAGGTTATAGACCATATATATTTAGGAATTAGCATTTACAAAACCTTGAAAATTCACTGAAAAAACCATAGGTTATAGACCATATATAGTTAGGGATTAGCATTTACAAAACCTTATTTTACTCTCACAAAACCATTGAAATTCGCATATATAGTTAGTTGCACTAACTATATATCGCGCACCCGCGATCCACTGCTGATGATGTCACATATTACATCATTCATGACTTGGTGAGTGACATCACTGATGACATCACTGATGACATCTCAAATGACATCACTGATGACATCTCAAATGACATCACTGATGACAACATCCAGTGACTGTATGTTTCTGTAAAGTTAAAATATGTCTTACATATTGAAGAATGAGTGGATGTATAAGTGTCTGGATGAAGGATTTAGTAGGTGCATGACTGACTGTATGAGTGAGTGATTAAATGTGTCTCACTGAGTGCATGGGTTAGTGACTAGACTGTCTTAATTTGTGCATTATTATGTCTGTTCTGTAAACTGCTGCATGTGTTAATCAGTAGCTATATGAGTAACTATATGGGTTATTGATTGGTTGCCCAAGTATTTGTATGGGAGACTGAGTATGTGTGTGAGTGGCTGGGAGGTGTATGACTCTGTGCATAGATGTGTGAGCAGTTGATTCACTAGATGTATGGGTTCAAAAGTGCATGTGGAAACAGCTGCATGGGCAGTTGATTGTGTGCATGAGTGTATTGGTGAGTGAAAGGATATCTCAGTGCTACATGTCAAAGTAAGTACATATGTAAAACACAGTACATGTGAGAGTTGACATATATAAATAACTGTGCATAAGAGCCAGTGAATGTGTGAGTGGCTGTATGGATCATTGTGAACTTGTATCAGGGATTGTATAAGAGAGTAAATATGTGTTAGAATATGTTTGAATTAGTAAGGTGTGTATAACTGTATAGTTGAGGAAATGGGGGAGTGATTGATTCTTTGCATGACTGACTAGATGTATGAGTAACTCCATGGATGAGTGATAATCTGTGAGTGTCTGTTTACACTGATTGTATCTAAGGTTATATTAGAGTCTGAAGAGGTTCATCGTATTATCACATGAATGATATTATCAGTGATGTGATCAGTAATGTCAAATGAGATGTCATCAGTGATGTCGTCAGTGATGTCATTTGAGATGTCATCAGTGATGTCATCAGTGATGTCACTGACCATGTCATGAATGATGTAATATGTGACATCATCAGCAGTGGATTGCGGGTGCGCGATATATAGTTACTGCAACTAACTATATATGCGAATTTCAATGGTTTTGTGCGAGTAAAGTAAGGTTTTGTAAATGCTAATCCCTAACTATATATGGTCTATAACCTATGGTTTTTTCAGTGAATATATATATACACATAATATTAATAAAAAATATTACAATATTTTTACCTTAGGGTAGCGGAAAGGGTAACATTTTCTATTACCACTCCAGTAAGTGCCACAGTAGGGAAATCGTTGGATAGCGTAGGTGTATAAATTACTATTTCCAGTCTAGAGAGTGCACCAGTAGGGAAAGCGTTGGATAGCGTAGGGGTAAAAATTACTATTCCAACTCCAGAGAGTGCAACAGTAGGGAAAGCGTTGGATAGCGGCAGGGTAAAATTTACTATTGCCACTCCAGGGAGTGCAACAGTAGGGAAAGCGTTGGATAGCGTAGAGGTAAAAATTACTAGTCCCACTCCAGAGAGTGCAACAGTAGGGAAAGCGTTGGATTGCATAGGGGTAAAAATTACTACTCCAACTCCAGAGAGTGCAACAGTAGGGAAAGCGTTGGATAGTGTAGGGGTGAAAATTACTGTTCCCACTCCAGGGAGTGCAACAGTAGGGAAAGCGTTGGATAGCGTAGGGGTAAACATTACTATTCCAACTCCAGAGATTGCAACAGTAGGGAAAGCGTTGGATAGCATAGGGGTAAAAATTACTATTCCAACTCCAGAGAGTGCAACAGTAGGGAAAACGTTGGATAGCGTAGGGGTAAAAATTACTGTTCTAAATCCAGAGAGTGCAACAGTAGGGAAAGCGTTGGATAGCGTAGGGGTAAAAATTACTATTCCAACTCCAGAGAGTGCAACAGTAGGGAAAGTAAATACTTCATATATAAATAAAAATAAATTCAATATTAATACCAATTACTAATTAATTAAAAGTCATTACCAATTTTATATAATATAATAATTAATCAATTAAAAATACAAATAAAAATTAATTATTAAAAAGTATTACCTATTAATACAAATTATTTACCAATTAATTAATTAAAAATTAAAAAATAATTAACAATTTGAACAAGAAATCAATAAATAAATTAAAATATTTAATTAATTACTATTAAATTACTTCCCACCCTATTCCCCTATAAACCCACAACCCGCTACAGAAAATAAATTAATACAATTAACATAATTATCAATTAATCAATTAATAAAAATTAATTACCAATTATATTTTAACTAATTACCAATTATTAATTAATTAAAAATTAATTCAAAATAAATACCAATAAATAAATTAACATATTATAATTAAATTACTTCCCACCCTATTCCCCTATAAACCCACAACCTGCTACAGAATTATATTACGCAAAATAAAATACCATAAAACTAATTAATTAAAATAAATTAGAAAATAAATATACACTTTTCACACATATACTAACATAAAAAATACTTTAAAAAATTAGATATTATTTAAAAATTAATATTAACTTACTTACCTCAAATTCAAAATTTTTGTTGTCTATATTCTGTCCATTCTATATTTTTGTTGTCCATATTCTGTCCATTCTATATTTTTACTTTCTATATTCTGTCCATTCTACATTTTTGTAGTCTATATTTTGTCCATTCGATATTGTGTCCATTCTATATTTTTAATTCGATATTAATGCTATTCTATTTGATATTTTTGTAGTCTATATTCTGTCCATTCGATATTGTGTCCATTCTATATTTTTTATTCGATATTAATGTAAATCGATATTAAAAACTCAATATTTTGACTGTATACCATTCAGCATCTCACAATACAATACAAAATACCTAGCAAAGGCTCTGGGCTGGTATTCAGTTCCTTGCTAACTTTAAGAACTAAACCAAACCACAGCCGCATATAGGGGGTCGATTCCGATTCGGGAAAAACTGCTCCGAATAGCCGTTCGGAGCGTTTTTCCCGTACGAATCGTACCCTGCAACGTCCCCCGTACGTACGACGAAGTACGATTCGTACCAGGAGCCGTACTCCGTACGAGTCGTACAAGACACCATACGACTCTAATCTCCGTACGATTCTCCCTCGGAACCTGCTGTACGCAACATCTGTACGGTTCGCGGCTGGTTTTTACGACCCAGCAAGTACGATACGTGTCGGGTACGCACCGTACGACCCTTTTTCTACGGGAGCTGAAAACAGCCGTAAAAGCAGAGTTTGTGCCTAAACAGGTACGGAACGGCTCCCCGGGTACGGTGCATACTCCCCATGATCGCAGGGGTACGCACCGTACCCCTGCGATCATGGGGTGTACGAGCCGTACCCCCATAGTACGATCGGTGTACGATCGGTGTACGAGCCGAGTACGATCGGTGTACGATTGGTGTACGAGCCGTACCCCATGTACGATCGGTGTGCGAGCTGTACCCCATGTACGATCGGTGTACGATCGGTGTACGAGCCGTACCCCATGTACGATCGGTGTACGAGCCGTACCCCAATGTACGATAGGTGTACGAGCCGTACCCCCATTGTACGATCGGTGTACGAGCCGTACCCCATGTACGATCGGTGTACGAGCCGTACCCCATGTACCGTACCCCATGTACGATGGGGGTACGGCTCGTACACCAATCGTACAATGGGGGTACGACTCGTACACCGATCGTACATGGGGTACGGCTCGTACACCGATCGTACAATAGGGGTACAGCTCGTACACCGATCGTACACCGATCGTACAAACGGCCGTACCCCTGCAATCATGGGGGGGTACGCGCTGTACGGGGTGTATGTAATCGTGCGCTTTTCCGTACGAATCACCCTTACCTGACGTGGACCGTACAAATCGCGTCCTGATTCCCCGGTCCGGATCGTACTCGTCGGGTCGTACGGCGTGTGCACGAGTCGTACGGTTCACAGTCTCAGCCTTGCAATACGTACGGATCGCGACGATTCGGACGGATTCACGGAATGCGGATCGTACTACGCGACTCGGATGGACGGGTACGATTCGTACGGAAAGGGCTACGAATACGAATCGTATGGTGGATTTTTTTACCGGATCGGAATCGAGCCCATAGTGTTGTCCCCGAGTGGAATGGGAGATTCAGGTGCCCCATCTGAAATTGTCCTGGCCCACCCTTGTTACCCACTACCAATTGGCAGCTGCAGCCAAGAAAAACAGATACTGACCTCTTCTGGGAACAGTGATGAAGTTCCCATTCACATCTCTTTTTTTACCTACTCTTGAATTCCCTATGAGTGTGTGATCTTTTCAGG
Organism: Lissotriton vulgaris; assembly: GCF_964263255.1. Classification (NCBI taxonomy): domain Eukaryota; kingdom Metazoa; phylum Chordata; class Amphibia; order Caudata; family Salamandridae; genus Lissotriton; species Lissotriton vulgaris. Next base: position 314,804,727 of record NC_141698.1, read on the forward strand.
CTGTTGTGTTTCTGTAGTTGTTTTCATGCCACATATTACATGTGTATAGTGCAAACTGTGAAAAGTCATCACAAGGTGTTTATAATGTTACACAATTGAGACCTGTTGAGATCATGCCGAAGGCAGAGAGAATTTCTCACAGTGCTTGTTAGTGGGTCGTAAAAGGGATCAGAATGTATGTTGCTCTATGCAATCTGCAGTGAGACCAAGAATGTGATAAACAGTCAGCTGTGCTAATTGTAAATGGGATTCTATTTGAAAGTGTGTGAAGGAGGTACACAACTGTCAAAATATTTACCAGTTCAGGCCCGGACTAGCCGTAGCGGGCACCGGGCAATCCCCCAGTGCGCCGCACGGGTGGGGGCCAGTTTTGGGCCCCTGGGGGCCGATTTTGTTACAGGGCCGTTTTTTGCAGCATAGCTGCAAAATCGGCCCTGTAACAAAATCGGCCGAAAACCGGTCCTGGCAAAGAGCTCGGCGGCACCCAGGGGGGGTGGGGGGGGGGCGCCCAAGCCTTCTGCCAGGGCCGATTTTGGTTCCCAGTCAGGCCCTGTACCAGTTCAAAAGGCAGTGCTTACTGTCAAGTAGGTGAATGTGTGTGTGAGGAAGTAGACACAAAGAAGTATGTACAGGAGAAAATGTAAAAAGGGTTCGAAAAAGGAAAGAAATTAGGTATGAGATATGCAGATGGAGGGTGCCAAAGTTATCAGGAGAAAAGAGCATGAGAGTCTAACAGAGACTGTTTAAAAAAGTGTGTCTAGATTCACTAAAACTCTGTGCTAGGTCCGAGTCACAAAAGTGACGCACACCCAGCACAAATATTTGGGTTAGGATTTACTACCCACCACAAGCTAGGATTCACATTCAAAAGTTTGTCAAAGTAATGCAAAGTTGCGCTGTGTGTTACTTTGCGCTACTTTGCATCAAGGAGGCATTCCATGGGTGGTACTTTGCTGTTGCCACGCAGCCACCCATAAGTTATGATGCACTTTACTATCTACTAACATTTGTAGACAGGGATTTGCGCCAAAACCTTACGCCTCCTTGAGGCAGGTGTAATGAGGAGTAATGTTTTCAGAAGCAGTGCATCATGGCGGTGTGAGTTATAGTTACTTTAGGGCATGGGTTATAGTTTCTTGAGATAACTAACAAAACAACTGAAATTCACCAGTTTTAGTTTAAAACTTTATGTTTTAACTGAAAGTTCCCCTAACTATAACATCCCTTTAATCTTAGTATTTTTTCAGTGATAATAAATATACATATTCTACATGTGGATTTGGACCTGGAAATTCTAGATTTGCTTGTTATTTTCCATTCTAAGGACAACACTCAGAATAGTTGGGTCAAAGTGTGACTTGAAATAATGTTTCTAGCCAGTATGCCTTCACATAAACCCTTCACAATCTGGACTACAGATCGTAGAAGCAAAAAATACTGGGAAGTTGATTTAATGGCAACTTGAAGCCCACATTATATGCACTAAATCTTTCCAATCTAGTTTATCTTCATGTCACAGCACCAAAACAGTTCACTCCTGCAGGGATGGTTGATGACATAATTATGGCATAGGCACATGACTGTTAGTTCTGCTTGGTCCCTCGTCCGTTTCCCATTCTGAGGACTGTGAGGTACCCTTGTCTATTCTATCCTTTACATTATTCCTAGTCGATGTGTTCAATGCATCTAAATGAGTAGATCCAGGCCTCGCCTGCAGGCAGTCCACTACTGAACACTACGAGGTTCTATATGAGAACCAACGATGCTCAACTTCTACATGAAGTTGCTAGCAGAACTGGTGAATGAAAGTGGTATGCCTATCCATCAACACACCTGGACACCCAATTTTATCTAATGATGTTGTCCCCTAAAACTATGGACATTTTGAGATACCTACTATCAAATATGTTGGACAGTTGGTGTAAGGTTTCTTTTAGCATGGTCTCTGCCTGGGAAACATGATATTGCACCCAAAACTAAACAGATCAGGTGGATGATAAATTTTGTGGTCAGGGTACTCCATCTAATTTTTGACGGAATGTGGTAGAGTAGTCTGTCCGCCAACTCTTAGACAGGCTAACAATTTGGAAAGTGTTTTAAATGGAAATCTAGAAGTGCAGATACTTACTATTTAGAGTACATGTTTCACTAGAGATGGAGCGTACCTGCACTTTTCAGGCGCAAAGAGGTGTAGGTATTAAGTAATGGACAGCATTAGCCCATTTAAAGCACTAAATGTTTATTACCCCCATGTCCCTTATGTCCTCGTTCCATTCATAACAAAGTGGAATGCTGGGACACTAATACTGCACCTCCCCCTGGGAGTACATAAGCAGTACTTAGCAAGCAGCCCTCCTGTTCTTTTTTTCTGTCTGTTGACAGATTGGATGGTGTGCTGGTGCTGCTCCTGCTGGGCTTGAGTGGCGGTGCTTCTCTCCTTCCCCCCGCCCGGATGCCTGGCTGTGAGGGCGCGGTGTTCCCTGGACTGCCTCCTGGCCTGCCGGGCTTGCTAGGAGTCTGTCTCTATTTGGAGCCGGTGTTGGAATTGAGGAGTTCCCGGCTTTGCTGTGTGCTGCATGCACCTTGTGGCCCTTTGTGGCTGGTGCTGGAGTTCCCGGTTGCTTCCGGGTCGCGGGCTCGGCTTCCCGAGCATGGCAGGGGAGCCGTGCCTCGCTGGATGAGCTCCTGCTGGATTCTGGAATGACGGTGGTGTGGGGGCCTTATTCCTGGGGTTGGCCCCCACTCCAGGTGAGTCTACCATGCTCTTGTCCTGTGCTTTCCTGCACTGGGGTTTGTGCCGGGGTGTCTGAGAGGCAGGATGTTCACTCGTGCATCACTTACACGGGTGCTGCTGCTCTGTGGTGGTGTTCGGGTCCGCTGGCAGCTCCTGCTGTGTTGTGTGTAAGTTTTCATTCTGTGTCCTGTCCCCGGCCTGGCTGTGTGCCTCTGCAGCCCCTCCCTGCTCCGGGGCTGCCTCTGTACCGGGGACGGCGCTGCCCTTCTGCAGCTGATGCTGCGGTTCCCGGCAGCTCCCCTGCCTTGGATGGGACTCCTCTGGCCTGTCCTGGGGCTCAGGCTTGCCCTCTGTTTATGGCTCGAATGGGTGTTGAGTTTGATCGGCTCTTGGGATGTAATGTCCTGTTCTTGCTGGGGCTGCTGGTTTGGGGCCCGGGGCTTCTGGCTCCGGTGCTGTGTTTGTTTTCTTGGGCTGTTTCGTGTTTTCACTCTGTGTCATGACATCGGATGGCTCAGTGAACTGCACGCGTGCTGGTGTTTGCTGTGTTGCACAATTCATGAGTCTGCATCCCAGATACATGATCTGAGGTTATAAGTTCAATTCCCGGCAGGGTCAAGCCAGCGGACAGTAACAGAGTGCATCTGAACTGGGTTGTAATGACGTCAGGTATTTACAGCGCTCAGGAACATTCGAGGAGCCCCAGGAAACGCTAGCTGAGATAAGCTGTTGAAAGAAATGGGGCCTGGTTGCTCCGTGGTTTCTTGTGTCCACTTTTGTCCTTCTCAGTCAGTTTGTGTTGTTGCCGTTGAATTGGGTGGCTGTACACTTCTGTTATTCAGCTCCGAGATGCCCTTCATGATGTACTTTTCATTACGTCTTGTGCTGCTTTCGTGGGGATGTGTCCCGTGCTCTTCGTTTCCTGTGGACCCTCTGCCCTACGGGCAGGCCCCCAGCTCCTTCCTGGGCAAGTTGCAGTGTTGGTGGGGGCTTCGGTGCTGGTTTCTGGTGAACACACAAGTGTCTGGAGCCTGCGCGGCTTTCTTCTGGGGTCCCTGTGTGTCTCGTCCATTTGGCCCTGGCTTTTCTGCGCTCGGCTGGTTGGGTTTCAAGGAGTTGGCATCCCTAGGCTGCCTTTCTTTTTTGGCATATTTTTTCCCTGTGTCGGTGGGGGCATTGTTGCTGTTGATCCCGCTCTGGCTGTTTCGCCTCCTTTCTTCTTCTTGGGGTCTCGTGGGTTGGTCCTGGAGGTGGTGACTGGCTGTCCTTCTGGCTGTGCCGTGTTCTGGAGTCATGGTCTTCTGGGGGTGCCGTGGTTTGTGCCGGGGCCTCCTGCTTGAGGTGCATGCGTTTGGCGCTGTGCTTCGTCCCCTCTTCTCTTTTGGGTTGTCCTGCTGCTGTCACCGGTGCCCGCACTGCTTGCTTCCTGTGTGTGCTCAGTGGCGGGTGCTTCTGTGTGTTTATGGTGCTCGGTCGCACTGGTGTTATCTGATACCCCCCCCGCGCGGTGCGTGGGTGTCTGGTGGGTGCTGGTCGGTCGGGCGATGTGGTTCCTGTGCTCCTCTTTTGGTCTACGGGGTCACGTTTCTGTTCCTGGGCTGCTGCCTTACCGCCTGCCCGCCCCCGGCTCTTGTCTGTTCTCTGGGGGCAGGCGTGTTGCGGGGGCTTCTCGCTTTGGTGCCCCTATTCTTCGCCACGCGGGCTTGGGGGTTTTTCCCTCCGGGGTTGGCGTGGGTTCCTGTCGCCTCTTTGGGGGCTGGTTTCTTTTCGCTGGCTCTGTCTTTTTGCTTGCTCCTGGGGTTTTCTCTGTGTTGGTTGGGATCTCCCTGCCGGCTTGCTTGTGCCTTGCCCTCTGCTGCTCTTCTGTTTGGGTCGCTTCTCCCTTCCTCTGCGTTTGCCTTCTCCGTGGGTGGCCTGGTCTCCGCTGCGGGCTGGCTGTGGTGGCCTTGCTCCGGTTGTGTGCCCTGGTTCCTCACCTCTGCTTCCTGGCTTCTGTGGGGTTGTTCGGCGTTTGAGCTGCACCTGGTTCCTGTCCTTGGTTGCTTGCCAGTGTCGTGCCGGGGGGCTCTCTGGGGTGCTTTTTCCCCTCTTCCTACGCTTGGGTGGCTTGTTCTGCCTTGGGTGCGGCTGTTCTGTTCTGTTCCGGCCTGCCTGCTCCTGTTCTCATCTTTTCCCTGCGAGTTTGATGGGTCTGGCCTGGTTGGTGCCTGGTTGGGGTGATCCTCTGGATCTTCCTGGTGCTGTGGGCTTCCCTTTGCTATGGCCTGTTGCTTTTGGTGTTGTCCCGGGGCCTTCTGTTTGCTTGGCCTGGATGCTTCTGCTCTGGCTCTCCCCGTTCTTGCCTTTGGCTTGCCTCTGGGGTTTCCTGGCCGCCCCTCCTGTTTCTGCTGTGGTACCTCCTGGTTTGTTCCTGGCTGGGGCCTCCTGGTTGCTGCCGTGTCCTGTCGTGCCACCTGTTCTCCAGGGTGGTGTACCCATGCTCCGCTGTCTGCTTGGTGGTTGTGCCTGGTCGGGCCGGGTTGGTGCCTGCCTGGCCTCCTGGGGCTGCTGGGTGCTGTTGGCTTCTTGGTCCTGCTCTCGGATGTATTTGCTCCCTGGGTTGTTCTGGTCTCGTCTGGTTCCCTTGGTGGGTGCCTGGCTGAGGTTTCGGCTGGGGCATGCCGCTCCTCCGTGTGGGGCTCCTTTTTGGGCTCTGCTTCCTTGCTGGTCTCCCTTCGGGTCCTGGCGGGGTGTTCTGCTTTGGGGCCGCTTCCGGGTGGTTCCTTCTGGGCCTTCTCCTGCTGGTGGTTCTCTTCCCGGGCTTGTTTTCCCAGTGTTGTGGGTCTGTGTGGGGTTCTGTGGCTCCGGTTCTGCCGGCTTCTTGCTGATTGTGTGTGACCTCGGGCTGTGCCTCCTGGTTTTTCGGGCAGTGCTGTCTATTTCGGCCTGCTCTGGGGGTTTGTTGCCGGTCAGTTCCGTGTTCTTCCTGGTTCTGTGGTCCTGGCTCGCTTCTTCCTCCCTTGCTTTCCCGGGCTTTGTTCCCGGTATGGGTCTGTTTGGGTGCCCCAACCCCCTCCCTCTCTGGTTGGGGTGCAGTTCTGTGGTGCTCTTGCCTCTGTGGGTCCCTCCCTCCTGGCGGCGGGTTGTCTGTGGTTTCCTGCTGCTTGGTCCTCTGCTCGTCTTCTGGGGTTTGCTTGGGTCTGCTGTTCCTCCTGCGTGGTCGGGTTGCTTGGCTCTGGTCCTGGCTTCCCGGTTCTGTTGGCGTTTTGTTGCCCTGTTTTTTTGCTGTTTGCTTGGCTCCTCTCTGGTATTGCTGGGTTTGGGCCTTGTGGTTATGATCTGGGTGCTCTGCTCCCTGGGCTTTTCTTTTTTGCTGCTCCTGCCCTTGCTGCTTGTCTGGCCTGGGTGTGGGGTTCCTGGGCGGTCCTGTGCCGTGTGGGCGCTTTCTTTTGTGCTGCCCTCTATGATCGTTGGGCGGCTAATGGGGTTTCCCGGTTGCTCTGTGCTCCCCTCCTGCCTTGTGTTCCCTCCCTTTGGGGTTGGGGTTTTTCTGGGGTTGTGGTCGTTGTCTCTGTGTCCACTCTGGTTTCTTGGGTTGGTTCCGGTCTTGTTGGCCTCTCCTTGCTTGGTGGGCTTTCAGCTGGTTTCTGGGGTACTGTGTTCTTCCCCCTCCCGGTCTTTCGAGGCGGGTTCTGGCTCCTGTTCGGCTCCTGGTTTTCATGTTGATTCCTGGGCCTCTTCGGTCCAGTTTACCGGTTCTGGTCTCTTGGCCTTGTGGGTCTCCCGGGTCCTGTGGGCCTTCCTACTGGTTCTGGGCTTGGCGGCCTTCTCCGTTGGGTTGTTGGCCAGGTCCTTTGTGTTCTGGTCCTGGTCCCGGTCCTGGTCGCCGGATTTCTCGGGTTGGCGGTCTCCTTTCTTTGGAGCCATGGCCTTTTTGTCTTTGTCTCCGGTGCTTTCCCTAGCTGTCCTGTGCTGGATTGCGGGCCGGTTGTTTCCTGCGGTCTTCTTTTCCTCCTTCTCGGTGTGCCCTTGGGTTGCTGCTTTGTTGTGGTTCCTGGGTGTGCTTGCGGAAGGCCGGGTTTCTGCTTTGGTATTTCTCCACTTTGTTATAAATGGGACGAGGACATAAGGTACCTGGGGGTAATGCTCTAGTACTTACTGGTAATCTTCATTACTCCGGGTCCCCTTGTCCTCGTCCCATTCATACGCCCCTCCCTCCCTCCCGGCCGGCCGGCCTTCCTGTCTGGGATTGTTAGTACAGGAGGGCAGCTGGGTAAGTACTTCTTATGTACTCCCGGGGGAGGGGCAGTATTAGTGTCCCAGCATTCCTCTTGTTTGTTTCTGTCGGGAGATGGTCATCTCCACTTTGTTATGAATGGGACGAGACAACGGGACCCGGAGTAATGGAGATTACCGGTAAGTAATAGAGCATTACTGTTCATCAACCTTCAAACCTTCGAAACCTGCAAAATACTTGATTGAATCTTGAATTAAGAACACTTTTGATAAAAATTTTCGTACTACAAGAAATCTTTTCTATATTGATGGTCTTGACTACATAACTTGCTCCAATGCTATTGCCTTTAGAAAAGAGCGGAAACCTTTTTTGTTTGAAAAGTATTTGTGCTGTTTTGTAGATTATCCATCAGTGAGAAATGAGAAAGATAATTTGTCAAAAGCTGATGAAAGCTATTAATCAATGGTGGCTTTACAAACAACGGAAATAAAATCAATAAAATACAAGCTAATTGTTTTCTTTTATTTCAATTCAGTGAATCGATTTTGTACAGTGATATTTAGCTGTACCTTTATTGAACCTTCTTACTAAGCACTGCAGCTTTGTATTCAATAGTTGCAAAATTCTCGTAGCAGTTAGATTGCACCAGCCTGGCCACTTTCAACAGTTATATTTAGCCATATACATGTTTTGTTGATTATTTTTGAAAGAAGATTATGTACACTATCTACACTATTTATCATTTTGTATTACATGAGCGTCCAATGACCCACTGTTTTTTTTTGTTCACAAGTATGGTGAGCCGGTATCCAAAACATGGTTAAACATGACATGTTTATTCCCTTACCACGCATTGGCCCACAGTGCGCTCTGCAGAAAGGACACCGCTCCTCCTGACAAGCCAGCATAACACTTAGTGAACTTAATTTTCCCTTGCTTGATCGCTTTCTCCAACTCACTCGCCACATCCTGGCAAAATGGATAGTCAGCACTTAACCTGGAAACAAAAGGAGGTAAAACACATTATAAATGAGTGAACACTTTACTGTCTTTGCAGTGATAGCTGTGCTACTTTCTTACGCAGGGTCTGATGTTGTGCTTGTATATCATTTCTGCTCAGCACAAACATGAGTGAAAAAAATGCACAAGCAGTCATTTATTTCAAGTATTAATATTAGTTCGTTTTGATCAACTCTGTGGGTAGCCTTGAATCCTGACCTCAGTGATGCTATGTAACATTTTGACATGTAGTCTGCCTGCACCCATTCGACATCTGATACAGCCACAGTTAAGCCATCACCTCACTACAGCTTTGACAGAAATAAACCAATGTCAAGTAGAGAACTAAATGACTAAATCATCATTAGCTTTCACCCTTTGTCAGAGCTAAGTAGGTACTCAACATGAGTGAATGAGCTGTATGTACAATAACCACCCGACCCCACAAGTTCTGTCTATAATTGATATTCTAAAATGGTGCAAGAACTACTATCATGTGGCGATCTTTAAATGTCCCAGCAGGTGCAAAAATATCATTAACTTATTACTGATATATAGGTCCTTTAACGGTCAAACTATCTAGTTTCCATTTAAAACAGATCAATATCTAAATGAGCCTTTCTGAAGTGTTCAAATGCCCACAGAGATGCCCGATGAGCAGTTATCCTTCATAGTGTGGGATATGGGACCAAGGCATTCTCTTTTACTGACAAGTATTTTTTCCCAAGTCAGAATTCAACCCTCTAAGTGGTGCACTTTCAAAAGAAATATTGTCCATAACCTGTAAATGATATGCTGTGACTCTGGGAAAGAAGTGAGAGATTTTGATAAAAAGCTACATGATAGCAGTGATTAATTGAGCCTGTGGTTGCCAGTGGGGGCCACTGTCTCTTTTTTGGGGGGGACAGGCACTTATTTTGCTCATCAGATATTACCAGAGACCAAGAGAGGGAACACACAAAGCTGAAAGAACGAGGAAACCGAGACAGAAAACCCTTCACAAAGAGATCTCAGGACCCTGCAAGAGTGACATACAGAGGCAGGGAGGGGTTGTGAGTGGATTAAAGCGTCATGATGTGGATTCAAAACAATGAAGCCTTGGTATTTGGTGCACTGACCATTATTAGCCCTGACCATAAGGCTTCTCCGCAGACCTTTAGGCACCGGTACTCATTCTTTTACAAAGTAAGCACTGTACCTGCTTCCTTTTTAGTACACTCCTTGCAATATCTATTTTATTTATCCATTTATTTGAGAAGTTTTGTATAGCATGAACATAACCCATCAGGGTACCAGATCCCTCTACATTTAGCAGTCAAGTCATACATCTATGCCATTGAGGATTCCTCCAGAATTTTCAGGTGAAACTTTATCATGGGCTTAAAAGATTCCGGTCTCTAAACAGCATGAAACTCCCTGAACAAATACATAAGAAACAGCCAAGTCAGCTTCACCATTTTGCTCACGGCAGCCCCACCAATTACTGACAGAAAAACCTCAATCCTGAACTCTACACATGTTTCCAGTTCTTCCATTAACTTCAGCATGTCTATAAATGAACTGGCCCTCCAATGTTCAGCAAATGTTTATTCCCACGTGTGTCAATCACCTAGGTTCCCATAGTAATTATAGTTGAGGTAGCTGGGCACCTACTGGAGGTGTTGAACCGGTACACTGAAACTGTGACTATTTTATAAGCAATTACTTTCCCTTTCTTATTGTTTTATAGGAAGGGCCAATTTCATTAGGTTCGAATTGTCTTTATAAGGGAATTTCTATTCTCGGTTTAGTTTTTCATCTATTTTATCTAGGTGGTGTAAGATAATCTGCTGTCCTTTTTGCGGTGCATTTTGTATTATAAAAATGAACATACAATGCTAGAAATAATTATGAAAAAGGCATTTAAACTAAACAGCGTTCTAGCTAAGCAGAACCTCACAGGACACTCACATTATAAAAGCTGTAACACCGACAGCCCACACATCTGTTTGAGGAATAGCTCTATGTCCTTCCAAGAGTTCAGGGGCTGAAACAAAAGTAAATATTGGTGACACATATCATCTTGAATAAGAAAATATTTATTCACTCTGTAATCTTCCGTTTAGAAGGCTTCTTGCAACACTAGATTTGAGATGTATGCATAACTTGTAAATCTACAACACTACAACCTACAACGTCTGATTTCAAGAAAAAGAGCTTCCTGTCTCAATATCTTGTTACTCCTCCCACAGCCAAAATGTACCAGGGCAAATGCACTACAGTACTAAATGGTGAATAGTTGTGTAAATGAATCCAACTTTTTGAAGGTGCAGTATCAAATAATATCCTGCACTGATGACTACAGAAGTACTGTTTGTTTATACAGTAATGAACAAGTCTTTTCCATTTAGCTGCATAACACACATACGTAGTTGGCTTTTGTGCTTCTTGCTGAATTTGTGTAAACTCGTGTGGTAATTTTAAGTATCAAAACTGTAAGAACTCAGGTGCCAAATCTAGGTTAATGTCTCTGAAGCTGGGGTGGTCTCAGCTGACCATGATGCAGAGTCAAAAGGTCTGGTATGATGAGCAGTTTTTTGTGGGGATTACCAGACATTTCCAGAAGCAACGAATAACATGGTTGTCTTGCCCGTCTTGGGGTAACAAGTTTGGAGTCATGGACATCTACATGGAAAAGCATAAACATATCAAATCCCTTACCAGTTCATCCATTGTGCATTACCCCCAGATGTCCTCATCCACGGTCCATGGGCAACGCTAAGGCATGTTGCATTTTTGGCATTGGAGACCAAATCAACTTTGGGTGTTTAGCCATACTTTCTTAAAAGGAGAAGTACTCAGGGATTCATATCCCACTTGTGTACTTGTTGATACATCCTGCGCACAAAAGCTGCAAAGTTGTTGACCTCTCCGGGCAAATGCTCTGATAGGAAAAGAGGGCCTTGTTATGATGGTGGTCGGACACTCATCTGACTGCCCTCATTGTGGGATGGATGCCATATCTCCTGTGAGGGATTTTAATGGTAAATGTAACCCTGTATCAGTAGAAGTATCGAGCACTCTGGCCTCTTGTAAGTTCATGTAAAGATTGTCATCCTTATAATGAGGGGGTAAATCGTTCACATCATCTATGTATGGGTGGTGGCAAAGTTTGAACAGAATCATAAGAGTAAACTTGTCACCAGAGGCTGAATCTAAGGGCATAGTATTGAAGCCAGGTTGTATGGTGGCTGGTTGCGCATTAGTAATTTCATAGCATGACATAAGTTGGGATCATGCTGAAATCAGTTTGGGTCAGACATTGAAATGCGGAACGGATCCTTCACAGTTCAAGAGGTGTCAGGACTGGTGTCTGTGAGGGAGGGACAAAAACATTCTGTGGAGTCAAGGTGGAAGTCTATACTGTTGCTGGTAAAGAGCCCGAAACTGTACCATCTGACCCCCTTGGATCTGAGTATGGATCCACCAGCTAACACAACTGGGGGGGGTGCAGACCCTTGGGGACGGAGGCATTACCAAAGGTGCAGGAAGACTGGAATATATCTGCAGCATGACCTCCTTGGACGCTTAAATTGGCTGCTGCATTGCCAATGACCCAAAAAATTCAGAGCGCACTGGGACCAACTGAGAAATCTGCTCTGCAACTGGCGATCTGGAAGGAGACTGACTGACATAATTTCTTACAGGGACTCATCACTATCCCACCACTCTACACAAGGGTATCATTAAGATTATTTGAGGTATTGATTGAGGTGGGTTTTCACCCCTCCCAACTATTTTCAGGGTGAACCACAAAATTCACTAAAATTATCCTGTCCTTAACCCCCTTGAAGCTTTGCACAAAGCAGTAATGCTTAACCCAGAGGCAATGTGTAAAGTATTTATGCAGTAAGCAAACAGTAATAAATTCAAAACATAACTCGAGAAAAGTCCCAGACCAACTTAGAAATATTGGAAATTTGTCGTTTTGGCATCAACTTATTTATTAAAATGTACTCTATAAGTAGAACCGGTGATATGAATTTTTAAAGGTTGACTCATTGTTGACAGGATGATGCTTGGTGTCAGTCCTGATGTAGTCCTCTATGTTCGGACTTAGAAACGTTTCTAGAAGTCAAATCTCCTTCAACAAAGCAATGGCTGTGATGTAGATCCCAGTGTTTAAGTTCTCCAGACAGACAGTTGGGAAAAGTTGCAAAGTTCCAGGTTTTACAGTTTAGAAAGGATGAAGACATTCTAAAAACACACAAGGGTCCAGGGAAGTTCCTGTTGAAATTGAAGTATGAGTTACTTACCTTCAGTAACGATGTATCGGGTAGAGATGTTACTAGCCGCAGATTCCTTAACGTAGAATTATCCCCAGGCGTGAGACTGGATCTGGAAACATTTTGCCACAGCATCCCTGCCCACCAGGGGGACGGCATATCACGTGACTCAGCCCTGGCATCGTCCACTTAGGTGACGTAGCGAGGTCACATAAGTCCCACCATGGCGCGCCTATGTCAGTTTTCTTCAGAGAACTTTTCCTCGCCACAATGTGGAGCCAGCAGAGAAACTGTGGAAGCATGGGAACAGTGTGCGAAACAGTAGAAAAATGGAAAAGAAAAGGAATGGTGACGAAGAACACCATAAGGAGCAGTGGCAACACTGCAGTACCCAAAAGCAGGGAAAGAAGAAAGAACAGAGCACAGCCCTGAGCAGCCACCCTGACAGTTATGAAAACAGCACCCCTCTCAAGACAAGGAACATATGCAAAATGTCATGACAACATGCAGCAGGACTACAACCCCGACCAAGACCCATGAGGGGAAGCCAGTTCCAAGGCAAACAGGGAATGACAGACCTCTAAGGCAACCCCAGCACAGAGTGCAGCAACCCCCCCTAGGGAACCAGGGCAAGGTACTGCCAAATGACCCAAGCCAGAGGGTAGCAGAGGCGCCAGGACCCTCAGAAACAAGAGGAAGGGAAAGCAGGGACGAAAGAAGGCCAGCCTCAATCTTGGAGCAACCAGAGCAGAGAAGCACAGGAGTACCTATAGACCCAGCCTCTACATTGCCAAACGAGAGGAAGGAACGAAAAGCAAGACCACGTCTTGTCAAAGAGCGAAAGAACGCATGCACTCATTATAGCCACCCACGGGAGACGAGTGCAGAAGAGCAAGCCAAAGGGTCCTCGCAGAATGGGTGGGAAGGGCGGGCCATGAGGAATCTGCGGCTAGAATCGTCTGTACCAGATACATTGTTACCGAAGGTAATAACTCATACATCTGATAGTGACTACTAGCTGCAGATTCCTTAACGTAGAATAGATACCCTAGCCATACCCATGGGTAAGGAGGGCCTGCGGAAGGACCCCACCAGCCTGGACACAACAGAGAGTCCCACAGGGGACTAGTCCAATGGACAAGGCAAAGAGCCCCGTCCTCCCAGGCAAGGGGGGAATCCCCGCAAGCAAAATTCCACCAACCCCAAGAGGGATGTGGGAAGAAGAAGGAAGAAGAAGAAGCCTGTTCACTCTCAACAGAGGAACCAAGGGCAAGGCCAGGGAGGCCCAAGCACCCCACACCCCTACAAGGCAACAGAGCTTCCATCCAATGCCAGGACAAGGAGACAAGGAAGAGGAAGAAGAAAAGCCTAGAGGGTCCAAGGAATTGAGGGAAAAGAAGGCGAGCCCACCATAGACGGAAGGCAACCGACCAGACAGAGTGGCGCCAGCAGTAATAAGCCACTGGAAGCAGGAAGTACAGCCAGGGGCCCCAGGAAGACCGGGCAGGCTACGCCTGACCAAAGGAAGAAACACAGAACCATCTCGGCCTCCAGGACAGGAGCATGAAGGCGAGGAAATGCCCAGACATACTACTACGAGGGGTCCGTGCCTACAACCTAAAGAAGCATCAGCAACATACATAAAATCCATGGAGAGCAGAAGCCGGAAGGCTACCAGAACGCCCTAGCAGAGCGCAAGCTATATGATAGCTACCACTACCCCACATGGGGTACGTTAAGTCCCTAGACATGGGAACCCTCTTTGGAAGAAACGTCCACAGCAGAGGAAAAACGAAAGAGCCACAGGGAAAAAAACCCAGCAGAAGGCTTGTCAAGCAGCCCAGAGAAAAACAGAAGGCCTAATCTCAGGGCCAATTCTGTACAGAGAACTCAAGCAAAAACACACAGTCAACAAAGGGCCGTCCAGAAGCCAATAAAGCCACAGTCCCAGCAAGGAGGACCCGAGTGGCCATAAAACACACCTCACAACAAGGGCAGCGGCCCAAACGAAGCAGTTACTTTTGGGGTGAGGAGGAGGAGGAGGAGGAGGAGGAGGACGGAGCCCTGCCAAGAACCTCTGGATGGCGGAATCTGTCGGGGCATGGAATACCAGAGTGCCATCCAATGGAAGATCAACCAGTCGCTCCTGAGTGTTTTCGGGGAACACACCGTACCGAAGCCAAGCATGGCAACGGAGGGCGACCGAGGAAGCCATGGCATGGCTCAGCACCTCCGAGATGTCCAGAGCGGAGAGAAGAATAAACGGCGCTAGCTCCCAGACATCCAACGCATGATGCCATAAGTCATCCTGAACAGTCTCCTGTGAAGCAGCGGACCCCAAGGACTCAGCCGAGACCCAAAAAGAAGAGGGGGCCCTAGCCAACACACATAAGGTGTTAAGGGCCCGCCTAGTAGTGGTGTTCAAGGCGAACATGTTGCGCCCCCAAGAGTCCAGCCAGCGGGCCTTCCTGGACGGTGGAGACAACAGTGGTGGCAGGGAGGGAAAAGCAGTCCACAAAAGTGGACTGTAGGCAGAGGGGTGAAGGGAAAGACACACCGGGTCACGTGGCACTGCAGGGTGCCGGTGCAAGAGGTGTTGGGGCGACGGATTCCCTGTGGCGGGGCGCCCCCAAGTCCCCATCAGGGAAGAAAGGAGCGAAAACCTCAAAGGGAAGCAAAAGCTCCCTCTCACCAGAGCCCTGGTGGAGAACCTCCACAAGATGGTCTGCCGGGAAATGAGCAACCTGGTCACCCATGCATGAATATCCACAGCTGTGGACACTGCATGAGCAAGGGCTGCACCAGCCTCCGTAGGGCCCAGCGGTGGAGAAAGCAGCTCCTCCATGGGCGACAGCTGTAAACTAAGGCAGCCGTCCCTGAAGCCAACGGGGCGGGCATAGGCCAGACCTGGAAGTGGGAAGGAGGAACTGAAGAATGGGGGACCTTAGCCCCTCCAACGAACACCCCAGCCTCTGGAATGGCGAGAAGCTGCCCTTCGATTTTGCTGCTGAAAAAGCCACCACGCGGCGGCCTGTCTCCGGGAAGGATGACACCAGCAGGCACCCAACCTCCGGAGATAAGGTACCGTCGGAAGACGAATCTGCGACTCAACGCCTGTCCAGCGCCGTAGAGTCCGCAGCCTAAGGCAGGACGTCATCACCATCCGGCACCGAAGGAGACGCCAGACAGGGCCACTCCAAATCACGCAGCGCCGGGGATCGGAGCTGAGCCAGAGCTTAAGTGGCCAAGGGGGGGTGCCGGAACGGCACCAACTCGACCTCCGACGAGGCAGCCGCCCGTGTGGAGGGACGAGAGGGAACAGGGGAGGGACAAGAAGCTCTTCACTAGCCTCAGCCCAGAATGTGACGGAGGCGGTCCGCTTACCCAGGCAGTGCCGCCAGGGCTGATTCAACCTCCGACTCGACCTCCGACAAGGCAGCCGCCTGCATGGAGGGATGAGAGGGGCCCGAAGGGGGATGAGGGGTTCCCGTCCAGCCCGACCCAGAGCGGGACGAGGGGGGTCCACCAACCCCTGTGGTGCCGCCTGGGCCAGCAGGCGGCGGCGCCGTAGCAGCATCAGCTCAGCCGTGGACAAGGCCACCGCCTGTTCAGAGTGACCTCCCGTGACACTACAGGGACTCCCGCGGGAGTTTGTGGCGAGGCAGAGGCGCCATGGTGCAAGGGAGGAACCCCCGAATGGCTGCACCCCAACAGCACCACATCCTCCAAGCCTGGAGCCCAGCCAGTCAGCGCTGGGGCCGGAGCCACCTGTGACACTGCAGAGGGCCCCGCGCAATGCAAGGGATCTGCCGACATTCCAGGAGGGGAAGGAGGAGGAGACGCCAGCGAGGCCAGCAAAGCCGCCGCATATGTCTCCATCTGGGCTCTCGAGGCCCCCTCACCAGGAAACGGTGGATAGGAGGACGACACACGGGGCTGCATCACTCACGGAGAGCCCACGCCCCCGGCAGGCCGAACACCAGCCCCCGGGACAAGCTGCGATACTTACCCACCGGGGAGCGACACTCTTGCGACATCGGAGAGGGATGAGGAAGCCGCCGACGACGGCCACTTCTGAAACCAACCGAGGGGATGAAGCCGATCTTGAAAGACGCGCTGAGAGTAGTTTCATCTGGCGCTCCCACGCGACTTCGGCTTCAACTGTTGGCACGCTTCACAGTCAGTGGTGCTGTGATCTTCCCCTAAACACCACATGCAAATGAGGTGAGGGTCCATCGCCGACATAAGGTGCCCAAACGACATGCAAGTCTTAAAGCCCGAAGGCAATCGCACACTGTTCCACCAAAAGATATCAGCAATAATAGAAAAAAGGGGCCCAAACAGGTCCGCACAGAGACCAGATCCGCGGTGCACTCGGAAATGGAAAAAACTGACGTAGGTGCGCCAGGGTGGGACTTATGTGACCTCGTTGATGTCACGTATGCGGACGACACCTGGGCGGAGTCGCGTGATAGTGTCCCCCTGGCGCACAGGGATGCTGAGGCAAAAAGTTTTCCAGATCCAGTCTCACACCCGGCGATAATCTCAACGTTAAGAAATCTGCGGCTAGAAGTCTCTATCAGATAAGCTGGGCATTGGCAGATAGAGAGTTCTCTAAAAGATTGCTATGTCCCCCAGCTCATACAGGAGGGCCCCAATGGACCCTAGGCTTCTTTTCAGTGGTTCTGGGTTCAAGCCAAGGTAGTCCATTCTTCCTTCTTGTTCTGTTATGTTTTATAATGTACCCCAGTATAGGCTTGGGTAGTCACCTAACCTTTGACCTACATTTTTTCTGCCATTGTACTACATAACAGTTTTTGGTATTGACCTTTTACCTAGTTAGGTGCTGCATAGATGTGTTTTTCCCAGAAAATAAGCCTAATTTATTATGCATAAGGATTCTAAGTTTCACAGCAGGATTACCATCTTCTGCATATTATCTATGTATAAGTGGTCATCCCTTTCGTCATCCTCGGCCAACATGACACAGCAAGGTAGAACCCCTGAGGGTACCTTTTTGGGTATATAAACACTATATATTTGCTGGGGCGGGCAGAGGACAAAGGACTTCCATGCTGACACACTGACGTGAGACGCTAAGGTTCCTGCACACACACACTCCAGCATGCATTGGTCTGACATCCCTTGTGAGATGTCCGCCCCGAGACCAAGACGGGTTGCTTCATTCTCTCACAGCATGTAATGGGGTTGGCTTCATCCTAGGGGGATTCTTGGCTCTACACCTACATACATGATAGGTACATTTAGTATGCATTATTACTTACTAGATGTACCTCTTACGATGCAACCCTGTCATGTATTTATATACCTGCCCAGACTCATTGTTAAAGCACTGTGGTAAGATTCTACCATTCATTTACTCTGTTGGTGCTTATAATCATTTATATCTGTTTCTGTCATATGATTGTTTCAGCGCATCTATTTTACACTAGAATGACGGATCAAAAAATGCTTACTGAAAATGTCCCCATCGATTATTCTGTGTATCTCTCTGAGACACAGTGAGCACGAGTGATTGAGAAAAAAGTACTGTACAAACATGTTTCTATGATCCCTGATGGGACAGGGTTGTCATGTTCAATAGTTGCCAGAAACTATTCTCTCTCTTGCTAAGAGGAGTTTACAGTGGCACTGTACCCGGTGGGGGTGTCTAGAATCAGTCTGAACGTAAATTCCACAGTTTATGTTGTCTTAACACGCAGATCCTATACAGATTTTTAGGAATTCACAACATGGCGCCGCCAACGTTGGTTTGGTTCTTATTTAATGGTCAAATCTGAGTAGTTCAGTTGTGCTTTTCTCAGAGACCCCTTCTCACAAATACCCAGAGACAGTTATGGCGGATTTTCCCTTCCCACTCCAGACGAGTAGGCATATCATATTTATTAGCTGTAGATGTATTCAACCTTGAAGGATAAATAGTTTCCTATTGTGCACAAAACCTTATCTCAGTTACCTTCATACTCTTTCAACAATGACTAAAAAAAATAATGTGGCAGCATTACGTGCAAATGCAGGAGAACAAGAAGATGCTGTAAACACTCCAGAAAATGTCAGAAATGCACTCACTTTAAAACTAGCAGAATTTGGAGTAACAGCATTATGTGGGAATGTTAGCTTTGTGATTTAGGCACAGGAGTCTTACAGGACAGAGGTATTCCATTCATCGGTTACATTCACCAGCAGATACACACACAAAACCATTACATTTCTACACTGAAGATGAAATACCAGAGGAATATTGTCCATACAAGGACATTGAAGTTCCGCTCACCTATCAGGAGCACATAAACTAGTTTAAAGGCACCCTCCCACACACAACGGAAAAAGTGAGACTCTGTCCACTCTGCAGAGATGGTGCCACTAGGCCGGTCCTAGCGGGTCACACACTGCTTCCACAATGCCGGTAGAAGACTTACATCCTCTACACAAAGAAGTAATAAAACCTTACAGAAATCTGACACACTCACAATTCAACCAACAAAGGTTACACCAGCTGGACAAATACAAGCAACTGCAACTAAAATAACACAACAAGCACCTAACACAGTCATGGGTGAAATGCCCACTAAACATGAGCAAATACCTTTCGGGATGGCTCAGAAAATAGCACGGTTAGAGGCAGTGTTCCCACACACAAGCCCTCAAGAAAAACACAGAATCTAACAATCTGCTTGCCAATGCAGATATCTCCACCAATAGAGGATTGTACCTCTTGAGGTACCGTTTTCACTGCCATCTATACCAGATCTCATGGTATCCCTTTAATAGCAATGATACCAGACGTATCGAGACAGATGCAGAATGAGTATGGAGCAGAACCTGCTGTGAACTTAGGAAATTTTGCCCAGGCATCAACTAACAAAACATCCCTATTAAATTGGCAAACATAAACGGTTAGGCAGCAGCAGTGGCAATATGCCAACACCTGATGGATTTTACTCCGATAATTTTAAGTAATTCACGCTCCTGTTGTATAGAAGACACATATGCTGAATTAGGTAGAGATAATTTGGGAGCTAGAGAAACAAAACCTCAACTCATGGCTGGACATGAAAATGATAACACCAAGCAAGCACCTGATTCTTCAAATAAGAATTTGGATAATAAACAACAAAAGAATAGAGAAAATAGTACACAATCAAGAGGTGGGTCTCCTCAACAGGAGCCCTCCGAGAGGAGGTATAACCTTAGGAATCATGATAACGTTAAAAACCCTGACGGGTATCAGGATAATGGTACACGTTCCTCTTCTTCCTTTCAGGGTTCATCTAAACACTGCAGGAGGGAAGGACTGTCAGAACACAGGTCAGAAGAACAAACAAAGTCCAGAGGTGCGCACCGTACTTCGGACTATAAAGTCAAAACGGAAGATAACCCTCAATTGAAAAAAAAGGTAGATGGCCTCAAAGCAAGAAATGTCCAGGACACTGAAGACTCAACTTCTGAACGGGGAATTGGCTCTGACGATGCTGAACAGTGCAGCAGTAGAAATAATAGCTCGCCAGAACCTGATGAAATTTCTGGTGACAGTGGCATTGAATGAGCATATCACAGCGGAAATGCCTGATACAAGGGTAGGTGTCCCACACACATTATACGAAATAACACACCAAATGGAGGGGGACAAACCCAGAAAAATTAAAGGTCTCTTTTGGGAGAACCTGACTTTCAGCCAAAAGGATATTACAACCATAAAAGGCTGGGCACTCCATCACAATCCCAGGTGGCCAAAGGGAGAAACAGTCAGCCTGATTCATGAAAACCGGATTCTGCGATTCTCAATTAGCGATTAACTGCGAATCGCAATTGAGAAATCGCAGAACGGGATTCATGATGTTTTGCGATAAAAAAAAGCGATTCGCACGCGGCCGCAAAAACCGTTTGCGATTATCAAAAATCGCAGAAAAATCGCTATTTCCGGCTACATCCGTGTCGGATTTGCGATATCGCAAATTGCGATATCGCTAATTGCGAGATCGCAAAAAGCGAGATCGCAAAATCACGAGATCGGGAAAATGGGAAGTCGCATTTCTAGCACAGTGATGACATCACAACCAGGAAGCAGCCAGTTCCCACCCCCATTCACCACAGTGAGGCAGACCTCGAGGCAGCCACAAAGAGAGCTCCTGCAAGTCAGCTTGGATTACCATTTCCCAACTACATTGCAGCTATGTCTGAGGAGGCAGTACCTGGGCCCAGCAACACCACAGGGTGCAAGAGAAAGCTAAAGTTCTCCGAGCAGGAGTTGGAGCACTTAATTGAAGGGGTGGTGGAGAACCACTCCAAACTGTTCGGGAAGGACTCAAGGAGGGTGCCCGAGCAGGAAAAACGCAGGATCTGGGTGGGCATAGCGTCCGCGGTGAACTCTGTGGGTGTCGCCGACAGGTCACTGGATGAACTTAAGAAACGTTGGTACGACCTCCGAGGTCGTGCCAAAGAGAAGGTAGCTGAGAGGCTTGGAGAGTCCCTGGGCACTGGAGGGGGAGGACCTACAGTCCCTCCAAACACCCCCTTGGAGGATCGAGTAGAAGACATGCTGGAGGCTGAGGCGTGCATCGGAGTGACCCGTCTGGACTCATCCCGCCCCACCCAAGACATCCAAGGTAAGTGGCATGCGACTGCGACCCTGTCCCCTATGAATGTCCATGACCATATAGCCTCCCATAATGTTCCATAGTCATGCCATCGGTGCACATCAGGTAATGCCCTAAAGCATTGTGGGACATGTAGTGTGGCCACAATGTAGAAGTACCCCAATGCAGCCAGACAGGTTCAAAAGTACGCAAAGCCATAGGTAGTCAGGGAATGTCACCCAGCATGCATGTAGCAACTGCACGTGTGACAGATACATGCAACTAATGAACGTCCACTTCCCCTCACAGGTGGCGCAGACAGCAGCGACAGCGAGAGGCTGCAAATAGATGAGGAAGCACAGGATGACGAGGAGGTGCCGTTACATACACAGCCTCCTGCGTCTGGCGCAGCAACAACTCCTGCAGCCAGGTCCACCACCAGTGTGCCTCCAGCCCCTGCCGCAGCAACAACCCCTGCAGCCAGGTCCACCACCAGTGTGCCTCCAGCCTCAGCCGCTGCAACAACCCCTGCAGCCAGGTCCACCACCAGTGTGCCTCCAGCCCCTGCCGCACCAGCAATGCCTAGTTTCACTCCTCCATCAGCTGGAGCATCAACATCAGCTCCCGCGACAGCGGCTACACAGGGGCCACCCACTGTGTCAGGCCAGCAGAGCAGGCGTGGCAGGTCTCGCCTGCAGACCAATGCTCCCAGCACCAGGAGGGGGAATGGACAGCGGCTGCCCAGCATGAGTGTGGAAGGTCGCATGCTCAGGATACACCAGCTGCAGGCACGCCGGCAAGGGGCCATACAGCTCCAGCTTTACAACATTGGCCGCAATGTGGCAGGTGTGGGGGACCGGATGGACCGCATGACGGCAGCCATGGCAGGTGTGGGTGAGGGGATGGCCCGCATGACTGCAGCCATGGAGGCCAACACTGCTGCAATGATTGCGCAGCGCAGCACAGCCCGCCGCTGCCACCGTCAGCTACTGACCCGGCTGACGGCTTACACACGGTCAAATTATGTTGTGGGCAATGCAACCTCGCAGCTATCGCGCCGGTCCATGGCGCAGCAGCAGCAGCTCATACAGTGCTGCGAGGATGTGGCCAGGGTACTTGAGCACCTGACCACTGCCGTGACCGCACTTCACCCTGCTCTACCTGCCACTGTCGGGGGTGATGATGCCAGTGAAGGGACATCAAGTGTGAGCAGCCACTCTGCCTCACACGTAGGGGCGCTGAGGCGCAGCACCAGGCCCACTGCAGGGACACGTGCGGAGCCTGAGGTGGAGCCAGAGAGGCGCGCGGGTGCTTTGCGCCGGAGGCGCAACTGACTGAATGGTACTTGGACAGGCACAGGCTGAACATAAGCCTTCCCTGTGTATTGGGCGCAGTAGTATGCTGAAATACTGTTAGCATTTGAAGGATGGCAACAGGAACCTTTTTTGTGAATCAAACAATTATATTTTATTTAGCATCCCACATTGGCGTTGTGTCATTTTTTAATTTTGCATGCAATTGTGATTTGTGGGGTGAGGGTGCACTAGAAACTGTTCATTGTGATGTGGTTGCGTCGTCTGTGGCCTTCAGCTGGGTTCTCCCCGCGTGCATGGCGCGCATGTGCAGGTGGCCGGTCGTCCCCTTCCGATTCACTGCCAGAGATGTCGACAGGTATCCGGCGCTTGGTAGCAATGTTGTGTAGTATAGCACACACAGCCACAATGCGGCAGCAAACTTCAGGACTGTAGTACATGGCCCCACCTGTCTTGTGAAGTATGCGGAATCTGCTCTTCAGTAGCCCAAATGTTCTCTCAATGCAATTCCTTGTGCGTATGTGTGCTACGTTGTAACGCCGTTGCTGTGGTGTAGCAGGGTTGAGGTATGGGGTGAGGAGGTATTCACGCAGGGCGTAGCCACTGTCACCTGAATGAGAGGAGCAGAGGGTGAGTGCCTGTGCAGCGCAGCTACTTCATTGCAGTGTGACATTGTGGGCAAAGTGTACTTACCAAGTAGGTGTCCTTCCCCGAAGTCTCCCCTGGCCAGTTGTGTGTGGAGGCCGCTGTGCCGGAATATGAATGAGTCATGTGTACTCCCCGGGTTCTGTGCCACTATGTCCGTGATGTATGTCTTTGCATTGCAGACCATCTGGATGTTGAGGGAGTGGTAGGACTTGCGATTGCGGTACATGTACTCCGTTGCAGCTGGTGGGCAGATGTGGATGTGGGTACAGTCAATGCATCCTATCACGTGTGGGAAATGCGCAACATTGTAGAATTGCAGCTTGGTCTCATCCAATTCCTGTTGGCTTGTTGGAAATTTGATGTGGTGGTGTAGCTGGGTCAGCATTGCGTCAAGGAAACTCCCTAGGCAGCAGGACATGGTGGGCTGGGATATCCCCCCAGCAGCCGCAACTATCCCCTGGAAGCTCCCGGAGGCCAGGAGGTGCAGGCTACACAATACCTGGACATGTGTTGGCACGACATTGGTCCGCCTTGTTGGGTGCTGCATCAGGGGGTCAAGGTCCTGAATTAGCTTGATGATCATTGCCCCATTCAGGCGGTACTTTGCGTAAATTTGCTCTCTGGTTTGGCCCAGCAGGGTGACCCGCTGGCAGAAGATCCTGGCCTGGATTCTGCATCTCCTCCGTGCTGCTCGCTGTAGCCTTCGCCGCCTGACCACCATGTACATTCCAGGCATTGTGACGCTCCTTATGCTGCTCTGCTTCTCCTTAAGTGTGTTTGGTCAGGCCTGGACCAGTTGCTGATAGGCCAACGGTTTTTCAATTTTTTTTTACTATGGGTTTGATGGTTACCACCTGCTTTGGGTTGTCCTTAATTTGCGCCTCACAAAATGCGATTTTGGGGTTTTTCGCTAATTGCGATTTTTCATGAATCCCGATTGCGAGGAATTTGGGAATTCGCTATTATTTTCGCAGAATCCGTGATTTCTCGCTATTTCCAAATCGCAAATGGTCTACTGCCGGGATTCTGCGAATATTTTAGCGATTTCGCAATTCTGTGTTTGCGAATTCGCTTTTTTCATGGTGAATTCCGATTATGGGAATTGCGCCCGCAATAGCATTTTCGCAGCAATTGCGACCTCAATTTAGCTTCATGAATCAGGCTGAGTATTTTTATTGGCTTTTTCCAACCTTGTTCCAGTATCACTAAAACATTCATATTCTCTGGGGTTGGCGGTAGCCCTTGCTCCAGCATTATATTGCAACCATGTAGGGTGGGATGCTGAGTCACCTCACGATGTAATCCCAGTATAAAGTACAATTTATACCATCTAGTTTTAGAATACAAAGACATTTGCAGTACAAAATGCACACAGTGCTGCATTGATGAATAACACTGTGTGGAAAAAATATGAAAACAAGTTTGATATCGCTATTGGATTTTTCTTCCAAAATGTAGCACCTGAAAACAGATATTTGAGTCTAGGGCTGAGAATGCTGTCAATTTTGTAGACATCCCCAATGGTCTAATAATACCCTAGCTGAGAACAACTTTGGGCTAACAAAGTTACATCAAAATTTTGATGAGGAGGTATTGTCCTATGTAGATGATATTTATCTGACGTATGAAGATGTATTGGATCATTTGAGGTGGGCAAATTTAGTTTTTTTAAAGTTGAATTTGTAGCCCTCAGGAAATTAACCAGAGGTAGCATCATAATTTTGGGATTTGCCTCTATTTTTTGGATATGAGCTTTCAAGTGAAGGGAAAAGCTTAGCAGATAACATTCTAGAAAAGTGTGCGCTGCCCCAACCTCCAAAAACCCTGAAAAAACTTACAATCCATTTTGGGATTTCTAAATTTTGGCAGAACCTACATTTCGGATTGCGCAGAAAAAGTAAAACCTTTCAACGATTTAATCAGACCTGATTATTCAATTAGACATTGGACACAGGAACACACGGATATCCTTTGTTCCTTACAAGCTGACATGATAGCTTCCAAACACCTACACACATGTGTAAATACAACAAATCTGGTGATCTGTGTAATTGCAGGTCAATCAGAGTACACTTACCTAACCTTCAAGGAAGGTGGAACGGTACCCATAGCATACAAATCACACTTGAACACACACGCTGAAATGTGCTTCACTTCTACAGAAAATATTCTGACAGCAATACAGACTGCTGTAGTGAGAGAAAGAGCACTGGCTCAGGGGAAAAGTATAATTGTCAGAACTCCAGTACCAGCTTTAGAGGCTATTACAAAAGCTAGCATTCCAAATGCAAAAGCACTACACCCACGATGGATACAATGGGCACATTTTCTCACTGATGTACACTACAAATTTGATTCTACATTAAAACCACAAGCAATTCTGCAATACAAACAAGAAAATCCACTTTGAATGAAATAATGGCCTCTAGATCAGTATGAATACATTATATACAGTGACGGATCTGCTCAGCCTGCCATAGGTAGTAAACAGCAATGGAGAGCAGCTTGTGCAATTGTACTACTAGGATGAAACTTGCCATCCTGCATACGTCCTTTTAGAAAGACACAGAGCATTTAATTCTGGCAGCTGTGCCGTGTGGTCTCCTAGAAATGATTACTGGCATTTATAAATACAGATCGGGAATTCCCCACACTTATTATGTCCAATTCATTTTACTATGTCCAGTCTTACAATGAATATTTTCAATACTGGGTTCAGAATTGGTTTAAAGACTCAATTTGCTTCGGGAACAAGTAACAGAACTGAAAAAAGACTTGTCAAGAGCTTACATGATACACACGCTGAGTCGTGCATGCTGAGTCATTCACGTTGAAGGGAATTCGTTGGCTGATGAAATCGCCAAGGCTACAGTGCGAACTGCTGCTGTAGCTGCAATCACTCATTCTAGCACGAAAATTGATGGACAGATAATGGTAGCTATCATTGCTTCATGCAAAAACAGTTCAGCCATTCCAAAAGGTTTCCTACTCAAGTACTCCTACAAGTTAGATCCAAACAATATTCCATATGCTCAAATTCCAGGTGTGGGGATAGAGTAATCCCAAACATGGATCGCAGATTAGGTTTAATTCTAGCTGCATACAAGGGTCTGGGTTCTGCGCATGCAGGCATTACCGTGACAGTTTCTCTACTGAAACAACGCTATTGGAGGCCAGGTTTAACAAAACAGACAAAAGCATTTGTCCTCAAGTGCGACATCAGACAGCACATGAAGGGTTGCACCGTAGCACCTCAGTCGCAAACACCATTGCTAATATCAGTCAGACCTCTCGCCTGTGTCTATTTGGACAACTGCTGCCCCTTACAATCTGATGAGGCTTACAAGTACATCTTCATGGCAGTGGATTCATGCTCTAGATTCCTGTGGGTTTGGCTTCTACGCTCGGCTGACACCTGAACTGTTATAAAGGATTTGCGAGTTTTCATAGGGACATACGCAATTGGCACATTATTTTCTGACTGTGGCTCTGCATTTAGCTCTTGGGCTTACAAGAGAGTGATGGGATGGTTGGGTGTAGCATTGCAGAACTTATCTCCACCTAATCCCAAGGGAAAGGATAAACTGGGTCTTAAGTAATCCGTAACAGCAAGGGTATGAGGCTTGGGTGGCAATTGGGTCAATCACCTATATGGTGTTCAGAGGGCACTTAATAACATTCCAAGAAATCCACTAGGGGGCATCAGCCCTAACAAAGTCCTATTTGGGACGAGAATGTGGGTACCTGACCTTGATTGTGGGAGTACAATGGCGGATTAAAAACCATTTGACATCAATAAATGTTTGGCTGTCTCACAGGAACTCAATGAATTCTGGGAACTACAAAGCAACGTCCATATAAAACACACCACCACTGGGAAGTAAAAATAGTAACAGCAAGACTTGCCTGGGTCGCTAAAGTCAGGAATCTGGCCAGGGAAAAAACTGTAGACAAGAAAGAATTTGGCCCATCCTTCAGAAAGGCTGTACATGTCCTGGCTGTCGAAGGAACAAGTACCGTACTTTTTCTGCCTCTTGCCAGCAAGAAAGAAATGAGATTTGTCTCCATTGATCTAATCAAACCAAACTATGTAGCCCATCTTGAATAGCAGGCAACATGGGCTCCTGGGTAGCTGCTGATATCCTCTTGCTACCATACAGGAAGTTCAGACAGAAAGACTAATAACATTTGAAGAGTCTGCTATACGTAATAATGGAGTTACTAACAATGAAATGGAACGTATTCCTATGGAAATCGAAAATTAAAACACAAACCAAACACTGGTATCAATTCGGCCTACCACCGACATCTACATCAATATGCCTTTAAAGGAGTCATCTACAAGTTCAACAAAACCGTCTGAGCTACCAAAGATAGATCAAACTGCATGTGGCTACTTCATTAATTTCAACACATTTTCTCTGTATCCAAGTGTACCAGAGTCACCGCCAGCTCCAGTTTCCCGCAAAAAAGAACTTCATGATTTCTACTATTTTCTGAAAAAGACATCCAGAGCTGTAGCCATGGTGAGACTTGGTATAACAACAGGCATACTGTTCCTACTCTACTGGATAGGTTTAGTGAAAGTGTCCATTCATGAGCAAGAAAAAGGCAATCTCTCAGAACGCTCTGCAGTATCAGATGTGAACTTGGTACTGAAACCTCATACGTCATCTCCTCGTGAACAGAGATACCTGTCCTATGTGAACATTACAGCAATTCCAGTTCCTGATGGTATAGTTTGGGACAGAGTTTCATATGATGCATTTGGCCTCACTGAACTTTTAGAGAAATTTTAAATACATGTGGTATTTTTAAATGATATAATCACCTCCAGTACATACCCTGAGGATTGGGATTTTGAAACTGTAAATAGTATGCTGTCTGATTTAGAACTGTCTGCAGCATTTATGAAAAATTAAATGTTTGACTCATCTGATTTTAATACTATGTACTGGTACCAACATTATGGTCATCATTTTCTGCATAAAACAAGTGCACCACGTAATGGGTTTGCATACCACCAATGGGAACATTGTGCAAACAGTTGTGAACTGACTTTTGGTTGTGTTGTTCAAAATAACCAAACATTTGCCCAAGTTACTTACCTTCGGCAATAAGACATAGATTAGAATTACCCCTAGGCGTCAGACTGGATCCAGAGAATTTTTTCGTCAGCAGTACCTCTGCGTGTCAACAGGAGTCGTTGGTCGGCTCTGCGTTCCTCATTGGCATTGTGGTCGCCGGATGGCGTGGCAGTAGCTACTTAGATGCCGCCCTCGCGCCCTGACATCAGTTCTTTTACACAGCATTCCACGCCTGAAGAGCAGAACCATGCAAGACACTGACCACTAAGGCCCTAAAAGGGATTCATTGACGTAGAAGTCAGTTTGCAGAACAGGGAGGATGGGTGTGACGGTAAGGAATCTATAACTAATCTATGTATCTTACAGATATCTTGTTCCCGAAGGTAAGTAACTTGTTCATCTGAAAGACACAATTAGTTATAGATTCTATACATGTAGAATAGATACCCCAGCAACACCCACCCCGGAGGTGCGTCTGCGAACCAAGTTTACATTTGAAAGTCCTGGAGAACAGAACAGCCAAAGAAGCCGTCTCTCCAGACCTGCCTGTCCAGGCAGTAGTGTTTTGTGAACGTGTGCAGAGATGCCCACGTAGCTGCCTGACAGATGTCTTTGAGGGGTACTCCCCATTGCAAAGCAGTGGTAGCTGCCGTCGCCCTGGTGGAATGGGTGCGCAGTCCCACTGGAGGGTCCATCTTTGCCAAAGAGTAGAAAGCTTTAATGCGCGAAACATCTCACCTAGAGAGACTCACCTCGAAATGGTCCATTTGTTGGCTATGTGGTCACCAAAAAAGGTCGGGCTGTGCCCAAAGAGCTGGTCATCCACACGGAATTGCTTGGTGCGATCCAAATAAAATGAAAGCGCACGTTTTGGATCCAGATGGTGGAGCCTCTCTGCCCACCTTCTTTTTGCCTCCGCATCCTTCTAAGGAGGAAAAATGATGGTTTTACCAATGTGGAAAGAAGTACCCACCTTGAAAAAAAAAGGAAGATCTGGCTCTGAGGACGACCTTGTCCGGATGAACAGCCAGAAAGGGAGGGTTTGAAGAAAGAGCTTGGAGCTTACTCACCCTGCGAGCAGTGGTAACGGCAACCAGAAAGGCAGTCTTTAAAGTAATAAGTCTGAGAGGACAGTTATGAAGTGGCTCAAAGGAATAGCACATAAGGTAAGTAAGAACCAAGTTCAAGTCCCACTGAGGCATTACGAAGCGACCAGGGTGGAAAAATATGAGTAACGCCCTTAAGGAAGCGATTTACAACAGGGGACTTGTATAGAAAAGGCTGATCAAGAAGCCTAAGAAAGGCTGAAAGGGCTGAGAGGTAGCCCTTCAGAGTGCCTAGAGCAGAGCCCTGCTGGGCCAAAGACAGGAGGAACAAGAAAACCTCAACAAGAGAACCTCAGCAAGAGGGGTAGAAAGTGGAGCCACAGGCTTTGCTCTGCACCATACCACAAATTTGTTCCACTTGCAGGTGTACACCATTTTAGTGGAGGTCAATTTCCATGCAAGGAGGCGGAGTCCGGAGAGGTTCGAGTGGAGGACCATCCCCTGCTGCTGCGACAGAAGATCCTCCCAAAGAGGCAGCCAGATCGGAGGATCAATGGCCATGTGTAACAGCTCAGGATACCAGACTCTTCGTGCCCAATCCGGATCCACAAGGATGACTTGTCCCGGCCGCGCCTGATCCTCTTCAGCACTCTGGGCAGAAGTGGTATAGGCGGAAAGGTGTATGGAAGACCGCATTCCACTTGTGACAAAAAGTCTCTCCTAGCAAGTGCCACCTTGAAAATTCCAAAGTGCAGAATTGCTGACATTGCGCATACTCTTCGGTGGCCAATAGATCTAACCAAGGCTCGCCCCACTGCTGAACAAGACCTCGTGCCACCTCCAAGTGAAGACGCCATTTCTGATCCATCATGCACCTGCAACTGATTTAGCTCACCCTGGTGTTCAGTGAACCTGCCAGGTGTTGAACCACAAGGGATATGCCCTGATGTTTCAGCCATGTCCAGAGATGGAGAGCCTCTTGACAAAGTCCATGACCCCAGCCCGCCCTGTTTGTTGAAGTAACACATAGCAGTGGTATTGTCCGTGAACACCTGCACCACGGATCGCCTGAAGCTCCAGAAGGTTGATGTGGACCCCAGACTCTGCTGGAGAACAGAGGCCTCTGATCTCTGCCTCGCCCATGTGGCCGCCCTACCCTCGAAGTGATGCATCCGTCACCACTGTGTACTCCGGTTGAGGAAGGGAAAGGATCTGCCTTTGACCCAATCCTGGTTCGTTAGCCACCACTGGCATTGATGTGCAGTGCCCTCTGAGATCTGAACAGAATCAGACAGATTCCCTTGATGCTGTGCCCACTGGAACTTCAGGTCCCACTGCAAAACCTGCATATGCCATCTGGCATGATATACCATCAGGATGCAGGAGGCCATGAGGCCCAGCAGGCTCAGGGTCATTCTGACCAAAACCTGGGATAAAGGCTGAAAGATCAGAGCAGTGAGTCTGGCATAATCGGGCTATGATTCTGGATGATAAACCCAAAACTGCGTTGTGTCCAGAACCACTCCAATAAAAAGGAGCTTCTGAGAGGGAGTCAGGTGTGACTTCCGCATGTTCATAGTGAACCCCAGCGAGTTTAAGAGGTCTGCCGTAGTCTGGAGGTGGGAGACGACTGTCTAGGGCGAGTGCCCCATATCTCGACGACTGGCTGTTGAAGGCGAAGACTGTAACCCCTGATCTGTGCAGATTGGCTGCAACCACCGCCATCACCTTGATGAACACCCGAGGGGCACTGGCAAGGCCAAAAGAGAGCACGGTAAACTGAGAGTGCGGACCGCAGGTTACGCCGGTGGGCCGGCAGGACGGGGGTTGTGAAAATAAGCCTCCTGCAAGTCCAACGCTACCATCCAGTCTCCAGGGTTGAGGGCAGACAGGACTAAGCTAGTGTCAAAATTTTGAACTTCTCCTTCCAGAGGAAGCGGTTGACGTTCCTAGGATCCAAGATAGGAAGAAGGTCTTTGTCCTTCTTGGGCTCCAGAAAGGAGTGGGAATAGCAACCACAACCTAATCCTAATTCTGGGGCAGGAACTCACTTGATGGCTCCCTTGGCCAAGAGAGCCAAAACTTCCTGTTGGAGAAGGGCCAGATGATCCTCCGACATGCGATGGTGCTGAGGTGGCATGGATTGACGGGTAGTCTTCGGACTATCAGCAAAACCCACCTGTCCAACGTGATGGTGCGCTAGTGGGGGAGGTGATGGCAAATCCTGCCGCCCACTGGTGAAAGGTCAGACTAAGAGAGTTTGGAGGCTGCTGCAGAGTGGACGTGGTGGACTGGCCTGCTCACTGGCCCTCATACCCACGGTTGTGGGGCCCACGTCCCCGGCCCGTGGCTCTGGGTGGAACCTGGTGGGCACCCCTTCCATAGCCACGAAAGGGGCGAAAACCAGACTGCGCAGGGCAGGTGGTGGAGAGGCCCAAGGACTTAGCTGCAGTCCAAGTGTCCTTGAAGGGCTCTAGCTCATTGTCTGCTTTGTCACGGAACAGGTGATGGCCATCAAAGGGCATGTTCATTAGGGTAGCTTGGACATTCCCGAAAAAAACAGTCGACCTCAGCCAGGCATAGCGTTGAAGGGCTACCGACGTTTAAATGATCCTGGCTAGCAGGTCGGCGTTGTCCAGTTCACATCGAATGGCAAACTTGGCTAAATCTCTCCCCTCAGCAACTGCACTGGAGAGTACAGCCCAGGCCTCCTCCGAGTACTGGGGCAGCACCTGCGCTACTGTATCCCCAACAGAGTGGGTGTAACGCCCCTACAGACATGCACTGTTTAACGACCGCAGTTCCCAGCTGGAGGAAGAAAACATCTTCTTCCCAAGATGGTCCAGCTTTTTGGATTACCTATCAGGTGGAGTGTTAGGGAATGCACCTTTGGACGTCGAGGCTTGGACCACCAAGATAAAAAGGGTGGGGTGTTGGAAGACGAAAGTGGGATCGCCCAGAGCCGGGCGGTGGTGTTGGGAAATCATCTTATCTACAGGAGTCCCTGTGTTGGGCCTGAACCAGGTGTCCAAAACAATGTCAGTTAGGGCTTCATGAAACAGCAGCAGGGGCTCCAAAGAGCTTGCTGCCAGTTGAAGGACCTCTGTCAGGAGGTTAGTCCTGACTGCCACCGTAGGTAGCTCGAGGTGGAGAACCTTGGCTGCCCTATGCAACACCACTGCGTATGACGCTCCCTCCTCTATAGCCACAGTAGGAGGAGACAACATGCCTAGGTCTAGGGAGATATCCAGACGACTGGCATTCCTCAGTTCCTCTCTCCAGTCCGGTTCATACTCCAACTGGTCTGTCAAAGGGTCACCAGACCGCTCCTAGTCTTCCTCACCCTCCTCTGGCTACCAAACTGGCTGAAAATGGCCAGGGTGGAACACAAGGACAAAAGTACCCACCAGCGCGGGATTTGGCATCAGCGGACACTGGTCCGGGTCGATGTCCGCGTCGGGTTGGAAGCCTGTTTCGATGCCGGCTCGAGATCCAGCCGATATCGGCTCTGGACATGGTGCCGGTGGAATCTGTGCTGGTGGAGGTATCACAAGGTCGATCTGTGCCGATCCGAATCCAGGCTTGGATCCAAGTGGGCCCTGCGGTGCCGAGGCCGGAGCCGCTGGCGTTGAAGTACTAGGGCCCCCAACTGAATTTGCGGGGTCCAAAGGCGCACCAGCAGAGTGGGGCTGCTCAAAGATGGCCTGCATTGCTTCATAAAACTGACAAAGCTGGGCAGGGGTCGCTCCCGGTCCAGAGAAGGGAGGGAAGGCTGGAGTCTATCCTGAAGACTCCACACATGGAGCCGCGAGAGGGGAACCATCCGCCCCCTACGTCGCCACGGCTGACGGATTAAGGTAACTCAAAGAGCGACAATGCTTTTTCGACTTCTAAGTCGTCGCACTCATGGTCAGGTAAGTTGAAGCATAAGAAGAAGAGGTCTGATGATGATTCTGCGATCAGTACCTCAACCTCCCACGCGAGAGGGACCTTGCGCGACGTGGAGCCGACTGCCAGATCTCGCGTAGCTTTCAGGACAGCTCCCGCAAATACTTCAGTCCATGGTTCGACAGTCGGAGCATGACTTGGGGTCATGGTCGTGCTCCTGGCAGAAGAAGCACAAGTGGTGCAGATCCGTCACTGACATCAGTCGGGTACAGGGACCACAGTCCTTGAAACCGGGCATCCCTCATGCACCAGGAGTCGGTTGAAGACTAAAAAAAAAGTCACCAAAAGTTGCAAACAACTCAATCAAAAAGTGCCTGGGGATACTGCTCTCTCCGGATCCGCGCTTGCTGGCACGTAAAAAGAAAGAACTGACGTCAGCGCGCGAGGGTGGCATTTATGTAGCTACTGCAATGTCATCCCGGCGTCCACTATGCCGATGACGGACGCGGAGGTGACCAACGTCACATTCAGATGTACAAGGGTACTGCTGATGAAAAACTTTCCGCATTTAGTCTGATGCCTGGGGATAATTCTAAGGTAAGGAATCTATAACTAACTTTTTCTTTCAGATTATGCTGCCTGTGTGTGTGCTCCGTGGCATTGTTGTTGGCTGCTCTTTATCGGTCAATCATCCAGATACATGAATGGAACTGTCACATAGGTATGCTGTCATCCCACATGGAGAGAGCTTCAGTGCGGATGACGGATTGGCTGGCCTAAGACCGTGTGCATGACAATTTGGCCGTCTGAGAAAAGTGAGCCAACAACTCCCTCTGTGCCTGTCATTCCCCAGGCACCGCTCTCAAGACACCAAAGCATGGAGAAAAATGAAAAATAAAACGATAATAAACATTAGTTTTAAGTTTTGCCGCTGCTGCTGGTGAAGGGGTGACCATAGCAGAGGAGTGATTGCTAGTTACTGTTATTCTTCCCAACTGTGTGCTGTGAAAGTGCACGTTTGATGGTGTGTCGTGGAACTCTAAGCTGTATTCTTGCTGGACAGCAGACAGTCATTTCAAAGTGGGAGGAAACAACCTCAGACAAGTGGGTCCTAAGCTTATTCTGCCCTGACAGGTGTTGTATGATCTGGGCAGTGGAATGTATGAGAAGCCCTGTTGAAGTCACTCCGAAATCCACCACTCAATGTGGTTACATAGGCAATGGTAGAAGAAAGCATTCAAGTTTTTCCCACTAACATTTTCAGCAGCATCAATGTGTCCATCTGCTGCATTGTGCTACCTGTGAAACAGTGAAGGTATTGGATCCTACATCTGGCCAGCCCGGATCTCAACAATAGGGGAAAACAGAACAAGGTGGCTGGACAGGATAATTCACACAACAATTCTCAAATCACACAGTCAAAATGTACTGTGTAACCGCTGGTTTGTATTCCAAACAAATTTATTTTCTTTTTCACATAATTTCAAAATCTTTTTAAGGAACAGGCACAAACAGAAATACTGTCAGATCAAAAGGTTCATATACAGTATCTACAAACATACACATTTACAAATGTACAAATGTATCACACTTGCAACAACGAGTCAAGCAAAGCAAATATTGACACACCAGAAAACAATAGAATATATAATGATCCAATTGAATTGCAATTATATACAGTGAAAAATGAGTGTCTCGAGTTTAAGGACAATTCACATTTCTCCGGATGACATATAGTCCTACAGACTATATGTCATCCGGAGAGATTGATTGATTCGTGGTGTATTGATAGATTCGAAGCGTTGGATTCATTCCTTCATACGGCGGGTCGCGGTTAAACCGACTCCGCCTGCCGGCTCGAATTTGATTCTGAGACCAGGCGTTTTACTCTCCGCCTTGTGCATTCAGCCATCTACAACCGCGCCACAAAATGTGAATTGTCCTTAAACTCGAGAGTCCAACGTGGGGCAGACTTCACGCCTTCAGTCCATCTCTGCGTAATTGCAGGTTCGACTGTGAACCACGATATACCCACACTACGGCAATTCCTGTGCCCCCGTGCAGAATAATCCCCCAGTCCCTGTCCTGAAGAGAACCTATAACATCCAGGTTCGAAACGCGTCGACACTACCACCCTGTGGTAACATCAAAGGGTGTCGCTAGGATGTAAATCTCATCACTATTCTGGACCCTAGCATTGCAACCCTATAAAAACTCTACACCACAGGCCGTTGTAGACAGGCAGGCCCATTTTTTCGATCCCAATCCCGCCTGTCTCATGGTTCTTTAGTTTCAAGGACTGGATTTCTTCCTTTGTTCATGCACTAATTTTTCACTGTATATAATTGCAATTCAATTGGATCATTATATATTCTATTGTTTTCTGGTGTGTCAATATTTGCTTTGCTTGACTCGTTGTTGCAAGTGTGATACATTTGTACATTTGTAAATGTGTATGTTTGTAGATACTGTATATATGAACCTTTTGATCTGACAGTATTTCTGTTTGTGCCTGTTCCTTAAAAAGATTTTGAAATTATGTGAAAAAGAAAATACATTTGTTTGGAATACAAACCAGCGGTTACACAGTACATTTTGACTGTGTGATTTGAGAATTGTTGTGTGAATTATCCTGTCCAGCCACCTTGTTCTGTTTTCCCGCATTGTGCTACCAGCGTTGGCACATTCTCTTGTTGGTTGTTTATGAAACACGTTGTTGGACCTCTGGGTGGGAACCAGTCTCCCAAACTATCTCATAAATGCATAATGAAGCCATAGGATCCCTGTAAATCCAAACACTCTTAGCCACAGATATTTTCTGAGAATACTGCTTGTATTAATCCAGTATTTTGTACACCCTGGAGGCAGCGGACACAGCATCCACAGGCATTAACTTGTCCACCTCTACAAGCCCTTTCCCTCTGTTCCAGTAAGCCTCTGGTAGGTGTTTGATTGTGTGCTCAATCTCCTTTTTAGGATCAACAGGCTGTTCTTTGACATTAGAGCCCTTGAAGCAGAGGCTTTCGAGGCTTCACCCTTGTTGTCTCCCTGGTATGCCAGATAGTACCTCACCCTCTCTGCCCTGAAGAGACCGAAGGAGACTACACTCTGATAGGGATTAGACTTTTTGTTCTTGAACTACTGGCAGGCTTAGCAGCTGGACAACTCATGGTTTTGAAGGAGGCAGAGATTGTAGATCTATTGCTGCTCTGACCATGGAACTTGGAGTTATACTTCAGGCATATTCTCTATTCCTCTCCCTGCCAGTCATTCTCACATGAACGGAGTTCAAGAACCACTCTAGTGTGGTTAGAATCTGAAGAGGCAAAGTCACAGGTGGGTCTTTCAATGAGGAATTAGGAAACCTGAGGACTAGTCCTGAAAATAATAATGAAATGGTTAGATGTCTATGCTCAAGCTCAAGGACTGTCAATGTCTCATGGCTGAAAAAAATGAAGTGAAGTCTTTACTCCCTTATCCCACACTGCACCAGGACAGTCACATTGTATCTCAAGGCCAATGCCTTTTTTTCAAAGACAAAGCAACTTGAAAACGTCGGCACCCAAAAGTAAATGGCAGAAAATGATGGTTTGCAGAATGTGCTCTTATAGATCACATGAGCTGCATACTCCTATTTCAACATTTTCTTTGTTTTGCTCTACATCTCAAATGTTACTTGAATTGGGTAGGGTGCATTTAATTGAACTGAGATTTCCTTTGGCTGTTCCAATTCTAGAACTATTCACAGGGCATGCATCATGGTCACCAAAACAAATAAATAAGACCTCCTGATAAGGGTCAATAAAATAATCCTTAACCCCATCTGAGAATTTCACCTCCCCATCCCCTCCAAGGTACTTGTCTGCATAACGTCCCTTTTGTAATTAGGGAGATATTTATCTACATACCAGTCATGTAAGACACCGGTGTTTGAACAACTATTTAATTTCTTGCTGTTTCATGCAGGAGAGTTCTCAGACAGATGAGTATATCCACCATGTCACTTGGCTGCACCAAGCCAAGTAAGAGAAAACTCCAGTGTTTATCAAATTGCTTGCCTAGCTGATGCTGGTCACACACATTACATAAGAGACCGGTCCAGAGAAACTCCGGGCCATGCCGCGCAGCACTTCACTGGGGGAATAGGTTAATTACGCCTACCGAGGGAGATAATACACTCTCTCGCTATCGGGGCAAGTGACTGCCGAGGGGGCTCATACCTAGGACGACTGGGGTTGGGCTTAGGTACAGACCTTGAGCGTACTGGATAGCGCCAAGACGCTTTACACCTTGATGACAAAGGTACTGCAGGCTCACGGGCATTAGAGCCTGGAACCTGCACCTTTAAACCCAACTTTTTGGTTTGAACGATACAATTAGGTCCTGAAGATGCGCAACTGGATCCGTTAGGGACCATTAGATGCGCGAAACATGTCGACCCAATAACTACATTTATATATACATTCGTATTCTATTTATTTTTCACACTCATTTTTCTACCCTGAGATAAATGTCTAGCACTCCAGACGCTTCCCTATTATTTGGTTTATATAGGGACACTCCAGGGGCCACCTCTTTTAACTGGCTAAACCAGACCCTTGAATAAATTAACTGATGGGTACTGTTTAGTCATTTTATTTTTGCACTCACATTGCATATACTCCTTACACCAGACCCTCAGACCCGCATGCACAACTGCGGCATCTCCATCAAAAGAACTCCGCTAAAGAGCCCCCTTGTGGGGCCTGTGAGGGACTGCAGCGCCACCCACACGAGGAGCAACGCCCAATGATGACTTGGGGCACCCGGACGGTCTTCTGAGGGCACTAGGTTACCGAGGAGAATCAACCCACACATCATCTCCCACCCTTCCTGATACTGTTCTCACATAGCAGACAGCAAAACTACTCAGAACTTTCCTTCCTTTTATCCATACTATAGAGAGAACTAGATTATGGTACACTCTCCCAGAGGAACTGTTGCCCCTTTTGTGTGTTTAACTATTAGTTATGGGAGCAAGGGCACTGGACCTCAATTAATTCCTTCACTTCTTCTTTACTAAGCTTCCAGTCCCCCTCTTATTGTGTATACACACATTATCTTTGCCAGAGGCCACACATTTAACCCTTTAAAAGTCCATTATGTCAGCATCCGATCTTAAATTTGCTTCCAGTAGGCCACAATGTCTTCGTTACTCCCATGCTGCATGTGGCATAATTGGGTAACACAGCCAGATCTCAGTGGTAGACGTTAGAGACATCGAAGACTTTGAATGGGCAGTTGTAGAAGACAGTCAGAAAAGCTGTCCCTGGGTCATATCTATAATGCTAAGAACATCCTCCCAGAGAGTTGTATCTTGGTGCAGTGCCAGAAGCTAAGCATTGTATTGCCCACATAACAGTTGCAAAGCCAGCTTCCCTCAGTTTAATTTACCCTGAAGAAAATTAGGTAGTGTGGGGGTGAGGGTTTAGTAGAACATTAAAAGCATATGATACAAAGGGAGGCATTTTTTAAATTAAATAATTGGGAGGGTTCCCCCACTCACTATCAGTTCTGTCCCTATTTACGACCCATGCACGCCCATCTCAATAATGTTGGGACTGCAATGTAAAAAGCACAACTAACAGTAGAACATCCAATTGACCTTGGTACTGTTCCAAAAGAGTAAGTGGAGTGACCGCTCATTTATTATTATCTCAATGGATGATCCAATGTGCCCCATAGGAATTACACCTAGACCTTGCACTTTTTAAAAATCTCCTTTGATAATGCCACCCAGGTGTTCAGAGACGCTGAATCTTAAGAGAAGCTATGCATTGTTTGTATACTGGTGGAATGAAATGACAAAGCTATCCGTAAGAAGTCCTCGTTGGTGGTGACCTTTGAGATCACTACAATTTGGGACTAGCACACCATCTCAAGTTCTCTTTTAGCAAAGCTGAACTCCTTATCTCATCACAATCATGGTCCATCCTAACCAAAGATAGCTGTGGCAAAGGATTCATCGTAGACTGTAATCTCTCCATAATGGCAAATTTCTGAAGTTCACTCTGGACTCTTCCTAAACTCCCAGAAACATATTAACACCATGGCCAGCAATGATAATCAAATCAAACCCGTTCTCTGAGAGCTTGAGCTAAAATAAATAACCCAAGCGCTAATACGGCCACATACTGACTACGACAATGCGAATATTGTGGGCATCCCCAAACCCACTTTTGTTCAATCAAAATTTCTCTGCATGCTGTACCAGGACTTCTCTCTAGTTTGGCCACTCTGAAGACATTCCCTCTTTATGTTGGCCTCCAAGCTTACTACCTGCTGATGGGAGAGACATTCTGACTTTTATGCAGTGAGGTACTAAGGGTTTTCAACCGCACTAACACCAACTTAAACTTAAACTAACAAAGGTTTTCGCCAGCTCCATATGTCAGCCACAACTACTTTTTATTGAAGACTGGGCATGCATTCAAAGGGACTAGAGTTTCAAGCAAACTCTGGACCAGAGTTTAGTACGCTTTCCTGCTGTGGATTCGTCGCACAATTGCCTCTTCCACATCTTCAAACGAGAACTGAAATGCTTCAATTAGAACTCGGAGTCTAAGGATTTAGATGTTAGTAAAGGTCCAAAATAAAGAAGTTGCCATTTTTTGCACTATTTTAGATTCATTGGCAGCCTAATTTGTGTTGCTCTTAGGCCTTGTATGAGTTATAGTAAACTGACCAAAAAATAAATAAAGGTTTGATATAAATATATTGCAGCCTGTCCAGTTCAGCAATATGAAAGTCTCATTTGCACTTTTCAAAGGATTTAACCTGCCCTTGATGCACATGTCCTACAATGTGGGGCATTTTACCTCCACCCAAATAGAAAATGTATTGCTGAGCTTTTCATGGATTAAGTCCAGGTTGAGGTGAATGGGTGAATAAATAGACATGAAAGTAGAAAGCTCTCTTTTTTGTGCTATTTATCTCAAATACCTTGTACAGCCTTAGTGCCTTCCGACAGATAGAAGCTGCAAGGTTGTGAACGTTCTTCTCCTATCCCGTGGGATACCCAAATTGTACTTTGCAATAATGCTTAGTCCATGAGAAGTAATTTTGTTTCTCTTTCTATAACTGACCATTATAGTTTTTTATGCAAATTCATGGATTGGTAATATCTGAGGAGATCTGAGAAGAATAAAATACCCTCTTCCCTTTGGGCGATTACATATTAATTCTATTCCTTCTACCAGCCTAAATAACAAGTCCATCCAGCAACAAATGTTAGAATTTAATTTCATTGGATGGAATTGGTGTTGTAATGGACTGGACTAGATACAGTAAACCTGGCTGAATATTTATTTGCTGGATGGTATTGATGCATGCAAAATAAATAATGATCTCTTTTCAGCGAGACAGGCAGCAATCTGGACTTTAAGCAAGGGTCAGTTCATAAGCTCTGACTGATTCTGAGTTTGAGGTATTTAACGCAAGTTTGAGTTCACTGCAGTGGAGTGGACTCCTTCCATATTTATACTTGGCTTTGCAGAAAACAGATGATATTCTCAACTTTGCAGGGATTAGAGATCTAAAAAGACCTTCTTGAACCACAGATAAGGCAATTGAACCACAGAACCACATACTTTATGGGGTTGCAGTGCCTACATGCATAAACAATTGTTCGGTCAAACTACATTTGCTATTCCACAGGAGCACTGGCATCAATAGTGAGCCTAGAAAGTCATGAAATGTCTGCTTGTGTCCGGAAAGGTTCTAGTAGAAGGACAGGAACAGGGTTCTCCCTAAGGTCTTGTCAGGTGCCAGTTTCCCATCTGAAGTTCTAAGA
The DNA here is from genome assembly GCF_964263255.1 of Lissotriton vulgaris. Classification (NCBI taxonomy): domain Eukaryota; kingdom Metazoa; phylum Chordata; class Amphibia; order Caudata; family Salamandridae; genus Lissotriton; species Lissotriton vulgaris. The sequence goes on from NC_141698.1 coordinate 314,845,351, forward strand.
CAGGCTTTGAAGTTACTAGCCCGCTGTGCAAGAAGTCTCAAAACCAGGACCTAACTGCTAAAGGATGTAGGAACATTAAGTAGATTAAGACTTTAAAATGAAACCAACCCTTCATGAGGGGAAATTGTCTATTTGAAGGGTTAAATGGAATTCATGAGAACAAATAAAGCAGAATTTAGTGTTGTTGTTTTCTTATTCAGTAACCACTAGCTTGGCAGTGAGTGACTCCTTTAATATCATTATCTCCTTATTCACCCTTGTGATAAACATGATCACTGCCTCCCTCACTGTGGCTTTAAATGTGTCCCAAATATGTTTCAAGAAAAGTATCTCGATATTCTGCTGTCTGAGCGAATTCTCCTGTCATTTTGAATCTTCCACACACTTGGCACCCACCCATTCGACTACAATGTGTGTATGGTTAAATATGAATATGTCCTATTGCTTGGCTTTTTGGCGATTCTATGGGAGAGGCTTAGACATCAATACATAGTCTATTCCACCCAGCCACCTTACAATGAATTCAATTGTAAAATGTCACAGTAGCTGAAGTGCCTTGAAGAACAAGTTACTTACCTTTGGTAATGCTTTTTCTGGTGGATACTGTATGACCTGTGCACCTGGGAATAAAAGGAGACCTTGCCCTTCAACAGGTCTAAGAAACACCATGAGTCTGTGCTCCTGATTCACAGACCTGGAGTTTACAGACTTCTGAGCTCCTTGAGTAATGGAAGGATCTGTCCTCTGCATCCTAAACTATATTGAGAGCTCTCCCAAATATTATTTTTCTTTTTGCCCCTTCTGCTGCCTCTTCCAACAACCTGTCAAAGGAAATCCTCTTTGGAAGTGTGAGGGCACATACATACATAAGTGTTACCCTTTTTCCCTAAATCTTCAGCATGACTGATAAAAGTCTCTCTCCCAGTATCTCCTTGTTTGCACATGTTCTTTTCTCATTCTTACAACAGGCTGTATCTCTTGCCCTGTTAAGGTTGATAAAGTCCAAAATTGTAGCAGGTATAACCTGTGCTTCATTATAAAGAGGATAGCCCTCAACAAGTGTGTCTCTTGTAAAAAGATAATATTTGAGTCATTGCATCTAAAATAGATCCATTCTTTGTGTCCTTAATTGGAGCAGTTCAGACCCTTCACGTTAAGGGATAGAAACTTAAGTTTATGGTTGTATTGAAAGCTGGTTTGAACGTATTCAGAAAAAAGTTTGCAGTCTTTCAGTCAGAAGATGTACCATTCCCTTGAATCAAAATCCTAAACATAAGATTGAAAAAACTATAATTTGAACTTGGATCATGTTTCCTATCCAAATTTATGGCCTTATTTATGTCCACTGCACCAGAAAAAAACACAACCACCCTCCAGATGGGCATTAACCATTGTATAATCTTGTATTTGAACAAATTAATCTTCCACATTATATTATCAGAGTTGTTCCCTCTCCTTTCTTTTGAATTATACCAGGTTCTATGCAACTCACCGCCAATGAAAGTCTCAGTCCCCATGGTAATATGTAAGATTGTGGGACAAGAATCATAGTCTCTTGTGCGTACCGTTACATACATAGAGAGTATTTCAGGCTCACATTAGGTTAGGGGAGTTTCTGGCCTTTCTTTTTATGCATAGTCCAACGCATAATAGAAATCATTATTGTTCTTTCTAGGTGCTCTATCACTGTCCTTTATGATTGCTTTGCTTGCTTCCTGTCATTATCCCTTCATATCTTTGTCTTTCCAGTCACCGCAACATTGCTGATGGCAGTGAGACAGACCATTCGGAGCAAGACATCTGAAACACAGTTAGACCTTAGAGAGCTGCAAAATGAAATGGCATTCAGAAAAAAAGACTTGGCTATTCCCCCTAAAACTCTAATGGGCTTCTCCTCCTATCACAGCTCTCATCGTCAGCGTGGGGAAGCCTTAGGGTAGCCATGAATATATAAATCCCCAAATCAAATCAAGACATCGGAAACACAATGAGGTCATGATTGGGTTATCAGAGAAACTGCATATTATCCTGAATAAGCCATTTGTAATGTATGCATTGTTTTACCTGTTCCAGAACATCTGGCCTATACACTTGACTTCTTTGTTGTGTTGCAACGGCTAGATCATGGTATAGGAGGATGGTGCTATGCCCATAAGGGATGGAGTATGGGTATTTGGCTTGTACAATTTCCCACTCAAAGAATTATGTTGCATCTTCACCACTATCTCTCAAGGACATCCTACCTCACCCACTGGTCTCATGCCCTCCCTCAAGCTCTTTTATAGAAATCAGGTTAACATTTGAAGCCTAAAAGGAGAAACTGAAAGGACATTTTCTTCTGTTACGCAGCCCAAAATGCTAAGACCTTGAAAACCCGTCACAACACAAATATATTAACATTTAGCCATCCTGGGCTTGGTCAGTGCATCTAGATGACAGAAAGGTCCTTGTGAGTTACAATTCCTCGTAGAGACAAATCAACACAGTCTCTGTTGTGTACAGCTTTTTTACTTTAAACATGTCTCTACCAATGCATGCTCTAACTCTTTCCAGTCCATCTGGTAGTAACTTGTCAAAGTCAGATTATCTTGAATCCTGTTTAGGAGATGTGAAATCATTTATTAGCGTGTTCATCGCATTTTCAACTACATTTTGCTGGGGGAGTTTAATTTTTGGATCGGGCCTGAGTGGCAGAAGGTATCTCTATCCTCCTGCTGTGATGTGCAGGTTGCCTTGGACATGAAAATATATTAAGCTCTCTGATCAACTGCAAGAGGGCAGGAACCTAACAAAACCGGAAGCTAAGATTAAGACCCGTGGGAATGCCAGACATGTTTTGCTCACCTGTGTAGGTGCTCCTAGTTACTTGATTGGTGAGAATTGAAAAGTTGCTTGGGACTCCCATACGCCTTCTGCATTAGAGAAACTCAGGAAACATCTCATGAAGGCTATGATTCTGTTACATTTTTATAGGGTAGCCTGGACATCTGGTCTTCTCTTCTTCTGCCTTACGGATTGTAGTGGACTCCCACTTGTGTGACCTTGTTGCCTTGGGTTCAACTGGAGAAACTTGGCCTTGTTTCCATTAGGTGACCAGATGTTTGAGCCCATTTGATGCTTCATGAATTGTCTCTGAAATCAGTGAAGGGCATCTCCAGGGGCTAGGAGGAATTGTGGTTGCATACCTCCAATTCTTAGCCAAGCTTTAAACATGTACATAGTGGGAGCCTTCATACATCATCTTGTGGGCTCCTACTTAGAGAAGAGCGAAAGAAGGAAAGGAGATGCAAGAATCAAGACCTGAGATCACCAGACCAGGTGGAGAACTCTGAGGGCTCATGCTTCCAGGTCAGAGGTGCTGTTTTATTCTTCAGCTAATTGAGCCAAGCCATGACTCAAAGACTACTTGCTGGCATTTCCATGGCCTCACGGTCTCTACATGTATCTCCTCCTTCCAGGCTCCTATGCTGTTATCTCACTGTGCTTGGTCCAGCGACGCAGCTTCATGCCCCACGCACCAGGTTGCCTTTGACGGGTCACCTCTATTCTCACACATTCTTCGAGAGAAGTCCGGAATAACATCTTTTTTATTAAAGAATCTTCCACAAAACCCTTATGCTCAGTAAGCTTTGCATTCTTCATAATATTAAAAGGTCTGAAATATATATGTCAGGTATTTTTGATAGTTCAATTTACAGTAACAGAAATTACACAGCCTGTTCCAATCATGCCTTAATGAAACTCTGGCAATTCTCCGAGAAACTTTTGGAAATACTCCCTAGGCATATTCCACCTAGCCACCTTACAATGAATTCAATTGTAAAATGTCACAGTAGCTGAAGTGCCTTGAAGAACAAGTTACTTACCTTTGGTAATGCTTTTTCTGGTGGATACAGTATCTGCCTGTGGATTCCTCACCTTTTGAATATCCCCTGCGCCAACATTCAGCGGAAATTCTTTCCTAGCTCTCCCACGTCGACGAGGACGTCATAATAGCTAGGCTCGGCTTGTGACTTCCAATGACGTCTTCGGAGCCATAAGAAGCCCTCATCGGCGTGCTAATGTCAGTTCCACCCATTTTTTCCGTGACACAGAGGCAAACAGGAGGACGAACACATTTTAACATTGATACATAGTATACGAAGTATATATATAAAAATGCATAACCAATAAATGCATGGAGCAAAAGCAACAAACCAAGCATTTCCACTATTAAAACACGAGCCTGGTTAAAACATATTAAAAAAAACACTCATGTTAAACAATAAAAGCATCTTTTGGTAGAAACAGGTGGACAGCGGGGAGGCAGATGGGACAGTAGGGAATCCACAGGGGAATACTGTATCCACCAGAAAAAGCGTTACTGAAGGAAAGTAACTTGTTCTTCTGATGGATACTTCTGCCTGTGGATTCCTCACCTTTTGAATTGAACCCCCAAACCATACCTCTCCCTCCTGGAAGAGGGGTTCCACCTGACTAGACCAAATAATCTTGCAAAACAGATCGAGCAAAATGGCCATCTCTCCTAACCTCCAAATCCAAGCAGTAATGTTTTGCAAAAGTATGGCGGGAGGCCCAAGTTGCTGCTTTACAAATATCAATAACAGGAACACCTCTAGCCAAAGCAGAAGACAACTTAGCTCTGGTGGAATGAGCTCTGATACCATCACGAGGGTCCTTCTTGGCCAAGGCGTAGCAAATCTTAATCCACAAGATGATCCACATGAGGAGAGTCCACTTGTGCACAGCCTTTCCTTTCATCTTCACAATGTAGCCCACAAAAAGCTGATCATCCAACCTCAGATATTTTGTTCTGTCCAACTAAAAGCTGACAGCTCTCTTAGGATCCAAGCGATGAAGTCTATCCTCCTCCATGGAAGGGTGAGGGGGAGGATAGAAGGTTGATAAAGTATGGACTGCCTCATATGGCAAGGAGTAACCACCTTAGGGAGGAAAGCAACCCTGATCCTTAGAACAAACTTATCTACATGAATAATCAAGAAAGGAGGTTAAGAACTAAGAGCTTGAATCTCACTTACCCTCCTAGCCGAGGTAATGGCAATCAAGATAACCATCTTAAAAGAAAGAAGCCTCAATGGGCAACTATGAAGAGGCTCAAAAGGAGCACACATTAAAAAAGTGAGAACAATATTTAAATCCCACTGGGGCATGTTGAAACGAGTGGGAGGAAACTTATTAGTAAGCCCCTTAATGAACCTCATTACAATGGAGGACTTAAATAAAAGAGGCTGATCCGGCAAACATAGAAAAGCTGACAAATTCGACAAATATCCCTTTACTGTAGCCACTGCACAACCTTGCTAGGCCAAAGAAAGAGAAAACTCCAGAATATTAGACAAACAGGCTTTCAAAGGATCAATGGCCCTCTCTCTGCACCATTGAACAAACCTGGACCATCTGGAGGAGTAAACAGACTTAGTGGAGTGTCGCCTGGATGGTAAAATAACATCCTCCACATCCGGCGGGAGAGAGAAAGAACTCAGGTTGCCCCGTTCAATCTCCAAATATGAAGGTGCAAGCTCTGGAGGTGGGGTTGTAGAACCTGCCTCTGCGACTGTGAGAGGAAATCTGCCCTGAGAGGGAGATGGAGCGGAGGGTGCAAGGAGGGGTGAAGTAGATCTGTGTACCACACCCTTCTTGGCCAATCTGGGGTGATCAATATGACCTTCGTGTTGCAGCGCAAGAAGAACCTGAGCCTAGGTTAACATTTTGAACTTTTCCTGCCTTAGGTAAACGTTCAAAATCTTGAGGTCTCGGCGGGCCACAACTTGGATGGAATTTTCTCCAATGATCAACGGGTAGTGGTGGGTGTGCCCCTCCCGTTAGCATGGTCTGATCATTATGCTATCCCATTTCAGCTAAGGGGCACTAGATCAGGATCTTTCAGCTTTGCTAATAAGGAGGTGGGTGATAAGCGAAGGTTTAACCTGGTCTCTAACGAAGAGGTTGCCACCGCTTTCGCTGACTTTCAGTCTCTGGACCATTTAAGTGCTACTGTGGCGGCTGATATCTTCTCTAAGAAGATCTAAGCTGTGATGGACACCCTGGCCCCTATAAAAACGTATTACTCGGCAAGAAAGAAGCCTTCTGCACCCTGGTTCTCTGACCGTTTACGTAGTATGAGACAAGAGTGCAGAAGAAAGGAAAGGCTTTGGCGAAGCGATTTGACACCTTGTGACAGAGATTCGCACAAGCATTCTCTGAAAGCTTATAGAGCAGCCATCATTGAAGAAAAGGGAAGCTATTATTCTAAATTATCAGCGAGCCTGTCTTCTCCCAAGGAGCTTTTTAACATATTTAACTCCATTGTCGCACCCACGGTCTCCGAGGCGGTGGAGCCATCCCAGGTGCTTTGTGACAGGTTAGCCTCCTTTTTCTGCTCCAAGATATCGGCATTTATGTTCAGTTGGAGGCCCTAAACGCGAACAAGATACCTGGAGGTTTTTTAGAAACCTCTGCTGGTGACGACCCAAGAAAGTTGATTTCGGCAAATCTCTCTGCCTTTCCAATTCTCATCTCAGAATTAGTCGTGAATTTACTTGAGGCAGTTAAGTCGGGTCGCCCCTGGACCCTGCCCCCTCAAGGTCCTGAAAGTAGCCAAGACGGCTCTTATTCCCCACCTTACTGTGGTCCTGAACCTAGCCATTTCACAGGGCCAGTACCCCCTGAGTTGGAAGGTGGCAGTGGTTAGACCTCTCTTGAAAAAGCCTTCGCTAGACCCGTCACACATGAACATTTTTCGCCCTATCTCCCTTCTGCCGGTCCCTGCAAAAATCCTCGAAGTTCATCTGAATTATCACATGAGTGCCTATCTGAGGGAACACGAGATTTTGTAGAGTTCACAACATGGCTTTAGGAGGTTCCATAGCACCGAGACAGCCCTTACTGCGGCGGTGGATAACATTCGAGTGCAGGTGGATGCAGGTTATACCACCCTCCTGATCCTACTTGACCTCACTGCAGCATTTGATACCCTGTCTCCCCAGAGACTGGTAGAGCGTCTCAGGGAGATAGGGGTTGGGGGTTTGACTTTGGATCTCCTTACCTCTTTCCTAGAGGAGCATTCCGAAACAGTTAAATAGGGAAGTTCCACTCGGAGTCCTCCCCCTTAGTCTGTGGGGTTCCTCAGGGCTCCTCCCTGAGCCCCACTTTATTTAATATGTATGTGGCCCCACTGGCAGGGGTGGTGAAGTCCTTTGGGCTGGAAGTTCTGTCCTATACGGATGACACCCAAATTATGGTGTCTATTACGCATAATGTTAGGGATTCTGTGCAGAACTTTAAAAACTGTTTTAGCTGTCTCTGCCTGGATGGTAGAAAACTATCTTAAACTGAACGGGGAGAAGACAGAAGTCTTGGTCTTTGGAGACAGCCCTAACATCTGGTCGCTGGCGTGGTGGCCCAATGTCCTGGGTGCCTGTCCTATCCCGGTATCTCATGGGAAGAATCTGGGAGTTGTGGTAGATGTCTCCCTCTCCATGAATCTGCAGGTCTCCAGGACAGTGGCCACCTGCTTCGGGCTTATCCGGATCATAAGGATAATCTCACAGTTCCTCTCACTGGAAAAAAGTGGTGGTTGCTTTAATACTGTCCAGACTGGACTATTGCAATGCCCTTTATTTAGGCATCAATAAAGGTCAGCTGCGACGTCTACAACTGGTGCAAAATGCTGCTGCCAGGTTGGTGATGGACATTCCGAAACATCATTCGGTCTCGTCCTCCCTTAGGGCGCTACACTGGCTCCTGGTGGATCGTAGAATCATGTTTAAAACTCTCTGCCTCACCCACAACGCATACTATGGCTGGGGCTTTTGGGTTTAAAGACCATTTTTAAACAGTATGTGCCCTCCAGAAACTTGCGGTCTGCAACAAAGAATTTCCTTGTTGTTCCTCAGGTTAAAAAGATGAGATGGGGCGGGAGGGCCTTTTCATTTGCTGCTGCAGGTGCTTGGAACTCGCTTCCGAACTCTCTCTCCGGGCAACAGGAACATTCACTTTTTCGTAAAGCCCTCAAGACATGGCTGTTCCCCCGAGGATCGGTTTGAGTGGGAATCGGTCTTGCCTGCATGATGTCTGTTCTTAGCGCCTTGATGCCCTTGGGCTAAGTCCGCGCTTTAAAAGTTGCACATTCGTTCATTCATTCCGGTCTATGATCAGCCTCAATTGACCGTCCTTTTTGGGGATCAAGAAATACCGAGAGTAGCACCCCTCACCCCTCTCCTGCTCTGGAACCGCCTCTATTGCACCTTTCTGTAACAAAGTGAGAACCTCCTGCTCCAAAAGTAGTAAGGGGTCCTCTTAACACCAACCCTGGCGAAGAGGGTAAGGAGGAGGAAACTCTGAAAAAAGGAAGGGCCTACCCATTCTCTAGAAGAAATAAAACCCAACGTTTTGAAGTAATCAACTTCCAATCTTGTAGAAAGTGGTACACCCGACCCACTATAAGACCAACATGTTTGAAGATGGGGATCTAGAACTGCTTTCCTTGAGGGACCACCAGTGGCGGGGGGAAGAAGAGAAGGAGGAGAACTGCTGCCGTGCGGCTCCCCTAAGACGTCCTCTATTTTAGCCTCTGTATGATTTGTACAAAGGGTTCTGCTGCTGGCTCTGCTGAGGTTGGTGGTGGCCACGATAGGAATCCGACCTTCCAAAACGATGATACCACTTGTAGCCGTACCCTCTGGACTGCGTTTGAAGGCCCAGAGATCTTGCAGTCGGTCTGCTATCCTTAAAGCGTGGCAAGGCAGAGTCAGCTTTAGTGCCAAACAGTCTTGACCCATCAACCATGATACTGCTTGTAGCCGTACCCTCTAACTGCATTTGAAGGCCCAGAGATCTTGCAGTCGCTCTGCTACCCTTAAAGCGTTGCAAGGCAGAGTCAGCGTTAGTGCCAAACACTCTCGACCCATCAAAGGATAAATCCAGCAGAGTTGCATGAACATCAGGAGAAAATCTGGATGATCCAAGCCAAGCTTGTCTTCTTGTTGCCACAGAAGACCCATTACACGAGCCACATAATCAGCAGTGTCCAAACCTGATTGTATCACTTGACGAGCCACAGCCTATGAATTAGAAAAGACCTCCAGGAATTTATTCCGGTCATCTTCAGGTAATTTTAGAGCTAACTGCTTAAGTGAGTCCATCAGAGCATGGATGGGAAGATGAAAATAGGCATCCTGCAGGTCGATAGATACCATCCAATCTTCTTGTTGCAGCGCAAGAAGAACCTGAGCCTAGGTTAACATTTTGAACTTTTCCTGCCTTAGGTAAAGGTTCAAAAAGCCTGAGGTCCAAGATCGGCCTCAATTGACCGTTCTTTTTGGGATCAAGAAATACCGGGAGTAGCACCCCTCACCCCTCTACTGCTCTGGAACTGCCTCTATTGTACCTCTCTGTGACAAAGTAAGAACCTCCTGCTGCGAAAGTAGTAAGTGGTCCTCTGAACACCAACCCTGGCGAGGAGGATAAGGAGGAGGAAACTCTAAAAAAGGAAGGGCGTACCCATTCTCTACAAGATTTAAAACACAAAGTTCTGAAGTAATCGATTTCCAATCTATTAGAAAGTGAGACACCCGACCCCTACAGGACCAACATGTTCTAAGATGGGGGATCTAGAACTGCTTTCCTGAGGCACCACCAGTGGCAGGGGGGAAGAAGAGGAGGAGGAGGACTGCTGCGGTGCGGCTCCCCTAAGACGTCCTTTATTTTTGCCTCTGTACGATTTGTACAAAGGGTTCTGCTGCTGGCTCTGCTAAGGTTGTTGGTGGCCACGAGAGAAAGCAGACCTTCCAAAACCATGATACCGCTAGTAGCCATACCCTCTAGACTGCGTTTGAAGGCCCAGAGATCTTGCAGTCGCTCTGCTATCCTTAAAGCTTTGCAAGGCAGAGTCAGATTTAGTGCCAAACAGTCTCGACCCATCAAAGGACAAATCCAGCACAGTTGCATGAACATCAGGAGAAAATCTGGATGACCCAAGCCAAGCTTGTCTTCTTGTTGCCCCAGAAGACCCCATTACACGAGCCACAGAATCAGCAGTGTCCAAACCTGGTTGTATCACTTGACGAGCCGCAGCCTGTGAATCAGAAAGGGCTCCAGGAAGTTATTCCGGTTATCTTCAGGTAATTTTAGAGCTAACTGCTTGACTGAGTCCATCAGAGCATGGATATACCTCCCAAGAAGACATGAGGCATTCATGGACTTTAGTGCCATACTCTCAGAAGAAAATACTTTCTTTGCCACTTGTTCCATTTTTTTAGAATCTCTATCACTTGGCATAATAGGAAATGAACCAGAAGATTGCTCTGGATAAGAAGCCTGGACCACCAAGCTCTCAGGTGACAGATGTGAAGACAGAAAAGCTGGATCCCCAGGAGCAGGCCTGTACCTTCTTGCAATGGACCGTGAAACTGCAGGAGCAATCAATGGTTTTGCCTGACCTCTAAAATAGGCTCTGTTAAACCGTAATTGAAGGGTAGAAGAGGTTCAGAAACTACTGAAGATGTATTTAAAACCTCAGTCAGGATGTTGGATTTTACCTCAGCTGTAGATAATTGCAGATCAAGAAACTCAGCTGCCTTCCTTATTACGACATGATAAGGAGCAACATCATGCAATACCCCAGCCTTTAGAGATGAGAGTTCGTACTCAGGTGAAGTATCTAATCCACTGGCCTCCTATAAGCCTTCAAACTCATCCACAGATTTAACAATCCTTCCTTCCTCCTTATATTGTCTATATTCCTACTCTTCAATGAGCCTCTGTGCTTCCCTTCTAGAGTGCTGCTTCAGAATCGGTGTCAGCGGCATCAGACGTGGTGCCAGTGATGAAGGCATAGGCATCGATGGAGGACCTTCCCCTTGAACTCTCGGTGGCGAAAGAATCCAAAGCGGCGCCGACACGACAGCCAAAGGAGTCCGAAGAACCGGAGTGGAGGACCTCGGTGCAGGAAAATAACAAGCCGGAGTAGTCGGCAAAAATGGCACAAAGGGCACCTGAGCATATTGATGAGGTATACCCAAATTGAAAGCCAAAGGACCCACGGGGCCTGAAGGCACACCAGATGGACGAGAAGCCCTGGCAAACATTCCAAACATTGCATTCAATAAATGCGTATTGTCTTTTCCAGGAGCAGGAAAAGGAGGATATGGATCCGTACCTTCCTGAATCACCAGAGGCTGATCTGGAACCTGTGGAGCCGGAGAAGATGGCGCCCACAAAGGTGAAGCCACAAGAACTGGAGACGGCTTCTTGGGTTTTGGAGACTTACTTGGAGCCGGAGAACCTTCAGGCATCAAAGGGCCCTTCGACGTCAGTGACCTCGGAGCCGGAGATTGAACCGGCGTCGCCTGTGGAGATGGAGTCTGAGATGGAGAAACAAAGTATTTCCTTTGAAGCCGCTTAGCTTGAGAAGGCGACCTTAAAACCCTGTTCTTCGACGAACGGCGCAGATAATCATGTCTCTTCTTCGACTTCTTGTGTTTTCTCGACTTTGAAGTGTGAGAAGACAATAACTTTGCACATTTCTGACCCCTCTTCTCGTTTTTTTGCTTTAGCCATAAAAAGTTTGGCCTCATGTTCTTTAAGGGCTTTCGGATTAATCTTCCTGCAGCTTCGACATTCTTCGAAGTCGTGGTCTGAAGATAAACACCAGAGGCAATCTTCATGGGGATCAGTGATCAACATGTGACCGTCACACTCCCTGCAGTGCTTAAATCCAGACTTCCTAGAAATAGCCATTAGAAATCTTCAAGGAAACAAAGTAATAACACAGAAAATGGAGAGTCCCTAGAAAAACCATTACGCATCGACAGCGCGGAAAAAAGGAAACTGACGTCAACACGCCGACAAGGTCTTCTTATGACTCTGATGGAGCATTGGGAGTCGCGAATGGATCCATGCTATTATGACGTTCTTGTTAGCGTGGGAGAGCTAGGAAAGAATTTCTTCAGAATGCTGGTGCAGGGGATATTCAACAGGTGAGGAATCCACAGGCAGAAGTATCCGTCAGAATTATCCGTACAGTGTATTACAGCTACTTCAAATATCAACACATCCCATGGTGAAACAAGCATTTAAAAATGGACTAGGTTTTGGCTTGCACAATATTCTTCCCAAAGTTTGGATACTGGCATTGACAGAGCTGTCCTGATTTCGAAGAGAGCATTGGCTAATCATTTATACTAGTGAACAAATTATATATGTTCAGTTTAATTGGCTGCTCTCTTTTCTGAGTTTGTTTGAAATTTAGTGTATTCAGGATTATTAGGATGTGAGCCTTGTGTGTTGTCAGTTCCCTTAAAATCCTTAAAAATTGTATCATCATACCATATGTTCAATATAGTGCAAACATCATGCTCGGGTGTGCATGTAGTGTATTTTGTAAAGCGCACAGCTGCCTCAACGGGGCGTCCCGGCGCTGTATAACACTGTGGAACCCTTCCTGGCTCTCCCTGTGAGATGCCCCTCCTGGGCACCCCCAAGGTGAAGCCAGGCCTCCCAGTGTTGTAGGGGCCGTTGTGGAGATTAAGCAAGCTATTGCCCAGAGTTGCAGCGTGGGACCTATGATTAGAGTAGGCGCCGAGGCGAGAATTATCGAGTCTGCGGACATTAAGCCCAAGACCCTGCCACATCGGGACTTGAACTCTGGTCCCGGGCCGGAGCTCTGCTTCAGAGTCTGCCGCTCTAACCAGTGAGGCACACTTCTCCACGAACATCATCATCAGCCCATGCATATTCACAATATATCATAATACAGGGACTAGCATTATAGTGTGTTCTGCAAATGCCAACAATATGTCAATAGTTGCCCTCACTGTGCAATAGTTCTTGATATATTGTCCACCTCCATCACCATACTCCGGGACCATGCTATCCTTTCCCACAATATGTCAAAATTACCACCATTGTGCCAGGGTGAACTTCATGTCTTGGTTGGGCATGAACAGAAAGGATATCCTCAATATGGTATGTTATGGCGATTTGTAGTTTGCACTATCACCCGTGTGGGTATTCTGGGACTGAGCAGGTGTGAGTCTAGCCAAACCTAGGCCCTTATTTATGAGGCCTTGCGTCAGTTTTGCGCCGCCGGTGCGTCACTTTTTGTGACGCACCAGCAGCGTAAAAAATGCGCCTTGTTGCGCCATATTTAAAAAGTGACGCATCTAGGTAGATGCGTCACTTTTTAAACCCCTGCGCCACATTATACTTGCGTCAGGGATAATGTATGCAGAGGGGGCGTTCCCCCGCAAAAAGCCTCCTAATAGTGACGCAGTGAAATGTATGAGATTTCACTGCGTCACTTTTAGGATGCTGTTGCGTCAAAATCTTGCACCTGCCTCACAGCAGGCGTAAGACTGATGCAAGCCCTTTCACATGGGGCTTTCCCCATGTGAAAGGACGTAATGCTGGAATTGCGTCACTTTTGTGACACACTCCAGCAATTTTTTTACTTTTGCGCTTACAGATGCGTCAGAAATACTGACGTATCTGTAAGTCCTTGCGACATGATGTGTCATACATTAAATATGACGCATTATTGGTGTCGCAAGGAGTGCGCAGTGAAAAGTGACGCATCGCTGTTTTCACGCAGCGATGCGTCACTTTTCATAAATGAGGCCCCTAGTGCCTAGTGCGCCTATTTAAAAAAAAACAGGTCTTCAGCTCCTTGAGGAATTCAAGAAGTGAGGAAGAGGCTCCTATGTGTAGCGAAGGCAATTCCACACTTTAGTTTGCTGTCGGAGACGGTTTTCCTTATGTGTGGGATTTGTGCGATGGTCAAGCCATGTCCAAGTAGAAATCCTGATTAGCATAGGTGTCTGGCCCAGCATACCTCAACAAATCACATCTGCTTTCAAGAACCTTTCAGTGTTATGTAGTGCCTTAAAATAGTAGATCAGCAGTCTATATTGTGTTAGTTTGTGGCTGTGGAGTGATTGGAGCTCCTTCAGGTGTGGTGTGATGTGTGTGCAGAGTAGGAGGTTGAGAGTGATTCTGGCCACCAGTTTATGAATGGCTTGCAGTGTTTTGGTTTTATGTTGCTGCTAGGATAGAGGGTGTACTGCTTGCTACTGATCAGACGGTGTGTGACATGTTCCATACACTGGGAGCCATTTGAAAATCTTCCTCAGCATCTTCAATCAGCAGCTCAGAAACTGAGGGGGTGACAGCATTGACTTGGGCAGTCATTGCAAGTTTACTTGCTGGCCCATAGAGCTAGGAATGATAGCCCCCCACCTAACACTCACTACAAGAATCTCTGGATCTTCAGCAACAGCAGAGTACCTCAGTGGTGTGATATTCTCGAACTCTAAACACCGACAATACCGAGATGCTGATCTTCAATGCCTGCATGACTAAAATCTCCAACTAGATGAAAACCACATTTCTAAATCTAAACAGGTAGTTGGTGGCTTGTCTGGGAGGGAGGGAGGGAATGAGTTGCCTGTTATTGATGCAGGAGAGGACATTGATGTCATGAGAGCGAGTGATGCTGGCTAGAGGGATCATGAATGCGATGTAAAGGGTCAGGCTTAGGGAAGATTCTTGCGGACCTCCACAGACGAGGTCGAGGGGCATTTGGAAGAACCCAGTCAGTCAGTCTGGCCCTGCACATCTCAGTCAGTACAATGAATCTGCTCCTTCCTGTGTGTTCTTGGATTTCAATGTTGTGTAGGAGTTGTATAATGATGGGTCAAGAGACTGTATCAAATTCTGAGTAAAGGGCCACGGTTATGAGGGTCACTGTGTCTCCTTTGTACAGAGTCATGCGTATATCATCTCTAAACCCAGACTAAGCGGTGTTGAGGATTTGGTGGTCGTTGAGGTATTCTGCAAGGTGTCTGTTATTGATTTGTGCTAAGATATTGGCCTGGAAGGGTAGCATGGATATTTGTTTATAGTTTGCAATGGTTGAATGGTCCACAGAGAGTTTCTTCAGCAACAGGAGGACAGATGCATGTTTACAAGCATCTGGGAAGGTTGCGGAAGAGTTGGAGGCATTCAGAATGGGTGTGAGCTTGGCGCTTATGGGTTACAATACTCTGGAGTAGATGTGGTGGAGGCAGGGGTCTGTTAGAACCCCTGAGTGGGCAGACTTCATGGTGGCTGCGGATATAGGGTGATGATGGTCATGTGGTTAGCACAGACCTTGCCAAACACCCCCCTATCTTATCCAAACAACCTGTCATCTTCAGCCTGCAACCGGACCTGTTGTAAATGCAACAGTCCCTCTCAATTTTCCATAAGAAAAATCCCTGCCAGAGGTCCTGTGAGGGGGTGATCAAGTTGAAGGTTGCTGATGTTGAGGGGAAGTCTTTCACAATGGAGAAGCTGTTTCTACTTTGTTCACATTATTACAATTCAAGCAATCTGTCAGAAATTGCCTCTATTTTGTAAGGACCAGCAATAGACATCGCCATAGCTGGGACACCCACAATGTTCAGAGGTTCACTACAAATATGCATCTATCAAGGGTAAGTAACATGCCTTGGATGTGCACAAGATGGCAAGAATTTCTACCACTGTGGATGCCCACAAGTTGTGTAGGGGTTATCACCATTGTGTTAGGGCCAGCATTTTACCAGGTGGGTAGTGGGCTTAACACATTAGTAGGCAGACTATGTAGTTTCCATAGGAAGAACGTTTTTTTCATTTGCAAACTTTTCAAAAGTAAAGATTTGTCAAACAATGCCAATTTGACACTAACTTCAGCTGCTGTCTTGAACATTTCTGGGTGATCCATCAAGCCGGGGCTGAGAAAAAGTGGGGGGTCCCAAAACACGTTTTTTCCCATGTTAATGTCCGTAGGAACTTTAGACAAGGCTACAGCCCGAAATGCTGACTGGAATTATATCAAATTTGCCAGAAAAGTAGCTGTCGTCCAGAGAGCAACCTTTTAGTTAAATGGTATAGATGCTTTCAGTAGCTGTGTAGTTATGTAAAGAAATTTCCAGCTGTATATCTAGGGAGGCGGTGGATCCGCGACTCCTCCTGATCTCGTGCTGAGATCGGATTGGCTCCCAACACTTCAAACAAGGAAGTGTTGGCAGTCATTTTGTGACTCAGGTGAAGCAAATGACAGAAAAATATAAAAGAAAAGAAAAGGGGGTCAGGGCCAAAAAAGCAGGGTTTTTTTGTATTTTTGACAGCAGGCCTGCTGGATCCCCAAATCCCTCCGATTTACCGAAAATAGAAGTACTAGCTCTCGTGCTTCATAAATTATAGGCTTCCGGGTGAGCCAGGTCCTGGAGGCATTTCCAAAATAAAGGAGGGGGAGCGCAGGGCCTGCCAGGTGCTTATTATGCTCCAGAGACCCCCACCTCCCTGGGCTCACTCATTTTAAAATGGGGGCCTCCCAGAACCAGCCAGGGATAAACACCTCCCCAGGGCCATATACACAATATATATTTTGGCCAGGGGAGGTGGTGGTCCCTGGGAGAGTCAAAGTGAGGCCCCCAACACTTATAATTTGGGGGGCCAAAGACCACCCTCAGGCCCTGGGGACCACCACCTGCCTGGGCCCTTTCTGATTTAAAAGAATTGGGAGGGGGATGCGCGGCCCCCTCCAGGCCGTTCTTGCCCTTGGGGACAACACCCCCAGGGCCTTCTCCGGCAAGCCCAGGGTGCCCAAGCCAGGGCATTGCTGTGGCTTGGTGGGAGCTTCCTGCCAAGCCACAGCAAACGATCTGCATTCAGCAAGTGTGAGAGTCTGTGAGCTGTTTCACTGCCCACTGTCAAGCGAACAGGGAAACAGACAAACTGTTTTGAGATCCAGGGAGCTGCATGTTTTGCAGCTCCCTGGTGAAGGAAAGTAGTATCTGCTTCTTCAGGTTACCCCCACGTATTGCTGATGTCACACTGTTTTTGGACTAGTCTGACTGGGATCCTGCTATCCAGGACCCCAGCCCATCTGTTTTCTCCCTTAAATTGATATTATGTACTTTAGGTACACTCCAGATTGGATATTGGGATACCCTTACCAGTCCCTAGTATATGGTACACCATGTACCCAGGGCATGGGTACCCCAGAGTCCTCCCATGGGCTGAAGCATGTATTATGCCACCCTGAGAGGCCATTCAAATTGACAAGACAAGCCTGCTACTGCAGACTGTGTAAGCTTGCACCACTTACTAAGCTATAGGTTCACTATATCTATCAAAATCACTACACTTTTTTTAAAGAGAGGAGCGGCGCCAAACCCATCGTCCCAGGAAACAAAACTCCTATCAAAACAAAGGAGATACGCCAGGAGCCGCGATCGAAGAAAGAAGCGGCAACAACATGACAAAGACCAAATCCAACAGGAAATCGAACAAAAAGGGTTGGCGCAACAACAAATAACTGAATCAAAGTTCAATGAAAACTCCATCATCAATTTAGTAAATGTTAATTTAGATCTAGCAGAAAAACAGCTCTTGGCACTAGAATTAACCTATTGTACAGAAAGTAATTTCAATTATCCACAAACAAGAGTGGATATTTACAAATACATTAGGAAGAATAAGCTTCAAAAATTCCATCTAATAAATGCCCGCAAAAAACAAATGCCATCATCTACAACAGGGCATTCGAGTGGACACATTTCACTATCAGCTGCTGGCGTCAATATACTGTCTGATTTAAACAAACTAGCAAATGATAATGATGAATCAGAAAGTGATAGTTGCAATTCCACCCAGCAAACCAGTGAATTAATTGGCATCAGGACCAATGTTGCTCCGGTCACTCATTTCAAGCAAAAACCTAAGTTTGTTTGGGCAATGACCAGGGATTCTATTGACACATTTAACGAGGCAATAACAACAGAAATCATAACATTAAACATGAAAATACAAAAGCAAAAACATAGGTATAATCCACAATTGTGTATACTTAAATTAATACAGGAAGTACCCATTCAATCACTCCTATATACAGTCACTTACACAACCACACACTACAAAACCAGTTACTCATACACCCAGTCACTCACTCATGCACCCAATCACACAGCCACATCCTCACACATACAGCAACTCGTTCACTCACTAGTAGACATATACAGCCACTCACACCCACTCACTTGTTTATAGTGCCTGTCAACAAAGCCACTTACTCATCTACACCATCATTAAAACACTCTATCACACACCTACACAACTACTTCTTTACCCATTCACACATTCTTATAACAACTCCTATATCTGACCACTCACCTACAATCTCATTTACAGACACACCCACTCTCCAATATAACCAATTATGTACCAACTCACTTAGCTAAACAATAACTCAAGCAACCACTCACTCACCTGTACATTCAGTCACACATCCAATCGTTTACCCATACATTCAATGACACACCCACCCACACAATCACCAACAAAATCACTCACAAATTCACTCACTCACCCACACTGCTACTAACATACCTATGTATATACAATACCACCACTCATATACCCATTCACTCACTCATGCTGCCATTAATATAACCAATGGTCAGCTATCCAACCACTATCACATCCACACACTCATCCGTACAGCTAGTCACACACATACTTATTAACCTTCACAGCTACTCACACACCTACGCTCATACCCTTATAACTTTTGTTTGTATAGGGAAGTGAGTACCTGTGTTTTCACTCATACACCCACTCACACAACCCATTCCCACATCTATACAAGCACTCCCAAATCCACTGACTCACACATACATTCTCACACTTACCCTAATACAACCACTCACACGCCAAATTACATAACCAAACACCCAATTAAGCAGACATTGACTGGGTGTATGAGTGTCTGCATGGGTGAGTGACTCACTTATATAACTATTTAGATACCTACTCAGTCATGATACATCCACTTACCCACCCACAGAGTCTCTCACACACTCACCAATTCACTGATACAACCACTGATACAACCACTCATTCATACTACATCCACCCGCCCAGCAACTCACTCACCCACATACCCAGTTATACACCCATACAGCCACTCACACACCTATGCACACAAGAATACATACAATCATACATCCACGCACATAATATATGATAGTAGTAGTGCACCTAGATACATATTTAACTTATGTAGCACACAAGAGTGATACTACTTCTATTTTTAACAACCTAAACTCTTAGAAAATACTTGCACTCACTAGATGATGTCAACAGTGATGTCATTTGAGATGTTATCAGTGATGTCACTGACCATGTCAAGAGTGATGTAATATGTGAGGTCATAAGCAGTGCATTGCCAGGCCTTAAGATTTAGTTAGCTCAGGTAACTATAACTGCCGAATTTCATCGTTTTGTACAAGTATCATCTGAGCCGAATTATAACGCTCCAATAACCTTTGGTTTTTTGAGTGAATATACATATATATATATATATATACACCAATTAGCTACATTACAGCATGCATCACAGCTGATGCAGGCGTTTAGGGCGGAACAAAGCCCTGGTACAATTTAGCCACCAAGAAAGTTATACGCCGCACTCCAGGGATCGGTTTGTCAATATCAACACTTTATTGCACCATCACCAATGCATTTCGACCACCAAGGTCTTGATCATGGTTAAGTGAGTCCTACCACTATTTTCCTATATACACTCCATTAACCCATTTAGCCTATAAGGACACCTTCTGGGATATGTAGTTTGTTGGGACACCCGATTCTTAAAAAAAAAAACATTACAAATCATGCTCTTTCATACGAAGTGTACACTTGATTTCTCTCATCATGTGTGGATCATTTCTTGATGTATTGGACTGATGATGTCTTAGTAATGAGGATTATATCAATTTAATTTGTTACTCATTTTTATAGGGTCAGTGCCTGTTATATTGCATTTCATAAAGTTGACACATGAATTGATATCCATCCTTATCCATTGTGGAAGACTTAGTGTCCCCTTTTCCCCACAATAGGAACTTTATTCCATCTGAATAAATTCTTGTGGATGAGATTAAGATATCCTTATGAAATGTATCTGAACAATTAAAATGAAAAATTAAAATATCAGGCTCAATCTCTCTTCGGTGTCAATTATGATAGGTTCATGATAGCGGATCAAAACATCTTGGGTGAGAGTAAGCTTGAGATATCATCTTTCTTACACTGAGGTCTCAATCCTATTCAACCAGGGTGTTCATCTACACAAAGTTATCCCAATATCTTTGAATGGCGACCAGAAATTATATGTCCATTTGTAAGTCCATGTGGTTGTTTTGTTTTTAAACCTATGATTAGGTGTGACTCTAGTCTTCTCAGTTTCAATTTTCTGTCCACACCTCTCCCTTGCACAGGTAATGTAGCTAGACAATGGTATTTCATTTGGTCCCAGCTATTCCTTGATGTTTTTTATTCATATGGCTAGTCATTGCATAGTTCATGTCTTTATTCTGTATAGCCAGGATGTTTTCTAAGACTTTCTTCTTTAAGGGCATATTGTACTGCCTAAGTATCTCATTTAAGCATATAAACCACATAGTTGGTTTTGCAGGTAATCCTTTTGTCTATGATCAATGTCTTTCCTTTAAAATCAATTAGCTCGCAAATATTTTTTCCAATTCGACATGCCTTGCATTTTACCATTACATTTCTCGCACTTCTCAAACCCCTTTTGGTCTTTCTTAGTTCAAAGTCACTTTATAAAAACAAATTTGTCCTTCAATGAGAGGGCTTTCCTATAGGACATATATTGAGTGACAGCCCAGGTGTATCATATGTCTGGATCCTTCTTTAATATGCCCCATAGCTTTCTCATGATCTGCATGATTTGATGATTCCCTTTACTGTAACTTAATACCAGTTTTATCTTACGATCCTTTTCTTCATTTGATTTCTCTGTTCTTGAATTTACTCATGTTTGTGCTCTGGGGATATTCTGTTCCCGTTTTATTCCTTCAGGTATATCTGAAGGTTTGTATCCTCTGTTTAGACATTTCCACTCTGTTTCTTTTAATTTTGCTTCAATTCTTTCTCATCCAAGCAGTTCCATTTCATCCTTATGAACTCACCATAAGGGAAGATCTTTTTTAGAGACCTTGGATGGAAGCTAGATCCATGTAAACACTGTTAGTCGTTGTTGGTTTACGGTAAACAGTAGTTTTAATTTGATTTTCTTCAATATAAACTTGCACATCCAAGAATTGTACTGTAGTTGTACTTGTATCACATGTAAAGGACAATCCTAATTTATTTTTGTTCAATTAATTGAAGTACTCCATGAACTCTTCCCTTGTACCATTCCAAATCACAAATATGTCATCTATGAACGTTAACCATATTGTGATTTTCCCAGTATATGCATAATTTCCCTCTCTCCAAGCTATGGTTTTCTCCCACCAACCCATGGAGAGATTTGCATAGCTTGGATAGAAGGAAACTTCCATAGCTGTCCCCCATATCTGAGAATATATTTGCGTTTGATCGGCAGATGTGTTATTTCACAGTCATATCTCTATAATGTCAATCAACATCTGTGAATGTTTTAAATTATTGATGTTTCTTTGGGACAGAAGAAAATAAGTTACTAATACTGGATAACCATAGTTACCGGTAAGTATCTTTCATAGATTTACATGCCTGAATCATTCCCCGTCGTGGAGATGGGAGTCCCACGGTATAATAAACAATCAGTATTCCAAAAATGCCATAGGCTACAATGGTTGTGAGCCATGCTAATATAGCCTATCTATGTCCTTTCTTTAAAAAAAAAAATAGACAAAATGCTGATTGCAGCCAATCAGCTGTTAGAACCCTCTAGAACCTTCCCAGCAGAGGCAGTTTCCCTCAGATTTTTATAGCACAAGTAAGAAGTGATTGTCCTAATATATAAACAGAAACAACCTCTACGGGGAGGAGGGTGGGTACATGTGAATCTATGAAAGATACCAATACTGGATAACGGTAGTTTCAGGTAAGTAACTTATTTTCTTATCCAGTATTTGGGTATCTTTCATAGATTCACATGCCTGAATCAGAATAGTAAGTCCCATTCAATTTTTCAGTTTGTCTGTTGTGGATGGTGGGAGACTTAACACATATTGAACCCAAAGTTTACGTTACAAGAATAGAACATTACTTATGTAACAAATATCGCCAGAGCGAGAGAAAAAGATAATGAGACAATGTAACCAATAGTATACGGTACTTAGAAATGCTTTACATATTTCTTTATATATTCTACTTTCATAAAGAAAACAAAAGTCTCCTTCCAGGGGCTAGAAAGAGGCTTACCTTAATGGAAAAGATGGCGAAGTACTGCCTCGCCCACTACTGCATCTGCATCTTGTGCAGATTCCAGGCAATAGTGCTGCGTGAAGGTATGAGTGGTACTCCAGGTTGCAGCACAACAAATCTTTTCCAACGTTACCCCTGCAAAGAGGGCTGTTGAAGCTGCAACCACTCTGGTAGAGTGAGCGTTTACTATCCTTTTCAAAGGCTTGTTGGCCTTGATGAGACAGAATTGGACTGTAGCAGATATCCATCTTGCGATAGTGGCTTTTGTTATTGCAGTCCATTCTCTGCCTTGGCCATAAGCAACTAGTAATAGATCAGTTTTCTGAATGTCCTTTGTTGATAAAACTTATGGCAGCATTTGACATCAAGTGTATGAAGCACCTGCTCCCCAGGAGTTGAAGGTTGCAGAAAATAGGACCAGGGTATACCCGGCTCATTGAGGTGGAACTGAGAAGGCACTTTAGGGATAAACGTGGGATTAGTCCTTAAAATCACAGGATTATCCTAAAATATCAACAAAGGTTTCTAAGTTGTGAGGGCCTGGATCTCACTCACCCACCTGGCAGAAGTGAGGGCCACAAAAAGGGCAACTTTCCATGTGAGGTATTTCAAATCAGCTTTATGAATGGGTTCAAATGGCCTCTTCATGAGCTGTGCAAGAACCACATTTAAGTTCCATTCCAATGGAGGGTTCCCTCACTGGAGGGAAAACACGGAACAGCCCTTTCTTGAATTGTTTGACAAGGCTTGATGCATACAGAGAAGTGCCACACAAACCTCTTCTATAGCTAGAGATGGAAGCTAAATGCACCTTAACTGAAGAGAAAGCTAAACCTGATTTTGCCAATCAGACTAGATATGGTCAAATCTGTTGCGGGATATCTTAAATGGATGTAGATTGTTTTGTTGGCACCAGACATAGAATCTTTTCCATTTAAGCTTGTACGTCTTATTGGTGCTTTCCTCTCCAGATTTTAAGAGGATGTATCTACACTCCTGAGAAATGTTCATGTCCTTGAATTCCATGAATTCAGGAGACCGGCATGCAAATGACTCCAGATTTGGATGATGCACTTAACCGTTGTCCCTGGCCAGAAGAGGAGGAGACAGCTGCAGACAAATAGGTCTCACTTCTGAGAGGTGAAGAAGTTCCGGAAACCAATGCTGCCTGGGTCACCTGGGTGCAATGAGGATCAGGTGACATCCCTCCAGCTTCATTTTGGTCAGCACTCTGCAGAGCAATGGGATGGGGGAAAAGCGTAGGCATAAATCCCTGACCATCGCATTGAAAGGGAATTGCCCTGAGACAACGGGAGGGGGTACCTGCTGGCTTAGAACTGGCATTTGGTATTGGTGTTTGTGGCAAACAGGTTCAGAGCTGGTTTCCCCCATAGAGCAAATACTCTCTTCAACTGGACTTGATTGAGTTCCCATTTGTGGCAATTGTCTGTCGCTCTGCTGAGAGCATCTGCCAGCATGTTGTGTAGACCTCGAACATGTTCTGCTTTGAGAAAGATTCCTTGCTCTGTTGCCCAATCCCACAGTTCCTGCACTTCTGTAGAAAGCATGAGATATTTAGTTCCTCCCAGTTTGTTTATGTAGAACACACTGGTCGTGTTGTCCGTACGGACCAGTACAGAGAAGCCCGCTATCATTAGATGGAAACCTTGTAAGGAGAGGAATATGGCCTTCAACTATAGGTTGTCGATATGGCTTTGCTTTTGGGCATTGGACCATTTGCCTTGAATTTGTGGGTCCTGCAAATGGCCTGCCCAGCCATCCATGGAGGCATCCGTTGTCAGGGTGAAATCTGGTATTTCTTGCAAGAAAGTCAAACCTTTTGAACGTTTCGGGTTATGGTACCACCATTTCATTGCTGTATTCATGGCCGGGGTAATGGGAATGATGCCATCGAAAGATCCTGATGTTTGAAGCCATTACTTCTGTAATTCTTTCCGGAGACGTCTCATTTTGAGTCTGGCCAAGGGAACCAGATCGATTGATGACAAGCACATCTCTAGCACTGACTTGTATTTTCTCACTGAAATGGACCTTTCTCTTGATATGCTCTTTGCCAAGAAGAACCGGCAAGAACGCTTTGCATTGGACCCGTGTCCAACCTGGCTTCCAGGAATGGTACTGGTTAACTGGGGATGAAAGTAGACTTTCTGACGTTGACTGTAAAACCTAGTTTGCTGAACAGTTGTAAACAAGTGCTGCTGGTCCGGAACGCTTGTTTTGCTGTGGAAGCTTTTTTTTTCACAGAAAAACCAAAGTACATAGTTAACATCACTTTTGACCAGAGCACCCCCCCCCCCCAAAACCTTCCATTATTTTTTTAATTATTTTTTTTTTCCCCCCATCTGGTCACATAGCAACATAAGAAAAACAACCCAAAGCAGCTACACAATGCGTAGTCGGTAGTCCTAAAAGAGAAAAGGGCAATGTAAGAAATGGGGGTTACCCAAATCTCCAAGGGGGTAGCATGGCATCAAGAGGGCAGGCCAAACTTCGAGGACAGGTGAAGCATTCACGCAGTACCCACAGTCAGCGCACCAGGCACACCACATAAGAGGCAGGACACCAGTTTGAGTTGGAAAAAGATACGTAGTTTAGTAGGGTTTCCAACCTGCAAGGCAAAAGAATGCAAAACAGTAGTATCACACAGGACGCCAAATGGCGCCAGAGCCAAGTGAATAAAGGGGGGGAATTATTTACATAGGAAGTAGTCCATGCTGAAAGAGAAAAAGGATGGAATCAAAATGTCATTAGATCTGGGGCCAATCTGGCGGGGCTAACTCAGACTCTCATCCTAAAGGGAAGGCTGTAATTGCAAAAGTTCTGCATTGGCATAGTTATACATCATGCACATTAACACCAACCCAACCCCTGTTAGGGAAAGAAAACATTAGGGCCTCACGGCATAACATGGACAGGAACACCTGCAATAAATCAGCCTGTCTGGCCCATCAATCTGGTACATAAACAAGGGCCAGGAATAACACATCAGGCCAACCCATTGACCAACCTAGGCGGAACATACTTCGCCCAGCATAAATATCAGGTAGGGGCCCTTCTCATAAATCAGGAACACCTGTAAGGAAATGGCTAGGCTCCCTCTACCAACAACCTTGGGGTATATACATCAGGATGTACACAACAGCCCACCCTTATTAGGCCCCTGACGTCCCAATCCCAGGTCGGGGACGCAGTACGCTAGGCACTCTGCTTTAGCATAAGGCTCAGCCCTAACTAGGGAGAACAGGCAGATAGCAGTCACCTAACCACTAGGCCCGTATTACCTTGAACCTAATGGGGGCCAGCCTCTGGGCCTAAGAACCTCAACCTAGGGCAAACCCTCCTCGGGGCCTACATATATGGGTGGGACACTTCAGGGAAAATTAGGCAACAGGCAAAAAGGTGCATTTCGATGAACCCCTCGCTGGGCTAGGCATGTCAAACCCTTTCCTGGGGGCCACAACAACATTCTACCTCCCTCCCTGTGACTTTTAGGGTGAATAGGGGCTTCTGTAGGCAGTTCAGGTATCCCGGGGCTCTGAAGCAGTCACCAGCAGCCTTTACTTGGTTTCTGGGCACTTGGGCCCCACATAGTCAACAGAGGCAGGGGAGGGGCAGACACCGACCCTGTGTCCCGTTGCCCTCTCCACCCCCCACACTGTATATTGTTGCCCACACTCACCGGGCTGTCCAGGGCCTCCTTTGCGGTGGGGGCAGGCACCGGCAATGTGCCTCGATGCCCCTGCTGCACCGTGCTCTAAATTGCAGGGCTTCCCTGACCAACCGGGAGCCCTGCGGGTCCTGCAGCACCTTCTCGCGACTTCCGATTCTCCCAGGCCCCTCTTATCTTGTGGGGACCTGGACTGCAAGGCGGAGGGGCAGACACCGGCAATGTGCCTCGAGGACCCTTGGCGTAGCACACGCAAAGGGAACTTTTCTCCCCTCCGGGGGAGTCAGCCGGCTCCTCCTCCTCACCGGGGGCCTGGGCGGCTCAATCGGGGCTCCCTCGTCCTCACGGGAGCCTCGCAGCTGCTCAACTCTGGGCGCCTCAGGTCGGGAGGCGGGGCTGGCACCGACAGTGTGCCCCGGACCCGCCTACCTCACCGGCCCCTCGCGTGGGGGCACAGTCCGGCGGGGTGGCCTCCCGCTCCGGTTGCTCCTCTCGGGGCTCCCTCCTTGGCACGGGGGCCCCGCAACGAAGCTTCACCCGGGTTCCCCTCCTGCCTCACAGGGACCCGGGGCTCCGACTTGGCTTCTTCCTGCCTTCCCGGCCGCCCGGGCCGGCAGCCAATCTCTACGCGGCGTTGGCGGGGGCGGGCCGATGACGCGGCCGGGCGCCCCCGTCACGTGACGCGAGTGTCGCGGCCTCAGGGCCTAGCGCGATCCCTTCCTCTCTTCGGCGGCCCTCTCCTGGTACCGGGGGCCGCCGCAACGACGCCGAACACGCCGGGGGTCTCCTTGGCGGCGCCGGGCCGCGGCGGTGACGATGGCAACAATAAGGGGTAGGCTCCCTTTTAATTAATTATTCTCCTCTGCAAAAGCGCGCCTCCACAAACGAGGGTAATCACAGGCTGCCACAGTTTCCTCATAAAACAGCGCTATTCATAGCGCACGGCGCCTCCCTCTGCCCACAACCTCAGCTCCTTCCTCAGACCACGCCGAGGGGGCAGGAATTTAGCGCTTCACCACACAGCGCTGGACAGACGGGCTTTTCAACACTAGGGGGCCACAACAGTCCCGGGGGCCCAGCGCTTCCACAGGGCCTCACACCACCTCAGCTAGCAACAATTCTTTTGGGGGCACAATCTTCCCCATGGTGCTTCAAAGGAGGCAGACAGTCCCACAGCAGTTCCTCAGGGGCACACTCCTCCCCTCCTGGGCGCTTCTTCACACAGCGCTGGCGTGGTACCCAGTCAAATAGCGTCAGTGACCTGGATAGGGGCCCTCCCTTGTCAGGGGCCCATGGGGACAGCAGAGGGGGGGTTTATAGGGGTGCAGGGCCCAGCTCACAGGACCATGTGGCGGTAGCACCTCTCAGCAGGTCCCCTCTCTTCCTTGTCCCAGCGCTGACTGACTTTCTGGTGGCACTTCTCCCTATTTATACCCTCCTCCCTCACAGAGCCAGCACCTTCCGGAATGTTGGCAAATCTGGCCTAAACTGGTTCTAGGGGAGGGGGTGAGCACCCTGGGTGCCAGGCTTTCCCTCCAAAAGCTAGGGGTAGCTGGGTAATATTATCTAGACCGCTGACCTAAGGCTGTCCAGTGGCAAAACCCATGGCCATGGCATCCATTTTAAATACAATACATTTCAGTCAGGTGCAGTTTTAAAATGGGGGATTTTACAAGTGCTCACATTATTAAATGTAATTACATTTTCAACAAGGTGTCTCACACCACTCATGGCCTATACAGGTTTAATCCCATGGGGGAGACTTCCTAGATAAGGGGGTCAAAAGCGAAATATTTTGGGGGGAAAAGGCCAAGTCCAACAGGCAAGATAAAAGAAGCAAGAGAAAGAGGAGAGAAGAAAAGAAAGGGAAAGGGAAAGAGGGAGAAAATACGGAGAAGGAAAACGAGAAAAGAAGAAACAAAAAAAGATTGATTAAGTAAGACAAGATAATAATTACATTGATAGCAAGGAGCCTAGACGAAGCCGGAATGCTACCGTCTTTCCCTATATATATCCACTAGTTTTGGCCTGGAACAGCATAAGATGGAGTTTTAGTCTTGTGCCCCATTTATCCATTTGCCCAAGAGCTCCCATACTGCCAACCCAATTTTTTTGCCATGTTTGCCCTTTTTTTAATAAATCGCCATCTCTAATTTACATGTCGCCAATAGTCTTGCCTGCCACTGTGAGAATGACGGGGGGTTCGGATCTTTCCAATGCGCCGCAATACAAATCCCATAGATGGTAATAGGGACAAAAATTAGAGGCCCCCCAACTGGAGTAATGTCATCCAGACCCAATAGAATTAATGACAAAGTTAGTTGTATATTTTGTCCCAGCACCGCTCCCTTACAAAGCTGTATTTGTTGTAGCAGTGGTTCTAGGTTTGGGCATGTGGCGAACATATGAGCCTGGTCTGCTGAAAATTCAAGGCATCTGGGGCAAAGGGTTCCACTTCCGGTTCCCCACTTTGCTATTTTGTCCGGAGTCATATAAAGATAAAACCCTGTTTTGTAGAATTGGGCCTGCAGCTTAGTGGATAATAAGTATTTATGAGCTAGTTTCAGAGCACTACTAAAGAGATTCTGGCTGATATTTAACTTTGTTTGCCATTTTGCATCTATTTTCCCCAGGTCATCAGGCATCTTCTCATTCAGCATGGTATAGATCGCTCCAATCCGTAGTGGTTTATTCCCCTGAATTCTATCAATCACTTCTATTTTATCAAAACCCGCCATTCCACCAGTCTTATGATCCAAGAAGTTTTTGACTGCCAGGTAATGAAAGACCTGATTTTCCTCAAACAAGAACTGAGTTCTGAGATCCGAAAAGGACCGGATCTCATTCAGAGTGACCAGGTCCCCCAGTTTAGTCATGCCTGAATTATACAATTTCTGAAAGTATGAGTTGTCAAATAATGAAGGGAGCATTGGGTTATTCTTAGTAGGGGTGTAGTAATTCAATTTACAGAGGCCAAAAAGTTTCTGAAAGTTCAAGAATACCCGGCATGCGTTCTTTAGGGACTTAAACCGAACGCGTTTGCAATAGCCAAATTCAAGTTGTCTCCAGGGGCATCCCTTGCTGTCGCTGTGGAAGCTTTTAATAGCTAGTCGTCCAAGTTTGGGAATACTTGATGACCTTAAAAACGTAAAGCTGCCGCCACCGGTGCAAGGCATTTTGTAAATATCCTGGGGCCGATTTGAGGCCGAATGAGAGAACCACTGTGAATCGGAGGAACTTTTGATGCTTCTGATGAACGGGGATGCGAAAATAAGCATCTTCCAAATTGAGGGTGGTCATGAAATCTACATTGATGAGACATTGTAGGAACTTGGCCAAAGTTACCATCCTGAAAATTTGCTTGCTTAGGAATTTGTTTAACTTTCTGAGATGCAAAATTGGTCTCCATTCCCCCAACTTTTTCATAATCAAAAAGAAGCGGGAATAGGAACTTTGTCCTCTTTACCGAGCTGGAACTTTTTCTATTGCTTCTTTCACAAGCATAATCTTTGTTTCCTTCTGCAATAAGTGAAAATGAGGGGAAAGGGTTCCCGTGGGTGGCGTAGTTGGAGGTTTTTGTATAAATTCCAGTGTGTGACCGAAGGCAACCAAATCTAATACCTAACGGTCCGATAATATACTCTCACGTTGCTGGAGAAAACTGAATATCTTCGCACCCATGGGAGGTGAAATTGAGGGGGAAGCTGGTACCTTGGTAAAATCACTGTCTCCTTATGTTGTCCCTGCTTTGGGTCGATGATCTCTTTTGGCCCCCTTGGTGAGAGAATCCAGCCGTAGCCAGTTGACGGTAGGCAGCAGGTTGATAGGATTGCCTATATTGTGTCTGGTAGTTCCCTCTGTAAGTGGAAAAACCACGTCCTTTAGCTCCTCTGAAGGTGTCTTTCTGTATTGAAGGCAACCTACAGATTTAGCAGTGTCTGTGTCCTTTTTGATGGATAGAAGCGCTTCATCTATATGTTTGCCGAATAAGGCTTCTCCATCATATGCCATATCCAGAACTTTTGTTTGGACCTCTGGTCTAAATGCGGTTGCCTTTAATCATCCCTGAAGTCATAACACAGCCGCCCCTGCCAGTTGACGGAAACCCTTGTTGGCTATGTCCATAGCACAATCAATATTTTCAGAGGCTGCCCGTTCACCTTCTAAAAGGATCTTTCTGGCTTCCTGTCCTCATGAATAAGATCTAGTAAATAAGCCATATCATACCACATTTGTCTGTCATAGCATCCGGTGATAGCCAAAGCGTGGGCTGCGACCACTATTAAAGCAGCTATGATAGAGAAACACTTTCCTATAAAGTCAAGCTTACGCTCTTCCTTATCCAGAGGAGTGGAAATCAGGGTGGCCGGGTTCTTAGATCTCCTTTGTGCTGCCTGTGAAATAGCAGAATCTGGTTTCGGATGGCCAGTCAGACAAGAAGGAGAATTTTCCGGAGGTCTGTATTTTTTCTCTATACGAGCGAGCACTGGTGGTATTGTTGCTGGGGTCATCATTATCTTTACACTTTCTTGCCAAATGTAGTCAGTTATAGGTATTGTGCGCATTTGCTTCCTGTATGACTTTAAAGAGGAAGCCAGGAAGTCGTCTGTATGCTTCACTTCCATAGGAAAATGGAATCTATTATAAGCCCTCTCCAGCAAGTTGTGGCAGCCGCCTAGATCTTCTGGCGGGAAATCCACTGGATGGTGTGACAGGGATGATGAAGTAGGAATACTATAGTCCTCCCAGGGATCAACAGCTGGATCTCTGATCTCGCCCTCTTCTTGCTCTTCGTTTGAAGAGGAATGGTCAACAAGATCAGCATCTTGTGGTATTGTAGATGTTGCTGGTTAATTGGTTTTCTCAGAGATTTGTGCAGGTAATTCTTTGGGAACCTCTTGAGATGTAAATCTTTGTTTGTAATCTGCTAACATAGCTTGCAGATCTTGAATGAAGGTAGGTGGCAGATGAGCCATTTATCCATGGCAAGGTTCTTGGTATTCATAGTGTTGATAATCATGCGGCGGTGCCAGATATGGATGGTAGTATTGCTGGTCCTCGTGCTCATCATCAAAATCTTGGCACTTCACGTGCAACTCTGAAGGACTGTGTGCTGCTCCATACATTCCATCATCATCTTCTTCATCCCCCTCAGATTCCTGAAGGTCCAACAGATGCGATGGAGGTAAGGGAGAGACTTTGCTATAGACT
This sequence comes from Lissotriton vulgaris, assembly GCF_964263255.1. Taxonomy (NCBI): domain Eukaryota; kingdom Metazoa; phylum Chordata; class Amphibia; order Caudata; family Salamandridae; genus Lissotriton; species Lissotriton vulgaris. Next base: position 314,876,513 of record NC_141698.1, read on the forward strand.
GACATATCCGGATGAAAAAACTTCCTTGTCACCCTAATCATCAGCGATGGTGGCGTAGATGGGCTTCTAGTAACAGCAGCTGAAAATTCTGTTATTGATGAAATCATCGTCGATGGAGTCATCTTCGACGGAGCAATCGTTGTCGACTGCGTCATAGTAGATCGTTCTGTCAGTGATGAAACCCCCGTCGACGGTGTCGTCGTCAGTGACAGACTTGGTGTCGATGAAGACGTTGACGATATCTTAGATGGTTTTAATGAAATTCTCACCATCTGCAAAGGCGGAGCAGTCGTCGACGATGGCAGAGTTGGCGATATCTTCGACGATGGTATGCAATGGTCGTTGCCGTGATTGATGTTGACGGGCGGATTGTGTAACTTGTCGTAGTTGATGACCCAGTAGCTGTCGTCGATGGTGTCATCGATTTCTCAATCCTGCTCTTACCAGGATCAGATGAAGACGCTCTGTGTTTCTTCTGTCTCCTCTACTCCTTTGAGGAAATAAAAGAAGTTGAAGGCTCAGAGGAGACTTTAGATACTTTCTCCTTACTTAAACCCTTGCCAGAATGCAAGGGATCAAGGAGTTTCCTGCCCTCTCTAGAGCCTTTCTCCTCATACCTGGATCTTTCACAAGGTCTAGGCGAGCCATCACAGTCCTCCTCTGACGACTTGTGATGCTTAGTGGACTGCAACCATAGAGGCAACCTACCTTCTCTGTCTCTCAAGGTCTTAGAAGAGAAAGTGTGCCAGATTTTGCACTGTTTTACCTCATGGGCTGGATGGAGGCAGTAAATGCAGTCCTTGTGAGGATCATCAACATGAACTCTCTTCTTGCCACAAGTCGTGCAGGGCCTAAATAGTCCTATCTTATCAGACATAATGCACAGAGTTTATGAAGAAAAAACGTGAAAGGTTAGAAAAACTGAGTAGAACTCAGGGAGACTCCTGTCACACACGACAAGCAGTGAAAATCTGAGGGAAACTGCCTCTGCTGGGAAGGTTCTAGAGGGTGCTAACAGATAATTGGCTGCATTCAGCATTTAGACCTTTTTAAAAAAAGGACATAGATAGGCTATAATAGCATGGGTCACGACTATTATAGCCAATGGCATTTTTGGAATACTGCATGTTTATTATACCGTGGGACTTCCATCTCGACGACGGAGAATGATTCAGGGATGTGAATCTATGAAAGATACCCCAATACTGGATAACGTTTCTCACTGCTTGGTTGATCGATGTGAGAGATCCTTCCTTGCAGCCTGTGTCTGCCAGGATCCTCAAAAAGTCACCTGTGTGTATTATATATGAACTTAATGAAGTGACCAATGGAGCCAAGAAATTATCTACATACGATCTATACCTCGATATAATTGATCTTCCTGGGGGGTTGTTTAATGGACTTATGAGAGGAAGTACATCGTTTTGACAGTTGGACTTTCATTTTTTAGAAACTTCCCCTTTCTTCATTCAATAGACCTTCCTCCTGCCACATTTTGATCTTATCATTCAATGCCAATGTGAGCTCAGTAACCCGTTCAGTGCGCGCGTCGGCCAACGGCCGTCGCAAGCACTACCTCGCTAGTGCTTCACACGTCCGTTGGCCGATGCAGCCCGCCCACTGTTTAAAACTCCTGCACCATGGCGGAATTCGTGCCATGGTTAAGGAGTTAACTGGATTGTGTTTACATTTTTTATAGTTGCTGGTCATATTTTGTTGTCTTGCTGCTTCTCTCAAACATTTGCAATTTGTCCATTACTATAATATTATCCACTTTATCTGTGAGTTTTATTTAAATTTCCTGATTTTCCATCAACTCCTGCAGTGCTGTTTGTTCTGCCCTGCTTAGATTCTCTTTTCTATTCCTCTGATTTATAAACTTTTAAATATAATATTCAGAGATTATCAGGTCAAGTCAAGTCAAATAAGCTTTATTCGACAACGCATGGTGTGTCATAAAAGCTACAAAAGAAAACAATTTCTACAACATTTCTTCAAGTGCTTCCTGTGTTTTATGACAGCCATTAAGTAATGTGACAAAGCAACACATGTATACAGGCTCAGATGAAATTGCAAGTAAATACCTTGGATTTGTGCAATGTCACCCAGCTTTTGTTTTAGCAACAGCTTAAGAAAACATTTGCTTGAGAATGGTAATAGGGGATCTCCAAAATTTTACGTATTGATTGCCAAATATTGAGTGCTGCCTGTAGAAGCTTCAGACGGACCTTTTTAAAAAACTTCTGGTTCCCAAATTTATATTTAAAAAAATCTAAGCCTTGTGGCAGGTCTGATAACATAGCCTGAAAGAGACAACCATGCAATGAAGAGTCCAACTTATTTGCCAAAAGTCTAAAATTCTTAAACTGAAAAGCATAACAATAAAAAAGTAAAACAGGGAGAGCCAGCCCACCTAGTTTCAATCCCCTTCTCAATTTCGTCCAGGCATTCCTGGGGGACTTGGTGGCCCAAATGAAAGAACCGATCCTCCCTTGAAGGTTAGAAATATCCTTTTTATTAAAATTTAGGGGAATGGAGTTGAATAAGAAGGTAATTTTAGGCAGAATTATCATTTTGACTAGGTTACCATTCTCAGGCCCCCATATGGGACTCTCCGGGTCCTCCTGATTGCCTATTAGATCGGCTGGCTCTCCCATTGAGAGCAGCAGGCTTTACGAAATGGGGGGACCTGTGTAATAACTCGGTACTTTTAGACTGGGAATCCCTATTGAAATTAACAGAGGGCTCCATTACAAGATTTAAATTCTATCAGTTGTCTTCTTGGTGGGGGAGGCAGTGTTTGGCAAAAGATGAGGAGACCCTAATCCTGGAATAAATTAGTAGGGGGAGAGGATGGAAGGGGGAGATCACACTTTGGTATAATACATTAGTGGGAGCGAAAGATAATTTGGAAGCTGAAATTACCAAGCTATGGGACAATCTCTTAATCCAGAACCCCGAAGAGATGTTGAAGGTTTGGACAGACGCATTTACACTCTCACAAAAAATTATAAAACCATCCAACATTAGAAGGAACCACCTGTTTACGGCATATAGGGTTTACTGGACTCCAGAGAAATTATCCAAGATCTCAGCAGAAGAATATTATTGTCCAAGATGCAGGCACCCTGCCGCGGACGACAGGCATATGTTTGTCGACTGCCCAGAAATTACGAGTTACTGGAGACAGGTGTGTGGGTTCTTAGAGGAGGTAGTACTAACATCTATCACTTGAAGTCCCAGATGGATTCTTTTCGGCCTTCCCCAGGACTATGACATTAAAAACAGTACCTCACATTATTGTTATTGCCAGGAGGGAGATATGCAAGGAATGGAAGTCCGTAAACCCTCCCAGATTTGCAGACTGCCTAAGGAATATCATGGCTGTTAGTCGTTTAGACATGTTGTGTGGCGGGGAAAGTGCCATTAAGTTCTGGTCTTCATCAAGAGATAACACACAATGAGTCCAATGATTATGCCAGAGGTTTAGTGGTCCTGTCCTCCCAAAGAGGCAAGTTACATCGATAATGGGAGTTGGACTAGGAGACGACCTACCTCTGGGTGACCTCCATAGGCTATCCACAGACTCCTGGGCGGAATAAATTGGTTTGTGCTAGTGGCCCGGAGAAAGCCCATCTAGAGTTGATATTTTCTGGTGGCATTTATGAGGACAAAAAAAATAAAAAATAAAAATAAAACATTTGCTCAACTCTGAGTAAATAAAACAGAAACAAAGAATGTGAATGGTGCTTTGCTTAGAAACGTTGTAACATGGACATAACCCTAGATCGGGGGCCCAGTTATTAATATTTGGAAAGGTTATTAAATAATGAAAGATTCCAGCTGACTTGGTTTCAGCTGGATATTTATGGCAGTAATTATATACATTGGCTAGGTCGGGTTACATATCATGGCTGGTCAGAATCAACTGGTTCTTCTGAACCGAGGGTTGCAAAATGTCAGTGGGTAGCCTCAAATCCTCTAATAAGAATAGACATTTTAATTTGAGATCTTTCCTTTGGCCACCATGAGTTCTTCGACCACCTGGAGCTTTGGGCCAGCATCCAATGTCAACCAGCAAGTTGTGCACAACTCTGAGCTAGGGGATGTTTAATGCAGATATAGAGGATTGTCTCAGATCTACAATAGAGTGGTTGGGCGCAGTGTGTTCTGAGGCCCAGATCTTGTGCGAGAGCAAAACTGGCTGAATCTTAATCACATCGGTTATGTCTGTCACTCTGAACTGGGAGTTCCATATTTAAGTGTAACAACTTTTTTGAAGATCAAGGAGATTCCTTAAAAATGCATTTTTGTACGCGATATAGTAATTCAACATTTGAATATCTCCAAAACTCGGACCCGTACATGGCAGTTGGTCTACATTTGGCCTTATAAATGGACATCATTTCCCTCTGATGTTTTATGCTCAATGTTCTGGCAAAATCCAGTACCTTTGACAAAATGGAGCCTCCTTGACTTAATTGCATTGGACCAAGTCCCATCTTTGTTAAATAAAATACCTAAGTAAGAAAATGTGGGTGTGAGCAGAATCTTAGGTCCAGAAACTGCTGAGACAATTTTATAAAGGGATCAATTCCCAAGTTTCATGATGAAAGTTTTACTGATTTTAATATTTAAACCTAGACCTTGCATGAAGTGGTCAAATTCATCAAGTGCTCGCTGTAGTCCTAATGGGGTACGAGCCATTATTACAGCATCGCCAGCATATAAAAGTGCCGGAATTGGACACTGTCCTACTTGTGCTTAAATCAAAACACTTATTTAGAAAGGTACTGCCTGAACTATTAAGATAAAGGTTAAAGAAAAATGGAGAGAGTACACATCCTTGGTGCACACCTCTTTCTAAAGCAAAGGGCTGGGTGCATTTGCCTTTTACGAAGGGCTGAGTGCATTTGCCTTTTAGGCAGTAACAAACTCTGCCCCGGCCCAGTGCAAAAAAGTCTCTAAGGAAATTTACAATAGTGTGCCTGTTCAGTGGTCCCCACACCTGGGTGGAACCATAGTACAGGTCAGAAATAACACAGTTGGACTCTGCCCAGCCCTACAGACTGACTAGGAGTATGCGTACCCGCCACTTTAATTAAGAAGTCCAGCAGAGAACTAGGCCTGTATTGTGCTGGGCTATTGCGATTGCCTTTCTTGAATATGGGAGCTATAAAGCATGTTGGAGTAAAGGTTTCTTACACACATGGCCTGAGTCTCCTAAAGAAGAGTAGAAGTAAATGGGGACCCCAGAGGTTTATATTGGATTTGAACAAGTCGATGGGGAATTACCAGGTCATTGCAAGTGTCAATCCTGTTTCCAGGGCTTAGCACTAGACAACATTTAGATTTTGGTTTGAACTCACTATGTTTGTGGTCTATCGTGTCAATTCCAAGATCCCTTAATATTTGTGACTCAGACATTTCATCATCGTCCCAGTCAAACATTAAATCCTACATGTTTTTTAGATCTGGTATTTCTTCAATTGATAGCACATTCTCTGCGGTGGTTTCCCCTTGTGGTACCTCTTTTTACATTTCTGTCTTGGCAAAGAATTTTAGTAGTTTGAATTTTCGTATATATTTGTATACTTCAATGCTAGTCTCCACATAATCATGATGTTTCTCTGGACAGAATATTAGTCCTTTGTTTAATAATTTATTAGCTTCTTATTTAAAGAATGTTGGGATAGATTGATAACAAGATTGCCTTTCATGTTTGTAAGTGCAGTATGCATCATTCTTCTCTCTGTTCCATAGGGGATATTTGTTTGTATTTTCTTGCTCTCCTCCTTGTTTTTCTTCCCATGTGCGACTGGTTGGTCTTCCCCTTTCTTGTCCATGACTTGTCCCTCTTCCCCTTTCTCTTATTGTCCTTTGATCTGTATAGAGCACTTAATTTCTTCTAAAAGAGTTGTACTCCGAATGGTTTTGATGTTACCTTCTCCTTCACTTAGATACAACTGTAAGTGAGTCAGATGCATATTTAATTCATTTCTTGTTGCTTGTAAAGTATGTAATTGTTGTTTTAATATATCAAATCTTTTGGCGATAGTCAAGATGGTTCCAAATGTAGTCCCTTTCATCTCGTCTGAACTTTCTCTGTTTCCGCTCTTCTATTTCAGTTTCATATTTATCCAACCTTAGTTCCATTTCCTTTCTTAGATGAAGAAAACAAACAACTATTTTCAGGGAATGGATCTGTGCTTAAATGCTGTTAATTGCTTTGTGAGTATCATCTAGATCATTTTGGGCCTATTTGATTATTATGTGCATAATTGTTCTGGAACATTACATATTGTTTTTAGCCCACTCTTCCAACATTTTGGGTCTTGTGTCAAGGTGGTTGGGTAGTGTGAATATACGAAGACCTCTTGGAACCCTGTTGACCTCAATGTATTTCCCCATTGTTATAATCTCCCATCCTTTAGTAATTTCTTTTTTCATCAACCCTTCTAAATGAATATATAGTTGTTTCAAATTCTTTGCTTCTGCATTTCTCACATCCTTCAACTTTTTTCCGGTTTGATTTTCTTTATTCTTTGCAAATGCCACTCTCACCTCCATGATACTCAAAGTTATCTCTATAAACTATTGTGTCACCTTGTAATACACGTTCTCCAAATGTGTTGGACCTCTCTTCTGATGGTGTTACCATAATATTTCAATTTGTTTTACTCTAGTTCATCAGGAATGTCAAAAATGATGTCCTCTGGCTTTCTACTTTATTCAATGCCTTGACACTCAGGTGGCTCACTCGTATGGGCTACACCAAATGACCAAATGCAGTCAGGGTTCTTACCAAGCGGTTTCTCTAGTCTCGCGTTTTGGGGAGCCGGAAGAGCGAGGTTGCAGGACAACGTTTCCTCTTTTTCCGCTTTCACCCCTCCAACCCATTTCCCAGTGTAGTCTCAGTGACCATGTGTCAGCTACAAAGAGTGTGTTGGTATCTTCTTCAACAGAGAGAGGTGGGGACAGAACATTGAAACTGAGAAGACTAGAGCCACACCTAATCATAAGATTCAGGACAAAACAACAGTATGAACTGAATGAGGACGAGGAATTACGTTGCCATCTACACAATGTTATTCCAATATCTTTTACAAATTAACAGCCCGGTTGAATAGGAGATTGCTGTGTTAGAAAGATGATAGTAGATCAGTATATTTTGGGTGAGAGTAATTTTGAGACATCATGAAACTTCCATAAATGACTCCGAATAGGCAGTCAGCCTGATATAAAATTAATATGAAAAAGTTAAATTAAAAGTTACATTAAGGATATCTTAATCTTGTCAACAACAATTTATTAAGATGGAATAAAGTTCCTATTGTGGAGAAAAGGGGACACTAATTGATATCCATCCTTGTCCATTGCGGGAGACTGAATCTGTCAAATTTACGAATTGGAATATAACAGGCACTGAGCCTATAAAAATGAGTAACATAGTAATGAACGGATGACTCAAATTAAATTAATATTTATCGTAAACACACCAAGAAATGATCCACAAATGAGGAGAGAAATCAAGTGTACACTCTAACGAAAACAATGTATGCAGGAGCAAGATTTGAAAAGAATCAGGTATCCCGATGAACTATTTATCCCAGAATGCCTTCTGATGGGCTAAAGGGGTAATTGAGTCCTACCACTATTTTTCTATATACACACACTTAACCGTGATCAAGACTTTGGTGGTCTAAACGCGTTGTTGATGGTGCAATAAAGTGTTGAGTGCGGTGTATAACTTTCTTGGTGGCTGATATATACATATTTCAATAAATAAACAAGGTTACGGGGACGCTGTAGTTATACCAAACCAGGGATATATAGCCTCAGATTTCACACATGCCGAATATTTCTAAACCAGTTTGCATCTACTAAAAAAATAAAAATATATAGTAAAATATACATTACTCCACTATATTAGTGAAATATAGTGTAGTACAGTGTATTTATTACCTTTTAACAAAGGAAATTTAAAAAACAATATTTTAAAGTAGCACCATATTTTGTAGGTATTATTGTGGTACTCCATAGACTTTTTTATACATAGAATTAAATATGGAAAAATATTAAAATACACTGTACTACACTATATTTGTGAAATATAGTGTAGTAAAAAAAGAAAAGAAAAAGAATAAATATGTAAACAGTGTGCACAGGATGGAGAGGGAGGGCAGATGCCTGTGTCCTGGTCGTGTCCCTGGGCCAGTGTACCCATATGGAAAGACCAAGGGCGGCATGGTCTGCTGCACAGCAATGACCCCCCAGTCGAGACGGTTGATGGGATTTCTGGACCCACTTTGGCATGTATGCTCAGGCCTCAGGCTTGACTTGGGGTTGCCGGCCCTCCCCATCGGTGCGATCCACAGCAGAGAGGGAACCGCTGCTCATCCAGCACCTAGGCCTGGACATCCAACTCAACATCAGCGGTAAGTCTGACGTCCCCCTACCCAGCTGTGGACCTATATACATTGGGCAGGGGTCCAGAGGTAGATTGGGCCTAGGCTCCTGCTTGCACAATGACTGTGATTGCTGGTGCGGCTCCACTGTCGAAAGTGGTGCGGGTTATCCCTGGACACATTGGCCTATTCTACAGACCAGTGATTGCTAAGGTACTTGGTCACTGGAGTGCCCGCGAGAGTACAGGCAGCTCAGCGGTTGTGTCGGGCCCAGGCTGCCTCTCTCTTTTCTTGGGTGGGCGGGGACCCAAAGGTCGGAGAGGCCTAGGTTCCTGCTCACGTAGCAGCTAGGAGCACCCGTGGGGCTCCTCCTGCTGAATGGAGCACACATTGATGTGACCCCTACTGCGGTGGCAGTTTCACTGACTATTAATTCCTATGGTGGCGGTTGCAGCCCAGGGATCGTTTTGGGTCCTGGCTGCCCCGTCTTCCTCTCCTCCATATGCTGGCGGGGGCCCGGGACAGTTGGGCCTAGGCCCTGAATGCATAACACATTGGAATCCTTGAAATAGGGGAGCGTGCGGACACAACAGCGGCTGCTTTACTGCACACTGTCCATAACGCAAATAGGGCACCCTAGATGTCGTGTCAGGCCTGGACCGGCTCCCTCCATTTCTAGAGCACACTGGGGAAACAGATGGAGCCCTTGCAATCTGCTGGGACTGGACTCTAGCCCACCCCCTTCCTGTTTCTCACCACCCAATCCCCCCTCCATCCTGCAGTAATCCTGCACCACTACACTGATGCCAGCTATCATCACAGCCTGCTGGGTGAGGCGGGCCTCCCCCACTTCTTCTCTTAGGGAGAGCGATCTGGTGGTCATATCAGACCTAGCTCCCCCCTCTTTTGCTACAACTTGCCTTAGCATCCCTCCCTGCATCACCACTGTCAAGTGAAGTGTCACCCATCTAAGGTGCTCCCCAACCTCTCAATAACAAACTGACCGCAATCAACTACACCTTTGAAGAAGTGGCCCCTGATCTATGCCTGTGTCCTGCTGGCTGCCTCCCAGGGTACCCCTTAGAGTTTATTCGCTATCCACATGTCACATTGGCAGGCGGGGGTGCATAAGACTTTTCCGCCCCCGACCGTGCATCTGCAGCTCCATACACAAAAGAAGACCAGTGTCTGAGGCACAGATTACAAGTTCTCCCATGCCCACCTCCCAAAAACTTGCCATGGGCCGCCTCAGATCCAATATTCCCCATGAAGCAACACATTGGGAGTTGTGACGCCATCAAGGGGGAACAGGCCCCCGGAACCTCACCACTCCACTCTATCTACCAAACTAGACTCGGTCCTGGTGACTGTGGAGGAAATCAGAGCAGCTTTAAACTAAACATGCACTTTACAGAAGATCAAAATTTACAAAGAGGGTCAGACTTCACTCTCTTGTAATCTGATCACCAGAAGCATGCTGAGGGGGTGTGCGAGACCGAGCTCATCCTCACTGACCTGTCCCACACCAACACTACCACACTACAGGATCTGTTGGACCATGTGTGTACTCTGGAGGACAAACTAGATGACACAGACGGTGACTCATGCTGGAACAATGTGCTGACCCTCCAAGCCCTCTGGTAGGCTAACCACCCAGTCTCCTACACCAAGCGCTGGTTAATGGAGCTCCTCCCCTCGGGAGCACTGCCACCACAATTTGTGGTTGAGCATGCACATGGTGCCGGCTCATAGGCCTCTGCCCAGAGCCAATCAATGGCCATTTTTATTTAGGGTGCTAAACTTCAGGGACAGAATCCCGAGAGAGGTCCGAAAAACATCCTGGGCTCACTGATCAGAACGCCTCAGTCATGTTCTTCCCAGATTACACCACTCAGGTGCAGAAGCACTGACGCTCGTTTCGAGCTGTGAAGTGTCAGCTCCGCGACCTTATTATGTGATACTCCCTACTGTTTCACAGCCCGCTTAAGAGTGGTAACTGATGGCACCACGTGGTTCTTTGACACATCCTCAGATGCCTGGGAATGGCTGGAGGAAGCTGGCTTAGCTACTATGCTTAGATCATCTGATGACCCTCCGGCACCCAGATGTAACAGGTGAGACCATCGCAGGGGCAAGGGGGGGGCAGATCAAGCCTGTCGTACCCCATCAATCAATGCACCGGACCCAGAGCAAATTCTGTCTGAGCACCAGGTGGCGGTCCATTTGGCGGCGACACTTCTACCACAAAACATCCTTCCTAACCAGAGACGGCAACATAGGTAGGGCATAATCTGCCTTCCATGCCCAGCTTTCCTTTAGGGGCAGCCTCCCTGTGTCTGTCATCGGTAAGATTGTCCTCACCAAAATAGTAATCCTTCCACAGCTCCTCTATCACTTCACAAATCTACCCCACTACGTTACCCTCCCTTTTTAAGTGTGTTGGAGAACATAATCAGGGTCTTTATATGGGGTATCTCCTGCCACCATGTATACATTAAAAAGCTTTACCTGCCTGCAGGCTGTGGCAGCCCTGAAAACCTAACTTAGCAGAAAAGGCTGATGTAAGGAGCTGTGTCAGTAAGCTTGCGAGAGGCCAACCATGCTCTTACTTTCCTAATACACTTGTTCGACCCTTGCTCGAAACCTACGGCCATCGACTCCCTACTAATACTCAAAGTGGTGCATAAATGATACCACAGAAACTTATGCATCACCCGATCCACAATACCATATGCCCCTGCTATTCTGCTTCAGGGAATGCCCAGGGGACTAGGGGTCACCACGGAAGCTGAACTACACAACTGGGGTGAAGCCAACATTCACAATACAGGAGACCTCTACCGGGACGGGACCCTCATACCATACGTTGTGCTGATCATGAAGGAGAAGTCGCTTCTTGCTTCACTGCTCACTTATAGCAGCCGTCAGGGCTCATTGGGGCGACATGACCAGCGAGTGAACCCCCTACACAACTCATGATTAAATACCTGTAGGAAATGGGTAACGATAGGCAACTGACACAGTGGCTTGGAGTCTCCCTCAGACACAATTCTGCAATTGAACTGGAACACTTGAAGCTCCACTGGGAGGGGGACCTGGAGCGCCCTTTCATGGACACTGAGTGGGTGGCAGTGAAAAATGGATTGAACGAGGAAATCCAGTGGAATATCACGCAACCCTGGTAACCTGGGAGCTATATACAGATAAACATACGAAAGGGTTTAAATACGTTGTAAGATGAAGATATACATTTACAAATAAAACTTTCGCATATCTCTCACTGTAAGACCTTTGTAGATAAGGGGATTATCTCAATAAAAACTCTAGTGATATTTTTGGCTCTTATATTCTTCTTCTGTCCTTTAGTTCCCTGTCTATGGTATTCTAATAAAGATAATAACATTTATGGGACCAGGTTTGGAAATTAGGATATGGATATGTAGAATTTTTATTTCAAATTTGACCTCACAATTATCGTAATTGCTGAAATTAAATATATCTATATTTCGCTTAGAATAACGCCCCAATATGTAATACCGGTTTAATATACCCCATTAAATCATAGGGATGAATTGGAATTATAAATCCTTCTAATATGGTAGCTAGACCCTAGCGAGAAAATATAGTCTGTTGTTTATTTTAGTGACTTTGTTCATACAATATTGTGAATGGCCGCATTTTCGTAGGGAGTAATGAAAAAGTACAAATCGTAATATACCGGTTACACATGGTGGAATAATATTTTCTTAAGTAAGTCCGTCTTTGACTTCTTTATATCTGGCAGGGTGTGCCCATTCGGGTTTGCCCAGTGAAACAGAGTTTATAAACTACAAACCTTTAAGTCATCAGGGTCAGAACAAGGGATTGGGTGAGGTGCCCCACGTGATAAATTGCAAACCTCAACATCATCAAGGTTAGAGCAAGGGATTGGGTCAGGTGCCCCACCTGATCGGAGTGGTACACCGGAGAGTGAATGGTAGTCTTTTGCAGTTTTTGCTAAACAGGAACTAGGTGACCCAAATTTAAATCACTGTGCGTAGGGAAATTGGATATTTAAACCCGCCGTATGGAAGGACTTGGAATCGGTTGGGCGGCATTTCATAGGGAGACGGACTGTGACGGAGGTGAACGTGATATCACAGCTGTGAGTACTGGAAACCCCGGGTGCAAACTTTTCACGGAGGGAGGTCACTAATGGCGGACCCCGGTAAAAAATTGGGAAGGTTTAGCTGCCCCACAACAGAAGGAATCTAAGGTTAATAAGTAGTATGAAATAAAGATACCGATGTCTCAGTTTGTGACTACAATAGTTAAGATAACGTGGTGAAATTTATGGAGGACCCCTGATAAAAACTGGTGAGGTTGAGTTGCCACATCTCAGAAGGGATAGCATGGAAATAATAGCTATTGAGTAGAGGAAGCGATGTCTCCTCATAGCATACAACAGAATAGACAATGTGGTGTAATCTCCCAAGATTAAAAAATCCTATGCACCAAGGGCAGTAAAGGAAGAACAACTTGGACTTTTCTTTTCTTCTTCCCCCTATTTAAGACAGTGACGTGACGTACTGCCAAATAACTGTTGACTCAGACGGATGAGCTTCGTTATCCGAAGAAATAAAGGGAATGATTATTAAGTTGAAAAGAACATAATTTCAAGGTATCTATTAATAACATAGAGTGCAAAATTGGCTGCTTAGTGAGGAGTTGGCTACTAGTAAGTCACCAATTGGGTTTGTAATTCCTTACACATACAGGTGTCTTCTTGGCCATATGTACAGACATTAGAGCTATTTAGTGGATCATATGGGCATATAAATAATGAAAATATACATATATTTTTTCAGATATTTCCAGGTTTTAGAGAACATCTATTCTATCTGGCGGGTCCTGATGAAGGTGGTTCCCATCGATGTTCAAACCCTCCGAAACGCGTTGACCGTGTCCTTTTAAGATCCGACCAATCAGAGTGGTCATATTGGGCAATAGAGTGAACAACTAAATAGACGTGTTTGTAGGCCCAGATGTTAAGTTGTGATTGTGAAAGAGTGAGAGTGGTATATGTGGTATTTTCTGTTCTCTACCTGGTGATATATGTATATAGGTTTAGATATAATGAAATGTGGATTTTGAATCATTTGTTGTTATCTATGATGGAATTTTGATACCTAAGAAAAATGTGTTTTTAAGAAAATCATGAAAAAAGAATCAACTGAATGTTAAAGGAATTTGAAAAATAAAAAAGAATACAAAAGTAAAACAAATGTGTTGTATTGATATGCCTGCATAATTGGAGTTACTACCCTGAGAAATGAATAGGGCACAAGGGAGTTTTTTCTCATTTTCTTGGTTCCTTCTCCCCTCTTCTCCCTGACCTAAAAGAAATTACTTTAGAGGGGGTCCCCCTAATTCTTTACTTGGGCTGGAGCGGTAGCTCCTTTCACAGCCTCTTCAGTAAGTATGGTAGATTCCGGTACCTTGGGTATAATATTGGGACCTAAATGAGGTCCTGATGGCAGCCAGTCCCCACCTACCGGCCTGTCAAAAAATAGCTCTTGATGCACAGACTCTACACATAATATTTTGGGCCTTACTAAAGGCAGTGAATATCGAAAAATATTTGCCTAATGATTAGACAAACATTTGCTAAACAAAAGGCCTTTGGGATCTCCAACGTCCTCTCTTGTTGACAAATCTGCCAAATTTAGATTCATTCTCAAAAGCACTGCTTTGTGTCTCTCAAAGATAAGATTTGCATTAGCATTGCCTAGTAAACAGAAGGCGCATTGTGCCTAACCTCTCAAAAGTTCCAAATTCAATCAGCCAAGGAAGCAAAATGTAAAGATGGCAATGTCTAAAATGTGGGTGAGGGATCCCAAAACATCAGGCAATTCATCTTGACTTTAAGTTATTTATAATGTCCTTTCCAAATTTTATTAATAAATATCCGGGTCCAGGTTAGGAATACTACAAATCGTATTTTTGGTACAGGGTTTTGGACACTCTGCCTGGAGAAAATTGCGGGTTTCCCTATCTTGGATTTCCTGATCCAATCAATCAATCAATCAATCAGGGAATTGTAAGCACGCTACTCACCCATTAGGGTCTCAAGACGCTGAGGGGGTATGCAGATCCGTTCAGCCGAGGAGCCAGGTCTTGAGAGCCTTTCTGGAGGTGTTGAGGGAGGGAGAGCGTCTGATGTCTGTCGGAAGTTTGTTCCAGGTCTTGGCTGCAATGTGAGAGAACGATCCTCCGCCTGCTCTGGCTCTGTGGATGTGCAATGTTTCACCTCGTTCGAGGTTGGCAGATCAGAGGTTTCTATTAGGTACGTGGAATTTAATTCTGATATTGAGGTATTTGGGTTTGTTGTTATGTAGGCATTTGTAGGTGTTAGGGAGGATCTTGAAGGTGAATTTGAGTCTCCGCAGATGTTGACTGTTGTGTTTGTGCCGGGGGATGCAGAGGACGAGTCTGGCTGCGGCGTTCTGTATTGTCTGGAGTTTAAGGAGTAGGGACTTGCTAATTCCGGCGTAGAAAGCGTTTCTATAGTCCAGTCTGCTGGTGATGAGTGCATGGGTGACTGTCTTCCATGACTCCGGCGGGCTCCATTTGAAGGTCTTTCGAAGGATGCGGAGGGTGTTGAAGCAGCTGGAGGTGACGGCATTGACCTGTCGATTCATGGCGAGTGATGAATCGAGTACGATGCAGAGGTTTTTGGTGTGGTCTGAGGGGTTAGGCGTAGTTCTGAGGGCGGTGGGCCCCCAGGTGTTGTCCCAAGCTGAAGGGGTAATTCCAAGGGTGAGGATTTCTGTCTTTTCGACATTGAGTTTTAGGCAGTTGTTGGTCATCCAGACTGCGACGTCTGCATCCCTCTCTGGAAGTTGAGTTTTGCGGTGGTGGGGTCTCGGGTGAGAAGGAGGATGAGCTAGGTGTCATCTGCGTATTTTGCAATGTGGTCCATTGGCCACAACTCCCCAATCCGTGAGTGTTTAATCTAAGTTGGATTAAACAACTTACAAGAAGTGGGTCTCCTATTTCAGTAGACGTGGAGGTTTGGTCTATAGCATCATCCAAGCCTAAAATATCACAGCTTTTCTGTGGGTCAAATACATATTCATCCCATACCATATTCACATCATTCGTATTATCCTCTGAAGAATTTTAATTTTGCGCGTTTCCATTGTGCCAATACAGTCACTCTTTCTAATAATGCCACTATGGACAACCTATTCCTGTACCCCATAAAGGTAGCCTTTTCCTTTTGTGCTACTGGCTGCTGAGAGCATAGTTCTCTATTGTAGTGCTTAGGCTATCAATGCTGTCGGTGAGGTCTTGTGCTGTCTGCACTTGTTTCTTCTTTTGAGAAACCTTCCCCTCTTTCTGTATTCAGAAGTAGAACGGGTGTCCCCCTCAGAAAAAGAAAAATAATTTTCCTCCGAGGGGGCGTCCCTCTTCCTCTTTGTTAGTGCAGCATCTACAGCCTCTTTAATTGAGGACCTACGTTCCTCCTCTACAGATTTCTGAAGAAACTCCCTCAACTCACCCAAAGACTGAATCAAGGAATTTGCCCTTTCCATCCTTACCTGCAGGAAGGAAAAAACAATATGCTGATGAGCTTATTTACTAAAATAAACCTTGTTTCTTTAAATTAGTCCTGCTACTTGATGGAGCTCTTTTATTACCAAACTCTGGTATTAGTTTATATGTACCATTGTTATAAACAATACTGGGACTTTAAGAAAAACCTTGGTTTCAATTAAAACTATCGTTGTTAAGCACTTGCCAGTAAATCAAAGGCTGGTTGCTAGGCAGTGCGCCTCGTGTGGCAAAACAATGAAAGAACTCTGCTCCTGAAACAGCCCTATGAAGCATCTCTATGCAACGGGAAATGCCAGATCGCATCTCAACATGACTTTCTCAGAAAGAAAACAGCTGTTTCTCTGCAACGCGCTTTTATCGCTGACATCATGGCACGATTTACAAAGCAACAGCTGTTGCCTGAAAACAACACCAAATACCAGCATCTTCTAAAATTAATCTGTGCTTTAAGCTGTGCCAGGCTGTTCAAGAAGTAGACAGTACTCAAGTCCATGCCGGGCACAGCTCAGTAGCAGGGCAGGCTAATAAATTAGATCAGGAGGCAGCGGCATTCGTCAGCCAGAGTACGCAATCCGAAGACTGTAAGTGTGTCTATCCTTCCACATCGCGCCCACCAAGAATACTTACCAAATAAACCAATGTACCCAAAAGTGCCAAAATACATACCAAACAAAGAGAAAATACCAGGATAACTGGAAATAACATTAATTATTCCATCAAATATTTTCAAATCTGAATTTCGTAGATAAAAAAATGTATTCATGAAAACAGTAACCTATCCATAAATTGGAAAGGTTGAAAGACAACCCCAAACCTTGACTAAAGTGCTAAAAGTCAAAACACATGAACACACAAAATTAAGGTATTTATCTGTTAAGGAGCAGCAAGTAAAAGAGGATACATTTTGTATGCACTGAATGCTTATACGTCTTGAATATTCTATGGTTTATGATGTAGTAATGTTCTTTAAAGGGCGGATTGTTGGGGCAGCAATACATGTTATTGTATAATGGTAGCCTCCGGTCTTGTAACAAAAACCCAAATTGGCATATTTAACTTGTACTCAGGGATAGTAAGTTACATGCCACCAGTGGACCGCGACATCTACTTGTGCCACCAATGCTCTGAGAGAGTAAAAAATGTCTCTAGGTTTGTCGCTGCAGCCTAGTAGGGCAGCTTTAAACTGAAAAACCGACATGTCAAAATAAATCTTTTTGCCAGTTCAAAACCTTCCTTTGTAATATTTACAAATCACATGTAGGGAGAGCCTTAGTAGTCCACAAGGCAGGTGCTATATATTAAAAGGTTCATGTTTCTTTTATTACAAGTCCTGAATATGAATACTCATAATTATTGTTTTCACTATAGCAAGGCCGGTGTCTCCATTGGCTAAGAGGAAGTTCACTAGCGCACGCATAAAGTGCTAACTTTCATTTAGGACCACCAAATACAGTACTCATAGGTATCAAATTAACTGTTACATTAAATTTAGCTTCAGCATAAACTCTGGTTTTAAAGTAACTTTTTAATGTAAAGGTGACTCTAGAAAGTCACCGATTTTCTTGCCCTAAAGTTCTAGTAACCAGGGCCGGTAGTAGGGCAGTGCGACTGGTGCAACCGGGCGGTGACTTTGCGTGAGGGTGTCATGTTTGCAAGTATATCATGGTTTTAAAAGCACTTGCTGCCTCGTTCCGGGTATCCAGCAATTTTCAGGCAACTATAAAAACGTAAAGATAACTTCTGGGATTAATGTTCTTCCTAGAAAGAAATCAGAGATTTGTGGAAATTTTGACTCATGGTAAGGTAGCGCAGAGGGTTAATGTTCCTGCTGCAAAGAACATTTTCCATGCAGGTTACAAAGTACATATAATGTAAATAGGTCAGTGGGTTACTGCTTTTCTCAGGGAGATCCTTTTGTTACTTGCACTTTATGAATTATAATCCTAACATAGAACGGTAAACTGTCACCAAAGAACTGCATGCAAACTGCAAGGTATAAATTAGAGCCTTATGATTTCCCCTCCACTTTTTGTTTACCTTAATGTTGCAAAAAGGGTTCATTTGGATAGAAGTCAATTTGGATTATTAAAGAGAACCCCCAACTTGGGAGACGCGCGAGCACGCAAACAAGATGGCGGCCGCTTTCCTGCAGTACCACGTTTTGCGCCCATTTTTGTTAAAAACGCCGATTCCTGTCAAAATGTATTTCAAAAGTGGATGGAGAGACTTCTAATTGCCTACCTGCGATAGCCTGCGTTTTCCAGCGATTTTGGTGCAGTGGAAGTCCTTCTTTCCGCAGTGTGGTTCCTGGTCCCAGCCCAGCTTCTGAGGTACTGCAGGGTTTCCTGTCAGAGGGGTGGAGTGCAGTTCTAGGAAAGGGCCTAGCTTGGGCCTAGCCACGCCCACAGCTCATTTTAGCTGCTGCACCAGTGATTTTTATTGCAATCTCACAACTTTTACAGCTTTTTGGGCTAATTTCTTGTATTTTTACTGTTTTCACCTTATTTTTTTGACAACATGGAGAATAAAGCTGTTGTTAATATTAAAAGGAGGCAGCAAATTTCCCCTCCTCCTAATAAATCTAAAGTTGTGGAATCTTTAGAGCCTTCCTTATCTTTAATATTGGAAGAAATTCAAGCTTTGAGAGTCAACACTGATTCCATGTTTGCAAGGAGATGGCTAGTCTATCCATGAAAAGTTCAGATAATTCAAATAAAATTCAGGATAAAAAGGCTAGAATTGACTCTTTCGCTCCTCTGGTGACAAACATTTCACCTATGTGTTCTCAGGTGCTGGATTTGGAAAATCGCAATAGGCAATACAATCTTCTCATTTTTAATTTACCTGAAGATGTTGAAGGGGCTAACTGCAGGTTATACTTGGAAAATTTGCTTCCTGGTCTTTTGCAACTCAAATTTCCTGAAAAATTTTAAATCGATAAGGCTCACAGAATTCCTTCACATCGAAATCCTCACGACACCAAACCATGACAAATGATCTTTAAGGTTCTTCGTCACCACCACTTGGTCTTAATTAGATAGGCAGCTCGAGAAATTCCTTTGCTGATGGTTAATGGAAATAAGATCTTTATTCATGAGGATTTTTGCCAAGGAAACTGTTGCAATACGCAAGGAATTTTCTACTTTTCGCCCTCATCTTAGATGTCTTGGTTTCAAGTATGAACGTTTTGACCCATCGACGATGCGTATCTGGAAGGATAATTTTTCCACAGCTTTTCAACGTCCTGATGACTTGAGACATTTTATTGATCAGCAGTTTCATCATTCAATGGATACTAATGATTCCAATACTTGAGTTATGACAATTCTGCCTTTTCTAACAGGATACTGAGATTTTCTTCTGTAGGGCTCCAGCAGTTCTGGCCATTCTTGTAACCGTTTGTGCGTTTCACATTTCACAGTTATGTCTTTCGTTTGACGTTTTTTCCATGTTTCTTTCTATCCTTCTATCCTTTGGTTTGTTTTGGAGCTACTATTTTCTTCTTTTTTGTTTAGTCCAATTTTTTCCTTGCTTTTCTTTCTTTTATGCCTGTCTTCTGGATCTCATTTCTTGCCATTTTCTACTATGGCTAATGCTTATAAGTTGAATGTAGTGTCATTAAATGTTAAAGGATTGCGTCATCCAGTTAAACGTACGAAAATATTAGATTATTTAGGAAGGTACAATGCTGATATTTGTTTTATTCAAGAGACTCATATTGATGACAACATTTTAGACTATATGAAAAAGAAATGGGTTGATAGCATTGTCTTTTCTCCTGCTTCTGGCAAGAAAAATGGAGTGGCGATTAAAGATTACATTGTCAGATTTTAAGCAAACACTCTGATGCTGATGGTAGATATATACTAGCAAAAATTAAAGTTCATGATACATTTTTATTTTTATTGAATGTGTATGGCCCTACTGCTGACGATCCTACATTCTGGTCCACTCTTGCTACAGAGGTCTTAAGTGTCGGAAATGTTCCTTTAATTGCTGTTGGGGATTTTAATATAATTTATGACCCCTTATTGGATAGAATTTCTCGAACCAAATTCCACCCTTCTAAAGTGTATTTCGCTTTCAAAGCTTTTCTTCAAACCACTAAATTAGTTGATATATGGAGATTACACTTTCCCACAGAAAAAAAAGTTTCACTTTTTTCTTCAATCCTCATAACTCCCATTCCCGAATTGATTGTTTATTAATTTCTAGACACTTAATCAATTCTGTTACGGATCCTCGAATTGGCAATATCGATGTCTCTGACCATGCCCTGGTTTCATTTTTTTAAATTTATAGTCAACACACACTAAACAATCTAGGTGGCGAATGAACACTGATATTGTATTGAATGAGAAACATAAACCAAAACTCTTAGCAGCCATAAATTAGTATGTTTCATTTAATCACAAAAGTTCTACCTCTTTAATTAACAGATGGGATGCACTTAAAGTTTATATTAGGGGACTACAATTTCCATTAGGGCACATGAAAACAAAACCTTCAATGCATCCATTATAGATTTACAAAAACAAATTGCGAAAAATGAAAGGCTCTTTATAACTTCTAAAGATCCCCTATATAGGTTTACGCTTCAAAAATTACGATACAAATTTAACTCCATTCTTAGTAAGAGAGCAAGCATTCAAATTTCTAATGCTAAATCCAGATGTAATTTTAATACTAATCGTTCTGGCTCAATGTTAGCTAATTATTTACTCATTAAATAAGACAACACTCAAATCAATTCTATTCAAAGCTCTCATGGTGATATAGTCAAGGAATTTTCGAAGTTTTATTCTACATTATATAACAAACCTGATTTTCTTGATGAATCTTTAATTGACTCATTTTTATCTTCCTGTGATTTACCCAAGATTTCCCAATCTGATAAAATTGGTCTTGACTCACCCATTACTAAAGATGAAATTTTATTTGCCATTACGTCCCTTAAGAAAAATAAGTCTCCTGGTCCAGATGGGCTACCAGAAGAATTTTATAAAAAATTTCAATTACAATTGCTACTCTTTTTAAATCAACTTTTTTTTGGGATCCAATGGTACAACCTCTGGTTCATTCACAGAAGCCTTAATAATTGTACTGATAAAGCCAGATAAAGATCCCACTCTTGTTTCTAATTAAAGCCCTATTTCTTTGATTAATCAGGGCTGTAAATTATATGCAAAAATACTTGTGTCTAGATTCGCACCTATTTTGGATTAAATTATCTAATAACAACAGAACTCTATTCCACGTTATTGAACAAAGTTCTACTCTATCATCCCCCTCAGGTATCTTAGCCTTAGATGCTGAGAAAGCTTTTGATAAGATTCATTGGCAATTCTTATTTCATACATTATCCTTTTTTAATTTTGGAGATTCTTTTATACGTATGGTTTCTGCCTTATATTCTTATATTCTGCATTGACTGCTCCTTTATTCATAAATGGACACCTTTTTCATCAGTTTTCTCTTTTTAGAGGTACAAGGCAAGGTTGTCCGCTTTCTCCTCTTTTATTTTTAATTGGCATTGAGCCTTTTCTTTCTTCAATTAGAAAATGTGATGAGATTAAAGGTATCAGTATTAAGGGTGTTCTTGTTAAAGCCCTTGCATATGCGGATGACGTGCTTTTATTTATAAGTTATCCTGTGTCCTCTTTCCCACCTTTAATGCATATTATAACAAATTACTCTACAATTTCTGGTTATACTTTACATACAAATAAAACAGAATTTTTCCATTTGAATATATATTGTACACCTGATATGCTTCCCTTAAATGGTATAATTTGGCAAAAAAATAAACTGAAATATCTTGGGATTTTATTTTCTACATCCATAAAGTCAACTATTACAATAAATTGTGATTTTCTTTTAACTTATATTAAAGACAAAATTTCAAATGGTCATCACTACATCTTACATGGTGGGGCAGATTGGATTCTATAAAAATGACTTTCGCGCCTAAAGTTTTTCATACACTTGCAATGCTTCCAATTCAATTTCCTTTGAAGTTTTATAAAGATGTTGATAAAGTTTTGTCGAAGTTCTTATGGAATAACAAGTCACAGTTGACAGACGCCTATCACATCGCGCACTCGCTGCTGCTGGCGCTGCTGTTGGCGCATTCGTCTTTTTAACTCTCCTGATTCTGTCGTTTAGATTTTATTCTTTTGACTGCACTTCTCCCCTGTTTTTAGCAGGGTCCTGCCCCAGCCCTCATTCTGCACATAATTGGCTCCCTCACTGCCGTTTTGGCGGGCCTGGATCCCGGGGGTGGTTTCATTGTGGGCGCCATTTTGGGTAGGGCTGTGATTGTGAAATCGGGCGCCATTTTGGAGCGTCCTCGCGCTAGGATTGCTGGGCCTACTTAAGGCGGACCTTCTTGTTGAATCGGCCTTGACAGACGCCTATCACATCGCGCACTCGCTGCTGCTGGCGCTGCTGTTGGCGCATTTGTCTTTTTAACTCTCCTGATTCTGTCGTTTAGATTTTATTCTTTTGACTGCACTTCTCCCCTGTTTTTAGCAGGGTCCTGCCCCAGCCCTCATTCTGCACATAATTGGCTCCCTCACTGCCGTTTTGGGGGGCCTGGATCCCGGGGGTGGTTTCATTGTGGGCGCCATTTTGGGTAGGGCTGTGATTGTGAAATCGGGCGCCATTTTGGAGCATCCTCGCGCTCGCGCTAGGATTGCTGGGCCTACTTAAAGCTCCCCTCTCCCGCGCAGCGGGACGCGCAGGAAGGACGCCGTCGCTTAGCCGGAGTCGTGCTAGAGTCCTGCCCGTCTGCGCCCGTCAGCGTCCCGGAGGCTCACGAGGCGAAGGGCGGGCCTGGTACATGTCGGCGCTCTCTGCTATACTGCGTGGATGATTATGTTTCACTACTCGGATCAGGAGCTTCGCTCTTGGCAATCTACGAACACTGCTTGTCGTACGGTATTTCCTGCGCGTCATAAAGGGAAGAGTCGATGCCCGGAGTGTGGCTGGCGCCCGCAGATACATCTGGCTTGTATGCCGCGGAAGGAGGTAGCTAGTTCGAAACACTTATTTCTATTGCTGAATACTAGATCTCTTGGTCGCCATGATCTGGACATTTATGACCTTTTGGACACAGAAAAACCGCTGGTTCTGATGCTCACCGAGACTTGGCTCGGGGAGTCATCCAACCCTGATATTGCGGCGGCTATCCCGCCTCATTATAAGATCTTTAGGCAAGACAGACAGGAAGGGCGCGGAGGCGGGGTGGCACTGATAGTAAACAAAATGGCCACTTGTACCATCATTCCCGCGGATGCGATTAAGGGTTGTGAATCCCTTGCCTTTTCTATTGTTGTGTCCTCACATCAATCTATGAAAGGCCTTCTTGTTTATCGCCCTCCAGGGCCTACTGGTACTTTTTTTGAGGAGCTCCAGTCGGTTACCACGTCTTTGCTACTTACATCGGAGCATTGTATAGTTGCTGGTGATTTTAATATCCATATGGACGACGATCTGGATGCCGACACGGTAAAAATGTTGGACGTCGCACTTCCTCTTGGTCTGATTCCCTACCATATAGGTCCAACCCACGAGAAGGGACACACCCTCAATCTGACTTTCTCTACAATCCCTATAGAGATGCATACACCTAGTCAGGTGTTATGGTCGGACCACAGGCTGGTCAAATTTTATATTCAGGAGGTAAGGAAGTCCTCCTGTCCCCCTCGACAGGTCTCCCAGGGATTTAGGGCACTTCATCGGGTTACCCCGGAATTACTAGCACAGGAATGTGCGGCCCACCCTTGTATTCTGACAGGGGATTTAGACGGGGATACAGAGCGGCTGCAGGCGTGGCTTCGAGAGAGGCTTGATCACCTGGCTCCTGTGAGACCGCCTTGCAAGGTGGGTAAACGTGCATCTGCTCCCTGGTTCACGGAAATGCTGGCAGCTTCCCGTCGGCAATGTAAAGTTGCCGAAAGAGCATGGCGCGCCAAATATGATCCGGAGGCCAAACTTGCGTATAAATCTTTAGTGAAAATGTACCATCGAGACATCTTGTCTGAGAAGAAGAGCTATTTCGCTAGGAAAATTGAAGCTGCCTCCAATTCTTGTAAGGAGCTATTCGCCATTGTGCGGGAGTTTACGACTTCTCGCGCCACGTCGAATCAGACTCCCTCTGCTGAGCCTTGGGTCAGGGCTATAGCGGACTTTTTTATTTCTAAGATCCGTCTGATCCAGGACTCCTTTCCTGTGCTGGAGCCCGAGATGCCTTGCTCGGTGAGGGAGACCTTGGCCCTCCCGACCAGTGCTGGCCCCGTTCTAGCAGTTTTCCCCCCTATCACCATGGCCTCTTCGTTGGATTTGATGGCCTGTCTAAAATCTGGCTCTCCGCGGGATGCCTGCCCCGCCAAGTTTTTGGCGAAAATGGCGGCAGTCATCAACCCTCTTGTCAACCCCCTGCTGAACTGTTCTCTGGTTCAGGGTGTGGTCCCTCAGTCATGGAAGCAGGCGATGATCATCCCCCTGCTTAAAAAGCCTGGTCTGGAGGTGATAGCGAACTATAGACCTATTTCGCTCCTGCCTGCCTGTGCAAAAATCATCGAAAAACATGTGCATAAGGTGCTCGCCGATTTTCTGGAGTCCCATGACCTTCTCCACCCTACTCAATCAGGTTTCCGCATCAATCTCAGCACCGAAACAGCTCTCCTGGAAGTTTCCGAGGCGATTAAGGAGGTGCTGGATTCAGGGGGTAGGGCGATGCTGGTGATGTTAGACCTGTCGGCGGCCTTTGACACCGTCCCCCACGAGGGTCTCCTCGTAAGACTTTCTGAGATCGGTCTTAGGGGGACGGTGCTCAATTGGTTTCGTTCCTTCTTGACGGGCCGTCGACAAACGGTCTGGGCCTCCGCCTGCTCCGCCGAGATGGCGCCATTGGGGGTCGGGGTCCCTCAGGGCTCTGTTCTGAGCCCGACCCTTTTCAATATCTTCATGACCCCTTTGGCGGCTTTGGCGGAGTCTTTCGGGGCTCAGATCGTTTCTTACGCTGACGATACCCAGCTGCTCTTCACCTGTGAGAGGGTTGTGGACTTCAACGGAGAGAGGATCCGGGGTTGCCTTGAGGCGGTGTTTCAGTGGTTCCATCACAACAGCCTCAAGTGCAACTCGGATAAATCCGAGATCCTCTTCTTCGGGTGCAGTGTAGATCCGGACTGGAAGGTGTGGTGG
The DNA here is from genome assembly GCF_964263255.1 of Lissotriton vulgaris. Classification (NCBI taxonomy): domain Eukaryota; kingdom Metazoa; phylum Chordata; class Amphibia; order Caudata; family Salamandridae; genus Lissotriton; species Lissotriton vulgaris. The sequence continues at coordinate 314,901,727 of NC_141698.1, forward strand.
CCGGAGAACATGTTCCCACCAGCTAGTTCTTCCCAGGTGGCGAAAAACCTTGGGATTAAGATCGACAATGGCCTCACACTGCGCTCCCAGATAATCGGCCTTACCGGCACGTGTTTTGGCCTGCTCCGGATGTTGCGAAAGTTTCTCCCTCTACTATCTGAGGAGCACAGGAAAGTCACAGTCCAGGCGATAATTGGTTCGCGTATTGATTATGCGAACATTCTTTATCTTGGCCTGCCGGAATACCTGCTTCAACGGCTGCAGGTGGTCCAGAACTCGGCAGCACGGGCCATTTTTGGACGATCTCGCCGTGCTAGAGCCTCGGGCCTCCTGCAGGCGCTGCATTGGCTTCCCATTCGGAAGCGGATAATCTTTAAGGCCTTGACGTTGGCACATAAGGCGCTGCATTTCACAGGAGCGAAATACCTTCAAAAAAGGCTGGCTTTTTATCATCCAGCCAGGTCCCTGAGGTCAGGGACCTTGTACCTTGCAAATGTTCCTCGTGTCAAAAGGGCACGTATTGGAGGCCGTTCCTTCAGATTGCTAGCCCCCCAGCTCTGGAACACGCTGCCAGTGGTGCTACGCAGCACGTCTAACTTACTGGCTTTTAGGAAAGGGCTAAAAACTTGGCTTTTCACCTCTTAGCTGCGCCCTGGTTTCTGTTTCTTTTTCCTTTCTTTATCTTCTGTTTTTTATTTAATTTCTTTTCTTTCGTGTTGTGTTATGAGATAGGTCTGCAACCAAAGCGCCGGGACACTCTTTTGAGTAGCCGTGCGCTATAAAAAAAAACAGCATAACATAACAAGTCACCTCGTATTAGTTATAAATTAAATTCCCAAACGTAATGCGGTTTTGGCATTCCTGATTTTTGTTCTTTATCATAAAGCCTTTATTTTGAAACAAAGTTCTCTTTGGCTTAATCACTCTTCATTAATTACTCCACCTGCTTGGTTATCTATTGAAAAATCGTTAGTAAATGCACACCCACTTTTATCTCTATTAACAATGTCTAATACCACAGCATTTTTCCATAAATCAGCCACTATTAAATGTACTAAAATTATGTTTAATGATTTAAACCTAATTTTTCTTTCCCCCATGAATACTACTGGAGATATCTCCCTTTGGTATAGCAATGTTATCAAATTGAATAGGAATGTTAATTTTTGGTCCTCATGGATTAGCCCCTTCGATGCTCATGACGAGCTCAGCTCGTCATGAGGCACGGTGCTCGTGTGCTCATGACGAGCTGAGCTCGTCATGACCACACCCAGTTCTATTATGGCCCAGCACCAGAGATCTGCAGCATCGATGAGGTTAAAGCAGGTATTTTTTACCTTAAAGATGTGTATACCAATAATAATTTCATTTTGTTTGCACATTTACAATCTCGATTTGGTTTATCTCGATCCCATGCTATCAAATACCAATACTTATGTAATTCAGTTTTAGATTCTTTCCCAGATGCTATTCCTTCTAATATTGATGTCGACTTGGCACGCTATATTCAAACGGTTTATTCTTCTTCTGATGGTGTTTCTATTTTATATAAAAAGTTAGCGGACACTCTTGGTAACAATATAGATACGCTGTCAACTTTCTGGAATAATGAACTATCATTTTCTCTATCTAATGACAATTGGAGAGATATATGGTGTAATGGTATTTCTGACTGGCTCCCTGTTTCCCTCTTTTAAACTAATTCTTATATTTTACTTAATAGATTGTGGACCCCTTACAGTTTATTTCATGCTAAACTTCTCCCTTCTCCTGACTGTTAGCATTGTAAAGTAGAATCCGGTACATTGCAACATATGTTATTTGATTGCCCTTTCATTTTCAAGTTTTGGTCAGATGTTTGGGTCGTTATAACTAAGATTTTAAATATTCAAGAAGATATTTCTTATAAATTGTTGATTTGTAAATCACATGTCTTATTACATGATTTAAATGTTTTAGAATATAAACTATTTAAGCTTCTCATTTCAGCAGCATTGAAATCTATTACTTATTGTTGGAAAGACTGTTTTTCTTTATCTGTTCATGCATGGTGGTCTTGGGTTCTTTTTACAAGACGAGGTGCTCAATTATCTTTGAAGGGTCTCGTTCATAATTCACTTTCTTTTAAATCATTCTGGTTACCTGTTGATTTATATTTAGATATAAAGTAATGTATGAATATTTGTCTTATCTTGGTGGCCTTCATTTTCCATTAATGTTTGTTCTTTCTTTATTATAGTAGCTCCTTTCAACTTATTCTTACCCTAATCATATATTTTCCCTTCCCTTTCCCCTTTTAATTTCCTTTAAATAATGGTTTATCTTTACCTATTACAATCTTGTAATGTATTGATTGTTAGTTTCGATAATGCTTTACGGTATTTTCGCCTTTTAGTAATATTTTCTGCATTGTCTTTATGTTTCACCTGTATATAATAATTTCAATCAAATATTTTGAAATCTAAAGAGAACCCCCAACCATGGTGTTATGTTTACATTTCTGAGTTTGTGCTTCTCCAGACCAATCACTTTAAAACTCTACTGCCTACAAGTATGGCTGTCATGTAGCTCCTACATCTTGTAGTTCTCTGTCCTATGCAACATTCCTAAATAGTGATTTATGCATGTATGGTTGATTGTCTCAGAGCACTTTACATCACACACATTGCACAGATACCCTCCACTGTATAAGGTGCATTTAATGTTTTCAATAGCACCACTGAGAGAGTGGTTATGGAGAATTGAGGGGCACTGTTAAAGGGTGATGATGTTTGTTGGCGCCCGCCAATGACCACCTACGCAACGGATTCACTCACTGTCGCAGAGGATAACATCTCACTAAATCCAGCCTTACTAGTAACCGTTTGACTACAGCAGTTGTCAACTACAATCATAAAGAGGTATGAAGCACTCCCATTATCAGGGAGCAAAAGGTCTGATAGTGTGTGGAGGTGTTATTTTCTCCAATAGGATGGCTAGAGGGCTGTAGTTACAGATGCCCAGCTTCAAAGAGGCTACCGCCTCATTTGCCTCTGCGAGTCACACCTTAGCTTGCCTGCACTTTTGTGTAGGTAGGCAGGCTGGCATCTCCTCCAGAGGGTGAAAACCTTTGCAAAACTGGTTTTCCAGGTGGAGTGGCTTATTACAGTGAACACACATGAGGGGTGTGCCCAACGCTCTGTACCAGGGAAGAATCATCCTCACATCTTGGTTTTGGCTAGAAAGATGCACTGTGGAATGGCTTAGTGTTATATGTAATTTTGCTTAATTTCCTGGGGGTTATTTGCCCCATGGGAATCCTAGAGCCATTGGATAGTGCATCCTCTCCAACCATAAACTAAAAATAACAAAAACCCTGGTGTCCATCCTTAAAACACCCACGGGGATCTGAGAGAACAGAAGAAAGACGGCATCTGTTGCACCTACTGAGCCAAGACAGGACTTCACAGGAAGGTCCGTTCCTGCTGATGAACCCATGGAGAGAGACTCGAAGGGCTGGACCTGCTTCCAATTGCTCCAAGGACCAGTGACTGCAGGGCAAGTTGGCAAGCCTCCTGCTAAGACTCAGGGACACAAAAGCTAAGGGAGCCCTGCACCTTCGAAGTACCCGGCTGACAAGTAGACAGTGGACTTGTCCTGGATCCACTGGTGTAGCAGATAGATCCAGCCCCACCCCCCACCCCAAGAGGCCCCCAACAGGTCCTGGGGCCTTGGATAGTGCTACAGTGCACTCTTATTTTGCCATAGAGCTGCAACTTTGTGCTCTGAAGCCAATATCTTTGTTGAGTTCACAAGTACGAGGCTCACAGACTACGGCTACTTGTTGTTCATTGGTATTCTCGAACGCTTTCAAGAACCAAGGCTTCACTGGACCACTGGACTTCACCAATTCACCAACATCAAAGCCAAGGCCAGACTCAAGCAGCAGATGACCCTGCAGATCTCACAGAAACCTTTCTGGTTCTCTTCAACTAAGTGCAAAGGCAAAACTTTACCAAGACCAACGCAGTGCCCACATCAGACCCCAACTTCCATTGCATTTGGTCTGAACCTTTGATTTTGCCCTGGACCCTAGAGTTTGAGGCTCATAGACTATTGCTAAGAGTGAAAAGCAAAGATTTACAAAACATTTGGAAACTTCTAAAGTTTTTAGAAAGAAAAGTGATGGTTTTTGCAAGATTTTCCTAAATCATATGCTTTTTGTCAGTTTGGTGTTTATTTGAAGATAAAAATATGCTCTATTTTTATGAATTGGAGTGTGGTATTCATTGTGTTATATTTCTTACTTATTGGCTACTTTGGTACTGATAAAAGAGAACAAATGTAAAGCATTAGAGTTAAGCCTGATAGCTCGATCCCGGGCAGACACATAGCAAACGTTTGATTAAAATACCTCTAAATGGCTTCACAAGTCCTCACATGAGGCGGAGACACCCATGACACCACAATTCACTATAAATAGATCATCACTATATTGAAGATGCAAATGTAGCATTTATCTGGAAATTCCCCCCTGATTTCCTACAAATAAATAGATATTTTAATTTCTACAACTTAACTCTGTGGTTTCCTGAAATTCACAGCTATGCGATACAGTAATGCCCAACATTTTAACATAACTAACAGGAGATACAAAGGTAGGATTTGTTTTTCACTGACATTGCCTGTACTAGCTATTTACAGAATTCTGCTGAAAAGAGACTGTCACTAAACTGAACTGAAAGTTTCTTTACTCAGTACATACCCATGTTTTCAATGAAGTCCTTTTGTATTTCTGCTGTTATGACCTGGTCTTGGGTGTAGACTTGTGCACTTCCAAAGTCTAAGAGTTTGAGCAGTTTGTGCTCTGTTACAATAGTATTTTCAGATCTTACATCCAGGTGAAGAATGTGGCTGGCATGAAGGAACTCCACTGCACTCAGCATCTGCCAAAGGTAGTCTCTTACTTCCAACTCTGAATAGGATGGTCTAGTAAAAAAATGTATAGAAACATTACATGAGGTAATAGTATACAGTTAAATATGTATGACATCGGTCACTGACCCATCAGTTCTATATAAAAAGTTCTGTTATTTAAAAAAAAATTAACCCTTCTTCTTGCATCCTATTCAGTGCTTCACTCTAAAAACAGGTTGTAGGGAATCTCAAATGAGAATTATGCTATGAGTGAGGGTTGGCACACTGTCTCCCTGCTGTGAGACCCCTTCCCCTTTGCAAATGCAGGGGAATTCTTTTTAAAGGCAGGCAGTGGACCCAGGAACATTTCATTTTTTTTAATACTTCCCATTTTCCTATAAGGAAAACGGGCTGCATTTGTTTTAAAAAACTGCTTTATTTAAAAGCAGTTCCAGACATGGCGGTCTGCTGAGCCCAGCAGGCCACCATACCTGGGAGGGCCAGCCATTCTTATTTGAGTCGCAAATTGCAAGTGCCTCATTAATATGTATGAGGCATGCACTTTGCAAGCCCATTAGGAAATGCTAACTGTGTCTCAGACACTGTTGTACATGGCATTCAGCGACTCGCAAATTGCCACTCACAATTGAGCGCAATTTGCGAGTTGCTAAATGACATGGTCGTACATCTAGAAACGAACAAGGAGAGGGAGGGAGAGGAGGAAGTGGATTCTATCTCCCCCTGTATTCGTTATTAAACAAAAGGAATCCACTCTTTGTAGTGGTAGTGATCCCTACAGTGGTGGGGAGCACACAGTGTTGTTTAAATACCCCTCACACACCAACAGGCCCCTTGGTGTCATGCTTCATCATCAGGGTCTTCGCACACCTCTACGGGATGCGGCGTGCTGCGACTCACGGCTACGTAGGAGCACTGAAAGTGGACTATGTGTTGATGTGTGTGAGGGAATTCAATGTGAGTGGTGAGGTGAAAGACAGTGATTGTTAAAAAACACCTGGCTCGTAGGAGAAAAAATAATAAAAAGTTTTTATTAAGCCCTCGGCTGGTGTCGTTAAAAGAAGTGCAAAGCGAGGTTGTTGGTACTATTTAGGGTACGTCAACCTCTCAAGTGCGTCGACATGTTTCGGAGTCACACGGACTCCTTCTTCAGGACGGGATGTGCACTAATATCCCCACCTTACTCACATGTATGTAGATGTCAAAGTGTGCTCTACAAAAAATAGGAATAGGTGAAATGTACCTAATCGTGTTATGGATGTAGTCTGTTGCGCCCAATTGGCGTAGTTAATACAGAACCTGTGGATAAAAAGACATCATGTAATAAAACATTACTTTGAACTATTGAAAAAGCCTATGTAAATACACAGGAGGATGAAGAGGAACCAAAAATAAGGTCCATAACCCTGTAAAAGAAAAAGACAGACACACATAAAGACTAGGACACACATGAATTTGAAATGTTCGCCATTGGAATCCCTTGGATTGAAATGTGGGAAGAAAACACATTATGTAGAGGATATACAGTTCTTACTTTTTGATAAAGGCTAAATGGCCCCATGAGCCAAGGCGTGGTATTGGGGGTTCTTTTTTCTTCTTGCCCAATGTAGCAACCTAATGGATATCAAAAAAACGGCGTGGATTTAGAATCTAAAAACGCTGTTTTTTAGAAAGCTAGTGCCTCTCTGTTCTCAGGTCTAACTCACGGTTACAGCCAAATCTGATGGTGTTCCTCCCCTCAACGCGGCTCCGACGGTATGCCGAGTCATGTTGGACCAGTGCTATTTATAGTAGTGTAATTGGCTTAATTGGTGCGAGATTGAGATCGGAAAATGCCCAAAGAAGGATCTATCGATTGCCTTTTAGATCCGGTTCTGCGCGCGTCTAGCGGGAGTGGTAGAATCCCGCGCGCATGCGTGGTCAAGTAGCGTCTGCCGTTTTTTCAATGCGCATGCGCGGGAGGTGATACTAGTTTCTCGCGCATGCGCGGAAGAGGCCGCATTCCGAGAAATGAAACAGAATAGGGATATTTCTAACACGGAGCACTCAAAAAGTCCCACAAAGCTTTTTGGTCATAATTAGGGGTAGGATATAGCCCTATTTCATTTATATTGATGGGCACAGATAAACCTGGGTAGTTTTTTATGGAAAAAAAACCTGGGTAGTTTTTTATGGAAAAAACCTGGTACTAAGTTCTTAACACTCTGGCTGTTAGATCATGCTCAACAAGGTTGTGACAGATGTAATGTTACATCATCATGGGTCCTTCATCGTAACTGACTCCATGGAATTGAATCATTTAACCCGATGGTGTCTGTGCCCAGGCGGAACACCCACCTTTGCTCCTTCTCAAATAAGCCTTTATCAGATGGAAGTTGTTCGATAACAGTCCAGTGTAATTCATTCACACAATGTTGTTTTTCCAAAAAGTGTGCTGCCATCTTAGTAGTGGATTTTTTGCATCTTATATTACTTTTGTGTTCATTTATCCTCTTTTTCACAGCACGTGTGGTCATGCCAACGTACTCTTTCCTGCACGGGCAAGTGATCAGGTAGTCCACGTTCCTGCTGTTACAGTTAGTAAAGGCTCGTTGTTCCCATTTAGTGCCATTTTGGAAGGTAAGAGTCAGACTCTTTTCTGTCAGGTGGCAACTATTGCAATTTCCACATGGGTGATGGCCCTGTAGCCCCTGTAGTCTAGTTTGACGGATCTCAGTGGTGGGGGGTCTGGTGTGCACTAAAATGTCTTTTAGATTCTTCCCCCTCCTGTGAGCAAAGAGAGGTTTCTCTAAGTCAAGAGTGCCACTTGTGAGGATTCGCCAGTGTTTGTTCACTATTTTAGAGACCTGGTTCGAGATAGAACTGTATGTTGTTACACAGACTGTTCTGTTGGCTGTGTTCTCTTTAGGGGCTCTGTCTTCCAGGAGGGCTTCCCGGTTGTTGTTCCGTGCCCTCTTCATTGCTTTTTTTATTACCTTATCCGGATACTGTCTCTGTCTCAGTTTTTCGCTCAGGTCCTGGGCTTGGGATTTGTATTTGGCTATTTCACTACAATTACGGCGTAGACGTAGGAACTGCCCATACGGTAGATTCTCTCTCAGGTGACGAGGGTGGAAGCTGTCGAACCTGAGAAGGCAGTTCCTCGCCGTCAGTTTGAAATGTGTTTCGGTTTTCAAAAACCCTGCCTCATGGTAGATATTCAAATCGAGGAATACCATTGATTCGTTGGACATTTGGTGAGTGAATCTCAAAAAGGCATTTTGTGTATTCAGCCAGGTCATGAATGTTGTCACAGATAGACTATCTCCCTCCCAGATGACAAAGACGTCATCAATATAACGTCGCCATGTGTGAATCCTGGCTCGGAAGGGGTTGCTTGGATGGAGGATTTTGGTAGACTCCAGATGGTGTACGTACAGTCCCGCCAGACTCTGCGCGAAAGTGCTACCCATGCTGGTTCCGTGACATTGTAGATACAGGGTGCCCTCATATTCAAAGAAGTTCTTAGTTAGTGCTGTGGAAATGCATTCCATGACCACTCCTCGTGGGGTTTGGTATTTCCATCTGTTGGAGTGGAGCACCTCCTCGATGATTTGTAGGGTCTCATCATGTGGGAGGCTAGTGTAGAGGCAATCTCGCACCAATTAAGCCAATTACCACTACTATAAATAGCACTGGTCCAACATGACTCGGCATACCGTCGGAGCCGCGTTGAGGGGAGGAACACCATCAGATTTGGCTGTAACCGTGAGTTAGACCTGAGAACAGAGAGGCACTAGCTTTCTAAAAAACAGCATTTTTAGATTCTAAATCCACGCCGTTTTTTTGATATCCATTAGGTTGCTACATTGGGCAAGAAGAAAAAAGAACCCCCAATACCACGCCTTGGCTCATGGGGCCATTTAGCCTTTATCAAAAAGTAAGAACTGTATATCCTCTACATAATGTGTTTTCTTCCCACATTTCAATCCAAGGGATTCCAATGGTGAACATTTCAAATTCATGTGTGTCCTAGTCTTTATGTGTGTCTATGTCTTTTTCCTTTACAGGGTTATGGACCTTATTTTTGGTTCCTCTTCACCCTCCTGTGTATTTACATAGGCTTTTTCAATAGTTCAAAGTAATGTTTTATTACATGATGTCTTTTCATACACAGGTTCTGTATTAACTACGCCAATTGGGTGCAACAGACTACATCCATAACACGATTAGGTACATTTCACCTATTCCTATTTTTTGTAGAGCACACTTTGACATCTACATACATGTGAGTAAGGTGGGGATATTAGTGCACATCCCGTCCTGAAGAAGGAGTCCGTGTGACTCCGAAACATGTCGACGCACTTGAGAGGTTGACGTACCCTAAATAGTACCAACAACCTCGCTTTGCACTTCTTTTAACGACGCCAGCCGAGGGCTTAATAAAAACTTTTTATTATTTTTTCTCCTACGAGCCAGGTGTTTTTTAACAATCACTGTCTTTCACCTCACCACTCACATTGAATTCCCTCACACACATCAACACATAGTCCACTTTCAGTGCTCCTACGTAGCTGTGAGTCGCAGCACGCCGCATCCCGTAGAGGGGTGCAAAGACCCCGATGATGAAGCATGACACCAAGGGGCCTGTTGGTGTGTGAGGGGTATTTAAACAACACTGTGTGCTCCCCACCACTGTAGGGATCACTACCACTACAAAGAGTGGATTCCTTTTGTTTAATAACAATGGTAGTACATCTGGCACATAGTGTCTAGACTTCTCAGGTGGGAGTGTGGTATGGAATTTAATGATGGGATCCTCCTGCAACATTTAATGATGGACCCATAAAATGTTATTTAGGCTGACAGCACATGAGGTGTCCAAAGGCCTTAGCCCTTCAGCCTCAAGTAGCCTTGACTAGAAAAGGTACAAGGGTTAGACACTGGGATAACTGAATGAGTCTTATAGGAAGGAGTTGTATGGATGATGAGGCAACGCGGGGTGATAATGCAATATATTGTATGTCTGCTTTGAGTAAAACCATCTGTTGAAATCTTTTATTTGCAATATATTGTCATATGGAACAGAGGAGAGCTAATCTGTAATGTGTGATATTTCTTCAAAGAGAGCACATGCAGTTTAAAAACCTTCACTAATGAACAAAATACACCAAAGGCAACACTTCAATCATGGCCAGCCTCTTTAATTAACATAATTGATTTGAAAAATGATAAAGACATTCGGGAACAATCGCCCATGGAAAATATCCCATAGAGTTCTATCTTACTATTGATGAAGTTGCTAGCGCAATTAACGCGAGTAAGGGTGGCAAGGTTGCCAGCACAGATGGCGTACCAATAGATCTTTTTAACACCTTGGCTGCTAGGCGTTTTCCCCTTCCTGTGCTGGAAAATCCCTAGTGCCATTTGTTCATGACGAGCTCAGCTCGTCATCAGCACACGACTCCCGTGGGTGATGACGAGCTGAGCTCGTCATCAGCATCGAAAGGGTTAAATCAAATTTGCCCTTATGGGGTCCATTACTAACGCAGGAATTATATGCCTGTTGCTCGACCGGATTCATTCAGATCTGGTCAGAGTCAATAATACTACCCATTTTTAAAAAGGGCGACCAATAGATCCAGCATGTCACTATCCAATATCCTTATTGGATTTCTTGGTAAAGGTAGCAGGGCAGATCATCCTAAATCGGCACCAAGATTGGGCAGAAGATAAAACCATCCCTCAGATGTACAATTTGGTTTTAAACAAGGTTTAGGCACAGTGGAGCAAGGCCTTAATCTAAATATTCTGCTAGGGAAATATACGCTGTCCAAACAAGGTAGGCTTTATCTTGCATTCATTGATATCACAGCCGCTTTCGACTGAGTAATACACCGTAAACTTTGGGATGTTTTAACGGACATGGGGGTGGAGGCTCGGCTGATCCAGTTTCTGAGGCAGCTGTACAGAGGTGCGACAGCAAGGGTTCACTGTGGAATCAAGGGGGAATGCAATGCACCGTTTGGCGAGGAAAGGGAGGTTTAGACAGTGCTGCGTCCTGGCACCATTTTTATTTACACTGTACACAAATACATTGGAACAGGCGATGGTGGAGAAGTGCCACAAATAAATAATCATCTGATAACCACCCTTCTGTACGTGGACAATGCAGTGCTGATGGCCCGAACACCACTGGGTCTCCAAAAGGCACTTATTAGTTACACTGAGTACATGGATAAGCTGGGCCTGAGATTTCATTATAAAGGATTTCAATGTTTTAAGAGCGGGAAGGGTAGCTCTAAATGTGGGAGCATTTCTATTGGTCATAACAAGGTAGAATCGAGCAAGACATTTCCCTAGTTAGACATTTTATTTGATTATAAGGGGACATGGGAGCAGATGGTCAATAACAGGAGCTTACTTTTAATGAAACCAACTACAGCATTGGCCAATTTCGCAAGGAAATTGGGCAGAAGGCCACCAGCAGTGCTCCTGCAAATCTATCAGGCGAAATACGTCAGTACAGCTATCTATGGGGCTGGTGTGTGAGGTTTCCGAGATACTCAAGTTATACAGCAGGTGGAAAATGCCTTCTTAAGATTCCTTTTGGTGGTTTCTGGCAGTATATTCACTTATAACTGCCACCCTGAATTAGGTATTCAGTATATTTCGGATATCATTAAAGTACAACCTGTTCTCTTGTGGCACAGGATCTGGACTTCCACTAAAACTTGTTTTAACACCATGGCTGCTAAGGCTTTTCCCCCCTGTGCTGGTTTATTGAGTTTCCCATTGTTCATGACGAGCTCAGCTCATCATGAGTGTACGAGAGGTGTACCTCATGACGAGCTGAGCTCGTCATGAGCGTCGAAGGTGTTAATTGCGATTATTTAAGGGACAGCACGAAGCTGGACCATGCTACTGAGATCCCCTGGTTAAAATACATAAAACATGTTATAATACTCCGGGTAACCAAGATCGTACATAACTCTCCAGGTTCCATAAATACTGTTTCCAGGAAAAAATTTAAAAGAACTTGTATGACATACCTGGAGGCAAAGATATTCTACCCAAGAATTAACTAAACTATTGGTACTATCGCACCAACTGACATTGACACCTTACAGTATTCAGCCATACATAAAGAACGCTTTAAGTGGATACGACAGATTTGTACTGACCCGTTTCAGATTTGGGATTTTCATTGCTTAAAAGCTTCCCAGCAATAAATGACTGGTTGAATAAGTTATATAGATGTCCATGCGATAAACAGTCTCAGCAATCGACAATCCATGTAGTTTTATTTTATAAATATTATAAAATGCAAAAAAGAAGATGGGTCCTACCAATTTTAAGATTAAGGGGATTCTTACATTGTAGACCAGCCTTTTTAGCTCTGCAATTTTTAGAAAATGAATGTTTTATAAATGCAATTGACTCCTTTTTAAAAAGTACTGTGAAATCCAGAAAAAAACTATTTCTGTATAAAATTAACTGGGTTATTGTTACTGAAACTATGTGATGAAGCTAAACTTTGAGATATTCGATAAGCTGTCATTATTGCTATGAATTGTATTTTAAAAAATGCGTGTTGATGTGTTTTTTAACTTTATTGTCTGTTTTTATGATTTTTGCACAAAAATCGAATAAAGCTTGTTTTGATTTGATTTGAACATCTAAACAAATCAAATATCTAGTTTTTCAACCTGTAAATGGCCTTTATTGCAAAAGTTAAGGGATCTCACTACAGAATTAGAGACCATAACCGGTAGGCAGAGTTTGCATTCAGTTTGTCTTTATCTCGTGTATTTAAATTTAGAGACAAAAACTCCACCAAAAACATCAACTTCATATTGGTTACATAGGACACTTCTGGTTCAATGCACATTGTTCACAGGGGTGTGTAAACTTGTTTTCCCCACAACCAATGCAAACTTTGAGGAGGACACATCAGAGGATACAAAGTTTCTTTCTATAACTCATTTGAATAAAAATATTTTTTGTGACAATTTGTGTTATAGATATTTTTATATACCATAAAATAAATGGTGCTGAATAAGATAAATATATTCAGAAAATTGAATATCCAGAAAAAAACAGATTGAGGTTAAAGGCAGACTATGTGTTTTTATGCAGCCTTATCATTTCTCCAAGGCCACTAAACATAATGATACTAAAGAAAATAGACATTTATTCTTGTCACTTCCTGTACAAACTGAAGTATCTTGGGGAATCCAATGCACAGGTTTGGGCACTCTGACATTCTGGTGGTATAAGTGTTATGACCTGCTGAAAGATCTAAAGTCCATATTCAGATCCATAAACCATAATATTTCACTGGTACAGGGATAGTTGTAGGAACTAGAAGGAAACATGGGGAGACAGAGAGGAAGGTCCAAGGTTTGTACTTGAAAGTGTTGATTTGGAAACCCAGGTTCGCTTGCAGGTCTTAATGAGTCATTCAAAAACTGTGCAATCAATTTACCTTGGGCTGCAATGTTTGAGGAACCTGGCTAGAGCATCAAAGATTAGAATTCTGGGGGTATACTATTTGCTGAGGAAGAGGATGCCAAAACCCTTATGCTTTGATTTATAAGGAATCAGAAAAGGGGGTGGTGATGGACAGAGTATCTGAATTAAACAGAACACTCATACCCAGTCAACAGATCAGGGCTTGATCCATCACCGTTTTTTAGCTCACTGCACCATCCCAGCTCAGAGCCTGGCTACATGCAAATTAGTCTGTCCCTGGCCCAGTGCATCATGGGAACAGGGCAGACCAAACTACCAAGCCAATTCTTATACTGGGAAGGAAACAAGCTTCCGGGGACCGTTTTCTGGCATTACAGCCGTCTTTGGCCCGGCTTGCTTGAATCCTGATGGTGCAATGAGCAAGGGACTCACATCTGAGTATACCCTTCCACGCTTATGGTGGTCAAAACGATTCAGAAAAGGGGGTGGTGATGGACAGAGTATCTGAATCAAACAGAACACTCATACCCAGTCAACAGATCAGGGCTTGATCCAAGCCCTGATCTTTGGACTGGGTAAGAGTAGTCTGCTTAATTCAGACACGCTGTTCATCACCACCCCCTTTTCTGAATCGTTTTTGGCCACTATAGGTGTGGCAGGGTATACTCAGACATGAGTCCCTTGCTCACTGCACCATCAGGATTCATGCAAGCCGGGCCGACGACGACTGAAATGCCAGAAACCGGTCCCCGGAAGCTTGTCTCCTTTCTGGTGAAGAATTGGCTTGGTAGTTTAGTCTGCCCTGTTCCCATGATGCACTGGGCCAGGGACAGACTGATTTGCATATAGCCAGGTTCTGAGCTGGGATGGTGAAGTGAGCTAAATAACGGTGATGGAACAAGCCTTGATCTTTGGATTGGGTAAGAGTGGTCTGCTTAATTCAGACACTCTGTTCATCACCACCCCCTTTTCTGAATCGTTTTTGGCCACTATAGGTGTGGCAGGGTATACTCAGACATGAGTCCCTTGCTCACTGCACCATCAGGATTCATGCAAGCCGGGCCGACGACGACTGAAATGCCAGAAACCGGTCCCCGGAAGCTTGTCTCCTTTCTGGTGAAGAATTGGCTTGGTAGTTTAGTCTGCCCTGTTCCCATGATGCACTGGGCCAGGGACAGACTGATTTGCATATAGCCAGGTTATGAGCTGGGATGGTGCAGTGAGCTAAATAACGGTGATGGATCAAGCCCTGATCTTTGGACTGGGTAAGAGTGGTCTGCTTAATTCAGACACTCTGTTCATCACCACCCCCTTTTCTGAATTGATTTATAAGGAAAGCTGTCCGGGGTGATGAATCAGAGATGTATTTGGAGAATTATAAAGCATTCAGGGTTTCTATTCAGAAACCATGGGTGCTGGAATGATAAGGTCATGGGGCGACAACTATAAAAAGTGGCTGGTACACATGTAATGAGGAGAAAAAATGACTTATTTTTCAGAGATTGTATGATCCACATTTTTTCTGATTGTAATAGTGCAAATTTGGGTAGGGGAGAGGCTCGGGTTATCCAAACATTGATAAGACGGTGAGAATGGGGTATTTTTTTGTTCCATATGATAGTGTGCAATGTATGATGGTAAAAGACATATTCATATTCTCAATCAGCACAAGAATTTCTGGATGGCAGAAGAACTTTGAGAGGTGACAGTGCTTCTAGGGGCTTGACGATTTGTTTACCAGATTGTCTTATTTGATTTTGACCCACTTTTAGTCACAGGATTAGAGGAGTTATGTTAAGATGTTGCATATAATAATTTCCTTTCTTGCCGAGTTCCTCTCCTTTTCCTTCCATTCCCTTTCACCCATTTGTATCCTGCATCTTGTTGGAGTGTGGTGTCCTATGTTATATAATAGTGTGTGTTAGTACAAATGTACACTTCTCTAAAACTGGTAAATTATAAGCTGAAGTCAATACAAAAAGCGCACAGTTGTATGTGTAATGCACAACAAGTACAAATTACTTTCCTTCAGTAATGCTGGTTCTGGTGGATACTCTATCTAAAGGCAGAATCTTAACCTTCTGAATATCCCATGCACCAGAATGGATCTGGAAAACTCAAAAGCAGTGCTTCTGTGTGCCAGTAGGTGGGGCCATGTGCCTTCATGTCTACCATGTTACACTTTGGAGTGACAATAAGAACTGCCTAATAACGCCACCCACATTCACGTACATCAGTTTCTTTCGGAGCTTACACATGCCCTCAAACACTGAGTCCATCAGCGAATTGGAAGAACAAGTGAGCAGATTCCTGAGTTAGGACATTTGGAGATAGAATGGAGTCCATCCCACAGAACGTGGGTGGTAAGGGATCTGATGCTAGCTTCAGTAATTCTCTTTCTGGTGGAGACTCTAGAAGTATCTATCTGAAGAACAAGTTACTTAGATAATCATAGATTCCTCACCTTTTGACTAGATACCAAGGCAGTAACTCCCAAGGTGGTATGCCTCAGATGAATATATCTTGGAGGGACGAACAGGCAAATTGCCCATCACATCGGACTGGACTGTCAAGGCAGTCGTGTTTTGTGAATATGTGAATTTTTCAGGATCATAATCCAAATGCCCAGGGCTCGTTGGTGTTCAAGATCAAATGCACCATGTCCAAGACGATCAGATGAAAGGGAGACAGTGAAGGACTCAGGTGGGACTTTGTCAGGATGATTAAGAACCCT
This sequence comes from Lissotriton vulgaris, assembly GCF_964263255.1. Taxonomy (NCBI): domain Eukaryota; kingdom Metazoa; phylum Chordata; class Amphibia; order Caudata; family Salamandridae; genus Lissotriton; species Lissotriton vulgaris. The sequence continues at coordinate 314,917,829 of NC_141698.1, forward strand.
TAATGATGTCAAGAGGTTCACGCCTACTGGAGGTGGGCCCGACTGACTATGGTGAGTCCGCCTTCAGAAGCAAGTCAATGAGGTAGGAGAGGACAGGTACCCCTTACCTCCAAAGGTGATTTGCAACCACAAATGAGCCCAAAAAGGAGCATAGCAAACTGAAAGTGCTTGTGACCCACCTTGAACAACAGGTAAAGCTTGTGGGCCTGCAAGTCCAATGCCACCATCCACTCTCCAAGAGGCAGGGCAGGGAGAACCTAGGCCAACATGAGAATCTTCAATTTGTCCTTGCAAAAGACTGTTTGGGGCATAATTACTATATTCATGAAATATAATTAACCCTGACATTGTCGTGTTCATATCTAGGACCCTAATTCGATATTTCTGATTTATGCCCCTGTGAGGTTATAATCAATAATGTCCTGACGAAGGCATAAAAATCAGATTCATATTCAGTAATAGCCCATGCAATCCAAAACACAGCACGGCTACTCCCATCGACTCCTAGAAAGCACAACGCGTTCTTTAAACAAACCAAGCCCCCAGCAGCCCGGGAAAACCCCCCTGCTCTTGTTTTGATTTGAACAAGAACTCCAGAAGTCCTGCAAAAACTGTTAGTTCTTGGTGACGTCTTATGTCCAACCTTACGTCAAACCCGGCACCTTTCAGGTATAAAATACCAACAGTTGCCTTAAGCAAACACACAGTGGTTTGGAGCAGAGCGGCCATCTACTTGCCCGAGAGCCCAGCTGATGCGAGTGCCAGCGGAAGCCGCCCCTCCTGTTTGACGCACTGAGAGAGACGCTGTCTTTTTCTCCAGCCGAGAAAATCCAGCTCCGGTGTTTCCAGCCTACCCTTGCGGGTTGCTGGAATATCGAGTCCTGAGGAAAGAGATACCAGACCTCCCACATTCTATTACCAAGGTACGGAGCTGACTAAATCCTTAGGAGAATTCTTGATGCAGATTCTTTGCAAAATTATCTTAACCAACTTAACTTAACATCGCTTCTTACTTGTCCCTTCCCACGTATTAGGCTTAGGTCAGGTACACCGGGGTAGGCGTAGTTAGAAGCATCAGTTGAGCCTTTTAGTCAATGTATTTATGTATGTATATATTTTATCCATTTTAAAGTATCATATGGCTAAGAAACCGTATCAATGCTTTTACAGTATTATTTCATAATACTACTTTTACTGTACGCACTCTACTTTACTTTAAATATTGCAATTGTGGCAATTCATTTCTCTTGCATGAGAAAGAGGACTGTTCAATAAATAACACCTTTTTATTGAAAACGCCCTTCTCTCTATTTCTCTGCACTCTGGTGAAACTAAGTATGCACTGCTGACTGAGTGAAATATCTGTCTATTGTTTTCACACGACTCTTGAGATATACTCTTATTCTGAGGGAGCAAAGTTGTCATGTTTATGCGGTTGTCGGAAACTGAATCCCTTCTTGTCTGAGCCAGGGAAGGTTATCCATCCCTCTTCATTCAAGAAAGTCTCCAGTGACCTCTGAGCTAGCTGGCGCAAACCTAAATTAAGTTTAACATAGTCAGTAGAGATCTAGATGACCTCAGTCCTACATCTACACTGCTGTTTATGTTATTCCAATGCGCAGAGCCTATTGGGAAAATAGGAACTACACTACATGGCGCCCAACGTTTGGTAAGGCGATAATCTAACGCAAGACAATAGAGTAACTCAGTCGTGCTTTTACACACAGAACCCCTTTTCCCGTAAAAACTCCAATAAACGTCTGGAGTGGGTGAAAGGTTAATATCCTCCGGAACATAGTAGGATGAGAATCCTATGTATTAGTTTTTGGTTTGATCAACGTTGAACGATACAGTGTTCCAAAATATTGTGCACCTAATCTTTGTTTCCTTGAAACTCGATCTGCAACAGAAAACTTTCAGTCAGTTAAATGGCAGAAAGTGACGAAGAAAGGGAGCGAGCAAGACTAACAGCTCGACTCTTAGAGGAAGACGCAAGTCTCCATGAAACTGAACCGGATGCAATACTCATTCTGGTCAATGTAAGAAGAACTATAACTCTAAAACCTATAGAAAATGGCCTGACACCGCGAGGTGGTACAGTCATATTCGTGATAGAGGCACATGAATATCGGCAGACAGAGGTATTCTATTCATAGATACATTTTCCAGCAGCACACGCTACAACAAAAGACTTCCACTATTACAAAATTGAGGAACCTCCGGATGAATACACTACTTTCGAGGAGATTGAAATTCCACTAAAACACCAAGAGCACCTGCTCTGGTTTAAAGGTGCCCTAAAACATAATAATCATATCACCAGGCTCGGTCCACTAGGTAGACCAGAAGAAACGGGGCCGGTCCTATGCAACTATGCAACAGACCCAGACTACGAAATAATGTCAAGCAAACTACTCCTAATTAAACTAAAAGAACTAACAAAGGCATATAAAGAATTAGTTCAAGTGGCAAGATATGATATAAAGAACCTCCAGAAACTGAAAGAAACAGATATAGCAGCCCAACCATTGGAACTTGCCAGAATCATAGAAAAATCCTATGAAGAGCTAGGAAGAGATAGTTTGGGTGGGAAACCGATAAAACCCCAACTAACTGAAAATCCTGAAAAAAACATTTATTAAAAATAATTTAAAAACTCCAAAAAAGAGTTGGGAGGGTAATAAATAAACCAGTCCCAGGGAAAAACGTTTCCAGTCCAGAGGAAGGTCTCCTCAGCGTAGAGAGAGATCTCCAGGCCGAGAAGACAAGTCTACCCAAAAGGGAACCCTCTGAAAAAAGATACAACCTTAGAGATAGGGATAAAATAAGAAAAACAGACAGATATCAAGATATTGATACACGTCCCTCTAGATCATTCTCACTGAATCCTTCTCGATCTTCCTCACAGAAATTGGAAAGAAGAGGATGGTCAGAAAACAGAGAATAGCACCCGAAGTCCAAAGACAAGGAACCTGCTCATCAAAGTAAAAAATTACAATTTCCCAGAAAGAAGGTAGCAAGTATTAAGATTAAACAAGCCGAGAATTCTGAGGACGCAGCTGAAAATCGGAGAGTGGGCACAGACAATGCTAGACAGCGGAGCAGAAGTGACCATAGCTCACAAGAGCCTGATGAATCTTCTGGAGACAGTGGACACGAATGAATACATTCAAGTGGAAACTGCAGACTCACGAGTTAGTGTGCCCCATAAGCTATATGAAATAACAGTACGTATAGAGGGAGATAAAACCAGGAAAATAAAAAGTCTCTTTTGGGAAAAACTTTCAAAAGGCTATGACATTCTGTTAGCTGAAAAAGATTGGCCACCAGAGTTTGTCAGGGAGTGCCCTCATCGTGAAGAAATGATTATGCCTGCCTTCTCGAATCATATCCCGATTCATAAAAAATATACTTATGCAAGAAAATGGGCAGTAGCCCAAGCTCCTGCTTTGTACAAAAATCATGTAGGATGGGATGAGGACTCACCTCACCACAAGATCCAGTTAAAAAATCAGCCCACTGCACAAAGGCAGTACCCAGTTAAACAAGAAGCTAAAAAACAAGTCAGGGAGATCTTAGATCAACTTGAATATCAAGGGGTGATCGAAACATGTACCTCTCAAATGAACAATCCTTTGTTTCCTGTCTCCAAGCCAGACGATTCATATTGTCTAGTTTTGAACTGCAGACACCTTAACTCCTGTTGTAAAACATTTGCAGAACAAAACTCACATAGTGCAGCACTAATGAATAACATTGTGCGCAAAAAATATAAAACAACATTAGACATCTCTAATGGATTCTTCTGTCAAAACATTGCACCAGAAAGCAAGTTTTTGACCGCTTTCTCAATATTTGGGTCGCAAAAACAATTTTGCCGACTCCCACAGGGATTCAAGAATAGCCCGGGATTATTCTCAGCAAGGGTAACAGAGTTACTACAAATATATGATGATGAAGCATTATCATATGTCGATGACATCTATCTCACAGACGATGACTTGGAGACTCACTTAAAAAGGGTGAACACCATAATACTTGGACTCGTCTCAGAGGGATACAAATTCAACTTTAAAAAGTCATGAATTGCCCATCTAACTGTCCTATTTTTAGGTTATGAATTATCAAGTGAAGGCAAAAGCCTGGCAGACAATTTCTTAGAGAAATATGCTATACTCCAAGCACCAAAAACGCTGAAGAATTTACAATCCCTACTAGGTTTCCTGAATTTCGGAAGAACATACATTCTAAATTATGCGGAGGTGGTTAAACCTCTCTATGAATTAATAAAACCAGATTTCAAACAAACCAATTGGACTCAGAAACACACAGAAATTTTGAGATCACTACAAACAGACATGTTAACGAAAACAAAATTGCAAACACGTGAGAACACGCGCAATCTTGTAATCCGAGTCATCCCAGGAAGATGTGGATTCACATACCTGACCTCTAATGAGGGAGAAACGGTACCTATAGCATACAAATCACATTTGTACACTGAAACTGAAATGAAATTCAGCTCCACAGAAAAAATTCTAACTGTGGTTAGAACTTCTGTAGCAAAAGAACGAGACCTAGCCCAAGGCAGAAGAATAGCTGTTTTTTCAGCAGAATCAGCCCTTGAGGCATTAACAAGTCCTCCTAACCTGGTTAAAGGGGTATTAGATCCAAAATGGATAGAATGGGAAACTTCTTTTGCTACAGAAAACGTGAAATACTATTTTGACCCAAAACTGAAAAAACTAATGATCTAGTATATGAACACGAATATCCTCTGCCAGCTGAAATTCTGCCTCTGGAAAAATATACCTGCGTAATTTATATGGACAGACTCGCGCAACACTATGATGTAGAAAATAAATCCGATGATGCAGCGTGCGCGATTGTTAAAGGTCGCTGGCGCTCTGGTAAATTCAAACCAATGATTACCAAAACAGAATCACTCAGGAAATGTTCAGCTCAGCGAGCTGAAATAAGAACCTTAAAAATGGTGCTTGAAAATTCCGATCGCGAATTCCCCTCACTAATAGTGTGCGATTCGTATTTCTGCGTCAAATCCTATAACAGTGACATGCAGACGTGAATCAACAACGGTTACAAAGATGAGACAGGTACTACAATAAAGCATAAAAGGCTTTGGGAACAAGTAGTTCTTTTGCAGAAAGAACTACGAAAGACTCACGTGATACACGCATTGAGTCATCGACGTGATGGCGTTCACGTTGCAGGGAATTCATTGGCTAATACAGCCACAGCGGAAGCGGTTCACGCGGCTTCCGTAGCCACTAAAAAGCGTTCAGAAAAACACATAGATGGGGAAACCATGCTAGCAGTAAAAGCCCCATTAAAAGGCGATTATTCAGCATTACCTCTCAACTATCCACTCAATAATACATACATAATTGATGCAAACTCTGTTCCATTTGCTCGAATCCCTGGAGTGGGGGATAGGGTAATTCCAAACATGAACCAGAGAATCTTGTTACTACAAGAAGCACACATGGGGTTGGGTCTGAGGCACCAAGAGATCCTGAAATCTCTGATGGAACTACAATCGGAGTACTGGTGGCCGGGAGTGAGCGTAGATATCTACTATTTTGCAAAAAATTGCAAGGACTGCAACTGAGAACGCAGTTGTGAACCGGTCCAGCCTGTAGCCCAGATACCACTATTACATAGCATCAGGCTATCTATAGTGCAGAAATCCAGTCGGAGAAATGCGTCCCCACAATAATTAAGATTGAATTCACTTAAAAATGTAGACTCCAGCACTCGGCCGACGCCAGAACTGTTATAAAAGATTTGCGAGTCTTTATTGGCACATACGCAATTGGCATGCTACATTCTGATCAGGGTCCTGCGTTTAGCTCTCGAGCCTACAAATAGGCCATGAACAGTATGGGCATCGCATTGTAGTATTCTTCTCCCTTCCATCCTGAGGGAAATGCGGTTGTGGAAAGAAAAAACTGGGACAGAAAGCAATCTATAACGGCGAGGTTATTAGGTTCGGGTGATGGGTGGGTCAAACATTTAACAAGTGTCCAACGTAGTCCTAATAATCTGCCAAGAAACTCTCTAAAAGGTCTCACTCCATACGAACTATTGTTTGGAACTAGAATGCATATTCAGGACTTAGATAGTCACACTTCAGTGGTAGAAGAAAAAAACTTTGATATCAAAGTTCGTTTGGCTGTTTTACAGGATTTAAATGAAACAAGAAAAAACCTGAGTAACATAAAGTTGAAATAACAGTCGACAGCCACTGAAGAAAAACCACCTGTTCCAGCAAGACCTGTCTGGATTCCAAAGATTGGGGATCTGTTTAGAAATGATCGCGGTAAAGAAGGAATTTGGGCCTTCATACAGAAAAGCAGTACCTGTCTTTGCTATCAACAGAACAAGATCAGTAGTACTACCGCCCCTTGCTGGTAAAAGGAGAACCGAGTTGTATCCATCGACCTGGTACAACCACAATCAAGTGGCCAATAATAAGTAGTAGGCCAAGTGGACTCCCAAGAAATAGCAGAATACCGAAATTTGCAACAATCCAAGAGGCTCATGCTGAGAGATCAATCAAAATTGAAAAATCTGCAATGAATAAAAAAGGACTATGCAATAATGCCATGGAAATTGTGCCTCTTGAAACCCAAATTGTAACAGTTCGTCAAGAAACACCAATCTACAATGATGTAGCCTCAGCGTATTCTAATGAAGCAAAGAAAAATGCAAAAGCAAATGAAAACCTGGAAGCAATTCCAACAATTGACAGAACTGCATCAGGTTACTTCATCAATTTCAACAACTTCTCTGAAGACCCAAGCGAGCATGAAGAAATGCCTTCCACAATAACTTTTAAAAACAAAGTAATTGAACTTTTTCAACAACTAAAAGAAACATATCTAATTTCACCATGGATTGAATTTTGGATTGTGTTAGGTGCACTTTCCCTCCTGCTTTGGCTCATCATGGTTCTATGTTTGGGAAAATTCATTGAGGGAAAATATAGTACAATGGACACAGCAAGTCAGAACATCAACTTGGTCCTAAAGCCACACACATCTTCTCACATCGAGAAAAGAGAACTGTCATCAGTAAACATCACAGCCATTCCAATACCCGGTGGGGTAGCATGGGACAGAACTGATTATGACATTTTGGGCCCGGTCGAGCTTTTAAAGTATCCCCACCAGCTCAAGATTTCATTAAGTGATTTTGTAACACCTAGAACCTTCTCTGATGACTGGGACATTGAAAACATTAATAATATGATGTCAGATTTAGTAATGTCAGCAAAATTTAAGGAACAAGATTACTTGCAGGGTTCATCCAATTATGAAGAGCTTTACTGCTACAACCATTATGGTGATCACTATTTACATAAAAGTGCTCAGCATAGAAATGTTTCATCTTTTAACCAGCGGGAACACTGTCCTACTCCACCAAAAGGCAGTTCAAAAAAGTTTTCTGAAAAATTCCAATACTTCTCAGGGCTTAATAACAGTGACCCAAGAACGTTTTATTTTAAAATGTCAAATAGAACAGGAATGAAAATAATGTTGACAAATACTAAATTGATTTATTCAGAAAAATTGTATGACAAAATGTCTACATTAGGTTTCGAAATTTGGAAAAACACCATTGAAATGAAAACAATCTGGGGTTCCAAAGATTGGCAAGTAAAAGGCCTAGAAGCACTGTTTAGGGCCTGCATGATACCAGAACAAATTATTTTCTTGAATGACACAATTCAACAAACTACTTGTCTTGGCCTTGCTAAGATAAAAGACATGAACACACCGTCTATTCCAAAACCCATGCCTGATAGTGACAGCACTACTGATGTGGAGATAAACGCTTCTAATATTTTATACCAAAACAGAACACATACTGATTGGAAAAAGTGGTTGATCTGGCCAACAGACACGAATAACTGTCAAGATAGATTCCTGAACAAAGCACAGGGGTTCAAAATGACCAGACCAGACCCTATATATTCCCAGAGACAACATCCAGGGATAGTTACAACATACAGTGTAGGGAAACTATGCCTTGAGTGGCTACAGAAATCCACACTAGCTGAAATTAAGCAACACTTGACTTTACTTAAAGACAGTGCTGACTTGCGTGATTTCTTAATGGGACCACGCAAACAGCGTCAAAAACGTTTCATAGCAGCCGGTATATACGCTGCATACAACGAAACATGGAAAGTAATGCAAATTGAGACAGCAGAAAAAATACGGGAAATTGATCGTATTAATTTGGAAAAATCACTTTCTGTTGTGGACAATGGGTTAACAACTCTGTCTTCCAGAATATATTCACTGGACAGCATTGTATCATCTGCCTTTGATATAATAGAAAAGGACTTACTAATGTTACAACATGGTCAGTCTCAATAACGTTCTATTGTACAGCTTGGCTGGACGTTGCAAAATCTGCGTTCAGGCTACGTACCATGGGGTTTAATCAACACAACGTCATTGTTTTCTATCTTTAACCTTACTGATAAACAAATCAGTTTGGCACAAAAAAAGCAGACTATACGATTCTGAGCATTGAAAAACTCGAGAGATTACCATTGACAATGTCAGACCTGTCATTGAATGGATAATACATGGAACGATTACAATTCCGATAACAACTTTCCAGTTTAACTACTGTCAAGAGTATATACCTGTAGGCCAGTATGAAAGGTTGGGTAAAGAATACATCAAATCAACCTGGGATTTACCTTATACACACAGATGGTATAGTGAAGGAAACAGAGAGGCATTTCTTAGTGGTACAAATTGTAAAAAATCACTAGGCGGTTCACTTCTGTGTCAAGGAATTAATTTGCATGGAGCCTGCGAAGGATCTTCAAATAACCTTTCATGTCACCTGCATGGCACGCCTGCAAAACAGATAGAGCCATTTTTTAGACCACTTTCTAATGGTAGTTACATTTTAATAAGTGACCACAGCTGTTGTGGCATGCTGCCAGGAAAAGCCTATCTGACAACTGTAACTTCCAGGGCTGTTTGCTGTATGCAGGTATTGTATCCGCACAGCAATCCAGATATGGGAGCCGCGTTATGGCCTCGGTTGAATATGTCTTCTATTCGAATTGATACTTTAAGCAGAACGAAGCCTATTCTTTTACAAACAACTGTGCCTCTAACGTTATCGAAAGAAACATATGAATTGCAAGTTGCAAGGACAACAGCAGAGATACATACCCTTTTATCAACAAATTGCCCGGTACATTTCGTAGAAGAATTAAGCCAAATCTTAAACATGTCTGATACCAGTGGCATCGCACAGGTATTGAAGACATTTTTTTCGGGACTGTTAACACCATTTGAAACAGTTCTGGGCATCTCCCCGAATTTTGTCCATTTTGTCTTTGGCGGCCTACCCTTAATCTTGGGACTCGTGGCAGGAATTTTATTTTTGCTTCTTCTGCACAGAGATGGCAAGCCAATCCACAGGCAAGACTCTAGCAACGATGGAAGAAACGATCCTAGCAATACGATACCGAGACAGTATCACTAAGGTCCTCGGATTGGGCCGGCTAAGAGATCTAAGTACAACCTGGTTTCTTTCATTCAGACCGGTCTGGCAAGATTGCATCATACCTGTGCTTTGATGTCTGCTATGCGCAGAAGAATGCGTGTTGGACATCTGTCTTACACTACAATCAGCAGTACCAATGGATATCGATACTTTGCTAGGTCCGGTAACGACTCATGCATCGTGTTGTCCCCAGCGGCTACCGATTCTGATGACGGCATTCGTTGAGACTTCACCACTACGAGTATGTGGCGGTGAGGTAAGAGAGGAAAGCAGCACCGAACAGGTACAGCCTTCTGTGAGCATTGCTGATCCAACCATCGATGATAGCACTCACACAGAGAACTGCGCAGTAGCAATATTTTCGAACTTGGTCGAACTTTCACCTGATGTGGTAGACCAATTTTTTGCAGGTCTTTCTGAAATAATGTTCTCTCCAACCAACGAGAATAACTCTTAATAAAAACAATGAGCACACAGCGTTCCCTGAACTCTGAATTCGGCCTTCAGTTTTTGATAAACAAAGCTACAGAAAATATTTGGAACTTTTCCCCTGAAAGCGAAATTATTTTTGCCCATATTTTCAAAATATTTACTTTTTTTGGCACATGATACTCTGCTTAAAGTAGAACTATTCTTAGAGAACAGAGCTTCTATTTTAGGATACTAAAGACAATATTTTACCTCAGCCTCCAGCACATATACAGAAATTTGTATAAATATGGGATGAAATGGTGTCAACCTTCTTTTCTGTATTTAGAGCCATTTCATGTGTAATTTTTGCAATTCGTTCAGCTGATATATATATGCATTTCTCTGAATGATAACACTGCTTGAAAAGCGTACAGTACAAATACTCATTTCCGTGTATTTACCTTATACCATTTCAAATGCGAAATATGTATTTTGGGGTTGGTCGGAAAACACACATGCATCATTGAATGTTTACTATTGCTTAGTTTTTAGTAAAGATGGACATCAATCCGTGGAGTGGGTGTCGTGTTCATATCTAGGACCCTAATTCGATATTCTCGATTTATGCCCTTGTGAGGTTATAATCAATAATGTCCTGACAAAGGCATAAGAATCAGATTCATATTCAGTAATAGCCCATGCAATCCAAAACACAGCACGGCTACTACCATCGACTCCTAGAAAGTATAACGCGTTCTTTAAACAAACCAAGCCTCCAGCAGCCCGGGAAAAACCCCTGCTCTTGTTTTGATTTGAACAAGAACTCCTGAAGTCCTGCAAGAACTGTTAGTTCTTGGTGACGTCTTATGTCCAACCTTACGTCAACCCCGGCACCTTTCAGGTATAAAATACAAACAGTTGCCTTAAGCAAACACACAGTGGTTTGGAGCAGAGCGGTCATCTACTTGCCCGAGAGTCCAGCTGATGCGAGTGCCCGCGGCAGCGGCCCCTCCTGTTTGACGCACTGAGAGAGACGCTGTCTTTTTCTCCAGCCGAGAAAATCCAGCTCCGGTGTTTCTAGCCTACCCCTGCGGGTTGCTGGAATATCGAGTCCTGAGGAAAGAGATACCAGACCTCCCACATTCTATTCCCATTGTACGGAGCTGACTAAATCCTTAGGAGAATTCTTGATACAGATTCTTGGCAAAATTATCTTAACCAACTTAACTTAACATCACTACTTACTTGTCCCTTCCCACGTATTAGGCTTAGGTCAGGTAACCCGGGGTAGGCGTAGTTAGAAGCATCAGTTGAGCCTTTTAGTCAATGTATTTATGTATGTATATATTTTATCCATTTTAAAGTATCATATGGCTAAGAAACCGTATCAATGCTTTTACAGTATTATTTCATAATACTACTTTTACTGTACGCACTCTACTTTACTTTAAGTATTGCAATTGTGGCAATTCATTTCTCTTGCATGAGAAAGAGGACTGTTCAATAAATAACACCTTTTTATTGAAAACGCCCTTCTCTCTATTTCTCTGCACTCTGGTGAAACTAAGTATGCACTGCTGACTGAGTGAAATATCTGTCTATTGTTTTCACACGACTCTTGAGATATACTCTTATTCTGAGGGAGCAAAGTTGTCATGTTTATGCGGTTGTCGGAAACTGAATCCCTTCTTGTTTGAGCAAGGGAAGGTTATCCATTCCTCTTCATTCAAGAAAGTCTCCAGTGACCTCTGAGCTAGCTGGCGCAAACCTAAATTAAGTTTAACATAGTCAGTAGAGACCTAGATGACCTCAGTGCTACGTCTACACTGCTGTTTATGTTATTCCAATGCGGAGAGCCTATTGGGAAATTAGGAACTACACTACAACATATGAGGGCCAATTCTTATTGAAGTTAGGAGGCTTCTTCTGGTTCCTGGTTATCAGACAGCACTTATAATCTGTATGGACGGGTTGGTTTCAAAACTAATGTGTCCACAAAAGACATTGAGTTCTATGTGAATTTTCTTGCAAGGGCTGGATGGAACAAATGAGGAGGAAAAAGAATGCTGATATTATTGTGAAAAATGAAATGCCGGGTAGTCACGAACTACGGGTCGTCTGAACAGTCTAGAATGTATATAGGTATTTAAACAAACTTTAGGGGGCATTTTGTTGCAAAATCCACTTTTTCAAGGTTTTCTTGAAGAGGGTGAGTCCCAACATTCCTAGCAAATGTAAGGCTTGCCTGTCAGTTCATGACTTGTGATCCAAGTTACGTTAAAAATGTTGAGCAATATTTAAACCGTCCTGTTTACAGGACGATTTAAATATTATCTGGAAATACAGAAAAAGAAGCATCCTCTGATCCGCCCTTGAAATTCTGTACCTCAATTTGGAGATGCTTGTAAGTATAACTAAACAATATCACCCATTTGTCTAAACACTAATTTCATTAATCTCAGGTTGATGAAGAACAACTGAGTCAAATCAAATGTACTAGTGTCATGGAACCTTCAGAATATGCCCACATCTTGATGCAGATAACCTGTTGTGTTGCCAAGCAAACTATCTATCTATCTATCTATCTATCTATCTATCTATCTATCTATCTACCTACCTACCTACCTACCTACCTACCTACCAATGCATACTGTAGAACGAGTTACTTACCTTCAGTAACGATGTATCTGGTAGAGACACAGTCTAGCCGCAGATTCCTTAACTTAGAATATCCCCCATGTCAGACTTAATCCGGAAAACTTTTTGCAGCAGCAACTCTGCGCGCCGGGGGATGGCGCTGCATGGCTCACCCTGACGTCGTCCACATACGTGACATCAGCGAAGCCATATAAGCCATATAAGCCCCCCCCCGGTGCACTGACATCAGTTTTCTTCAGAGAAACTTTTCCGCGCCACAAAGCGGAGTAACCACCAAAATGTGAGAGTAGGGGAACAGTGTACGAAAAAGATAAAAAAAGAAAAGAAAATGAATGGTGCGAAACATCACCATAAAGGATAGTGTCAGGCACTGTATACTGAAAATCAGTGAAGGGAAAGAACAGAGCACCGCTCTGAGAAGGAACCCCGCAAAAGCGAAAGCTAAACCCTGTCCGTAGGCAGAAGAAGATGTGAAATAACATCATGGCAGACGACAGAAAGTCTGCAACCACAATATATAACTTTGAAGGCCAACAAGTCCGGAACACATGAGTAATGACAATCCACCACAAGTCGGCACCACCAAGGGACGCCGTATCCCCTGTAAAAGACCTATAGACTGAGGCATAGCCAAATAGACCTCAACCCAATGGATTGCAGGGGAGGTAAGAGACCCTAAGGCAATTGAGAAGGTGGGAGAGAGGGAAGAAGAACATGAGTAGGCCCCACACCTGACGACCCAAGGCATAGGGATGTAAAAGGACACATGCGCATACCGCCCAATCATGGGAATGGGTGGAGTAGAGCAAGCAAAACAGAATGAAGCATCCTGCCGAGGAGGGAAGTAAAAGACGTCACCCCGCAGAAAGACAAGGCCACCCGGAGGGAGGAGATTGCAGAAAACCCAACTTGAAAAGGTCCTCGCAGAACGGGGAGGATGGGCAGGCCTTAAGGAATCAGTGGCTAGACTGTGTCTCTACCAGATGCACAAGTTACTTACCTTCGGTAACGATATATCTGCAAGAAACAGTAGTTAGTATTAGATTCCTTACCTTAGACTATCCCCAGGCGTCAGACTGGATCCGGAAACTTTTGCGTAGCAGTACCATTGCGCGTCGGTAGGCGTCGTCTGCGGCTCCGCGTCCGTCCTCGGCATCGTTGGCGCCGGGATTACGTCACCGGAGTACTTAGACGCCGCCCTCCCGCGCTGACGTCAGTTCTTATACACATCTTTTCCAGGCCAGAAACGCAGAACCATGATAAAAACCAACACTGGTGCCATGAAACTAGGGCCCTGAAAGGGGATGACCTTACCCTAGATATCGGTTCGCAGAACGGGGAGGATGGGTGGGGCGGTAAGTAATCTAAAACTAACTCCTTTTCTTACAGATGTATCGTTACCGAAGGCAAGTAACTTGTGCATCTGAAAGAAACAGGTTAGTATTAGATTCCTTAAATTAGAATAGATACCCCAGCAGTACCAACCCCGGTGGTGGGGCTGCAAACCAATAATCACACCAGAAAATCCTGGAGGACGGAACAGCCAAAGAAGCCATCCCTCCGGACTTGGCTGTTCAGGCAGTAGTGTCTTGCGAACGTGTGCAGCGAGGCCCACGTAGCTGCCTGACAGATGTCCTGCAAGGGGACTCCCCGGCCCAGGGCAGTAGTAGCTGCCGTGGCCAGAGTGGAATGGGCCCTCAGCCCAACAGGAGGCTCCTTCCTAGCCAAAGAGTAGCATGCCTTGATGCACAAGACGACCCACCGAGAGATGGTCCGTTTGTGCAGCGCCCGTTCCTTCTTAGCGCCCACCGAATCAGTCAAAGAGTTGGTCATCCACCCGGAACTGGCGTGTGTGATCCAAATAGAAAGAGAGCGCACGTTTTTGCCCCAGACGTTGGAGCCGCTATTCCTCTTTAGAGGGATGCGGAGGTGGAAAGAAGGTGGGCAAGGTGATAGATTGCCCGATGTGGAAGGCTGTGACTACCTTGGGCAGGAAAGAGGGTCTTGTCCGCAACACAACCTTGTCTGATGTACAGAAACGAAAGGAGGCTTGGAGGAAAGAGCCTGGAGCTCACTCACTCTCCTGGCAGAGGTGATGGCAACCAGGAAAGCAGTCTTAAGGGTAAGAAGACGGAGAGGACAGTTATGAAGCGGCTCAAAAGGAGCGCACATCAAGTAAGTCAGAATCAGGTTCAAGTCCCACTGGGGCATCATGAAAGGAACAGGGGGGAACATGTGAGTGATGCCCTTCAAGAACCTATTTACAATCGGGGACTTGAACAAAGAAGGCTGATCAGGTAGCCGTAAGAAGGCGGAAAGGGCAGAAAGGGCAGAAAGGTAGCCCTTGATAGTGCCCAGGGCAGAGCCCTGCTGGGCAAGAGAAAGAAGGAAGAGGAGAACCTCAGAAAGGGGGGCAGAGAGTGGATCCACAGCCTTTGCTGTGCACCATGCCACAAATCTGTTCCACCTGCAGGCGTATACCGACTTTGTGGAGGGACGCCTGGCTGCCAGAATCACATTACAAACTTCAGGAGGAAAGTCAAATGGCCTCAACTGTCGCCGCTCAATCTCTAAGCATGGAGGTGGAGACTCGACAGGTTCGAGTGGTGGACTGTCCCCTGCTGCTGCAACAGAAGGTCCTCCTGAAGAGGCAGACGAATCGGGGGATCGACTGACATGCTGAGTAGCTCGGGATACCAGTACCTTCGTGCCCAGTCCGGAGCCACAAGGATGACTTGGGCCCGGTCGTGCTTGATCTTCTTCAGCACTCTGGGCAGAAGGTGTATAGGCGGAAAGGCGTACAACAGACCGCAACTCCACTCGCGACGAAAAGCGTCTCCGAGCGAGTGCCGCCTTGGAAAATTCAACGCACAGAACTGATGACATTGCCAGTTCTCTTCGGTGGCGAATAGATCTAACCAAGGCTCTCCCCACTGCAGAAAGAGGCCTTGCGCCACGTCAGAGTTCAGACGCCATTCGTGATCCATCATGCACCGTCGGCTGAGTTCATCCGCCCTGGCATTCAGAGAACCTGCCAGGTGTTGAACCACCAGGGTCACGCCCTGATGTTCCAGCCACTGCCCGAGGCGCAGAGCTCCTGGCAAAGGGTCCACGACCCCACCCTGTTTGTTGGAGTACCACATGGCGGTGGTGTTGTCCGTGAACACCTGCACTGCACTCCCCCAGACAGAGGGGAGGAATGCCTTCAGTGCAAGACGAATCGCCCGCAGCTCCGTAAGGTTGATGTGGAGCCGGGACTCGGCCGGAGACCAGAGGTCTCTGACATCCGCCTCTTCCATGTGACCCCCCCAACCTTGGAGGGACGCGTCCGTCACAACTATGTACTCCCATTGTGGTAGGGAGAGGGATTTGCCGCTGACCCAATTGCGATCCGTGAGCCACCACTGCAGCTGTTTCGCAGTGCCCTCCGAGATCAGGACAAAGTCGGACAGGTTGCCCTGATGGTGGGCCCACTGAAACTTCAGGTCCCACTGCAGAGCCCGCATCCGCCACCGGGCGTGATGCACCAGAAGGATGCAGGAGGCCATCAGCCCCAGAAGCCGCACCGTCAACCTGACCGAGACCCGGGATAAAGGCTGAAAGATCGGAATCAGAGCCTGATTATCCCGAACCCGCTGTTCGGGAGGATAAACCCGAAAGTGCAGGATGAAGAGGAGCTTCTGAGAGGGACACAGGTGTGACTTTGGCACATTGATGGAAAACCCCTGTTGGTGTAGGAGGTCGGCCGTAGTCTGGAGGTGGCTGACGACTGTCTGGGGCGAGCCCGCCTTCAACAACCAGTCGTCGAGGTAGGGGAAGACTGAAACCCCTAACCTGCCCAGATGAGCTGCGACCACCGCCATCACCTTCGTGAACACCCGTGGGGCACTGGTAAGGCCGAAGGGGAGCACGGTAAACTGAAAGTGCTCGTGGCCTACCGTGAACCGCAGGTAACGTCGGTGGGTCGGCAGGACGGGGATGTGGAAATATGCGTCCTGCAAGTCCAACGCTACCATCCAGTCTCCCGGGTCCAGGGCAGCTAAGACCTGAGCCAGCGTCAGCATCTTGAACTTCTCCTTCCGGAGGAAGCCGTTGACATTCTGCAGGTCCAAGATAGGGCGTAGGCCCCCTTTGCCCCACTTGGGTACCAGAAAGTAGTGGGAGTAACAACCACACCCTACTTCTGGCCCAGGAACGCGCTTGATGGCCCCCTTGGCCAAGAGGGCCGTAACTTCCTCTTGTAGAAGTTTCAAGTGATCCCCCAATACTGCGGTGGCATGGCTGGAGAGGTCGCCTCGAAGGGGAGGGAGTAGCCCCTTCGGACGATTTGCAGCACTCACCTGTCCGATGAGACAATGCGCCAGTGGAGGTGGTGATGGCGAACCCTGCCCCCCACTGGCATCACTTGGGCCTGAAAGCTCATACTAGTAGGGTTTTTAAGTGGATGCTGCAGGGGTAGGTGTGCGACCACCGCTACGGCGGTTTCCACATCCACCACCGCGCTGGATGTTAGTCTGCGGCCCGAGGCTGGCAGGACGTGTGGGGGCGCCCCTTCCTTGGCCACGAAAGGAGCGAAAGGCAGCCGTTTTCTGGTGCGGGCCGAGAGGCCCAAGGACTTGGCCTAGCCCGGGAGTCCTTAAAGTGCTCAAGCGCATGGTCTACATTGTCGCCAAAGAGGCGAGGGCCATCAAACGGCATGTCCATAATGGTGTTGTGGACATCAGCCGAAAAGTTGGGGGACCTCAACCAGGTGTGTCGACGAATCGCCACCGTCGTTGCCATCGCTCTGCCCAGTGAGTCCGTGGTACCCAGCCCACACCGGATGAAATACCGTGCCGCATCTCGACCCTCCGCAAGGGCTTGGGCGAGTTTAGTCCGGGCCTCCTCTGGACATTGTGGCAGCACGTCCGCGACCGTGTCCACAGAGAGTGGGTATAACAGCCCAAGAGGCACGCAGTGTTGACTGACCGCAACCCCAAACTCAGGGAGGAGAATACCTTATTTCCGTACTGCTCATACTTCTTGGATTCCCGATCGGGGGGAGCCATCGGGAATGCGGTCTGGGAGTTAGAGGCCTGGATGACCAGGCTCTCGGGGGTGGGGTGGGTGGACAGGAAGCAAGGGTCACCCGGAGCCGGGTGGTGGCGTCTGGCCACGTTTCCATCTACAGGCTGACCTGTAAGAGGCTTGGACCAAGTGCCCAGAAGAACGTCAGACAAGGCCTCATTAAACAGCAGCAGAGGCTCAGCCGAGCTTGCCTACAGTTTAAGGACCTCAGTGAGGACGTTAGTTGTCACGGCCGCGACGGGGAGCACCAGACCCAAGGCCTTGGCCGCCCGCGTCAGCACCACACTATAGGCAGCCCCCTCCTCAGTAGCCACGGTAGGAGGGGAGACAAAACCAGTGTCTGGCGAGGTGTCCAGACCACTGGCCTCCCCTAGCTCACCTGTCCAGTCCTGATAAGACTGGCACTACTGTGCCAGAGGATCCTCAGACCACTCCCAATCCTCCTTGCCATCCATCTCCTGAAACTCAGGGTCAAAGGATGGGGCCGGGTCATAGAAGTAGAAATCTCCTAGCGGCGTCAAGCATGGCGCCGAGCGGCTCTGGACCCAAATCGAGGTTGGGATCGGGGATGGCGCCACCCGGAGGCGGCACCAGAGGCGACACCCTGGGGATCGGCATCGGCGAGGTCGTAAGGTCGACCTGCGACAACCCGGATCCGGAACCGGATCCAGCGTTGACCTGCGGCACCGAGACCGAAGTCGCCGGCGGCATCGGGACTGAAGCATCCGACCTACTGGGGCCCCCAGTCGGGGCCGCTGGGCCTGAAGGCGCCACGGAATCTGACAGAGGAGCGAGCGACCTCATGGCCATGAGGAAGGCCTCGATCTCCTCCAGCGTCGCGTTCTGCCCAGGGACCGGCGGGTATGAAGCAGGCCGCGACACCTGCGGCTCCGGCTGAGCCTCGTGGGCGGTGTTGCCCGAACCCCCAGCCGCGTCGAGCGATCTTTGGGGGGAGTCGGTAGAGCGATGACGCCTCTTTGACTTCTTGTGCCTCCTACCCGAGGACTTTGAGCCTGAAGACTGGTGACGACTCCCGGAGCTATGATGACTCCGACCCCATGACTGGTCCCTCGACCTCATTTCGGACCGGGACCTCGAGCGGCGTGGAGGCCGACTGCGGAGCTCGAGTCGCTTGCGGGACCACTCCCGTCTAGCTTTCGACGTCAGGGCCCGGCAGTCGGAGCAGGACTTGTCGTCATGGTCGGGGCCGAGACAGTGAAGGCACCGGCAATGGGGGTCGGTAACCGACATCAGTCGGTTGCAATAGATGCAAGGTTTGTACCCGGGCATCCCTACCGGCACCGTCGGAGTCGATAGACTTCGAAAAATGACCAACAAATGATCAAAAAAGTTTAGTAAAAAATTGACTAAGGGTACCACTTTTTCCCAATTGCCGCTTGCTGGCGTGGAAAAAAGAAGAACTGACGTTAGTGCGCGAGGGCGGCGTCTAAGTACTCCAGCGACGTCATTCCGGCACTAACAACGCCGACGACGGACACAGAGCTGCAGACGACGCCTACCGACGTGCAAGGGTACTGCTACGCAAAAGTTTCCTGATCCAGTCTGACGCCTGGGGATATTCTAAGGTAAGGAATCTAATACTAACCTGTTTGTTTCAGATACATCGTTACCGAAGGTAAGTAACTCATTTATCTGATAGAGATGTCTAGCAGCAGATTCCTTAACTTAGGATAGATACCATAGCCATACTCATAGAGGAGGCGGGTGTGCGACTGAACACCACCAAGTACCGGAGAGAACTTAGCTGTCAACAAGGTGACTAAACACAGTGGGGACAGCAATGCTAGCACAGCCAACTCCAGACCATGAAGCTCTGAAAAGAGCGGAAAACAATGAGAGGCAAAGGCACCAATCGCCGTCAAAGAACAGCACGAAAACCCCTGTGTATATCCTGGGTTGAGAGAAAGAAAGTGCAGAGCAAGTATGCCAGTGTGGAAGTGAGAGTTCATAGCTTAAAAGAAGATGAACTGAGGCTTCGGTCCGATGGATCTGCAGGATCTGATGTGTCTACAGGAAGCAAGACCCAGAGAGAGGACAAAACAGTATGACAGAGTCAGCGCATACCGGTTGAGCATGCACAACAGTGGAAAAAGCACTGTGGAACCTGCACCAGCTAAGATATGTGGGGCAGCATTGGCAGGATGCCGACCCATGGCCAGAAAGTGCCGGCATTACCAGAAACACAAGACACTCCATTATGCAGTCCCTCCTTCACAAAAGACATGTGAGAAGGTGGACGGCAACAAGCAGAGGCACCCAGAACAGGACCACAGTAAGACTGGTATTCAAGTGAAAGACAGAAATACACATAAGCATACAGTGTGGGCGCAACAACCACACCAAGTATAGGGAAATCCCCATGTAGGGTAGCGTGAGCAGCCAAGATGCGAAGGACACATCACCAGGTAGGCAGCCAGCAAAATAGGGGGCTCTGGCAAGCCGGAAATACACACAAAAGCTCGCCATGAGCAGACCTGGGCGAAGACCACGGACACCGCAGCAAGGATTGACAAAGCAAGGTTAGACGCTTATTCGTAGCGCTAATTTACCAAAGCGCCGAGCGAAGGCTTTCTGTTTATTTGATAAAGATTGTTTGCTGTATTTTAAACTTTTAATCTGCACCTTCTCACCTTTCTTTTCTGCTTCCCCGGTCCACTGCTGACTTTGTCAGTTTGTTGTGAAGGGAAGACGGACCTGCAGCACACACCGGAAGTCACTAACCCTTCCAATTCAATCTGGGAGCAGGTTAGCAGTCCAGTCCTTTCACATTTGGCTGCATATAAGAACCCTCTCCGCGGCCCCTGCTTGATTGACAAAGCAAGGTTAGACGCTTATTCGTCGCGCTAATTTACCAAAGCGTAGAGCGAAGGCTTTTCTGTTTATTTGATAAAGATTGTTTGCTGTATTTCAAACTTTTAATCTGCAGCTTCTCACCTTTCTTTTCCGCTTCCCCGGTCCACCGCTGACTTTGTCAGTTTGTTGTGGAGGGAATACGGACCTGCAGCACACACCGGAAGTCACTGCCCCCTCTGATTCACTTCGACGGGCGGGTTGATTACTACCAAGGTATAATAGGATGATGTTGCGTACGAGCAGTGGACGTGCGCAGCGGGCGTGCCAAAGGTAAGCCTGTCTGCGCCCGTCCACGCCTGGACCAGGCCTAGGACCAGGCCTAGGACCACCCCCCTGATCCCCCCACCAAATAAACAACAACAAGCAGTTGGCTTACTCTTTCAATCAACTTCTAAACATTAGAGACTATGGACATTTCGCTCCTAACTACCACACCACAGACCACAGAGCTCTAACATATCCCTTTATGCCATACCATCCAGACTGCTTTGCTCACATGCCTTGATAAATGCCCGCTCATCTCCCAAACATAAATACAAAATTCAAGATTTTATTGAGAATTTCAAACTTGATATTCTAATGATAACCGAAACATGGGACGAAGCAACTGCTGGCCCTGATTTCCATACATCAACCCCAGATGGTTACTCAGCCCTCAGACACGACAGACAAAGAAAAATAGGTGGAGGCCTGGCCATATTATATAGGAATAGCTACTCCCTTAAATCAAAATTAGTTCCATCAAAATTATGTGAAGCCTGTTGCTTCACCATTTCAATTCCACAACTCCCCGCTTTCAAAGGCATTCTCCTCTATCGCCGTCCAGGGTCGCGCTCGCAATTCCTGCTCTCCTTAGATACCCTATTAGAATCAGTTGCAGGTGAAAATAACTTCTCTATCTTAGGAGACTTTAATTTTCATTTGGAAGCACAGGGGGATCAAGATACAATAGCTTTAAAGGCCGAATTAGAGGCAGTAGGCCTTCCGCAATTGGTTACTCTCCCTACCCACATAGCGGGACACACTCTTGATGGAATTTTCTCTAACAACCAAAATCTGACTGTAGGAAATATTATGCCATTACCCTGTACTGACCATCACACAGTATTTTTTTACATCCACTATAAAAACAATCAGGCTGCCCGTCCTACCACTGCGCTCCCGAAACAGTTTAAAGCATGGAGCAGCACTGACGCCCTTGACTTCCACACCTCGTTGCTCACTAATCAACCTGATTTTTCCCCTTTGGACCCTGACTTAGCAGCCATCGCTTATACAAATTGGATAAAAGATGCTGTTAATAAGGCAGTTCATACTAAACAGAGATCCAACAACAGAATCACGCCTTCTGCACCATGGTTTAATGAGTCACTTAGACGTGAAAAGCAAAAATGCTGATACCTAGAACGCAGATGGAGTTTGAATTATGACCTCTCTACAAAATCAATCAATAAACGATCTCTTGTCATTTACAAAAGTCTTTTAATTACAGCTAACAGTCAATTTTATTGCCACCAGATCAACTCCGCTAAAAACTCTGCTAAACAACTTTACCAAGTGGTAACTAAACTTGCAGGGCAGGCCTCCCAACATGGCTTCCGGAAGGCCCACAGCACTGAGTCGGCTCTCACAGTGGTTGTCAATAACACACGCACTAAGGTCGACGGTGGCCAGACTACTCTGCTGGTACTGCTCGACCTTACTGCTGCATTTGACACCCTGTCTCCCTCCATTTTGGTTACTCGCCTCAGGGAGTTGGGAGTCGATGGATCAGCGCTTAGCCTCCTGACATCTTTTCTCGATCAGCAAAATCAAAGGGTCAAGTTGGGTGACTTCCTTTACCCTGTCAAGCCTGTGCAGTGTGGGGTCCCCCAGGGCTCATCCTTGAGCCTATTGCTCTTTAACATCTATGTGGCCCCACTCGCCAGGCTTGTAAGGTCGTTCGGGCTGGAAGTTCTTTCCTATGCCGACGACACCCAGATCATGGTCTCCCTTGCACAATCAGTTAACATCACTGCCCTAAATTTTAGGAACTGTATGGAGGCAGTTGCAGGTTGGATGATTAAGAACTTCCTCAAATTAAACGGGGAGAAAACCGAGGTTCTTATTTTCTGAGGCAAACAGGAGATCTAGTCTATGGACTGGGGGCCCGCTGCTCTCGGTATCTGCCCCATGCCCTCCTCATCGGCCCGCAATCTGGGTGTTATCTTGGACACTACCCTCTCTTTTGACAAACAAGTTAGCAGGACGGTTTCCACCTGCTGTGGTGTCCTAAGGTAACAAATTTTTTTTAGAAAATACAATTAATTCACAAAACATTGTTGTTTATTCACATGAATAAGCAACAATGTTTTGTGAATTAATTGTATTTTCTAAAAAAAGAAATTCTACTTATTGTATATATTTGGCTAGTTATTACTGGGACCCCTCTTCTCAGTGCTACCAATACCCAGGTCCCAGTCACTTATATTGGGTGAACCCTTCCTATATACATTTTCGTGATGTCCTAAGGGTCTTGAGAAAAATTACCCATTATCTTTCTTTTGAAGCCCGAAAACAGGTTGCGGTGGCTCTCATATCTTCCAGGGTGGACTACTGCAATGCACTATATCTAGGCACCAACAAAGGTCTGGTCCACCGCCTTCAGATAGTGCAGAATGCAGCGGCCCGGTTTGTTGTAGATGCCCCGAAACGCTCCTCTGGCTCTTCCATCAGGAAGGATCTGCAATGGCTCCCTATGCAGGCCAGAATCAACTTTAAGGTCCTTTGCCTCACGCACGTGCCTTGCATGGGACTGGACCCGAGGACATCCGTTCCCTGGTGTCCTACTACTCTCCTGGTAGGGCTCTTCGCTCTGACAACAAAAAATTGCTTGCAGTCCCCCGAGTCTTTAAGGCCAGATGGGAAGGAAGGGCCTTCTGCTCTCTCGCTCCGAGACTTTGGAACTCGCTTCCAGATGACCTCAAGGGTCTTGCTTCTCACGCGCTCTTCCGCAAAGCACTATCGATCTCTTTCATAATGGAATGCGCCACAATCGCCCTGATTCAAAACTTCTCTGAATACGAGGCCCAGATTTACCATCAAATACAGGGCACTTCAATGGGCAGTACTTTTGCAACGAGCCTGGCCTGCATTTACATGGCAGTTTACACCCCTTCTAAAGACCTCATACCCGCATGCACCAACTGGCAGGAAAAAAAGAACTCCGATAAAGAGCCCCTTTACGGGTGCCCGTCAGACATTGTAGCACCAGTCTGACGAGGAGCAGAACCCAGATGATGAAGCATGACACCTAGCTCGCTGGTTGTGTGAGGGTTTTAGTTCCGAAAGGGGAATTCCCCTTACCCCCTCCTTTCCGCTTGGTTACTTCTTTCCCTTTACCTCCCTGGGGAACAGTGTATCTCTTTTTGTTTGTACTTGTTGCCTTAGGGCAGGTACACTGGACCCCGTTAAATATTGCCCTTCAAATCTCCCTCTTGTTGTTGATACAACGTAGATTACTGCAATGCATTGCTGATCAATGCACAAGAAAAAGTGCATAACAAACTCCAGCTAATTCAAAATGCGGCAGCAAGACTCCTGACAGACACCCCCAAATTTGCACCTATTTCCAAAAATGTTCGCCAGCTCCATTGGCTCCCGATCAGAAGCAGAGCCAAGTTCAAGGCACTCTGCATTGCCTATAAATCTATCCATTCAACGGGCCCTAATTTTCTCAGGAAGTCTCTCTGCCGCTACATTCCCTCCAGAGAACTCCGATCATCAAGCACTAATCTTCTTATTGTTCCAAGGACAAAAAAGGCTTCATGGGGTGACAGATCGTTCCTTTATGCCACCACCAAACTTTGGAACAGGCTTCCATCCAATATTAACCAGCCCTTCCCTGCCTGTCTTCAGGAAACAGATAAAGACCTGGCTCTTTAACCAGTGATCCATCCGGTCCCCTTAGCTTTGTTGTTCTACAGCGCCGAGACACCTTCGGGTATTTCTGCGCTTTATTAAATGCATAAATAAAGAAATAAAAAATAAGGAACCTTGCTTGCGTGACCCCGCTGTGGGAATAGCACAGAGCAGATATATAGTAAGAAAGGTGCTCATCTAAATAGAGTGTGTTGCATAAAACAAGACACGGGTACGCCATAAGTATCAACAGACATTTTGAAGCAGAATTGGACAGAGCAATGTCCACATCCATACAGAAGTGACATCAGCCACGTTCCCCTGCGAGACAGAAGAGGAGATGGAATAGGACATGAAAGTGGAAACGGTCAGGACCAACGTAATGGTCTAGAGATGTACATACAAGACAACCCAAGACAGCAAGTATCCTGAAGAGAACACTTCCACTAAGAGTGTTACAGCAGTGTTACCCTAAGTAGAAGCCTGGAAAACAACTGCGGGGCAAGCAGCAGGGAAATAGGAAGACTCCTGCTTGGGAAGTGCTCAGAAAATGAGGGCACAAGGGAGTGTACAGCCTAGATGTACGTGGCGAAGGCTCCACCGCCTATAGACAAGTCCAGACAGAGCTGAAGCACAAGAATGCACTACCCGTCCTGGAGACTGGAGGGTAGAACTAGTCACCGCAGAAGCGGAAGAAAGAGCGCAGGCACCCCATGACAGCGAACATACCAGAGTGCACCCATACGACGCGTAGACACTGAAGAGTCATGTTGTGGAGTTCTGCGTATCTTTGGGCCACACCACCGGGCTCTGCCCTGGAGCTATACGATGGCAGGGCGTCTGCTGCAGGAGAACTGCGCCGGAACAGAACAAGGTGGCCCATGGGACAGTGGCTGGCGAAAAGAAGTGCAGCCAACCTCGACAAAGAGGAGCACAGCGAAGCTGAAAAATACCCCTGGTCGAGGCAGGCGAGGCAGAAACCTTGCGGCAGTGAACCTCTACAGATGCATTGAAGTACTACAGACCAACCATAGACCCCAACTCAAAGCGCAATAGAGTGTGGCCAACCAGTGGTCGCACAACAGGGGAAAGAGAGGACAGACTGATCCACAGAAGAACCTCTGTGAGGAAGACTCAACAGGGGCCTACCAAGCCTTCCGTGTAGGAAGGCCGCTACACAATAGCCAGCAAATACCCCACATAGGATAAGTCTCATCCCGCCAAGGGGCCTCCTCTCAAGACAAGCTCACAGACAGAGGACTGAAAGGAAGGCAGAACCAGCCGAGCAGCCGTACTTAACAAAGGCAAACATTTTTTGAGTAGCAGCACAGACCATCTGGGTTATTACATCATGAAACCAGGGTACAAAACAAGCAAGGCAACGCTGCCTATGCACAACACAAAGTCATATAACATATGAAAAATAAAGTCCACAAGGACTAGAAAGTCAGGCCGCAAGGGCCAGAAAATCACGGGAGACTAGACATGAGGCGGGAGACTGCTGAAACAGCGTGACAGTCACAAAGGTCCACGCCATTGAATTGCAGATCCCGGAGAGTCTCCCGAACATTGTCAGGGAAATGACCATCGCGCAGCCAAGCATGGCGACGCACAGCAACCGACCAGGTCATTGCTCTACCCACAGAGTCAGTAGCGTCCAGGGTTGAACGAATGGAAAATTGTGCCAGTCCCCGGCCATCAAGAAGAAGGAAATGCAAGGCAGCCCGGGGCCCTTCTGGGAGGGAAGAAAGAAGGAGCTCAACTGAGTCCGAAAGGGCAAAGGCAGCACTGCAAACACACAAGATGTGCTCAGGGCACGGATGCCCACACTATTTGATGCAAAAATGGGGCAGCCACATGTTTCCAGCCACCGAGACTCCCTAGTGGGAGGTAGCAAAGGCAGAGCAGATAAAGGCTGCAAGGCGAAAGCCACCTGGACAACCAGACCCTGAGCTCTAGGGTGAAGGGACAAGCAGGCAGGATCATCTGGAGCTGGGCGATGCCGGAGTGCATTGGACCGATCAACAGGGTCACCAGAGGAGGGTCGTGCTCAGGTACCAAGCAGGGTGTCAAACAAAGACCCACCAAGGGGTAGCAACAGCTCCATGTCCACATGCTCCAGGTGGAGGAGATCCAGTAAAGGATCAGAGGGCAAGGGAACCACAGGAGGCTGTAAGTAAAGAATATCCACAGCCCTGCGAACAGCCCTTGCGAAAGCCACAGTAGCCTCCGACAATAAACCATTGGTTTGGGATGGTTGTAGGCTAACTCGTCAAACAGACAGTAAAGGTGGAGGAGCCTGAGGCCAATCCAAAGGCAATGGAATGCTAGGCACCTGCACCAAGGGGCACCGAAACAACCCTGGGCACGGTGAGCCCATTGGGATCTCATCCTACTGTAACAGAGGAGCCGTGGCCGTCAGCTCTGGCGTCGACCGACGCCGAGACGTCATCGCATCGACGTCAAGAACCTCCAGAGGGGACTCAGTCAGGTTGCGGACCCGGCGGCGACTCAACCTCCACCTGCGGGGAGAAAAGAGGTCGACAGGGCATCAAACTCGGTGCCGTAGCCGACGTCAACACAGCAAGCCGCACAGGGCTATGCGGCGACTGGACGGGTGGGCTGGACAGATGACTGGGGTGCCCTTCCGGGCCGTGTCCCAACGTGATATCGACTCCGGAACCGGAGTTGTGGCACGCAGCCAGCGCTGAAGACGAATCCGCCGGCGAAGTGCCTTCCTCCTCTCTGGGACCTGAAGGTGCACCAGGGAGAGGAGGTGACCCAAAGAAAGACTGGAGAGCCTTCAAATACGCCTCCATGTGGGTCCGAGTCGCTTCGACATCCGGGAAGGGTGGGTATGGGGGAGCCGATTTCTTGGCGCCTGTGCCTGGCAGAGACCGAGAGCAGCAGGCCCCATCGTCATGTTTATGGGAGGACGACCTTTGTGACTTATGTTTGTGCTTATATGTCTCTGAACGACGTCTGCAGGAATAACACCATGACCGGGCCCAATCCCAAGAAGGAGATCGGTGGCGTGAAGGCGCAGGACTGGACATCTGGGCGGACAGCAGCTTCATACGACGATCCCTCAGGGACTTTGGTTTCATCTGCCGGCAGGCATCGCACTCTTTGGAGTCGTGGTGCACTCCCAGGCACCACATACATATCGGGTGCGGTTCATGACAGACATCTGCCGCGTACAAGTCATACACACTTTGAAGCCCGAAGGCATCGCAGACTGTTCCATGACGCCGAAGTCGTCTAGAGGGCCTGAAAAACAGGCCAAGGACCCACTGGTTTTCCTGGATCCGCGTTGGGACGTGGAAAAGAAGAAAAACTGATGACAGCGTGCCGGGGCAACTTATATGGCTTTGCTGGCGTCATGTACGTGGACGACGTCAGGGCAGAGCCATGCAGCTCCATTTCCCAGTGCACAGAGGTACTGCTGCAAAAGGTTTTCCGGATACACTCTGACGCCTGGGGATATTCTAAGTTAAGGAATCTGCGGCTAGATTCTCTATCAGATACAAATGCACTGGGGACCAAAGACCACAGGCAAATAGTGGACACTGATATATAATAATGCATAATTACCCAACAAAGTCACTGATCTGTCTTACCAATGTTACTTTAATAGTACAAACCATGCAAAACTACTTTGAACCCTTTTTTGGGTCTTGCTATTTACGGGAATTTCATTTTTGAAAGATTGCCTTTGTTTATATAAATATTATGAGAAAATACGATGCCCGCATAACAGCTGCATTCATAGATCTATACGTTTTGGTGTATACGTTAAGTAGTGAATAAATAATACTGAAGGCAGAAAAAGGTACTGAAAACGAAGTAAATGAAAATAATGTAAACATGAGCTGTGGAGTCATTGCGCAAATGTTTTCAGAAAGATTTCTTGAACAGTAGAAGGCAGGTATTTCCCATTAACATCCAGATTAAGTAGCTTGTTTAAGTTTACCAAGAGGCTAGCACATGCCATCGAATGTCTGTTGTAAAAAACAGAAGTTGCCATCTTTCAAAATAACTCATGCACCATTTTTACTTTACCCTTGAGCCAAGCACTGCAGCAGTTCCAGCCCTTCGCAGAGCTCCAGGATAAGCACCAAGTGCCGGGGGCTGACATAGGCGGCGTGAAGCTGGACAATGTTGGTGTGGTGGAGCTTCTTCAGGATGTGATATTCCATCACCTTGGATTGCTTGCTCTCTGGGGTGTGTGGGATCATTTTTGCAGCCAAGAGTCTCCCACTTGATTTCTCCCAGCACTTCCTGACAGTGCTAAAGCGACCTCTGCAGCAAAATATGAAGAAACCAGACAAATGGTGAACGCATGTTACAACACCTTGTACAAAGACAATAATAACTGGTACACTCTACAAACACTATATAAACATATTTATTTACACTATCAAGAGGAGTCAAAGATGCCAAAGTGAATGGTGTTGATTTGAAAAACTTAAGGAGGAATTGACCTACGCCCACCCTAAAGGCTTGTGGTTTTGTGAAGTGTAAGTTGATAAATCAATATTGATCAGAAAAAGTTGGGTATCTATATCCCTCTGAATCATCCTCCTTGAATTGCTATAGACCCTTGATCTATACTAACGAATAACTTCGGAAACAATAATTCTGATGGATACATAATGTTCTGGCTGATTTTCACCCTGTGAATTATCTTCAAGGCTTCAAACTGGTCTTCAAGAGTTTTTACCCAACAATAGCTCTTCAGCGCTGCCAAGTAATGCTGTGCGGCTCTTCGCCATATACAACTCTGATGTATATTCAGTGCCAAAATGGCATGTTGGTGGCACTTTTTCCATGCAACATCAATGTGTGCGGAACAGTGACGTAAAATTATCCCCTGCGGAGCTTGGGCCCAAGCTCCAGGGGGCCCCTTCTTGCACTGTACACAGGCGGCAGGCCCCAGGCCTATGACCTCCTGACTGTGTCCGGGGGAGAGGTAGGGGGGGGAGTTCCCTCCATGTACTTTGCAAAGGTGCCTTTCACAAGTTTCACTACGCCACTGGTGCAAAATGGAACAGATTAAACACCAATAGCAACAAATACAGTTCATAGTATGTTTCCAGATCTTTGGTCGCTAATAGTCATAGGGCCAAGTCTGTATATGTGAAGGGCGGTGAGGAATCTAAAGAAAAATACCTGTCACTACTAAAGTGAGACAGCAGAGCTTGGCAAAGGTATCCAAAGCAGAGATCGGCAACAGGAATTAATCTGGAGAGAGCTGTGGATGTTGCAATGGCCCTAGTGAAATCGGCAGGAATGCCCTCTGTAGGGTCTTTCTTGGTCAATGCACTCCAGATCGTGAGACAGAGCATGATGAAGTGCACAATAGTCTGCCAGAGCTAAGAAGGGCAAGGCTGTGAGGAAAAAAAGGCTACAAATAGCTGATCAATCGTTCAGCCACTATGAGAGCAATTCATGTAGTAAAACACCACGTGACTTGGGTCCAGTATATGCACTCTCTTCCTTTCTCCATATTCAACCAAGGGGAAAAAGTAAGATGTAAGGGTAATAAACTTGGCCATATGCAATGCAGGAACCACTTTCGGTAAGAAGAATGGGAAGTGAGAGGAACCAACCTATCCAGATAAAAAATTGGGAAAAGTGGACAAACTGACAGGGCCTGAAGTTCTGACTCTTTTTGCTGAAGTTATTACCAGTAAGAAAAAGTTGCTTTCTTGTTAGATACTCTTTCTATATACTGATGCCTCCCCTGTAGAACAAACCCCAGTCGTCAGACTGAATCTGGAAAATTTCAAGATACAAAGTCACTGGTAGAGGGTGTTGGATTTAGTCAGCACCAGCAATGACATCAGACGATACCTCTGAGGCCATACATCACCCACCCTGGTGCATCAACATCCGTTTCCCTCCATTTTTTCCAAGTACTTAAGGCAAGAGGTAGATAAAAATCGAGAAAAATTGCAGTACCAATAAAATTGTAATCAAATGTTATTATCTTTGCCTATAACACATTAATCAAACCAGGAGTAGGGCGGGTTGGTGAGGAACCTGCAGGTAAATAGTGTGGAGTCCTCCCCAACGCGCAACCATCCAAATGAATACACCACACATGGAGATCTGGATTGTATGTCTTTATTCCTCAGCATAAAATCACACTTTGCTCTCTGATTACATCATAATAGTTAATAACTACACCCCCAGCAAGTTATGTACTTCCTCTATTGAGTACAAGCAGAACCGCAAGGATCCTAGCACACAGTTTCACAACCCTACTGGGCATATTTACAAGGTCATTGCGCCACAGGAACATCACTTTCAATGACAAGTGGTTTAATGCCACCTTGTAAATATGCCCCTTCATTGCAGCAAGGCAGGCAATCGGTATTGCAGTGCCATTGCTATTTACAAGGGTGCCATAAATGTGGGGCAGCACCAAAAATAAGACCAGGAAAAACCTGGTCTTAAACAGGTGCAACAGGAACAAATAAATGATTTCTCCTCGTTTTTGCTGTATGTTTTTGCAGAATGCAGCACACACAGAAGTTACAAATTGCCATTATTGATTGTTTTTGTGCAGGTAGGGACACGTTTCAGCACATGAACAATCATTCCCGGCAAGACAGGAGCCATTGCACTAGGGTGCAAGGGTGCCTGTATTGTCGCTTGGCAGCTAAATTTAGCACCAGCCCTATGGGAAATGCAGGAGTGTGCAGCATTTTTATAAATACGACACATCGCCACACTTTAACAGCTTCAAAACGCAGGGAACAACTAAATTATATTTCTTCCATGAGTCATCAAGAAGCTCGCACTAGTAGGCCAAATAGTGACTCTCAACCACTTCATGCTACTCTGATACAGCTTGTGATGCATGATCTGGACTGTCAGGCAGGATGGCCTCATTTGTAACAAGTGCTGTGTGATGGACTGTCCAGGATGGTGGGCAGTCACCATGTGTCTTTTGCACAACAGCAAATGGAGTGTCTGTTTTCGGTTATGCTTGACCAGGACTAAATCACCATCAAGACTGCCTCTTGGGAGCTCAAATGCCAAAAGGCATACGTCTTCATTTTGCACTTTCGAGAACTGTCAGTGCAGCAAACTTTGTCAGCACTCCAGGATCTGTATACTGTCCATTGCGGCAGCTTAGTTCTGATGGCTCTCCCAAATAGGGAGGTAGCTGGACTCTCAACCATTATGGAATAGGGAGTTGACCGAGTCAAGAGGTGTCCGTCTACTTTAGTAGTGGGCGCCATCTTATAGCGGGTCAATACCCATTTTAATAAATGTATGATAGTATCTTTCTTGCATTTCATTTAGTTTGCATTTCGTTTACAAGTAGTCTATCTCCCACAGCGGAGCCTGTTGGAAGGTAAGCGGGGTTGCTGGAACACGGGATATGTTTTATTTTGCCAACCGATTTTGGCCATACACTAAATAGCATTTGGATCTTGTCCACGCCCCACAAACTCGTTCCTTTCAATGGCAGGCTGTTTAACAACATTGTCAGTGTGTACGTGCAGCTCTGATAGGAAGGCCTGACTAGCCCATGTTTTTCGTTCCTTTTAGGAAAATCTGTGCCCTTTTCACGAGGTGCCTGGCTCTTGTGAGGTGCCTGGCTCATGTAGTAGCGGGCGCCATCTTATAGCGGGTCAATACACATTTTAATAATTTTATGATTTTATGATTTCTCACATTTATTTTAGTTTCCATTTAATTTACCAGTAGCCTACCTCCCAGAGGGGTGCCTGTTGGAAGGTAAGCGGGGTTGATGGACCCCAGGTTGCATTTAAGTGTGCCCACTGTTTTCAATATAACGAACCCACAATGTTACATGTTAAGAGAATATTTTGTAGTGTTCACCCATGAGGACCCACTTCTCCCACCAGCCAACGTGCAAGCACACATAGCTAGGGGAAAAGCAGGCCCCCATGGCCACACCCCTCTTCTGTAAATAGACATCATTCCCAAAAACAAAAAAGTTATGGTGCAGACTTCATGTCACGAAATCCACGAGCATTTTGTTGTGGTTGTAGCATTGCAGGCGTCTGGTGCTTAGAAACAAATAAAGTGCTTTGAGCCCTGTAGGATGTTCTATGCTTGTGTATAGAGCTTCAATGTCTACAGTTATAAGTAAAGAGTTCTCTGTCCATGGAACATTTTTCACTTTTTACAAAAAGTGGCCAATGTCCCTTACATAGGTTGGTAGATTGGTAACCAAGCTTTGCAAAAAATTATCAATGTATTGTGCCAGGTGTTCAGCTACATTGTTGATGGCCGATATTATTGGCCTTCCCGGGACAGGTGATATTTCCTTATGCACTTTAGGTATAAGATAGAACCTGGGTATGACTGGTTGATCCTCATGTAAAAACGTGAATTCCTGGATGGAAATTAGTCCTTCCCTTTTGTATTTGAAAAGGAGTTTTTTCAACTTTTCCCTTGCCAGGTCATATTGTTTTAGACATGTTTTCTGATAGCATGCCGCATCTGAAAGTTGCCTGTTGGCCTCCGCAATATATTGTGTTTGAGGCCAGATCACAATATTGCCTCCCTTGTCAGAGCTACAAACAATATTTTGATGGTTAATTTTAAGTTTAGTTATGAGAGCCCAGTATTGTTTTTCTTTTTCCAATTTGATTCTTTTGCGATGTTTAACCTGATGGTACAATTTTTTCAAATCTGTCATGACCACCTCGTGAAAGGAATCTATGGCATCTCTTGGCATTGTAGGTATAAAACAGGATGCAGGTTTGAATGGACTCATCCCTGCGCCAGTTTGTTGTATTTCTGCCTCCCTAAGCTCCTGCTGAGTGGACATATTTGCATCTGTGTCTCTTTGCGTATCACCTATCTGTTGTAATGTTAGTAGCGCTCCTATATCACGCGCCTCAAGAATGGGATTAGAGGATTCTGCAGCATTTGTGTCAGTGTTGTCTAGTCCTTCCTTGATGCTAAAGAATTTGCATATTTTGAGCTTATGAATGTAACAGAAGACATCAATTCTTGTCGATGTATAATTAAAGTCTGTGAGGGGACAAAAGGTAAGACCAAGACTCAATAATTGATTTTCCGCTGTTGTCAATATTATGGTTGAAAGATTAATGATCGTTTTGTCCTTTATTTCTTGTTGGGCCAGAACTGTTTTTTCTTTTTGTTGTTGTTTGCATTTTTGTTTTTTCCGGCGGGCTTTGCGGCATCGGTTGATTCTGGCCTTTTTTGCTGCTCTTGTTGCCTGATCCGTGGCCGAAGGGTTAGGAGCCGTGCGTTTACTAAAAAATCTATCTCCTCCCCTAAGTCAAGAACCATTTGGGGTTCTCCTGCGCCAGCCTCCGCAGACAGGTTATCATCTGAATATGTACTGCTGTTACTACTTAATATTGAAACTGTATCTTTAGAGCTTGGGGCATGTTCAGGGAGATTACTGCGCGGCCCCGTCATGGATGTAGATGTTGAAGTCGAAGGGGCTGATTTCTGATTCATTTTAATACGTTTGGCATTGTCGAATTTGCACGCGAATGTATATATTTTTCCATGTTCATAATCATCCTTATCACGCGCAAATTTCCAAGCTTTGCGAGCCTTAGTTTTCTCCTCATGTTTGTTCAGGCGCTCTTGAATTTCTTTTCTCATTGTAGCTATGAGCTCATTAGGTTCAAATTTTAAGAGTTCCTCATTAATTTCCTCCATTTCCTTTAAAAGCTGTAAACAATCGATTTCAGCATATTTTATTAGGATTTTGACCAAATTGCATGAGGCTTCCAAATTACTTAATCCCCACTCCTTTAGCCTTTCTGGATGCGGTTTCTCGTAGCTGGGCGCTAGGAGGATACGCAACCCTCGTCGAACACGGCCCTCCGCTACGTACATAGACAACGACTTGTGATCCCACCACTTTGTGACTTCATTTCTCATACATTTTTCCATACGCTTCATCAAATTTTTAATCTGGGTTTCGTTAGACAAGGGATTTGGCTGCACGCCCAATGAAGTTCCTGCTGTGGCCCCCTTTTGAGATATTTTGGGCAGGTTGGAAAACAGTTCTAATGAGGCCGCCTCCCGTCCTCGTACCGTCTCATCCGTCATTGCCGCTAGCGCCCTGTTGAATTTGTTAATCTTAGAATATATAATCTATGTGAGGTATCCCGTGGTTTTTTTCAGGTCCTTCACTTGTGCCTATATAGACTCCCAAGGTAATCTTCTTCACCAGAAGCAGATTGAGGCGACACGGCGGGGCTCATGATTCAATCAATCTTTATTAATATTGGGCATGACGCGTTTCGGAAGTGTCCTTTATCAAATGCCCTTCAGTATTAAAATTCGCCACTGGAGCTTGCAGTCCTTCATTTTCAGTCTTTTATGCTGCCTGATCACTGAAGTAGTGTCGGTTGCCTGGAAAACGTTGCACGGACTCACTTCTGCCTCCACAATTGGACCACATTTCCCAGCATGCAGTGTTCCCGCTTTGCTGGCAGTGGTTCCGTTAGTCGGCGTGCTCTTGTCATTCCCCATTGAGAAGCCGACTTGCAACGAACCCTGGCGAGGACTGGAGTACTTGTTCTGGGCGTCTTGACAGATGTTCATGTCCCTCACTCCCTGCCTCGCAGTTCCGCATGCCACAGAGTCGGAAACACCTATGAAGTAGCGGCGTCTCTCATATAAGTAATGACATGTACTATGTACTAATTAATATTACGAATTGTAATTATAACCGACTTTTGGGTTTGCCAGTCCATGCGCCACCTGACGTTGGGAGCCCGTCCCGGAAGGACCCTTCCTGCTTTGTGATATATATATATATATATGTGTTGAAACATGCAGCAATATCAACCTCCGAGTGTGAGTCTGCTGTTACGCAACTTTTGGATTTATTACCTACTGGCGGTCGCCAGTAGGTATATATAGTTAGGATTTTTTCTCTATGGGATTTTTGAAAATTCTATGTCTAATAACGTTGGCGTTTGTGGACGGAATTGGCTGAAATTTTCAGGAAAATTGAACATTTTGTTTCTGAGCAGCCCTTGACAATTTGGGGGGGTTTCATCAAGGGGGGGCCGAGAAAAAAGGGGGTCCCAAAACGCGTTTTTCCCATGTTAATTTCCATAGGGCGGTTGGCCTCACTTTTAGCTCAAACGGCTGAATGGATTTGCACGAAACTTGGCAAAATTGTAGGGACTGTTAGCCCGATGTGCCTTTGCTAGGTCTCAATATATGTGCTACAGTGGATTTTGAGTAATTTAGGTTCAAAAAAAGATATATATCTGGGCGGAGCCTAACCACACATCTGATCTGATTGGCTGTCAGCACTTCATCCAAGAAGTGTTGGCAGCCATCTTGGGACCAATATACATGATAGCAACTCATTAAAAAGCATTGTAGTTAATAGAGGGTTTTAGGACTTTAGTTACATTATAAATCATTTGTTGATGGTACCATACTCGTTTTAGGAATTGTGGTGGGTTCTAAGGTGATTTTACCATGTGAAAAAACCTTCTGCTGTGATATCATGAATATTGTCTGAAAGAAAACTAATATCTCATGATTTTCCCACAGTGGTTTGGAAGGGGATCTATAAGCTAAACTGAAAGCATATTTTCTGTAAATTCACATTATCTTTCTCAGTCATGTGAAAATGAAGTCTGACATTCTCAGTAAAACATGTACATCCAACAAGGACAGAGACTGTCCGTTGATTCCTTTGTGTTCTACTGCAGCCTCCTAGAGTGTTCTAAAGAACAACTAGAGCGCTAACAGTCCTACTTATTACAAAGGTATGGCACACCTGAAGCCATCTTGATTGGAATAAAGTGGTAACTCTTAAAACATTTAATTTAAAAAGAAACAACATGAGGGGGTATATTTTGCCATAGAAAGTATGATTAGTGCTGCAGAATGAAAAATTAGGGCACATTTTGAATGACTTCTCAAATCCTTTTCTATTTCATTAAAACATTCTGACATGCAGTCTCCCAAAATGGCCACCAGAGACAAAAGAGCCCAAATGTAGCCCAAATATCACCCAGATGTAGCCCAAGTATAGCCCAATGACAGAATGTCCCAGAGTGTTCTAAAGAACAACTAGAGCGCTAACAGTCCTACTTATTACAAAGGTATGGCACACCTGAAGCCATCTTGATTGGAATAAAGTGGTAACTCTTAAAACATATAATTTAAAAAGAAACAACATGAGGGGGTATATTTTGCCATAGAAAGTATGATTAGTGCTGCAGAATGAAAAATTAGGGCACATTTTGAGTGACTTCTCAAATCCTTTTCTATTTCATTAAAACATTCTGACATGCAGTCTCCCAAAATGGCCACCAGAGACAAAAGAGCCCAAATGTAGCCCAAATATCACCCAGATGTAGCCCAAGTATAGCCCAATGACAGAATGTCCCAGAGTGTTCTAAAGAACAACTAGAGCGCTAACAGTCCTACTTATTTCAAAGGTATAGCACACCTGGAGCCATCGTGATGGGAATAAAGTGGTAACTCTTAAAACATTTAATTTAAAAAGGAACAAAATGAGGGGGTATATTATGCAATAGAAGGTATTATTAGTGCTGCAGAAAGAAAAATTAGGGCACATTTTGAGTGACTTTTCAAATCCTCTTCTATTTCATTAAAAAATTCTGACATGCAGTCTCCCAAAATGGCCACCAGAGACAAAAGAGCCCAAATGTAGCCCAAATATCACCCAGATGTAGCCCAAGTATAGCCCAATGACAGAATGTCCCAGAGTGTTCTAAAGAACAACTAGAGCGCTAACAGTCCTACTTATTACAAAGGTATGGCACACCTGAAGCCATCTTGATTGGAATAAAGTGGTAACTCTTAAAACATTTAATTTAAAAAGGAACAAAATGAGGGGGTATATTTTGCCATATGAATTATGATTAGTGCTGCAGAAAGAAAAATTAGGGCACATTTTGAGTGACTTCTCAAACCCTCTTCAATTTCATTAAAAAATTCTGACATACAGTCTCCCAAGATGGCCACCAGAGACAAAAGAGCCTAAATGTAGCCCAAATATCACCCAGATGTACCCCAAGTATAGCCCAATGACAGAATGTCCCAGAGTGTTCTAAAGAACAACTAGAGCGCTAACAGTCTTACTTATGACAAAAGTATGGCACACCAGAAGCCATCTTGATTGGAATGAAGTGGTAAGTCTGAAAACACTCAATTTAAAAAGGAACAACATGAGGGGGTTAATTTTGCCATAGAAAGTATGATTAGTGCTTCAGAAAGAAAAATTAGGGATCATTTTGAGTGACTTCTCAAATCCTCTTCTATTTCATTAAAATAATTCTGACATGCAGACTGAAACATGCACTTTGAATACCAGCAGCAGACGTCCCTGGTGAGCAGTAGCTTTACTACAGTGATCTAATGTGCAACTAGAGTGCTAACATTCAGAATTTATGGCAAATGTGTGACACATCTGAATGCCTTCTTGATGGAACCAAAGTAAACAAGCATTGAAAATGCAATAGATCTCGCCCTCGTTTAAGTTAAAGCCATTCTGTTTGTAATGAGGTGGCTTTTTAGCTTTGCTTTTATTAGTGTTTTTTCAACTTTCATGTAAATAACATGCATCTGTATGCATATAAGTATATGTATGCATGCATTTATGTTTGTATTTATATAGATATACAGATGATATATGTTTATATATGTATGTATATATATATATATTCACTGAAAAAACCATAGGCTATAGACCATATATAGTTAGGAATTAGCATTTACAAAACCTTGAAAATTCACTGAAAAAACCATAGGTTATAGACCATATATAGTTAGGAATTAGCATTTACAAAACCTTGAAAATTCACTGAAAAAACCATAGGTTATAGACCATATATAGTTAGGAATTCGCATTTACAAAACCTTATTTTACTCACACAAAACCATTGAAATTCCATATATAGTTAGTTGCACTAACTATATATCGCGCACCCGCAATCCACTGCTGATGATGTCACATATTACATCATTCATGACATGGTCAGTGACATCACTGATGACATCTCAAATGACATCATTGATGACATCAATGATGACAACATCCAGTGACTGTATGTTTCTGTAAAGTTAAAATATGTCTTACATATTGAAGAATGAGTGGATGTATAAGTGTCTGGATGAAGGATTTAGTAGGTGCATGACTGACTGTATGAGTGAGTGATTAAATGTGTCTCACTGAGTGCATGGGTTAGTGACTAAACTGTCTTAATTTGTGCATCATTATGTCTGTTGTTCTGTAAACTGTTGCATGTGTTGATAAGTAGCTATATGAGTAACTATATGGGTTATTGATTGGTTGCCCAAGTATTTGTATGGGAGACTGAGTGTGTGTGTGGGTGGCTGGGAGGTGTATGACTCTGTGCATAGATGTGTGAGCAGTTGATTCACTAGATGTATGGTTTCAAAAGTGCATGTGGAAACAGCTGTATGGGCGGTTGACTGTGTGCATGAGTGTATTGGTGAGTGAATGGATATCTCAGTGCTACATGTCAAAGTAAGTACATATGTAAAACACAGTACATGTGAGAGTTGACATATATAAATAACTGCGCATAAGAGCCAGTGAATGTGTGAGTGGCTGTATGGATCATTGTGAACTTGTATCAGGGATTGTATAAGAGAGTAAATATGTGTTAGTATATGTTTGAATAAGTAAAGTTTGTATAACTGTATAGTTGAGGAAATGGAGGTGTGATTGATTCTTTGCATGACTGACTAGGTGTGTGAGTAACTCCATGGATGAGTGACAGTCTGTGAGTGTCTGTTTACACTGATTGTATCTAAGGTTATATTAGAGTCTAAAGAGGTTCATCGTATTATCACATGAATGATATCATCAGTGATGTGATCAGTAATGTCAAATGAGATGTCATCAGTGATGTCATCAGTGGTGTCATTTGAGATGTCATCAGTGATGTCATTTGAGATGTCATCAGTGATGTCATCAGTGATGTCACTGACCATGTCATGAATGATGTAATATGTGACATCATCAGCAGTGGATTGTGGGTGCGCGATATATAGTTAGTGCAACTAACTATATATGGAATTTCAATGGTTTTGTGTGAGTAAAATAAGGTTTTGTAAATGCGAATTCCTAACTATATATGGTCTATAACCTATGGTTTTTTCAGTGAATATATATATATATGTAACCAAGAAGACATTATGTACAACTGAACTTATCTAAACCACTCAGATACCGTCGGGTAAAGTTAGCGCTATCTAAAAATTGCAAAAACAAATAAATACATGCAAGCGCATTCTGATTCAGGATAAAGACTTTTGAAAGCCAAAACTAAGCTTCATTGTAGATTTTCATAGCTCTTACTGCCCCTGACGAGGCGCTGAAATGTCAGTGATTGAAAAGCGCCCCCCCTTTTTTTTTTAACAACTTCAATCAGAAGTTGACAAGAGATTACAGGACACCAGCAAAATGTTTACAATAAAGTGAATCTTCTCAAAACGAGCAGGTGACGGTCTGGTGCATCTTATAGGTCCATTGTTGGCTTGCACATACAGCTGTGTTCATAAATAATGTGTGCCAGTAATTCGAGCCCTGTAGCTCCGTAGTGAAGATCTGAGAGAAACAAGCAAAAGCAAATCGCATTGTGTAGAGCTTGTGAACATCTTGTAATGCATGTTTACTGTGCCCTCAAGGGAACGCTTGGGGTTGTACCCATATTCATTCAATAGAGGTTGCGGTGTAACGACCTGAGCTCTGGACTTCAAAAATGAGAAACAAGGTCTAATTCTCAGCTTCAGCTCAACATGCTGTGATCCTGGGAAAATCCCGTAATTTCCCCGTGCCGGTCTTCCTCCCAAAAAAGTTACGTGACCGGGTGTAATGGAACTGGAACTTATGCAAACCACTCAGATACCGTTGGGTAGAGTTAGCGCTATATAAACACTGCAAAAACAAATAAATACATGCGAGCACATTCTGATTCAGGATAAATACTTTTTAAAGCCACAACACAGCTTTATTGTAGATTGTTATAGCGCTTACTGCCCCTGACGAGGTGCTGAAATGTCAGTGATCAAAAAGCACCCCCCCCTTTTTTTAACAACTTTATTGAGATGTTGACAAGAGATTACAGGACACCAGCAAAATGTTTACAATAAAGTGAATCTCCTCAAAACAAGTGGTTGACAGTCCAGTGCATCTTATAGGTCCATTGTTGGCTCGTACATACAGCCATGTTTGTAAATAATGTTTGCCAGAAATTTGAGCCCTGTAGCTCCGTAGTAAATATCTGAGAGAAACAAGCAAAAGCACGGCACTTTGTGTGTAACCTGACACACGAGGAATGCAGCTGCCACCCTGCGCGCCCCTGTTCGCTCCAGAGAGCAAAACGCTGCGGGAGTGAACATTACAAAAGAAGATGGGACATGTACCCACTTTTAGCCATTTGGGTGCTTTCATTAGTGAAAGACAAACGCAAAAGTCAATCCTATGTGTGGGTGGAGTCAGACCCACATGGAGAAGTTTAGCGTGCTCACAAGAAGTCTCCCATAGAGCAGCGCATGCATGCTGCACTAGACTCGACCTAAAAGTGATGTGCGATAGGTTTGAAGGAAGAGCATTTTACTCTTGTACGCCAGCCACCTTCAAACTTAATTCACCAAACTTTGCAGATGTCTATTAAAAGCCGAGTTGTTTGGGACGAGAAGTAGTACGTAAATATTATGCAGGTTTGTAATCCTGGATATAAGAAACCAGGAGCCACATCATTTAGTGTTTTCCATATGATGCACTGTGTTCCAAATAAATTAAGTTATTTTTTGTAAAGCAACCAAGGGATTTTGGGAGCCTTGTTAAATACCTAGACTTCTGAAGGACAAATACAGGGACTTCCCATTTCCTAATTTCCTGGAGGTTGCACATGTGGCCTTGACACAGGATTAGACTATTGAATAACCTCAAAAGAACTATGGGGTGACAAACAAGGTCCCTGGATTTCTCACTGGTAAGTGCACTCTTCGGAGTTACCGATACCTTGAACACTAGGAACTATTGCTTCAGTTAATGGGGATGGTTTCTTGAGGTTCCCCAGAGAAATTAAAAATTGTCAGGATTCACGCCTCCGATCTGAATTAACTGCTACTCCTAATACCCCCGTGCCCCTGTCTTTCTGTGTAACACTTTTAGCTTTGCTAATCACACCTGTGATCACTATGTCACCCTACTTGCTTGTGCAGAGTATCCTCCTGCAGTTTTTCCCAACAGTACAAAACCATGTCTTTTTTAGGAGCCCCGACAAGTTTGCCCATTGCAATCATGGACACTATAAAACTGGTTGGATTTTCATAATTATAAATAAAGAGGAACTGGATGGAACTATCTTCTTTAATAGTGCTAACGTAACATAAATTGATAACAGCGAAAATGAAACGTAGCATATAGGAGCAGGCAATAAAAGGTGGGTTGGGGGAGGCAAGTGCCTGGCTGAGCCTGCAGCGCCTTACCTTTTAACTTCAGCTTGGAATGCATAAGTGGGATGTGCTGATGCCATTAGAGTAGGAGTAAGTTCTCTGTTCTCCTCTTCTGGTAGATCTGGGGTCTCAAGCTTCACAGGTTGCAGAGCTGCTTAGTAAAAATAAAAAACAACAAAGATTAGAAATCACATAAGTAACATGCTTGCCAGTAGTAACACAAGTATTATGATTTGAAATAGTACAAAATGTTACAGCTGATCACTTATAAATACGGGTGGGCGTAGTTTGCGAAGTAGCGCTATGCATAGCTACGGGAAGTGCACTTCGCACTACGTGAGCTAGGCACTGTGCAAGATGTTGTTTTCAATGATTGCACAGTGCGGACAAGCATCCGGCACTGTGTAATCATTGAAAACAGCATCTTGCACAGTGCGGCTGTTCTTTTTTGCCACTCTAGTAGATTTTTACTCGAGCTGCAGCTTTCTCAACGCAGACTGGTAGTTTCTCATCTCGAGCGGTCGCAAGCATGCGCGACCACTCGCAATGAGAAACCTGACCCGCATTGAGAATCTCGCTGGGAGGTCTATTTTTCATGCTCGCGATCGGCAACTCGATGTTGCTGATCGCGAACAAGGAAAAAGTCTCGCAAGAATGTAATTTTGTTCGCTCGCGGTTGCCAACTTGAAATTGAGGACCGCGAGCAAGCAAAAAATGACCGCTGCACTACACTACACATGTTTGCACTGTGCTACGTGCAGTTCGCGTAGTGCGAAGTTGCGCAAACTTCGCAAACTACGCGAGCGTAGCGTAGTGCTTTGCCCAGGGTTACTTATAAACTGACCTTGACGATGATCTTACTTTTACAGGGTGTGGGCAAACTCTATAAAGCATTGGCAAAGCAACCCTGTGGTAGTACACTTCCTAGGCCAGTTTGGCGACACCAAGGGTGGAATTGGTGCAATGCTACAAGGGGTTTAAAGCATCTTCCCTTCTGGAGAGTTCTTCTCTAGGGGCTCTGGCAATAGGATTTATAGGGTTTAAAGCCACGTATCGATTAGAGGACTTTTTAGATGACGTTCAACAAGCCTTCACGAGGAAGCTGTACATACAGTTTAGGTATGAGACA
Organism: Lissotriton vulgaris; assembly: GCF_964263255.1. Taxonomy (NCBI): domain Eukaryota; kingdom Metazoa; phylum Chordata; class Amphibia; order Caudata; family Salamandridae; genus Lissotriton; species Lissotriton vulgaris. The sequence goes on from NC_141698.1 coordinate 314,960,892, forward strand.
CTCCACCGGTGTACATTTACAGGCCACTGGAGGGGTGAGGGCTGTGGTTTATTCTTTATTTGACATTCGTGTGGCAAAAAGGAGGGAACAGAGGTTCATGTCTTATTTTTCTGTCCCGCCTATAAGAAATTTAGATCCAAATCGTTACTCCAACTCTGCAGGTATCTGGGAACCCGACACTGCCATGAGGATTTTAGAATTTTGAAAATGGATATTTATAGCCTACTGTTTTTGCAGTTTCTAGATACCTGTTTTCAATCTGGTGTGAACAAAGAAGGTTTGTGCAATGCCATACTCACCTCGGTGGGGATGCATTTGGGTCTTAGTGACTGGTGTTTGCTAAATAGTCCCAAGAATTGTAGGAGGCTAGTATGGCCTACATCAAATGCATAAGTCAAACTCCCTTATACTAAAGCTTGTTATGGAACACTGGAATAAACACTGGTGAATTATTAGTTATGAAGTTTTTGTGATTTTAATTTTTTTTATCTGAGCACATTGCATTTTAGATTAAGTATCACTAGGTAACGCCTCAGAGTTTCATGGACTTGTGCCCATCCCAAGACACTATGGTAGGCATGGCAGACCCCTTTAGACCCTAGTTATAGGCTTCTTGGAGGTTTTTGTCCCATAGGAATTTGCCACATGGGGGTGGTAGTCAATAAGCGTCTGTTTTTACTAAAGACATGAGTTTTATAGTGGTTTAATGCATGTATTGTGATATATTTGTCACTATTTCATTTGAATGATTTTATTGTAGAGAAGCCCTACGTTTTTATCGAATTATGTTGCCTTAGGGTAGTGTGTTTTTATTTTACTACTGAGTCGCATTTTATGGTCTCTTTTATTCTTTTTTTTAAAATATTTTATTTAATTATCTGTGAGTGAGGTGGTGTACTTTTATGGTTCTGTGAACTGAAATAAAGGAATTGATTGATTGAAAGTGGTAAGTTTTTTGATCCTCCAGTAGTCTCAAGCAATAGTCTTCAAAATGTTGAGTCCTGCATTGATCTCTAAAGATTTCGTTTAAGTGGAGAGCCCAGGTGGATGAGTGCAAAACAATAACTGAATGATTAGAAGAAGCACAAAGGTGTCAGTGAACGGTTTATGTCTACACCACTGAGTTCCATCCCATAATCACCCAAATTGTTTACAAGCTTTGAAGACAGCCAGTTACAGGCCCAGGGTTAGGGATGGGTTGGAGGTTGATGCTTCAGAAGTCTTAAATTGGTGAACAAGAGTAGGTGGTGGTAAATATTAAAGAAGAGATGCTTTTGCATTATGCCTGTGATGACTCACCTGAGATTTTCTCACCAATCTTTACTTTATCTGATGGGCTACTGTAAGGCCCCATCCCAGCCTTACTGCTGCAGGCAATCCGGAAGGAGTAGACGAGCCCCTGTGAGAGCTTACTGGTGAGATAACTGCAATCCGAGATATTGGAAGCAAGGGTCTGCCACTCACCAGCTAAGAAAAGAAGCAGGACAAAAAAGTGATATTATGGCAAACATGGCTAATGGCTAGATTTTCTTCTTTGCTTATTAGCAAAAATGTGCTTGAGGTTTAGTGTCTCATTTAGGCTGTCATTACATGTGGCCATTAGATTCTGATCAGGCCAGTAACAGCCCCACTAGAATCTGCAATCTGTATACATAATAACAAACAAGTTACTTACGTTCGGTAATGCCTATTCTGTTAGAGACAATATTAAGCCGCAGATTCCTTACCTTTGAATATCCAGAGGTGTCAGACTGGATCTATAAGATTTTTCATGAGCAATACCCCTCTGCGCCGGAAGGTGGCGATGATTGGCTTTGCTTGGCATTGCCATAGTCGTCCGTGCTGGAAGTAATGTCCACGTCACCTATATAGGTACCACCTCAGTGCACTGACGTCAGTTACATTTCAAGACTTTCAAAAAGAGAAGAGTGGAGCCATGAAGTGCACTGACACTGGTGTGTCCAAACTAACGTCCTGAAAGGGATCCTCCCTCACCTTAGAAAGCTGTCCGCACAGCAAGGAGGATGAGTGGGTCGGTAAAGAATCTGTGGTTAGATATTGTCTCTACCATATAAGACAGTACCAAATGTAAGTAAATTGTTCATTTGACAGAGACTTCTAGCCACAGGATCCCTACCTTTGAATACATGCCCAAGCAATACCATCCCCGGTGGAGGGTATGCAGACAAATTTAAACTAGGAAGTTCTGCAGGACCGAATGGGTGAAGAGCTCATCCAAACAGACCTGACTCTGGCAGTGATGTGTGGTAAATGTGTGCAAGAAGCCCACGTTGCTGCCTGGAAGATGTCCAGGACTGCAGTACACATATTAAGGCAGTGGTCGCAGCTTTAGGTTTAGTGGAATAAGCTTGTAAGCCTTCAGGAGGATGCTTCTTTGCTAGTGCATAGCAGATCTTGATGCAGAGAACAACCCATCGGGAGATGGTCCGCTTCTGCACCACCCGACCTTTCTTCGCCCCATCATGCCCGACAAAGAATTGGTAGTCTTCCATGAACTCTCGTGTGCAGTCAAGATAGAACGACAATGCGCTTTTTGGGCCAAGATAGTGAAGTCACTCATCTTCTTGAGAGGGATGCGGGGAAGTGTAGAAGGGGGGCAAAGTGACCGACTGGCCCACATGAAATGGTGTTACCATTTTCGGCCGAAAAGAGGCCCTAGTGGAAAATACAAGTTTGTTCAGATAAATCAATAAGAATGGAGATTTGGAAGATACAGCCTGCAGCTTGGTCACCCTCTTTGCAGATGTAACTGCCATGAGGAAGGCTGCTTAATTTATGAGCTGAGGGGACAATTGTGAAGAAGCCCAGAAGGAGCACATATCAAGATTGTGAGGACCAGATTAAGGTCCCTGCTGAGGCATAATAAAAGCAGAAGGGGGAAGCATATGTACAAGTACCTTCAAAAATCGATTTACAATATGAGACTTAAATAAAGAAGGATTACTTGGTCCGGGCGTTTCTGATCTTCTTGAGAAGTCTGGGCCGGAGTGATATGGGCGGAAAAGTTTACAGGAGTTCTGAGCTCCGCTGAAGATAGAAAGCTTCTCCGAGTAAGACTCGCTTTGAAAACTCTAGTGCACAAAACTACTGTCATTGTGCGTTCTCGGGAGAGGTGAACAGATCTAACCAAGGCTCTCTCCACTGCTAAGACCTTCCTCCACCTCTGGATGGAGATGCCATTCGTGATTTGCCAGTCATCAACAGCTGAGTTTGTCTGCACTATCATTCAGGGAACCTGTCAGAATTAGAACCAACAAGGATATACCCTACTGTTCCAGCCATGCTCAGAGATGCAGGGGCTTTTGGCAGAGGGTCCACAACACCAGCCTGCCCTGTTTGTTGCAGTGAACACAATGAGATGATGGATGGAGTGCTGAAACTTTTCAGACACTCACCCCCAGTCACAGATCTAGGTTGAATCCATCATCATTCTTTAGCTCAGTGCGCCACCCCAGTTCAGATACAGCCATATGAAAATCAGTCTTGACCCTGTGCCTAATGGGAACAGTCCAACCCAACAGCCAAGCCATGTCTTCAATGAACCAGAAACAAGCTTCTTGGGACCGGTTTCTTGGTAACACCCTTCATTAGCCAGGGTAGCTTGAATCAAGTGGCAATGTGAGAAAGGGACCCAAGTCTGGGCATACCCTACCAACTTAGGGCGAACAAAGCAAACACAAGGAAATGCAGGGGCTCTTGGCAGAGGGTCCACAACACCAGCCTGCCCTGTTTGTTGCAGTGAACACAAGGAAATGATGGAAGGAGTGCTGACATTTTTCAGACACTCACCCCCACTCACAGATCTGGGTTGAATCCATCACCCTTCTTTAGCTCACTTTGCCAGACATTTTCAGCCAATCAGGGCGTCTGAGAGCTACTGTCAACGAAACCACTCTGCCCAGCGAGTTGGTCATGTCCAAGCCACAGCGCATAGTGAATTTTGCGGAGTCTCTCACATCTGTAACTGCTTAGGAGAGAATGGCCCGGACTTCCTTCGGGACCAGTGGCAGTATTTGCACAACCGTTTTCAACAGCATGTGGGAGTAGTGGCCCAGTAGGCATGCAGTGGGAACTGACAGCAATGCAGGGCTGGCAGAAGAACACTTTACTTCCCCAAGCTGTCTAGCCTCTTGACTTCCTTGTACGGGAAGTGGAGGCTTTGACCGCCAAGCTCTCTGGAATAGAGTGTTGGGTGGGAAAATTTGGATCCCCTGGAGCTGGACAGTGGAGGCAGGCTATCGCCCTATTCACAGGAGCTCCTGTGATGGGTTTGGACTAGGTACCCAGAAGGAGGTTGCAGAGGGCTTCATTGAACAGGAGTATGGGTTCAGAGGCAGTGACTCTCGGTTGCAGCATCTCCATCAAGATGTTGGTCTTGACTGCCAATGAGGGCAACTGAAGGTCAAGTACCTCAGCCACACTCTGCACCACCATTGCATTTGTAGCTCCATCCTCCGTAGCCATGGTGAGAAGGAAGCATGCCGTTATCTGGAGATGTACCGAGTCTGCTGGCATTACTCACTTCCTAACACCAGTCCATATCTTGATCCTAAGACTGATATTCTAAAGGGTCCAGCGACCCTTCCCATTACTCTCCAAGCCTAGCCCTTCAGAATAGGGCTCAGGCTCCGACCTAGGACACGGGGTTCCTGTTGGCACCCTAATCCGCATCTTTCAATGCGGTTCCATGTTGGATTCAGGTATCACAATGGGGCTGGCCCTGCCAGTAGGCGCCACCCGCACCTGGTGCATTGGTATCGGTGCTGGCGCCGGGGAAGGACTGAGTGGCACGACATTCACCATTCCGGATCAATGACAGGATCCATAGAGGCCCATTAGAACCACAGGCATGGAACCAGATAGAGCCCCATCCTACCTAGTGGTGCCGGAAGGCACACCAGCAAGGTCAGCCACTCAAAATTGAGACACATGGCCTCATAAAACTCCCTAATTTGAGCAAGGGTCTCTCCTGCTCCCAGAAAACTGGGGAGGCACAGAGCCAGCCAAGGCGCAGGTTCTGAGGAGCCAGGCATCGGATGCTGATCTTCCTTTGTCACATCCACCATGTTTTTTGTGCCTCTTAACTGAAGGCCCCAATGATTTCAAGTGGGCCAAAAAGGACTTCGGACTCCTTTACGGGTCCCAAGACTCCCCTCTCAAGCAGGACGTGACTTCCAAAGAGTTGCGTGCCAGGCCGCTAGCAGCTTCAGGGGCCGCTTCCTCAAAGCCTTCTGCACTATGGCCCGGCAGTCAGAGCATGAGCAATGGTTGTACTCCAGACACCACAAACACATGAGTTGTGGGTCCTTCACCGACATGGCACAGTGACAGGCACCACAGGGTTTGAAGCCCATCTTCCTTAATGACATCTGTGACACACCAGGACGAAACCTCAATAAAGGTTGACAAAATGTTGCAAAATCCTGTCAAAAACTGACAGGGGTAGCACTTCTCTTAGATCAGTGCTGGATGGCGTGGAACAAAAATAGCTGACGTCAGCATGCCAAGGTGGTATCTTTAAAGGTGATGCAGACTTAACTTCCAGCGCAGATGATGTTGATGATGCTGGGCGGAGCCAATCGATGTCACCTACCGGCGTGCAGGAGAACTGCTCACGGAAAATTTTCCGGATCCAATCTGACACCTGGGAAAATTCAAAAGTAAGGAATCTATGGGTAGAAGTCTCTATCAGATCACCTTAACACCTGAACTCTTTAGATTTTTTGGAATCATTTTAGGTCAAAATTAGCAAAGCCAAAAAACAGAGTGTGACACTATCTGGAACAAATAAACACTCAACTATGAAATCATGCCTGTTTCAAGAACTGAGACAAAAGGCAGCAGACTGCTGTACGTGGTCAAAGTCAATGAGTGATCAGTGAGGTAGGTGGGCTGTTGGTGATCAACACATTGTGAGGTAATATTCTTTAATGAGGTCAGTCTTCAACTCTTTAATAAATTGGAGTAGCATTGGGGTGGTCCTGATGGATGCAGGGATGTTGTTCCAACTCATGGCTGCATGGATGGAAAAGGTCTGCTGCCTTTTTTTTCTTTTTTACTCTTCTTAATCTGTAGTTTAATCATGTTTTGACTTTGGGAGTGCCACCAGATGCTGAGCTGGGCTGTAAGATGAGCTGGGATGCGGTGTTGAACACCTTGAAAGAGAATCTATGTTTAATAAGGGAATGGGATAGGTTGGAACTTGTTGTCATAGAATATAATAGTAAAGTCTTTTGGATCTGGTGAGCAAGATTAGACAAAGGGATACTCTGGTAAACCCCCTTCTATCCTATAATGTGTCTGATTATGATTGGGTTCAACATTTTGGTACCATATACAACATTGCTGAGGATAAGAGATTAGAGGCTGGTTTATGGGTGTGTGTCTAGGCTCTTCCAAGATTGCTTTCACATTAATCAGCTCCTGTCCCAATAGTATCAATGTAAGCACTGATAATTATGCAACCATGAATAAATCCGTAATCTGGAACTTTTCCCAGTAATTGTTCATGTGTCCTAACTGGTGGCACTACTGGACTTCTATGTGACTTCGCACCACCTGCTGGTAACAATGGCATGACGTTGTTATGGGTGCCACCCCTGAATGCAGATATCAGCTTTCCTTGAAATTTCTCAGCACATTCAGACAGTAATCTACCATGGCAGATTGTAATCTTTACAGTGTGCAAGATGTTATCTTTTTAGTACAAGAAAAGTTCACTTCATTGATAGGGTTAGATGGGGGGCATTGCGGGGTCTGCTGTTTCAATATTCAGCATAAAGAGTGTTATAGAAGGTAAGTATCTGTTGAATATTTCTAATATATAGAGGCAGGATCTGAAGAGTGGAGTTCGCGTCAGGAAGTCTGGCAGAAGTGAGCAGGTGAAAAAAACCCTGTCTGCAGGCTTGGGAATCAAGGCAGAAGTGCATGGTAAAAGTGGGGACAGGTACCCATTGGTCGCCTTGCAAATGTCCAACACAGGAACACCTTGCATCAGTGGAATGGGCAAGAAGACCCATGGCAGGCTCTTTCTTGGTCAGGGCACAGCATGCTTTAGAGTATAGGATGGCTCATCCGGACAAGGTCTGAATTTGAACCACTATTCTGTGTTTTTAGGACTGATAAAGCCAATAAAAAGCTGTGTGTGCTCGTTTTGAATACTAAGGGCTCATTTCTGGTGTGGTCCAACTGGGGAATCCTTCCATCCTATTTAAATGGAAGTGGCTGAGAGAAGGAATGGTGATACAACTTTGGCAAAAAGGAAGCTTGAGCCCACAGAGCCAATTTGACAAGTGGCAGAGGTGGTAAGGCATACAGGAGAAGGGAGCCCCACTAGAGGAGGAACAAGGCTTTTAGGGAGCCATGAGATGGAAACTCCAATGCACAGTAGTCATGATGCTTTTCTCAGCAGCGGTGAAGAAATGTATCCAAAGCACACCCCATCAAGTGAAAACGCTTTCAACCTACTCCGAATGCAACTACCACTCAGGTCTACAAGATGGCATCTGCTGAGTTGGTCTCCTCCGGCATTTATTGAGCCAGCCATATTGTTGTCCATCAGGAAGAACTCTAAAGACAGCCAGCATTGTTTTGAAGAATTGCAGTGAGGCCTCCTTAAAGGCTTTAATCTGCTGCATGTCTACGGTGACCCGGGATCAGGACTTTGGATTGCCATGGCTTTCCTTCTGATTTCAAGTGGGAGGGTGGGAAGAATGCTGCTACCCATTCTGCAGCTTGTGGCACACCTTAGAGATACCTGAGGAATTCAATCTGGATTGTGACCTGGCATCAGAACAGCCCCATGATTTGGAGTGGGGACAGCCTGTGACATGGGGCAGAATCTGAAACCATACTTTGAGCATTACCTCATCTTATGTTTCATGACCTAGTGTTTTGCTTCCTGATTATCATCGGGGGCATCAGAGCACACTTGCCACACACTTTTGAGTCATGGTCAGAACGAGGCACCAGAAGTAGAGGTCATGTAGATCCAAGGCCGACATCTGCTACCTGCAGTCATGGCACAGCTTAAAAATCTATTGTCTTGGGGGGAAGCATTTTCCCATCGCACACTGTAGGAATTGGGTTCGCCAGGTCCCCGGGGGGTAGCTTGGACCGAGCCGGAAGGCACCCGAAGCTTAGGTGTAAAGTGACGACACAACACACTCATCCACTGAGACAATAAGTGCACACAAGGACTGAGTCCACACCAGAATGCTTGATTCAAATAAATAAGTTGTATCTTGAATTATCTTGAATTAGAATCAGAGCAGTCAAAAATCACAGCGGTATTAACAAATTGCCGTTCCTTTAAAACACAGGTTTTGCATTTCTCAGCAATAAATATGTAAATAAATAAATATTAAATATTAAATAACGGTAGGCCTGGTAACAGCCTTACTCCTAGTCAGCACCTGCAAAGAATTTCCTTCTCAGACTTTTAAATAACATCTCATTGCTCAGCAGCATGGAGGGTAAACATTTCCTAGCTGCAAAAATAAGCCATTTATCAGCAAATACAGTGCATTTCATCAGGCTGGCATAAAGCAATTCAACACTTAGATATGAGCATTTCTCTTGGTCATAATAGGCAGGACATGACTCTCAGGAGCTAAGCATGACAATTCCCTTAATGATCAGGCCACCACAGTCGAACAACCTTTCCCCTGCTAAGGGGTTAACTTTTCTTAGGACTCCTGCCCAGTCCTCAGTATCTCTTGGGGCCAACGGGGCCCAACTATAGTCTCCGGTGGGGAGGGCGGACTTGGAGCCTCCCCGGGGGTTTACCTCACTTCTTCGGCCCCTGTTTTGGCCCTTGCGAAGGGTCAGCACAAGGTAAGATGACTCCCGGAGGCGGGCTCTTCCTACCGCGCCCTTTGGTGGTGTTGTAGGCTCCCGGGCTCCTTTTAAGCCCTCCGGTGAAGTCGGGGGTGCGCAGGGGCTCCGGTAGTCTCTGCGAGCCCCCCGCGCAAGTGTCAGATCCGGTCCCGGTCCTCCCTCAGAGCCTGCCGGTACCGGGGACCAACAGAAGGCCAGGGTGCGCAGCGACCGCCAATTGCAGAGCGGCTCGCGGAGCACAATTTCAGGGACCCAATCAGGGCACGGCGAGGCGGAATTACACCGGCGCCCCTGTCACGTGACACTAGATCCCAGCTTCAGGCCTAACGAGGCCTACTGCGGCCTGACCAGATTTTACAACGGCCTTCTCTTGGCTCTGGGGGCCGCCGAGGGGGTGCAGAAGGCAGCACTGGCATTGCGCAGAAGGCCCCAGGCTGCAATGATGACAGTAAGGCTCAAAGGGTAAAGCAGAAATGCGACCGGGGGGGGGGGCCCAGCTGAGAAGCATTAAGTGGTCAAAGCGCTCGGTCCTCGTGGCGCTTTAGAGCAATTTACCATCACGCCTTAGGCAGCACTCTCAGGGCACACACAGGGTCTCCACGCAGTAGCGCTTCTCAAAAGGGGCATAGCGCTTGCCAGTCAGCAGTTCACAGCGCTTCTCAAGGGGAATACAGCGCTTGGCAGTTAGTAGTTCACAGCGCTTCTCAAGGGCAATACAGCGCTTGGCAGTTAGCAGTTCACAGCGCTTCTCAAGGAGAATACAGCGCTTGGCAGTTAGCAGTTCACAGCGCTTCTCAAAGGGAATACAGCGCTTGGCAGTTAGCAGTTCACAGCGCTTCTTAAAAGGGAATGCTATATCATATGAAAACAACAGTGGTCCCGGGCAAGGAGACGAATGGTTGAAAAATAAATATAGACTCAGTCAGTTCTATATTAATGAAGACATGCCCAGCCGGGCAGAGGTCCTCAAGGTTTATATTTTAAATCAAAGCTTGTGAAACACAATAACACCTTCAACAATTCACGTTCGTGGGGCACAAACCTGTAGCCAACCACGACAATACACAAACAAAGACATACACAAAGGGCTTATAAGGCAAAATCAACAGTCTCTGCAAAATTCCAATTTTAGGCAGAGAATTTCTTACAGGTACCATTACACAATTTTGTATAGTGAGTTATTCCACAAGTATATGGTACACAGTAGGTAGACGACGTTTCGGACCCCCTTACTAAATGCCGGGGTCCATCATCAGGACAAAACAATGGTTGCCTTTTTAAATTTTAAGCCTCTTTAGCCTAAGGGAAGGAAGGGAGGACAAAAAGGTACATTAAATTTTCTCACACGCATAATGATAGTGACATTGTGCAGTGATTATTGGACTAGTTCGCTTGTATCCTGGTGGAGACAGCGAGTGGCTTTATTTATGGTGTTAACAGGCATGTGACTAGGTGAAGAAGAAGCACATTCTGTTGGTGACTAGGTAAGTGCCTAAGTGTAAGTGGATGGTTCTAAGACTCAAAACCAAGGGTGACAACAGGATCAAGTAAAAAAACGGCGCAGTGACACAAATGGATTTTAAGGAGAGAGGACGCCATCGTGATTGTTGGTGCGGCTATGCATTTATAGAGACCATCATAGTCAAGTGGAGGAGCGGCGCAGTGGTGCGAAGTGAAATTCAAGAAATTGCGGCGATACACATATAGTATTACACACAAAGAGGAAAGATATAAGGCTCACCAGGGGGGCAATTGGTAAGAGAGCTCATATGAGAGCATGCGGGCAGGTGGGTAGATCAAGGACAATTTTGGAGTAATTGTCCACTTAAATCGATTTATCTAAATAAGAGGAGGAAAAACCACAGTTAAAACCGAAGACAGCCATTTAACAGGCTGGGGGTAACTGGAAAATGAGGCATCTTACCCGTAGTATTAAAGGAATGGAGTAATTGTTTCGAGGGTCCAGGGCAATTAGTATGCAAGCTCAAAATACGAGCGCGCAGGCAAGGAAGTAAAGCGGATGCAATTTTAAAAGGATAGTCCACTTTATCGTTTAATCTAAATAAAGGGAGAAATTAGCCACGATTAGGACGCAAGTCACAATCGCCATTTACTAATTGGACAAACGGTGAGGAATTATAAGGCGGCTTACCCGCAGTTCAATTGAAAATATTTCGAGGGTCCAGGGGCGGGGGAGATTAGTATCTCGTGTCCGCTGTACCTGTGTGCCCAATGCATGTATTAGGAGCGGGAATCTAGAGTAACCATAAACAACATCGAGGCACAGGTAGTGGAGCCGAGGGGGGCTTACCTTGTGTGCCGGGTAGTACCGGTCGCGCCGTATCGCGCTGGGGTCCTGGAACCAGGAGGGCCTGCCGGTAAAGTAAAGGAATATCAGAGGGAGGGGCAATTGGGCAGAATGTAACGCGGAGCTAGCAGGACGAGCAGACCGCGCGTTCAATGCTTACCGGGTCAGTCGGCAAGGCTCGATTTCCTGGTTAAGGAAATCACGTGGGCAAACCACTTATATTGTGCTCGGCCATTGGCTCGCTTGAGGGTACAAAAATAAAGAAGGGACCAAAGCCGGGCAGCCATGTTAGGTGAAGAGAGTGTGAGCCACAGATAGGTAGAGACAACGTAGATAGTGATAAGTGCAACTTGGTGACTTTTGTGAAGGACAATATAAAAAGTGAATTTTACAAAGGTAACAACATAATTAAAATTGGAGTACATTGGTTACACATAGAGTTTTCTGGGAAGGCCAGAAAGTTTTTGTTCATCCAATTAAGTCTTTTCAACCAGAGAGAATAGTCAAATTAGTGTAGTCCAGTCCTCTTGCTGGTTAAGACCAGAGTTCAAGCTATCAGTCTTTATTATCCATTTTAGCTCCTCTTTATTGAGCAGGAGATTCAGGTCGCCTCCTCTTGGTGGTGGTAATGTCACCTGGTTTATCACCGTCCAGCGGATATCATTTTCCGTGTGCTCGTTGGTGGTGAAATGTTCAACCAACGGAGCGTTGGGGGTCTTACACCGTATTCTGCTCCGATGTTGGGAAATCCGCAGTTTGACCTTTTGCTTAGTTTGTCCAACATAAATAAGGTCACAAGGACATAAAATTGCATATACAACATTACAACTGTTGCAGTTTGTAAACGTCTTCAACACATTTTTAGTTTCCTTGTCAACAAATTCTTTTCCTTCAACAGTGAAGTCGCATACCACACAAGTTCCACATTTTGCATGACCCCTAAGAGGTGTTGTGGCCCAATGATCTTTAATTGTTCTAGGAGTAGGGGAAGGTAAGGCTGCCCTCACTAAATGGTCTTTGATATTTTTGCATTTTTTGAAAGCAAAAAGTGGGCGTTCCCAGTTTAGTTGACCCGAATTTAGAATGTGCCAGTTTTTTTTAATAGTTTTCGTGACCTTGTTGGACACGCTGGAAAAAGTTGTGACACACACCAATTTATTTGTAGTAGGTTTAGGTCTATTTACCAAGAGTGTCTCACGTGGGCAATACCAAGCACGCTTCATAGAGTTTTTTATGAGGCGGCGAGGATAGCCTCTTTGTCTTAATTTGGTAGCTAGAAGACTAGCTTCATGAAAATAATCCTCTTTGTGGAAATTGTTCCTTCTCAACCGGAGGAACTGTGAGTAAGGCAAGCTATCTTTAAGGGCCCTAGGATGACAACTATTATAGCTTAGAAGCGTGTTCTTCTCAGTGGGTTTGTGGTATAGAGAAGTGTAGAGTAGGCCATTCTCATGCTGGATGTTTAAGTCCAAAAAAGGGATAGACGTTTTGCTATGAGTCAGTGTAAATGTGAGCCCACTGCAATTATTGTTGAGCCAATGTAACAGGGCTGGGAAGGCATCGATGTCACTACCCCATATCATGAAGACATCGTCTATATAACGTCTCCATGTAAGGATGCCTTGATAGAATGGATTACTATCAACAAGAATCACATTACATTCCAACCAATCCATGTACAAAATGGCCAAGGTTGGAGCAAAAATGGCTCCCATGGAGGTTCCGCGAACCTGCTGGAAATACTGGTTATCATACGTGAAGAAATTTTGTGTGAGGCAAATTTCGAGGAGCTGAATTATGAAAAGTGTGGGAACCCTGTGAGGACGAGTTCTTTGGTCAAGGATGGTCTCCATTACCAACAACGATTCTCTCTGGGGGATGTTCGTATATAACGATTCAACATCAAGGGTACACAGGGTCTCATTATTGTGGTTAAATGGATAGTTCTCAACAAGGTTAATCATGTGGGTGCTGTCTTTTATATAGCATCTGGTAGTAGGGACAAAGTCCTTTAGAAAGAAATTAACATAGTGGCCCAAGGGTTCCAAAACCGAACCACAGCCCGATACAATCGGCCGGCCAGGGGGCTGGTCAAGGCTCTTGTGTACTTTGGGCAGAGTATAAATTACCGGTGTTCTGGGATTTGGGGTGTTAAGAAAATCATACTCATGTTTACTCAAGTATCCATTATCTAGGGCCTCAGTAGTGATGACTCTGATTAAGGCTTGGATTTCTTTGGTGGGGTTCGTGGGGAGTCTACAATAGTGGTCCGTATTTGATACTTGACGTAGTAGTTCACTTTTGTAGTTATCGATGTCTTGCAATACAATCCCGCCACCCTTATCAGCTGGCTTGATGATCAGACTGGGGTTATTCTTAAGTGTTGAAATGGCAGATTTCTCATGTACAGAGATAATATATGGTACAAAGATGTGAGATTTTGCCAAATCGGTCATTTCTTTAAGGACCACCTCAAATGTTAAGATTTCCTTGGGAATCATGCCCGCCATGGGGGAGAATCTAGAGGGTGGTCTGAAGGGTGTAGACACAGGTTTTGGGTCAGTTGGGTTGAGTTCAAAGTAAGCGCGCAGCCTGACTTTCCGGAAGAATGTCATAAGTTCAGACTGTAAATCAAGGAAGTTTGGGTAGGTAGTAGGGACAAAAGATAAACCTTTACTAAGGACAGAGATTTCATGAGAAGACAATATATGGTTTGACAGATTAAACAGAGGAATGGTAAGTTCTGTGTTTACAGGCTCTATTACCATTGGTAGAATCTGTTCCGTGTCTGTCGCTCTCCCGGGGGATTCTGCCATCGTGTTGGTTGTTTCACACGACCTCTCTTGGGGGGTTCTTGCTGGCCTCTGGATAAAAAATGGTTTTGATGTCTTTGTGGTCCGCCACTAAGGCCTTCCCCCCCCCGTCTGAATTATCTGAGGAGTCGGCTGATGAGTCAGTGAACCCAACTACCGTATTCCTTCTATTAAAGCGACCCCAAGGTCTAGGTGTGAATTGGTTTTGGTTGAGATTACGGTTTGTATAAAAGTCCTTCTGAAGGTAGGGGTATGCACGTTCAGAAGTAAATGATTTAATATCCTTTTTCACTTTATTGGCCTTTTTATTTTGTTCTATTCTGTGAAACTCATGTACTGTTTTATCAATTTTTTCAAGGAGTTTTTTGGCTTCAGTATTAGTGTTCTTGTCCGTTATTTGCTTCTCTAAATCTTTGATTATCTCATCTAGTTTTTTAAGTTCCTCAGAAGCGGTCTCAATCCCTAGAACTAACCAGTGTCGGGAACAGGTAGTCCCTATATTGCTAAATCCTTGTATATACTTCGGGTTGTCAGTAAACACCCCTGGTATGTTTCTAACCTGGAGACCTAGCAGAATCGTATTAGACCTTAAATAATCTGTTAGCATAATAGTCATGAATTCCAGTCGAACATATTTCTTTTTCTGTTTTTCTAAATCCTCACTTAGATTAGTACTTGCAACCGTTGTTGGTTCCTCAAAGGGAATGCAGCACTAATACCTGGTTGATTCCCCACCAGTCCTATGGGCAGAAAGGAGGTCTTCTTGGCGCTAGCTGGATCCTGCGCTCTTGGTAGAAGTTACTTGAAGAGAGGGGGGGGGTGGTGAGTTGAAGGCATGTCCAGTTTCCTCAGTAAATCACTTCAGGTGGTCCCTGGGTTCCCCTCCTGCTGGGCCAGATCAGTGGGCTAGTTCAGTGTTCCTCACACAGCTTGGTGGGCGGCGCCTAAACCCTGTCACTCCCAGTGGCATAGGTTCCTGACTAGGCCCTACCGCCTAAGTCTCCTGCGTAGGTTCCCCAGGTCAGTGATGCCCCAACCACTCTCTGTGGAAAGTGTCCCTCCCTTTCCTTATATAGCAACAGTTGGCAGTTGGCAGTGGCAGTTGGTATCACCTCCCCTGTTCTGGAAGGTTCCAGGAGCTTCCCTCATTCTAGCTATGGGCAGGCTGGCAGGCTGGCATTGCAACATTATTTAAGGGTTCCAGCCAGCTCCTGGCTACTAGAGTGTGCCTAAAAGACCACGCTGCAGTAGCAGGGGTCAGTGGCAGCCATCTTAAGGGAAGAAAGCACCTGCACCTTAGTATTGGTAAGCAATGGGAAGGTGCCCAGAGACCTAAGGCCAACGAAAAGTAGGTGAGAAAAATGAGGCAAAAGCGAAAAAAAGGCTGACAGGTCTAACACACACGATCTTTAATTACAATTTCAATTGCAATGGGAGAACCAACAAACCTGGGAGTGGAGTGCACCACATCCCCACAGAAGGAACAGCTCAGAGGTGAGGGTGTCTACATGCAGCTTTGCACCGTCTCTTCTAGAACAGTGTGTTGTTGGGGAGTTTGAAAGTGACACCCGTCAGCAGGCAGGAGGTACTGCTTTAAGAAATTTGAATCCAGTGTGGGATTATTCCCAAACCGTGGATCCTTCGGTGAAATGTATTCATCATACATTGTGGAATTTCTGGACTAAATGTATCTTGCCGGTCTCTGCCACCCCCCTACTTCTGATATACAGCCCAAAAAAAGGGAAAGATACATTTCTCGACCTGGTCCCAATTACTGCTGAATTCACAAGTGGGTATCTAGTGGTAAATGTTGTTTATAATACCACTTTGAGCAGCGAGGAAGATAGGTCCATTAGCCATGTGAACTATCAATGTTACTCTAATACTCTGCTGCAAGGACTAACAGCCATGGATTTGCTAAATCCTTGGAGGGTACAGCATTTCGGTGGGAAGAAATATACCTTTTCTCCCCATGTACACAGAACACAAACAAGAACAGATTTCTTCCTGGTTAGTACATCATTAATACCTCAGTGATTTCTGCCATCATATGTACCCAGATCTTGACTGATCATGTTCCAGGAAATATTCACATTGGGATTAGTTATTCTATCCCCGATGTCCTGTGTCCTGATACCTCAATGAGAAGATTTTAGGATCCAGCCCTTACAGCTTCTAATAAGGAGTCTCTCGAGCACTATTCTAACAAGAATATGAATGGAGAATCTTAGGAGATGCAGTTTAGGATGCTGGCAAGGCATTGGGCAAGGTTCTCTAGTCACCCATACAACTACTTTCAAGTGACTAGCTAAATGAAAAAAAGATGATCTTAAGGATCAACAGACACAATTATGACACAAACTGAATTGCTCTAAAAAAGCCTTTAGTGTACTGAGGTAGGTCAAAGGTGAATTGGAACAGCTGTACATGAATGACCTGGATAGAAGGATGCTCTATGTTAATCAAGAATATTATGAAAAAGGGGAAAGAAGACCAATAGCCAGAGCTACTGGAATTATGATATTGTGCAGCTGCAGCAAATTTTACATTTTTACATAATTATGGATAGGCTGCATTTGCCACATAATCAATCATCTTCAGAATAACCTACTGCTATTTAAAAATGGTTTCTATCTCCAACGGTTCAAATATTACTAAAAAGGTAGTGAGACGTGGGGCTGCGCAGTGGAAACCATTTGTAAAGGTTGACTGGCCACCTTTCGGTTGCTTACTACTATATTTGGGGGTTAAACTGTTACTACAGATGTGCAACCAATGCCCAGAAAAGTCTTAACAAGTGAAAAAATGACAACACAATGAAACAATACTATCACAAAATGTGCTGCATTACACAAAATAAATTTCCTTTACTTGCCACATAATTTACTCAACTCTGCCACATAATTTGGCCATCCCCTGCCGCATAATACCAGTGACCCTGCCAACACCCTCCTAGTTTATAACTGTATTCTATGTCTATTTCTCCACTCCTTATCAGGATCAAAATTTGGAACACAAGTTAAAAGATCCTTACCTACAAAATGTGTCCTTTACCTGAAATGAGTTTCTCAGTTTATTATCTTTGGAAGTAATGATAATGGAACAAAGACGCTGGACCCGGGGATCTCTCTGCACTTTTTTATTAGGCCCATCAAGAATCATCAAAATGTCCGTTAGATACAGTTATAATTGATTCTTATCTTAATTGAGATCACAGGCCCTTAATTGTTGTAGTCAAGCAAGGATCCAGTTTCCTGTGGTTCATGTAGGTCACTAGCCATATTGAACAATGGTGTCAATATATTCACTACAATATTGGTAGCCCGCTCTCATTATATAAGGCCATATCTTATCTATAACTAACATTCAGACTTTGTAAAGAACCACCAGACTAGTAACAACAAGTGTCTAGATGTATATCATATTGAAATAGCTGAGAACAAAAACAAATGGATGAGCTTTTATTCAGTTGATCCAGGAAAGATATTTGACATTTGATAAGGTAATTGGTCGTACCTTATCAAAGTTTTGGAAAAACAGGTCTGGGCCCAAATATCACATCATAATTAGCACCGTGTCTTTGGCTAATATTTAGGTAAATTGAGAATTCTTATCTTTAGTTCTCTCTCTAGAGGTACAGGAAAGGGTTTTGATTATTAGCCCACTCTATTTGCCTCACAATGGAACCATTAATACACAACAACTTGACTGCTAACCCTAATATTGTGTCACTTTAGACAAGGCATGGATGGCATAGGCTGGAATTATGAACAGATGAAGTCCTCTACTTATTCAAGGAGTTGGATAGTGGGCATGTAATGCAGTTTCTGGGTTACGACTAAATTGTGCTAAATTACAGGACTTGGGATCAGCTACAAGACCCTTTTGAAATCTAGTGGCCTGAATATGACTCAAGGCCCAATCAGATATCTGGTGGTTAAACATCCTAATATGATTAAAGACTTATATCTTTGCAATGCCTGTAAGCATCTGGAAACTTTATGCAAACATTTAGATAAATAGGGCAAGCTTCATATTTCATCGCTAGGAAAGATTGCAAGCATAACAAATGTGTTTTCATCCATGCTCCCTTAAGGTAGTCCAGCCCCTACAGCTTAAGTTTCTGAAGGCTAGGATAATTCATATCAAACTAAATTACTCACATTTCTATGGAACAATAATCTTTCAAAGGTGTCTAAATTTACACTTTTTAAGCATCCATTTGATGGAGGTGTGGGTTTCCCCAATCTAGACCACTATTTCTAACAGCATCCTACACTTGATGGTAACTGTCATCCCTGTTTGACGCTGCTGCAGGATTATTGGACAATTCTGTTCCATTCTTTCCTTTGGCTGCTCCAGAGATACAGACCTCTGTAGTGTAGACCCTTTCATTTATGTTCACATAGTTAGATTCCAGAAACATTTCAGTTAGAAGGGTGACAGATTGGCATTTCCTTCACCAATATCTCAATAACTTTTAACTCAGGCTTTCTACCAAGGATTGCAGATGCAGGCTCTAAGTGGTGGTGGTCACATGATCAGCTGTTATTAGGAGCTTGTTCTCTATGGGTGAAAATTTGAGTAAGAATGGCTGTTTAGAAGACTGTGATCATATACATGCTGATTATTTCCATCCCACCCAGTTGATGCAGTGGATAGGCTCTCAAGATACTCAGAAGGAGGATAGCAGGGAAAAAAATACAAGGGAATTTTTAACATCTGCACACTGATTTGTTAGCTCAATCTCACTAAGAAGCAAGCCTACATCGGTAACTGAGAAAAAGAGTGAAATGTAAATATATTTGAAAATTCATGCTCCACCACATCGTTGAGACCAGAAACTGTGTGGTATTTGGACAAAATATTGAGTTGTAAACACTGGGAGACCGAAATATCAGAAAACCCTTTTTGCGATACAAAAATATTGTGATGCAGAAATATCATTATCAAAAATATCGTTTTTCCAGGAAAGTTATTAAGAATATCATTGTTGTTAATGTCATTTTTACATAATATAGTTGCAAAAAAATGTTTTCTAAATATTCCAATGTGTTTTAGTTCTTATAACAATTTTACGTTTTGCTGTTTGTATAATTGTTATTAATTTGTTTAAATATAGTTTGCAATTTTAAGTGATTTATAATTTTTAATTTGATAGTTAATAGTAATTAAAGAGGTATAACAATTTTACGTTTTACTGTTTGTATAATTGTTATTAATTTGTTTAAATATAGTTTGCAATTTTAAGTGATTTATAATTTTTAATTTGATAGTTAATAGTAATTAAAGAGGTGAAGTGTGCTGTTGGGTTTGTGGGGGGATAGGGTGGATAGTTAATTAAGTAATAATAATGTTTTAATTAATTAATTATTTTAAGTACGTGTGTGATGATAGTAATTATCTATGTTATGTAATACTGATATATTTTACTTATATTTTAGGTGCAGATTGCTGCGTTTGGAGGAATATAGGGTGGGAACTGAATTAGACAATAAATATATAGCAATTAATGTTTAGTTTATTACCAATTATTTATTTGATTATTAATTATGTAAACTATGAAATAATCATATATTTTAGGTGTGGGCTGCTGGGGTTGAAGGGTGGGAAGTTAATTAAATAGTTGATTAAAAATTATTTGTTTATTAATTTTGCAAATAATTATCAATTTGTAAATTGGGTTATACCTATTTGTTTTAGTTATATGTTAGGCGTGAGTTGGTTGGTTTGTAGGAGTAGAGGGTGGCTTGTTAATTAAGTAATAATTAAATAGCCATCATTTTTTTATTTAAAATATTACGTTGTTTATGAATTTTGCAAAATTGTTAAATTTTTTAAATAGATAAATATTATATGTTAAGTAATAATGTTTAGGGTTTTATATTTCTTTAAATTCATAGGGTTATTCATATATGTATAATTTGTTTGAAGTGAAGTAGTTTACCTACTGTTGCTTATATTGAAGTGGGAATAGTAAACATAGCCCCTGCAATGACCAACACTTTCCCTACTGTTGCATAGACTGGAGTGGGAATAGTAAACCTTACCTCTCTGAAGCTCAAAGCTTCTCCACTGTTGCACACACTGGAGTGGGGTTATCAAATCCTATCCCTCCAATGTTCAATGCTTTCTCCACTCTTGTACAGACCTGAGTGTGAATAATAAAAGTAACCCCTCCAAAGTGCAATGCTTTCCCTACTGTTGTACAGACTAGAGTGAGAATAGTAAATGTAATCCCTCTGAACCCACTGTTTCAAAGAGTATGAATAGTAAATCTTACCCCTACGAAGTCCAACACTTTGCTTACGGTTGTTCTGATTGCAGTGGGACTAGTAAATGCAATCCCTCTGAAATTCAACACTTTCCCTACTGTTGCGCTGTTTGAAGTCAGAATAATTTATTTAACCCCTCCTATGGTATACATTTTTTTATACGGGTGCATAACCTGGAGTGGCAATAGTATATTCCCAGACTCCAATACATGTCCTAATATTGGTTGAATAAATGTATTATTAATATTTGTTTACAATGTAAATGTTATAATATTTGTTTATATTTTTAATTGTTTTGACGTTTTCATAATATTTTCTGTAAATGTCTTATTAAGTGTTTATATTTATTTTTTGGGTAATTTATTTAATATTTTGTAATCGAATTGTTAATAATTCTGATGTTTCATGTAAATATATATATATTCAAGAGCAACTTGGCAAGATCCCCACCAGAGTATCCACAGCACAGAGGGAGTCCACAACGCTTTTTCCTTTTTCAGGTAGTTTATTTCATTAACACCTTGTGCAAAACAAAGAGGATGGTAAACACGTTTCGGCTGTTGCCTTCAACTGGACGAGAGAGACGAGAGAGAGAGAGACGAGAGAGAGAGACGAGAGAGAGAGACGAGATAGAGAGATGAGAGAGAGAGAGAGACGAGAGAGGGAGAGAGACGAGAGAGAGAGAGAGGCGAGAGAGAGAGAGAGAGAGAGAGAGAGAGAGAGAGAGAGATGAGAGAGAGAGAGACGAGAGAGATGAAGAGAGAGACAGAGACAGAGAGAGAGAGACAGAGAGAGAGAGATAGACTGAGACAGAGACAGAGAGAGAGAGAGAGAGAGACCACTGTGCTAGTCCTATGCTTAAAGACCTTGCTGTCGAAATGGCAAAATACTTTCTCCCTTTATATCTGGGTGTGGATGGCACTGTGCTCATCAGATGCTTAAAGAATTTGAAAGAAAAGCAGACATTTGAGGTGAGCAGATCCAGAGTGTCGCTAGAGTTGAGGGTGCTCCATCTAGGAGCTGCATTCCACCTAAACTTGAGAACTACCCAGCATTCTCTGCTTCTTTTTTTGCATAATTAGTGTACCACTCTATGCCTGAAAGTGTTAGGTTTTGACTTATACTGGGTGCTCTGTTGTGTCTGGACAAAGCTATACCTCTATGAAGAGACTGAATGAGAGTGAAACTGTGTCAGGGGTTGCTTTTACTCATTTCAGGTAGGCTTGGTTGGTATTTCACCAATTCAAAGCTGTAATACTGTGCCTGGCGAGTTAAATGGCTTTTGTCATTTTACAGCTCTGCATGGACAGCACTCTGCTAGTCCTATGCTTAAAGACTTTGCTGTAGAAATGGCAAAATACTTTGTCCCCTTCTATCTAGGCATGGATGGCACTGTGCTAATCCTATGCTTAAAGACTTTGATAGAAAAACAGACATTGCGGGTGAGCAGATCTAGAGTGTCACTGGTGTTGAGTCTGCTCTATTCAGGAGCTGTTTTCCACCTAAACATGAGAACTACCCAGAGTTCTCTGCTTCTTTTTTGCAGGAATACAACTCCCATAAGGCACTGCATCATATGAACTGCCCATCAAAGGGCGTGCCATGAACTAATTTTAAATGGAAGTCCGAACCCGCAAGCACGGATTAGCAGTTTGTCATTATCTGATGAAGAAGGCGAAGGCTTCGAAACGCTTAAGGATTAAAAGACTAACCTGCCGCTTTTAAAATTAACTAGAGTTTCCTTTCCGTACCAATAAAGGCTGTCTAAAGGCATGCTGCTGTGTCGAGTGCTGCTTAAAATGCTAGGGCAACTTAGGAGCTGAATCTATGAGGTGGCCACGAGGCTCCATATACATGAAGTCGAAAATGTGGAGTGGCAACATCGGATTTAGGAAAGGAACTCCAAAAGCGATATTATGAGCATCCATCTGTGGATTAATTTTGCTGCAGGAATACAACTCCCACTAGGCACTACATCATATGAACTGCACATTAAAGGGCGTGCCATGAACTAATTTTAAATGGAAGTCCGAACCGGCAAGCACAGATTAGCAGTTTGTCATTTTCTGATGTAGAAGGCGAAGCCTTCGAAACGCGCAAGGATTAACCCTTTGTGTGCTCGTGACGGAACCGTTCCGTCACGAGCCTCGGGTGGGCTGTGCTGGTGACGGAACGGTTCCATCACGGCCCGCTCGCCGCGCCTGCACGGCTTGAATTCTGCGCCTGCGCTGACATTCTAAAGAGCGGGCGGGGCCGTGACGGAACCGTTCCGTCACAAGCACAGCCCACCCGAGGGCTGTGACGGAGCGGTTCCGTCATTAGTACCGGAGCGCCGCGCGGCCCCCCCTCCCCCTTAGCACTGCAGCGGAATAGTCACCGCAGCTAAGGGGTTAAAAGACAAACCTGCCGCTTTTGAAATTAACTGGAGTTTCCTTTCCATACCAATAAAGGCTGTCTACAGCGTGCTGCTGTCTCGAGTGCTACTTAAAATGCTAGGGCAACGTAGGAGCTGAATCTATGAGGCGGCCAGCCCGCCACCAAGTGTGCACCACCTCGATTGAACCGGGGGCCATGAGGCTCCATATGCATGGAGTCGCAAATGTGGAGCAGCAACATCAGATTTAGGAAAGGAACTCCAAAAGCGATATTATGTGCATCCATCCGTGGATTAATTTCGCTGCTGGAGTACAACTCCCATAAGGCATTGCCTCATATGAAGTGCCCATCAAGGGGCATGCCATGAACTAATTTTAAATGGAAGTTCGAACCGTCAAGCACAGATTAGCAGTTTGTCATTCTCTGATGAAGAAGGCAAAGCGAAACACGTAAAGATTAAAAGACGAACCCGCTGCTTTTGAAATTAACTGGAGTTTCCTTTCCGTATCAATAAAGGCTGTCTACAGTGTGCTGCTGTCTCGAGTGCTACTTAAAATGCTGTGGCAACTTAGGAGCTGAATATATATATATAATATATAAAAATTGTGAAACCTTGTGTTTACGTTTTCAATATGTAAAAATGCACTTGCACTTTAATTATTGAATTGGTCTTCATGAGTGACATCATCATGTCCTATTTACTCTTATATGGGGATTTTAACGTTTGTTTACATGTATATCTGTTTTAAAGCAGAACAACAAATGTTTTTACCTATGTAATACCCATTTTTTGATGTATTTGAAAGTGCTAAAATGGCCGTCGTATTTACAAACAACTGCATTTCTTATTGTGAGTCCTTTCACTGTTTTTACTATGTTATAATGCATTAAAGGAAGGTCTCTAGACAACGCAAAACATCGTGATCAAGGGAGCTTGACTCCCGAAACGCGTTGATGACATTGCTGCAAATTAAATAAAAGAAGCTTAAGAAACGATGTTCGTGAGTGCCTGAATGATTTCAACCAGAGCGTAACTGGAATTGAAACCCTATTTTCCATAAAGAGCGACGTGGCCGATTGTCGCAGAACCAGGCACCGCCAGCGCTTTGGAAGCACGCCAAAGTGAATCGCCGAAAAGGGGAAAGAAACAAAGACAGGCGCGCCCCCCGTAACGACCCAGCAGACCGGCGAATTGTTTGCGTGTGGTGTAGCTGAGGAAAGGCCGTCTTCTGCAGCCTGGGGATCGGAGGGTCCCAGCGGTTCGGTAAGTCAGCCCGACTCACAAACACACACTCGCTTTTCTTTCTGGGACTAGTAACTGGGCAAACGGGAGCCGGTTTTTGGTATCATCCCCTTTAATTGTGTTCGACCAAGAACCAATTTCTCCACTGTTTATCTAGCGGAAAGTAATTAAACAAAGGGGAATACTTAACGAACATCTTAAGGCAAAAACATGAGCGATTAAGAATATGCAGCCAGGGAGCTCGAGGCAGTTAAACTTTTCGAAGATTCTGTGCAACCGAGATCGGACAAAGGGGGGGCGGCTGCCCCTACTGGAAACCCGGATCTAACTAAAAACTTACAAATTTATGAGAAATTGAAAAAAAGAGAAATATCCCGATGGTGGGAGGTGGCCTCATTACGGCGCTATCTTGAAGTAAGCAGAATTCCTCGAGGACTCCGCATAATGATATCCCCCTCCTCCGAAAACCCGGATATAGGAATGCTTGAGGAATGGGCTGAGAATAGTGCTGGGAGTTCAAAAAACATGATGCAAATACTCCTAAAATATGCTGAAAAAGGACGACTGGAAGTAATCGATAAACTGAAAGATCTAAATGAAATATTGAATAAACATGATGATAAATCAAGAATTGATAAATTTAAATCTGATCTTAAGCCCAAACTGGAGAAATATGAGAAAAGTATTAAAGACAGAAAGTCTATAAAATATATAAGAGATCCCATAGACTATGAAACGGGGCGAATTTACACATTCGCAAAGAAATTCGATATGGCAAGGCGCTAAAAAATCTTTAGTGGACAAACTATCCAGCAGACACCACTGCAAAGTGATGCAAGTTCTGAAATGGGCTCGGAACAGGAATCTGATGATGGCAGCCGGAAAGGACCGAATGATGTACGGCTGCCAGTTGCGGACGAATTCCGTTTTATGATCATGGAACAACAGTCAGACCATGGCACGGGGAAAGGAAGAGGATGGGGAAGGGGTCGCGGAAAAGAAGACAAAGACGAGGGGGCGAAGGGTACAAGAGGAGCACAAGGTTGGCAAACAAAAAGATCTCTGCGCTCGAACAGCAAGAAGTAGCTACTGTTGCCAACAAAGACATCACAATTATCAATTTGAGTTCAGTACAATTGACTAGCAAAGATGAGATAATCCTGAAACTGGGTCTTTCCTACTGTGACACTAATGAGTTTAATTACCCGAACAGCAGGATGGACCTTTATTGTTATATAAGGAAACTCAAACTAACAAAGATGCATGCAACTAAAAATAGCAATTCTGGACTGAGCTCGGTAACAGAGTCAGATACCACGCAGCCATTCCTCACTGTCATTGAATTACCTGCTCTGACTGATATGATGGCACTAATGGACGATACCTCCAATGAGGAGAATTTTGACAATATCGATTGTGGAAACGACTTACTAGCTGGTGATCACGCACCATTCAGAGCTGCATCTAAATTCCTTCCCAAAACTTTGAAAGACAATGTAGACCTGTTTGGTGAAAATTTAACTAAAGATCTAAAAAAATCTATATTTCCAAGAGAATCAGAAGAAATGTAAAATGAATCCCAGGAAAGCTCTTTTCCACAAAACAGTAAAGAAACTACAGATGGAAGATGGCCTCTTAGTGAAACCTTCGGACAAAGGAGGGAACGTAGTTCTCTGGGGAAAAGAACAATACAAAAAAGAAGCGATGGGACAATTATCCGACCGCAGTTGTTATAAACGAATAAGCCCCAGAGAATATGAAAACGTAATTGGGGAGTTTTATGGAAGACTGGATCACTGGAAGGAAACTGGTTTACTAAGTTGGGATGAACACAAATACATCAAACAAGACAATCCAGTGATTCCAGTCTTCTACATGCTACCGAAAATCCATAAAAACCCCACAAGTCCACCAGGGAGGCCCATCATTTCATCATGTGGCAGTCTATTTGAGAAAGCTTCGAGATATATAGACTATTTTCTAAATCCAATTGTCAGAACACTTCCATCTTATCTAAAAGACTCTACCGATTTTTTAAAGTGTATTTTTGATGTCTGTTGGGACCCCACAACTATGGTTCTAATGACATTGGACATTTCAACCTTATACACTAGTATAAGACACACAGATGGTCTTAGAGCATGTGAGCATTACCTTAATAGGAGACCGATACGTCTTGCATCCCAGAATAGAATGATTCTTGAAATCATGGAATGGTGTCTAACAAAAAACATCTTTCTCTTTGGTAATGATTTGTATATCCAGGAGCGGGGGACCGCGATGGGCACCTGCTCTGCCCCCAGTCATGCCAACCTACATCTCGGCTACTGGGAGGAGCAGGAGCTCAGAGGGGGACCTCTCGACCATTGGTCGGAACATATCCTATTATGGGCCTTCCCTGTGCCCATTTTGGCTCCAGGGACCCCACCCCCGGGCCTGCCCTTAATTTTCTACAGTAAAAATGTTCTAAAACAAGGAAGGGGGGCTGAGTGGACCCCTTACCTGGGCCGATTTTGGCCCCCGGGACCCCATCCTCTGGGGCATGGCCTCTTCGTTATGGACTACAGGGGGGCCTGAATGCTCCCACAGTCCCCACCAGCTTCCTGCATCCTGCGGAAGCCGGCATTGCTTTTGGACAGAGGGAGCTGCCAACATGCATCTCCCTCTGTCCAAAAGCAATTCTGCTCTGGTTTGTGCAAGCGAGAGCATTTTATGGGCTGCGGGAGGCCACGCGGCCCCTGCTTTACTTTTGGCTAATGCCATAGGGAAGTGGCAGTCCCTGGGGCAGCGGGTGGTGTGCATGGCCCCCACGTTATTTAAACTGAAAGCACTGGGTAGTTGGTGGCCCCTGGCCTGCAGGGGGTCTGTGCGGTCTCCTGGCTTTTTTTATAGATGAAGCCCTTAGGAGGTGGCGGTCCCTGGGGCTTGGGGTGGTCAAAGAAGCCACCCATTTATAAAACTATAAGCCCTGGGGCTGTGCTGTCCCTGGGCAACGGAGGAGGCTGCATAATACTCCCAGGCTTTCATTATTTTTTAAGAAGCTACGGGAAGGTGGTGCTCCCCGGAGTTATAGTAAGCCCAAGGAGGGGGGCATGTGCATCCCCCTCCATTATTAAAACAATGTCCCCAGAACCTGGCCAACCTGGGGTTGATAATAAACCAAGTACTTTAGCAGATCCTGCTGAAAATTTAAAAATAAATGTTTTTCTGACCCAGTGGGACTCCCTCAAACAACTAGGATTTCAGGGTGTATTTACCTTGCTCCCTTTTCATGTTTTTTATATTTTTGTGGGACTCTGTTAAACTGAGTCCCTCGATTGCATCCAATAAATCAATCAGGGAATTATGAAGCTCGCTACTCACTCTTGAGGGTCTCAAGGTGCTGGGGGAGGGGAGGTGCAGCTCCGAGTCAGCCGAAGAGCCAGGTCTTTAGGCTCGTCTTGAAGATGTGCAGAGAAGAGGAGTGCCTGATGTTGATCGGGAGCTCATTCCAGGTCTTTGCAGCGATGTGGGCGAAAGCTCATCCACCCGCTCGGGCTCTATGGATGGGCAGGGCTTCAGCAAGGACGAGGTCGGCGGATCGGAGGTTTCTCTTGGGTATGTGGAAGGAGACTCTTTCGTTGAGGTATTGGGGTCAGGTGTTGTAGAAGGATTTGTAGGTGTGGGTGAGTCGTTTGAAGGTTACTCTCTTCTCGACGGGGAGCCAGTGGAGGTCTCTCAAGTGTTGGGTGATGTGTTCATGTTGTGGGATGCTGAGGACGAGTTTGGCCGCAGTTTTCTGTATGGACTAGAGCTTGTGGAGCAGGGATTTGTTGATTTCGGCATAGAGGGCATTTCCTTAGTGCAGTCTGCTTGTTATGAGTGCATGGGTAAAGGTGTTCTGGAGTCGGGGGAATCCATTTGAAGGTCTTGCGAAGGACGCATATAGCGTTGAAGTAGGTAGAGGCGATGCTGTTGATCTGTGGGTCACGGTGAGGGAGGAGTTAAGTATGATGCAGAGGTTTCCGGCATGGTCCATAGGAGTGGGGGGTTGCTGGGGGCCGTGGGCCACCAGGTGTTGTCCTAAGCTGAGGGGGAGGGTCCGAGGATGTGGACTTCTGTCTTCTCCGAATTAAGCCTCAGGCAGCTGCTGCTCATCCAGGATGGGTTGTCTTTCATTCCTTCCTGGAAGCTAAGTCTGGTGGTGTGGGGGTCCTTAGTGAGGGAGAGGATGATCTGGGTGGCATAGGATACTATGCTTACTCATGCTGTCTGAAGATGGTGGTGAGGGGGTCCATGTAGATGTTGTAGAGTGTGGGGTTAAGAGATGATCCTTGGTTTCTGTGGGTTTGGAGAGAAAGGGCAGGAGTCTGATTCTTTAGGGTCGGCCGGTGAGGAAGGAGTGGAGCTAGTCAAAGGCGGTTCCCTGTATACCAGCGTCATGGAGTCTGGCCGTGAGAGTGCGGTGGGAAACTTTGTCGAGGCTGCAAGGAGATCCAGTAGGATGTTCCGTGGTGTGGCCTTAGTAGAGGAGAATGCGGATGTCATCTGTGGAAGCGAGGAGGGCGGTCTCGGTACTGTGGTTGCTGCGGTATCCAGTTTGGGAAGGGTCGAGGATGGAGTTCTCTTTGATGAAGTTCGTTAGCTGGATGTTGCCAATCTTCTCAGTGACTTTGGCCGCGAAAGGGAGGAGAGAGATGGGTCAGTAGTTTTTAGGTCTGTTGGGTCTGCAGAGGGCTTCTTGATAAGGGGTTTGACTTCTGCACATTTCCAGTCATCGGGGAAAGTGGTGGACTCGAAGGGGGCATTCATGGTGCTTCGTAGCTCGGGTGCTATGGCGGAGGTGGGTCTGTGGAAAATGTGTGGAGGACCGGGGTTTATGGGGCTCCTGAGTCAATGCTATTCATGTTTGTGGTGGGGTTTTCGGTGGTAGCCGGGGTCCAGGCGGAGAGGGTAGGTTGGCTGTAGTTGCTGGAAGGAGTGTGCTCGGTGTCTGGTGTCTGTTCGTTGAAGTTATCTTAGAGGGTCTCGATTTTCAGATGGACGTAGGAGCCTAGTTTGTTGCAAAGTTCCTGGGAGGGTTTGACATCTGTGGCTTCGCTGGGGGGCTTGGTGAATTCCTGAATGATGCTGAAGAGTTCCTTTGAGTTGCTAAGGTTAGCGAGAATTTTGTTCTGGATGAAGGTCCTTTAGGTGGATCTGATGAGTTGGTGGTATTCTTTCATGGCATTTTTGTAGGTGGGTTGATCTTCTGTGGTTTTGCTGTTTCTCCATAACTTCTCGAGACGTCTGCTGGTGTGTCTGGATTCTTGGAGGTCAGTGATGAACCAGGTGGCCTTCATGGGGTGCTGTCTGTCAGAGTTGCGAAGGGGGGCAAGCTTGTCTGCGCAGTTGGTGATCCATCTGTGAAGTTCTTTGGCTGTCGAGTTGGCGTCAGTTGATGTGGGAGGGGGATCGTGGCTGAGGGTTGAGTTGAGGTGCTCCTCAGTGATCTTGCTTCAGTCCCTTCGTGGAGGGCGTGGAGTAGGTTTGTGAGCTGTGGCTTTGTCAAAAGAAAAGTGTTTGCACTGGTGGTCCGTCCGGGGGCATTGCTTGGTGTGGGTCAAGTGGATTTTGTTACCTCCTGCAAAGATGGGGTCGAGGGTGTATACTGCCTTGTGGGGGGAGAGGGTGGTGCTGAGCTGTTTCAGGCAGATGTTAGCGAGGCGAAGGGCAGTGGATTTGGGGGTCGCTGAGATTGTCGAGGTGAAAGTTGAAGTCCCCGAGCAGTATTTAGTCCATGGAGGTGATGCTGTGGGGATCGATGAGGTCAGCGATGTTAGTGGTGAATGTGGTTCGAGGTTCGGGAGGTCTGTAGGCGAGGGTGCCACATAGGATTGTTCTGGGGCTGGGCTGGATCTGGAAATGGAGGTGTTCCGTGGGGAACAGGGAGTTGTTCATGCTGGAGGTGGTGAGTCGTAGAGAGTTCTTGTGTGCAATGGTGGGTCTTCCTCCAGGGTGAGTGGGACGGTCCTTCCTCTGGAACTTGTATCTGTCAGGGATGGTGGTGGTGATGTCGGGCGGAGGTGGGGTTGGTTCAGGTTTCCATGTAGAAGGTGACGTCAGGCGAGAGGCTGTCGAGGAGGTCCCAGATTGCTACTGCGTGTCTGTGCAGAGAGCACACATTGAGGAGGATGTACCTGAGGGCTTTGGGAGTGCTGGTGTCCGGCGGGAGGGCAGCAACCGTGGGAGTGCAGAGGTTGGTAAAGGATTCCAGGTTGAAGTGTTGGCAGCCAATCAGAATTCAGTAGGGTTTCAGTAGGCTTTTGGGTTCCCAGATATCTATAATTTTCAAGCTAAAAAAACTCTGAAACTACTGGATGGATTTACACCAAATCACAAAAAGTAATCTTTCTGGACCAACATCCAGTTTTCTGCTAAATTTGGTGTACTTCAGTTCAGCGTTTCGGGCTGTAGTCAAGAAATCCCGATAGACATACAATGGGGAAAACTCATTTTGGGACCCTCATTTTATCTCTGACCTATTTGGCAGAACACCAAGAAACTTTCAACACAGCAGCTGAACCACGGAGGGGACGTTTTCTGAAAATGTAATTGAGATTCGTCAAGCGGCGTCAAGGTTATTGGCAAAACAAAAACGCTTCCTATGAAAACTTTGGTTCTCACTATAACTACCTACTGGCAACCGCCAGTAGTTTTTGTATATGTATGTGTAGAGGTCTTCAGAAGCCATGCCCCCCTTCTCCATCACTCTGTAAACGTGGCTCATAGTGCACTACTGATTGGGGGATGAAGTTCACTTTACGTATGAGGGATCTTTGGGGCCAAAAAGCCCTCCTGGCACCTCCTGTAAGTCCTACGAAAGTGGGATTCCTGAGATCTGAAAGGAGGCCTAGCCCCCTTTCTCCAAGACTCTAGATAAAAAAATTGAAAGTTACTGAAAAAAACCAAAGGTTACAGAGATGTTACAGTTAGGAATTAGCATTTAAAAAAGTTTTCAAAATTCACTGAAAAAATAAAGGTTTCAGGGACTGTATAGTTAGGAAATGGAATAAAAAACAACCTTAGAAATTCACAGAAAAAAACAAAGGTTACATGTGTGATGGGCTGTATGGGTAAGTGAGTATGTTTATGGCTGTGTCAGTGAATGAGTGGATGTGTCAGTGGAATATAGGTGAGTAACTGTGTATGTGAAAGGCAGTATAGGTGACTGATAGGGTATATGAGTGCCTGTATGGGTCACTGATTGTAAGAATGGCTGGATGGATGAGTGTGTACTTGTGTCAGTGATGGTTTGGGTGAGTCAGTATGTGTAGGTATCTGTAGGAGTACATTAGTGGGTGTGTGTGCAAGTGTATGGGTGAGTAAGTGGCTGGTGCTTAACTATATTGGCGAGTGAGTAGGTGTGTGAGTAATTCTATGGGTAAATGGCAGTGTGTGAGTGGCTGCATGGGTGTATGAGTGGGTATATCAGTAGCTGTATTAGTGAGTGAGTTTGGTTATGAGTGGCTGTATGGATGACTGAGTGGATGTGTGGTAGACCTATGAATCAGTGAGTGGGTGTGTAAGTACTAGTACAGGTGTTTCACGGTTTTGATAATGGTAGTGTAAAATTTGGAGTGGGTATATGAAAGGTTACATTGGGATGTGAGTGGGTGTGTCAGAGATTCTGTGGATGATGTCATCAGTGATGTCACTGACCATGTCATGAGTGATGTAATATAATATGTGAGGTCATAAGCAGTGCATTGCAAGGGTGTGAGTTATAGTTAGCTCAGCTCACTATAACTGCTCAATTTTTCTTGTTTTGTACACGTGAAACCTGAGACTAACGATAACGTTTCTGTAAACTTTGGCTTTTTTAGTAAATGTATATATTTATATATGCAAAAAAGAAGTTGAGAACTCTGGGTAGTCCCTAAACTTAGGTGGAGAGCAGCTCCAGTATAGAGCACCCTACAACACCAGTGACACTCTGAATTTTCTCACCTCAAATGACTGCTTTTCTTTCAAAGTTTTCATGCATAGGATTAGCACAGTGCCATCCACGATGAGCTGTAAAATGACAAAACCCAGTTACCACTCCTGGAATGGTATTACAGCTTTTGATTGGTAAAATATCATCCAAGCCAACCTGAAATGAACAAAAGCAACCCCTGACATGTGTTATATATATATTTTGGCTGGGGAGGTATTTTACCAACCCAGAGCTGTAATACTATGCCCGGAGAGGTAAAAGACTTTTGGCTTTTTACAGTGTGGCTTGGATGGCACTGTGCTAATCCTTAACTTAAAGATTTTGCTGTAGAAATGCCGAAAATACTTTGGGCCTTATTATGAGTCTGGTGGTCCATGGACCACCAGACTAACAGTGGAGGTCTCCTGACTGCTCTATTATGAATACGGTGGTCAGGCCACCCTGAGACCGCCGCATAGGCCACAACTGCTAGGGAACCTCTGATTCCTGGTGGATGCGTAGAGATTCTGTGGCAGCAATATGCTACCCCGCCAAGCATATTACAAGTTTCGTCACTGCCACACTGTTCATAGCGGTGCAACCTCTATGAAAGTGTGGGCCCTACAGGGCACCCCTTTGCCTCATGCCATGTGGATGCACACATGGGGCACCAAATGTGCCCCCCCCCGTGTGCATGCACACCAGTACCTGACTGGCATGGACTGTAGCAGTCCATGCCGTGATGTTCCCGTTGCGTTGCCTTTTTCATAGTCTCCGCCCTGGAAATGCCAAAGAACAGCCTGCAGACAGTAGAAAACTGCTTATCTGGAGGGTGGTTCAAACATGGTTTTGGTGCTGCAGGAGCAGGGCGGTCCCAGTTTGGCATATCCGAACTCATAGCAAAAGCCATTTGATGTTTTCTAGCTCAGCTTGGATAGCATTGGGCTACTCCTATGCTTAAAAACCTTACCAGAAAGAACAACATTTGAGGTGAGCGCAATCAGAGTGTTGAAGGTGTTGTTGGGTGTTTTGTACAGGAATGGGTCTAAACTTGGGAACTATCCAGAGTTCTCTGCTTCTTTTTTGCATAATTTATACAGCACTCTAACTCTGAAAAGATTTTGTTTTGACTTATACTGGGTGCTCCCTTGTGTCTGGACAAAGCTTAACCTCTCTGAAGATTTGTATTGATAGCAAAACGTGGTTCAGGGGTTGCTTTCATTCATTCCAGGTTTGCTTGGATGGTATTTTACTGATCGAGAGCTGTAATACTGTGCCTGGAGTTGTAAAAGGCTTTTTTCTTATGCTTAAAAATTTAGCTGTAGAAAAGGCAAAAGACTTTTGGGCTTATAATGAGTCTGGTAGTCCATGGACTGCCAGACTTACAGAGGCACAGTAGTGGCGGTCTTCTGACTGCCCTATTAGGATCAGGGGAGTCATGCTGCCCTGGGACCACTGCAACAGCAAAGCGGCGTAACAAAACTTGAGGGTGCCCCCCCATGCTCAAGGCTCAGTCAGGAGCTTTATAGCCAAGGGCCCCACAACCCATGCACATTGGCGGAGGGGGCCGCCCTGGAGCTCTGAGACCCCCTGCCCACCGGGAGTTACGGGGGCTTTTGTTACGCCATTGTAACAGCCAGTAACAGAGATCCCTGGCAGTGGTGTGGTGGTCTTGAGGCCGCAATGTGCTTTGCAGGCCCCTGTGGCCCCACCAAGCATATTAAGAGTTTCCTCACCACCACACTTATCATGGCAGTGCGACTGCCATAAAAAGTGTGTCTGTGAGGAAATAAAGAGGGCCATATAGGGTCCCCTGGTGTCTCACGCCATGTGGATGCACACGGGGGCACAACATATGCCCCCCTGTGTGCATGCACACCAGTACCCGCACAGCATGGACTGCAGATGTTCATGCTGTGCAGGTACTGCCTTTGACGTTCCCATTATGGTGACTATCTCATAGGTACCACCCTGGGAAAGCAAAAGAACCGCCCACCAGTGACTAAACAAGTCATAATCTGGTGGGCGATTCTTGCACAAGTTTGGCGGTGCAGGAGCGTAGGAGGCGGTCCCGGTCCTGTACTGCCAAACTCATAATAAAGCCCCTAGTCCTTTTATAGCACAATGTGGCCAGCACTGTGCTAATCCTATGCTTTAAAACTTTGCAATAAAAACATACATTTGAGGTGAGCAGATCCAGAGTGCTGCGTGTGTTCTAGGGGGTTCTATACAGGATTTGCTCTCCACCTAAACTTCAGAACTAGCAAGAGTTCTCTGCTTCTTTTTAGCTATATATATATAGAGATATATTTCAGGTAACCTTTTTTCCATATGATCCAATGAAGCGTGAATCGGAAAGCAGAACTGGACACCTCTTTTTTGTGCAAATTATTTATTTATATTTTTGCGCTATGCCGCCATGACGTGTTTCGTTCCACAAGGACCTTGATCACATGAAAGAAACAACAGACTTTCATTTCCTGAACTGAAGTTCTATCGCTATGTAGCAGCAAAATATGTATAATCAGTGCAACAGTGGGTAGTAAATTTATGCAAGTGGAAAAAATGTGGAAATGTACATTTATAAATTAAATAAAAACACAGAGTAATATTAAATTCATATTTTCCAAAAGGGATGGTGAATACCCATATTGCATGTTAAAAACAAAGGAATGTTAATACATATGTATAACAAAATTCATCTGAATATATATACAATAGACCTTGGTTAAAAAAAACATTTGGCAAGCTAATGTATATGAATCTGATGTGTATACAATCTACTATCTGTTTAAATACAATAAATAGCATAAATATATGATACACAATGATTGCTATTACTCATACCACGACCTTCACATTTCTGTTTAAATACATTTATCAAAAATACAGTTGTAATACATTCTTAAAAAACATTCCGCCCACAGTGGACCTGCTATTTTAATGACAGTTAAAATACTCAGGTATTTTAAGTGTAAGAAAGCAAGTGTAATACCCTGTGTATGATCCTCTACTAATCCTTCCTGGAATTCAGTAGGCCATGTATAAAAGTGCATGAACTAAAAGTAAAACTTTTTTGTTTTATTTCCTTTAATCTTGATGATATGCTTGCTAAAAAGGAAGTGATGTGTGACAGAGATTAAGAAGGTCATTTGTTAGTTATATATAAAGCTTAAATGCTTGTATAAAAGCTGCTAGAGGTGTCTACTATGGGATGTTAAAACTAACTGTTAATTCGTCAGAAATACATCACTAATCCAGCCACGTGTATAAGTCTTCAGTTGTATTCAGTCCATGAGGACTTTTACTGTCGCGTTCCAAGATGTATTTAGTCTCGAGTTTGGGTAGGAGTGCCTCTCTATCTCCGCCTCTTCTTAATTGTGGTATGATGTCTACTGCAAAGTATTTCAATTGAGATGCATAATTTCCATGCATCTCAATGAAATGGTGTGCCACTGGATAAGTTGTATCCACGTTTGTTATGGCTCACAAAAGTTGGAGTATCTGCTTGCGGACCTGCAGCTTCGTGCTTCCAACGTACTGCAGTCCACAAGAGCACTCCAAAATGTAGATGGCATACTCTGATTTGCAAGTGATCAGCTTACTGAACTTAGTGGGTCTGGTATCAAAGGATGTCTGGAACATGGTTTTGGTGATCCCATGTTTACATGCTTTGCATGTGGAACATCTTATAAAACCCTTTCTGCCTGAAAACCACCCAGAATTTTTTGTCAGTTCTGGGCTGCTGTTGACTAGAAGATAGCTCGTAGAAGGGGCCTTTCTGTATGTGTGTCAGATTCTGTCGCGCCTCGTTGTAACAAAAGGGTACGGACGGGGTAGACACTACAAGTCCGAGAATGCTCAGCTGTTAGGAGGCGGGGTATAAATTAGACACCACTTCCTGCAGCCGGTGTCGGATATTTTGGTTCGTGACCGCCAGCGTTCCTGTCGTCCCTGAGGTTTGGAGCGAGTTTGTAGGAAGTTTAACCGCTTTGTTTCTCTGTTTTGTCCTCCGTTGGAGAGCCTTTTCACCGGCTATTGCGGAGGACGGACTTTCTTGTGCCGTGTTTATAGTTCGCGTGTCTCCGTTGGCGAGCCTCTTTGCATCGGCTCTTGCGGAGGAAACATTTGGTTGTTTGAGTGCGTTATCTACCGATGTAAATCCTCCGTTGGAAAGCCTTCTTGCATCGGCTATTGCGGAGGATTCCCATCATTAGGTCCCAGGTTGGGACGAAGAGTTTTGTTTTCCTGCACCTGAACGCACAACTATTCAGGTAACCCTTGTTCTCATTTCTTTTGGGTGACGTAACCCTTGTTTAGTTTGTAGGGAGATACTGTGTACTTTTGTTATCTTATTTGGAACTCTGACTACGTTTCTTCAGGACTCTGATGGAAAGATATCAGGGTATGTAGTATCCTTCTTTACCAGTATACGTCTGCTATTACCTGGGTCTTATGGGCTGTTCCAATAGTGAGGTTTGTGTTTACAGGGGAAGGCAGACACAGGCTGAATTTACGTGTTCTCAGTGGAAGAGAAGTATCTCCTGAGTTAGTGCTGTCTGCTTTCCAGTTACAGGTATAAGACAGTATATCCTGCTTGATAGCCATAGTAATAAGAAAACATTCATTAGAGTTGATACCAATCAATTATTTTTGTTTTCTGTCTTCACAGCTCTCCCTCCCTGCAGTCCCCTTCCTTTCCTTCCTGTTTTTTGCCCTCACCTGATCCTTCTCTAGCCCACGGCTATAATAGCATTCGGGGCTTGGATAGATCTGGAGGTGGCCTATTTATACCACAAGCTGATCCTGAGGACGGAGAGGATAACAGAATATCCGACCCAAGAATTGTAATCCTCCTGATCAGTTGAAAGGTTATGGCTACTCTGGACGAGGTGATGGCTGCTTTAGTCGTGGTGCAATCTGAGTTGATAGCGTCCAGACAAGAAAGCACTGAATTAAGGAACCGGTTAGATAACATCCAGAAAAACCCTTTTAGTGCTGGGGCTTCAGGGTCTGGTACGGCCGGTTCAGTAGTGGTGGAAATACCCCCTAGCATTCCGTTAGCACATCCAGAACGATTTAACGGAGATACTGGGTCAGGGCAAGTATTTTTGACGCAAGCGATGATGCATTTTTCTTGCAAACCCCGATCATTTCCCACCACCCAGTCAAAGGTTGCGTTCGTCATTTCGTATTTAGTAGGGGACGCGGCTCAATGGGCAGTTCCGATAGTCAAGAGAAATGACCCATTGTTACATGATTGGGATGCGTTTCAAGCTGAGTTCACGAAAGTGTTCGATAGAAGAGCAGATACGTATACGGCGGATAAAGAGCTGTTAGGCTTGCGTCAGGGGAATCAAGATATTGTTACCTATCTGAACCATTTTAGACGACTAGTCGCTGAAACTAAATGGCCAGAAGCCAAGCAAGCATCAATCTTTCATCAGGGTTTAACTGAGGAAATGCAAGACATCATAGCTCAAATAGACCCCCAACCAGTGTCATGTGAGGATTTGATCAATTTGGTATTACGATTGGATCATAGGATGAAGAATCGTAAAGGCGTTAGCGGAGCTAAGAACAGGACTATTCCCTCTTCTGTACCGGTGAAGACCCCTGACAGTTCGGTATCTCACAACCCTGAGCCCTTGGAAATTGGAGCTGTCCGTGCGGCCTTAACCGCTACCGAAAAGGAACAGAGGCGCAAATTTGGTCTTTGTCTTTATTGCGGCAAAAAGGGCCATTTTGTTAGAGAGTGCCCTGTCAAACCCAAGTTTTCCAAATTCCGCTTGAATAGGGGGGTTTCAGCGGCCACGGAGAAACCGGCGGAAAACTGAGGGGCTCTGGGGATGATGAAGGGGTTCCCTGGAGTCATGTTAGTATCCCTTCTATGTTGAGTACGGTAGTGGGAGCCCTCAACGCAGTAACGGTAAAAAGCAGATACCCTCTGCCGTTAATTAACGTACTATTGGAACAGGTGAAAAAAGCCAAGGTATTCACCAAGTTAGACTTGAAAGGAGCATACCATCTCGTGAGAATGAGAGCAGGGGATGAATGGAAAACGGCCTTCCAGACCAGGTATGGGTTGTTCGAATACCTGGTCATGCCTTTCGGGCTTTGTAATGCCCCTGCGGCGTTCCAGTTTTTCTTAAACGACGTGTTGAGAGAAATACTTGATAGACATGTCATAGTGTATATAGATGATGTACTCATCTATTCTGAATCGGAGGACATGCACGTGCAGCATGTCAAATCTGTCCTGAGTATCTTACAACAACACCACCTATACTGCAAACTGTCCAAATGTGACTTTCATGTCACCACCGTAGAATTTTTTGGGGTTATGCTCACCCCTCAGGGGCAGGAAATGGCGGAAAGAAAGATTCAAGCTGTTCGTGATTGGCGGATTCCTCGAAACATCAAGGATGTTCAATGTTTCCTAGGATTCGCCAATTTCTACAGGCGCTTTATCAACCAGTTCTCAAAAGTGGTGGCTCCCATAACCAGACTGCTGAAAAAAGACCAAAGGTTTGGGTGGGATGAGAAAGCCCAGGAGGCGTTTGTAACTCTAAAGGAAGCGTTTGTCACTGCTCCAATATTGACACATCCCAATTCTGATATCCCGTTTATAGTTGAGGCAGACGCTTCAGAGGTTGCTATAGGAGCTATTCTTTCACAAAGAAATAAGACCACAGGACAATTACATCCAGTGGCTTTTATGTCACGTAAACTCACGGGGGCAGAACTCAACTACTGCATAGCAGAAAAGGAACTCTTGGCTATCAAGAATGCATTCACGGAATGGAGACATTTTCTCATGGGGGCCAAGCACGTGGTGACGGTCTATACCCATCACCGAAATCTCCAGTTTATGTCAGCTGCTAGACATCTCACCCCTAGACAGCTTAGGTGGATGCTTTTCTTTTCGGAGTTTCATTTCATTATTACTTTCAGGCCCGGAGCGGACAACCAAAAGGCGGATGCCTTGTCCCGTCAATCATCCACGAAGACGCCTGATACCGTGTTAGAAACCCCTATAGTGGACCCTGCCAAGGTGGTCTGTGGTATCCAACCTGATGCCTTTTTGCAGGGCATACGGTATGGGATAAAAGCGGACCCCTGGAAGAGATGGTTGCAGGCACATCCTGAATGGCACTTACAACATGGCTTTCCGATTAATCAAGGGCGATTGTTGATTCCTACTGAATCCTTGCGGAAACAAATGTTCTCATGGTGTCACAATTCTCCCAGTGCTGGACACGTTGGAGGGGATAAGACTATGGATCTAATTCAGCGTAGATGTTGGTGGACAACGATAAGAGACGATGTAAGGAGATGGGTGACTGAGTGTGATGTTTGTGCTCGCGCCAAGTCAGATCACCGTCGTCCTGCAGGGCTTCTGCAGCCTATGCCTACCCCTTCTACTCCGTGGGAGCGTATTTCATTGGACTTTGTGGTAGGCCTACCCAGAGATCAGGGTTGTACGGCAGTGTTGGTAGTCATTGACTATTTGACTAAAATGGGGCATTTCATTGCTTGTCCTCAGGTGCCTACGGCGGGTCAATTGGCGCAGCTTCTCATGATCCATGTTGTGCGTCTGCATGGCTTACCAAATGTCATAGTGTCAGATAGGGGCTCTCAATTCACCGCAAGGTTTTGGAAGGCATGGTGCTCCTCTCTTCTTATAGAAACGGCTTTGTCCACGAGCTTCCATCCACAGACTGATGGACAGACGGAGCGACTCAACCAGACATTGAAACAATTCCTGCGATGCTATGTGTCCCAGGGTAAGAATAACTGGGTGGAGCATCTTTGGCTTGCGGAGGTGGCATACAACAATGCGACACATTCTGCCACGAGAGTATCACCTTTCTATAGTACTTACGGTCATCATCCCCGGTTTCTTCCATTTGTACAGCCCTACACTGAGGAGACGGTGCCTGAAGCTGCCAGGAGGGTTTCCCAACTCAAAATGGTATTGGAGCGGGTTCAGGACTCCCTAAAAACTTCTAAGGTGGCATATAAGAATACAGCCGACAAGAGACGTCGTCCAGGTCCTTTGTATCAGGTGGGGGATTGGGTGTGGTTGTCCACCCGGAACTTCAGGTTCAGGCGCTACAGTGTGTTTAACCCTCGCTTCATTGGTCCGTTCCGTGTTGTGAAGCGCATCAACCAGGTGGCGGTGAAGTTGCTGTTACCGAGGCATCTGCGTATACATCCCGTTTTCCATGTGTCCCTGCTCAAGCCTGCAGCTGCGGTGGTATGGCGCCTTCCTCCCCCTCTGCTGGTCCCTGAAGGCCTGGAGTGCGAGGTGGAGGCCATACTAGACTCAAGATGGCGGGGACGTGGCCTTGGTGGCTTGGAAAGGTTACGGTCCCGAAGAGAACTCGTGGGAGCCAGCGTCTGGTGTTCATGCTCCTCGCCTGGTGGCTGCTTATCATCGCCAATTTCCTGAGCGCCCCGGTCCCCTTTGGCGCTCTAGGTGAGGGGGGATGTACTGTCAGATTCTGTCGCGCCTCGTTGTAACAAAAGGGTACGGACGGGGTAGACACTACAAGTCCCAGAATGCTCAGTTGTTAGAAGGCGGGGTATAAATTAGACACCACTTCCTGCAGCCGGTGTCGGATATTTTGGTTCGTGACCGCCAGCGTTCCTGTCGTCCCTGAGGTTTGGAGCGAGTTTGTCGGGAGTTTAACCGCTTTGTTTCTCTGTTTTGTCCTCCGTTGGAGAGCCTTTTCACCGGCTATTGCGGAGGACGGACTTTCTTGTGCCGTGTTTACAGTTCGCGTGTCTCCGTTGGCGAGCCTCTTTGCATCGGCTCTTGCGGAGGACACGATTGCTCAACTCCAGTTAGAGGGGTTTATTCCGATTCCGTTTCCTCCGTTGGCGAGCCTTTTTGCAACGGCTATTGCGGAGGAAACATTTGGTTGTTTGAGTGCGTTATCTACCGATGTAAATCCTCTGTTGGAAAGCCTTCTTGCATCGGCTATTGCGGAGGATTCCCATCATTAGGTCCCAGGTTGGGACGAAGAGTTTTGTTTTCCTGCACCTGAATGCACAACTATTCAGGTAACCCTTGTTCTCATTTCTTTTGGGTGACGTAACCCTTGTTTAGTTTGTAGGGAGATACTGTGTACTTTCGTTATCTTATTTGGAACTCTGACTACGTTTCTTCAGGACTCTGATGGAAAGATATCAGGGTATGTAGTATCCTTCTTTACCAGTATAGGTCTGCTATTACCTAGGTCTTATGGGCTGTTCCAATAGTGAGGTTTGTATTTACAGGGGAAGGCAGACACAGGCTGAATTTACGTGTTCTCAGTGGAAGAGAAGTATCTCCTGAGTTAGTGCTGTCTGCTTTCCAGTTACAGGTATAAGACAGTATATCCTGCTTGATAGCCATAGTAATAAGAAAACATTCATTAGAGTTGATACCAATCAATTATTTTTGTTTTCTGTCTTCACAGCTCTCCCTCCCTGCAGTCCCCTTCCTTTCCTTCCTGTTTTTTGCCCTCACCTGATCCTTCTCTAGCCCACGGCTATAATAGCATTCGGGGCTTGGATAGATCTGGAGGTGGCCTATTTATACCACAAGCTGATCCTGAGGACGGAGAGGATAACAATGTGATTGTTGGTCGGGCTGGCAGTTTGGGGCCTAGCACAGGATCACTGCTTAGCAGATGCCAATTGTTTGTGATGATCTTACTCAGACTATCTTTTTGTTTATTGAAAGTTAAGATAAGTCTGGGACCACTCTTGTCTGTTGATGAGTCTTTCTCCAAGATATGTTTCCTGGTTTTCCAAGAGGGTCTAGATAGAAGTTCTTCTCTGGATAAGTCTCTAGTCTCATTTATGACACTGTCTATTGTTTTCTCAGTGTAGCCTCTCTCTAAAAAGCGTTTTTTACTGACTAATTGAGCCTCTGTTAGGTCCTTCTCAGTGCTGCAAATACATCGAATACTGAGCATTTCTCCATATGGAATACTGCATATAGTTTGCCTAGGGTGAAAGCTTATGGAGTGTAGTGTGGTGTTTCCTGTGGTAGG
Source organism: Lissotriton vulgaris (assembly GCF_964263255.1). Taxonomy (NCBI): domain Eukaryota; kingdom Metazoa; phylum Chordata; class Amphibia; order Caudata; family Salamandridae; genus Lissotriton; species Lissotriton vulgaris. The sequence goes on from NC_141698.1 coordinate 315,002,748, forward strand.
CCTGCAGTGTAATTTAGTGTGAAGCTGATTTTGTAACACATATACCTCCACATCTAAGAAACAGATTCTCTCTTTGCTTGTTACAGGAAAATGTAAATTTAACTCCCTGACATTGATTAGTTTGACAAAATTTGCTGCACTTGGTTCAGATCCTTGCCATACGACAAATAAATCATCGATATATTGAATCCAAACAACTACATTTTCAGCTATTGTGGCAGCATATTTGATGTTAAGCCCCAGCTCTTCCCACCACCCCATATGGAGGCAAGCATAGCTGGGCGAAAAGCTCGCCTCCAAAGCCACTCCCCTCATTTGTTGGTATAGATGTTAGTGAAATAGGAAGTAGTTGTTACTGAGGCAAAATTGAATCAAGCTCATAATCATCTTGTTGTGTTGATGATATTCAATCTGTCTGTTAAAACCATGCTTTTTGTTAGTAGTAAATGTAAAGTATTAAAAAAATGAATATTATGTAATAAATACATTTTAGCTAATTGCGTTATATTATAAATATACAAACACACACATATGTGTTTTTATATAAGTATATATTCATATATTGTATCAACGATTGTATTATTGGTAAATGTTAAAATATTTCAGATTTACCACTCTAAACTATATATATATATATATATTAAGAAACACCTTTTTGTATGCATTTTAATGATATTAGTATGAAACAATTATTTATGTTATGTTTGTAATTACCACTATAAGGATAGGACACAATATTTTTGACATGTAATTTGTGTTACAAGGTACTGTTGATTCTGATATTGTGTCCGTGATAAAATTTGACTATTTCTGCTAAATATTAAATACATGCCTACACAATTATTAAGAGATGGTATTTTAAATCAGCAAGATTAAGGTTGAGGGTCAGTGATTCCAACAGATGTTGTAAAGGGAATGTGACCTTGCTCTCTAATTTATATGCGGCAGTCATGTTCACAAAAAAGAATTATTGGAGAAAGGTACTAGCTTACATTAAAACAATTACAGGTGTTAACATCCTGATAGGTCCTATTGGGTGAAGTGGATGATGATAATATCTATCAACTTACAACACTAAGGGGCAAGTTACTCACACACAACATTGTGGGCACCAGACTCACTATTGCCCACTAATGGAAGCCAACATTGTTATGGTGGACAAAAATATGGAATATATATGCAATGAAGAGATTTTCAGAACTTGAGAACAATAGAATGAATAGTTTTGAGAAGGTTTAGTTGCCCTTTAAGCATATGTGAAAAGGGATTGCAATGAGAGGGGCTACTTTCCAATAAGACTTCTATGTTATCCAAGTCTAGTTAGTATTGAATTACCTCCATTTAAGAAAATAGTGACAACATTGTTTGTTAACAATATTGGTTTGTTGTCACACTTCTGTGGAATTGAATATTTTCATGTTCTCTCTCCTTTTGTGTTGTCACAGACCACTGAACATTTCTTTTCCTACCAAATAATATGCATATTCTGCTTGTGATGCTGTACAAACTCTGCACCTGTAAATTAAATAAAGTTGTTGAAAAAAAGAAAATGAAGAAATCAATGATCCTAATTGTGAGAGAGTAGGGTCTGCTTCCTATGGTTACCCCCACTTTTTTGCTGTGATTCTCTGGATTTTCGATTTTAGTGTGGCTGTGCTAATCAGGCCCACAGCCCAGCTGTTCTCTCTCTAAATTGATACCATGTACTTTAGGTACATACCAGATTGGTTACTGGGTCACCCATGTGAGCCCCTGTATAGTGTACCATAGGTACCCAGGGAATAGGTGCACCCTAGACCTACCAGGGGTTGGAGCATGTATTGTGCCACCCCTGGTTTGCCTTCCAAACTGACACCACAGGTCTGTTCACACAGCCTGGGTAAGGTGGTGTAATCATCCCTTACTTAGATATAGTATACCTATATCTATATATACATATAGACACATATACACCTATAAGTCACTCCTATGGCAGGCCTTGACAATCCTGGAGGGTGAGTGCTTAGTTTTATGTGAGAGGGTGCCCTGGCATGAGCTGAGCCCCTCTGCAGCTTTTGGAACCATCTCCTTATAGCTGTTCTATGATATCGCCATACCATATACTCAAGTGCATTATAATCCTTGCAGTTAATGCTAACTTTGGTTTGGCTTTATCAAAACATGTTGTGTAAGGTGTCAAACACCTTGGAATACTACCCACCCAGCAGTTCTGGCGGGGGGGGGGGCTCCGGGTAGCATTCCACCCTTCTAGAGGGAGAAGACATGAAGTTACTGGTTTACCCGATTAAAGCTAAACAGAGCCTCAGCATCACAAAATTGATGCTGCTGCCACAGACACGAGTCTGCCCTCCTCCTGCTGGACAAAACTCCAGCAGGGGAGGCCTGGACAAAGGTTTCCTGTCCAGAGAGGTGCTGGCACCTCCCCAGACAGGCTCTTCGTGCATTGGGGTAAGCATGGGCAAATTTTGCGAATTCGCAATTCGCGAATTTTGCGAATTCGCAATCCGCAAAATTCGCGAATTTGCGAATTCGCGGATTTTGCGGATTGTGTGGGGAATGGCCGGGTGGGAAAGCGGTGCACATCGCTAGTGTGAGAGGCAGGGCCAAACGGGCGAGGCTTATATGCGAGTTCACATGCCCCTTGTGTGCATAAAAGGACAGGCACGGATCATAGAAGCTTGTGGTCACAGGAACTGCACAGGGATGGAGCTCGTGGAAGTCAATTATGCAAAGGCCTCTATCAAGCATCATAGCGAATTTTCGACAATAGATATGGGGAGAGCGCACACCTACCCAGCCTCGACAAAACACACATTTTTGGGGGGGCTGATTTACTTTGCCATCACACCAAAGAGCGCCGGGGTCCCTCGAGTGAGCTGTCCATCAAGTGGGTAAAGGGCGCGAAGACGGTGCACACACCACTAGTGTGTGGGGAGGGGCCAAACGGACAGGGCTTATATGCGAGTTCACATGCCTCTTGTGTGTATAAAAGGACAGGCACGGATCAGAGGAGCTCGTGGTCACAGGAACTGCACAGGGATTGAGCTAGTGAAAGTCAATTGTGCAAAGGCCCCCATCAAGCATCTTAGCTAATTTTCGACGATAGATATGGGGAGAACCCACACCTACCCTGCCTCGACAAAACACACATCATTAGGCCTAACTAACTATTTTAGGATGGCGCCGGCAAGCTGCCAGCGCCATCCTAAAATAGTTACTAAATAGGCTTCATCAGGAAGGACTAATAGATAAAATAAGCAAACACAACTGGTGATGGACCGAATGTGGATCAATGTCACACACTCACCCCAGTCCAAAGATCTGGGCCCAAATCCATCGTTTTTTTGTACTCCACACCACCCTGGGTTAGACAATGGCGATATGCAAATCAGCTCTGACCCTGTGCCTCATGGGAACAGTCCAGTCCGAACTACAAAAGCCATGTCCTTCCCAGAACGGAATCAAGCATCCGAGGACCGGACCGGTTTCGAGGTAACACCTCTCATCAGCCCAGCTAGCTTGACTCCAGTGGTGTGGAGTGCCTGGGACCCACGTCTGGGCATCCCCAGCGCACTTAGGGCGGAATATGCAAACACAACAGGTGATGGACCCAATGTGGATCAATGTCACACACTCAACCCAGTCCAAAGATCTGGGCCCAAATCCATCGTTTTTTTGCACTCCACACCACCCTGGGTTAGACAATGGCGATATGCAAATCAGCTCTGACCCTGTGCCCCATGGGAACAGTCCAGTCCGACCTACAAAAGCCATGTCCTTCCCAGAACGGAATCAAGCATCCGAGGACCGGACCGGTTTCGAGGTAACACCTCTCATCAGCCCGGCTAACTTGACTCCAGTGGTGTGGAGTGCCTGGGACCCACGTCTGGGCATCCCCAGTGCACTTAGGGCGGAATATGCAAACACAACAGGTGATGGACCGAATGTGGATCAATGTCACACACTCACCCCAGTCCAAAGATCTGGGCCCAAATCCATTGTTTTTTTGCACTCCACACCACCCTGGGTTAGACAATGGCGATATGCAAATCAGCTCCGAGGACCGGACCGGTTTCGAGGTAACACCTCTCATCAGCCCGGCTAGCTTGACTCCAGTGGTGTGGAGTGCCTGGGACCCACGTCTGGGCATCCCCAGCGCACTTAGTCCTCGGATGCTTGATTCCGCAGTTCGCGGTTTTTCAGTACATTCGCGGGAGTTCGCGGATCGCGAATTTACCAAAAATCCGCGAAATCCGCGAGCGGAACGGATTTTCCGCTCACACTTACATTGGGGCAGGGAGGGCTGCATTCAGTGAATGCTTCCCAGACACTGCCTGGGGCACACTAGGTGCTCCATGCATTTCCCAGTTCAAACTGGTTGCTGGGGCACTCAGCCCCAGCTCTGGCGCGAAACTGTACAAAAAGGAAGGGGTGCAACCACCTCCACCCCTGGTCCACCCATAAGAGGGACCTTAACGTTAGTCCAACCCCTAAACGTAGTAAAAGTATAGGATCCCAGTCCCTAGGACTTTAGATTACCCTGGACGAAACTCTGAAAGATATATCCTGGACCTTCAACATTCCATTTCGACTGGAAGATGGAAGATATCTCCCTTGTGGTCAAGGAGTGACCACCCTGTTCGCACAGGCACCAACAGCAACTTTGTTGGTCTGCATTTTTGAGGCTCCCGCCAGATCCCGAAGAGTCTGCAACACAAGTCATGGACTTCCAGACATCTCTGACACGACCTTCGCTCACAGCAAAGCTGAGACCTGTGGTGGACACGAAAGACGTTGGGGTGCTTGAAGCCCTAGCCCCGAGCACCAATTGCACTGAAGCTCAGAGGCCCACACTTGACGAGTGTCCCGTGGGCCCCGCTTTTGCATTTCAGTTTGAAGCGTCTTCATGGTTCTTTGCCCGTTGGCTAGTGAGCCCCCCCAAAAAAATTCTTTTAATCTAACTTGCTTTCCTGATTGCTCCAGGATTGCTTCAACTTTCCTGCAAAGGAGAAGTTTCTCAGACCTTGCTGGTCTGCACGAAAGCCCATCTTGACATCCTGCATGCGTTGCATTTGCCAAGGCTTGTTGGGTCCAATCCAGATACCGACACCGCAGTCAACTAGATCCTTTGTGGGACAGCTCGAATCCAGCTCCTAGTTGTCATCAACACCTCCTGGTCCTCGTGGCTGAAGAGACAAACTTAACCTTCTCACCTGAAATCACCCGACATCTGGTGGCATCTTCCTATCGCCGCCCTGGTCACTGGCAAGTGGCCCAGACTCTGTCCCTTCTGCTTTCAGGTTCTACAGATCTTCTATCCACCCTTGGATCCACCCGGACACTTTTCCTCTGGTCGCCTGCAGCACTTCTTTGCAGATCTCTATTGAAACCGATGACGAAACCCGACCCCAAAAGAGACCTATGCACCCGGCTTCCGTGGGTGAGGTAACACGAGTACTCTGGTAGTCTCAAGGGTATTGGCCCTCCTAGTGTCTAAGTCTAAAAGGGTTACATCATAGTTAATTTAGAAGTGTCCTTAAATTGTAAATTTGTAACTTGTTCGTTTCCAATAGAAAGTCAATAGTAACCTGCGGCTGTAAGTATGACACCTTCTCATTCCAACATTTGAGAGTATTATTTGTCACAAGAAAATTAAGGCAAGGACAGAGTCCAACCACCCAACACCTCATAGATATACTGATGGCAGATGACTTAGCAAAAGCATCCCGATCCAGGTACCCAAGGTAATGGGGAGGGAGGCCATCCATCATCAGAGGAGGATCCTAGTGGGGCTCCCCACCAGGACTCTGAAGAAGATGAGGATGAAGACCAGGAAGTGGTTGCAGAACCAGACCTGGGAGAAACAGGACTAACTGGAGATGGAGATGGCCATGAGGGTCACTCCTTAATTCCCCCAGATAGACCTACTGGTGGATCCAGAAGACAGAGATCTAACTCTGGTTCATCAATAGGGTCAACTGCCTCATCTCACAGGAGGAGAACATCCCCTCAGAGAAGAGAGCATGAAGCAAGAATGACAGAAGTCAATCTTAGGATCAGGAGGCAAGAAGTTGCCCTGGCCAAAGAGACCCTGGCTCTTGAAAGAGAGAGAACATTGTGTGGGCTAGAGCTCACTGGTGGCAGCAATATCCCTAGTGGTAGGGATAGGTCTCATGACCATAGACACCTAAACAAGATTGTCCCTCTCTATCAGATTGGGGATGACATCCACAAGTGGATAACTGCTTTGGAGAGGGCCTGCAAAGTACAGCAGGTACCCCAGAGTCAGTGGGAAGCAATCTTGTAGCTTTCCATTGCAGACAAAACGGAAGAGACAATCTCCTCACTGTTAGAGAAGAGGATGCTGACAACTAAACTGTCCTGAAGAGTGCTCTAATGGATGGGTTTGGCCTAACCACTGACCAGTATAGATTTCTGTTCAGAGATACCCAAAAGAGGCAGACTCAGGACTCGACAGATTTTGTTGATTGTGCTGCTAAGGCTCTGGAAGGTTGGTTACTGGGCAGTAAAGTAAGTGACTGTACAAGATTGTATAACATTATAATGAGAGAATAGATTCTTAATAATTGTCAGAACCAGTTATTGCATCAACACCTGGTTAACTCTGATTTGACCTCTCCACAAGAAGTGGGTAAGAGGGCAGACAAATGGGTCAGAACCAGGGTGAGGCAGAAGGTACAGAACCAAGGTGGTGACCAGAAGAAGCAAGACCAAAAGGGTGGGGAGAAAGCAAAAGACCAGAAGACTTCTCAAGGTCCCCAAAAAGCTTTTAATGGGGGGATTCCCAACAACCTAAAAAGAAAGAAGCCAAAGAAACCATGGTGCAAAGTTTGTAAAAGTAATACTCACTGGACAGGGGCTGCACCAAAAAGGAGACAGCCCCAGCCACCATTGTCCCTAAGGCAACTGTTCCCCCTAGTTCAGCTTCAAGTGGTGGTTCTCAACAGAAGGGTGTAGTAGGGTTAACCCTAGGATCTGAGATGGACTCTGGCCTAGTCAGAGTACCAACTCAAGCTGTTTTGATCTGTGATGGAGGCATGGATATGTCCTTCACTGTGAGTCCCAATAGCTTGGGCAAGTACAGACAAACTCCTTTAGTCAATGAAAAAGATGTTCAGGCCTAAAGGGACACAGGGGCTACTGTCACCATGGTGATACCTGACTTTGTGGACCCTGGACAGATCATACTAGGTGAAACATACCTAGTTACTAATGTTAGCAATGTCACTACTGCACACAGTATGGCAGTTGTGATTTTCTCCTGGGGACAGGTAACGGGCCTTAAGAAGGTTGTTGTTAGTTGAGACCTCCCTGCAGAATGTTTGCTTGGCAATGACCTAGAGACTTCAGCTTGGTCTGAAGTGGAGTTAAGGACACATGCAGAAATGTTCGGCATATCAGCCCATGTTCTTGCTGTGACCAGGTCACAGGTCAAAAATTGCAACACTGAACAGGCACTGGATTCTGGAATTATGGACCATTTGCCTTCCAGGAAAAGGAGCAGTAGGGTTAAGGCTGTGCCTTCCCCCCTGCCTCAGGATGAGAATCAGCCTTCTGAGGAAGCTGATTGTGAGCCCCAAGAATTAACTGTCCTAGAAGAACTTGAGCCTGATCAGGTTGAGTTTCTTGGGACAGGGGGACCTTCTAGGGCAGATCTGAGGCAGGCGCAGTTGGACTGCCCTTCTCTTGAACCCCGCAGACAGTATGCTGCTGCTAAGGCTGAAGGGAATGCTAGTGGAATGCATAAGGTTTACTGGGATGAAGGGCTCCTGTATTCAGAGGGTAGAGACCCCAAACCTGGTGCTTCCAGGAGGTTGGTCATACCTTTGGCATTCAGGGTCTTCCTTTTGACACTAGCCCATGATATTCCCCTTGCAGGACATCTTGGCCAGAACACAACTTGGGACAGGCCTGTTCCACATTTACATTGGCCCCACATGTCAGAAGACACCAAGGAGTTTTGTCGCTCCTGTGTGACCTGCCAAGCCAGTGGCAAAGCAGGGAGCACTACAAAGGCCCCCCTTATACCACTACCTGTGGTGGGGGTTCCCGTTGAAAGAGTTGGGATAGACATTGTTGGACCAATGGATCCCCAAATAGCCTCTGGGCACAGGTTTTTTCTGGTGGAAGTGGATCATGCCACCGGATACCCAGAAGCTATTCATCTTAGGACCACTACAGCACCTGTTGTGGCAAGAGCCCTCCTGGGAGTTTTCTCAAAAGTGGGTTTCCCTAAGGAGGTTGTATCAGATAGAGGTGCAAACTTCATGTCTAGTTACTTGACTGCAATGTGGAAGGAGTGTGGAGTGAACTATAAGTTCACCACACCCTATCACCCACAGTGCAATGGTCTAGTTGAAAGATTCAACAAGACCTTAAAGGGTATGATCAAGGGTCTCCCAGAAAAGCTCAGGCGGAGATGGGATATCCTGCTACCCTGCCTTTTGTTTGCTTATAGAGAGGTCCCACAGAAGGGGGTTGGTTACAGCCCTTTTTAACTTCTGTTTGGGCATCCTGTAAGAGGACCCCTTTGTCTGGTGAAGGAAGGATGGGAGTTACCTCTCAAACTTCCCAAGCAAGACATTGTGGACTATGTACTTGGTCTCCACTCCCAGATGGCAGAGTACATAAAAAAGGCATCCAAAAACCTTGAGGCAAGTTAGGAATTGCAAAAGGCTTGACATGACCAAAAGGCTGTACTGACTGTTTACCAGCCAGGACAGAAAGTGTGTGTTTTGTAGCCAGTGGCCCCAGCATCTCTCAAAGACAAGCGGAGTGGACCCCACACTATTGTTGAACAGAAGGGAGAGGTAACCTATTTGGTTGACCTTGGAACTTTCAGGAGCCCCCACAGGGTGCTTCATGTCAACAGGCTGAAACCATATGTTGACAGGGCAGACATGGGCTTGCTCATGGCTACTGATGAAGGACAGGAGGAAGAGCGTGACCCTCTCCCAGACCTGCTCTCTCAGAACCCTGATGATGGTTCAGTTGATGGTGTAGCCTTGGCAGGCAGCCTCACTGACCAACAGCAGAGTGACTGTAGATAAGTCCTCTCAGGCCTGGATGACTACTGTGCAGCTAATCTTGATGATATTGCTGTCTTTAGTGCCACCTGGGAAGATCACCTGATCCACCTGAAAAATGTTTTGGAGGCCCTGCAAAGAGCAGGCCTAACTATCAAGACTACCAAGTGCCATATAGGGCAGAGTCAGGTTGTGTACCTGGGCCACCTTGTAGGTGGAGGCCATGTTCAACCATTGCAGATCAAAATCCAGACCATAATGGACTGGGTTGCTCCAACCAGCCAGACTCACGTCAGAGCTTTCTTGGGCCTGACTGGGTACTACAGGAGATTTGTCAAGGGGTATGGTTCCATTGTGATCCCTCTGAATGACTTAACTTCTGAAAGAATGCCCAAGAAAGTTCAGTGGACAGTAAGCTGTCAAAGGGCATTTGATGACCTGAAGCAGGTCATGTGCACTGCTCCCATTCTGCAAAGTCCAAACGACTCAATAGAGCTCATTGTCCAAACAGATGCTAGGGAGAAACGTTGATCAGCTATTGAGAGGAAGGCCTTTGCTGTTGTTTGGGCCCTGAAGAAGCGTAGGCCATACCTGTTTGGTACTCACTTCACAGTTCAGACAGACCAGCCCCTCTTGTGGCTAAAACAGATGAAGGGTAAAAATCCCAAACTGCTCAGGTGGTCCATTTCCCTACAGGGGATGGACTATACAGTGGAACACAGACCTAGGAGTAACCATGCCAATGCAGATAGACCCTCCAGATATTTCTACTTAGAACATGAAGACTCAAATGGTCAAGGTTAGTTTAATGTCCCTGCGTTTGGAGGGGGGGGGGTTGTGTAAGAGAGTAGGGTCTGCTTCCTATGGTTACCCCCATTTTTTTGCTGTGATTCTCTGGTTGTTCGACTTTAGTGTGGCTGTGGACCTGCTAATCAAGCCCACAGCCCAGCTGTTCTATCTCTAAATTGATACCATGTACCTTAGGTACATACCAGACTCGTTCCTGGGTCACCCTTGTGAGCCCCTGAATAGTGTACCATAGGTACCGAGGGCATAGGTGCACCCTAGACCAACCAGGGGCTGCAGCATGTATTGTGCCACCCCTGGTTTGCCTTCCAAAGTGACACCACAGGTCTGTTCACACAGCCTGAGTAAGGTGGTGTAATCACCCCTTACTTAGATATAGTATACCAATTTATTCTATCCTTAATATAATAAAGAGAGATCCCAAACCTCTGAGCCGGGTAATCTCAGGAACCACAGCACCAATCACAAAACCCAATACAGAGTTGGAAGGGGCAGTTGCAGCAGAAGGACATAGGCTATGCAGACGCCCACCATATACATTTGAAAGGTAAAAGAACTGTGCCAGCAAAGAAATCCCTTTTGGGCGTGTCTGCGTTGTGCTGTGGGCGTGTGCTGGGGTGTGACAAACGCTGGGGGCGTGTGGTACGTTCCGTATTCATCATGCCATGTCTCATATCCTGTGCTGTGGGCGTGTGCTGGGGGCGTGGGCGTGTGTGGGGCGCGGGATTACGGAAAAAAAAGCTAACGTTGTGCCCAATATTTCATTGTTTTTTCTTCCCAGGTTCTGTACATTCCAGCTACGGGTGTCCACCCTGCTCCCTTTAAATACCCCTGCACCCCATAATCATAACCCACCCTTTCTCCTTAAAATGCCCCAACACCCTTAAACACTTACCCATCTTAACCCTATAAATATACCCTGTACCCCAAAACCCAAACCTATCCCTAAACCCTAAAAATACCCCTGTACCCCAAAACCCAAACCTAGCCCTGAACCCTATAAATAACCTTGTACCCGAAAACCCAAACCTAGCCCTGAACCCTAAAAATACCCCTGTACCCGAAAACCCAAACCTACCCCTGAACCCTAAAATACCCCTCTACCCCAAAACCCAAACCTAGCCCTGAACCCTAAAACTACCCCTGTACCCCAAAACCCATACCTACCCCTAAACCCTAAAACTACCCATGTACCCCATAACCCAAAACTATATCTGAACCTTTAAAATATCAAACACCCCAAAACATATACCTCAGTACCCCAAAACATATACCCCTATACCCATACTTACCTTATCCAAACATTTAAAAAAAAAACATGCTTTTACCATTCATGCATTTACAATGAATTTCGTTGTAAATGTATGCTTGGTAAAAGCATATAAAATGTAATGCCATGCGCTATAATCGCATTGCGGATTCATGGTACTTTCGTAATTAAAGTATGCGGAGTGATGGTATGCGGAAACAAAGTTGCGTAATAATGGGTGTTTACCCTCCCCCGGTAAGTACAGTGGTGGCACGGCGGCCCACATCTCCAGCAACATACTCATATTTTTTCACCACCGATTTGAAAAATGCACAGGTCTCTCTCATTGATGAAATATCAAGGAGAGAGGTAGGGAGAGTATCTGACACTCTTGTTCCCCGGTCAAGTATCAATAAACAAAAGAAGAGTGTCTGGGAGGAGTAAGAACCAATCTCGGAGCACAATAACAACCCCACTAGGGTGTTTAGGAAGGCCCTCACTCACCACCTAGTGATGACATGCTTCATCATCGGGCCCCACCAAAGAGATCGAATGTCTCTTTGGTGTGCTGCAACGCCAGGATTACTGCGGAGCTGGTTGGTGAGTTTAGGGCGTGTTGAGTGAAAAATGAACATATAGTGAGTGATGAGGGTATTTTAAAATTGTCAGTAGTGTATCTGAAGTAATTTTATTAAATGATCACTAAAGACAAAGGGTATAAAATTTATGTGAGGATCCAGTCCACTATTAATTGAATGGTGGGATCCTAGAGAGTAGTCAACATGTTTCTTGCCATCGAAACGGTGTTAATTTACCCGGCAATTCGTCAGGACTGGGTGTGATAAACCCTGGCGATATGGGCACTCTAAGGCCCACCCTTACCTAGGGACGTGAGATGTGAAAATTATAAAAAGGTAGGTGAAAAAAGTGCAAAAAAATTAGGAATATTAAAATAATTCCTAATTACTCCTGGTTTAGGAGGCTTCTACTGATCGTTTCTGCACCTGAAAAGTAAGGGACAGAGACACATAGATAGAACAAGACAAACATTTAGAATTGCTCCTTGTTGTCATCAGTTTTGTGGTGAAAATAGTGCTCCAAACGTGAAAGGCACTCTAGCTGTGGACAAAATAGCGCTATGTTTAACACCACCTGGTAGCCATGGGTTCGTAAGAGCTAGGAGAGGTGGGGTGTACTATTTGTGGTACAGGCTAGTAGTGACTAAGGGGACAAAAACAGGTGAAGATCTTCATAGAAGACCGTCAGCTTGGCGATCAAGTTAAAATGTATACAAATAGTAATCAAGTTAAAATTGTCTCACTTTTAAGGTGTTAGGAATAAACACCATAGGTCTCAGGAGGGGGGTGGGAGCGTATTCGGCACACCCTATATCATGGCATAACACAAGAAAAACAAAACCGGCATCAGAATCATTACTACCCCTTTTGGCAAGCGTGGCGCGATCGATACTTAGCTTGTTGCAGGCAAGATGTTCCTACTTACGCCCTCGACGCTCGGCACCCGTGGTGTACCTACGTCGCCCTCGAACCGGACCCCGAAGATGAGTAAGCGGGTTTGGTTCGTTGTTTTAAATGCAGGGTTGCGAGGCGGCAAATGCTTCCGGGTGGGCGTGGCCAATTTGACGTTGTTGAACGTCACGGATGCGTCGCTACACGTGAGCGTTCTATTGGCGTTGCTGGAAATAGGTCCGCCTAGTAGGAGTGGACGCGTCATTCAATTGCCTGGGTGACCGGGAGGCACACGCGCTCACCGCGATGAGGCTGCTTCCCGGTGGGCGTGGTCAGTTAGCGTCTTGCACGTCATAGGGGCGTCGCTACGCCGGAGCGTGCTATTGGCTAAGGATGACGGTAACCTACCAGGTTAACCGAACTTGTCAGAGGGAAGGCGTCTTTTGTTGCCTAGGTGATCGGAAAACTTCGGAACATATGCGTTTACCGTGATAGTTCAACAATGAGGCAAGGGAATGAAACGATGTCCCAGATAGAAAAAATGCTGAGAGGTGGTGACCTGCTCAAGCGGGATCAAGGGGTTTATTTTGTTATGTTATTATTGCATCTGAAAATAGAAAAGACTGATATCACAAGACTCCGATTCATTTGATTACTGTACTCCAGGGAATATCGTCATTTAAGCCTATAAGATGGGTACCCAGTCTATAAACCCACCTTTGTTCTTTTTCAAACAGAAGGTTTGTAATGTTTCTCGTGCCACTTACATGCTCAATGACAGTCCAACGCATGTCGTTGGGAGTGTGGTTGTGTTCCAGGAAATGGCGGCTCAGTTTTGTGGTAAGTTTTTTGCACCTGATATTGGAGCGGTGTTCACCTATTCTTTGTTTAACTTTGCGTGTTTGAAAAAGAACAAAGGTGGGTTTATAGACTGGGTACCCATCTTATAGGCTTAAATGACGATATTCCCTGGAGTACAGTAATCAAATGAATCGGAGTCTTGTGATATCAGTCTTTTCTATTTTCAGATGCAATAATAACATAACAAAATAAACCCCTTGATCCCGCTTGAGCAGGTCACCACCTCTCAGCATTTTTTCTATCTGGGACATCGTTTCATTCCCTTGCCTCATTGTTGAACTATCATGGTAAACGCATATGTTCCGAAGTTTTCCGATCACCTAGGCAACAAAAGACGCCTTCCCTCTGACAAGTTCGGTTAACCTGGTAGGTTACCGTCATCCTTAGCCAATAGCACGCTCCGGCGTAGCGACGCCCCTATGACGTGCAAGACGCTAACTGACCACGCCCACCGGGAAGCAGCCTCATCGCGGTGAGCGCGTGTGCCTCCCGGTCACCCAGGCAATTGAATGACGCGTCCACTCCTACTAGGCGGACCTATTTCCAGCAACGCCAATAGAACGCTCACGTGTAGCGACGCATCCGTGACGTTCAACAACGTCAAATTGGCCACGCCCACCCGGAAGCATTTGCCGCCTCGCTACCCTGCATTTAAAACAACGAACCGAACCCGCTTACTCATCTTCGGGGTCTGGTTCGAGGGCGACGTAGGTACACCACGGGTGCCGAGCGTCGAGGGCGTAAGTAGGAACATCTTGCCTGCAACAAGCTAAGTATCGATCGCGCCCCGCTTGCCAAAAGGGGTAGTAATGATTCTGATGCCAGTTTTGTTTTTCTTGTGTTATGCCATGATATAGGGTGTGCCGAATACGCTCCCACCCCCCTCCTGAGACCTATGGTGTTTATTCCTAACACCTTAAAAGTGAGACAATTTTAACTTGATTACTATTTGTATACATTTTAACTTGATCGCCAAGCTGACGGTCTTCTATGAAGATCTTCACCTGTTTTTGTCCCCTTAGTCACTACTAGCCTGTACCACAAATAGTACACCCCACCTCTCCTAGCTCTTACGAACCCATGGCTACCAGGTGGTGTTAAACATAGCGCTATTTTGTCCACAGCTAGAGTGCCTTTCACGTTTGGAGCACTATTTTCACCACAAAACTGATGACAACAAGGAGCAATTCTAAATGTTTGTCTTGTTCTATCTATGTGTCTCCGTCCCTTACTTTTCAGGTGCAGAAACGATCAGTAGAAGCCTCCTAAACCAGGAGTAATTAGGAATTATTTTAATATTCCTAATTTTTTTGCACTTTTTTCACCTACCTTTTTATAATTTTCACATCTCACGTCCCTAGGTAAGGGTGGGCCTTAGAGTGCCCATACCGCCAGGGTTTATCACACCCAGTCCTGACGAATTGCCGGGTAAATTAACACCGTTTCGATGGCAAGAAACATGTTGACTACTCTCTAGGATCCCACCATTCAATTAATAGTGGACTGGATCCTCACATAAATTTTATACCCTTTGTCTTTAGTGATCATTTAATAAAATTACTTCAGATACACTACTGACAATTTTAAAATACCCTCATCACTCACTATATGTTCATTTTTCACTCAACACGCCCTTAACTCACCAACCAGCTCCGCAGTAATCCTGGCGTTGCAGCACACCAAAGAGACATTCGGTCTCTTTGGTGGGGCCCGATGATGAAGCATGTCATCACTAGGTGGTGAGTGAGGGCCTTCCTAAACACCCTAGTGGGGTTGTTATTGTGCTCCGAGATTGGTTCTTACTCCTCCCAGACACTCTTCTTTTGTTTATTGATACTCTCTCATTGATGGCCAGCACTGACATACACTTTTAGACACACCTCCCGCCACAAATTCTAGAATTGCGAACTTTAGAGCTGGGGAGCTACGTTCGAATCTCAGCATCAGCTCAACATCCTGTGATTCCAGAAAAATCGCTTTGTCTCCCCGTGCCTACCACAAATGAATCTGTTCTTCTGTAATGTAAATTGTGCTCATGCCATGTTGACGAGTTTGCGCTATATAATATTGCAAGGAAAAATAAAGTAGGGAAACTCGAGTTCACATACTACTGAACGCGCACTCTTAAGTGCATCAGCAGTGCACTGTGAATCAGAGCGTTTCACAGGCCTGTCACAGATAAGAAATGCTATCAAAACGAAATCCTACAAAACAATATATTACTGTCCGGCAGCAATTCATACCCGGACAACGTCGGGACGGGCTGCTAGTATCTATATATACATATAGACACATAAACACCTATAAGTCACTCCTATGGCAGGCCTTGACAATCCTGGAGGCAGAGTGCTTGGTTTTATGTGAGAGGGTGCCCTAGCATGAGCTGACCTCCTCTGCAGCTTTCGGAACCATCTCCTTATAGCTGTTCTATGATATTGCCATACCATATACTCTTAAGTGCATTATAATCCTCGGGGTTAATGCTAGCTTTGTTTTGGTTTTATCAAAACATGTCATGTAAGGTGTCAAAAACTTTGAAATACTACCCACCCCTGCCATTCCTGGTGGCGGGGGTAGCATTCCATCCTTCTAGAGGGAGAAGACATGTAGTTACTGGTTTACCCGGTTAAAGTTAAACAGAGCCTCAGCATCACAAAATGGATGATGCTGCCACAGACACGAGTCTACCCTCCTGCTGCTGGATGAAACACCGGCAGGGGAGGCCTGGACAACAGGTTTCCTGTCCAGGGAGGTGCTGGCACCTCCCCAGACAGGCTCTTTGTGTATTGGGGCAGGGAGGGCTGCATTCAGTGAATGCTTTCCAGACACTGCCTGGGGCACACTAGGTGCTCCATGCATTTCCCAGTTCAAACCGGTTGCTGGGGCACTCATCCCCAGCTCTGGCGCGAAACTGGACAAAGGGGAAGGGGTGTAACCACCCCCACCCCAGATCCACCCGTAGGAGCGACCTTAAAGTTAATCCAACCCCTTAACTTAGTATAAGTATAGGATCCCAGTCCCTAGGACTTTACATTACCCTGGATGAAACTCTGAAACATATATCCTGGACTTTCGACATTCCATTTCGACTGGAAGACGGACAATATCTCCCTTGTGGTCAAGGAGTGACCACCCTGTTCAAACAGGCACTAACAGCAACTTTGCTGGTCTGCAATTTCGAGGCTCCCGCCGGATCCCGAAGAATCTGCGACACAGGACACAGACTTCCAGACATCGCTGATCCCTACCTTCACTCACAGCAAAGCTGAGACCCGTGGCGGACACGAGAGACGTGGGACCGGAACTCCTGGACATCCTGCATTTTGCAAGCTGCACCTACTTCACAAGGTATCTCGAAGTTGTTCATTGGAGTGCTTGAAGCCCCAGCTCCGAGCACCAATTGCACCGAAGTTCAGAGGCCCACACTCCACGAGTGTCCTGTGGGCCCCGCTTTTGCATTTCATCTTGATGCGTCTTTGCGGTTCCTTGCTCGTTGGCTAGTGAGCCCCCAAAAGACTTTTCTTTGAATCTAACTTGCTTTCCTGGTTGCTCCAGGTTTGCTCCAACTTTCCTGCGAAGGAGAAGTTCCTCAGACCTTGCTGGTTTGCACCAAAGCCCATCTCGTCATCCTGCGTGGGTTGCATTTACCAAGGCTTGTTGGGTCCAATCTGGATACCGATACAGCAGGCAACTAGATCCTTTATGAGACAGCTGGAATTCAGCTCCTGGTTGTCGTTGACACCTCCTGGTCCTCGTGGCTGAAGAGACAAACTTTACCTTCTCACCTGAAATCACCCAACATCTGGTGACATCCTCCTATCACCGCCCTGGTCACTGGCAAGTGGCCCAGACTATGTCCCTTCTGCTTTCAGGTTCTACAGATCTTCAATCCACCTATGGATCCACCCGGACACTTTTCCTCTGGTCGCCTGCAGCACTTCTTTGCAGATCGCCATTGAAATCGACGACGAAACCGACACCAAAAGAGACCTATGCACCCGGCTTCCGTGGGTGAGGTAACACGAGTACTCTGGTAGTCTCAAGGGTATTGGCCCTCCTAGTGTCTAAGTCTAAAAGGGTTCCATCGTGGTTCATTTAGAAGTGTCCTTAAATTGTAAATTTGTAACTTGTTTGTTTCCTATAAAAAGTCAATAGCAACCTGCGGCTGTGTTTAGACACTACACGCGTCTCCCGTGGGCCTCCTACATCCTAACCTTGGGTTGTTTAAAGTAGCCCCAGTGATTTCACAGGCCCTAGGCCTGCTTTCTAATTCTCACGTGGTTCTTATACCACTATTTTAGTATATGAGGCCCCTAGGGCAAAACATATACTGTGCAACTTATTGTATGCCAATTAAGTAACTTGTATGGTACTCTTACCTCTGACCTCATAAAGAGTGCAGAGGGGTTGTGTTTAGGATAAATACATATATATATTTGATATATACCTTGTGTGGTGTGCTTTCATTTGGTACTCAAGGGATTATAATTGGTAAAACAACTCGCTTAATTCACTGCGCCTCTGGCCTGGTCGCCCCCTCGCTCCTCCACGCTCCTGCTCCAGAGCCCCCTGCTGACTGTATTCTTCAACGCCGCCGAGCGCCGCCGATAGCAGCGCCCCAGCCGCCACAGAGCCGCCCGCTCTGCCTGATCCCGTTTTTCCTGCCGCTTCCTGCCTGCGGCCCCGCCCCCTCGCCAGACGATTGGCGAACGCGACCCGACCTCCCAGTTGACCCGCCCTCCCGGCTCCCTTCTTATGCCGCCCCCTCAGCGACCGCGCAGCGGACGCGCGCAGCGGGAGCACCGACTGAGCGCCGAAGGTGCGCCAAAGGTAAGCCCATCTGCGCCCGTCCGCGCCTGGACCGCGCCCAGTGCCAGGATCCCTGGTCCCCGCAATCACCAGCCCACCCGCTGGACCTACGACGCCACCGAACTCCACGCATTCAACGCCGGAAGAATCCCGGGGTGCTACCGAGCCACCCCGAGACGCACCCACGGACCCTTCTGCTGCAACGCCTGCAAATTCACCTGCATACGGACCTGCACCACTCCAGCAGTGCTCAAGACCTCGACGAGCAACAGCAGCAGCCACCTAAAGTGCATCCTTCTCAACACCCGCTCCGTCCACAGACACGCCGTCGAGCTCTGGAACCTGCTCGACACTACTTCTCCAGACGCCGCCTTCCTCATGGAAACCTGGATGAACGCCTCCTCAGCGCCCGCCATCGCCATCCCAGACGGCTACAAGATCATCCGAAAGGACCACATCAACCACACCGGAGGAGGCATCGCCATCGTCCACAGGAACACAATCCGCATCACGACCAACACCGACGACACCTTCGCAACCGCCGAGCACCTGCACTTCCAGGTCCACATCAACCCCAAGACCACCCTCAGAGGCACCCTTATCTACAGACCCCCGGGACAACGCACACAATTCAGCGAAGACATCGCTGACTTCATCAGCCCGCACGCCCTCTGCTCCGCTGACTACATCCTCCTAGGGGACCTCAACTTCCATCTGGAGAACAACAACGACCGCAACACCACCACCCTCCTGGACAACCTCGCTAACCTCGGACTCAAGAAGCTGGTGACCACCCCCACCCACTACGCCGGACACACACTCGACCCCGTCTTCTCATCCAGCAAGGACATCGCCTTCAGCCACGCCACCGGACTCAACTGGACGGACCACAGCTGCGTCCACTTCAGCTTCGGAAGGACCACGATCCACCACCATCAGCAACAGGTTGCACGCAGGAGCTGGAACAAGATCACAGCCGACCAGCTCGCGACATCCCTGAACATGAAACCTCCCACCAGCACAACGAACCCTAGCCAGGCGGCCACCAACCTCACGAAGTGGATCAGCGACTGCGCTGACGAGCTTGCCCCCCTGAGGACCCCGCCCAGCAGACCCGGTAGCAAGAAAGCCCCATGGTTCACCGACGAACTCAAGAGCTCCAAGAAGAACTGCCGAACCCTCGAGAGAACCTGGCGCAGAGACCCAACACCGGACAACATGACTGCCCTCAAGCTCGCCACCCGAAAACACCACCAACTCATCCACGCCACCAAGAACACTGCATTCAAGGAACGACTGGACAACAACGCACACAACAGCAAGGAACTCTTCAACATCGTCAAAGAGCTCTCCAACCCCAACCCCGGAAACAACTACATCACCCCTTCGCAAGACCTCTGCAACTCCCTTGCCTCCTACTTCCACAACAAGATCGCGGTCATACACAACAGCTTTAGCACTCAACCAACGAACACCACGACCGAACCACCGCCCCCCACCACCACTCTCCGCGCCTGGACTCCGATCAGCACCGAAGACACCGTCCGCACGATGAACTCCATCCACTCCGGATCTCCGACCGACCCCTGCCCTCACCACGTCTTCAACAAGGCCGACGCTGTCATCGCACCCCACCTGCGGGACATCATCAACACCTCCTTCGACACCGCTACCTTCCCGGAGAGCTGGAAGCACGCCGAACTCAGCGCCCTACTCAAGAAGCCATCGGCCGACCCCACCGACCTCAAAAACTACCGCCCCATCTAGCTGCTCCCGTTTCCTGCAAAAGTCATCGAGAAGACCGTCAACAAGCAGCTGGCCGCCTTCCTCGAGACGAACGGATCCCTCGACCCCTCGCCGTCTGGATTCCGGGCCAACCACAGCATCGAGACCGCCCTGATCGCAGCCACCGATGACATCCGAGCGCTGCTCGACAACGGAGAAACAGCGGCCCTCATCCTCCTCGACCTCTCCGCGGCCTTCGACACTGACTGCCACCGTACCCTAGTACAACGCCTCAGCAACGTCGGAGTCCAGGAGAAGGCACTGGAGTGGATCATCTCCTTCCTCGCCAGAAGGACACAGAGAGTCCGTCTCCCTCCGTTCAGATTTGAAGCCACAGAAGTCATCTGCGGCGTCCCTTAGGGCTCCTCGCTCAGTCCAACCCTCTTCAACGTCTACATGAGCCCCCTCGCAGACATCGCACGCCAGCACAACCTCAACATCATCTCCTACGCCGACGACACCCAGCTGATTCTCTCCCTTACCAACGACCCCGCCACCGGCAGAGCCAACCTTCACGAAGGAATGAAAGAGGTAGCCGAATGGATGAAGAACAGCCACCTGAAACTGAACTCGGACAAGACGGAAGTCCTCATTCTGGGATCCTCACCCGCCGCTTGGGACGACTCCTGGTGGCCCGCCGCCCTGGGCAGCGCACCCAAACCAACAGACCACGCACGCAACATGGGCTTCATCCTGGACTCCTCGCTCTCCATGACCAGACAAGTCAACGCCGTCTCCTCGTCGTGCTTCAACATCCTGCGCATGCTACGTAAGATCTTCCGGTGGATCCCCACCGAGACCAGGAAGACGGTCACTCAGGCCCTCGTCACCAGCCGACTGGACTACGGCAACTCCCTCTACGCCGGAACCATCGCCAAACTCCAGAAGAGACTCCAGCGGATCCAGAACGCCTCAGCACGACTCATCCTGGACATCCCCCGTCGCAGCCACATCTCCGGACACCTGAGAGATCTGCACTGGCTCCCGGTCAACAAGAGAATCACCTTTCGTCTCCTCACCCACGCACACAAAGCCCTACACAATCAAGGCCCAGGATACCTCAACAGCCGCCTCAACTTCTACGCTCCCAAACGCCAGCTTCGATCGACCAGCCACGCCCTCACCGCCGTCCCCCGCATCCGAAGAGCCACCACAGGGGGACGGTCCTTCTCCTACCTCGCCGCCAAGACATGGAACTCCCTCCCCACCCACCTCCGCCTGACCCAGGACCACCTCGCCTTCAGGAAGCAACTCAAGACCTGGCTGTTCGAGGAGTAGCGGACCCCCCTCCCCCAGCGCCTTGAGGCCCTCTGGGTGAGTAGCGCGCTATATAAATGCGATGATTGATTGATTGATTGACTCTCTGAAGTCTTAGCCTGAAGACTGCTCCCCACTGCTACCCCTAGGATAGCTTTCTATAAGGTTGACTTTACAACCACCATCAATAAGGGTCGATTAGGCTGGTGCAAGGTGCCCACTAGAACTAGTGGACATCATTTGCCAGGCTACCTTCTCACACTAATGCACAAGGAGAATTCTCTTTGCAGGTCAAGGCCACTGATTGCTTTGCCTACATGGTGTCACCATTGTGGTTTCAGGCAGGCACATCCATTGATGGACGCCCGCCTTAAATAGGGGAGGAAAATGTCACTGTGTCCTGGCTGCTCTGTCACTGACTGCCCATTGGATCAAGGATTTCAGCTAGTTCAGCCATTTAAGGCTCTGAAGGTGAAAACCGTGCATTTCCTCCACCTCTAAATGAAACAAAGGAACTGGAAGTATGGGGGTGGGGCACCCGACCCTTTTTTTTTTAGCAGAAACCATACATCCTCCAACCTCTAAAGTAATCCTAGCCAAAATTTAAATTTCGGCGGGATAAATTGTGTCATTTCAGGATGCTTACCTTTCGCATGTTACACGAAATTCCAAAATGAGTCCATTACGCCACATTGCATAATTATACTGCATTTGAGACTAAAAATCATAGTGTGGTAAAAACACAAAATGACCAGACTGGAGGCATTTTTTAGAGCGAAATGTGTCCATGTATCCAAATTGAGATGAAGTTGGATTTCGCACTGAAATATAAAGCAAATGCCATAGTTCCATTACGCATAATTATGCCAAATTTGATTAACTTAGGCCCTATGTTGTTTATCATGTGCTATCTGATTTTACTTTTACTATTTGATATTACTTATGTGTAACGCAATCAGTTTTTATTCATGTACACTTTTGTGGTTGTTTTATACGTACCGAATAAAGCTCTTGATTTGGATTGAATTGATATACTTTGTCCAAATTTCCCATAATTACCCAAAAACAAATAACGTGAACTTCAAACACCCATACAGTCTGAATGACTCTCCAAATTAATGCAGAGAAGATGGTTACCTTCCTTTCTGCACTGCAGCGTGTATGTCACTGGATGGATGGATTCTACTGGTTTCCAGATTACAAGAGCTCCATCTTCATGCACCTGGGCGATGTCTGGAGGGGTGGGGGAGCACAGGATCTCTGTCATGGAAGGCAAAATGAATGATGCCATTGAAGCACTTGAGTATTGTTAATAAGTATCGCTGGGTGTACAGGCTTGCATTCCAATTTTTCAAAATGTTATTTATAGGGAATTCTTTGATATATTCAAAGGAAAAAAGCAAGAAATGAAAACATTTTTTTTTTACCACCAACAGAAATGAAAGTACAAGTGATCAAAATGTACATATTTGTACTGCAATGCAATTAAGTTAGGTAATTTAGTTCAGGTCTCTCTGTTATTAAACATCACAGCAAAAATTCAAACAATACTAGTGTTGATGTTTTTTAACGATGAGCAAACTGATTGCAACTAGTATAAATAACTTTTTAACAGGGCAGCTTCAAATTGATCCGCCCCTGCCTATTTTATTGCAATGATTGTTGCCTTGTATTTCCTTGTACGAATCACAAAAGCAAGGAGGACTGAAGTATTTCTGCTCTATCAATAACATGAAAACCACAAGAAACATGAAAAGTAACAGATCCTCCGCCCTCTCAAAAGTCCTACCCAACAGATGGTTCTGCGGGGCTACATAGTAGATACCTTTATTTTAAAAAACGGAAGGGCATATTACCAACAACTAGCGATAATTATCGCTATGTTGGCTTAGTGGGAATATTCCTATCGCCGCCCTTCACCTGTTTTTATCGCTGAGATACCTAGCTATTTTCAAGGTTTATCTCAGAAGCGATAAAAAACGTGCGAAATTCGTGAATATCGCTGTCAATACAGCGATATTTAGGCATTACTGTGACAATGCTCTTACCATGTTATCCACCTCTAATTGGATAACATGGCTAAGAACTGGTCAGGTCAGGCGTTAGCTTATGGAGAAATTCGCGCTTAGCGCGAATGCACAAGTTACTACTTGTGTAACGATATATCTGTAAGAGACATTAGTTAGTGATAGATTCCTTACCTTAGAATATCCCCAGGCGTCAGACTGGATCCGGAAACTTTTGCGTAGCAATACCCCTGCGCGTCGGTAGGCGTTGTCTGCGGCTCCGCGTCCGTCGTCGGCGTCGTGAGCGCCAGAATGACGTCGTCGGAGTACTTAGACGCCGCCCATGCGCGCTGACGTCAGTTCTGATACACAGCTTTTCCGCACCAGATACGCAGAGCCATGATAGAACCAACACTGGTGCCATGAAACTAGGGCCCTGAAAGTGGATGACCTTAACCCTAGATATCGGTTCGCAGAACGAGGAGGATGGGTGGGTCGGTAAGGAATCTATCACTAACTAATGTCTCTTACAGATATATTGTTACACAAGTAGTAACTTGTGCATCTGAAAGAGACACGTTAGTGATCGATTCCTTACCTTAGAATAGATACCCCAGCAATACCAACCCCGGTGGTGGGTCTGCGAACCAATATCACACCAGAAAGTCCTGGAGGACGGAACGGCCAAAGAAGCCATCCCTCCGGACTTGACTGTCCAGGCAGTAGTGTCTTACAAACGTGTGCAGCGAGGCCCACGTAGCTGCCTGGCAAATGTCCTGTAAGGGGACTCCTCGGCCCAGGGCAGTTGTTGTCGCCGTGGCCCGAGTGGAGTGAGCCCGCAACACAGGGGGCTCCTTCCTCGCCATGGAGTAACATGCTTGAATACACAAGATGATCCACCTTGAAATGGTCCTCTTGTGTACAGCCTTTCCCTTCTTCGCGCCCACGTAACCAACAAAGAGTTGGTCATCCACCCGGAATTGGCGTGTGCGATCTAGGTAGTAGGAGAGCGCACGTTTTGGATCCAGACGGTGGAGCCTCTCCTCCTCTTTCGAGGGATGCGGAGGCGGAAAGAAGGTGGGCAAAGTGATGGACTGCCCGATGTGGAAGGCCGTGACAACTGTGGGCAGAAAGGAAGGTCATGTGCGTAACACCACCTTGTCAGGATGAACAGATAGGAAAGGTGGAGAAGAAGAAAGAGCCTGGAGCTCACTCACTCTCCTGTCAGAGGTGATGGCAACCAGGAAGGCAATTTTCAACGTGAGAAGACGGAGAGGACAGTTATGGAGTGGCTCAAAGGGAGCACACATCAGATAAGTGAGAACAAGATTCAAGTCCAACTGGGGCATCACGAAGGGAACAGGAGGGAACATGTGTGTGATGCCCTTCAGAAATCTGCTTACAATGGGGGACTTGAATAAAGAAGGCTGATCAAGTAGCCTTAAGAAGGTGGATATAGCAGAAAGGTACCCTTTAAGAGTGCCCAGAGCAATGCCCTGCTGGGCAAGGGAAGAAGAAAGAGCAGCACTCCCGAAAGGGGTACAGAGAGAGGATCCACAGCCTTTGCTGTGCACCATGCCACAAATCTGTTCCTCCTGCAGGCATATACCGACTTTGTGGAGGGACGCCTGGCTGCCAGAATGATATCACAGACTTCAGGAGGCAAGTCAAATGGCCTCAACTGTCGCCGCTCAATCTCCAAGCTTGTAGGTGGAGACTGGACAGGTTCGGGTGCAGCACCGTCCCCTGCTGCTGCGACAGAAGGTCCTCCCGAAGAGGCAGACGAATCGGGGGATCGACTGACATGCTGAGTAGCTCGGGATACCAGTATCTTCGTGCCCAGTCTGGAGCCACAAGGATAACCTGGGCCCGGTCGCGCCTGATCTTCTTCAGCACTCTGGGCAGAAGTGGTATAGGCGGAAAGGCGTACAACAGACCGCAGCTCCACTCGCGACGAAAAGCGTCTCCGAGCGAGTGCCGCCTTGGAAATCCCAACGCGCAGAACTGATGACATTGTGCGTTCTCTTCTGTGGCGAATAGATCTAACCAAGGCTCTCCCCACTGCTGAAAGAGACCTTGTGCCACGTCCGAGTTCAGACGCCATTCGTGATCCATCATGCACCGACGGCTGAGTTCGTCCGCCCTGGCATTCAGAGAGCCTGCCAGGTGTTGAACCACCAGGGTCACGCCCTGATGTTCCAGCCATTGCCATAGGCGCAGAGCCTCCTGGCAAAGGGTCCACGACCCCACTCCGCCTTGTTTGTTGCAGTACCACATGGCGGTGGTGTTGTCGGTGAGCACTTGCACTGCACTTCCCCGGACAGAGGGGAGGAATGCCTTCAGTGCTAGACGAATCGCCTGAAGCTCCAACAGGTTTATATGGAGCCGGGACTCCGCCGGAGACCAGAGGCCTCTGATCTCCGCCTCTCCCATGTGGCCTCCCAAGCCCTGGAGGGACGCGTCCGTCACAACTACGCTCTCCGGGTGGGGCAGGGAGAGGGATCTGCCACTGACCCAGTCGCGGTCCGTGAGCCACCACTGCAGTTGTCTCGCAGTGCCCTCCGAGATCAAGACATGATCGGACATGTTGCCCTGATGCTGGGCCCACTGAAACTTCAGGTCCCACTGCAGAGCCCGCATCCGCCTCCTGGCGTGATGCACCAGAAGGATGCAGGAGGCCATCAGCCCCAGAAGCCGCAGCGTCAACCTGACCGAGACTTGGGATAACGGCTGGAAGATGGGAACCAGAGCCTGAATATCCCGAACCCGCTTTTCGGGTGGGAAAACTCGAAACTGCGCCGAGTCGAGAACCGCTCCGATGAAGAGGAGCTTCTGAGAGGGACACAGGTGTGACTTAGGCACATTGATGGAGAACCCCAGCAGGTGCAGGAGGTCGGCCGTAGTCTGGAGGTGGCTGACGACTGTCTAGGGCGAGCCCGCCTTCAACAACCAGTCGTCGAGGTAGGGGAAGACTGATACCCCCTGCCTGCGCAGATGAGCTGCGACCACCGCCATCACCTTCGTGAACACCCGTGGGGCGCTGGTAAGGCCGAAGGGGAGCACGGTAAACTGAAAGTGCTCTTGGCCTACCGTGAACCGCAGGTAACGCCGGTGGGCCGGCAGGACGGGGATGTGGAAATAGGCGTCCTGCAGGTCCAACGCTACCATCCAGTCTCCCGGGTGCAGGGCAGCCAGGACCTGAGCCAAAGTCAGCATCTTGAACTTCTCCTTCCGGAGGAAGCCGTTGACGTTCCGCAGGTCCAAGATAGGGCGTAGGCCCCCTTTGCCCTTCTTGGGCACCAGAAAGTAGTGGGAGTAACATCCTCACCCTACTTCTGGCCCAGGAACGCGCTCGATGGCCCTCTTGGCCAAGAGGGCCGTGACTTCCTCTTGCAGAAGTTGCAAGTGATCCCCCGACACACGGTGGCATTGCGGTGGCATGGATGGAGGGGATGCCTCGAAGGGGAGGGAGTAGCCCATTCGGACAATCTGCAGCACCCACCTGTCCGAAGTGACTGTGCGCCAGTGGGAGAGGTGATGGCGAACCCTGCCCCCCACAGGCGTCACATGGGCCTGAAAACTCGGACTAGGAAGGTTTTGAGGCAGGCGCTGCTGAGGGAGGTGTGGACTGGCCTCGCCGTGGTCCCGGCCGCCGCCACAGTGGTTTCCACGTCCGCCACCACGCTGCTGGACATTCTGTGGTGCGTGGCTGACGGTACGTGGTGGGGCGCCCCTTCCGTGGCCACGAAAGGAGCGAAAGGCACCCGTTTGCTGGCGTGGGGCCGTGAGGCCCGAAGACTTGGCCGTAGCCCTGGAGTCCTTGAAACGTTCCAGCGTATGGTCTGCCTTGTCGCCGAAGAGGCGACGGCTATCAAACGGCATGTCCAGGAGTGTGGCCTGGACATCGGCCGAGAAGTTGGCGTACCTCAACCAGGCGTGGCGTCGAACCGCCACCGTCGTTGCCATCGCCCTGCCCAGTGAGTCCGTTGTATCCAGCCCACACCGGATAGAAAAGCTTGCTGCATCTCGGCCGTCCGCAAGGGCTTGGCCGAGTTTAGCCTGGACCTCCTCCGGGCATTGTGGCAGCACCTCCGCAACCGTGTCCCACAGAGTGTGGGTTTAGCGGCCCAAGAGACAGGCGGTATTCACAGACCGCAGCCCTAAGCTAACAGACAAGAAAACCTTCTTCCCGAACTGTTCGTATCTCTTGGATTCCCTGTCGGGCGGGCCGACGGGGATGCGGTCTGGGAGTTTGAGGCCTGGATGACCAGACTCTCGGGGGTGGGATGGGTGGACAAAAAGCATGGGTCGCCCGGGGCCGGGCGGTAGCGTCTGGCCACGTTCCTATCCACAGGTGGGCCTGTGGCGGGCTTGGACCAAGTGCCCACAAGAACGTCACACAAGGCCTCATTGAACGGCAGCAGGGGCTCCACGGAGCTTGACTGCGGTTTGAGGACCTCAGTGAGGAGATTAGTCCTCACGGCCGCGACGGGGAGCTTAAGGTTTAAGGCCTTAACTGCCTTCGTCAACACTACGCTATAAGTAGAACCCGCCTCCGAAGCCACAGTCGGAGGCGAGGTAAATCCAGTGGCTGGCGATGTGTCAATACCACTGGCCTCCCCAAGCTCATATGTCCAGTCCTGCTGCGACTGGCAATCTAGTGCCAGAGGGTCCTCGGACCCCTCCCAATTTTCCTCATCACCTGTGTCCTGGAAACCAGGATTAGCAGACAGGGCCTCCTCGTGGAGATAAAAATCCCCAAAGGCTGTCAGAATCGGCGCCCAGCGGTGCCCTTCCGGCACCTGAGTAGGACCGCAGGAAACATTGGGGGCGGCAACCACATTGGGCGCCGCGGGCGACACCTGAAGGGACGGCGCCGGCGAGGTCGTAAGGTCGACCGGCGAGGTCCCGGATCCGGATCCGGTGAGGTCCTGCGGCGGCGAGACCGAAGTCGCCAGCGGCGTCGGAGCCAAAGAACCCGACGGCGTCGGGGGCGAAGCGCCCGACCCGGAAGGACCTCCAGACGGAACCGATCGGCCCAAAGGCGCCACGGGAACCGACTGAGGAGGGAGGGCCCTCGTGGCCATGAGGTACCTCTCGACCTCCTCCGGCGTCGCGCCGTGCCCAGGGACCCAAAGGTGTGGGGCAGGCGGCGACGCTTGCGACTCCCGCGGAGCCGCTTGGGCGGTGTCGCCCGAGCCCCCGGCCGCATCGTGCGAGCGTCGGGGCAGGTCGGAGGATCGATGACGTCGCTCCGACCTCTCATGCCTCTTACCTGAGGACTTGGAACCAGACGATCGGTGTCCACTTCCGGAGCTTCAATAACTCCGACCTCGCGACCTGTCCCTCGACCTCCCGTGGGACCGGGACCTGGAGCGGCGCGGGGCCGACTGCCTCAGCTCGAGTCGCTTGCGGGACCGCTCCCGCCTAGCCTTCGACGTCAGGGCCCGGCAGTCGGAGCAGGTCCGATCGTCGTGGTCGAGGCCTAAGCACTTCAGGCACGGGCGATGGGGGTCCGTGACCGACATGAGTCGATCGCACTTCGAGCAAGGCTTGAACCCGGGCATCCCTGGCACCGATAGAGAACTCGACAAAAATGAGAGATCAAAAGATCAAAAAAGTTCAGTCAAAAATTGACTGGGGGTAGAGATTCTTCCGGATCTGCGCTAGCTGGCGCGGAAAAAAGAAGAACTGACGTCAGCGCGCATGGGCGGCGTCTAAGGCCTACCAACGCGCAGGGGTATTGCTACGCAAAAGTTTCCGGATCCAGTCTGACGCCTGGGGATATTCTAAGGTAAGGAATCTATCACTAACGTGTCTCTTTCAGATATTTCCAAAACAAAGCCATTGTTGGTAATAGGAGATAGCGATATTAGCGACTGTTTCCAGTCGCTAACATCTTGGCACGCCCACTTTGGATGTCATTAGCGATAATTACCGCTGACATGCAAATCGGGCCCCAAGATGATCGCTATCACCTACTAGCTGTCTCTAACTGGTGTTAATTGGGCGATCAAATTATCGCCGCTTTAGCGGGAAAAAGTCCCGCTAAAGCGGCGATAATGGCCCTTGGTAATATGCCCCAAAGTGTTTGTGTTTTGCCTTCTGTTGGCAACTTATTATGAAGGACACCCAAATTGCTCTAAATATCGCCAAAGTATGAATACTTTGGAAAAGAGGCACAGCTTATTAGTTAACAGTTGTTGGAAGAGTAGTTGTGTGCATGCTGAACTGTGGCACAGTTCTCCACAGTCATTATTCTTGTTTGGGGTGTTCAGCTATGATTCGTTTTGCCACAAGGCTCCTGCCACCAAAGAGAGACCATGCTCAGCTTGTGGGGGAGTACAGTATTCAGTGCTTAGGTTCTGCTCCATATTACCAGGAATGAATTTAGGTTAAACCTACTGATAAATGGTTTGCTTTGGCTGTCCGGAGTTAACATGTATTTTCTATGCTACAAAGGGCCCCCTCGAAGCTGAGCCCTGCATATGAGGGAATCTGTTAATGGGGACTTAGTGCCTAATTCGTATCTTGGCTGATAGGGTACTCTGTCACAATGTCGATAGAGTTTTGTTTCTGCCAACATAATAGTCCACCTGCCCAATTTAAATTTGATGGACATTTAGTTTAATGACGGCGGAAACTACACCGTCTATGCTGTGGTTATACACCTCTGACGGCCTGACAAACTAAGGAATATCAGAGGATGACCTCTATGTCCACGCACCTAATTCAGATGGGCAGACAGAGGCCAGCTTTCACTGCCATTCTTCGTTACACAAACTCTGGCGGTAAGAGACAGTGAAAAACTGCAAAATGTCCTCCTCAACATGGCAAATAAGTCCCATGGCTAGGGTGTATTTAAAAAACAGAATATTTTTAAAACAAAAATCCCAACTGGGATTTTCTTTTTGGGGAAAACAAATTCACTTTGTCGTACGGCTCCGTCATGTTTGATGAAGTTGTTCAACAAAGTTACAATGCACTGACAGTAACCACCTTGATAGCGGTTCCTGTCAATGTTTTAAATGTCTATAGGTTGCTGCAGTGCCAGCGACTTTGAAACACAACTGTACTTGGAAGTAAACAGAAGGAGGAAAAAACTGCTGCTGTCTGGGAGAGGACTGACGGGTCTGATTTAGATTTCAACAGATGGGGTACTCTGTCGCTAACATGAGAGATAGCCCGTCCGCAGTAATACAAATGCATTATATCCTATGGCAATTTTAATATGGTGGACGGGGTATGCGTCACATGTGTGACGGAGTATAGCACCCGCCAAATCTAAACCAGGTCTTAATTTTTTAGATTTCTTTTCTCCTGTGCCCAAACTTGGAAACTGATCCTCCAGGGTCAGACTAGCTGGCCTCCTGAGTTTGGGCCTCCTGGGTTCCACTGGGAAAGCAGGTCAACAGAGCACCTTGGAAGAAGGAAACTGCAAGCACAGTGGGACTGCACTCTTGGAAATGGCCTAAAGGATGTGAGGCACCTTCGAAGAAGGAATCTGCTTTCATCCGCTAAGGTAGGATTAAAGATCAGGTATCTAGAACATGAGTATACAAGACAGAATACGTCAATACTTTTAGAGTTATCACTCTGTGGTTTTAAGCATTTTACTAAATTCTCACTCAAATTTTTAGAGGCTAATCATTTGACTTCTTTCAGAACTTCCTCCTTGGCATGAATCACGAGTATTACAACATGCAGGTTAACACTAGTGGAAAGGATACACTACATGCACATAATATACACAATAATCAAGATGGCCTAATAAATATATCCACAGTTTGAAATCACACTAGGCAGTACAGTTCGTTCACCTGCATAAAGAAAGCACAAAGCTAGTCAAAGATGGCAAATTTTCCACTAGGTGATCCAGTGCTGGCTAGCCAAGGACTGGATCAGCTGTAGATGAGGATATGTCTCCCAAGCATGAAGTCACTTGTATAACACCTTACAATTCATGGTTTTGTTCATAATGTTGTCTTTCTTCTTTGGTAACTGAAGACCACAGAGATGTGATTGAATCAGGTCCATGCTACTATTCAAAATGTGTCCACGAGAATGGCAGAAGCTGTAAGAGGTGTCCCCATCTCCAAAGACCAGGACCACCAGCAGATATTGCTCTTTCCACACAAGGGATTCCACACTTCGGCCCTCAACTTATAATCTGCTCTAGCTGGAGATCTGAATAGGCACAAGCCAAGGTGAATGATGAACTGCCTTGGAATACATAAGGGAACTATGGAAGTGCTGGGAATGAACAGCTGGGTATAGCATTGTATAGCTGAGGTGAGCCTGCGAATACACCCCTGCAAAGACTCTTCCCACAACATTTGCCTTGGAGGGATTCCTGGGGTGAATCTATTGTACTAATAATGGGGCATTACTTACCTATGGTGAAATAAATTCTGGTTGATTCTCTATCTACCTGCAGATTCTTCACCTCTTTAGTCAGTCCAGGTACTAGACTAGAAAGGTAAACTTCACTACAGCCCTTCTTTACCAGCAGGTGGAACCACATCTCCATTTTAGCTCTGGAAACATTGCCAGATATTATATAATGCAGCTGCACAAGACACCACCCCGGTGCACAAACATCAGTATCTTGTCTGATTTTTCCATGCTTGTTATTCTGAGGAATATTTCTACTTGCTGTTTCCTCACTTTTTGAACCAACCCCAAAGCAGCACCTTTAAGCTTGAGTATCTGAGGAGATGGTCACACTTAGAAGTATTCTTACAGACCAGTTGAAATGTAAAATTCTGTGGACTTCATTGAGGAGGTAATAATTAATTCCAAGTGGAGGTATGGACCAAAGTCTATGTAGCAGCTCAGCAGGTATCCAGGAGAACTGTAGTCCTAAACAGTGCCAAAGAAGCAGACTTCACCTAGGGGAATGGGCCTTTAGGTCCACTGTATGCTTCTTTTCAAGAGTGTAGCACATTTTGATGTACAATGTGATCCAGCTGGGAATTAATTGCCTGCTTCTGAATAGCCTTGTATTTCTTGGAACCAGTGTACCTAAAGAAAACCTGATCATCAGTCCGATACTCCCAGGTCCCAGGAGAAGTGAGGCTCAATGGTTAGAGTGGCAGACCCTGATGCAGTAGTCCGGCCGGGACCAGGGTTCAATTCCCGCCTCAGCGGGTCTTGGGCTCAATTTCCTCAGACCTGATAATTCTCGCCTCAGTGCCTATTCTGATCATGAGCCCCACTCTGCACCTCTGGGCAATAGCTTGCTTAATCTCTACAACGGTCCCAACAACGCTGAGGATGCCTGACTTCACCTTGGGGGTTCCCATGAGTGGTCTCCTCACAGGGAAAGGCCAGGAAGGGTTCCTCGGCAGTGTTCGTACAAGCGCTGAGATGCCTCCGGGTAGTCGTGCGCTATATAAGTGCGTAATTATCATTATCATCCATTTACAATCTGAGGGAACACTGTGAGTATCCTGGTAGAGGAACCTCTCCTCCACTTTGGTGGAATAAGGATTAGGTAGAATGTTGGGCGCATGCTGCACTGATCCACATGAAACGGGTGTACAATCTTCGGCAAGACAGAAGCCTTAGTACTAATAGCCTTCAGCAGGAAAGAAGCCTTAGTACTAACAGCCAGATTGTTCTGAAAAATTGCTGTAAAAGGAGGATGATCAGACAAAGCCTGCAGCTTGCTAGCATGCCGAGCCGAGGTAATGGTAATAAAGTTTGAAAATCTGCAACTGTAAGTACAGATTTGCATAGGTTCAAAGGGGGAACACTTCAAGAAGGTGAGCACTTAGTTAATATTCCACTGAGGCATAACACAAGAAGTGAGGAAAAATGGGTCAACACCTTCAAACAATGCATAACTATACAAGACTTAAACAATGATTGATCTGGTAAACAAAGAGAAGAAAAAAAGGGTTAACAAACAGCCTTTAATAGTGCCCACAACAAACCTATGCCGGGCCACAGAAAGTGCAAAATACAATACATCAAACAAATGTCCCTTGAAGAATTAACTTACAACTCAGTGCACAATAGACAAAACAGGACCAACACCTAGAATAAACTGATTTGGTAAAGCAGTGACTGGCTACCAACATGACATATACCACCTCAGCAGGCTCCTCAAATTAAGAAAATAGTACCTTTGATTTTGATTATTCTCATGCAAGATCTATATGCTTTTTCTTTTATGGTACTGTAAAACTGAAATAAAGACTTTTGATAGGCCACCTCAGCAGGCTCCTCAAACTAACAAAATATGACATATTAGTCTCCAGAACTGAGCACAAAATCCTGCTAAACTAATCCAGGGTACTCAAGATCATGTATGCAGGGTATCATGTATGCACCCCTTTCTCCAAACCAGGGGAACCAGAGGGATGAAAGGAAATTGACAGAGGAAATTGAAGACCCACTTCAGAGGGACAGCAACGTCCAGGACTCCCCCCTGGTGAAACTGCAGGGCACAGAACAGTCAGCAGTTCTTCTTTTTGTGAGTGGTAAAATCCAGTGAAGGAGTGCCCAAGACAGCAAAGATGGATTGGGCCATCTCTGGGTGAAACACCACTTGTGGTCAGCAAGATGGAGCCCACTCAGATCAGAGGCCTACACCCTCGGGGGACCCCTCCAATTGGTTCAAGACCAGACAGACATTGTGAGCTGAGCCCAAGACAGTAGTGTCTGCGCTTCCTGAAAGAGTGAATGTGAGTCTCCACTCTCCTTGATTGTTGGTGTACTACAATGTGGCTGCATAGTTCGTAAAGACATGAACCAATCAACCGTGTATGGAGGAAAAGGATGCCCTTTTAGCTGTGCAGATAGCACAAAGATCGAGCAGGTTGATATGGGACTTCCACCCTAAGGGAGAGCAACGGCCTCTGATCTCCAGCAGATGACTGCCCCAAACAAGGTAGGAAACATAGGGTATCTCCATGACCACTGCTTGTGGAGCGCAAAACAGCTCTGTACATATGATTTGCCTGCAGCCACCACACAAAGCCTGGAGCCAGAACATTGGAAGCACAAGCAACACAGTAGTGAATGTGTGTTCTAACGAGGACAAGTCACCAGCAAGATGCATGAGGCAAGAAGGCTTAAATGGCGCAAGACTGATAGGCTGCAATAAGAAATCCGTACAAAAGATCAGAATCAGAACCTGAATGTCTTGATCCTGCTGGGGAGACAGAAGACTGCAAGAGAGACAGTATCCAGCTCTGCACTAATGAGAAGGAGACCCTGAGAGGGCTGGATGTGTGAACTGGGGGAGTTGATGGAAAATACCAGGGTGAGCATGGCTTGCAGGTGGTGCAGCATCAGTTGAGGAAAGCCCGTCTTCAGTAACCAGGGATGTGAATACCAAGATCTTCAACCTGTGAAGATTACTTTTGTGAGGTTTGAGAGCAGGTGTTAACCCAAATGGCTGGACTGCAAATTGGTAGTGGGTAGAACCAACCACAACGTTCATGTGCCTCCTGTGTGTATACACTTCAAGACCATAGACACCATATAGCCCCCTAGCTCCTCAGCTTAGAGAATTTGCACCAGGAACAGTATTTAAATTTTTCACTGGAGGAGGAATGTTTTCAGAACATGAAGGTTCAAAATGCAACAGAGGACATTATCTTTCTTCTGAACAAAAAAACGTCTAGAACTGCATTGTTGTCCAAATTTGTTCTCTGGAACCAACTCTAAGACCACTTTGTTTAGAGGAACCAGATCCTCCTGCTGCAAATCACAAGCATGGTCAACAGAGTTGACTGAAGGGACAGGGAGGGTAGGGTTGCCAAGCTCTGGTAAGGAAGGACTTATCCTTGCCTGACAATGTGCAGGACCCAGCGATCCGATGAGATTTGTGCTAGTGTGCCAAGTGATGGGATACCCTTCTGGCACAGCTGCACTTGTGGCCTCCAGAGTGGACTAGAGAGGTTTAGCTGATGGGGCCAGGGAGGAAGAGAATGAAATGTTGTTGTCTATGACAGCAGCTGGAGTACCTAGAAAAGATCTTTTTGAGCTTTTGCACTGGTTGAAACTCATAACTGCAGCCAAAAGTGCAGGCAATACAATAGCCATCAAACTAACTAGTGGAACTGATTTATTGGGGTATCTAGTCCCAAGGATTGGGCAGTAGCCTGTCCCCGCTTGCATAATTCCAGGACCAAGTCCGCCTTTACCCTAGGAATCTAGTGGTGCACATCTAAGCGTGGCGGAGGAAGGCAATGTGGGAACCCAGGGATTGCACTACTGAATTCACCAATTCAGAGTTCAGGGTTTGTTTTGTCGCATCCTGCCCATCACACATAACCTCAAAAAAATGGCCACATAGATGATCCGAAAGATTTGCATGAACAACTTGACCATTTCTTACAGGGCGTGGGAGTACGGGGCTATGAGACAAGGTGCACTGGTGGAGATAAGAATGATTCAGAAAAGGGGGTGGTGATGAACAGAGTGTCTGAATTAAGCAGACCACTCTTACCCAGTCCAAAGATCAGGGCTTGATCCATCACCGTTTTTTAGCTCACTGCACCATCCCAGCTCAGAACTTGGCTATATGCAAATTAGTCTGACCCTGGCCCAGTGCATCATGGGAACAGGGAAGACCAAACTACCAAGCCAATTCTTATTCTGAATCGTTTTTGGCCACTATCGGTGTGGCAGGGTATACTCAGACATGAGTCCCTTTCTCACTGCACCATCAGGATTCAAGCAAGCCGGGCCGAAGACGGCTGAAATGCCAGAAACCGGTCCCCGGTAGCTTGTCTCCTTTCTGGTGAAGAATTGGCTTGGTAGTTTAGTCTGCCCTGTTCCCATGATGCACTGGGCCAGGGACAGACTGATTTGCATATAGCCGGGTTCTGAGCTGGGATGGTGCCGTGAGATAAATAACGGTGATGGATGAAGCCCTGATCTTTGGACTGGGTAAGAGTGGTCTGCTTTATTCAGACACTCTGTTCATCACCACCCCCTTTTCTGAATCGTTTTTGGCCACTATCGGTGTGGCAGGGTATACTCAGACATGAGTCCCTTTCTCACTGCACCATCAGGATTCAAGCAAGCCGGGCCGAAGACAGCTGAAATGCCAGAAACCGGTCCCCGGTAGCTTGTCTCCTTTCTGGTGAAGAATTGGCTTGGTAGTTTAGTCTGCCCTGTTCCCATGATGCACTGGGCCAGGGACAGACTGATTTGCATATAGCCGGGTTCTGAGCTGGGATGGTGCAGTGAGATAAATAACGGTGATGGATGAAGCCCTGATCTTTGGACTGGGTAAGAGTGGTCTGCTTTATTCAGACACTCTGTTCATCACCACCCCCTTTTCTGAATCGTTTTTGGCCACTATCGGTGTGGCAGGGTATACTCAGACATGAGTCCCTTTCTCACTGCACCATCAGGATTCAAGCAAGCCGGGCCGAAGACGGCTGAAATGCAAGAAACCGGTCCCCGGTAGCTTGTCTCCTTTCTGGTGAAGAATTGGCTTGGTAGTTTAGTCTGCCCTGTTCCCATGATGCACTGGGCCAGGGACAGACTGATTTGCATATAGCCGGGTTCTGAGCTGGGATGGTGCAGTGAGATAAATAACGGTGATGGATAAAGCCCTGATCTTTGGACTGGGTAAGAGTGGTCTGCTTTATTCAGACACTCTGTTCATCACCACCCCCTTTTCTGAATCGTTTTTGGCCACTATCGGTGTGGCAGGGTATACTCAGACATGAGTCCCTTTCTCACTGCACCATCAGGATTCAAGCAAGCCGGGCCGAAGACGGCTGAAATGCCAGAAACCGGTCCCCGGTAGCTTGTCTCCTTTCTGGTGAAGAATTGGCTTGGTAGTTTAGTCTGCCCTGTTCCCATGATGCACTGGGCCAGGGACAGACTGATTTGCATATAGCCGGGTTCTGAGCTGGGATGGTGCAGTGAGATAAATAACGGTGATGGATGAAGCCCTGATCTTTGGACTGGGTAAGAGTGGTCTGCTTTATTCAGACACTCTGTTCATCACCACCCCCTTTTCTGAATCGTTTTTGGCCACTATCGGTGTGGCAGGGTATACTCAGACATGAGTCCGTTTCTCACTGCACCATCAGGATTCAAGCAAGCCGGGCCGAAGACGGCTGAAATGCCAGAAACCGGTCCCCGGTAGCTTGTCTCCTTTCTGGTGAAGAATTGGCTTGGTAGTTTAGTCTGCCCTGTTCCCATGATGCACTGGGCCAGGGACAGACTGATTTGCATATAGCCGGGTTCTGAGCTGGGATGGTGCAGTGAGATAAATAACGGTGATGGATGAAGCCCTGATCTTTGGACTGGGTAAGAGTGGTCTGCTTTATTCAGACACTCTGTTCATCACCACCCCCTTTTCTGAATCATTTTTGGCCACTATCGGTGTGGCAGGGTATACTCAGACATGAGTCCCTTTCTCACTGCACCATCAGGATTCAAGCAAGCCGGGCCGAAGACGGCTGAAATGCCAGAAACCGGTCCCCGGTAGCTTGTCTCCTTTCTGGTGAAGAATTGGCTTGGTAGTTTAGTCTGCCCTGTTCCCATGATGCACTGGGCCAGGGACAGACTGATTTGCATATAGCCGGGTTCTGAGCTGGGATGGTGCAGTGAGATAAATAACGGTGATGGATGAAGCCCTGATCTTTGGACTGGGTAAGAGTGGTCTGCTTTATTCAGACACTCTGTTCATCACCACCCCCTTTTCTGAATCGTTTTTGGCCACTATCGGTGTGGCAGGGTATACTCAGACATGAGTCCCTTTCTCACTGCACCATCAGGATTCAAGCAAGCCGGGCCGAAGACGGCTGAAATGCCAGAAACCGGTCCCCGGTAGCTTGTCTCCTTTCTGGTGAAGAATTGGCTTGGTAGTTTAGTCTGCCCTGTTCCCATGATGCACTGGGCCAGGGACAGACTGATTTGCATATAGCCGGGTTCTGAGCTGGGATGGTGCAGTGAGATAAATAACGGTGATGGATGAACCCTGATCTTTGGACTGGGTAAGAGTGGTCTGCTTTATTCAGACACTCTGTTCATCACCACCCCCTTTTCTGAATCGTTTTTGGCCACTATCGGTGTGGAAGGGTATACTCAGACATGAGTCCCTTTCTCACTGCACCATCAGGATTCAAGCAAGCCGGGCCGAAGACGGCTGAAATGCCAGAAACCGGTCCCCGGTAGCTTGTCTCCTTTCTGGTGAAGAATTGGCTTGGTAGTTTAGTCTGCCCTGTTCCCATGATGCACTGGGCCAGGGACAGACTGATTTGCATATAGCCGGGTTCTGAGCTGGGATGGTGCAGTGAGATAAATAACGGTGATGGATGAAGCCCTGATCTTTGGACTGGGTAAGAGTGGTCTGCTTTATTCAGACACTCTGTTCATCACCACCCCCTTTTCTGAATCGTTTTTGGCCACTATCGGTGTGGCAGGGTATACTCAGACATGAGTCCCTTTCTCACTGCCCCATCAGGATTCAAGCAAGCCGGGCCGAAGACGGCTGAAATGCCGGAAACCGGTCCCCGGTAGCTTGTCTCCTTTCTGGTGAAGAATTGGCTTGGTAGTTTAGTCTGCCCTGTTCCCATGATGCACTGGGCCAGGGACAGACTGATTTGCATATAGCCGGGTTCTGAGCTGGGATGGTGCAGTGAGATAAATAACGGTGATGGATGAAGCCCTGATCTTTGGACTGGGTAAGAGTGGTCTGCTTTATTCAGACACTCTGTTCATCACCACCCCCTTTTCTGAATCCTGGTGGAGATAAGGGCAATGGTATCCCTAACAAAAGACCTTCTGCCCTGCCCTCAATTTTCTTCTATTCCCCATCAGCAGGGGTAGTGTGGAAGGAGTCAGGGTTATGCTTGGAGGAAGATAGCTCCTGTACCAGAAGGCTATACAGGGAGGGATTAGCTGTTAGAATCCCTGGGTCAGATTTACAAGGAAAGTGACTCAGTGAATGCCACAAGCAATTTGGCTGCACTGAGTCATTTAAAGCCCAAGGTTGCAACATATTTACAACAATATGTTGCATCTCTGTGCTTCCCCCTGTGCTGGTGCACAAACTGCTGCCCTGCCATGAGCTGGCACAGGCACCCTTGCACCAGGGTGCAAGGATGCCTGGGTCGTGGGGAGATTGTTTATATGCAGGAAGGGTTCCCTTCCTTCACATAAACAATCAGAAATGGCGTTTTTCAACTTCTATGTGTGCTGCATTAGCACACATAGAACTTGCAAAACGTTATTGTTTTACTGATTGTTTATGTGCAGGAAGGGACACCTTCCTGTACATAAACAATCACCACAGATGATTTGCTCTTTCTATGTGTGCTGAAGAATGCAGCACGCATAGAAAGAGGAAAAAACGAGGCAAAAGACATTTCTCCTCTCTACACCTTCCCTGGGGAGACGTAGCATTCAGGTGCATTTCCAGATTTACGATTTCTCATAAACTCGTAAATGTGCCTGGTTCAATGGGTTTTGGGTGGGAACACCCTCAGCAACACCCAGGAGTACCCCTTTCACACAAAGTGCTGCATGTAAAGGGGTCATATTTACAAGAAAAGGAAAAGTCACGCAGGGTGGCTTTTCATGTCCTTGCAAATATTGGGCACTAAAGTGCGCCACTGGTGCGTCACAAAAAGTGATGCTCCGGTGGCCCAAGGGGCTTGTAAATAGGGCCCTAAGGGTGACCAGATGCTGAATAATGGTGTTGGGCAACCAGCTTCTCAATTTAAAGTTGAACTTGTTTTCTTCTGCAGCAAATAGCAGCTTAAGAATCTCCATGGCCTTGCATGGGTCTGTCATGAATAAAGCATATTCCTTATTAGAAGGCCTCGACGGGCCTACCTTGTTCACCTCTGGAAAGGTGTCCATACCAATATTATTCTGTAGAGGTAAGTAGTCACCAGCATCTGTGCCAGCTGAAAAGAAGAAGATGGCCCGAATCACTGACACTTTTGTCATCATTGTCTTGACAGACGAAGTTTGGCATTCAAAAGGAAACCAAATGTGAGTCATAATGATCCCCAAGTTAGCCCAAATATTTGCTGCAAAGGCCTGTAAGGAACCTCCTCCAGTCTTCTGTTTTGACTTACAACTGAACCTGGCCTGTATAGTCTTAGTCTTCAAAAGTTAATCTGGGTGTGTAACAGATCCCAAAGGCTGCTCCCGTGGTGCTTGTGACATCGCCATTAATGATGACATAGCAACTTGCAAGGCTTTCAATGGAAACATTGGCTCACTAGTTGTTAGAATGGCACCTTGTGGAATTCCAGTGGCGACGACTGGTGCTGAGGCCTGAGGTACCAGCTTTCACCTAGAAGGGTTCCCAGAATGCTCTTTTTGGCCAACATGGAGATTTTTCAAAAGAAGTACAACACTGGTTGATTGAAGGCTACACTATGCAAATGATCAGCGCCACAAGCTAAACAGCTGGAAGCAGATTAGAGGGTTCCACATCTGGAGCTAGAGCCAGGGCCAAATTTGGTGCCAGTACCTCGAGCAAGTTCATTTTTGAAGTCAACATTGAGGCTGGAATCAGGGAATGAAACTGCCGATTAGGAGACCTGCCTCAACAGCGGGAACAACATTGGGAAGTGAAGGGTCCCTTCTGTACCGTTTGTGAGCTTTCATGGAAGACCATCTCTATTCTGGAAAGAGGCCCAGTTCAAGGATTTGCCTGTTGAAGTGAATTGGAGGAGGGCCTGACGATGAACCTGGGTCAGCTTTGCATACATAGATATTCATCTTGTGCCCATGCTAGGAAATGTTTCGTCTCTCACTCCTTGATGGCTTTGGCATACATGTGTCTGCACTTTTTGTGTGACTTGCATTAAAGCTTGAGGCCTATGAACAACAAAGCATCACCATCTGGGTCTGAGAGAGAATTTTACCTGCCTCTAGGGTGGCAGTGGTTAAAGCGTGACAACTTGAGAAGAGACATTTTCTCTATTAAATTGTACAAAAATAAATGTTTGGAAGAACTTTTTGATGCAAGCAAATCTGGTCCACCTTAAAGGTTTTTCGCCATCTGATAGTGCAGGAGATTTACTGCAAAGTTAATTGACACAGTTGGTGAATTCCAAATGTGTGAAATCTGCAGGTATAAGTATCCTTAAGAGTATTGATGACTTGTTCCCATGTCCAGTCGTCTGTTGCCTATTATTTCCAACCAACCACGTAAAATGGTTTGCTGCACCCTTTTGAATCTAGAATTACCCCCAACTCATACTTTGGCTAACCATCCACTAATTGGGGTGGGGCCGGTATTGGAGCAGGGAAGTGAATCACATATTGACCATGACTGGTTTCAGCAGGGAAATTTGGAACATCAAATGTATCCGCAGGGAAGCAGGGACTTCTTTTTTTTTTTTTAGAAAACAGGGTGTCGGTCAAACAATAAATCAGTGCAAATACAATTCATTAAAAGCTTTATACAAGAAATACAATATCATTAATAGACATAATTTAGTTGGCATAACAGTCAGGAGGTGTACATTTTATACAGGTTTTATACAGTTTAAATACTAGAGAATCTCAGTGAAGAGGGGGATAAATAAAACCAATAGCCACAGATAAAAATGTATCATAAGTTAATTATTTCTTATCCCTCCAGTTTTTTAGCGGTGCCCAAATTGCTCTGCCAATTTCTTTAGATTTTTTGCCTTTAAATTCATATAGACATGACTCTACATTGTGCATGCCCAGAAATCTGGCGAGCCACATCTGGAAAGTGGGGGCAGTAGTGTCCTTCCAGCCTGCAGAAATTAAAATTCGCAAGACAGCAACCGAGATAAAGATGAGGGCTTTAGCATCCCTCCCCGCCTTTAGCTTGTCGTCTGTCCCTGTTAAAACCAGGGTGGGGGATAGATCGATGTTATGACCTAGCAACCCCTCCAAAAACAGAGTTATTTCCCTACGAATAAAGGTAATGATAAAACATGTGCAAAAGATCTGCAGGGCCGCTATTACATTTAGGGCATCTATCATCTTCTCTTACTCCCCATCCATACAATTTAGCGGGGGTATGATAAAGATTAAACAGGGTCTTATAATGTTGGGCCCTTAAGTTTGAAGATCGAAATATTTTCTTATTTAAGAGCAGGGCAAGATCTAAATCGACATCAGGGTCCCCCAACTTCTGTGCTAGAGAGGTTTCAGTTTTCTCCAAGTCGTCCTGCAGACTATGGAGAAGATAATTATAGACTATTTTTATCTTCTTACCCCCTCCTATTAAATAGTCAACCATTGAGTTATCCAAATGCAGCGTAAGCCTTGGTCTTATTGCCGCCAATGATTGAGCAATTTGCCCATATAAAAACCAGTGGCTTTGAGGGACACCATATTTCTGCTTTATCAACTCAAAGCTAAGAATTTCATTACCTAACATGATGTCACCCAAACTCCTTACCTTATCCCACATTCCCTCCAAACCATGGAGTTATTATTCTGTCCTAGGTGAGGGAGAAGGCTAGATTTCCACAGATTCATATAAGCGTTGGTTTTGGGAATAATCAGGATTTTTCTAATGGCTTTCCAGGTTCCCCAGGCCCCCTCCAAGATCTTGTATCTGGCTTTCCTGTAATATCTGCGTTCTGCTTCACAGTTCAACACACCAAGAGCCTTCCTCCCCAACAGCAGCTCGAAAATAGATGGGAGGCTCTGATTTCAGACCAGATTTTCCTGAGGAATAGGATCGAGTTGGAACAATATATTCATTTGTATAAGTAAGCAGGTGTAATGATAGAGCCTAA
This sequence comes from Lissotriton vulgaris, assembly GCF_964263255.1. NCBI lineage: Eukaryota > Metazoa > Chordata > Amphibia > Caudata > Salamandridae > Lissotriton > Lissotriton vulgaris. Next base: position 315,045,762 of record NC_141698.1, read on the forward strand.
GATTTGGCATAGCCAATCCCCTTCTTGCCAATGGAAGTGACAGAAGGTTGATCGAGCGCCTGATCTTGCCATATTGCCAAACAAATCTTACAAAAGTGGCTTCCATTTTCCTAATCAGGCTGTCTCTTAATAATAATGGGATGGCCCTAAACAGATATAGCACTTTAGGGAACATGGTCATTTTTAAAACATTGACCCTTCCGATCAGAGAGAGATGTAAAACGTCAATTCTTTTTAAATCAGTTTCGATTGACTCGATGAGGGGCGGGTAGTTTTCTTCAATGATCTTATTTACCGAAGCATTAACCCTAACCCCTAAATATACAGCTGATTCTACAAATCCTTAGCTAATTGTGATAAGGCAGGCATTGCTCGATGAGGATCCGTAGTTATTATTGCCAGATCGTCGGCGTAAGCTAGCAGTTTTGTGGTAAAGCCATTGCAAGTCACTGGGCTGATCTGTGGGGAGGCTAAAATTTTCTGTATGAGTGGGTCTATGTATAGGGAAAATAAGATTGGAGAGCATGGACAGCCCTGACGGGTCCCCCTCTTCATTAGAATTTTGTCTGAGCGCTGGCCCATAATAAGTACCCTTGCCACTGGATCAACGTACATTGCTTTAATGGCCCTCACAAATTTACTGCCGAAGCCTCTACCGACTAGAATGACCCACAGAAAATCCCAGACCACGCGGTCAAAAGCTTTCTCCGCGCAGAGGAGGATCATGACCATGTCCCTCCCGGTAGTACCAAGGGCATCAAATAATGCTATTGCTCGACTGGTGTGGTTCGTCGTACCTCTACCCGGCACGAACCCATGCTGCCACGGGGTGACGAGATGACCTATGATCCCCCCCAACCAACTAGCCCAGACCTTGGAGTATAGCTTTGTGTCCGCGTCTATGAGCGAAATTGGGCGATAGGACCCCGGCATTTCATTAGGCTTCCTTTTCTTATGAAAAATGACGATGTTGGTCTCCTTCCAAGAGTCCGGTATTATGCCTGTACGCAAAATACCGTTAAATAGATCCAGCAGAATAGGGGCAATCTCTTTTTCCATGCATTTATACACCTCCAGGGGGATCCCGTCTGGGCCTGTGGCCTTGCCGACAGCTAATTCCTGCAGGGCTGTAGTTACTTCGCTCAAAACCAGATCTCTATCGAGGTCTTCCCTGGCCAACTCATCTAACCCTGGACCCCCATCCTCAAATACTGTATTTTGCTCACTCATACCTCCCTCGTCATCATACAGCTTTTGATAAATAAAATGTAAAACTCTTAGAATATCTGATGGCTCGCTATACTCATTTTCTCCTGAATACTAGGGATGGTGTTTTTAGTCCTCTCTTGTCTTATTCGTATGGCCAATGCCCTCCCTGCCTGTTCCCCTGTTTCATAGCGCCTTGTCCTATAGGCCTGATATTCACTAACTTCTTTCTGTGTTATTATTCTCTGGAGGTCAGCTTTGGTAGTATAGAGTTTATTTAAGTTTGCCTGACCATCTACTCCTTGACTAATGTCCTTAATATGCTGTTCTTCCGCTACTACTAGCTCGCTCATGAGGTTCTCAATCTCTCTCTCTTATCCCCTCTCCTTAGCCTTGCGGAGCAGCTAATCGCTTCGCCCCTAAGAGAGGCTTTAAATGCATTCCAAACGCTGTTACGTGACGTGCTGTAGCGGTTAGCATCATAAAATTATCTAGCCCATTTTCTGATATGCTCCACATACCTGGAGTTTGAGAGTAGTTTCCTCTCAAATGTCCAGCTAGTGTGCTTCCTCTCAACCGTAGTCATTTCATAGACCAACAGCAGGGGGTTATGATCCGAGATTGACTTCGGTAATTTCTTGATATGCACCTTGCTTATCTCTGAAGAGGATATCAAGAAGTAATCAAGTTTAGAATATCGTTGAGAGGGACCAGAATAATATGTATAGCCTGGGTCCGATGGCTCCTTGGCTCCCCAGACATCTATGAGCCCATGGGATTTTATAAGAGCACCCAGTGAACGATATACTCTGGGTTTACATCCTGAGTAACCGGTCACCATATTCCAGTCCACCGAGATATTTAAATCCCCACAAATTATTATAAGGGTAGACCAGTTCGCTAGCTCTCCCTCAAGTGATCATATATTTCTGGGTCATCCTGGTTGGAGCCATAAACTACGCACAATGTATAGCCTATGTTAAGCTCAACTATAGCCCACCTCCCTGAACTATCTGTCTTAAAGCGCTTAATCCCCCCAAGTGAAGGCCTTGCCAAAATAGCGACCCCCTTATTGTCGATGTTTGAGAAGAGCAAGCCAGGAGTTCATACCCCGTGATTTTCATAAGATTTCTTTTTGCCCAGGGAAGATGGGTGTCTTGTATACAGAGAATATCAATATTATTAAACTTAGTAAAATGTCCCAACCTCTGGCGTTTCCTCCAATCATTCAGCCTCCCAACATTTACTGTACAGATTCTAATTTTTGTCATATCTTTGAATTGGAAGTTCTAAGCATTCCTTGACTGCTATTGCTGCTACATCCTTCAATGATACTAACAAACCGATATTGTTTGATTCAAAACACCCAGTCATATCATTTTCTTTCCTTTCCCCCCAGCCCCCCCAACCACCCAACTCTGGCCTCCCTGGCCTCCCCCTTGACCACCCTGCCCGAGCCCCAGCCCCACCCCCCTCCCATTCCCTGAACCCTCACTCGTGAGGCGCTCAGACCTAGTCTGTGCACATGATGGTCACAGTTGGAGCAGTGGAGAAAAATACAGTGAATTAAAATAACTTCCGTTGCTATACCTCTTACAGCCCTTAAGCTAGACCAAAGAGAATCTGAAGACCTCTGACCCTAGGGACCTTTTATATAAAGCTTCAGTTATCTATGTGAGAGGGTATTATCGTATATTAAATTACTTCCCCTGGGATTCTAGATACTCTTTGGCCTTAATTTCTGATGCAAAAAAATAGTGTCTTTCCTTCATTGATTATTTTCAGTTGAGCCGGTTTAATTAAATAGGCCTGCATTTTTTTGTCCTGAAATGGCTTAATCAGCTGTCTGAGTCTCCAACGTCTTTCAACTGTCATATGACAGAAGTCCGGACGGACGAAGAATGCCATCCCTTCAATTACCCTCTTAGCATCAGGTCTGGCTTTTTCTGCGATTGCTTGCCTCAGCACGAAGTTGCCCAGGAAAATTAAAATTGCCCTAGGTTTATCACCTTTCTTTGCGTTTTTGTTCGGTTTAAACGGGGTACGATGTGCCCGCTGAATTTCTTCGGACCAATACCAACCTGAAGGCTCAGGGAAGGCCTTCTTGAATAGATTAATTGTGTAGACCCTTACGTCGGTTCCTTCGACCCCCTCGGGGACCCCCAGGATCTGGAGATTATTCCGTCTGAGACGATTCTCAATGTCCTCGAGCTTCCACTGGATGTCAGTGACTTTGGAGCTCTGAGCGTCAACCTTGCTTTTAGCGGCAGCGGCTTCCGTCTCCGTTGAGACTATCCTCTCCTCAAGATTTGAGATCCGATCTCCTGGGTTGGTGCAGGCCTTAGAGAGTTTCCTTACAACACCCTGCATTTTCTTGACTGCTGCATGGGATTTTCGGCTGTCCTGTCTAGTTTCTTCTCTGTGGACGAGGATCTCCTGATAGATAATTTCCAAGAGTGACATCTGAGCATCTACCCCGCCGGGACTCCCTTGCAGAGGCACTGAAGAGGAGTGATCACAGCTAAGCTCTTTTGGGGGGACCTTCTGTCTTTTTAAGCTGATTTGGGTTTTAATCGCGGTTGCTGGGGACTTCAGCTCAGGATCGCTCCCCAAGTCGGGGTCTTTCGTCATCTTCTGACCATTCACCTCCCTCCGATACCGAGTAAAAGCATTCGCTCGGGGCTTTCTCCTTCCCTTTGTCTTTTCCTTTGTCTGCTTCCAGTTGAGAAACATTGTTTGCCATATCATGTTCCGGATGGTTTTGATCTCCAATTTTGATTTCCACGTTGTCACCCAGGTCACATTCTTGCAGGTCAGGGGCATCCGCCTGTAGCAGAGTAGGATCTATGCAGCTTATGGTCTCTACATTGGTAAGTAGAGTCACCCCGGCAGCTAGAACCCCTTGTTCCTGTAGCCCAACGTCGCAATCCTGGACCCCTTCCGAGTTAGTTGAGAGGTTGAGTACTGAGACCTTCATATCGGCGTCGTCTGACCCCTCCATACTGATTTTTACTGCAAGTCTCTGGGGGAGGTAGTGCCGTTTTTAGTGACTCAGGGTTAATCTGTACATTGTTCTGTACTTCTGTTGCTTCTATTATTCCAGGGGGGTTACCTCGACTGCCTCTACCCCTGCCGCTGCTCAATCTCGCTGATTTGCACTACCGCTTTGGCCCCTTCTCTTTTCCTGCTTTAGTGAAAATATCAGCTATAGGGGCGTTAGCAGCAGCTTGCCTTGTCCTTGCCGCAATCTGCTTTCTTACCGGAGGAGTCTGTGTCACAACCTTTGGGCTATTATCTGCCTCTTCTTATTCTCAACAAAAATTGGCCTACCCCTTATAAGCTCTATGGCTATAGAATATTTCTGTTTTACTGTGACAGAGGATATACATAAGCCTTCTGTCTATATCAACTGCACTGTGTTGCAAGTTTTACCGGCACTAGTGCCTATGTGTGTGTGTCTGGGTGGTCCACCACCAAACTATATGTGCCCACTTTCTTCCAGTCGTGAAAAAAAGGGGAGGGGAGGTTGACAGTGCCTCACGGAAGCAACACCAAGGGGAGGATTCTACCAGGCTGGTACTCGCCTGATTCCTCACTTCTCATCATCCGCTACTGTCAACCCAAAAATAAAATGGGAGAAAAAGAGAAAGTGCATTCAAACCAAAAAAACATTATGTGTTACACGTGTTAGAACCCAAAGTGATATTGCCCATATCCCTAGTTAGTGGAATGCAGATATATCACAAATAAAAAGAGAAAGGCTAACTGGCAACTACTATCTTTATTCTGTGCTTTTAGCTCACTCTGTTAAAAGTCAACCGACATGTTTCATCACTGTGTTTTACTTTACCAGTGAATTCTTCAGGGTTTTGGGTCAGCATGTGAATAGCACCATTACAAATCTTCCCTTATTGTACCAGGTGGCCTTCTCAGACAAGCCTACCCGGCCCCCGTGGAAGAATATATTGTCCTGTGCAAGCCCCTAACTTAGTAGTGGGTCCTTGTTAACCGCCAATCGGTCGGTATCAATGATGCGCACCGGTGTGGTCTCAGCTCACCCCTCGTGTGAGCTGAGACCACACGTGTAACACATAATGGTTTTTTGGTTTGAATGCACTTTCTCTTTTTCTTCCATTTTATTTTTGGGTTGACAGTAGCTGATGATGAGAAGTGAGGAATCAGGCGAGTACCAGCCTGGTAGAATCCTCCCCTTGGTGTTGCTTCCGTGAGGCACTGTCAACCTCCCCTCCCCTTTTTTTCACGACTGGAAGAAAGTGGGCACATATAGTTTGGTGGTGGACCACCCAGACACACACACATAGGCACTAGTGCCGGTAAAACTTGCAACACAGTGCAGTTGATATAGAAGAAGGCTTATGTATATCCTCTGTCACAGTGAAACAGAAATTTTCTTTAGCCATAGAGCTTATAAGGGGTAGGCCAATTTTTGTTGAGAATAATTTGAGTGGGGGCGGCCTGCTTTCTATCCCCCTGAGGCTCCTGATAGTTGAGACTATTATCTGCCTGGCCTGGAGCCATCTCGACGCCAGCCTTCTTCTTCCTCTCGTTCGTTTTACTTCCAGCGTTCGCCTTAGGGTCCATCGCGCCGCGTCTCCTCCCAATCTTGTCTCCAGCAAACCAGTGCCACCTCGGCCCGCTCTCACCGCAGCCCTGCTTCAGAGCCTCTGCTCTGCACTGTGGGTTTGAGGACGCTCCACCTGTGCCCGCCCCTTCACTCGCGGGCGGACTCAGGAGACTCGATGGCCGGCGGCGAGAGCTATTAGAACCAGCGTCAGTTCCCGCAGCAGCCGAGCTGCAGAACTGCGACAGGTCAGTAGATAAAGCATTCGCTTGTGCCAGTATTTTCGAAATAATTTTCTCGCCGTATCCAGTCACTGACAGAAGGAAGGGGGGTCAGACATCCTCAGAGTAGTTCATGGGGGCTTCGGTCTGATCTCCACTGCTCCGCTGCGCACAGCCACAACTAAGCAGCCGCCATCTTGCCTCGCAGGGACATCTAAGTTTACTACGAGATTATTCCTTTTAGTTACATTATATAGGGCTATAAACATGGTTGAAGTGTGCTCTAAACCTTTAAACAAGGACTGGTTTTGCACAGTAATCAAGAGGGACTTGGCAGCAAAGGTGAGCCTTACAGTGAGTAGAAACAACTGGATGCCTTACCATTACTAAATTGTAGTTGGAGAGAGGTATTTCAGCAATCTTTTTTTACATCTAGTGTTTGACTCACAAAGCTCTTCACCAAGACTTCCCTCCATACATAGCATCACCTCTAGCCTTATCTTTTATTTAGAGAGGACTCTGGAGGAAGGATTTACTCCACCTGTAAACACCAGGCAAACACTCTTATTTGGCCTCAAATCAGTCCAAAGGGAAGAGATCGGTAACCTGAAGTCTCTTGTTGCCCACCTCAGAACGCACCAGGATTTTCTCACCTTCCAAAAACAATTTATAGTCAACCGGGCCACAACTATTTGAAGTGACTGAATCAGCATAATCTTCCAACCTTCCCACAATGTTAGATGCACTTTTTGTCTCTGTACTACATTTGATACATGTAAAGCAAAATTAAACCTCTTTAAGTACAGTCACATCATGGAAATGCAAAAATAAAATTTATATTTTTTCAGGTAAATCTTTATTTTATACTTAAGGTTAACCTCATGCACCGATGTTTAAATATTTGCACAGCTTTTGATCCTATACCTTTTAATGTTTTATGGTGAAAACAGATGAGCAAACCAAGTTTATTTTAGATAATTCATCTGCTCTATATGGACACATGGGTTACGGTCAGAATGACGAACTGAGACAAATGCAGCAGCTGAAATCATGCAGGCAGCCAGTGACTTTAACAATGATCAGCTGTCAAACCGCTGGGGTGGCAGGGGATGCCAAACTTTAAGGTACCTGCCATGTTGGTAGGGAAGTTTTACCAGATCTACTGGTATAGTGGGGCCAATTTCAGTTAAGCACACTGTGCCAGTTCAGCCATCATTGCCTGCCGGCACATCTATACACTTGTTTTACAGAAAAACCCCTCCACAGCGGGAATTCCATCTGTAAAACAAAAGTGGAGTTCCTGGCACGGTGAGGGTTATTTTTGGAGTCTTTTTTCCAGTGTGTAGGAGACATATATATTTCTACCTTGCTTGGTGGTCCTGACCAGGAAAATCTGTACAGAGAGGTCTGTCTTAAATAGGTTATTTTGCCCACAGCCATTTGGTGTCAGCCCTGCCAATAGAGTTTCTAATGACTCAGCCAGAAAAGGTTTCCTTGCTGGATAGTATGCAATTTCCCGACCTCTCAATGAGGATGGGGAACAGAGTTTGGCGCATGCCCCATAATGGCCAACCTCTAATGAACGCTCTTAATCATCATACTTCAGATGTCTGTTTCCTGGTGTTTGGAGCCAATAGACATCTGTGCAATGCTGAATATGTTGTAATTTTGTCACAAATGTTGGTAGGCTTACAACATGCAGTTCATCCTCTTGTTGCTTACTCTGAGGCGGATGACCTTTCAATAAAATATGAGAAAACCAAATTACCTAAATCTTGGTTTATGAAAAAGGAATTCAATTATTCCACAGCCAATATGAAACTGGACAGGGCTATATTCCGTGCCTGCTTTATGTTACATTTTGAATCAAAATTTCCATTTTAAACAACACATAGAGGCACTTGGGGGCATATTTACAATTACTGACGCATCCCTTCAAATTAGCAGGGATGTGCCAGTAATTGTGCGCAATGCCTCCGCCACCCATGATGACCGCATTTACAGTGCGGCGCACCATGGGGCAAAAACGGCACAGATGCGTCACGCATCTGTGCCGTAAATGTGTCTCATTGCTGGAGTTGCGTCGCATGCGCGACGCAACTCCAACAATGCTCTGGGGGGCCCATTCTACTAATGCTGAGTCAAGCCTTACGCCTGCTTCAAGCAGGCGCAGGGTTTTGATGCAGCATTGGCCTAAAAGTGACTGAGTGAAATCTTGTAGATTTCACTCAGCCACTTTTAGGAGGCGTTCCTGCGCAGGAACGCCCTCCCCCTGCGCCGTAACGCCTCCTTAAGGCGCAGGGCTTTACAACGTGACGCATCTCCCAGATGCGTCATGTTGTAAATAGCCCGCACCATGGCGCATCTTTTGTGCCGCCGCTGATGGCGCAAAAGAGGCGCAAGGGGCTTGTAAATCTGCCCCCATGTATTTGGTCAATAACAATCGAACAAGGTTTTGGTGACTTTTGGTTTTGGCTCCGGGGGTTGAAATTGCAGATTTCTTCTTCCTGCATTCAAAGCAAAGGTTCTTCTTTTATAGATCTATGTAGTAAAAGTTTAGTGCTGCTGTCATTTAGTCAAATCCCTATGTAAGGGAAGTTCCTCCTTCTAAATGTTACTCTCTGGTAGAAAGTCTATGCCTTGTGTGGGTTTTCGTCACAAAGGGGATTTATCATTCAGTTTGGTATAAACTGCACTGATGTTTTGGAGGTTCGAATTAACATCAGAAAGAGACTAATCAGAGAGGTACAGAAAGAAACAGGTTTAAGACAATATTTCATGGAAAATTAGTGTTTGCATTACTTGAATTAAATCAGACTTTCATCATGCATCTAATGCTGAGAGTAAACTGCAATACTTTTTTGAAGAAGCTGGTCGAAACATTTGGAGTTAAACTTGTTTCCCTGGAAAAAGAGAACACTTTGACCTTAATTCGCTAGCACTTTGTGCTGGATTTTCGGCACAAAAAGTGTGGGAAGTATTGTTTTTGATTTCCTTTCCTGGGCAAAACGTTCTACTTTGAGTCAAGGGGGTGCACCATAGTTGGGACTTGGGTGTGCCCATGCATCTAACCATGGAGTCTGACACAATGACCTACTCTAAACTTTCCAACCTTTATGTGTGCTGTACTCTACAGTACACATTCAAAAAAAGAAAAATATTAAACAAAGTCTCAGAATAGTATTTAGCAGCGGAAGAGTACCCTCCCAAGTGCATATGTGGTACAAGGCAGCCAATCGTGCACCACTGCAGGGGAAGAAAGAAATAGCACCATATCTGTGTAGATATGGCAATGTTCTACCCTATCACTTTGATGCAACATGCTGCAGCAAATTAGGTTGCTACGCTGCATCAATTCTTTATAAATTTGTCTCTGTCATTGCTATATGTAACATATTAATAATATTGTCTTAGAGTTTGCTTTTATTATCTTGCCATGTTTAAGGTAGATAGGGCCTGAGATACGATGCTGGCAGAGGGCTGTCTTTGTGTTCAAGCAATGAAAATGACATGACTTAATTAAATGACATACACTGTTTTTTGACATGCCCTCCTTTTTCAACCACATTGTTGCTATCTAGAAAAACTATTTGTTCAAAATAATATGATTACTTACATCCAGGCACTTTTTACTTTTGATGTAGGCAGGCCTAAAGGGATTTGATATAGAAGACATATTTTTAGATAATTCTCCTAAGATACATAAAACACTTTCTGTGTAATCCTTTAGAAGCTGACGTTGTATAAAATGGCTTTTTGAATGTGCCTATGTTTCATATTGACCAAGATTATGAATTTAATTTTAACTTTTAATAGGTGGGTTTTTATACTTTTTGTATGGCTAATCATTTTTTGCATAACCCTCTGGCAGAAATTCCAATTAGAAAACATTCTATGTGAGAAGTGTACTAAATTGGAATTAAAACCACTATCTTTATTAACTTGCTAGTCTTATTTGTAGGTTTTACAATGCATATGCTTCTACTCCAAGGTTTTCCAAACGGTCACAAGCTGATATTTGGTGGGTCTTGAAAGATCGATAACTACATACAGGTGCCTTTAAATTCTGTTTTTAACTTGTCACATTTGCTGCTTCAAAGACAAAGGTCTAATGGCAGGCTGTCTTCTTATACATTTCTGCAGGATAGGAGTTTACATTTCTTTCTCTGACAGCAAAGTGAGAGGAGTTTTTATAGTGAATTATGTGACAATCTTGCTGGAGTGCAAGGAATGTGAAAGGAAATGCTCTGGGGTGTCGTTATGCATTTTTCAGTATGAAAAAGCAAAATTTAAGCAATTTTGTTTGTAACTCTTAAGTGTACTGGAAACAAAGATATTAATAGGTTCAAAACAAACCAAAACACTTTACTTGGTGATGTATGGATAATAAATATTCACAAAAAACCCTATCCCCACACATTATCATTTGTGTGATATATAGTTCTATCAGTAAAACTGTATGTCTGTGTAAAGTTAGGGGCCATTTCAATGGAAATATGCTGTCTGTGAATGACAATGCGCTAGCTACCACACGAACATTTAGTTGCATTCGAAAATTGAAACTCGGCATGTCCATTAAAGGTCGCGAAAGTTTGTCACTGTAAAAAGTGGGTCATGATTCTTAAATGTTTGGGAACCACTGCATTTCAACAAACTTTATGACCTGCTTGTCTGAAGTGATGATCCCCAGGAGGGAAGAAATTGCCGTATTGTGCCTCCTACTGCCCAGACATGAATCTAGGAGGGCAAACTAAAATATGAATATGAATATAAAGGCATTTATTCATTCGAATAATCTTCATTTCGTTCACAGACCTTAAAAGATACCACCATACAATCCAAGAAAACACCATTATGACTTTGTACATCAGCATTAGAATAAAAAATACTCAGTTAAATATCATAAAAGCTAAGGACATAGTTAAAATAGTAATAAAAAGTAAAAAATGTATACAAGAAGTGCAAGTAATAAGCAAACGGGACGCAGGTTTCACAGCTCAAGATGGACTAATCAGAACTTTATCAACAGGGGATATTATTGATAAATGACCAGCGCCTACGCCACATGGCGTGCAAGAAGCGGGAAACTGAAAATACAACAGGCAGGGAGGTGTCACAGTTTAGAATTCTAAATGTTTGGTGTTACTTTTTGAACCCCAAGTTTCTACACAGTTGAATAAGCCAACGCTGCCTAAGAGACTTAGTGCGTGGGCAGAAGAAAAAAACATGGGGCTCAGTCCCCTCCTGTGCACCACACTCTGGACATTCCAACATCTTAGTATGGGACCATTTATAAGAGAAAACCCTGAGTGGTAGTGTACCGTGTCTAAATTGTACATAGAGTTTCCTCGCTCCACTGGGTAGAATCTAGTCCAAAAATGGCTCAACTTTGTAATCCTCTTTAATACTAAGAAACTCTGTTGTTAAAGAACCCAACATAGAGTTGCTGAGGATATCCGCCCTCTGATGGTCGCGATAGAGTTTCACCAGGTCGGCACGAGACATCTCTGTACAGGCAACTTCAAGGTTGCTCCAGAGATCTGGATTACCCAGCCTCTTACTCTCACTTTTTATGTAAGCAAATCACTGGAGTTTTTCGGTCGCAGGAAGTCCCATTAGTTCTTTAGCTTCAGATCTAAAATGTTTCAGTTCTGGAGTTACCCATAGTCTGCGCCAGTATATTAGAGGGTGTAGACCGATTTCTTCGTCTATTGGTCTAACTCCTAGGTCCATTCTCAGGGGAATAAGGGGAGTACTGGCCGGGAGAGCCAATAAAGATCTCAAGAAGCAGTTTTCTGCCTTGAGAATATACTCAGTCGAACAGTGTCCCCACAGATCCGCCCCATACATTATAGCTCCCCTGGCATGCGCTTTGTAAATTTCCAGAATTGAGGCAACTGGTTTAGGAGTGGATTCCCTTTGCAATTTTAGGACACCTCCTGTGGTCTGTACCAACCGAAGTTTGGCCTTGGCAATCTGGGGGCCCCACTCCATTTTGTCAGTAAGGGTGACACTCAAATATTCGAATACAGTTACCCTTTCCAAAGTAATACCATTTAAAGAAGGGTTGCATCGAGTGGACTTTGGTGGATTACAGATCATATACTTTGTCTTTTGTGTATTGATTTCCAAACCCCTTTTCTTGTAAAAGCTGGTAAAGCTGTCTAGGGCACACTGTATTCCCATCAGGGATTTCAACAATAGAAGGGTGTCATCAGCAAACATTAGTGCCACTGCCTGTTCATTTCTAAATTTCGAGGCATCGATGTCTTTGACCCCCATAAGTTGGGCAATTAAGGCATTAACGAAGAGACAGAAAAGGGTGGGGGCCAGGACACAACCCTGTCTTACTCCTTTATTGACCAAGAACCTAGGTGTCAAGACACCCCTTTTGCCACTTCTAACTTGGGCAACATGTTCAGAATGGAGTTTCTTGATAATATCAAGGAGGTAGATGGGGATCCGCATATCTGCCAATACCACTCACAGAATGTCCTGAAGCACCAGATCGAAGGCCGTCTTAAGGTCAACGAAAATTAAGTAGAGGCTGCCACCCTCTACTTTCACTGTTTTCCAGTACAAAAACTGCAACCTGAGAAGTTGTTCTAGGGTGGATGTTTGTTCCCTAAAACCGGCTTGATTAGGGCTCAATATCTCACATTCCTCCATCCAGATCTGGAGAAGATCGAGGATAATCCGTGCAAAATGTTTTTGACTAACGTCGATCAAACTGATCGGAGGATAGTTTGCGGGGATCAGTGGAGAACCCTTTTTAAATATTGGTACAATCTCAGCCCACAGCCAAGTTTCTGGTATAGGGGAGCCCTGGTTTATGGAATTGAACATCAGACAAAAATATGGGATCCATACTACTGGTTAATCCCTAAAGAGATCCCCGGGGATTTTATCAAGACCAGGTGCTTTACCTGCCGGTAGTCTCTTAATCGCACCATCCCCTCCAACAGTGTTATCATTGTGCCTACCTCAGTTTTAAGTTTGGGAGGTGTGGGAAAATTTTCAGGACTATGTGGGAGGTCAATATGTTCTTTCTGGGAGATTGTCAACGCCATGGAAGTGACCATTTCAGTCGAGTACAGCGCACGGAAATGTTCCATCCACTTCTCAGGCGCGATATTCGGCTCATCTGCCACTTGACCATGTCCACTACCAGTTCTCACTATTGCCCAGAATTCTCGCATATTTCTGTTACCCAAAGCACTTTTTATACTGTCCCATTTACTATTCGCTCATTGCTGTTTAGCCTCTATTATAGCCTGCTTATACTCCTGCCTCCTATGTTTTATTTGGCTCCTATCATGGACTTTAATTGACTCAATTAATAGAGACTTTGCCTTCTTATACTTATGATCAAACCACGATTGAGTCATCTGGTTCGACCTAGGTCTAGTCACTATTGGGTTAAGTAGGTCTGCTAAAGTACCCACCATCCCCGCGTGCAATTTATGGATTTTGTCTATCATTGCTTCCTGGCCGTGCTCCAAGAAACAGCTTATCTCCCCAAAGAACTTAAAAACAACTGAATATATGGCGCCCATTTAATCTGGTGATTGTTTTACCAAGGGCCATTTAAGCCTTCTTCTGTCATTAGAGAGAAGCAATGCACTTTCCCGATTATTTTTTGCCCTGGGTGCAATACCAGTCCCAGGAAGTCTTAGATTTAAAGCCAGAGCATTATGGTCACTGTCATGTCGTAAACGAATCTCAAAATCAGTGACCCAAGACCCCGTCCTTGTCTCTAACAAAATATAATCTAACCGGGAGGACTGACCAGGACGATTAAATGTGGCATTCCCTTCCCGATCTGACGGTGCATGTCCATTACAGGCTCTCAAGGAATTGGCCATGGTTATAGAATTCAGTTGAAGAGCCAGTGGTGACCAAGCCTTAGTAAGGGCAATCTGAAGCTCTGGTACAGACCATTGCTCATCTTCTTCTCTGGTGAGTGAATTCCCAATGCCAGGTAAAAGCTCATATTGGCAATTAAAATCTCCTGCAATAATCAATCTACTCTCATCAGAAACAGTGGAGATGAAAGTTTCCAGCAGGGCCAAAGTGGGGGATTCTTTCCCCAGCCTAACAGGGCGAGAATAAACATTAATAAAAGTCACCCTTAGATTAGACGGGAACTAAAGTGCGACCCATTGAAAATCTATAGTTGGAGTATTTAATTGTGTCACCGTACAGCCCAAATGTGAGGCTACCAATAAGGATATTCCCCCATAAGGTCTACCCCTTTGTCCTATAGATGCCAAGTTGTTATATGACACAATACCCAACCTTACAATCTCTTCCCTCGCCCATGCGTCCTGGAGTAGGCAGACATCATGTTGGTCTATAAAAAGCACCCAGTCAGGGTAGGCTAGTTTATTAGATAAACCTGCCACATTCCATGAGAGGACTTTAAGATTATTCTTGTTCTCCGGGAAAGACACCCCCCCCCCCCCCCCCCGGTGGAACAGAATGCACAGCAACTGGACCGGCACAAATAGTACTACAGTTTTCGCCACGACTGGTGGATTTATTCTCATTGTGTAGCCCTATAGATTTATAGGCAATCGCTAGGGAAGGTACGGACTTCTTGCAAGGAGGAATATCCCAGTTTTGTGGATCCAGTCCAGCCCCACTATTCACTGCAAACTGTTGGTAGTCCTGACTTAAATGAGATAATACTTCAGGGGCCCATTATCCAGGTTTATCATGTTTAGAAGGTTCTAGTCCTTTCAGTCAATCTACATCCTCCAAGGGCCCAAATCGATTTGAAAGCGGAACTTTAAAGGAGGAAGGGTAGTGTGGATGAATTGTGGGAATTTTATAAGATTCCATTCGCCATCTACCACAATCCGAGGTGGTATAGGCTTCACCTATACTAAGGGAGGGGGGATAGAAGAAATCCAGAGTGAAAACTCTGATGGCCGTTTGTTGTTGCGAGGGGCAAAAAGGTTGGGTAACTAATCTACGTACAACTTCTGGGTACTTAAAGTTAACAATCCCACAGTCCCCTGTTATTGCTTTTTTGTAGGACCCACCCAAGCCACCCTCCGTACCATCAAAATCTCATCAGCCCTATTGTAAGGAAATTGTTTGTATGCTGCCATCCAAAACAAGATCTTATTTCTGAGATCTAACTGTAATTCCTTCTGACCCTGCTTAAGTTCGGGAATTTCAGCCAAAATAGTAACATATAGGGCCGCCGCTGGTGGTAGGTTGATAGTTGGAAGGGGCAGTGTTTGAATTTCTCTTATTAAGAGGCCTCCACCTTCATTCCGTTCAGTGGGTATGTTGCTCATTTCAGCATTACTAGTTAGATTTGCCCCTGTGTGCTGGTTTTGCATTTGGACCTGCCCTCCTAAATGAGAGTTAAGTTCTGTCATGCCCTGTTGCCCTGATTGAACTTGTCCATCTAGTACAGGAGTGCCCTTTACTACAGCTTTGGTGTTACATACTGCCTTATTACGGTTTGCTTGGTCTAGGGCCATGGTTGTTTCTCTGTTTGGTTGAATTTTCCGGGTCTCAGGTGGATTCTCGGGCCTTGTATTTTGACATCTAGATGGTATGCTAGGGTTGGGAACCTGTTGAGTAATTGCCTGTGCTTTGCCCACACTAGTTGCTAACTTTTGAATATGGTTGAGGATAGGAGCAATCTCTTCCTTGACAATGATTCTGCATTGGGTAAGAAGATCTGATAGCAATGTTTGGGCCCAAGATGGATAAGGTTGGGCTAGCATAGAAGCTTGATTGTTACCCAAGGGATTTTCAAGTCTAGATGTATTTAATGTACCTTTCACATTCTCACCCTCTGCCTTTTTTCCCTTGAGATCCCTGCTGTTACCCTGCTTTCTTTTCCTAACTTTCCTAGTCATGGGAGCAGTGCCCTCTCTAATGGCTTCCGTACTAGTTGCAGGGGTTAGCACAGAATCATGCAAGAGGGCACTTTCACATACAGGAGGTTCGGGGGAAGTAACAAAATTTACTATTGACGGTGATACCAAGGGAGAAAAATCAGGGGTAATAGATAATCGTCTTTCACTAAGTTCGATTTCTGAGGTAACTACCAGATCGCCTTCTGGAGCATCAAGTCAATAGCAGGGGGCAAAATTGATGAGGGACTATTTGGCTGATCCCGGGGCCGTTTTACCGCACATGCACATTTACTCTGGATGCGGGCGGGGGCATTTGTTGTAGTCATCATATGCAATTACCTTAGTCCCGGAAATGCAGGCTAAGAGGGTTGGCCCAGCCCGGCTACCTCCGGTTAGTGACGGGCAAGGACGGGCAAGGACGGGCCAACCCTCCCGGGCAAGCCCACACGCGTCCCTTGTTAGGGGAGCCCTGCCTCCCCTTTATGGGCCTTCAGGCGCACTCTCACGCTATTGCGGCCTTCCCACCGCAAGGGCTGCTAGGCAGTGTAGTCCAGAGAGGTGCAGCCGAATGATGGTGACGTCCGTGGCGTTTGGCGGGTCGTGGCCCTGGTGCAGAGAGTCCAGCTGTGTCCCGCAATGGAAGCATATCAGCAGTGGTGGCGGCAGGTAGGGTCCAGAAAACGAACAGAACATACTCCTGCGCTGCGGGAGCCCTGCCCCCCTTTATGGGCCTCCAGGCGCTCTTTCGTGCTATCGCAGCTTTTCCACCGCAAGGTCTGAGGGCAGTGTAGTCCAGAGAGGTGCAGCCGGATGATGGCGGCGTCCGTGGCATTTGGCAGGTCGTGGCCCGGGTGCAGACAGTCCAGCTGTGTCCTGCAATGGAATGATATCAGCAGTGGTGGCGGCAGGTAGAGTTCAGAAAATGAGCATAACGGACTTCCGCTCAAATTAGGACGACCGCATGTGGACAGTTCGTTCTTTGAGCTTGAACTCTGTTATCATGTATTCTCCCTAAACACGGGTTCAAAACACGGGCATTCATATATATAGCACACAGCTACTCAGAAGAGTGTCCCGTGCATCCAAAAGGCCCCTGGAGGAGACTCCTCCTATTGGCAATAAATGCAGAAAGATGGATTAAAAATAAAGCCAGGGAGCGAGGAAAGATTACCCATGTTTTCTGAAAGTGGCTAAATCTGTCACTGCTCTCAGTAAAGCGGGGAGCACATTCCAGGCCTGGGCGCCGAGGAACCCAAACGAGGATCCCCCGTCCTGAACGCGAGAAATTCTGGTGACCCTGGCTAGGCTCATCGAAGAGGATCTTAGAGTTATAGAAGGAAAGTAGTGTACTTAGCCCCCATTCCATGCAAAGCTTTGAAGAATAGCACCCTCACTTTAAATCTGATTCTATTCCTTACAGGGAGCCAGTGAAGATCTCTAAGGTAAGGGGACATATGCGTCCTAGCTTTAAGCCTGAAAATGGCTGTAGCTGCGGCATTCTGTGCCACCTGTAGATGCTTGAGAAGTTATTCTGGAAGGCAGAGATAGTGTATATTCACGTAGTCCAATGTTGAAGTGATTAGTGCTTGGACCACAAATCTTCTGTGGTCTGGAGACAGGAGAGGAAGGGATGTCCGCAGCATCCTGATGAGACCAAAGCACGTTCCTACCACTGATTGGACTTGGGCCTTCATTGATAAGCAACCATCTATCAAGACACCTTCATTCTTTATTTTTGGTTGAGCAGTGGGAGGTGGCAACATATCTTCTGGCCACCAGAGTCTCCAGTCGTTTGGCGATTGAGTGCTGAAGAAGATGATCTCTGAATTTCCCGGATTGCATTTAAGCTGGTTAACTCTTAGCCATGCACACACTTTGGAGAGGCATGTTTTGATTGTGGATCCCTCACAATCCTTCTCTTTGTCACAGGAGAAAAGGAGCTGAGAACCGTCAGCATATGAGATAATTTTCGCTCCTTTAGTCTCCGCCAGGACAGCTAAAAGGGCCATATAGAGATTAAGTAATGTGGGACTCACAATGGATCCCTGAGGGACTCCCATATCCCTTTTTGGGATTTCAGCTGCAAAAGGAGGAATCCAAACCTCCTGATCCCTATCTTTCAAATAGGTTGCTAGCCACTTTAACACAGAACCTCCGAAACAGAGAGCCTGGATCCTGTCCAACAGTTTGGCACAAGGCACGGTATTGAAGGCCACTGATAAGTCTAACAAGATCAGAATGGCCTTCCAACCCCCATCCAGGATCTCCCTGATGTATTCGGATACTTCTAAAAGGGCGTATTCAGTGCTATAGTTGGCTCTGAACCCCGACTGACTACTGTGGAGAAGGCTGTTGGTTTCCACATAGTCAGTGATCACCGAGTTAAAGTATTTCTCAAAAACCTTAGAAAAGGTGGGGAAAAGAGAAATGGGCCTGTAACTTTGTGGCATTTTTGGGTCAGCAGACATTTTTTTAATCAGTGGTAAAGCAGCCTAGAAGCCTGTGTGGCAGTGGAGGACGAATTTGAGGACTTGGTTGCATCCTAATCATACTGCATCAGTTAGACCAAAGAAGTCCTGAGCTCCTGTGGGATCGTCAGCAATATGTTGCTGGCCATAACTCGTTAGCGTGGCTGAACCTCCCCATGAGGCAAATTGCACTGATAGACTATTTCCAAAAGTACCAATCTTTTCTAACCAAAGAAAACATTCTCTTCCCAAAAGTATCAAATCTTTACAAAATGCAAAAGTATCAAACCTTTTTGATTCCCTATCCAGAGGATTAGTCCAGAAGGAATATGAATTGACCTTACTTGCTGAAGCTTGAACGATCAAACTTTCCTATGTAGAATGATTGGTCAGGAAGTCTGTATCACCAGCATTAGGTCTATGCCACCTTATCTACAGGTTCAGTGACGGGCAGGCATGAAAATGGCTGGGACAATTTAGCCAAAAGAGTATCATTAAATAGCACTGATGGTTCGGATGAAGCTGGTCCTGATGATGAATCTCAGTCAGCACGTTTGTTTTTGTCTTAGAGGGCAAATACAATTTTAGAGTTTTATCTACCTTCCAAACCATCGCTCCCATTGAAGCACTTTCCTCCATTGGAGGCACAATTAGGGATTTGAGTTCTGTTTCAGAAGAGGTGTCTCTAGCCCACTGGCATTTTTAAAGTTTTGGTACAATAAATCGTCAGTGTAATTGGAAGGAACACTCTGTCCTCTTACTCATCATCATGTAGGAAAGTAGGATTTGCTTTTTATGCTTACCCCCACTTTTTGCTAAATGTCATACTGTTTTTGGCTAGTCTGACTGGGGTCCTACTAATCACGACCCCAGTCCACTGCTTTCTCCTGAAACTATTATGCTATGTACTTAGGTACACTCCAGATTGGATACTGGGGTACCCTTGTCAGTCCTTAGTATATGGTACCCATGTACCCAGGGTATAGGTACTCCAGAGACCTCCCATGGGCTGAAGCATGTAATATGTCACCCATGAGAGGCCATTTAAAATGGTACTACTGGCCTGCCATTGCAGCCTGTGTAAGTTGGTGCATGCACCCCTTACTTAAGATATAGGTTAACTATATTTAAGGGCCACTGCACTTAAAACCTATAAGTCACTGCTTTAGCGGGCCTTTACAATCCGAGGGCAGGGTGCTTGGTTCTAAGTGAGAGGGTGCCACTGTATGAACAGATGACCCCTGCAGCCTATGGAGTCTATCCTCCCGGGTTCTCAGTGAGGCAGCCAATTATGACATATAGAGTGGCATTATGCGACCATGTGATGCCCAACTATAAAACAGCTGAAAAAACCCTGTTGTGTTTGGTGTCAAACATATTGGAATCATGGTGTGGGAAGTATGATTCCACCCCTCAGAAGCAAGCTTTGTGGGGACCCTGGTGTTCCCGGTACCAGCCTTTTAGACCCGGACAGAACAAAATGGTTGCTGCCGACCAGAGACACATTTATTCCCTCCTGCTGCTAAGCCAAGCTCGAGCAGGGGAAGGCAGAACAAAAGGTATCCTGTCAAAGGGAGGTATGATCACCTCCTAGACAGGATTCAGTGTATTAAGGCAGGGTGTGTGCGCTTGCCAGCAACCAAAAGTCTGCATGAGGGGCACATTTGGTGTCCCTGTGCATAGTTCGGTTCAAACCAGTCCTGGGAGCCATTGGCTTTTGCTCTGTCATGAAAATGGACAAATGACAATGGAGTAACTTCCCCACTGTCCTGGCCCTCCACTGAGAGGGTCCCCTGAATCTTTCCAACCCTCTTCCTTGGGAACTTAAGGGCTTACCCTGCTGTAGGACCTTAGATTCGACGTGTACACTATTGTGAACCGGAAACTACTGAACTTTGACCGTCTGGACACTCTGGACTTCATTTGCACCTGACTTTATCTCCCTCTCAGCCTGAACCATCGTTGGTGCCCGTGCACCATACAGGATCCCTGCAGGACCTGTGGAGCATCAAAGACAACCAAAGCTATCTCCCTTGGAGTGGAGGAGTCACGCCCCTGCATTCGCAGGCACTGCAACACTGCTGTCCAATCTGCTGATCCGGAGCTGTTATTGACTCCAAAGGCATCAGCAACACCGGAGGTGGGTTTCTATGTCTCTCGAGGCCTGAACTGCCCTTTCACCAATGTTGTGGTAAGAATTCCTCATAGGGGCTGCAATACCCGAACCCCTGTGCACCGCGTACATTTGCAAGTGTTTATGCTTGTTGGTGTTTCCGAAACAAGTGCATTGGCTCCGAGTAGCCCCAACCACTGGCACCCTTCCCTACCAATAACTTTGACCTTTTGCACACCGAGTGCTTGGTGGGGCTGTTGTTTGCTGAAATTGCTAGAGGTCCTCTCGTTGCTCCTGTGCCTCCGGCTTGTGGGTCCACTTGATGGTCAACTTTGCTTTTCATGGGCTCCCATGGTTGCTTCTGGCTCGCCCTGTCTGCCCTGTGTTTGGTGGGTCTCTTGGACCTTGCCGGTCAGAACCGTGCACATACTTGACTTTCTGCATGGGTTCTCATTGCCAAGGCTTGTTGGTGCTCCAGCTGGACACCAACCCCTCAGCACTTGACAACCTTCATGGGACAGCTCACATCCAGCTCCTGGTCATCCTCGACATCTCCTGGTCCACGCAGCTGCAGAGTCAAGGACTCAATTAACCAACGTGAAGCATCCGACATAGGTGGGCATTCGTATACCGAGCCCCTGGTTTCTCCTAAGTGACCCAGACTCTGTCTCCACTGCCTTCAGGTACTCTTCAACAAGAATCCTTTGGATTCCAACTGACAATTTTCTTCTTTCGAAGTCCTCCATTGGGTCCGAAGGCGGTTTCTGACGCTGCTTCAGTCCTATGCACCCGTCTTCCTTGGGATAGCTAACTTGGGTACCTCAGTATCCACCGGTGGGGTGGCTTGCCAACCTCCTATCTTCCAGGGGGTTTCTCCAAAGTCCACTGGGAAAGGTCCTTATACTCTAAAACTTCTACTGTGACTTTCCCATAGAATTGTAGGGAGCACGCTGTTGTGGTCCCACACTGCACACAATCCTCCGTGGGGTACCTATCTATTCACCTTGGGTGTTTCTAAGCGATTCTATGTTCTCTTGACACTGTCTTGACTCGAGTCTTGGCTTTTGTACCACTTTCTTAGTATATAGTTTGCTCCACCCCCCAGGCCCACTGTGTATTAGTGCTATTTACTGTTGTTTCTGTGCTTATGTGTAGTGTTCTTTGTGATTATCTCCGTGTAGGAGATACTGTGTCATACTAGATATTGTTATATCAATAAATACATATTTTTATAACTACTGTATGGTTCTTCTTTCGTTTAACCAATACTATAAGGTTGCATTCTGGTAAAACAAGCTGCTTAACATTCCTTCAAGACTAAGCCAGAAGGCTGCTCTCCACAGCTACCACTTGGATAGCTTTCTAAGGTTCTCTTTGACCTATTAAATCACCATGAGGGTTGTTTGGACTGGTGCAAAGTGCCCATTTTAATTAGTGGTCAGCATATACCAGGTCAACTTCTAACACATCATCAGTGTCCTGAGGGACATTGGCATCCTGCACTGGATTCAAATCAGATCTAGAAAGATCATAATTCCTATACTGATGCCGAAGGTGAGGGGCAGATCTGGTTACTGGAATCTGGTTGTATATAAATGGTTGTTCCTTTGTGATTTCATAGTGTGACATAGTCCTGGTGTAGGCCAACATCAGTTCAGGGTCAGTAGATGGCGACAAGTATGGTTAATTGACCTGCACCAGCAGAGCTGGTGTTGGTATGGAAGGTACCAATGTGAACCTTGCTGCTGGAGTAGAAGTCACCATTGGATTAGGCACGTTCACTGTAGTGGGTTCAGATGGTGCAGATGACATAAGGCTTTGACCCATCGGTAGACTTCAACTGGAAACCCGGTCCATGGGGCAACAACCCAGAAAACTCAGGGAGCACAGAGACCAATTTGGATATTTGTTTGGAGTCAGTAGATGTCAGGAAAGTGTGATCTTTATCATGACACAATTATGCCTTATCCCCATCTCAACACTCGATGTCTAGGGAAGAGTCCCACTTGACCTTGTCAATCTTGCTCCTAGAATTTGATTTTGACCTACTGGAGACTTCAAGCTGGAAGTGGACTTATCACCGGAACTACCCCATGACAACCATCAGGCCAGCGACCTGGAGTGACAGCAGACCAGTGCTTCAACCTTAAAATGTTCTTATGTTCCATGACTAAGAGTTTGAATTCCTAATCGTGCATAGCTTTAGGCTGTTGGAGGGCCTGAGCTCAAGCATCATATGAATAACTCATCTGGGTAAGTGACCGGCATCTCTTTCTTGAAGTCTCAGCACATCTTGAATCCTGTCATTTTAAGTAGGGACATCCTTCCTTAGCACACTGTGAAACGTTTTTCGGAGTAATCAGAATTCCAACAAGGTTGTGAGTGGTGCTCTGGATCCAAGCTAAAGAACACAGAAAGAAAGGAATACATTTCAGCCCGCAGGGGTGGCATTATATGAGGCTCCACTCCATCACTTCCAGGGTGGTTTGGAGTCACCTTAGAGCCATGCGGAAACACCTACCTCCAAAGATGAGCCTTGCTGGAAGAATTCTCCAGATCCAGTCACCTGGGATTATTCTAAAGGTGGGCGTTCTGCAGTTAGAAGTATCAATTAGAAATATATATATTCAGATATTTCATATAGGCGCTTATATCCAAATTGAGACCATATTTTATTATCCCTTTGGGCAATTAAGTGAGCAGAGTGAGGCACAGGCAGTTGAAGTGATGTGCACAAGACAATACAATGTACTGAAAAGCGGAATTGAGGATTAGAACTCAGAAGCTCTGGATCCACAGCTGGATATTGTGCCCCTAAAACACATTCCTCCTTTGAAATAATTGTCTATTTTTCACTTCAGTGGGACTATATATTAATGCACACCTAGTGCTCCATGATTAGTACTTCCTGATATGTACTTCACTGGTGAGAGATGTGTGCCCTGAATTATCTGTGCTCAAACAAGAGCTTGTCAGCTGTTTTTTCCATTATTTCTCTGCCTTGGATGTCTTGGCTAGACCTGTGCTTTCCTGATGTTTTCAGGTTTGGTACCTTCTCTCAGTTTTATGGGATGATGCTGGCTTTAAATTCTATGAAAATTTTTTTTTTTAAAATCCTATTTCTCAGCTGAGACCTTGGGTGGAAGGATGAAGGAAGTCTCAGATTTACACCTTTTTGTTTGTATTTGTTTTCTCTGCTCTTATCAAAGCTGTTCATCTGTGAGGTTCTGTTTGTAGTCATGAAGCATGCTTGAAGGTAGTAGTCAGTGGTCTTTCAGTATCTGTCCATATAGTGTTGGATTTTAAAGCACAATCTCAAGAAAGTCTACACACTTTCCCCAATGTTAGCATGGCCTTTCTTCATTCCCAGCCGGCACCACGGAGGCAACAATCATGAGCTGTATGCACCTGTTAGACCAGACCACCCTAGGGTGATTTTCCCTCCTGTATGCACCTGTTAGACCAGACCACCCTAGGGTGATTTTCCCTCCACTTTTTTGCCTACCTCCTCCAGTTGCCTAACCTCATTTTTGCTGGCTTTAGGACTATTTGAACTTTACCACTGCTAACCAGTGCTAACGTGCTTGTGATCGCTCCCCTAAACATGGTAATTTTGGCTCATCCCCAATTGGTATATTTAATTTATTTATAAGACCCTAGTAAAGGGAACTGCATTTGCCTAGTGCTTGTAAATATAATGCTACTAGTAGACCTGCAGCACAGACTGTACTTTTACATGTCCTGGTAGTGAAAAACTCCAAAAGTCGTTATCACTACTGCAAGGCCTATCACTTCCGTAGGATAATGTTGGGATTACATTATTACAATTTCTAAGTGTAATTCGTATTCTGTAAAAGATAACTTTTCAAGTTTGGCATCTCTGAAATCACAATTTAAAATGACAACGTATGGTGAAGTCTAAATTTAAATTCCTTAGTCAAACAGCAACCACAATCCTAGTCAGGGTAAGTGTCAGGCAATTCTGAAAATGTCACTTCTAGAAAGTTGGCATTTTCTTACTTTAGCCATGTTGCCTGTCTCTGGTCACTTGGCTGGGGTGGGTGACAGCTGGGCGTTGAGTATTCCCTTTAGACAGCCACAAACAATGGGAGTTTAGGTGTGACTTGATGGGCCATCTTATTGGATGGGAGGGAGGAGCTGGACCCAGCCTCATTTACATGTGAATAGGCTATTTCCTGTCCCCACACAAAGGGTTGGATACCCCCTCTAGTGAGTCTGAAGCCAGCACAGGAAGGGCAGGACCTCTGTGCACTTCAAAGGACTGCCTTTGAAATCTCCCCCAATTCAAAGGCCAAACTGAGTATGAGTTCTGGACCTCCAACACCACCACTTCAGTACACTTCTGGACCTGTGACTTCTTTGCCATAAAGGAGGACTGTGGTGCTGCTGAAGGACTGACACTCTTCTGGGCTGCTATTTGCTGTGTCCCTGCCTTGCTGTGCTGCCCTGCTGTTCCCCTGCCTGGGTGAGAAGGAGTGGACCTGCATCACTTGTACCCAGGGTGACTCCAATGGTTAGTTGACTGGACTCCTGATATGAACTCTCAGGGACCTACCCTGATTCTACACCTGGACTCTGACATCTGTCAGTCTGCCCTGCCAAGTGGTGCCACCCCAGTCCTGGACCTTTGGAAGTGGGCCTAAGATGTTTGCTCCATTGGAACCAAATCATCCTCTGTTGAACTGGCTCATCGCTGTTGCTGTGCGGATCAGAACCGGTACATCACTGCTACTGTATGGATCGGCATGGATGCATCGCCGCTACTGCATGAATCGGACTCAAAGCATTGCGTTCAGAAGTGCCACTGCAAACCTTTTCCTGATGCAAGGCCCTCACATCCCGGTCGATGGCAGCATCGACGAATACACTGAAACTCTGCATTACAGTTTTCCCACTCATCGTAGCCAGCACATCGTCTCGGCTGTACAACACATCCTCAACACCAGTCTTGGTAGCACGAGCCCATGTAAAAGGCTCCTCGATGTCAACGTTCAGGATCTTGCGCCGGAGCCTCGCCGCTTCTCGGAACCGGCGCATCACCTCTGCCATGCAACGCATCCTTGACCCGAATCTACTGTACTTTTGTTCAGTGGGTCCAACTGGATCCCTGTAGCCAGGCTCAATCGGGGTTGTCCTGAACTTTTGATTTTGTGCTAGCCCACCACAACCAGTTATAACATTTTTGTGCTCTACAGGTCTTAGCACTATTTTTACCTAAAACCTTTGAAAAAACAATATGCCAAGTTCAACTTATTTAACTTTTATTATATTGGTTGTGTTTTATTAATTAAAGTCAGAACTATTTTCCCAACTCTGTGCGGTAACTTTTTGTATGGTGTTTTCACTGGCTCACTGCTTGAGGTTTTGCACAAATACTTTACACACTGTATCTAAGTTAAGCCTCACTGCTCTGTTTAAAGTCACAAGATGGTGAGCAAAGGTTTATTTATAGTTTGCTTGACACTTATCTAGACTAGGATTGTGGTTGTTATTAGACTAACGTTTACACTTCAGCCAACCAACAACCCAATTTCAAACATAATTGCCTTTTATAGGTGAGTTAAGTCAGAGCACCCACCACAGTGACGAGAACCTGAGGGGTCTTGGTAAGAAGCATCCTCAGAAGCTCATTTTGTGTATGCACCAGGAGGACAGGTGAAGAAGAACAACTTATTTACCTTTGTTAGTGCTCTTTGTGATGGCTTCTCTGTCTGACAGCAGAATCACCATCATCATCTTTTGAATATTCCCTAGGCACCAAAGTGTATCTGGAAAGGTTCATAGGAGTGTTCCTGTAAACCACAGACATTGTCATGTGGCTCCAAACCGCTACCAGAAGTGACAGAGTGGAGCCACATATAAATGCCACCCCAAAGCGCTGATGTGATGTTTTTTATCTCTTTCCTTTTCCACGTCTTCAGATGAGGAGGTTATATCAGCTGTTGGTGACAGTGCACCAATCTCTAACTTGGGACCTTTTAAGACACCACACCAGTGAATGGGATGGAGATCAGGCAATGATATATATGCATTTAGACTGAGTATTCACCATAAAAACTTCCCAAAAGGTAAGTCACTTGTCCTTTAGATGGATATTTCTAACCACAGATTCCTTATTTTTTGAATAAATGCTAAAAGGTACCTCCCTTATGTGGAGTGTTTTGGGAAAGGACTTAATTTAAGAGGTTCTGCAAGACCAAACCGGGAAAGTGAACTTCCCACTGGTCCTGTTTGTGGAGGAAATAGTGTATGTGCCAACACCCATGTTGAAACTTGGCAGTTGAAGTTGCAGCTTGTCAATGAAAGTTTCTCCCAACATCAGCGCCATTGTAGCAGCCTTGGCTTTAGTGGAATAAACAAGCAGGCCTTCTGATGGTTACTTCTTGGCCATGGCACTGCAGATTGTTTTAGAGAGGTCTATCCAGCTAGACAAGGTCCCCTTTCTGCACCACCATGCACTAACTTTGTCTCTCACAACCTGATAAAAGAGAAGTTTGTCATACTGATGGTCTTTCATGTGATCCAAGAAAAAACAAAACGTTCCCCTTGGATCAAGGTGGTGGAGCCCCCCTTTCACTTTTGAGGGATGAGGTAAAGCAAAGAAGGCTGACAATGTGATTCACTGGTCAACATGTAAGGGCATCATTACTTTTGGAAGGAAGGTTGCCCCATTTTTTAGCACCAACTTAACAGGGGAAAAGGCTCTATGAGGAGGAAGGCCAACATTTTGCCATTTCGTTAGTGTGCTGTGTGAGCAATGAGGGAAACCATTTTGAGTGCCAATAGTCCTAAGTAGTAACTGTGTACTGGCTCGAAGAGCGTTCACACAAAAAAGTCAAGACCAGGTTGAGTTCCCACTGAGAAATCACTATTGGCTTGTGGGAAAATGTGGCAAACCCTTAAAAAAATGCACCATAAGCAGTAATCTGAACAAAAACTGTTGGTTTAACAAACTCAGAATATACCAGATAAGCAGAGAAGACTGACAATTAACCTTTACCATCACAAGGGTACAGTTCAGCTGAGCCGATGAAAGTGCAAACAAAAGAACATAAAAAAATCTAAATGAGCACTACACAAGGCAACAAACCTTTCCCATCACAGGTTGGTTCAGTGAAAGGCCTTTGGCAGAAAGAATGCCATCCATCACTTCTATGGGCAGGTCAAACCCACTTAATTACCTCCACCCAATCTCCACTTAAGGCGATGTAGGGTGTGCAGACTCGAACTCAGGACCCTATCCTGTTGCTGAGACAGGAGGTCCTCCACAGGTGGGAGCCTGATCGGACAAAAACAAGCTTAGAATCTCTAGGTGCCACTCTCTCCTGGCACTGTCTGTGGCAATAAAGCTGACTTTGGCTTGATCTTTCCTGATCTTCTTCAGTACACGGTTAACTCCAGTATATCTAGTACGCGTTTTCCTGTTGCATACCGACATTTGCTGGGCAGGAGTCAGCCTCTTGCCTCTGTTGCCCATGTATCTTTACTGGTGTGGGTTTACCAGTGTTTTTTCACTGTTTTGCCTAGTCAACCGGTAAATGATTTCACTTTTGGTCAACACCTCGGATCCTGTGGATCCCTCAGGCCCTGGGTTTGGTTCATCTCCCTAATTGCGAATTTGTGGATCGATCCACCAGATGCAATGTATTGCTTGTAAGCAAAACCCAGAGAAATGGCAACCGGTATGACAGAAGCTCATACTGGCTCAGTATGTAGAATAACGGAAGAAGCACTGTTGAAGCTGCATCAGCTAGACACATGTGACAACATTGATGGGCGACCAATCCATGGGCAGAAGGCCGATAGCATAGACAAGTCACGCCAAGACATAGGTGGTCTTTTATGATCTTAATTGATTGAAATAAAGATTGATTGATACCATTGCAACAGGTGAAAGAACCAATGGCACACCGCCCAGCGACCAAGTAGGAGCGACACTGGAAGATATCTAGGCCTACCGGAAGGCACCTAGTATATTTTTTGGATGGCGGAACCACACGAAGAAAGGGAAAACCACCTGCAGGGCAGCGTGAGCACCTCAGATGTGCAAGACATGCAGAGGGCAATGACCAGAAAGGAGCACACGTCAGCCGTGCACCACTTAGAGATGGTGGCACCATCAGACGGTGGACAGTCAAAATATTGATTTTTAAATATTGAAGCACAGTTATATCGAGTTTCAAATATCGTAGGGACAAAATATCGAAGTCAAGAATATCTACAACCAGAATATCGAAGTTAAGGTAAGAGATATCGATGTTGCAAATATCGATGTTAGTAACATCAGTAGTTAAATTATCAATGTTAATAATATCAATATTTAAATGAGTGCTATGTATTTTAGTATGTATATAATAGGTATGTGTTCTATATTTTTCAAGTATTGTGCTTTTTTTAACCCTTTCTATGCTGATGACGGAACCGATCCGTCATCAGCTGCGGTGGCACTGTGCTGATGACGGAGCGGTTCTGTCATGGCCCTGCCGCCGCGCCTGCGCGGCGCTGATTTCGCGCCTGCGCGGCGCGTTCTATTGAGCGGGCGGGGCCATGACGGAACCGCTCTGTCATGAGCACAGCCCAACCGCGGCTGATGACGGAGCGGTTCCGGCATCAGCATGCGGCTGCCGAGCAGCAGCCCCACCCACTTAGCGCTGCGGCGGAATAGCCGCCGCAGTGATGTGGTTAAAATATATGTATACATTTTTTAGAAATTATTAATTTTTTTGACTTTTTTTTTTTTTTAAAGTTTTTTATTGAGCATGATCAGTAGCGATTAAGAATTTTCATTACAAAAGAGTAACAACATAGTATAACGGTAATACATCTGAGGATTCAGTAGAGAAAATATATATATATCAATAACAAGGAGACAGAAAACAGAAAAACAGAAAACAAAATACATTAATAACCAATACAGGTGAGCACCACACAACAAAGATTCAGCAGAAAAAGCAAAAATAAAAAAAAGTTATATAAATGTATAACATCATATCAATTCATCTCTTATCAAGAGGGGAGTCTTGCATTGGAGTACCAATCGGAAATTGGGGCCCAAATCTGGGTACCGAGAGCTCTAGATTTTCTTCCTCTTGTACTATATATAGCCACCTCCTGCTTGTATGTAGCAAGAAATCGACTAAGCCACATCTGGAAAGTGGGTGAAGTAGGATCTTTCCATCGGGCAGCCAGTATAATACGAAGGACGGCAGTGCCTATAAAGACAATCCTACGTTCCTCCATACTATAGCCTAAGGATTCATCGTGACCCAAAAGATATAGAGTAGCAGAGGATCTGAGGTTCCGACCAAAGACTTGAGCCCAAAATCCTCCAATCATAGTTTGTAAAATATCGAGCTTAGGACATTCAGCAAACATGTGGATTAGATTTGCTTGCCCCTGTCCACATCTTGGACAGCAGTCGTCTGCCCGCAATCCCCACGTGAAAAGCTTAAACGGGGTAAAATAAAGATTGTAAATAGTTTTATAGTATTGCGCTTTAAGATTGGGGGCTAAAAATAATGTTGTTGAGAGGGTTAGGGAATAGTCAATGTCCACATCTGGGTTTCCGAGTTTTAGTGCCCAAGATTGCTCAACACGATCTAAATCATCAGCAGAAGATTCAGAGAGTATATCATATAGGGTTCCTATCCTGGTAGCCCGTCTCCCAATAATAGAAAAAAAAGGAAAACTCTCTAAATTAATGTTACATTTGGAATTACGGATACTAGTAAACACTTGAAAGTATTTTAAATAGTCTGTGGATGGAATATCGAATCTCTGCTGTAACCCTTCAAAAGATGGAATAACATTTTGTCCAAAAAAGTCACCTAGTGTATGAATGCCGAGATTCTCCCAGTTCCTAGAAATATTATCCTTTAAACAAGCTGGTAGGATCTTACTATGCCATAGAGAGGTGTATTTAGTGATTTTAGGAATGCCTAGATGTTTAGAGGCAAGTTTCCATATTTTCCATGAGTCGCTAATCACCTTGAATTTTATTTTTTTATAATATGATGCTTCAACTTGTCTCAAGAATAGCCCTTGTCACCTAACGCCTAGTCCAAGTTCAAAAATAGAAGGGATACACAAATCTATATTAGACGGAGTAGAAGGTTTAACATTAAAGAGCGGGCCCATTTGCTGAAGTAGTGTCGCCCAAAGATAGAATGTCAAATTCGGGATACCAAGGCCACCTCTGTGTAGAGGAAGAGTCAGTAATGGTAACGGTCTCCTAATTTTCCCATAGTTCCATAAGAATTTAGATATAGTGGAATCTAGAATTTTAATAGTGCTACCGTCGGCCATCAGAGGAATGGCCCGGAACAGATAGAGTATTCTCGGGAATATGCTAATTTTAATATAATTCGCCCTCCCTATTATAGAGAGATGTAGATTGTCTACCCTCCTGAGGTCAGTTTTTACTAAATTGATCAAAGGATCATAGTTAAGCCGATTGATATCCTTCACATCAGGAGATATATTTACACCAATATAGGTTGCATTTTTAACCTTATAGGGGCTGTCATATGTGATGTTATTTGTACAGAGAACCATGGTTTTATCTCTATTTAGGGAATAGCCAGAGTAGGATCCAAAAACCTGGGTTATTTGCTCTATTTCTATTACTGCGTCAGCCGGATTGGTTGTAAGCACGGCGATATCATCGGCGTATGCCAGAATTTTAGTTGAGTAGGGGCCCACCTTAACTGGTTGTATTTGAGGGGAAGTAAGAAGCTTTAAAATTAAAGGATTAATTACTAGAGCAAATAATATCGGGGAGCATGGGCAGCCCTGCCTAGTGCCTCTTTGTACCTCAACGAACTCTGACTCCAAACCACCAAAGGAGAGTTTAGCCCTTGGATTGATATATAAAGCTTTTATGGCTTTAATAAAGCCGGGTCCAAAATTGTTGAATTCCATAATGTCCCATAAGAACTGCCAAGATACATGGTCAAATGCCTTTTCGGCATCGAGTAGAATCATCGACATTTCACCCCCCCGTGGCGCCCATGATTTCAAATAGGGAAATGACTCTACGGGTATGATCAGTCGTGCCCCGCCCGGGAATAAAGCCATGCTGCCACGGGGAAACAAGATGTTTGACGATCCTACTCAGCCAATTTGCAAGAATCTTAGCATATAGCTTTGAATCAGAGTTTATGAGGGAAATAGGCCTGTATGAAGATGGAAACTGAGGGGGTTTCCCCTTTTTAGGGAATATCGCTATATTGGTATTTTTCCAAGAGTTTGGTGATGTTGAGTGGCATTGCACCCCCAGAAACAGGTCTAATAGGTAGGGTAGTATCTGTTTGCCCAACGCCTTATATAAATCTAAAGGGATATTGTCAGGACCAGCAGCCTTCCCGTTAGCAAGGTCCGATAGTGCAATCTCTAACTCTGTAGTTGTGATTTCTTTTTCGAGATCTTCCTTAACTGCTTGATCAATTTTTCTAGTCAATTCTGATTCAAGCAGCCACTCATTGAGAAAGGTTTTCGTGTCTCTGGTAGGCTGATGTTCATTTTCTCTTTGATAAAGCTTTTGGTAGTATTTTTGAAACACACCTACGATGTCTTGAGTGGAAGAGTATTGTTGTCCCTCATATTCAATATGCTTTATTTTATTGTATGTTTGCTTTTGTCGGGTTTCAAGGGCTAGTTGTCTCCCTACATTTTCTCCTGATTCATAGATTTTATTTTTATTGGCTTGATATATTTCCGCCGCTTTTTGAGTTAACGAGCTAATAATTTCTGTTTTTAAAATCAATAGCTTTTGCAGTGTATCAGAAGTTGATATTCCTTGCTGAATCTGACTAGCGTGTAGCGTTTCAAGGTTAGTGAGTTCCAAATTAAGCTGAGTGTTAATACTATCCTGAGTTTTTTTGCGTTTAGCTACAAACGATATAGTCTCCCCCCCTCATCGCTGCCTTAAAACAGTCCCAGACAATGAATCTAGGTGCGCTATATTGATTGCAATCAAAGAAGGATTGGGCCCATGATGTTATATGGTCTATATATTCTGGGTTAACAAGGAGCTTGCGGTCAAATGACCATTGGGTATTAGGTCTTTTAAAACTATCCAAATCAAAGATAAGAGTAAGCACATTGTGGTCAGAAATGGTTTTAGGGGATTTAACTATGTCTATTAGGGCCAGTTTCTGCAGTGATGTCATGATGTAATCTAATCGGGCATACTTATTATGGGCATAAGAATAGTAGGTAAAGCCGTTATCGTTCTGTCTCAACATATCCCATACATCAAGTAGGTCGTGACTGTCCATCAGATGGGATACTGCCCTATAAACCTTAGGTTTACGGCCGTTATAATTCTGGGGTAATTTGTTATTTGCTAACTTCCCTATGTTCACATTAAAATCCCCACACAGAATGAGTGGACCAGGCCAGGAGGCCAGTTCTAATTCAAGGTCGATAAACAGTTGGGGATAGTCCAGATTGGAACCATAGAGTGAGCAGATGGTGATGCCTAACTCTAGTTGAACCACAACCCACCTACCGTGTTTATCAACAAGTCGGCGTCTGGGGTCCCCCAAGCCGGGTTTTACCAAAATAGCAACCCCCCGTGTTTTAGATGTTTGAGATGTTGATGCAATCAGATTATACCCAGGAATTTTTAGCAAATTTTTATCACTTTCAGCTATATGGGTTTCCTGAATACATAGGATATCGACAGAATCTTGACGTAATAGCTGAAAAAGTTGAGCCCTTTTTTTCCCATCATTCAGGCCGGCAACATTCCAACAGCGCAGTTTTATTCTCCCCATTCAAAGTTATCCCCCAACATACCAGCGCCTTCTAAACAGTATAACATACACCAGCAAATTTTAAACTCGATATTAATATTCCAATCAAGATTCCAGTTAATCAACATAGATGACATGTAGTTCCTGATAAGTAAAAAAAAATCGCAGATTTTGAACATTTCTTGTACTATTGATCAAGCTCATTTTTATCGTTTTTTCCCCCTCTCGCCCTCCCCCTCCCCCTCCCTTTCCCTCCAAACCCCTACTACCCGCCCCCCACCCTCCGCAACCCGCACAGTGAGGCAATTAGACTCTATAAGAGTCTTTAGTGATGGAGAGACACTCCCAGACCAGACCAGGCCAGTAATCACCAAAAAAAAGAAAAGAAAGGGTATACCTTTCCCGGAAGAGAAAGAGAAAGAGAGAGATTTATTAGTGAGAAAAAAAAATGTGAAAAGAAGAGTGAAGAGAAGATAGAGCTAAAAAGAAAGAGAAAACTAAAAAAGAAGAGAAAAAGAAAAATATAAGGGCAGTTAGCCCTATATGAGTATAATAACTAAATGCCTAACCAATTATCCTAACCAATTATCCTAACATATCTAAATAATGTCTAAATGCGCTCTCCTCTCTCCACTCTCCACTCTCCACTCTCCAGGCTCCACTCCACTCCACTCCACTCCCCGAGTTTCCAACCTCCTCAACTTCTCAACCAGTAGCCAGCAAGAGATCATTTATAAACCGGACTTTATCATCATTAAGTCATTAAGTCATACTGTCTAGAAATTATTTGGCTTTTATATCAGAGGTGAAAAATTTGGTCTGACCATTGTACAGCACTTTCAGTTTGGCTGGGTTGTTAAGGTACACTTGTGCTTTCTTCTCCATAAAGGGTTTGATGAGTTGTCTAAGGCGCCACCTCCTTTCCACCGTAGTGTGGCAAAAGTCCGGTCTAACAAAATAGGAGATGGAGTCTCTGGTGCGTCGAGCTTCTGGCCTGACTTTATCTGAAATGGCATGTCGGAGAAGAAAGTTCCCAAAAAATACCAGGACTGCTCGTGGATAACTCCCCTGTTTCTGGGTGGATTTTAAAGTAAATGGTGTTCTATGTGCACGTTGCACTTCTAACTCCCAATTCCATGAAGAGAGCTCAGGGAGTGTGTCTTTAAAGAGTTGGATGATGAAGGCTCGCATATCAGTACCTTCGATATTTTCAGGTATTCCAAGGACGCGTAAGTTATTACGTCGAAGGCGATTTTCCATGTCCTCGAGCTTCCACCTAACATCACTTAGCTCTGCTTCATGTAATTCGACCTGTTCCTGTGTGGCTGTAGCCTCAGCCTCATTGATGACTATACGATCTTCCGTTTCTGTAATTCGAGTGTTAAAGGTACTAACAGTTTTTGACAATTTACGTACTACGCCCTGTACCTTGTGTAGAGCTAGTTGCGCCTTACGTCCATCCCTTGATGTTTCCTCACGATGGGAGGCGATAGCCTGGAGAACTGTATCCATCACCGTGGAGAGTGTAGCGTCTTGCTGATGTAGAGAGCCCCGTTGTGTAGAGCGTGAGCTAGTGGCATGTTCTTGGGAGCCAAGTGCCATAGAGGGGGAATAATCCCATGTTAACCCCAGGGCCCTTTTCTTCCGCAAGGCAGTTCTCTTATTCTCCCTGGATCCACCAGTATTCACCTCATGATCACTTTCCGTCTCAGACCCAGTATTAGTATCGATGTCTAACTCAGACTCATCTGACCATCTTGCATCTTCGATCCCTTCTGAGATTGAATAAAAATCAGAGGGATCCCTATCAGTGTCAGTAGGGTCAGGGGTTATCTCATCTCCGCCAGCTTTCTCACTGCCATCAGGAACCCCCAACAAGTTCTCCAAATTCTTCGTGATGTCTCTAGCCTCTAATGTCCGCGTATCACTCTTTGGAGCATTAAATGTAGCCTGGGTCTGACCAAACTGCGGTGTTTGACCATCCTGCTCAGCCACATTCTCAGGGGTATTAGGGATTGTTGGAGCAGCATCAAGTACTGTTACTGGTACTGATAGGGCTACCGGGGCTGTCAAAGTTATCAGTGTTGTCGGTGTTGACAAGGCTACCGAAGCATTAGTAGAGAGGGGAAGAATCTCACAGGAAGGGTGGCTCTCCATAGCTTGTAATCCAGCATTAGGGTCTGCTATTCCTACCACTGCAGATTCCTGGAGCCTCACAGAAGCATTCTCTGCACTCGCTGAAGTGATTGTAATAGTGTCAACATTTCCCTCTTTACCATTCCTAATTTGTCCACTTGATGTCACTGTAGACCCAGGGAAAACGTTCTGAGCATTCGGAGTTATTGATCGTTCTGCCGGTTGAAGCAGAGTAACTGCTGGCACCTGAGTTGAAGGAGCCGGAGCAGGAGTCTTCCGGAGCAAGTCGATTACTGAGGGGCCAGCTACGGGTGTAACAGGCTGCTGTTTAGATCCTCTTACCGGCCTGCCGACTGTAATGTCGGAATCGGCAAAATCATCGCTTCCCTCAAGTCGCAGTGCGCCACTTCGCTTTGACATCAGCTCTCTATCACGGAGAGCCTGCTTTGCTGCTCTGGTCTTGGCTGCGGCGGCAGCTACCGTTGCAGCGTTTTTCGGCGCCATATCGCTAAGATTACTCTGAGAAGGCGGAGTCCCGTTAGAAAGACGAGTCATTTGGTCTGACCCTGGGGGGTTAACTTGCTTCTTTTGTGCGGCTGTCTCTCTGGTCTGAATGCGAGCAATCAGCCTCAGCACGTACACTTCAATCAGCGAAGTGCAGAATGAAAAGCGTAGCTGCAGGGCAGTCGGGTCCTGTGAATCCATCAAAAGCCGGTTCTCTGCTCGACTCCCAGCCATCTCTTCGTTGTCATCGTCGGGAGAAAGAAGCAGAAAAAAGAAGAAGGGTAAGTCCTTTTACACCTGTTAGTTACTCAGTGAACAGACACCTCCATTCTCGTCATGATCCAAGTACTCGCCTGGGAGGTGTCTCACAGCGGTCTAGCACACCGCCGCCATCTTGCCTCCCCGTGTACTGGCTCGAAGAGCGTTCACATAAAAAAGATAAGCAGAGAAGACTGACAATTAACCTTTACCATGACAAGGGTACAGTTCAGCTGAGCCGATGAAAGTGCAAACAAAAGAACATAAAAAAATCTACATGAGCACTACACAAGGCAACAACCCTTTCCCATCACAAGTTGGCTCAGTGAAAGGCCTTTGGAAGAAAGAATGCCATCCATCACTTCTATGGGCAGGTCAAACCCACTTAATTACCTCCACCCAATCTCCACTGAAGGCGATGTAGGGCGTGCAGACTCGAACTCAGGACCCTATCCTGTTGCTGAGACAGGAGGTCCTCCACAGGTGGGAGCCTGATCGGACAAAAACAAGCTTAGAATCTCTAGGTGCCACTCTCACCTGGCACTGTCTGTGGCAATAAAGCTGACTTTGGCTTGATCTTTCCTGATCTTCTTCAGTACACCGTTAACTCCAGTATATCTAGTACGCGTTTTCCTGTTGCATACCGACATTTGCTGGGCAGGAGTCAGGCTCTTGCCTCTGTTGCCCGTGTATCTTTACTGGTGTGGGTTTTACCAGAGTTTTTTCACTGTTTTGCCTAGTCAACCGGTAAATGATTTCACTTTTGGTCAACACCTCGGATCCTGTGGATCCCTCAGGCCCTGGGTTTGGTTCATCTCCCCAATTGCGAAGTTGTGGATCGATCCACCAGATGCAATGTATTGCTTGTAAGCAAATCCCAGAGAGATGGCAACCGGTATGACAAAAGCTCATACTGGCTCAGTATGTAGAATAACGGAAGAAGCACTGTTGAAGCTGCATCAGTTAGACACATGTGAAAACATTGATGGGCGACCAATCCATGGGCAGAAGGCCGATAGCATAGACAAGTCACGCCAAGACATAGGTGGTCTTTTATGATCTTAATTGATTGAAATAAAGATTGATTGATACCATTGCAACAGGTAAAAGAACCAATGGCACACAGCCCAGCGACCAAGTAGGAGCGACACTGGAAGATATCTAGGCCTACCGGAAGGCACCTAGTATATTTTTTGGATGGTGGAACCACACGAAGAAAGGGAAAACCACCTGCAGGGCAGCGTGAGCACCTCAGATGTGCAAGACATGCAGAGGGCAATGACCAGACAGGAGCACACGTCAGCCGTGCGCCACTTAGAGATGGTGGCACCATCAGACGGTGGACAGTCAAAATATTGATTTTTATATATTGAAGCACAGTTATATCGAGTTTCAAATATCGTAGGGACAAAATATCGAAGTCAAGAATATCTACAACCAGAATATCGAAGTTAAGGTAAGAGATATCGATGTTGCAAATATCGATGTTAGTAACATCAGTAGTTAAATTATCAATGTTAATAATATCAATATTTAAATGAGTGCTATGTATTTTAGTATGTATATAATAGGTATGTGTTCTATATTTTTCAAGTATTGTGCTTTTTTAACCCTTTCTATGCTGATGACGGAACCGATCCGTCATCAGCTGCGGTGGCGCTGTGCTGATGACGGAGCGGTTCTGTCATGGCCCTGCCGCCGCACCAGCGCGGCGCTGATTTCGCGCCTGCGCGGCGCGTTCTATTGAGCGGGCGGGGCCATGACGGAACCGCTCCGTCTTGAGCACAGCCCAGCCTCGGCTGATGACGGAGCGGTTCCGGCATCAGCATGCGGCCGCCGAGCGGCAGCCCCACCCACTTAGCGCTGCGGCAGAATAGCCGCCGCAGCGATGTGGTTAAAATATATGTATACATTTTTTAGAAATTAGTAATTTTTTTTACAGTAAATTTTGAGTTTTAGTACTGTAGCGGGTTGTGAGTTTATAGGGGAACAGGGTGGAAAGTAATTTAATTATAGTAAATTAAATTAAAAAAATTAGGAATTATTGATTTATTTTAATTACATGTGTTTTATTTCTGTAGCGGGTTGTGGGTTTCTAAGGGAATAGGGTGGGAAGTTATTTAATTTGCATTAAGTAATTATACATTTTTTATTATTGTTATTAATAATCAATGTATTGTTAATTGAATATTAATTGTTAATTAATTATTATTAATTGATAATTATTTTATTTGTATTAATTTATTATTGGAGTGGGTTGTGTGTTTTTAGGGGATTAGGGTGGTAAGTAAATGATTTGTAATTAAACAAATAATTAAGAAAAATTGAGTATTGATAATTAATGTTTGTGTTAATTAATTATGAATGTGTTATTCATTTGTATTAAATATTATTTATTGGTATAGATACTTGTTTTTGTTAATTAATAATTTTTATTTTCTAATAAATATTATGTATTGGCATTGATATTTTTTGTTTGAGTATTCATTTTTATTACATATGTATTGGTATTGATACTGCTTTGTATTCAATAATTAATTGCAAAATATTTTTTATTAATGTATTAATTGGAAATTAATTTAATTGTGTGAAATTGTATGTGGAGTGTGTTGTGTGTTTTTTGGGGAATAGGGAAGGAAGTATTTAATATTATTACATTAATTATTATTTTTGACATATTTGCATTTTTTTTTCTAAATGTATTACTAAATCATTATTTAATTACAATATTTATTTCATTTATAAGTATATTATTTTTAACATCTACGTTGTCCAACGCTTTCCCTACTGTTGCACTCACTGGAGTGGGAATAGTAATTTTTACCCCTACGCTATCCAGCGCTTTCCCTACTGTTGCACTCACTGGAGTGGGAATAGTAAATTTTATACCTACGCTATCCAGCGCTTTCCCTACTGTTGCACTCTCTGGACTGGGAATAGTAATTTTTACCCCTATGCTATCCAACACTTTCCCTACTGTTGCACGCACTGGAGTGGGAATAGTTATATATACCTTTACGCTATCCAGCACTTTCCGTACTGTTGCACTCACTGGAGTGGAAATAGCAATTTTTACCCCTATGCTATCCAGCGTTTTCCCTACTGTTGCACTCTCTGGAGTGGGAATAGTAATTTTTACCCCTACACTATCCAACCCTTTCCCTAATGTTGCACTATGTGGAGTAAGTATGTATATTAATTTCTTTGTATATGTTTAATTTATTTTAACATTTAGGCCCCCATTAGGATGGCGGGCGGACTTTGCCCACCCGCCATCCCCTTGCAAAATGGGCCTGCCCGCCATAGGAGCGGCGGTCCCGCCTTGGCAATTTGGATGCGCCCGCCACACTGGCGGACGCATCCTGTATTTTTACCATTGCGACGGGCTGTGCTGAAAGCGCTGCCCGCCGCAATGGTAAAAATGCATGTTATGCATGTCAAAGCACAATATGACAGGAACCGCGCGGTGCCTGCCATGTTGCACTTTGAAATGCGGGGGTACCATAGGTACCCCCCATGTGCACCCCACAGCCCCCGGAGTCCCAGGGTGCCCGTGACAGGCCCCCGCAGGGAGTCTCTGCATGCAAGCGTTGTCTGAAAGCCCATCCTAATGTGGCTGGTGGTGTCTAATAGACACTGCCACCATATTAAACATTTTCTGCCCCGGCCGCAAGGCGACCGGGTGGAAAAGCGGCGGACGGTCTTTCCGTCCGCCGCGGTCCCCCCCGCCATCCTAATATGGTGAGGGGAATTTAGGTGTGGATGGCGGGTGGATTGCCCCCGCCAGGTGGGCGGATTGCCCCCGCCAGCCTGGCGGGGGCAAACTGCCCGCCATCCTAATGGGCCCCTTAATGTCTTAGTTATTGTTTCTAAATACTTTTTAATATTTGTAACTATATTTCTTTTAAATATATGTATTATTTACTTAATTTAACATTATTAAAACATTTTAAAAAACGATATTTTTAACTTCAATATTTTTGATAACTATATATTTTTTTCAATATTTTTGTACTTATCTTTATGTAGATTGGACTTCGATATTTTTGACTTCTATATTCCTGTGTCAATATTTTTGCAGGTTGATTTTCTGTCCATCGATTTTCTGTCATACATTTCCATCAGACCAGGTCAGTGACCAGAGAGAAGAACTAAACTGGATAACGATCAATGTAAGTGTCCAGGATGGGAAGAAGCAAGTATTCAGAAGAAATAATCTCCATGACAGATCACATCTTGATGCAAAACTGTGGAAAGACCTGTGCGGGGCAACAGGGATTGTGGAAAAACCTGCTGCATGAGAAGTTGCATTGTCTTTATTATATTTTAGGAAAAGAGGCCACATACAGCAGAGACATAACTGCCAACCTAGGACCTTGGAGGACGTGCCCCGTAAGGGCTGCGAGACGAAGTGTGTACTAATAGTAGTAGGCATTACTGCACAGAAGGTGGAGAAGGTGTGAGCTGTAAAGGCAAGGAGAGAAGCCACTACAGACAAGTGGGATCAAAAGCACCAGACGTACGATAGAGCAATGTTAACAATAGAACCGCAGTAGAAGAAAGGGAGGAACTCCTCGAAGGAGGTCCGGGAGGAATACTCCACAGGAGCGTAACAAGGCACAGGCAGTCTCCGAGCACTAGCATATACCCCACATTAGGTAACTGACAACCCCTGATCAGGGGATCCTCTTGGGCAAAACACACAGTCAGAGGACTGAAAGAAGATAAACCAGTCATACGGCTGAAAGTTAACAAATCAGAGAAGGATGAACAGCTGCAGACATTAACCGGGGTACCTAATATATACGTGTGTTATAGAGGTGTAGTAAAAGAAGGCAGAGAACCGTGCAAAAGTTATGGCAACCGGGACAAGAGCTGGGGGACTGCTGAATCGGCGTGGCAATCAAAAAGGTCCACACCATTAAATGGTAGATCTCTGAGGGCATCCCGAACATTATCCGTGAAACGACTGTCGTGCAGCCATGCATGACGGTGCAATGCCAAAGACCAAGCAAAAGCTCACCCAACAGGATCAGTGGCATCAAGGGAAGAACGGAGCGAAAATTGCGCCATTCCCTGCCATCCAGCATAAGCCAAAGCAACTGAGACCGCTGCTCCTCAGGAACGGAAGGGAGAAGGTTCTCGACCAAATTCCAAAGGGTCGAGGATGCACGTGCAAATACACACGCAGTATTTAATGCGCAGATACCAGCACTGGTAGAAGCAAAAAGCTGGCGAGCACACGCGTCCAGCCATCTAGACTCCCTAGTGGGAGGTAATAATGGCAAGGCGGATGAAGACTGTAAGGTAAATGCCGCCTGAACGACGAGTCCCTGAGCCGTAGGGTGAGTAGACAGGCAGAGTGGATCACCCGGAACTGGACGGTGCCTATGAGCAATAACCCAATGAACCTGGACACCAGCCGACGTCGATCCCATAGCAAAATGTGCATGTTTGGGCAGGCCGGGTGTCGATCTGGGCATCGGGCTGGAGCCGCCTCCGATGTCAACGCAGGAAGCCGCTCAGAGCTATGTGAACACTGATGGGGTGGGCTGGACGGGCAACTGGGAGGACTCACTGGGCCGCGTTCCATCGGCGTCGTATCATCTTCGGAACCAGAGTCGATGCACACAGCCGGCGCCGAGGAAGAATCCGCCGGCGAGGACCCGACATGAGTGCCTTCCACCTGTTTGGGACCTGAAGGCACTCCAGGGAGAGGTGGGGATCCAAAGTACGACAGGAGTGCAATAGAATAAGCCTCCATTTGGACACAAGTCGCGCCAACCCCCGGAAAGTGAGAGTATGGAGGAAAGGACTGCCAGGCACCCTTACCTGCTATAGAGCTAGAGGAGCGGGCGCCAGCAGTACGTGAATGGGAGGAAGACCTCTGTGCTTGCAGCTTGTGCTTGCACTTACCTGCCTTCGAACGACGTTTGTGTGAACGACCTCGGGAACAAGCGTGATCTGGAGGGGAAGAGTGCTGGCGCAAAGGTGCTGGACCGGACAGCCGTGCGGCCAGCAGTTTCATATGGCGCTCTCTCAGGGACTTAGGCGTGATCCTCTGACAGGCTTCGTACTCTTTCGAGTCTTGGTGCGCGCCAAGGCACCACATACAGATGAGGTGCGTGTCAGTGCCAGACATCTGACGCACACAGACTTCACAAGCCTTAACACCCGAAGGCATTGCACACTGTTCCGGCGACACCGAAGGCCAAGGAACTGCTGGTTTTCCTGAATCCGCGTTGGGACACGGAAAAGGAGAAAAACGGACGTCAGCGCGCCGGGAGGGGCATATATGGTTCAACTGATGTCATGTCCGTGGACGACGTGAGGGCGGAATCGTGCGGCACCACCCTCTGACGCCCAGAGGTGCTGCTGCAAAAAGTTTTCCAGATCCAGTCTGACACCTGTGGATATTCTAAGTTAAGGAATCTGCGGCTAGACGTCTCTATCAGATGGACTAGTATACAATATTACATACCCTGCAACTCCTAAAGACTCCAGTCTCGTGAAGCCAACAGGAGCGTCTTGAATTTGATCTTCTGTGCAAAGGCCCTTAGGAAAAGGGTAGAATGAGCCTAATGCTCCCCCCTATTTTTGGGCTGAGGAAAAAGCAGGACTAAATTCTGTCACCCTTCTAGGTGTCCAGTACTGACTCAATGGCATCTCTGTAGAGCAAAAGAAGTACCTCCTGCATCAGGATTAGCAAGTGCTTCTCTGAAGTTCGAATATGTGTAGGAGGTAAGTGGTGTTAGATCTCACAGCGGAGGTTAGGCGCGAACCCTGCCTTGAGACGCGATCTAATCTCAACAAACTACATTTCCCATGTTTCCAGGTACTGCGCGCGCGACGCCCGTGTGATGACGTCACACGCGCAGAGAACATTACCGGCGAGGAAACAGAAGGCGCCGCCGTTGATTCTGGTTCCGATCCTGATCGTGGTAAGATCGAGAGTTTCCAGCGTATCCTTTTGCGAGTGTACTCAGTACCGGCTGGTGAGTGCAATAGAAGCTTTCCGCTTCTGTCTAGGGGTGGCGTCGGCTGGCGCTTCCCATTTCAGTGGAGTTCTCGGCTGAGGCTCTAGCGTTTCACTGGCTAGTGAGACGCCGGTTTCCAGGCAGTGTTTACAGTGTTTGGTTGTGTGGATTTTCGTGGGAACACTGTTTCTGTGAACTGCCATTCCTTGCTCTGGGTACCACCTGAATTTAGACTTCCAGGGCTATTGTTCTTTCAGACATCCCCCGTGCATTTACCTTGTTCCTAAGGGGGTACTACGGACTTACCTGCAGAGAGACATTGTATTCTAAAAGGTGCATATATTCTGTGGTTCACCAGCCAAACGGAAGACATTGTTGGTTTGCTTTGTTTATGAGTCTCTATCACTTCAGGACCCAGGACTTTTATAGTACTCCTTGTGTACAGCATAGTGTATTGTCAGGTGAAGTAACCGGGCAATGCAATTTCGGGAGTGAAGACAATAATTGTTGTCTCCTTTTCTTCCTTTCTGACAACAGGGGCTTATGAGCTTCGCCTGGCAGGCTACCTTCCATACTGACCCCTGTTGAAGCCCCATTTTACATTTACGTTGGTATGTAGTACTGGTAATGTGTAATGTACTATGAATCTTGCTGAGTGAAGATACTGACCATCGGTTCTTGTATTCTAGACTTATCATCCTATTCAACCTTTTATGATTGCCAGGCAAAGCCTCCCATTTATTCCTACCAGGTATAACTCATTCAATTCACACAAGGGTGGGGCTACATGTTTATGCTAAGTGTATTGCATATTTAGTCTGTGCTTGTCTCATGGTGCCTTGTTCTCGTTTCAGCTTCCCTTCCCCGCTGTTCCCACCCTTACCTTCCTGATATCCCTCGCTCGATCATTCCTGTGCGTCTGTTCTCATTCAGACCCAGGGGCTGTCGAGAGGTGGACCCTATAGAGCATCGTGAGATCCTGAGGACCGTTGGACCTGACAGAATCAACGGCCCAAGACATATTGTCCTCCCGATTTCACGATACCATGTCCACAATGGATGATATTTTAGCAGCCCTGGCGCTGGTCCA
Organism: Lissotriton vulgaris; assembly: GCF_964263255.1. Taxonomy (NCBI): domain Eukaryota; kingdom Metazoa; phylum Chordata; class Amphibia; order Caudata; family Salamandridae; genus Lissotriton; species Lissotriton vulgaris. Next base: position 315,089,977 of record NC_141698.1, read on the forward strand.
AACAGAGTTGCAGGCATCGAGGACTGAGACTGCTGCTCTGCAGGCTCAAGTGGATAGGTTGAGTCGTAACCCATTTAGTGCTGGTACTCAGCAGGCCTCCTCTGTCGTAGTGGAAGTTCCCACTCCGATCCCCCTAGCCCCTCCAGAACGTTTTCATGGGGACAGCGGCAAAGTGCAGGTGTTTCTTACACAGGTGTTATTGCACTTTTCCTGCAAACCCAAAGTATTCAACACCAATCACGCTAGAGTAGCTTATCTAATCTCGTATTTAGCTGGGGATGCTGCACAATGGGCAGTACCACTGGTAAAAAGGGATGATCCTTTGTTAAGGGATTGGGAGGCTTTTAGGGCGGATTTTGAAAAAACTTTCAATCGCAGGTCAGCTACACTAACAGCAGACAGGGAGTTGTTAGGACTAAAACAGGGTAATAGGGATCTGATAACCTATCTCAACGATTTTAGAAGGCTTATCGCGGAGACGGATTGGCCGGAAGAAAAAAGACATGCAATTTTTTATAATGGCCTCACTGACGAAATGAAGGATGTACTTGCCCAGATTGATCCTCAGCCTACTACATGTGAAGACATGATCAGCCTAGTCCTGAGATTAGATCATCGTCTGAGTGATCGTAAGGGTGACAATCGTAGAAAGGATCGGTTAACCCCAAGATACGAAAGTCCCAGGGGGTCAGAAGGGGCAAGCCAGTCTACACCTGAACCCATGGAAATAGGAGCAGTGAGGTCGCCATTAACTACGGAAGAAAGAGAATACCGAAGGAAGAAAGGCTTATGCCTGTATTGCGGTAGAAAGGGACACTTCATTCGGGAATGCCCTAACAGAAACAAAACCAGAACCACCTACAAAAAGGTGTCGGTGGTGGCAGCTGAAAAGGAGTCGGGAAACGAGAATGCTTGAAGGTGGAGGAAGGGAGTCCTTCAAGTTCATTTATCATCCCTTCATTGGACGGAATTGAGAGACAGGACGGTCTGCAATTTTTCGTGGATGTGAGGCTGGAAGTACAAAAGAAAACACTAAACATAAAAGCCATGTTGGATTCGGGAGCCACCGGGTGCTTCATGGATCATGCCAAGGCCATAGGGTTAGGCTTAGCCCTCGTAGACAAAGAGATTCCTGAAGCAGTGTATGCAGTGGATGGCAGAAAGTTGGATTCAGGTCCTATTCGACTGCAAACCCGAGAGCTTAGTATGACAATGGGTGCTGAGCATCAGGAAGAATTGTGCTTTAACATCATTCATGCACCTCAGTATGGAATGATTCTGGGTCTTCCATGGTTGCGTAGACACAACCCCACCATAGACTGGGAAAACCAAACCATACTTTTCACGTCAGAGTATTGTCATCAAAACTGTTTCTCTGTGAAATCAGGACCTGCTTTTGGTTTAGCTGGTATACATCACATCGCTACCGCGGCTGAACAAGATGTAGAAGTACCATTTGAGTATCGCGAATTGGCGGAAGTATTCAGCAAAAAGAAGGCGGAATCATTACCTCCACATCGGTCGTACGACTGCCAAATAGAACTGATTCCAGGTGCTAAGATCCCAGCAGGGCGTGTTTATGCACTTACGGAGCCGGAAACCCTACATCTCCGGGACTACTTAGACAAGCTCCTGAAGATCGGTTTTATCCGAGAATCCAAATCCCCAGCAGCCTCCCCGTTGTTCTTCATCCCGAAGGCTAATGGAGAACTTCGCGCTTGTGCGGACTATAGGGCTCTAAATGCCATTACAGTCAAAAATAAATATCCCCTGCCGCTCATCAATGTATTATTAGAACAAGTTAAAAATGCGGTGATTTTCACGAGACTGGATCTCAAGGGGGCTTATCACCTGGTTCGGATGCGTTCAGGTGATGAGTGGAAGACGGCCATCAAGACCCGCTTTGGCCTTTACGAGTACCTGGTGATGCCCTTCGGGCTCTGTAATGCGCCAGCCGCCTTCCAATTTTTCCTAGATGATGTTCTCAAAAGATATTTAGATCGTTTCGTTGTGGTTTACATAGACGACATCCTGATTTACTCTGACAGCACAGAACAACATGTGGAACATGTAAAGACTGTATTGAAAACTTTATTGGAACATCAACTCTACTGCAAACTCAGCAAGTGCGAATTTCATTCTACATCAGTGGAGTTTCTAGGGGTGATGCTCACTCCACATGGGCAGGAAATGTCTGAAAGAAAGATCCTAGCAGTAAAGAACTGGCCCATACCCAAGTCCGTAAGGGACATTCAATGTTTTATCGGATTCGCGAACTTCTATCGCAGGTTCATTGAAAATTTCTCAGCAATGGCCTCCCCAATGACAAGGTTATTGAGAAAGAAGGTGCCCTTCGAATGGACGGAGGAGGCCCAGAAAGGGTTCGATGACCTTAAGAAGGCTTTTGTTTCTGCTCCAGTGCTGGTGCACGCGGATCCTGGCAAACCTTTTATCGTTGAAGCGGATGCTTCTGACACGGCGGTAGGAGCAGTATTGTCCCAACGTCACTCTGAAACTGGCCAGTTACATCCTGTTGCTTACCTCTCTCGTACCCTGAATTCAGCGGAGCAGAATTATGTGATTGCTGAAAAGGAACTGTTGGCAATAAGAACCGCCTTCCTGGAATGGAGACATCATTTAATGGGAGCAAGACATGTAGTAACAGTGTTTACCGACCATCGTAACTTGCAATACATGACTGCTGCACGTCATTTAACACCTAGACAGATGCGTTGGATGATGCATTTTGCAGACTTCGACTTCATCGTCACATTCCGACCAGGAAAGGATAACAGAAAGGCGGACGCTTTATCAAGACAGTTCACCAAAACAGATCAAAGCAACGCAAAGGAGGAGTCCATAATTGACCCAAAAAAGGTGATCGGAGTCACCTGTACCCAGATGTTTCTCAGAAGCGTAAATAGAAACATTCAGAATGACGCATGGAAGAAATGGTTGAGTGAACACAACGAGTGGAAGATGGTTCAGGGTCTTCCGATGAGACAGAGACAGCTACTGTTGCCCCTTCAATCCTTAAGAAAACAAGTGTTCCAGTGGTGCCATAGTGCGCCGTGCGCTGGCCATAATGGATTCAGTAAAACCTTGGAGAGGATTTTAAGACAGTTTTGGTGGCCTAACATTCGGAAGGACGTGGCGGAGTGGGTGGCTGAGTGTCCTATCTGCAGTCAAATGAAGGCGCAACACTCTAGACAGGCTGGTTTGCTACAACCCCTTCCCACTCCTGAGTTACCTTGGGAAAACATTTCCATGGATTTTGTAGTGGGCATGCCTAAAGATCAGGGGTGCACTGCAATTTTGGTGGTGGTTGACTATTTAACTAAGATGGCTCATTTCATCGCTTGTAAACAGGTTCCTTCAGCTAGCGGGTTAGCCAGACTTATTCTCACCAACATAGTACGGCTACATGGGTTACCCCGAGTGATAATATCAGATAGAGGCAGCCAGTTCACAGCACGGTTTTGGAAGACATGGTGTAAAGCCTTAGGAATTACATCTAGTACCTCCACCAGTTTCCACCCCCAGACCGATGGGCAGACTGAAAGGGTTAATCAAACTCTGAAGCAGTATCTGAGATGTTATGTTGAGGTCACCAAGGAAGACTGGGTGGATAGACTATGGCTAGCTGAAATAGCGTATAACAGCGCGGTACATGGCTCCACCAAGACCGCTCCGTTTTACTGCACCTATGGTTTCCATCCTAATTTCTTGCCATTTCACCATCCTGCATCAAACACCCATGTCCCAGAGGTACAAGAAAGACTACGGAGTATTCATAAGACATGGCAGCATGTCAAGAGCCAGTTAAGACAGTCTAAAGCGAGGTACAAGGCCTATGAGGATAAGCACAGACGAGCGGGGCCTGTATACAAGGTGGGTGATTACGTCTGGTTGTCCACCAAAAACATACGCTTTAAGCGTTATAGTGTGTTCAATCCCAAATATATAGGCCCGTACAAGATCATTAAGCTCATTAACCCTGTGGTGGTTAAACTGGCTCTGCCATCCTCCTTACGCATTCATCCTGCCTTTCATGTGTCTTTGGTGAAACCCTCGAGAATGCACAGAAAACTGGTGCCTGCTGAGATCGCTGTGGATAACGAAGAAGACTATGAGGTGAGAGGAATTGTGGACTCTAAGATATACCGCACCAGATTGTGGTATTTGGTGGCTTGGAAGGGTTATGGTAATGAAGAAAACTCCTGGGAGCCTGCATCCAATGTCCATGCACCCAGGTTTGTGAGGATGTTCCATCAACGCTTTCCGACCAAACCTTGTCTCTGTCAGTGTTCTTCGGGAGAGGGATGTACTGTTAGATCTCACAGCGGAGGTTAGGCGCGAACCCTGCCTTGAGACGCGATCTAATCTCAACAAACTACATTTCCCATGTTTCCAGGTACTGCGCGCGCGACGCCCGTGTGATGACGTCACACGCGCAGAGAACATTACCGGCGAGGAAACAGAAGGCGCCGCCGTTGATTCTGGTTCCGATCCTGATCGTGGTAAGATCGAGAGTTTCCAGCGTATCCTTTTGCGAGTGTACTCAGTACCGGCTGGTGAGTGCAATAGAAGCTTTCCGCTTCTGTCTAGGGGTGGCGTCGGCTGGCGCTTCCCATTTCAGTGGAGTTCTCGGCTGAGGCTCTAGCGTTTCACTGGCTAGTGAGACGCCGGTTTCCAGGCAGTGTTTACAGTGTTTGGTTGTGTGGATTTTCGTGGGAACACTGTTTCTGTGAACTGCCATTCCTTGCTCTGGGTACCACCTGAATTTAGACTTCCAGGGCTATTGTTCTTTCAGACATCCCCCGTGCATTTACCTTGTTCCTAAGGGGGTACTACGGACTTACCTGCAGAGAGACATTGTATTCTAAAAGGTGCATATATTCTGTGGTTCACCAGCCAAACGGAAGACATTGTTGGTTTGCTTTGTTTATGAGTCTCTATCACTTCAGGACCCAGGACTTTTATAGTACTCCTTGTGTACAGCATAGTGTATTGTCTGGTGAAGTAACCGGGCAATGCAATTTCGGGAGTGAAGACAATAATTGTTGTCTCCTTTTCTTCCTTTCTGACAACAGGGGCTTATGAGCTTCGCCTGGCAGGCTACCTTCCATACTGACCCCTGTTGAAGCCCCATTTTACATTTACGTTGGTATGTAGTACTGGTAATGTGTAATGTACTATGAATCTTGCTGAGTGAAGATACTGACCATCGGTTCTTGTATTCTAGACTTATCATCCTATTCAACCTTTTATGATTGCCAGGCAAAGCCTCCCATTTATTCCTACCAGGTATAACTCATTCAATTCACACAAGGGTGGGGCTACATGTTTATGCTAAGTGTATTGCATATTTAGTCTGTGCTTGTCTCATGGTGCCTTGTTCTCGTTTCAGCTTCCCTTCCCCGCTGTTCCCACCCTTACCTTCCTGATATCCCTCGCTCGATCATTCCTGTGCGTCTGTTCTCATTCAGACCCAGGGGCTGTCGAGAGGTGGACCCTATAGAGCATCGTGAGATCCTGAGGACCGTTGGACCTGACAAGTGGTTTGATGAGGAAATAAAGCATAGGGCTTAGTCCCTGGAAGTATCTGTCAGACCCACTTATTAGTATAATGGATCTCCAGTAGGGAAGGAAACGTTGGATCCTGACCACACTAGGCTGGTATTGGCCACTGAGGACAAACGTATGTGGTTTGATGGACGTTGCAGCAGGGGTGGGTTTTTAAGGACTGTTGTCACTACTGTCTTGCATGTTGTTTGCTGGCATGCATCTAAAGTCCCGAAAGGACTGAATTATTTGCTGAATCAATGGTTAGGATGGCTGCCACTGTCTATATGTAAGTCCCATTGAGTAACCTCTGAACTGATGGAATTGGTGGGAAAATTGATTCACTAGTGTTCACAGTTCTAAGGATCATGCAGTCGCTAAGCTATCTTTGAACCTCTCAAGACTAGAGTGCTCCTTTATGCAAAAAGTCAGGACGAATCAAGGGTCATGTTCACTAAAGACTCCTTTGCATAACACAAAAATCCAGTAGACCTCATCCAAGCGTGTCTCCTCTAGACCACATGGTACCAACAGCCCTCCAAATGAATCTGTAGTATCCAGGCCAGCACAAATCATAAACTTTGCTGCATCATGGCCGTCATGTACTGTTTGTGCCAAAAGGTACTGACATCTCCTAGGACCGCTGCAAAAACTCGCTAGTCATGTTCTTGAAAGCAGGTATGTATCTGACCAGCAACTATATGTGGTTTCAGTACCAAACTCGCAATTCATAACTTTCTTTTGCAGAATGTGCAAGTACAATTGGATTCCTTTTCTGGTGTTAACCTTGCTATTGAAATCTTGCAATATGACCTCCTCATGGGAAGGGTGCTTTAAGAAAAAATCTGGGTCACCGAGTAGGTTTTTGTTTCTGGGCTATTGTACTGCTTCCTGGTGGGCACAAACAGGGTTTGACCATGTAGCCATTATAGTGTCAGTAAGGGCCTCATTACTAGGCAACAATGGCTCAGACGGATAAGTTACTTACCTTCAGTAATGCCTTAACTGGTAAAGACATAGTGTCGCTGTAGATTTCTTACCTTAGAATTCTCTCCAGGCGCCAGACTGCATCTGGCAATTTTGCCCAGCAGAACCTCTGCGTGTCAGTTGAGGGGATCTTCCATAGCGACGTTGTCCACTGGTTGTGACGTCGGAGTCCATATAAGCCCTTCCCTGGTGTTCTGATGTCAGTTTCTTCTGTGGCTACTTTCCACACCAAAATGTGGAGCCACCATAGAAACTAGTTATGGAAACTGTATGCCAAAAAGATAGATACATCTTTGAATTAACCACTACAAGTGGTAACATACTATATAATGAATCAACCACCACAAGTAGTAATGTACTATAAAATAATTTCAAGAAACGTATCTTGTAGGTAAGAACACAACAGTTTTGCAGAACGGGGAGGATGGGTGGGTCAGTAAGGAATCTGCAGCTACACTATGTCCCGACCAAATAAGGAGTTACCAAAGGTAATTAACTTATCCATTTGATAGAGACATCTAGCAGCATATTCCTTACCTTAGAGTTAGACACCATAGCAACACCACCCCTGGAGGTGGGTCTGCAAAATGACCTTACCAAAAATACATATGCATACCCAACCTGCCTACTGAAAGACAGAAAAGACCAGATGAGTGAGGGGAGTGAGGGTCATGCACCGGTGCCGAGTCAGAGTCGAACAGCGCCACAGGCGTGTACCCCAAAGGCCTGTGTAACTGCGTCGATGTGCATAAGGACTTAACTGCAGCCAAGGACGAACCCACCAGCATGAGCACCATCAAAGCGCCTTAGGGCCCAAGGTGCTCCAGGGGAAGTTGAAGACCCAAAGATGGTGCTACGATAGGCAAGGAGGCACAGTAGAGACTCTTACACATGGTCTTCAGTTTGAGGGCATGAGGAGCCATGGGAAACAACGGCGTGAGATGACAAAGCTGAAAGATGCTGGGACTTTGACTGTTTGCGACACGACTCACTGCAGTACGTCAATGGTGAACAACATCTACAGGAACGGCTCCTAGAATTGTTCAGTTGATCGGGAAGGATACCGAAATTGTTAAGATTTGCCTTCGGCTACATTTGTTGACAGGCATCGCACTCCTCTGATTCATGGTGCTTGCCCAAGCACCACATGCAGACAGAATGAGGAACCATGCCCAGCATTTGTCGAGGACAAGACTCACAAGGTATACAATCATAAGCCAGACAAAAAATGTTGTGGAAGGACTAAAAACTTCTTTCCAGCAGAACCTCTGCACGTTGGTTGAGGGCATCATACTGCTCTGTAACAATGTCGTCCACCAGATATGACTTTGACAGAGTCCATATGAGCCCTTCCCCGATGTGCTGACATCAGTTTCTTCTTTTCGGTGCTATTCTGATCTGGAGAAGCGATACCTCTGGCCATTTTTTGTCCTTCGGACAAAAGGTAAATTACATATATGTTGTGTGTGAGTCCATAAGTGCATTTTGTAATGTTTAGTGACCATATTTCTCACAATCTGCATAGCAGATACACATCAAACACACACAATTTATTGTACAGCCATACACACCACAGACATATACCTTCCATTCTGTCAAAATGGGGTGGAGCTGGACGAAAGCGTGGAGGACAAAACTGCAGCCTGAACCCTGAAAAAAGGTGACTTTTCACGACTTTTTTTCCCATTCCGCCAATCCGAAGTAGGAGGGATTCCTGTTGGAATTCCCATCGAAACAGGCCACATCAAAATCAGGCAGTCAGACTGCCAGGTAGGCAGATGGAATAATTGTCAAAAAAGGCCACTTTTTTATAGTCCCACCAACATCCAAATCCTATGTCTGAAGGTAAAAAGTTGACAGGGTTCAACAACAGCTCACCATGTCTAAACCATTGCTCAATCGCAGTGGGCCAGACACTTTGACTTTGTCCCGGTCCAGTGCAACCAGATACTACATTTTTTTTTATAATATCTCCGGTACCCTACATTTGACATTTTGTCATTTTAAAGATAAAAATATTCTCTATTTTCATAAATTGATATTAGATTTGCATTGTGTTGTGTCTGTATTGTATCTTTTTCTTATTTACTGTTTTAGTGATATTAAATGCTTTACACACCTGTCTCCTAAGTTAAGCCTGCCTGCTTGCCAGCCAAGCTACTAAGGGTTGAGCAATGATTCATTTATTGAGATTTGACTGGACTTTATTTGTGATTGTGGAATCATTACTAGTTTTAGGTACCTACCTGCACCTACTAATATACCACCTTTATACAACACCCTTGAACCTTGCCCCTGGAACTAGAGTGGCTTGATGAGGTTGAGACACACTTCCTCTTTCAACATTTGTATTTAGCCTTAGGCTTCAACTTATCCAGGGAATTTGAACAGTAATCGAACCATCTATGGGAGTAACCGCAAGACCGGGGCTGAAACCAAACCATGGGCCCTATTAGGATGGCAGACGGACCTGCGTCCGTCCGCCACCCTGAGTAGGAGGGACCGTCTGCAGGGGCAGCGGCGGTCCCTCCGTACAAATTAGGATGTGACCGCCACCCTGGCGGTCACATCCTGTATGTTTAACATTGCGGCGGGTGCTGCTTGAAGCAGCAACCGCCGCAATGTTAATAATACAATCAGTGCATTTGCATGCACAAAGCGGCAGGCACCGCGCGGTGCCTGCCGCTTTGTGCATGGAAATGCAGTGGAGTACCAAAGGTACCCCCCATGTGCACCCCCCTCCTTCACCCGGGGGGCCCGCAACGGGCCCCCAAAGAAAAGTCTGTATGCCTTTTCGTGGCGGCATTGCGGCCGCGGAAAGGCATTACAAAAGTCGAATCCTAATATGGCTGGCGGTGTCTGATAGACACTTTTAGAGCTTTTCCGCCGCGGTCGGAAGGCGACTGTGGCGGAAAAGCGGCGGACGTAAAAATGACCCCCGAGCCATCCTAATCTGGCTGGGGGTCATTTGTGTGTCCCCCGCGGTGAATCCGCATACTCCGGGCCGGCGGTGGCTTCCGCCGGGCAGGAGTATGCGGATTAACCGCAATCCTAATGAGGCCCCATGTTAGTGATTAAAATAGGACTTATACTTGAACCATAACTTCCTCCTGTGCTTGACAATCTGGAACTTTACCTTCCAGTTCTGGATCAACTTTGGGTGCATAAGTATGCATTTGCAGCTCAACTTAGTTGCTAGGCTTGAACCAAGGCATCAGAGGTGGGCAAACTTAGCTGCTTAGTGATTATAGGAGAGAACCCATTTGGGAGACGAGGATGATGTCTTGGTATGTCTCAAAATGAAACTGTAGTTCCTTTATTTGGATCACGTTATGTTGGCAGGAATAGAGTGTATTATGTCATCAAAGAGCACATTTGTCCTCTTACTGTGGTTACCAGGAATTTGATCTGTATCATGTAAATTATTAAATTAAAATCTATCTAGGACTCTGCAACTTTTCTAGGGCAGGCCTTTGCTCTAATTTTGGACCACAGGGACACTGCCTGCGCAAAACTGGTTTATGCTTCATTTATTCTCTTATTGCTGATTTTTCAACCAACAAAGGAACTGTTTACCAGAGCACCTGACACAGAGGCATCATTCTTTCTTACAGTAAATCAGTTTTATTAATGACTGCCAAGAGAAATCCATAATGTGAATGCAACTCTATCTTGCATAATGTTAATATGTTTGCAGTACACTTTGCGTCCGGTAGCAGTCCGTCATATGTTCCAGCGATTGCAGACCAAGTTTACCTCCACTAAATTTTTGGGAACTGGAACTTATTTTTTCAGTCTCAGACTTTAACCCAGAGAAATATAGAGAAAGGCAGAAAAGGAAGGAAAAACGAAGAAGAGAGTATTAGAACAGCAACAACAGGAGAAAGAAGTAATGAAAAAAAACCTTCATGAAGGAGATTAAGATATAGAAAGTGCAGAACATTGGAAGAAAGAAGCATGAGGTGGAATTAAGAATAAGAAGCTCAGACTTCAATGACGAGAAATAAATAGAAAGGAGAAAACAAAGGAGGACCAAAGACGAGACTGAAAAAAGAGTGACAAAGTGAGAAAGAAGGAATGAAAAAGAAATTCAAGAGTGAGATAAAGAGACAGATAGCAAAGAGCATTCAAAGAAAGAGTCATGAGGTGAAATTAACAATAAATATATTTGGTTTTCGACAACCCTGGTATTCGGCAGTGTTGGCAATGCGCCGTGGGTGCTAGAGGTAGGGGGGCTGCAGGACCCACAAAATAGCCATGCGGGGGATCAGAATGTGAATGAGCATTAAAGATAACTTTAAGTTTTGTTTTTATATTGTTGTTTTTGCTGCAAGCTCAGAAACAGAGATTTAATGTCAGGCTCTATTTTTGACAATTTGTTGCTTATTCTTTTAATGTGGCAATTAGTGTTTACTTTTCTTTCTTTGACTGCAAAGTGAGAAGATATCGTAAAGTGAGCAAATTTTGCCTTTGTGCCAGCTCCCCTCGTGACAGTTCTCCTGTCAAGCTTGCCTGCAGTCCGAAACCCTCTGCTGGCTGTCTACCTGCTACCCTCTGTTTGAGCCTCCTCTGCTCGTTTCTTGCTCTGTTTTGCCTCTTCTGCTTGTTTTTCTGCCCTATGTTTAGCCTTTTCTCCCTGCTTTTCTGCCCTCCATTTTGCCTTTTCTGCTCATTTTTGTTACATACCACTGGCCAATGACCGCTGACCACTCTCCCAGTCTCCAACAATGGAGGGTGGTGGATTGGAACGAATACCTCACTGTCTATCAGGCATTGCAAGTGAGCTGGAATAACGAAAAACCCGGCCATCTCCTCGCCGTGCAGAGCAAGAAACCACAAATCCCAGAAGCCTGTGCGCCGCATCGAAGTGATGCAAAGAAATCCCCCAGAAGGCTATGAAATCCTGCATTGTCGGGAAAGACACAGCAGATTATCCTGGTCTGGTTGGCGATTCCAGGACTTTAGAGTCAGATCCAATGTTGCATTCTATACGGTAAGGGTGTCATTGACACCACCTCTAAATTCTATTCCACCTGGGCATTTGTATGAAAGGATCACACAACCTCTGATTTGCCTACAGAACTCTCTATACTTCATATCCCAAGGAGCCGTGATGTCAGATTCTGAATAGGGCACGGGAACATATTGGAGATTCTTTCCTTCTTGGATACTGCCAGAACGGCCTACTACGAGTATACCAGGTGGTATAGTCAGCTGCAACGTACAAAACTATATACGTTACTTTCAACGAAGTGTATGCAGCAAAAATGTATTCATATATGTGTGACATAACACGCATTCCATTGGAGTGATACTCAGAGTAGTATGTATTTGTTTATGTTGATGTGTTGCATGTGGTATGTTTTGTTGTTCGTCTTCTAGCAGAGGGAACAGTGAGAGGTGGAAGATAATCCTAATCCTTCCTCCCTTGTGAAGCTCAAACATACACCACTCTTGGTGGGTATGATTTAGAGTACAGATAAAGGTGTAAATTGTTTATATGTATACCTATTGGAAAAAAGCCTGATAATACTGGTTTCTGTTCACAGTATATGCACAGTGATTGGGTCCAAACCTCTGCGGCTCAGAAAGACAAAGTAGTGTATTTTAGAAGATTGTGATGAGAGCTAATCGTCAATCCTAAAGGTGGCTGCATAAGCATGTTATTTCCCTTCACAGGTGTATAAAAAGACGGTTCTCATATAAATCTCTGTTCTGTTGTCAGATGTTGTTTATTTATTTATTTTTGTGTTTTATAGAGCACAAACTTGACCCATGAGGGTATCAGAGTGCTTTACATGGTATACAGTGGTGAACAAACAACAGGTTTAAAGTGCAGAAGTATACAAAATCAACAAAATGAAGACAAAGGCCGGGGTACTGAGAACATAGGGGAAAACGGGATACAGGTATATGGTTACAATCATAGTTAGAGTCAGTAAAAGCAAAGGTCCCACATATTCTCGTACGGGAGAATTTGTGATCTGTGGAAGAAGCGATAGTCTTAGATTCAACTGGCACAATGTGGTGGTAGAGGGCAGGACTTAGATGAGAAATTTACCCATGAGGAAGGATTTGGCCTCCTTTTTTAAATGTACTAGAGAAGGGATTCTTCTGTTGGCGGGTGGAATAGGAGTTCCAAATTCTTGGTGCTGCTCCGATCAACACCCTATTGTAGGTTCTTTTTTTCTGAAAGAAGGCAGGTTGGAGTAAGAGGTTTCTAGCGGACCGGGAGTTGCTACTTCCTCCAGATACCACTAGTTTCTGTACCAGATAAGCGGGGGGTTTTGTGTATTGAGCCTTGTGTGTAATGCATGCCAGTTTCAACTGAATTCTGGCCTCAAGAGGGAGCCAATTCAGCGCTTTCATGTGTGGGGAGATGTGGTCGAATTTCCTGGTGCCTGTGAGTAGTCTGGCGGCCGCGTTGAGGCAGGCTTTTAGAGGTGCTAAGGAGATCTTGGGTAATCTTGTGAGGGTAGAACAGCCATATTGCAGTCTAGAGATGACTATTGCTTGAACTGCCATTTTTAAGTCAGGAGCATCGATGAAAGGTTTCAGCCTCCATAGGTAGCTCTTGTGGAATCTGGCTGCTTTAGCAATTGAGTTAATGTGGTCTCGCATGTTCAGGTTACAGTCGAGGATTATGCACAGGGATTTGGCAGAGTCCACAATGGTTGGTGGGCAGTTCAGGGCTGTGATGGCCTTGATCCACATCTGAATCTCCGGATTGGCTTTTAAAGGGGAGATTAGGAGAAATTAAGTTTTCTTTGCATTAAGTTTGAGTTGCTTATCGGCTAGCCATTGGACAGTCAGTTTTAGGGTCTCATTCAGTGAGAGGATCTCTTAGAGCGAAGTGATATTGATGTATATTTGGGTATCGTCCACATACATATTGTAGGAGATGTTGGCAGTACGAAGAACTAGTGGCTCTAAGTAAAGATTAAAGAGGGTGGGGGACAGGGTTGAGCCTTCTCCAAACGTGACCGGGGTGGGAGCTGATAGGTTGCCGTTGATGAGGAATCTCTGGGAGCGGTTGTGGAGGAAGGACTTGAACCATTCTAGGACCACGCCATCCAGACCCATCCTGAATCTGAGGCGTTCAAGTAGTTTTTCATGATTGACCGTTTCAAAGGCGGAAGAATGATCAAGGAGGATTAGCAGGCAGGTTTTGCCTTTGCATCGGGCATCGTCCACAATGTTGAGCATAGTGGTTTCAGTGCTGTGCCCTGGTCTGACCAGATTGGAAGTCATCAAGTAGGATGGAAGTTGTTGATGTGCTGACTTAGTTGCTGTTGTACACACTTCTCCAATACTTTGGCTAATAGCGGGATATGGAGATAGGTCTGAAATTGTATGGGGAGGCTGGATCCAGTGATGGGGTTTTTTAAAATAGGGAGGACTTGGCCGGCTTTCAAAGGGCCCGGAATCGAACCCTGCTGGAGAGAGGCATTGCTTATTGTAGTCCAGCAAAGAACAATGGATTGGGAGGCGGCAGCGAGGCAGTTGGAAGGTAGTGGGTCATTAAAGTGGCTATTAGGGTTTAAGGTAGAAAGGATTTTGGAGATGGAGTCTTCGTTATAGTATTCAGAGTCAGTCCAGCGGGCTTGGTTTTAGGTGAGGCCAGAGGGGGTGGTGCAGAAAAAGGGGGCATGTCAGGAAGGGGTTGAGAGTAGGTGGCGGTGCTGAGTTCAATTCCTAATGCCGTGATTTTTTCAGCAAAGAAGGGGAATTTCTCGGACAATATTAGAGATTTGGAGGATTCTTTCGGTGTTTTAGCCAATTTATTAGATTGGTGTTTTATCAGTTCAAAGTGCTTGCAGGGTCTATTCTTGGCATTCCCCAATTCCGATCTGAAATATTCTTTTTTGGAATTGAGGATGTGCTTGTTGTAGGTGTTTTTCGCCTGACGGAGAAGTTTTAGAAGCGTAGCAGAGGGGTGTTGTCTCTCGATTCTTTCAGATTGCCGTAGGGATCTCCTCTCCATGTTGAGGGAACCGGTGAACCAAGGGTTTCTGTCTTTGATGATTATGTATTTGTTATGTATATGTTGTATTATGGATCAGTCTAAATAAGTCTTTCATTTTCACAGGTCTCCCTCCTCACTGTTCCCATCCTTTCCTTCCCCCGATTGATCACCTTAAGCTTCCTTGCTACAACGGCAAATCGGAATTGATGGTGTCTTAGGTGGACCCATTTGAGCAATGAACCGATCCTGAGAGGCCTCCGAGGGAATCACGACAGTTTTACTGCTCTGTTTAGCCTTTTATGCGTTTATTTTGGCAACGGTTTTGCCCTTTTCTGCACACTTTCCTTCCCTATGTTCTGCCTTTTTCAGTATTTTTTTGTGCCCTCTGTTATGCTTCTCTGCTCGTTTTCTGCTCTCTGATTTGACTTTCTGCTTGCTTGTTGTTCTACCCTCTGTTTTGCCTTTTTCTGCTTATTACTTCCATCTTCCTGCTGTTTCCTTATGACCTGACCTTTCAACGGAGACCTCACACCCCAGCAACCAGATAAACCCGGGAGGGGTGACAGTGCTGCGCTCTATAAATACTGATTGATGGCTTGATGGATATGTGATACAATCTTGCTGAGATAGATGGAGTGTAAAAGAAAATGCTGTTTGTTGTCAGTTTTTTTTCTAATGTATAACATTTAAATACCTAAAAATGAACTACATAAATATATCAAAATAAATCAGC
The DNA here is from genome assembly GCF_964263255.1 of Lissotriton vulgaris. Classification (NCBI taxonomy): domain Eukaryota; kingdom Metazoa; phylum Chordata; class Amphibia; order Caudata; family Salamandridae; genus Lissotriton; species Lissotriton vulgaris. Next base: position 315,105,228 of record NC_141698.1, read on the forward strand.
AGTTAGGAAAGCATAAAAAAGCATGCTTTTTTGTAATTCTGAAGTGTGATGAAAACAAATATATTTTAATAGGGCTAAAACAAAACTAGGCTTTTTACTTGATGATGTGCTAATAATAAATAGTCTCTGAAACCAATCTGAGCTGGTAGTTGTTGGTTGGTTCACTGGCACTCATTTTTGGAGACCAGCCTCTATTTTCCAAATCGATATTTACTGAGAGAAAGAGAAGGGAAAACACACAATCAGAAAGACAAAGGGAGAAAATAACGAAAATGCCACCACGAACACAAGAACCTTCATCAGTGAGATGAAGTAGTAGTTAGTGTCTGGTACTGGATTAAACAGGCAAGCTAGCCTGGCTGATTAGGGGTGTTGCCCCTGAAACCGGTCCCAGGATGCCCTGTTTCTGGTTCAGGGAAGACCTGGCTTGGCAGTTCTGGCTGGACTGTTGCCATGAGGCACAGGGCTAAGACTGATTTGCATATAGCTGGGTCTGAACTGAGGTAAAGAATGATGATGGCTTCAACCCAGATCTGTGACTGGGGGTGAGTATCTGAAATGTTTAAGCACACCGTCCTTCATCTCCTTGTGTTTTCTTTGTACGCCCTAAGTTGGCAGGGCATCCCCAGACGTGGGTCCCTTGCTCACTTTGCCACTGGATTCAAGCTAGCCTGGCTGATGAGAGGTGTTACCCCAAAACCGGATGATTGATTCAACCCAGATCTGTGTCTGAAAAGTTTCAGCAATCCGTCTATCATCTCCTTGTGTTTGATTTAATTGCATCGGCCATGTGCTTCGGAGCAGATCTTTGAACACCAACAGTAATTTTTTTAATTTTTTTATTAAGCACTAACTGAAAAAAAAATTCCACACATCATCCTTTGTACATTTCATAGTTTTATCAGCAAAACAGCATGTATGTGCAAATTTCAATTAAAAAAATGTGCTGTCTGTGAACAACAGTTCACTACCCCATCATGCTTCAGTAATATTTTTGCAACACTATGCTCCAAAATGCACTACCGGGTACATTGCTAGACTTGCCTACCAGGCTCCTGCTGTTTGGATTTGGCTCAATTGCTACACTTTGTGACATGCTTGGATTTTCAGAATCCCAAGGACTTCATTGATGTAACACTGATGGCTGCACCCCCTCTCTGAAAATTCTTCCAGCACCACTGTGTGCAGCTAAGATAAACTTTAGACCTTTAGGTCAAATACAAACTCACCAGCACTAATGTTCTCCCCTTTTACTATTTCTAGACATTGCTTGTATATGAATAGGCAAATATTAAGATATTTTAGCACAAAATCACACATCCACAAGTAGATAGTGCTTGTCAAATATTGTGGACCATGACGGGTCATATGAAGGCAGTGACCTGCCTTTATCGGGCAATAAGAAGCAATACAATAACACCTCTTGTTGGTCTAAGAGAAAAGCGGGAGAGGGATTTGGCACATCAAATACCAGAGTTGGAATGGTTTCAAATTCTTGGATATTCATACACTGTATCTAAAAAATGTGAGATTTAAAATGATACATTTTTACTTCTTGCACAGAGCGTATCTAACTCTGGGAAAAATAAGCTTGAATTTACCAGACAAATGTTGCATGCCGAGATGTGGTGAACGGGGTGCAGAAATTTTGCACATGGTATGGCCATGCGCATTATTAGTGGAATACTGGAGGGAATTAATATTCAATATAAATGAGGCAACAAATAGATCAATAATGCACTCCTAGGGTCAGTCTGCTGGGTGTATTTCCAAGGACATACAAAGTGTAAAAATACTACAGGATTTATTGATTTATCTATGGCCCTTGCAAGACGTGAAATAACTATGAACTGGAAGGCGGCAAGGGCCTCTAGGGTAGCACAATGGAAAGTTGGTTTGTTAGGCAGGTTATGAGAGTGCAATATTGTATAGTGACATGAGGAAAGGAAGAGGATCAATTGAAAAAGTTTTGGCATGGGATCATTTATTAGATTCCCTTAAAGATTTAGAAAAGAATGATGATTCTATGGAAGAAAATGGGTAAAAATGTAATTGGCAAAATAAATATGTGTTGCATACATACTGTAATGGGGACTGAACTTAAGGGAGTGTGGTGGTAGTTGAGGTAAATTGTTTAAGATTGTATGCATGTCTTAATGTAAATGCTAATAAAAATGTGTTTACAAAAAAAGTCACACATCCTGTGATAGCAAATGTGGTGGGGATTAAAACAGTAGAATGATGTGCTGTGGTTATTTAATTAATGATGTACTGAACAATAAAACAACGGGTAGTATAGTGTGGTCTATTCTTCACTCACCAGCTTTTTTTATGAGACAGCAGGTAGAAGCCCCACCAAGGTAATTAGTGGCTACACATGCATAAATGCCAAGGTCCTGTGCTGTCACTGCTAAGATGGTGAGGAGCTGGAAATGTTTACGGGTCGATGAGATCATCACTCGGTCATTGCCTTGGATGGGTATACCATCTGCAAAAGAAAAAAGAAGAACATTAAAAGGTGGAGGAACACATTGGCCACAATCTGGAACTCAATTTCAAGAACTAATTGTTCTTGATTTTACAAATGATACCATCTTTTCTGGAAGTTCCTTAAAACCACCCACATGACGTTTAAAAGAATACATTAAGGAGCTGTTAGCATGAAAAATATTCTAAATGCACTTGCATCATCTTCAATATCAACTGTTCTTTAGATGGCATTGGGTAAAAACTTGAAAGTACTACTAAAGTGGAAAACTTTGAAAGTATTAAAAAGAGTACAGCAGGGAAATGTGGTTCCTCAACCATAATCCATGACTGCATGCTTTGAAACACACTACATGTATTTTCCTCCAATATAAAATTCTGTAACCACAATTCACACGATTGGCTTGTGTAGGTCTAGCTTGATTACAGTGTTTAGTTCGTATAAAAAAAAGTGCCAGGGCTCTAATCAGGGGGCCAGTGCAGCTTGCACCACACCTTGCCCCTGCAATGCTGCCAAAGATAGTTAAAAAAATCATCACACTCCTACAAGTTTGGCAATTCAGGCTATTTCAGACCCCCAAAGCGATATAAATGCTAGGGTGGCAGGCAATAGTCATTTTTAATGTATATTTAATTAATAATCAATTGTTGCTTCAGTGATCACTAAATTAGCCAGACAGCGCAACCTTGTGGTAGACTGTCAAAAGCGCCGGTGTTGACAATTAAGTTCCGGTGCCGAGCACCGGAAACAACTGGCTCAAATTAAGCACTGCTTGCATAACTCATTAGTACATAATTGCTGCTGCTAAGAGCCTCTGCGTTGTTATAAACGATAATACACAATGGTACTCTGGGACAATGACTAGAAACCACTTCCATTGAGGACAGGCCGTGTAATTAATGCTTATGCCCCTTTGTTGCTAGCTTTCACAATTACTGCCCATATTCTATATTCTTGTGTGCATCTACACAATGAGTATGTTATGGTGTTTTTCAACTTCCTGGCACTGATTTCTTCTTAATATTTTTTTTATTTTGACACTGAAGAATACTTGCTGGAGTGTAGTGTAATTTCTTTAAGAAGAGTTACATGTTTGTTTATACCATGCACTGCCTCCTACTTTCTCATTGGCTACATAATAATGCTCATGGTTCCAAAGTGCATTGTGTCCAATTGCTTTGTATCATTATAGTGAAACCAAAGGGGGTGATGGACAGAGTGTTGAACATTGCAAGCACTTACCCCCAGTCAGCTGATCTGGGTTTAATCCATCATCAATCTTTAGCTCACTCCGCCACCCCAGTTCAGACAAAACTGGGGGTGAGTGCGTGCAATGTTCAACACTCCGTCCATCATCCCCTTTGGTTTTGCTTTATTCGCCCTAAGTTGGTAGGGTATGCCCGGACGTGGGTCGCTGTCTCACTTTGCCACTGGATTCAAGCTAGTGAGCTACAGAATGATGATGGATTAAACCCAGATCAGTTGAGTGTTGCAATGTTCAACACTCTGTCCATCACCCCCTTTGGTTTTGCTTTGTATCATTATAGTAGCATTTGTTTTGTGAGGTTGCTTCTGTTCTTTCTTGAATGTTCAATGCAATTTGTGTTTTCTCCAGTCAAGTACATATTGATGGTTCAATCTGTAACCTCAAATTACTTATCACATGTGCCAATGGTTAGCATTTCTCCTGCTTTCTAACAATCCCGAGCCTCTAAATATGAGCATTACTACATAGCTTCAGAGCTCAAGTTGTTTGCTAAATGGGTTCCCTGGTCTGCAGCAAAGGAAGCCAAACATTAGTTGTTAGTCTGGTGCAGGACACATTGTGTTCAGTGACGGAGTCCGGCGTAATCGGGTTCGTAAATTGGAGGCTAATACAGCACATTTCACATTTATAAACCCTCCCACCCTCTCATCGGACCCAAACCAAGCGGCCACCAATCTCAAGCAATGGATCACCCACAGTGCTGACGAATTAGCTCCCCTGAAAAAGCACCAGATCAAATCAGCTAGCAAAAATGCTCCCTGGTTCAATGAGGACCTTAAAAAATCCAAAAAGCTATGCCGCACCCTGGAGAAAACATGGAGAAAAAACCCAACCACCGACAACATGTCCACCCTCAAGGCAGCAACCCGCAAACACCACCAGCTGATTCGGTCCACCAAGAAATCAGCATTCAAGGATCGTCTCGACAACAACACTCACAACAGCAAGGAACTTTTCAACATCGTCAAAGAATTCACCAATCCCACCGCAGCATCAAACGACATCACTCCCTCCCAAGACCTCTGCGATGCGCTATCCTCCTTCTTCTACAACAAAATTGCCGACATCCACAACAGCTTCGAGAATACTCCCAGCGATCAATCCTCCCCACCCCCCTCATATCCTACTCCGCCAACTAACAACCTCAGCGCCTGGAACCCAATCACCACTGAAGACACCATCCGCCTAATGAACTCAATCCACTCTGGTTCACCTACCGACCCCTGCCCCCACCACATCTTCAACAAAGCGGACTCCATCATCGCACCCCATCTCCGTGATGTCATCAACGGCTCGTTCAACTCTGCCGCATTTCCAGAAAGCTGGAAACACGCCAAACTCAGCGCCCTCCTGAAGAAACCCACAGCAGACCCCTCAGAACTTAAAAACTACTGACCCATATCCCTCCTCCCATTCCCGGCCAAAGTCATTGAGAAAGCCGTCAACAACCAGCTCGCCGCCTTCCTTGAATCCAACAACTCCCTCGATCCATCTCAATCCGGGTTTCAAGCCAAACACAGCACCGAAACCGCCCTCATTGCAGTGACAGACGACATCCGAACACTACTGGACAACGGTGAAACAGTGCTCCTCATTCTACTCGACCTCTCCGCCGCTTTCGACACAGTCTGCCACAGCACCCTAATACAACGCCTCAGCAACATCGGCATACAAGGAAAAGCCTTGGACTGGATCACCTCATTCCTCGCTGGGAGAACTCAAAGAGTCCGACTTCCCCCATTCAACTCTGAGGCCACCAATGTCATCTGTGGCGTACCACAAGGATCCTCACTCAGTCCCACCCTCTTCAACGTTTACATGAGCCCACATGCTCCATAGAGCGTCAACACAACCTTAACATCATCTCTTACGCCGACGACACCCAGTTAATCCTTTCCCTCACCAAAGACCCTAAAACCGCCAAAACCAATCTTCACGAAGGCATGAAAGAAGTAGCCGAATGGATGAAACATAGCCGCCTAAAACTTAACTCAGACAAAACGGAGGTGCTCATCCTAGGATCTTCCCCCTCTGCCTGGGACGACTCTTGGTGGCTTTCCGCTCTGGGCACAGCACCCACAGACCATGCACGTAACCTTGGCTTCATCCTAGACTCCTCTCTCTTGATGTCTAGACAAGTCAACGCAGTCTCATCCTCCTGCTTCAACGTACTTCGCATTCTCAAAAAGATCTTCCGCTGGATCCCCCTCAAGACAAGAAGGACTGTCACCCATGCTCTGGTCACGAGTCAACTGGATTATGGTAACACACTATGCCGGAATCACAACAAAATTACAGAAAAAACTCCAACGCATCCAAAACGCATCAGCGAGACTCATATTAGACATCCCCCGACAAGATCACATCACCGGACACCTAAAAGACCTCCACTGGCTTCCGATCAACAAAAGAATTACATTCCGCCTTCTCACCCACGCACACAAGGCCCTCTACAATCTAGGACCCGAATGCCTCAACACTCGACTGTCCTTCTACAAACCCACCAGCCAACTAAGATTGTCCAATCAAGCACTCGTCGCTGTCCCGCGCATCCGAAAATCCACCATGGGTGGCAGATCCTTCTCCTTCCTCGCCGCCAATACTTGGAACTCACTCCCCACTCACCTCCGCCTCACCCAAAACCACATATCCTTCAGAAAAGAACTTAAAACCTGGCTTTTCGACAAATAATGAACCACATCCCCAAGCGCCTTGAGACCCTCTGGGTGAGCAGTGCGCTATACAAATGTCCGAACTTGAACTTGAACAAAACCTGGACGGGGATATGAGTATTGTAGCTTGGTCATCCTCTTTAAGGCAACATGCTTCAGTCTGCTATGTGTCCAAACGTCAGGGCAAATAGGATTCCTAATATTATATTGATCTGCCAATCATACAAAGGTAAGATGATGTTCTACCATGAAAATAAAGAAGTAATTCCCTACCTGGGGGTATAATGGTAAGCCTGGTCTTGGCAGAAGGGGACACCCTCTGTGGTCACACATTCATCAAGAGTTTGATTCCTGAGGGAACTATACTTCGACAGCCATGGCAAATTCGGAACTGTATCCCTAGATTTTCAAGTAATTCTCCTTAAGATAATCCTCACACTGTGGCTTTGAGTGAGGAAGCCCCAGCACTACAATTCAACAGGGTTAGCAAGTTTCAAGCGGCTAAAGAAAAGTCTGACTTCTGGACTGTCTGATTGCAATACCCAACTGCCTACACAAAAGAGGAAAGAAAGTTTATAGTCTACTGAGTAGCAGTAAGAAAGTGTGGAAATGAATAAAATATCATTAAATCAACACTCTGATTGAGAGTTTTGGAACATGCTCGCCACGCACAGTGGCTCCCTCTATTCCGACCAACATAGTGCACCTCAGGGAGCATCTCAGACTTTGAGCAGGATATGCCTTTTGAAGTTAGCTGTAACTCGCTGTGAAATGTCTCAGCTTCTTAAAAACCCACAGTCACCCAGAGTGTGAGTCATTTCAGTATCAGAACCATAATAAAATGATGTGTCTGCTTTAAGGATTTGCATGTCATCAGAGTATAATTAAGAGATGATATGAAAAGAGAAGCTGAATGATGAGATGATGTCTTCCTGGGACATATTATAAGGACTGAAAAGCAGAGGACACACATCTGATCCTAGGGTAATGCCAACTGGTAGAGAGGTATTGGTAGAGAAACATTAACACTATGAGACAGAAAACAATCATTCTAAGAGATAGGAGAGAAACTAGGCGAGTGCTTAGTAAGCTATGCCTGATGTGTAGAAAGGATAGAGTTGCTTAGCTGATGGAATACAAAGCAGTTGAAAGGTCCAAACATGGTAGTATGGATGACAGTTGTGTTATGGTGCACAAATGTGATGACATTGGATACAATTCCATTTCAATGCTATGTACAGTTCTAAAGGCAACTGGCAGTATGGGTGTTAGCAAATGGAGCACAGCAATTGAAAACAAGATTTTCAAGATTTTTCTAGCTGAATTGGAGTTTTGAAACAGGATCATAGTCTCAGAGCTGGATGGATCAGCAGTGGGTTTCACAAGTAAGGACAAGACAACAGCAGATTTGAAGTTGTGAAAAAGTTTCTCTTTACATGTGTAGCCCCATTTTTTGTAGACTGATTGCATCTTGTGTTTTTTAACTCTGCACACTGGGGTACTGCTTTTGAATTTGAATATGAATAAGAAAATACACCCATGAAAAATGGTAACTGTGGAGTGCTGCACCCATCATGCCATTTACTAGACTGTCAAGCAAAACATGGCCACAGGGATACGTGTGTAGCCTGACTCTTGCAGCTTTGAAACCTGCAGGAAGACTTGTCTAGATAAACCTTTTGTTAAGGTTTATCAATGGGGTTACCCGAAATTCTACCTGACCTGGGTCAAAATTGCAGTACAATAAACAATTAGTCAGAGTAGCAACATTTAAAAATGAGAAAGAAAGAAATAGTGGCATTCACAACAACATCTCAAGTTTCGCAGTAGAGGCGATTTATTTTCAAGGCATGAATCACTTCTTGTAGACAACGCAGTTGTTTATCAATGCGGATAATGATTATATATGCAAAATCGGTGCTCTGGTATGGGAATAGGTGGGGGTGTTCTGGGTCAAAGTGAGTTAGTGAGGGAGATTGAAAGGGGAGAGGTATTGTGACATATATACATTACATGTACATTAAATTTACATAGTAGATCCTGTCTGACCTACAGCATTCTAGTGACACTGATAATGAATTTCAGTCGTCAGCTTGTATGAACGGTGTGTAGTGGTAAACATTTTGACCCCTAAAGCAGTTCTAGGTAGTTCAGTCCTTAGTGTGGGGTCTTCATCAGGACAGCCGGACAGTGCACCTGAAAACAATTGAATACTTCATATTAGATTGGTGTCGTCATGACCAGGTGTGAATGCTCATAAAGAAAATATTAATTACCAAATCAGTCAAACAGCATGTCAAATCCAGCTGTGAAGTCTAGGTCAGTGGGCTCTAATAGCTCCTATGTCAAAGAGAACGAAAAACATTGTTGCTACTCTGACCAATTGTTTATTGTACTGCAATTTTGACCAGGGTCAGGTAGAATTTCGTGTCACCCCATTGATACTTAACACTCTTAGTGCAGGTTTTGGCCTGCAAGGGTTTGCTTTCTATTGGAACTTGATAGTCCAATCATGTCAGAGAATGAAACACTTTCTTATACGGATGATTACATAAACAAACTAATACAGGGGCACGCAGGGGAAGGTTTCCTGACATCCAACACTCCAAGAATGGACTTTTCACTTAATGAAAAGATCAATAAATTTGAACGCCTTGAGAAAAAACTGATATGTACACGTTTGTACGGCCACGTTTTTATCAAATACCTCCAAATTGACATCATCTCGGGGGGCCTGCAGGTGAGAAACGAGCCAGCTATCTTTGTGGATCTCCCTAAATTTAAAGAGAGCTTCAGTTTCGTAGCCAACAATTGCTCATCACATTGGATGGTGTTGGGCATTGAGACAGCCATCGACCAAGTCGAAAAACGACTCAAGGAAATCAGCGAACTCAAGCTTGAAATTAGTGGTGACACTGCATTAACCAATGCTAAAGAGGCTTTAGAGTCATTGGAAAAGACCATAAGAAAACTTCAACACGAATACCCAAGTCAAACAACTGGACAAATTGGCCAAAGATATACGTTTTTATGACAACAACAAAAAAAACTACCCATACGACCAGGAAGACTACTTTAAGCAGGATAGGCAAGGTCGCTTCTTCAACAGGGGTAGAGGAGGATACAGAGGCAATAGACGGTACACCACCTTCTCTGACTCGTCTGGCTCTCACACAGCCGGAAGCGAGGGTGAACAAGCAGGTACCAGCAGTGGACATCAATACCAAGACAACTGGTATCAACCGCCACAGCGACCCTGACCTTTTTAGAGGATACTCAATGGAGACCACCACGAGGCAGGGGTTACAGCTGGAACAGAGCCACACAATGCTCCTATAGTGGGCAGCTCCAAAGGCTATACTCAATGTTAGAACTGTGGCTGGTTCTATGAAGCAAAATTACAAATAATGTTCTAATCCTATTTCTTTGCTTTGGAATAGGCTTTGGTAATTCACTAGTTACATATACATGAAAAGTAACCTCTAAAAGTTATACTTTTACTGCTTGAAGCCCCGGCAGTCCATTAGGTATTGTACTGCCTGCAGCTGAACGGTCAGTGCTCCTTTGATGAACTGTGACTATTACTCTCGGAGCAGAGACAACGGCTTTCGACTGACAGGATGTCTTGGGAGATGAATGTGGCTCAATTTAACCCCAGCAGGACATTTTAGGAGTGTCCATGAGCTTCACTAATTTAAAAGTAACCGGGAGAGGACTGTGATTTTACAGTTTAGTGATAAAGGAAGCCAGGAGAAGAGTTTTTTTATCCCAATCACTTTAGCCTTCTAGCTTTAGTCCCAGTGGAGGAGGGAGCAGGACCCAAAACCAGGATGGAGGGTCCGAGTGGGAGGGAATTTCTCAGTTCATCACCTTAACCTCAACCCTAGCTGTGCCACAACCTCTCTCCAGGGAAAGTAAGATTTTGCAATGCTAAATAGTTTACAGAGAGGCAAACAAGGTGTACTGCATAAGTGGTAAAGTTTCCCTTTTGAACTTTTTGCCCACTAGTCATCGAGTGTTCAGGGTCCACCCTAACCAATAGCTACTGAATTGAACAAAAGTAGTACTTAACTCCTGCTCCTAAGAACTTGCTCTGAACCTATGACAGAAAAGAAGAGGACTGGACCTAAGGTCTGCAACCTGTGTGGAAACATTATGAGCTGTACCTGCTCTTAAATGTATCCAGGACTAAGAAGCACACTCCAGGTTTCCGTTTGCTAACCATCTGTGTGATTAAACAGACATCAAATGCCGAAAGAGGTTTTTTTCCTTGAGATGCCAGTTACAATTTAATCTGAACTGTGCCTTGCTAGAGGGCTCTGCTAGAGTGCTGCCTGTGCTCTAAGCTGTCTCTGAGGTCCAAGGATCCTTAGACATGACTAAGAGGAACTGCACCAGAAAGTCTGAAAAGTTAGGAATTTAAAAAGTTTTAGACTTCCAAGACCCCTGAAGCTTCAGAACGACCTTTCGATCAAAGTGCCCGCTTTCAGGAGAATTTTGTCGGATCCAGCTTCAAGCTTGCCCAGCTGAAAGATGTTGCGCCTCATAACATGGAGGAGTGGAGAAGTGTGGCTCACTGGTTAGAGCAGGCAGACCCTGAAGCAGAGGTCAGACCCGGGACCAGGGTTCAATTCCCGACGCGGCAGGGTCTTGAGCTCAAATGTCCACGGGCTCGATAATTCTCGCTTCGGTGCCTGACCTAATCATGGGTTCACACTCTGCAACTCTGGGCATTAAGCTTGCTTAATCTCCACAACGGCCCCCCGCGGCGGGATGCCTGGCTTTCACCTTGGGGATGCCCTGTAGGGGCTATCTCACAGGGAAAAGCCAGGACGGGTTCCCAAGGCAAGCGCTTAGAGACCCCTGGGTGATAAGCGCTATATAAATCCAATATACAATACAATACAATAACAGAGATTAAGCCTGAAGGTTGAAGGTTGAAATCTTGATGTGGACAGTATCTGGCGGAGATGACTTTGTCAGCTGTAATATTTGAACCGTCCTACTCTGAGTTTTTTCTCATCAAAGCAATAGCTGCAGCTGAAACTCATCCAGTGGCTATCCAACTTCAAGAGGAAATCACCAGATACAGCCTACAACCATGATCAACTTGTAGGATTTAAAATTCTATAAAAAAAAGGTTAATACTTTGACTGGGGAGACCTGCTTGGTGTATTTAACCTGTGCTTGAATGCCGTGTGAATGAAATTGCACGTAGGTTTGTTTCTTCTAGTGTATATATATATATATATATATATATATATATATATATATATTACCTACTGGCGGTCGCCAGTAGGTAGTTATAGTTAGGATTTTTTTCAATGTTAAATCTCAAAATTCTATTTGGAATAACTTTGGCACCGGTTGACGAATCTGCCTGAAAATTTCCTGAAAATGGCCTCGTCGAGCTCCGGTCCTTTCCTGAAAGTTTGGGGGGGATACGTCATGCGGGGGCCGAGATAAAAGGGGGGTCCCAAAACGCATTTTCCCCATGTTAATTTCCATAGGGCGGTCAATTTTACTTTTAGCCCGAACGGCTGAATGGATTTACACCAAACTTGGCAAAATTGTAGGGACTGGTAGCCCGATGTGCCTTTGCTATGTCTCAAGATATGTGCTCCAGTGGATTTTGAGTAATTTAGGTTCAAAAAAATATATATATCTATAGGCGCTCTCCCGTGCGCGCACCGGAGTGCGCTCCAGGCGCGACACGCGACTTGCGCGCAGAAAGCTGATTGGCTCTCAGTTGTCTGTAAACATTCTAAACAGTCCGGAGCGGCCGCCATCTTGTGTCTCGGTAAAATCGAGACACAAGGGGTTTGAAAAAAAAAGGGGCAAATGACCATAAGGGGGAAGAGTAGACCCCCTCTGACCCCCTAGGTTTGATGTAGGGACTAAAATAGGGTCCTGCAGGGCATTAAAAAATTTTTTTCGTTTTACGCGGGGGAAGCGCATGGTACGCGCACCGGCGAAGCACGGGGAAAATCCAGGACCATATTTATGAAGGCCTTGCGCTGCCAGTTTTGCGCCTCCTGTGCGTCAATTTTTGTGACGCACCAGCGGTGTAAAAAAATGCGTATTGTTATGCAATATTTAAAAAGTGACGCATCTATCTAGATGCGTCACTTTTAAAATATAGTGCAACGAGGTACATTTTATTACACTGCTGGTGCGATGCGTCACTTTTCTGTGCGCACTCCTTATGACATTCCAGATGTGTTATATTTAATGTATGACGAATCATGTTGCAAGGAGTTACAGATACGTCAGTATTTCTGACATATCTGTAAACATAAAAGTGATGCGAGGCAGGTGCAAGATTTTGACGCAACAGCATCCTAAAAGTGACGCAGAGAAATCTTATAGATTTCAGTACGTCGTTATTACCAAGCTTTTTGCGGGGGAATGCCCCCTTTGTATACATTATACCTGACGCAGATATAATGTGGCGCAGAGTTTTAAAAAGTGACCCATGTACCTAGATGCGTCACTTTTTAAAAATAGCGTCAGGTATAATGCATGCAGAGGGGGTGTTCTTCCGCAAAAAGCTTTGTAATAGCGACGCAGTGAAATCTTTGAGATTTCACTGCGTCAGTTTTAGGATGCTGTTGCGTCAAAATCTTGTGCCTGCTTTACAGCAGGTATTAGACTGAGGCAAGACCTTTCACATACTGCTTTCCACATTTGAAAGGACACATTACTGGAGTTGCGTCACTTTTGTGACGCACTCCAGCAATGCGTTACTTGGAATGTCATAAGGAGTGCGCACAGAAAAGTGACGCATTGCACCAGTAGTGTAAAAAAATGTGCCTCGTTGCGTTATATTTAAAAAGTGAGGTATCTAGGTAGATGGGTCACTTTTTAAAATCAAGCGCCACATTATATCTGCGTGAGGTATAATGCATGCAGAGGGGGTGTTCTCCCACTAAAAGCTTTGTAATAGCGACGCAGTGAAATGTTTGAGATTTCACTGCGTCACTTTTAGGATGCTGTTGCATCCTTTAAATATAGTGCAACGAGGCACATTTTATTACACTGCTGGTGTGATGCGTCACTTTTCTGTCCACAGTCCTTATGACATTCCAGATGTGTCATATTTAATGTATGACGAATCATGTTGCAAGGAGTTACAGATACGTCAGTATTTCTGACATATCTGTAAACATAAAATTGATGCGAGGCCGGCGCAAGATTTTGACGCAACAGCATCCTAAAAGTGACGCAGAGAAATCTCATAGATTTCAGTACGTTGTTATTACCAAGCTTTTTGCGAGGGATTGCCCCCTCTGCATACATTATACCTGATGCAGATACAATATGGCGCAGAGTTTTAAAAAGTGACCCATGTACCTAGATGCGTCACTTTTTAAAAAATAGTGTCAGGTATAATGCATGCAGAGGGGGTGTTCCTTGCAAAAAGCTTGGTAATAATGACGCAGTGCGTCACTTTTAGGATGCAGTTGCGCCAAAATCTTGCGCCTGCTTCACAGCAAACCTTTCACATGGTGCTTTTTCCATGTGAAAGGACACATTACTGGAGTTGCGTCACTTTTGTGACGCACTCCTGCAATGCATTACTTTTGTGTTTACAGATATGTCAGAAATACTGACATATCTGTAACTCCTTGCGAATTGATTAGTCATATATTAAATATGACATATCTGGAATGTCATAAGGAGTGCGTCCAGAAAAGTGACGCATCGCTATTTTCACGTAGCGATGCGTCACTTTTCAGAAATGAGGCCTCCAGTTTATTCACTGTGTCATAACTTTCTTTTCTAACACTCACCTTCTTTCATTCCTCCTACTTCACTTCCTTTCACCTCTCATACCTTTCTGTTCTTTCTTACTCATTCTCCTTTCAATTATCAATGCACTATATTTCACTTACTCTTCATTTTTTAAGATTATAGCTCTTTGATGAGAATTGGAGGTAGTTCTGAAAAGAACTTTTGGTTTTCTTCTTTTAACTGAACAGGAACAAAAACAGGGAATAGAAACTGCTCAACAGGAGCAAAAAGAAAAGAAAAAAATTAGGGGTGGGAAGGGCAGTGATGGTTCTCCAATGCCCGAACCATGAGCAGGACACTTTGCTCCCCATAGGTGAGGAGTTGATTGCAGTATCTGCATCTGACGACCCCATGGTTGAATGCAGGTTGAATGTTTGCTACCTGCCCCTGTGATTGTTCTCTTCCAGAAGAAGTTGCTCCTCCTGTTGATGTAGAGGCCCCATCTCTGGGAACCTCTTGTGCCAGAGCCCTGACACTTTCCCGGGCAAAATTCTGGGGGTGCTTCCTCTCCACATGGCGAATCATGGTGAAGTTGCCAAAAGAGTATTTTTTTGGGGGGTTACCCCGTGACAGGACCTGTTTGCAGATCCTGCACTCTACTTTTGGTGCATTCACCTTCTTCTGGCCTGCTGGAAACTTAAAAAATTTCCAGATGAAATGTTCCTTCACCTTTGGGGTAGGAGGCTCTTCATCAATGAAATCATTGGAGTCATCTTCACTGCTGGATGGTCTGGCAGCCATGATGAATCCAGGAATATGGAGCAGCAAAAAAGGCAGGTCTTTCAGTCACAAAAGTGAAAGAAGAAGTGAAGGAAATGGGTGGGGATTTCATTCATTGTAAAAAAAAACTGTTAGCAACCAATGAAAAGTGTTATTTTAGGGTCACATGACCCGACGCGTTTACGCTGCGCGCTCCGGAGCACTTCCGGTGCGTTTACGCAGCGCGATCGTAGGCGCTTCCGGGGCGCAAACGTGGCGCGATCGTAGGCGCTTTTCCATGCGTTTAGGCGCCGCGCACGTAGGCGCTTCCGAGGGCACTTACGTTGCGCGCCGAAGTGACGTCATCAATCTTTTATAGAAATGCATAATCATTTTCCATATTAAAAAAAACAAATTTTATTTGTATGGTACGAAATGTTTTGCATTATTATTAACTTTTCCTTCATATTTTTTTTTCACGAACGACAGTTGCGCTCTGGGTGCGCTTTCAGATGAGCTCTCGGAGAAGCTTACAGGAGAGCTTAGCTGAAAGCTTCCCGGAGCGCGCACCCAGAGCGCAAAAGAAAAAAATTATAAAAAAAAAATGAATACTTAAAAAAAAACAGCAAATTGTAAAAAAAAAAAAAGGTTAGAAACTCGATATACAAAGGAATTAGCATTTAAAAAACCTATGAAATTCACTGAAAAAACCATAGGTTTCACACCAGTTATAGTTAGGAATTAGCATTTAAAAAACCTATGAAATTCACTGAAAAAACCATAGGTTTCACACCAGTTATAGTTAGGAATTAGCATTTAAAAAACCTATTAAATTCACTGAAAAAACCATAGGTTTCACACCAGTTATAGTTAGCTGGAAATTTTACTGATATAAAACCATTGAAATTCCCACGTTATAGTTAGTCGGACTCACTATAACTTGCGCGTGCAATGCACTGCTGATGACATCACATATTACATCACTCTTGACATGGTCAGTGACATCACTCATGACACCATCCTTGTGACATAGTGACAGACCTTCTTTCACTATAATGTAACCCTTGAGACACATATTCAAAAATAGAAACTGAAATTTTTAAAAAAATGGAGATACCTATATCAGTTACAACAAGCAATTCAGTAATTCCACTATCTATATACACATCCACTCATTCACCAACAGTTCTATATAGTCACTCATACATATACTCACTCATCATATGAAGTGATACACCTATACATCCTGTTACACACCGACATTCATCCAAAAGTTACTCACACACATATTCTCACGTGCAAATAAACTATTGGACATCCATTTATTTGAATATAGAGTTATACACACACTTCCACCTTACTTCTATTTAAAATTACACATATTTATTCTCTTAAACAATCACTTATAGAAACACATACTTATTTAAACAGGAACTCTTACAATCTCTTACTCTCACATATACTCACTTATATACATCAATATTCACATATACTAGATTAAAACATATGTAGTTACTGATAAAGACACTAGTGAGACAGTCATTCACTCACTAACAAACACATATAGACACTCATCCACCCATACAGTCCTGTACATATGTTGTCTTCAAAACACATACAAACAAAGAGTCAGTCACTCATGCATCTATGTGCTAAGTAATACCCCCACCAAACCATATAGACACTCATACTGATACTAATAATAATATCAAATAACCCATATACATACACATGAGTGGATGTGTATTAGATGGTGGTATTACTGAATTGGTTGTTGTAACTGGTATGGGTATATCCACTTTTTTGAAAATATTAGTTTCTATTTTTGAATATGTGTTTAATGGGTTACATTACACTGAAAGGAGGTCTGTCACTGTGTCACAAGGATGGTGTCATCAGTGATGTCATGAGTGATGTCACTGACCATGTCATGAGTGATGTAATATGTGATGTCATCAGCAGTGCATTGCAAGCGCAAGTTATAGTGAGTCCGACTAACTATAACGTGGGAATTTCAATGGTTTTATATCAGTAAAATTTCCAGCTAACTATAACTGGTGTGAAACCTATGGTTTTTTCAGTGAATTTAATAGGTTTTTTAAATGCTAATTCCTAACTATAACTGGTGTGAAACCTATGGTTTTTTCAGTGAATATATATATATATATATATATATATATATATATATATATATATATATTACCTACTGGCGGTCGCCAGTAGGTAGTTATAGTTAGGATTTTTTTCAATGTTAAATCTCAAAATTCTATTTGGAATAACTTTGGCACCGGTTGACGAATCTGCCTGAAAATTTCCTGAAAATGGCCTCGTCGAGCTCCGGTCCTTCCTTGAAAGTTTGGGGGGGATACGTCAAGCGGGGGCCGAGATAAAAGGGGGGTCCCAAAACGCGTTTTCCCCATGTTAATTTCCATAGGGCGGTCGATTTCACTTTTAGCCCGAACGGCTGAATGGATTTCCACCAAACTTGGCAAAATTGTAGGGACTGGTAGCCTGATGTGCCTTTGCTATGTCTCAAGATATGTGCTGCAGTGGATTTTGAGTAATTTAGGTTCCAAAAAATATATATATCTATAAGCGCTCTCCGGTGCGCGCACCGGAGTGCGCTCCCGGCGCGACACGCGACTTGCGCGCAGAAAGCTGATTGGCTCTCAGTTGTCTGTAAACATTCTAAACAGTCCGGAGCGGCCGCCATCTTGTGTCTCGGTAGGATCGAGACACGAGAGGTGGCCAAAACAAAGGGGGAAATGACCATAAGGGGGCAGGGTAGACCCCCCCTTGACCCCCTAGGTTTGATGTGGGGGCTATAAAAGGGCCCCGCGGGGCATTTAAAATATTTTTTTTTTTCGTTTTGCGCGGGGGAAGCGCCCGGTACGCGCACCAGGTAGCGCACCGGGGAGCGTAAAATGAGGGAAAAAGATGACAGTTTATAAAAAAAAGAAGCCTTTATTTAGAAATTGGAGGTAGTTCTAAAAAGAACTTTTTTTTTCTTCTTTTTGTTGTTTTATATTTTTTTTGTGTTTTTTGAACTTTTTGAACTTTTTTTGGCTTTTCAAAACAGTTTTATATTTTTTTTGTATTTTTTTAGGGGGAGAAACAAAAAAAGGGAATTGAAACTGGCTCAACTGGAGCAAAAAAACAAAAAACCCAAAAAATTACTTCTTTTTGGGGCACTTGTGATTATCACCTGCAAGGACGATGAGCTTAACGCTTTTTTCACCATAGGCGATAAGCTTGCCACATGCAGAACAAGTGATTTTAAAATCAGCAAATCTTGGCTGAATGCAAGGCATCATCTCTGATGTTTCTGGTGCCGATGAAGTGGGTTGGGTTCTTTGGGAGGTGGTCCTTGACGACTGGGGGAGGTTACTGGCCAGTTCCCTGAACTCTGCACGAGAGTAGTTGTTTGGGTGCTTTCGGGTCATATGACGAATCATGGTATGGTTACCAAATGAATATTTTTTGTTTGGGTTGCCCCGTGAAAGTTCTTCATTGCAGATTAGGCAAGTTACCTTGGCCGCATTCACTTTTTTTTTGCCCTCTGGGATTGAAAAAAACTCCCATACAATGTGTGGCTTGGGTTTGTATGGGGTATTTTCTTCAGGCAGCCATCTTCTCCTCCCCTCCTCCTCTTCCTCTTCCTCCTCCTCCTGTTCTTGACCACCAATATAATTTGGAGCTGGTCCTCTTGGTGGTTGT
This sequence comes from Lissotriton vulgaris, assembly GCF_964263255.1. Lineage (NCBI taxonomy): Eukaryota > Metazoa > Chordata > Amphibia > Caudata > Salamandridae > Lissotriton > Lissotriton vulgaris. The sequence goes on from NC_141698.1 coordinate 315,123,865, forward strand.
GGTGGTGGTGGTGGGGCAGATGCACCAGCTGCTGCTGCTACTGAAGCCATTATTAAGATCAAAAAGGTACAGAGATGTACAAACAGGTCTTCCTCAGTCAAAGGACAAAGTCAGAATAAGGAAAAAAGGTGGGGTCTTTCATCATTTTGAAAAAAACTGTCCTGAACCAATGAGAAGTGTTATTTTCAGGTCACAAGACCAGGGGCTTCATCATTATGAAACTAAAACTGTTATGAACCAATGAAAAGTGTTATTTTCAGGTCACATGACCCGACGCGCTTACGCTACGCGCCCCCGGGCGCGCCCGGGGGCACTTCGGGTCGCGTAGCGTAAGCGCGTCGGATGTTTACGTTGCGCGATCGTATTCGCTCGAGTACTTCCGGGTGCGCTTACGCCGTGCATATCACGCGGACGCGGCTACGCGATACGTCATGATCATGTTTTCGTTCGCGATATTGGCGCTTACAAGACGCTCCCCGGAGCGCGCCCGGGGGCGCTTTATAAAAGTACGCTTTTCGGGGCGCTCCCCGGGAAGCGCACCGGAAGCGCTCCAAAGCAAAAAATAAAAAAATAAAATTGGGAAAAATTGTAGGGAGTGGTAGCCCTATTCTTAAGTGGTTTTTACGAAAATTAACTTTGATAAAATATATATTGTGCTACATTGGGCTATATATATGCCAAAATGTAGCCCAAATGTAGCCCAATGTAGCCCAATGTAGCCCAAAGATGGCCACCAGAGACCAAAAAATCCAAATGTAGCCCAAATATCAGCTAGATGTAGCCCAAATGTAGCCCAATGACAGTATGTACCAGAGTGTTCTAAAGAACACCTAGAGTGCTAACAGTCTTACATATAAACTGAGACTTATAGTTAGGAATTAGCATTTAAAAAACGTTTGAAATTCACTGAAAAAACCAGAGGTTTCACACCAGTTATAGTTAGGAATTAGCATTTAAAAAACCTATGAAATTCACTGAAAAAACCATAGGTTTCACACCAGTTATAGTTAGGAATTAGCATTTAAAAAACCTATTAAATTCACTGTAAAAAAAATAGGTTTCACACCAGTTATAGTTAGCTGGAAATGTTACTGATATAAAACCATTGAAATTCCCACGTTATAGTTAGTCGGACTCACTATAACTTGCGCGCGCAATGCACTGCTGATGACATCACATATTACATCACTCATGACATGGTCAATGTGATCAAGGGCAGTCGCCTGCCCAAAACGCGTCATGCCTACCTGAACTGCTGCAAAATGGATAATAAAAGTTCGCTGTGACACTCTGTGAGCCGTGTGATGGTCCGTTACTTCTGTGGTTTCAACTGGAAACAGAAATTGATCCATATATATATATATATATATATATATATATATATATATATATATATATATATATATATATATATATATATATATATATATATATATATATATATATATATATATATATATATATATATATATATATATATATATATTCAATGAAAAAACCATTGGTTTTAGGCCATATATAGTTAGGGATTTGCATTTACAAAACCTTATTTTACTCGCATAAAACCATTGAAATTCCATATATAGTTAGATGCGCTAACTATATATCGCGCACCCGCAATCCACTGCTGATGATGTCACATATTACATCATTCATGACATGGTCAGTGACATCACTGATGACATCACTGATGACATTATCCAGTGACTGTATGTTTCTGTAAAGTTTAAATATGTCTTACATATTGAAGAATGAGTGGATGTATAAGTGTCTGGATGAAGGATTTAGTAGGTGCATGACTGACTGTATGAGAGAGTGATTAAATGTGTCTCACTGAGAGCATGGGTTAGTGACTAAACTGTCCTAATTTGTGCATCATTATGTCTGTTGTTCTGTAAACTGCTGCATGTGTTGATCAGTAGCTATATGAGTAACTATATGGATTATTGATTGGTTGCCCAAGTATTTGTATGGGAGACTGAGTATGTGTGTGAGTGGCTGGGAGGTGTGTGACTGTGCATAGATGTGTGAACAGCTGATTCACTAGATGTATGGGTTCAAAACTGCATGTGGAAACAGCTGTATGGGTGGTTGACTGTGTGCATGAGTGTATTGGTGAGTGATTGGATATCTCAATGCTACATGTCAAAGTAAGTACATATGTAAAACACAGTACATGCGAGAGTTGACATATATAAATTACTGTGTTTAAGAGCCAGTGAATGTGTGAGTGGCTGCATGGATCATTGAAAACTTGTATCAGTGATTGTATAAGAGAGTAAATATGTGTTAGAATATGTTTCAATAAGTAAGGTGTGTATAACTGTATAGTTGAGGAATTGGAGGTGTGATTGATTCTTAGCATGACTGTCTAGGTGTATGAGTAACTCCATGGATGAGTGACAATCTGTGAGTGTCTGTTTTCACTGAGTGTATCTAAGGTTATATCAGAGTCTGTAGAGGTTCATCGTATTAACACATGAATGATGTCATCTGTGATGTTGTCAGTGATGTCATTTGAGTTGTCATCAGTGATGTCATCAGTGATGTCACTGACCATGTCATGAATGATGTAATATGTGACATCATCAGCAGTGGATTGCGGGTGCGCGATATATAGTTAGCGCATCTAACTATATATGGAATTTCAATGGTTTTATGCGAGTAAAATAAGGTTTTGTAAATGCACATCCCTAACTATATATGGCCTAAAACCAATGGTTTTTTCATTGAATTTTCAAGGTTTTGTAAATGCAAATTCCTAACTATATATCGACTATAACCTATGGTTTTTTCTGTGAATTTCAATGGTTTTTTAATAGCAAATATCAAAAGCTGTCAAATGTCAAGTACGTGATAGGTAAAAACGTTTTCGTGTTTATGCACGCTGATGTGCTTTGAACGCTGCCCCCCCCCTCCCCTCTTTTCTCTTAGTAGTACTCTCTCTTTGCAGATAGTGAACGGTAGTTAACACAGACCTTTACCCCTGTTGTAATCCGTCGTACCTGCTTGTCTCTCCATTTGATTGATTGTTATCCAAGCATTTACTGTTTTAGAATTGGTTCTCTTTGGATCATTCTCTATTTACAAACAAGCACAAAGTCGCAATACTCTGTTTAGTCTTTGCAGATAGTGAAAAATCGTGTAAAAAAATAAAAGTAATCGTGCAAAATCAGTAGACCACTAATTGGATCTCTTTTTGACCTCGCTAAAATACAAACATTAGGAACAACCCTTCATGAGAAATACGAAAATAGTGAAATGAACTGAGCTCCACACCATGAGGGCTGCAAGACAGCTCGGCTCCGTCACCCACCCCGCCCAAAATAACGACAAACCCTATGCAAATATTATAAATATAGACAACACACCAGAAAAGAAACAGGGTAAAACATTTTATTAAATAACTTTTTACATAACTATTTTATACTTTTTGTTGCCCGATCCGGCTAGCTCAATCGATCGAGCATGAAACTCATGCACTGATAGCAAGCGTTGAGAGTTTGTAGAACGATGGCTTCAGATTTTCTACATACGGTGTAGTGGCGCGAACTGGGAGGGGGCGTTTGGATCCTGCCCCTTCCCCAAATAAGATTTTCATACGTGAGTGTTCGTTCATGCTTTTGGTCCCTGAGTTGCTTCGATGTCACTGCCTTACACAAATGGCATAAGTTCTGGATGTTGAGTGCCATACTTCAGAGTTCTAAGCAGCGCTTGTAACACTGTCTAAACCTTATTTGCACCTGCTGCAGCTTCACTATTCAAAGTAAGTGGGGTCCGTTTGTGGACCTGACTGCATTGGAAAACAATGTGATACGGTGCCTCCCTAAACCGCTTGACGGAGGCCCCCGAGGGGCGGTGAGATGGCGCGGACTGGGAGGGGGCGCTTGGCTCCTGCCCCCTCCCCAAGTCGTGTTGCCCTGGTGTGGCCTGAGATCGCCCCCGGCATAGGCGGCCGGCTCCCGGGGTCCGGCGGAATTTTTTCCCTTTTGATGACTCTTCCATTCTGGACCTTGTCCCACAATCCGTTTGACCTGAAGACACGCTGTCGTGGGGCGCCCCTTTACCGTTTTAGTTGCCATTCCGCCCGCTTTTGGTACTCTGTGCCTCTTCCGCCATTCAGCTGTTTACCGCCCGCTCTTGCCACTACAGCGTCTCGCTCACCATGTAGTTGAGTTGCTCCCGCTCTTAAGATTTAACCGAACTTTTTGGACTGCTGAAAGCGGTTGTATTCCGACCGCTGGTTGGTGGAGACATTTTGACTATATTCTGGACCTGCATTGTCGCGTAATGCGTCATATGACGCGACGCGTTAGCGCACCCGGAAGTGCTCCGGTGCGCAAGGCGCAGCTTCCCGGAAACGATCCAGAGCGCGCCGCGCAGCGCGTAACGTAAGCATAACAGGTCATGTGACTTGTTAATAAAACTTTTCATTGGTTCATTTTACTTTTGTTTTCCTAATGATGTAAGACTAGGTCATGTGACCTAAAAATAACACTTTTCATTGGATTAAAACATTTTTTTTCCCAAACGAAGAAAGCCCCACCTTGTTTCTGGATGTTTCAGACTGAAGCTGGCGTCACCATGAGAGCACCACCATCTCGTAGCTCCGTCGTGGCCATTCCGCAAGCAATCATGGCAGCCGCTCCCCACCGGAAGCCTGCGGGAGTCGACGGCCCCCAAGACTTTTGTACAATCTTCAAGGCTGAGGGGACGCTTTCGAGAATGGAACCCAAGCCCTGGCAGACAAGCGTCCGAGTTCCAAGGTGTCCCAGGGTCATTTTACTGGACCAGGCCCAAATCCGAAGAGCCGGCCGCCATTTTAAGAGTCCTGTGGCAGCCGCCTATCGCTGCACCGCAAGAGTGGCAGCAACTCAACTACATGGTGAGCGAGACGCTGTAGCCGTAAGAGCGGGCGGTAAACAGCTGAATGGCGGAAAAGGCACAGTGTAGCAAAAGCGGGCGGAATGGCGACTGAAACGATAAAGGGGCGCCCCACTACAGCAGACAAGCCTCCGCCATGTGCTTCAAAACTGCATATGTATCTCGTGATATCAAGGTTGGGCAACCAGTACACAACAAGCAGTTACGAGTCCCATTTACACCGGCGCCATTTTGGGCGCGGCCGGGCAGGTCCAGGATCTAGTCAAACATAACAAATGAGGCTGACGTCTCTGAAGCAGTTGACGAACAGCAGGACATAGCAAATAAACATGAAGTCTCTAAAGCTGTTAACTCACTGCAGGACAAAACAAGTAAACCTGAAACCTCTGGAATAATTGTCGCTCAAAAGAACAACACACAAAACTCTGTAGAGCCTGAAGAAAGAAAAACAGAAGGGCACTGTAGTTTCAGACACACTTAACACTAATGACTAAACAAAGATATCGTCTGTTTATGAAGCAGTTATCATGTTCACAGAATTGACAAAGAAGTGTGCAGACACCAATGCTATTAAGAAACACAAGGAAATCCCTTACGCATCAGCATTCTCGGAAGAGGTTGACACAGATAACATCTTAAGGAACAAAGAAAGACAAAATAAGGATGAGGAAGTTATCACTTTAGTTTTTTCATCAGCTAGCGACAGCAAGAAACATATTGTAATGGAGATTAGAGAGACTACGGATGAATTATCAAAAATATCAAAAGAAATGGCTACTCCCCCCTTTAGCAGATTAGCTAAATGTTTGCGTAATTTAGGCATAAAAGTTATATTATTGTTGTTGTTGTTGTTATCGTTATAGTTCTGGTTAATTTCAAAAAATGTTTAAATATATTTACAGTTTTTGTTGCGTTCGTTATATTTAAAAGTTAATAAAGTTATATTATTGTTGTTGTTATCGTTATAGTTTCCGGAGAAGTATAATTCACCAATAGTTTTCTTTGTAGATGTTTTTCCATCACCCGCCCAGGATATCACCACTGTTCCCCATGTCATAAAACCTTAGGATGTTCAATAACTGAAACAGCTAATATGGGTTTACTTACAGGGGACATCTTTTGTTCTGTTTTGTAAAGTAAAACTATTGTGAACGCAAGTATTATACATAGTAAGTGTTTAATATAGCATTTGTCAGTCATTGGTTAAGCAGCTAGGACCTGTTCACTCTTGACACCCCAGGTGCTGTGTATGTTGCACTATAGTGCTGCATCGAGAAAACGGACAACCCTATTGATGTTGATTTTTCATTATTGATTATTGTAAAGAAATGGCGACTCCCCCCTTTAGCAGATTAGCTAAATGTTTGCGTAATTTAGGCATAAAAGTTATATTATTGTTGTTGTTGTTGTTATCGTTATAGTTCTGGTTAATTTCAAAAAATGGTTAAATATATTTACAGTTTTTGTTGCGTTCGTTATATTTAAAAGTTAATAAAGTTTTGTTGGAGTGCTATATATTTTTAAAAAATCGGGTGAATGGGGCCTTGAATCGGGTTATTGTCATGTGTGGGCTTTGCAAGTGTACTGCTACAGGATCGGACATTTCAAACTCAAATGCACGTTCTTTTTCTTACCTTTCCGAAGCATGGTGCGCAATAGCAGGCAGAGAAAGGGTGATGCACGTGTTGAACACTACCTGACCTGGCAAGTTGCTGGCAGTGCCCCCCCGCCCGCTCCTGAAAGAGGGCACACACACACCGCCGCCCCGAGTACTTCACAAATCTTTAAAAGACCATGCGCTTGTTCATGAGGCTTAAATGGTTTATCACCCCTTCTAGAACCCCTGCATCGACCCTCTGACGTTTCCTGGAAGAATTAGCACGTAACACAATACCAAGCCCTGTCAGCTGAAACCCCCGAGGAATCGTGGGGCATATTATCAAGGGGGTTTGTTTCCGCTTTTTTGGCTTTAAAAGCAAAAAAAAAAGAGATAAAATTATCTCCCCATTACCAAGCTGTCGCTAACACCAGTTAGTGACAGCTAAAAGGAGATAGCGACCATCTTGGGCCCCGCTTTGCATGTCAGTGATATTTATCACTAATGACATGCAAAGTGGGCGTGCCAAGATTTTAGCGACTGGAAACAGTCCCTGACCATCGCTATCTCCTATTACCAACTTTTGGAGATATTCGCGCTAAGCGCGAATATCTCCAAAAACTAACACCTGCCCTGAGCAGTTTTTAGCCATGTTATCCAATGGGAGGTGGATAACATGGCTAAGAGCATTTGCTGGATAATGCATGAATATCGCTGACTTTTCAGCGATATTCATGCATTGCGGCCGTTTTTTATCGCATTTGCGATAAACTTTGCTAATATCAAGGTTTATGTGCGATAAAATTCGCCGATGTGCGGCGATAATTTTTGTCTCTAAACAAGTTAGAGACAAAAATTATCGCTAGTTGTTCGTAATATGCCCCCGGGTTTTTCCTTGCAGGAATCGGGAGGCGGAAGACTAGCACTGAAATCAGTAGTCTGAATCGGGAGGGTTGGTATATCTGGATTCTCTACAGCTGGGGCCATAAACTACATCCGCAGGGCTAGGTGATAGCCTGGGTCCGGCCTGGACAATCGGACACAGAGGAAGAGTGTCAGAGGGTGCGGTAGTGAATACGGTGAAAGGGAGGTGTCGGGCGGGCACAGGGTATGATTCTCAGAGAAGAGCAGCGCAGATGGGGGGAAGTATATGGCCCATGCATGAGAGAGAGAGCGGGGGTGACCAGTGCGTGGGGGAGATGCTTGCGAGGGTGGGGAGCCGTGCTGAGAATCGACGGCGTGCAGAGAGTGGGCCTGGTCAAGGCATCTAAAATGGCTGCCGTGCACGACAAAATTGTGGCATTGGACAAAAAGGCAAGATGGCGCAGACAATGTTTATCAATAAGGATTCATTTATAACAAAATATTTACTCGCAGTGACAAAATGGTGGTCAACACTTCCTGATTTCCATCGAATCGAACGTTAACAAACGACACGCAGCAAAAAAAAAAAAAAAAGCTCACGCACAGAGCAGTTTTTAGCCATGTTATCCAATGGAAGGTGGATAACATGGCTAAGAGCATTTGCTGGATAATGCATGAATATCGCTGACTTTTCAGCGATATTCATGCATTGCGGCCGTTTTTTATCCCATTTGCGATAAACCTTGCTAATAGCAAGGTTTATGTGCGATAAAATTCGCCGATGTGCGGCGATAATTTTTGTCTCTAAACAAGTTAGAGACAAAAATGATCGCTAGTTGTTGGTAATATGCCCCCGGATTTTTCCTTGCAGGAATCGGGAGGCGAAAGACTAGCACTGAAATCAGTAGTCTCACGCCTGAATCGGGAGGGTTGGCATGTCTGGATTCTCTACAGCTGGGGCCATAAACTACATCCGCAGGGCTAGGTGATAGCCTGGGTCCGGCCTGGACAATCGGACACAGAGGAAGAGGAGTGTCAGAGGGTGCGGTAGTGAATAGGGTGAAAGGGAGGTGTCGGGCGGGCACAGGGTGTGATTCTCAGAGAAGAGCAGCGCAGATGGGGGGAAGTATATGGCCCATGCATGAGAGAGAGAGCGGGGGTGACCAGTGCGTGGGGGAGATGCTTGCGAGGGTGGGGAGCCGTGCTGAGAATCGACGGCGTGCAGAGTGGGCCTGGTCAAGGCATCTAAAATGGCTGCCGTGCACGACAAAATTGTGGCATTGGACAAAAAGGCAAGATGGCGCAGACAATGTTTATCAATAAGGATTCATTTATAACAAAATATTTTATCGCAGTGACAAATTGGCGGTCAACACTTCCTGATTTCCATCGAATCGAACGTTAACAGACGTCACGCAGCAAAAAAAAAAAAAGCTCACGCACAGCCGCTGGAAGAGATGTATCAACATATATGAGCCTCCTCAGCCACCCTCAGGAAACATAGGGGATTAGGATACGTCTCCCGCACCCCCTTATACCTAGTAATTTAATTAAAACGAAGCACAAAATGGCGAATTCCCGTTTCGCTACCAGTTTGCGGCCCAGTTCGCGGCCCGTGAAGCGCTTCTACCGTGAAAAATCATTTTTTTTTTATTTTCCCCACGGGACCCTTTAATAACCCCAACAACATTCCTAGGGGGTCAAGAGGGGTATACCTTGCCCCCTTTCATTAAATTCCCCCTTCGTTTTTCACCTCTTCTTCTCTCTCGATCCTACCGAGAGATAAGATGGCGGCCGCTCCGGACTGTTTAGAATGTTGACAGACACCGGAGAGCCAATCAGCTTTCTGCGCTCAAAGTTCCGTTTCGCGAAAAGTAAGCGGACCGGAGCGCAGCCCGGAGCGCTGTTACAGATATATATCTTGTTTTGAACGTAAATTTCTCAAAAACTACTGGAGCACATATATTGAGACCTAGCAAAGGCACATCGGGCTAACAGTCCCTACAATTTTGCCAAGTTTCGTGCAAATACATTCAGCCGTTCGAGCTAAAAGTGAGTCCAACCGCCCTATGGAAATTAACATGGGAAAGACGCGTTTTGGGACCCCCCCTTTTTTCTCAGCCCCCCCTTGACGAAACCCCCCCAAATTTTCAGGGGCTGCTCAGAAACAAAATGTGCCATTTCCCTGAAAATTTCAGCCGATTCCATCCACAAACGCCAAAGTTATTAGACATAGAATTTTCAGAAATCCCATAGGGAAAAAATCCTAACTATATATACCTACTGGCGACCGCCAGTAGGTAATATATATATATATATATATATATATATATATATTACCTACTGGCTGTCGCCAGTAGGTATATATAGTTAGGATTATTTGTCTATGGAACTTTTGAAAATTCTATGTCTAATAACTTTGGCGTTTGTGGACGGAATCGGCTGAAATTTTCAGGAAAATGGCACATTTTGTTTCTGAGCAGCCCCCGAAAATTTGGGGGGGTTTCGTCAAGGGGGGGCCGAGAAACAAGGGGGGTCCCAAAACGCGTTTTTCCTATGTTAATTTCCATAGGGCCTTTGGCCTCACTTTCAGCTCGAACGGCTGAATGGATTTGCACGAAACTTGGCAAAATTGTAGGGACTGTTAGCCCGATGTGCCTTTGCTAGGTCTCAATATATGTGCTCCAGTGGATTTTGAGAAATTAACGTTCAAAACAAGATATATATCTGTAACAGCGCTCCGGGCTGCGCTCCGGTCCGCTTACTTTTCGCGAAACGGAACTTTGCGCGCAGAAAGCTGATTGGCTCTCCGGTGTCTGTCAACATTCTAAACAGTCCGGAGTGGCCGCCATCTTATCTCTCGGTAGGATCGAGAGAGAAGAAGAGGTGAAAAACGAAGGGGGAATTTAATGAAAGGGGGCAAGGTATACCTCTCTTGACCCCCTAGGAATGATGTTGGGGTTATTAAAGGGTCCCGTGGGGAAAATAAAAAAATATATATTTTTCACGGTAGAAGCGCTTCCCGGGCCGCGAACTGGGCCGCAAACTGGTAGCGAAACGGGAATTCGCCATTTTGTGTTTCGTTTTAATTAAATTACTAGGTATAAGGGGGTGCGGGAGACGTATCCTGACCTCTTATGTTTTCTGAGGGTGGCTGAGGAGGCTCATATATGTTGATACATGTCTTCCAGCGGCTGTGCGTGAGCTTTTTTTTTTTTTTTTGCTGCGTGACGTCTGTTAACGTTCGATTCGATGGAAATCAGGAAGTGCTGACCACCATTTTGTCACTGCGAGTAAATATTTTGTTATAAATGAATCCTTATTGATAAACATTGTCTGCGCCATCTTGCCTTTTTGTCCAATGCCACAATTTTGTCGTGCACGGCAGCCATTTTAGATGCCTTGACCAGATCCACTCTCTGCACGCCGTCGATTCTCAGCACGGCTCCCCACCCTCGCAAGCATCTCCCCCACGCACTGGTCACCCCCGCTCTCTCTCTCATGCATGGGCCATATACTTCCCCCCATCTGCGCTGCTCTTCTCTGAGAATCACACCCTGTGCCCGCCCGACACCTCCCTTTCACCCTATTCACTACCGCACCCTCTGACACTCCTCTTCCTCTGTGTCCGATTGTCCAGGCCGGACCCAGGCTATCACCTAGCCCTGCGGATGTAGTTTATGGCCCCAGCTGTAGAGAATCCAGACATACCAATCCTCCCGATTCAGGCGTGAGACTACTGATTTCAGTGCTAGTCTTCCGCCTCCCGATTCCTGCAAGGAAAAACCCGGGGGCATATTACCAACAACTAGCGATAATTTTTGTCTCTAACTTGTTTAGAGACAAAAATTATCGCCGCACATCGGCGAATTTTATCGCAGATAAACCTTGCTATTAGCAAGGTTTATCGCAAATGCGATAAAAAACGGCCGCAATGCATGAATATCGCTGAAAAGTCAGCGATATTCATGCATTATCCAGCAAATGCTCTTAGCCATGTTATCCACCTTCCATTAGATAACATGGCTAAAAACTGCTCAGGGCAGGTGTTAGCTTTTGGAGATATTCACGCTTAGCGCGAATATCTCCAAAAGTTGGTAATAGGAGATAGCGATGGTTAGGGACTGTTTCCAGTCGCTAACATCTTGGCACGCCCACTTTGCATGTCATTAGTGATAAATATCACTGACATGCAAAGCGGGGCCCAATGAATCCTTATTGATAAACATTGTCTGCGCCATCTTGCTTTTTGTCCAATGCCACAATTTTGTCGTGCACGGCAGCCATTTTAGATGCCTTGACCAGACCCTCTCTCTGCACGCCGTCGATTCTCAGCACGGTTCCCCACCCTCGCAAGCATCTCCCCCACGCACTGGTCAGCCCCGCTCTCTCTCTCATGCATGGGCCATATACTTCCCCCCATCTGCGCTGCTCTTCCCTGAGAATCACACCCTGTGCCCGCCCGACACCTCCCTTTCACCCTATTCACTACCGCACCCTCTGACACTCCTCTTCCTCTGTGTCCGATTGTCCAGGCCGGACCCAGGCTATCACCTAGCCCTGCGGATGTAGTTTATGGCCCCAGCTGTAGAGAATCCAGACATACCAATCCTCCCGATTCAGGCGTGAGACTACTGATTTCAGTGCTAGTCTTCCGCCTCCCGATTCCTGCAAGGAAAAACCCGGGGGCATATTACCAACAACTAGCGATAATTTTTGTCTCTAACTTGTTTAGAGACAAAAATTATCGCCGCACATCGGCGAATTTTATCGCAGATAAACCTTGCTATTAGCAAGGTTTATCGCAAATGCGATAAAAAACGGCCGCAATGCATGAATATCGCTGAAAAGTCAGCGATATTCATGCATTATCCAGCAAATGCTCTTAGCCATGTTATCCACCTTCCATTGGATAACATGGCCAAAAACTGCTCAGGGCAGGTGTTAGCTTTTGGAGATATTCGCGCTTAGCGCGAATATCTCCAAAAGTTGGTAATAGGAGATAGCGATGGTCAAGGACTGTTTCCAGTCGCTAACATCTTGGCACGCCCACTTTGCATGTCATTAGTGATAAATATCACTGACATGCAAAGCGGGGCCCAAGATTGTCGCTATCTCCTTTTAGCTGTCACTAACTGGTGTTAGCGACAGCTTGGTAATAGGGAGATAATTTTATCTCCTTTTTTTTGGCTTTTAAAGCCAAAAAAGCGGAAATAAACCCCCTTGATAATATGCCCCACGATTCTTTGGGGGGTTTCAGCTGACAGGGCTTGGTATTGTGTTACGTGCTAATTCTTCCAGGAAACGTCAGAGGGTCGATGTAGGGGTTCTAGAAGGGGTGATAAACCATTTAAGCCTCATGAACAAGCGCATGGTCTTTTAAAGATTTGTGAAGTACTCGGGGCGGCGGTGTGTGTGTGCCCTCTTTCAGGAGCGGGCGGGGGGGCACTGCCAGCAACTTGCCAGGCCAGGCAGTGTTCAACACGTGCATCACCCTTTCTCTGCCTGCTATTGCGCTCCATGCTTCGGAAAGGTAAGAAAAAGAACGTGCATTTGAGTTTGAAATGTCCGATCCTGTAGCAGTACACTTGCAAAGCCCACACATGACAATAACCCGATTCAAGGCCCCATTCACCCGATTTTTAAAAAAAATATAGTACTCCAAGAAAGTTGGATTATAAAACTTTATTAACTTTTAAATATAACGAACGCAACAAAAACTGTAAATATATTTAAACATTTTTTGATAAAAAAAAACAACAATAGTCAGAAGCTGTCTTTTGTGCGAATAGTCCCAAGGCAGCACAACGTGCTGAGTTGTGGAAGGCACCCAGGTGAAGAACCATCCCTTCTTTAAACCCCATGGTGACCAACTATAGTTTCAATGAGTGCTATATCCCAGGTTTTACATAAAGTAGTGTTTACCTAGAGTGGTGCTGTGTAGGACACTCTGAATGGAAATTAACCAGAACTATAACGATAACAACAACAACAACAATAATATAACTTTTATGCCCAAATTACGCAAACATTTAGCTAATCTGCTAAAGGGGGGAGTCGCCATTTCTTTACAATAATCAATAATGAAAAATCAACATCAATAGGGTTGTCCGTATTCCCGATGCAGCACTATAGTGCAACATACACAGCACCTGGGGTGTCAAGAGTGAACAGGTCCTAGCTGCTTAACCAATGACTGACAAATGCTATATTAAACACTTACTATGTATAATACTTGCGTTCACAATAGTTTTACTTTACAAAACAGAACAAAAGATGTCCCCTGTAAGTAAACCCATGTTAGCTGTTTCAGTTATTGAACATCCTAAGGTTTTATGACATGGGGAACAGTGGTGATATCCTGGGCCACCCATCCGTAGCCTCTCTAATCTCCATTACAATGTGTTTTTTGCTAAAAATAGCCAGAACTATAACCATAACAACAACAACAACAATAATATAACTTTAACGTCCAAATTACGCAAAGATTTAGCTAATCTGGTAAAGGGGGGGAGTCGCCATTTCTTTGGATAATTTATTCATCCATCCGTAACCTCTCTAATCTCCATTACAATATGTTTCTTGCTGTCGCTAGCTGATGAAAAAACTAAAGTGATAACTTCCTCATCCTTATTTTGTCTTTCTTTGTTCCTTAAGATGTTATCTGTGTCAACCTCTTCCGAGAATGCTGATGCGTTAGGGATTTCCTTGTGTTTCTTAATAGCATTGGTGTCTGCACACTTCTTTGTCAATTCTGTGAACATGATAACTGCTTCATAAACAGACGATATCCTTGTTAAGTCATTAGTGTTAAGTGTGTCTGAAACTACAGTGCCCTTCTGTTTTTCTTTCTTCAGGCTCTACAGAGTTTTGTGTGTTGTTCTTTTGAGCGACAATTATTCCAGAGGTTTCAGGTTCACTTGTTTTGTCCTGCAGTGAGTTAACAGCTTTAGAGACTTCATGTTTATTTGCTATGTCCTGCTGTGCGTCAACTGCTTCAGAGACGTCAGCCTCATTTGTTATGTTTGACTAGATCCTGGACCTGCCCGGCCGCGCCCAAAATGGCGCCGGTGTAAATGGGACTCGTAACTGCTTGTTGTGTACTGGTTGCCCAACCTTGATATCACGAGATACGTATGCAGTTTTGAAGCACATGGCGGAGGCTCGTCTGCTGTAGTGGGGCGCCCCTTTATCGTTTCAGTCGCCATTCCGCCCGCTTTTGCTACACTGTGCCTTTCCCGCCATTCAGCTGTTTACCGCCCGCTCTGACGGCTACAGCGTCTCGCTCACCATGTAGTTGAGTTGCTCCCACTCTTGCGGTGCAGCGATAGGCGGCTGCCACATGACTCTTAAAATGGCGGCCGGCTCTTCGGATTTGGGCCTGGTCCAGTAAAATGGCCCTGGGACACCTTGGAACTCGGACGCTTGTCTGCCAGGGCTTGGGTCCCATTCTCGAAAGCGTCCCCTCAGCCTTGAAGATTGTACAAAAGTCTTGGGGGCCCTCTACTCCCGCAGGCTTCCGGTGGGGAGCGGCTGCCATGATTGCTTGCGGAATGGCCACGACGGAGCTACGAGATGGTGGTGCTCTCATGGTGACGCCAGCTTCAGTCTGAAACATCCAGAAACAAGGTGGGGCTTTCATCGTTTGGGAAAAAAAATGTTTTAATCCAATGAAAAGTGTTATTTTTAGGTCACATGACCTAGTCTTACATCATTAGGAAAACAAAAGTAAAATGAACCAATGAAAAGTTTTATTAACAAGTCACATGACCTGTTATGCTTACGTTACGCGCTGCGCGGCGCGCTCTGGATCGTTTCCGGGAAGCTGCGCCTTGCGCACCGGAGCACTTCCGGGTGCGCTAACGCGGCGCGTCATATGACGCATTACGCGACAACGCAGGTCCAGAATATAGTCAAAATGTCTTCACCAACCAGCGGTCGGAATACAACCGCTTTCAGCAGTCCAAAAAGTTCTGTTAAATCTTAAGAGTGGGAGCAACTCAACTACATGGTGAGCGAGACGCTGTAGTCGCAAGAGCGGGCGGTAAACAGCTGAATGGCGGAAGAGGCACAGAGTACCAAAAGCGGGCGGAATGGCAACTAAAACGGTAAAGGGGCGCCCCACTACAGCGTGTCTTCAGGTCAAACGGATTGTGGGACAAGGTCCAGAATGGAAGAGTCATCAAAAGGCAAAAAATTCCGCCGGACCCCGGGAGCCGGCCGCCTATGTTGGGGGCGATCTCAGGCCACACCAGGGCAACACGACTTGGGGAGGGGGCAGGAGCCAAGCGCCCCCTCCCAGTCCGCGCCATCTCACCGCCCCTCGGGGGCCTCCGTCAAGCGGTTTAGGGAGGCACCGTATCACATTGTTTTCCAATGCAGTCAGGTCCACAAACGGACCCCACTTACTTTGAATAGTGAAGCTGCAGCAGGTGCAAATAAGGTTTAGACAGTGTTACAAGCGCTGCTTAGAACTCTGAAGTATGGCACTCAACATCCAGAACTTATGCCATTTGTGTAAGGCAGTGACATCGAAGCAACTCAGGGACCAAAAGCATGAACGAACACTCACGTATGAAAATCTTATTTGGGGAAGGGGCAGGATCCAAACGCCCCCTCCCAGTTCGCGCCACTACACCGTATGTAGAAAATCTGAAGCCATCCTTCTACAAACTCTCAACGCTTGCTATCAGTGCATGAGTTTCATGCTCGATCGATTGAGCTAGCCGGATCGGGCAACAAAAAGTATAAAATAGTTATGTAAAAAGTTATTTAATAAAATGTTTTACCCTGTTTCTTTTCTGGTGTGTTGTCTATATTTATAATATTTGCATAGGGTTTGTCGTTATTTTGGGCGGGGTGGGTGACGGAGCCGAGCTGTCTTGCAGCCCTCATGGTGTGGAGCTCAGTTCATTTCACTATTTTCGTATTTCTCATGAAGGGTTGTTCCTAATGTTTGTATTTTAGCGAGGTCAAAAAGAGATCCAATTAGTGGTCTACTGATTTTGCACGATTACTTTTATTTTTTTACACGATTTTTCACTATCTGCAAAGACTAAACAGAGTATTGCGACTTTGTGCTTGTTTGTAAATAGAGAATGATCCAAAGAGAACCAATTCTAAAACAGTAAATGCTTGGATAACAATCAATCAAATGGAGAGACAAGCAGGTACGACGGATTACAACGGGGGTAAAGGTCTGCGTTAACTACCCTTCACTATCTGCAAAGAGAGTACTACTAAGAGAAAAGAGGGGAGTGGGGGGGGGAAGCGTTCAAAGCACATGAGCGTGCATAAACACGAAAACGTTTTTACCTATCACGTACTTGGCATTTGACAGCTTTTGATATTTGCTATTAAAAAACCATTGAAATTCACAGAAAAAACCATAGGTTATAGTCCATATATAGTTAGGAATTTGCATTTACAAAACCTTGAAAATTCAATGAAAAAACCATTGGTTATAGAACATATATAGTTAGGAATTTGCATTTACAAAACCTTATTTTACTCGCATAAAACCATTGAAATTCCATATATAGTTAGATGCGCTAACTATATATCGCGCACCCGCAATCCACTGCTGATGATGTCACATATTACATCATTCATGACATGGTTAGTGACATCACTGATGACATCACTGATGACATCTCAAATGACATCACTGATAAAATCACTGATAACATCTCATTTGACATGACTGATCACATCACTGATGATATCATTCATGTGATAATACCATGAACCTCTTCAGACTCTAATATACCCTTAGATACAATCAGTGTAAACAGACAGTCACAGACTGTCACTCATCCATGGAGTTACTCACACACCTAGTCAGTTATGCAAAAAATCAATCACACCTCCATTTTCTCAACTATACAGTTATACACACCTTACTTATTCAAACATATACTAACACATATTTACTTTACTCTCTTATACAATCCCTGATACATGTTCACAATGATCCATACAGCCACTCACACATTCACTGGCTCTTATGCACAGTTATTTATAGATGTCAACTCTCACATGTACTGTGTTTTACATATGTACTTACTTTGACATGTAGCACTGAGATATCCATTCACTCACTAATACACTCATGCACAGTCAACCGCCCATACAGCTGTTTCCACATGCACTTTTGAACCCATACATATAGTGAATCAACTACTCACACATCTATGTACAGAGTCACACACCTCCCAGCCACCCATACACACACACTCAGTTTCCCATACAAATACTTGGACAACCAATGAATAACCCATACAGTTACTCATATAGCTACTGATCAACATATGCAGCAGTTTGTAGAACAACAGATATAATGATGCACAAATTAAAACAGTTTAGTCACTAACCCATGCACTCAGTGAGACACATTTAATCACTCACTCATACAGTCAGTCATGCACCTACTAAATCCTTCATCCAGACACTTATACATCCACTCATTCTTCAATATGTAAGACATATTTTAACTTTACAGAAACAAACAGTCACTGGATGTTGTCATCAGTGATGTCATCAGTGATGTCATTTGAGATGTCATCAGTGATGTCATCAGTGATGTCACTAACCATGTCATGAATGATGTAATAGGTGACATCATCAGCAGTGGATTGCGGGTGCGCGATATATAGTTAGCGCATCTAACTATATATGGAATTTCAATGGTTTTATGCGAGTAAAATAAGGTTTTGTAAATGCAAATTCCTAACTATATATGTTCTATAACCAATGGTTTTTTCATTGAATATATATATATATATATATATATATATATATATATATATATATATTTATATATATATATATATATATATATATATATATATATATATCACAGTGGTTGTAGCCATTATGATAGGACTGTGTGTCTATTGAAAATTGATTTTTAGCAATGCAGTACATCCAGAGAGGATCCTCAGACTCCCGCGGATCTGCAAGGCCAAAACTGACAATGTTAGTCGGTCACGGTGCCCTAGAATTAAGTAAAACCAACACACGAAGTGGCAGGTTAAGGGACTCTGGCACCCAAAACAATGTGTGGTGGGGTTACAAAGGGACCCACATTGGGGTTAAAATAAAGGCTGATCGTCCGCCGGCCCCAGCAAAGCCCCCCCCCCTCATATGAATGTGCAGTGGATCTGAAGATCGCAGGCACCACAAAAGAAATAAAATAATAAAAAGATGTTACCTGTTCATGGGGAGTTAGACATCCAGGCCCAGCAATGAAACTCACGCCTTCAGCTGCACATGGCAGGGATTTGTATGCCTGTGGAGGAATAGGTACAGGGCATGGTCACAGGACATGCCCTTTGGCCAACTCCAAGCTGTACATGGAGGGAGGGTTGGACGCCCAACCCCAGACAGTGTGCAGCAAAGTTGGCTGGGAAAAGGCAGCCAGGGGGCAGAACACAGGTTTGGGGTTGGGCACACGCAAGGATTGGGGGCAGGGCCTGGCCCTAATAGCCTGTCATTAAATGAGCTAAATAGTATTAGGAAAAGACAAATGTTTCGCAGTACATGCTATATACAAATGACATTTATCAAAAATCTTTTAAATACAATATTTAGTTAATCCAATAAAAGTACGGAAATGTAGCATTATTCGATTCCTTGCAATGAATAAAGATGGGATTAAACCTCTTTTTGCCTAGTAATTTCAACTTTGCCTATAAAAACAAATAAGCTATCAGATCACATAAATATTTTCAACAAAGTTCTTGCCCTACCTTTAAACCATTCAATAGTTGGGTGAGAGTGAGCTGAGGTCCGACAGGACAAGGTGATGGAGTGGCCTAAAATGACAGTCTGGTCTGTGAGCTCTTCCACAAAAGCAGGTGCTGAAAAGAATACAAAGAACATTGGTAAGATGTTGCAATGTACTTATTACTGCTTTAAGCAAACAGTGGTAACTTTAAAATGGATCCTCAGACACTCCTGAGGCATAGAAAGATGTTTTTTATGACCATAGCCCTGTGATACCTGCCCACAAGTTAAACAAAAACTCCATTATTGACTTGGGAACGTTTTGAGAACTATTGTGTTGTGTGAAATATTTCTCCTCAAACCATCACTGATTATTTAGTTCATATATATTAACCTGCACTCCCACCTGACACTTCAATCCAACATCACCATTCTCTCAGAGGTCATCCTGCTTAATATAAAACTACTGCTTACCGCCGAAGACCTCTAGTTTAAGGTACAAGAAAATATTATATTTCACAACAATGGAGACACCCTTCTAGAAGTTCAAATAAATATCTGCTCACATAACCATCTACTCGTTATTCTTCATCATTTATACTGGATGTGAGAATTACCTTACCTAAAAAATGAACTCATTATTGCCAAACACTTCTCGAGAAAGAGGACCCAATCATGTCTACCTTTATAGATCTGTCAGCCGAAGAAAAGCAAAGCACTAACAGCAAAGCCCTTCACTGTTAGTACATGAAAGCCATAAAAAAGTGGATCCACTGGGATCCCAATCTGATGTGTTATGATAATGCCTTAAAGCTTCACCTCCTAGCAGCATACATTCTGAATAGGTAATTCTCAACTCCATCCTCCTAAATCTATTCTGTTTCTTCTATAGGGTAGGTAACATTTGCTGTTTTATATTCTCCCTAGGCATTGTTAAGTCCTATTTACTTCAGCTCGAAAGTCATTATCTGTCCTTAGGTAGAGGTCAGAGATATATGGATAGTCGTAAAAAAATATAAGTGCCCCAATACCAGCAGCTCCAAAAACTAAGGCAATTGGGACAATGTCATTGTTCGCCAATTGTGTGATGGCTAAACGTTCATGGCGGGATAAATTAGACCGATGTTTGGTAAGACCTAATTTATCCCGCCATGAACGTTTAGTCATCACACAATTCGCGAACAATCCAGACATTACAATTTGTAAAGCAGACAAAGGCGGTGCTCTGGTTATACTAGACACTAGCTTTTATCTCGAAAACATCACACAACATCTGAGTGACAACAATATATACATGGAAATACAGACAGATCCCACCCCAGAATTCAACCGGGTGTTGGAAAACATCATTAACAGTGCCGTTATGGCAGGGACAATCACAGAAAGAGACAAACGTTTTTTGACAAAGGATCATCCTCAAGTGCCATACTTATATATGGTACCCAAGGTCCATAAACACGCCACAAGACCTTCGTTCCGACCCATAGTCAGTACACGCAACTCCATACACGAACCCATTGGAATGTACATAGATAGACATCTTCAACTGTGTGAGAAAAATGCCTAGCTATATCCAGGATACAACCGATTTCTTAAACAAACTCAATAACATCACTCTAAAATCAGATGGATCTATTTACCTATGCACCATTGATGTGTGTTCTCTATACACTTCTATTCCTCATGACCTAGGACTACAAGCCATGGGAGGTGCATTACTAGCCACAGACAAGCCTCTGGACCTTCAAGTGTTTCTCATGGAACTCATTCAGTTTACCTTGCATCACATTTATTTCACCTGTCTCGAGAAATTTTACATGCAACTATCCGGTGTAGCCATGGGCAACTGCGCGGCACCATCATATGCAAATTTGTTCATGCACCAATTCGAATCAGAATATATCACAACCAATCAAGAATGGAGCAACCATCTAACCTGTTATTATCATTATATCGATGACATCTTCTTGATGTGGAAAGGTTCTGAACTCCAATTTAAAACAGCCATCAACAACCTTAACCAGATTGACACTCGTTTGCAGTTCACTTACACAATCAACCGTACCCAAATTTCATTCTTGGACGTTAACATCCAGATAGAGAACAATCAGCTTCGCACATCCATCTACACGAAGCCCACAGAGCGGAATAATTATTTACATTTCACTACTTTTCATCAAATGAGCTTGAAAACACACTTACCCTACTCACAACTTCTCAGAGCTAAACACATAGCATCTACCACGGATTCATTTCAGGCTGACAGTTTGACCATTGCTAACAAGTTCTATCAAAGAGGATATCCAGAGAACATCATCAAATCTGCTGAATTACGAGTATCAAAGAAAACAAGAACTGAACTTCTGAGTCTTAAACAACGTACAGAAAACAAAGAGGAGCGTCCTTGTTTTGTGTCTAAGTTTTCCACCACCAGCACTCAAATCAAAGCCTCTATCAAGAAACATTGGCAGTTACTACAACTGGAACCCGATTTTAATAACATCTTCAAATCTCAGCCTATCTTTGCGTACCAACGCACTAAGAAGATTCAGCAACTGCTGAAAGCGAAGAAATCAGGTCACAGATGCTAACTACAAAGGCACTATACTGTGCCTAAATTGTGGAAACTGTACCAGTATCATCAATGGAACCGTTATATAACACCCCACACAGGGCACCCCTATCTAACTCACAGTAAACGCCACATGCGACACCACCAATGTGGTATATTTCCCTAAATGCCCGTGTGGCTTACCTTATGTAGGGAAAACTGAGAGGAAAATCAAGACCAGACTCACTGAACATCGCAGTAATATCCGGACTAAGAATGTAAAGTCCTGCGTAGCAGCACACTTAATTAACCATTCCCATACCATCAGCCAGTTGCGTTTCCTGATTCTGGAAGTCGTGAACAAAGTCGCAGGCAGAGACAATAAGAAATTCCTTCTTCAAAGAGAACTTTATTGGATGCACAAATTAAATTCCATTCACCCGAAGGGTCTCAATGAAAGGCTAGAATACAGCTGTTACTTATAAGATGCCATTAAGTACTTATTGAGACCACTGTGCTTTGGCCCCTCTGTTACCTCTTGTCCACCTTCGTATGTTTGTTGTGTATTTCGTTCTTATCCTTGTTTTAGCTCATTTTTCACCTTTGCACTCTCACTAATGCTGATAAGTAAGTCATTACCCTTCTTGTTATCCTATGGTCATCTGTCTACCTTCTTTTTAGCTATGGTTACTGACATGCACACCTACTATTTACTTTCTCCTTTCTTTCCCGGCCTTACATCACTCTAATCAGTCCGACTGTCTCCCATTCTATGTCTGTTACTATTTCTGGTTTGTCTTTCTCACCTTTTTTCAGACATCCTTTACTTCACATTGTACCTCGCACACATATCCTGCTATTTTATGTCATTGTTTATATATAATCTTATTTCTGTATATGATTCACAGTGTTTGATTATCGATTGTTTTTTTCCCGCTTTCCTTGTTTTTTAAGCTTGTGTTCTGATTACTGTTTGTTTTTTCCCATTCTTTCTCACATGCTTATGCTCTGCTTCTTCCATCTTTTTCTTTTCATAACTTTATTCTCCCGAGTCGGGCCGATCATTCACTTTGCTCAGTCCGCTCTCTATCACATTTGTTTTGCACCGTTTTCTGTGTTTATTACTCTGTTAATGCCGCTTTCGCACACGGCCGACACCATTGCTTTACTCGCGTTCGTGGCTTCAGCACGCCACTTTCATGCTTGCGGTAAGCTTTTCTGCACCATGTTGGATTCTTCCGCTACTAACTGTTGCGCACAGCCGACATGCTTTTTTCACCGTTAATTCTATGTAATCTTCTGTTTCGCTTTCTTACGCCCGCTATGGTGACATACATTCTAATTTGTTCCAAAGCCACGTTGTGTTCTACGATTTGGTCGCGGCCACTTTCAGTGATTTTTAATTCACAATGTGAGTTTATCCACCGATTTTACTTTGTGAGCACATATTGATCTCAGGCACGCTGTACAAATATTGGGTATGTTCAAAGTATTATTTGTCACACGTTATTAACCTACTTAGGTAGCAACACGATTTTACCACCTCTGCACAGCTTTTCCTTACTTCAGATCAGCATGCAATTTTCACTTATACTGATTGACATTGCTAGCCCTCATTTCGCGCTACATCCCCTGTATCTTTCTCATCTGTTACAGACATTCCCCCTGACGAAGAGCACCGCTCGAAATGCATAGGGGATGCATTTATGAATGACGTGTACATATTGAACTGTTCAAGAACATTGCAATAATGCAGTAACTTTATTTTGACTTATCCATCGTTCATTTAAGCTTTCTCAAACTTTTGAAGATTGGTTCAAATTAAACCATCGACTTCACGATAAAGATTGGTTGTTTATTTGATTTTACTTCATTCAACACGCTTCAGCGTTTTGGGAGGATTCAAGATTAATCTCACACTGTGTGAGACCTTTTGAGGTTTGCATATTGAAGCGCCCGAGAGTCGGGAGGCGAACATCTCGACATCCCCATACGTGGATTACCCCTAAAAATCCATTGATTGCACCACATTTATATTACTTTGGAGTGCTGTGGCCCTTTCATTGATTTACCACAGAAGCCAATGCTGTCTTCCAACTAATACTGCTGTATTTGTTAGTTATCCCCTACAAAACAGTAAGAAAACAAAATCCCAACTTGAGATTTTGGTGGAAAGTAGGTCTTAAACTTGTAACTGAAAGGGAGTCCTCTACTGACACTGGATCTCAAAGAAGCATATTAAGACTTTTAGAAATGGGCTCTGATATTCTCGGAGCCCACACAACCACAGATATCCTAACCATCTAAATTAATGAACATAAGACTGAAGATGTGGTCAGGAAAGAGAGGTAAACACATAAGTACTACAAAAAGGTCACTCTTTACCCTTGCAAAGGTAGCCAATTTCGTTGTGGCTGAAGGAATGGACGTGAAAGTGGAATTAGGCAGAGTCCAGGAGGGAGAAAGAAAACATGAATATTTATCACCAGAGCCAATGTACTATCATCCTTGCAAAGGCAGAAATGGAATCTGAGAAGGTTAATATGTGAGGAACTGGCCATAGGTTAAATGATTGAAATTAGACTTGCCAAGTGTCCTTCAACTATACAACAGCATATACAAATATTGGGATGGCACCCTCGAGAGGTGATGATGCTGGTCTATGACACACCCTTGTCCCCCTTATGCCCTATGGAACAGAAACCAAAACTGCATTCTTGACCCTAATGTTTTTCTGCCATGGAAACATAGTTTCCATGGCAACTGCTGCTGTTCCAGAGGTAAATAGGACAGAAAGTTTCAGAAATCAGGAGGAAAGTTCGAGAACTGGGTGGCATACCCTTTTCCAAAGTGATCAAAGATCTGGCTTTTGGCCGAAACCACCACTAAATCTAAAGACAAAGTAAATATCTTGATTGATTTTTCAAGGGTTCTGTGATTTTAAAGACAAAGTACATACAGAAGTGCTGCTGAGGGTAGAATTTTACAAAATGCCTCCTATACCTTCCTTTAAAGTGAGAAGTTAGAAACTGGCTCAGGTCCGTGGTATCAGGAGTGTACCAGAAATACAGCTTCTCTTTTTTTTAAATTAAATATAAGGAATTCACCCAAGACAGGGAAGGTTGGGCATAGTTTTAGGAACTGAAAAATTAGCAAATATCCTGTTCAAATACATTACGATATAATGAGATCAAGCAAAAGGATGAATTAACGGCCATTCTTGTATGTCCTGTCAAGTTTACCGTTTTCCATTGTAATTCTCTATAATTGGTTACCTGCAACCCCATGTTTTATACAGCTATTGGTGAAAACCAGGCATATGTTTCTGTAGTGGCTAATAGCTACGAATATACCTATCCCACAATACTAGCCATCCATTTTGTCAGAAAGAAAAACACATCTTTAGAAAGGACCCGGTCTCACATTTACATTTGGAAACAATTGACCTCAAACCATCTCTGTGGGCTGATGTCTCTTTGTTAAAGAGAAACCATTAAGCTACTTTCCAAGTGCCTACATTTATATACATAGCAATTTCACACAAATGAAGCAAAAAGGGGATTATACAAAGTAGGACTATGCATATGTTACATTGACCTCCCCCTCCCATAAACCGGGAAAATCTGTAATCCAAAAGTAACGTCAAAAAGTGAGCCCCCACTGTAAAAAAATGATATATGACATATTTGCTCTCTTAAAAGGTAAAATACGGGCTAGATAATAGAGGAAGGCTGTGCTAGGTACCATGTATCTTCCACCCTTTCAGCCAAGGAGAACCGCTACGCTCCAATTTCCTAGTGCCTTACCATTGCTTCCAATGTCTTCCTTTGGGCATTTTGACACCTTACAATAGATGAAGACTGCCACCGAACTCTATGGCACACACTCCACCACCCTCACAAGGATGAACGGTTAAGCGGACATAGCAGGATGTGAGATGAAACAAATGCCCCCGCTGAATATGCACCACTCCAACCAGCCACCAGAACCACAAGAGCAGACCACAAGGCACGCCCCCCCCCTTTCAGGGATTCACCAGAAAACAAGTGAAGGTCTAAAAATATGTGGTGGACCCAAGGACAATCTGAGTGCTCACTGCGATATTTAGAAACAAAAGGCCCATGACATTGACTCTTGAAACTGAAGCTGGGAGATCAGGAACCTATACCACTAGGTCTAAGGTTGTTATGTTATATTTAGCTATTTCATATTTAGGCAAAAAAAAGTCCCCACTTTATATCTGTTTGATAACAAAGTGAAATAAAGCAAGACAGTCTTGAAAACGTTCTTGCTCTTACAAATGTCTGTTGTAAGCCGATTCATACCTGAATCAACAACACTAACCAGAAGAACAGTAAATATCTGTGCCAGTTCCAGTAAACTTGGCGGAAAAAAGTGCAGAATGGCCCACATACACTGATAGCACTGTAGTTCTTCATACTGTATTCACAATTCTAAATAGCAAGGTGTGCCCTCTGCACCACTAATGGGACTCTGATACAGCATGCGTTGCAAACGAGCATTCAGCTAATTTAACCATTCTGCTGAATGTCTTTGCATATTTCTGGCACTCTATGGGAAAAACAACGCAGGCCTCCTGCACCAACTTTTAATCTTGTCCGTTTTACAGAAAAGTGAGCATGGACATCACTTTGGTATTGGCGTTGCTCATGTGCACTCCAGAAACCATTGCACTTATACACAAAGACTAGCTCAAAGACTAGCTCACCTCTGAAAGGACGTGTAGTGCTAGAGGCACTCTTGTGGTCTGACATCCTGTGATGATCTTTGACTACCATTATTTTAACTGACTTTACTGTGTTATTTTATCCTAGCCTGAATGTACGATGGTCCTGCATATGCAGTGATTCTCTTACAAGTTTCTGTCTTGTAATCATGCTGTCTTTCAGTGGGAGCTGTTACGGAGTAGGACAGCCTTGACCAGAACAGAACATGTGGGATATGCATTTGAAAGCGTGAGAGAGAGAGAGAGTTGTGGAATATACTTTTTGATCTCGAAGTGCAGTGTTGTGGGCAGTGATGCACACATGCGCTCGGTGTTGTACATTGAGAGATGAAGTATGTGAATCTATAAGCAGTTGTGCACAATTGTGCATTGTGTTGTACATTGATGAGAATTATGAGGTTCTTACTATTGGCTTTTACATGGCCTTGTGACAGAGATCCCTTCAAGCGGACTGGAAGATTCGAGGTAAAGGCCACATTAAAGGGTGCTTGCCAAAGTAAAGAGTAAAGAAGGTGCCAAGTGTGCTTGGCATGCCTACAAAAATGTTTGCCACAAAATATGGGTTTGACGTGTCTACAATTCCGACTTTAGGAAGAAATTCTGAAAGTTTATAGGTGCAGATACCAAAAAGAATATAAGATCAGGCATGAAATTACAAGGGAAGATAGTAGTCATTAGCATCGGAAAGTGGAGTGACACTCAAAAGCACAAAAATGGGTGGTCTAAAAAGGAAAGGAAACAGAAAAAGAAAGATGATACTGGGAGGTCCAAGGTGCAGACTAGTGCAGATGATACGGAGCTCAAAG
The DNA here is from genome assembly GCF_964263255.1 of Lissotriton vulgaris. Lineage (NCBI taxonomy): Eukaryota > Metazoa > Chordata > Amphibia > Caudata > Salamandridae > Lissotriton > Lissotriton vulgaris. The sequence continues at coordinate 315,151,041 of NC_141698.1, forward strand.
AGTACTAATTGGAAGAGGTACATGGTGGTGGATATGTACACGTACCTTGGAGTCATTGTGATCTTTCCACTTTTACAAATCTGTTTTCAAAATTGCGAAACATACGGACTTGTGGTAAACAGAAGTGGAGAGGTTGTGAAAATCTCGAAAGTGTGGTCTAAGGATTTAAATACTTTCTTTGATATTGTGGTCCTAAATGATTTCTGTACAGAATGTAAAGTTTCAGTTTGGCCAGCAACTGAGCGGCAGAAAGATCCTAAGACTCATTGACCTCCTCATATTGTTATGGACAAGTAAAACTATGTGATTACCTTTTTAAAAACAAAGATCCCAGAGAAGGAATTTGTTTGCCTCAAAATAACGATAACTACCCAAGAGCTTAAGGAGACTGAGCATGCTTATTATGAGAGGCTTATGCAGATTTACAGAGAATATAGGGAACATCTTAGCGGATTCCTATCACATTACCTTCTCGATTTGCATCCAGAGATTACTGCCCATATACAGCAGAACCAGATTTGTTGGCAGTTAAAATCCCTTAATGAGATTTTGTGGTGTGTTAAGTACTGCAATGATTATTTGGAATCAAGGCAAAAGAAGAATGAGGAGTAATTCGTGTTGGCAAATACTAAATTGGTTGATAAGGGATGTCAGAGTGAGCCATATGTGGTGAGATTAAGATATAGTTCTGGCTCTGGTGCAGGATTGGAGTGAACTGGTTTTCATGGTGATGGTCAGAGGCTACAGAATGGGAACTTGTTCCACAGGACAGAGAACGTGGGATGGGTGTTGATCAGGATTCAGGGCAGGACATACCCATGTCATCACTGCACCAAGGTGTGACACTGGAAATGCAAATGTGGACTGAATCCAAAACTAATGCAAAATGATGGTCAGATACCAAAAATAAAAGCAATAAAGATGCAAAGTATACAAATGAAAGACCTCATAATGCCAATATGCCCAAGCCCCAAAGATGCAACCCAAAGATTAATCTAAAAATGGAATCCAAAGGTTCAGCAAACCGTCTTCATGAGACTCAAATGTTTCCAATAGGTCTCGGTTTTAAATAATCTCGGACAACTAGATTCTGATCAATCACAATGATGGTTCCTGACAGGGGTGAAGGGCTGCATGCTTGGCGCAGTTCTAGCGATAGAAAGTAGTGGACCATATGTTGATGAGAGGTGAATGGTCACCCCATATAATTATTTATTGATGCTGGTGCTACCCACTCTACTGTTAGAAATGTAGAGTTCCCAAATCTACCTTACTCACTCGGGAAAACAAGTCCAAGTTGTAGTTATTTCAACCAAACAAACAGCATACCAAATTTCAGCTAAAATATTTGTGAAAATAGGGCCTCGTGAGGAGTACCATCAGTTCGTAATAGGTGATTTGAGTCTAGCCGATCTATGGGGCAGGGATCTACCCTACAACTGCATAATGTATTGCACACTGGAAGGTCTTGAGCTAAAGACACACAATGAAGATGCAGATTTTAAACTGAGAACTCAAGAGTCAATTGTTGGGTTGTTCCCAGTTCTGACAAGTGAAGACTTGCCTCCAGACTTAAACAGTTCGGTGAAAGAGGAAGTCTGGGACTTTACTGACAAATACATTGGTCTAATCAAAAATGGTGAACTTGTGAGATTCTCTATAAAGCCAAATGCAGGGTATCCTGTGATGCCCCAAAACAGCCTCTCAGAGGTTGTGGTAGGAATTACCCCAGGATTGAATCCTTGTGAGAGCAAGGCATCTTAAAGGAGATATCAGGATGTCCCTGCACTCCAACATGTATCGGTTTGCAGAAACCGAACAAAAAGTGGAGGATAGTTCACAATTTGAGAAACGTTATTAAAATTGTTGTCTTATGTTTCCACATGGTCCTAAATCCGGCTGTGATACTCTTCCAAATACACTGTGATGCTGAATGTTTCTAAGTCAATGGCCTGTGTCAAGTCTTCTTCTCCATTCTTCTACATGAGGATAGTCAGTTTCTTTTTGCTTTTCAATTAAAAAAGTTAACTGGCACATGCATCATGGTAGGCTTTTGCGATTCCTTAATTGTGATTATTAAGGAATCGCGAAAGCCTATGCATGTAGGAATCGCTATAAAAATAGCGATTCCTAAACATTCCTTAATTGCGAGTCGGAAATTAAGGAATGCTTTCCCATTCATTCCCATGGGCCTACAGACACATAGGAATTAATGGCAGATTGCATGCGCAATTTGTAAGTACCAATAGGCACTTGCAAATTGCGCATGCAATTTCAAGGGTGCAAGGGTGTCAAATGGACACCCTATTGCACCCCTGAAATTGAACTGTGCACACATGTTGCACACACACATGCCCCAAGGGCATGTATGTGTGTAACCTATAACTTTGAAAAATGCACTTTAGTGCATTTTTCAAAGTTTTAACAAATTACAGACAAGTTTGATTTGTCTGTAATTTGCGGTCCCAAATAGGGAAATCTCTATTTGAAAGTGCTTCTAGCATTGCATTTAAGGAATTGCAAATTGCGATTCCTTAAATGCAATTGCAATTGAGGAATTCGCAAATAATTGTGAATTCTTCAATTGCGCATTGGAAACCCTTTCATGCATCTACAAAGGCCAATTTGCAATCGCAAACGGTCGATTTTTGCACCGTTTGCGATCGCAAAAACCTTTGATGTATATGCTTCAAACTGTTGGTGCAGTCCCACAGTACTGAGAGCCCCTGAATTTTTAATCAGATACTGAAGTAAAATCCAGAGACCTTGCAATTGCTATGCAACTCAGTTCTAGTGCCGTGCATCAACGACTTTCTTGTGGTGTCAAAACCCCAAGAAACCTGCAGACAAGACACCATTACATTATTGAACCATTTATCAGAAAAATGGTCAGAACACATCCCCTACAAAACTGCAGTGTTGTCAGAGGAAGAGCTTGTACTTGGGACATCACAATGAGGAATCAGCTAGGAAAGTATCCCAAGAGAGAATCTCTTACGTTTTTGAGAATTAATTCCTCCCCACATTTCCATAGTAGTAAAGCATCTACAGAGGGTTACACTAAAAAAGATGTGCCTGGATACGCTACCAAGAGACAATGAATGCATGAATGCCTACCTTGATATGAAAGAAAGTGTCTGTCTCTTTCTGGCTCTATCACCGACAGATTACTAAAAGATTTTGGGGACGATTGAGTTCATGTTGGTAAGGATACTCTGCCACAATGGAGTCCTGAGGGTGTTTGAAAAGGCCACTTAAGTGGGTGGCACAATGAGTGCTGCAGTACCATTTGTTTCATTTAATTTACAGCCACTGGTTGCATGTAGTACCACTTTACTAGGGTCTTACAAGTAAATTAAATGTGTCAATTGGGTGTAAGCCAATGTCACCATATTTACAGGCGAAAGCATGAACACTTTACCACTGGTCTGCAGTGGTAAATTGCATGTAGTCCTAAAAGCCAACAAAACGTAAAAAACAGGAGGTTTAAGCTGCACCAAGCAGAAAAATGCAATGACAGTAACTGCCATGGTGGCGGTTCCTGCTAATACTTTAAACAACCACCTTGGCAGTCATTTATAAATCTGGTAGGAGTGCCTCCACCAGGGAGATGGAGTTATGTTTCTGCTACCCTGGCAGAACAAAGGGCCGTCTGCCAATATATAAATGAGACCCTTTTTCCTAGATTGCTTCAAGTGCAAAGGGTGCACGCTGTCTATGTTGGACACACAACCATAACAAAGTTAAAATGGCCCTTTGCTTCCTTCTCTGCCACACTTCATCCAGTAGCTTCAGCAATGCACAGATGCCTAAAGGTGTTGGATGCAGTTGTTGTAAACATTCAGCGGTGCAAATGTATGTTAATGTGTTATTTGCTTACTGTGATGGTCCTTCACTCAGTCAAGATTTTATTAACATGTACTCAAACACAACAAATGATAAATGGCAGACTTACTATGTTTGAACAGGTCATTCTAGCAGCTGAGAATGTTACAGTGAGGAAGTGTTATACCTTAAACCCTGCTATACTTTTGCCTTTGGCTATTCTGATGACGATGACAATGGGGTTGATCTTGACTGTCTTGATATGAAAATTGTGTACCAAGCCAAAACCGATCACTCAATATGTCTCTTTAAAAGAGACTGATTTTACTTTGTCTGTGTACAGATCTTGTTTAAGAAATGGAAGAGTATTTTTATGAGAGCAGCTTTATGAGAGAAGGTGTTGTGGAAGACTCCTATTAGTGCAATGTAATGTGCACACAGGTGGCTGAACAGATCACTCTTACTAGAGTGTGCTGTGCCTCGAACAATATGCAGGTTATAATTTAAAAAAATATATATTTTTATTGAAAATTCCTCCATTTCCAATCAAACAAAACATTTTTTTTTACATGTAGCACAGTCACTTTATCACTATATCACTTTGTCTGAGATGCATATCAACAAAGAAAAAAAAGAAAAGAACATGTAGGCAAGCTTTAATTATGACCAAAAACAAAAGAGAACAACACAAAAAAGCTTTTGCCCCTAGATATTCTCCTTCCATCTCATAACAGGTTCCCATATACGTTTCCCAAGAATTCTGGCTTTTCTTCCTTTCCTATCGTATATCCCTTTTTCTAAATTATATACTGCCTATAGCTTAGCCAGCCATAGATGAAATGTTGGGGCTTCCTTGTCCAACCATGCAGTTGCCACACAGAGTCTTAAAACTGACATAGCCATGAACATAAAGTATTGTGAACCGCACTGCTCCTCACCCTCCCCCCCACCCAAAGCATAATCCATACTGGCCTGAGTCTAATTTTAATTCCTAAAGTTTGATCCAAAAAAGACTCGATTGCTTTATGCAACAAACCGAGCTGAGGGCAGGTTGCAAACAAATGTATAACATCAGCCTCTGGACTATCGCACTGGGGGCAACAAATTCCTGTAGTCCTACTCCACTGCGCAATCCTAGCAGGCGTATGGTACAAAAAATAAATTGTTTCGTAGTGTTGTGCCTGCAGTGGTGCTGAGCAAAGTAAGGTTTGCCCCATCTCAAGAGAGCTGTGGAAACATTCCTGGCCCACCTGAAGCTTATCTGCACATTTCTTTCCATATTTATCCAAATCATCCGTTTTAGATGTGGACAGTTCTGCAAAGAATCTCCTAATAGATCATTCTGCTCCCCCTCAATTATATCAAAAATCATATTTTTAAAAAACCCAGCAGAGCCCCCCTGCTTGTTTATAAGATAACTCCGAACTTGCAAAAACGTAAAAACATTATTGCTAGAAAAACCATACTTCCCCTGATGTCAGAAAACTGAAAAACACCATTAATCCCAACCAAATCCCCAAGTTTCCTAACACCCCGCTGCCCCAAATCTACCATAACTGAATCTGCGAAAATTTCTCTTGGAAGAGAAATATTTCCGTCAATTCGAGTATAGGCACTAAACCTTCCAATCCCTAATTTTTTACACAGGGATGCCCAGATTTTATATGCTGCCATGAGTGTCTTAAACCTCTTTCTTTTAAAATAACTCGGATCTATAAATTTCAAAAAGCAATTCTCCGCATTCTCCCCCACAAGTATTGCATATATATCAATTGATCCTGTCTTTATCTGTGGATCTGAGGGATCTTCCCCCCATCAGGCCACACATGTACTGAATAGACGAAGCCCAATAATATAGCTTAAAATCGGGGACTGCTCATCCTCCTCTATCTCTGGGAAGGGACACAAAACAAAGGGCACTGCTGGTCTTCCCTGTGCCCAGATAAATCTAATAATAAGGTGTTCACTTGCAGCACACCATTTGGCTTCAAAAATGAATGGGATTCTCCTAAATAAACAAAGGAATTTGGGCAAAATAATCATCTTCACAACATTAGTATGCCCTACCAAAGTAAGGTGCAGATTGTGTATTCGATCAAGATCAGTCTTAGTTTTAGCCATTATGGGTCGGATCTTGTCTAGATCTGCCGAGATATTAATCCCTAGATATACAGCTGAGTGGACTACCCGATTATCCTCACAAACCACCTGACTGTTCTTGATAATCTGTGTCTTAGGGCCGCGCATAGCCCGAGATCCGGCCAAAAAGATCTGCTTCTCTTTCTACTTCCTGAATGGCACTAACCAGGGAGGGGGTCACAATTGCGCAGGTTCAAATTTATACTGATAAAAAGAATGGGTTTGGTTTTGTCCATGAATTTCAACAGTTGCTTTAGGCATTGTAATTGACTACATAAATAGCCGCTGTGAAATTTACAGCGCATGAGCGGTTGAGACTTTGGCATATGTATGAAGGCAATTTTGCGATCGCAAACGCTGAAATTGCCGTATTTCGCCGAATTTCGGCATTTATGATCACAAAATAGCTAAGTGGTATATATCTAAGCAAAACAGCCTCGCAAATAAGAAATTGCAAATTTGCGATTCCCTATTTTGCGATTGCATTTAGGGAATCGCAAATTGCGATTCCTTAAATGCAATGTATGAGGCCCAGAAAAAAATGCAATTTGGCAAAAAAGAATCGCTAATTACCACCAACTTCAAGTTGGTGGTAATTTGCAATTTTTTTGAAAAATGCACTTTTTTGCATTTTTTAAAATACAAAAACTCTTGCCAGGGTGGAATGCAAGCAAACCCCAAATTAACCTGTGGATAATCTTCTGGTAGCTTGGGACAAAGCAGTCAGGTTTAACTTTGAGGCAATATGTAAAGTATTTATGCAGCACACAAACAGAAATAACGTGTAAAAAACAGCACAGGAAAAATCCCACACTAACTTGGCATATACTGGAAGTACCTCAAATCTCGATCATTCACATCGGTTTTAATGATTTACATAAGATGACTGTACTGAAAATGTTGGAAATGGGAGAAAGGTGGAAAACACCAATGTCAGTCATGCGTCTGTGGATACTGGAGGACCAATATGAGAATAAGAGCACGAGTCAATGGAGAAATCCCCACCAGCGTTAACGTTACAAAACCCCATAAAGGAGGAATCTCAGGCCAAACCTCAGGAACAGCTAATGAAATCACTTGCGACAGAAGTTAAAAGTGGGTTTGCCACATCTTTAGCTAATCAAAAGGAGATCAAGGGAGTTTGTGAATGGTTTGCTGAGAAGCACGAATCTGTATCTCAAATAACACCTGCATTAGATGCCTCAGTTACAAAATTACAAGAGAATACAACACAAGACAGGCAGGAATTGAATAGGTTAAGGGTGAAAGTCAAGAACAATCAAGACAAACTAGAATCCTTAGAGAAGAATGCAAGGGGAAATAACATCAGAGTGCTGAATGTACTGGAAGGTAGTGAGACCTTTATAGTTGACTTGCTTCAGACCAGGTGCACTGGGAAGGTTCAGCAGAATCATTGACTCAGGAGATTCAGAGGGTCCATCAAGACCTCTTCTTGAAAAATGTAAACAGAACCAAACCATGCAGAATTTCAGGAACTTCCTTACCCACACTATGAAATATAAGATTTTGAACGCCACGCTGAAAGCTGGTTTGTTAACTGGGAAAGGGTTCTCATTTCACGCTGAACAGACAGTTGGAGTAAGGGAAAAGAATGGACGAATTCAAAAAGCTACGTGGGACTGTTCAGTTAAAATTATCAGACACCCTGCAGGCAATGATAAATTACAAAATGCATACTTTGAGAAGCTGTGAAAAGGTAGATTTGTTACTCGACGAGGTTAGGTTAAATCAAGTATGATTATAGGTTATAGATTTGGGGAAAGTTATTTCTAACGGGGGAAAAAAGATCTAGGTTGGAGTTCCAACAGTCGCCTCAAGCAATGTTTGTCTTGTATAATTAGTCTTCACTCTTTGAAGTTACATTATATTTGTGATATGCTGCCTTATTAGTACCTCTTCACTTTTGATTTAAGAGGAGTTTTTTGGTATTCCTTTCTTCCTGGCAGGGCCACATGGTTAGATTAGCCAAGAAGAGAAGCAGTAGTGCTCTACAGGGATGGGGTGGTGGGGTGGAGTGGGGGGGTTAGGTGATGCATGGGTTTGGAGGCATAGAGGGAAAAAACTTTAAAAAATGCCTTTTTGCTTTGATAATCTTCCAGGGTGGTGAATGTTCCAGCCGGCAAGATGGAGTTAATGAGCAAGGGAATCCAAATTCTCTACTGGAACATTAACAGGTTGCAAGTAAGGAGTAAGAGAGCAAAACTTTCCAATATCTGAGGGATGAATTATCATACTTCAGGATACACACTTATCTAAAGTTGAATATTTTAGATGTTTTTAAAAATGAAAAATGGGTACAGCAGGTGGTATGCTCGGAACAAATATGTCATATGAGGGGAGTGATTATTCTAATTAAAAAAAAAAACAGTGGGGGTGTCAATATTGGATTGGAAAGTGGATACAAACGGGAGGTGGGTTATTGCTACCATGAATATGTAGGATAGGATGTTCACGTTGTTGGGATACTGTGGTCGGAATATAGATAATATAGAGCCGCTATAAACTGTATGTGCGGAGTTGATGTGCTTCCAACATCTTAATATTATGTCTGGAGACTTTAATATGGTGATGGATTATCACTTGGATATCTCTAATAATAGTAGATCAATGTTTTGCTCCAAAATGCATGTTTCTATTAGATCCCTGATGACAACTTGGCCTCTGTGATATCTGGAGAGAGGAGTAGAGCCAGGGTATACATTGCATAATAAACAATATAATCACATTCTAGGATTGAGAACTTTTTGTGGGACAAATCCTTAAGAGCAAATGTTAAAAGCGTGAAGCATTTATCTGCTCATTTGTCGGACCGAGCAGAAGTGGCTTTAGAGTTAAAAGTAGAATGAGGCAGAAAGGAGAGAAGTTGCACGTTGGATCATTCTTTACTAAATTACCAAGTCTTAATTGATATTTTAAAAAACAAAACAGTTGAATTTTTTTAGAATAATTGTCAATCAGCAGCAAAACATATAGTTTGAGACACGTTTAAAGCTTTTCTAAGGGGGATTCTGATTAGTTTCTCTGCACAAAAGAATAAGCAATATGGGAAAGTGGTTGAAGACCCGGAGCAAGAGATAGTGGTGCTAGAAAAAAGTGTATAAAGCTAATGGCTGAAGAGGATTGAATTGAGAAGTGGCAAAAAGAAATCGAAGACCAGAAACTTAAGCTTAGTATTACTTTGGAAGAAAGAACTCGAGCATTTTGGGGAGCTAGCAAATAGAGCACTTTGAGTATAGCAAGAATGCGGTCAAACTCCTGCCATGGAAGACTTAAACAGAAGTAATAGGATAACTGAGGATAAGTGAAAGAGAACTGGGTATAGATTAAGAAGAGTACAGGAAGTGGAACATGATTTTTTTGATTTTTTTCAAGCCCTGTATACAGAGGACTTAATGTCTCGGAAGAGCAGGTTAATAAATGATTGGATGGTAAGCCCCTAGGGGAGCTTTCAGCGGAAGATGAAGAGACTTTAAATGAACAGATAGCCCCGGGTGAGGTCCTCCTAATGTTTAAGAGAGGTATGTTATGTTAGGATAACTTATAAAGCACGCAGCTGCCCCAGCAAAGGGGCGTCTCTGAGCTAAAAGCAGTAATGACTGCTAACAGCAAGGAGCCCATCATGACGAACAAAAGAAAAAGACCAGTGGGCCATAAGAGCCACAAAGACAGACAGAAGGGCGCGGACTACAAAACCTAAAAAGAAGGGAAAAGATGGGTCTTCAGTGCTTTCCCAAATGTCAGCTATTTATCCATACTCTGGATGTGTACAGGAAGGGCATTCCACAGTTTAGCTGCCAGTGTGCGAAAGGAACGCCCACCGGCACGAGCCTTCCTGACTCGGGGGACAACTACCAGGTGTTGACCTAGTGAGCGAAGATGACGAGTAGGAATGTAGGTGGAAAGCAGGCCCGCTAAAATGCCAAGTGCACAGGAATTCAGGATCCTGAACGCAAAGCAGAGGCACTTGAACTCCACCCGTTTCGCCACTGGCAGCCAATGTAGCTGACGAATGGCGGTAAAGGTAGAGCAGCATCTAGGCATGCCAAGAAGAGTTCTGCAGCTACATTTTGGACTCTCTGCAGTCTCAGAATCTCCATCTTGTTGGCCCCCAGGCAGAGCGAACTGGCATAGTCCAGTCTCGATTACACAGATGCTTGGATGATCATCTGTCGGATAGAAGGGTCAAAGAAACCCAGCAAAGGTTTGAGCCCACGCAGTATACCAAAACATGTTGCCGCCCCCTTCTTAGTCTGGGTTTGGAAGCTGAGAGCCGAATCAACCCACACCTAAAAGGCAAAGCAGCTGGGCCAGATGGGCTCCATAATTAATTTCACCAAAAGCTGAGTGATGGGTTATGCCCAGTTATGACTCAGCTTTTTGCAGAGATTTGGGAGGTAGGAGCCCAGATTCAAAAATCTTGGGAGGAAGCAATAATTACCTTCATTTTAAAGCCAGAGGAAGATCCAATGCCTTGCGAGTCCTATAAGCCAATGTCACTTTTGAATTGTGACTATAAATTGTGTTCTAGTATCTTGGCCAAAGGACTATGTAGTGTAATAAAAAAGGGTGATAGCAGAAGATCAAAAAAGTTTTAAGAAAGGTACGCTATGTGATATTCAAAGAGCATTTATTCTTGCTTCTGCTCATGACCACGTCCCTATCCTAACTGCCCCTTTCCTGTCCCCGCTCCTCCTCTTCCTGTAGCCCCCTACCACCACCCACCAAGGACTAGACCGCATACACATTATTACATTTCCCCGTGTTAACAAAATGAAAACAAATAGTAAAGTCCGACTTGATTATAGCTCTTCAGTTAGCCGTGTAGGTCGGCGAATAGTTCGTCTGGGCCGCAGGAGCACACCTCCATTATCAGATCCAGCTTCTGTCTGATTCTCAGGTATCTGTGCTGCAGAGACTGGTTCGGGCCTCTCGGTAGTCAGCCACTCAGTCGCTTTGTTGAGGATATCTTTAACGACCAGAGCGCATCTTTGAAAATGTGAGACATTCCGTGTAATTCTCTTGTTCTCTGACTCGGCTGTTATCATCGTACCCTTTTGCTGTGTGACTATTAAAGGTTCAGCTCTAAATTTACAGTTTGTTTTCTTCTGTTGTTCCTGCTTGACCAGCACCCAATCCCCGTCGTGAAGGGATGGAGATCTTGCTCTCCACCGCTCGTCGGCGTAAGACTTCATCTTGCTCTTGCGTTCACGGTCAGCAACCACTAATTCCTCGTGTACACTTTTGGATGACACCGGCATTAAGGCACCTTCCCACGTAGGTATCCGTGTCCTGATCGGTCCTCCCAACATGAGTGTGGCAGGACACTTCCCGGTAGTGGCATGGGGAGTTGTCCGATAAGCCCTCAGAACTTCATTCAGAGCCGCTTGGAAGTCTTTCTTGTCAAGAGTAGCCTGCTGGAATGTCTTTTTTAAGGTAGCCATGAACCTCTCCACCATTCCATTGGCCTGGGCCATAGGGGAGTGATTTTGTGATGCCTGAAGTTGAGGTGTTTCGCAAACTCCCCAAAGTCATGTCCATTGAATGGCGGTCCATTGTCGGTCTTGACTTCTTTCGGAACGCCCCAGGCAGCGAAGACTTCATCCAGCACGGCAATAGTGCTGGTGGCATTGGTGGATGACACGAACTGTGCTATGGGGAATCTGGAATACTCATCCATTATCACTAGGACGTATTTCCCCGACTGAAGGGGTCCATAGAAGTCCAGGGCGAGCTCTTGCCATACACCGCTGGGCAACTTTGACATTTGGAGAGGAGCTGGAGGATCTCCTTGACTCACGAGTTGGCACTGAGGACAATCTTTCAAAGTGAGTTCGACCATCTGATCGAGTAACGGGAACCATACTCTTTCTCTGAGTGCTCTTTTGGTAGCTACCACTCCACGATGACCCTCATGTGCAAGATTGATGACGCCCTGATGGAGTCGCATGGGAATAACAATCCATTGATCCCTCAGTAGGAGCCCCTTTGAGGTGGCTAATAGTCCCTCGCTCACGTGTCTGAAGGCCTGCATCTCTCGTCGGGTGTGGGGATCGTCCCCGTCTTCCTCGCTGTCGTGGCGCCACCGGTTACTCTGCAATCGGCGCATCACCTTTTGAAGGATATCATCTTGACTGATCCAGCCATCACGCTGCACTCACGGGACCCATCGTTTCGTCCTTGGACGCTAACTTAAGCGGCTCCGATTTGGAATGCACACGCTATTATGCGTAATGCCAAAGGAAACTAAGTATACGTGATCCGGCCTCCTGCTCCAACGGTTATTGGGACCTTGCCCACGCCCATGAGCACGGCCTCCTAGGCCTACTAAATATAATTAATCAGGCAAAGCTCTTTCATTGTAGTCCTGATGATGATCCCAATATAATTCTTGGAGATAGGGATCGAAACGTTTGTCGACTGTTTCACATAGTACTGCTCCTTTTTCGATTTATGATTTATGTTGCAGTAACTGTGGGATAGAGCTTACTTAAAAATGTATTGTATTGTAAGCCGCCATTTCTCCTGTTTGTTTGCCTGTTACTTTCTCCCCCATGTATTGTCCTTTCCTGACTTGGTACAGGCTTGTGCCCAGTTATCCTTGTGTGACTTGTTTCAGCTCAAATGTATGAATTTTTTGAATCCTTCAAAATAAATGCTTCTATGTCCGGCTGGACACTGAAGAAAACACACAGTCTTCATTTTTAGCCTGTGCTTATCCTTGTTCTATTTTTCAAGCTAAAGGACCATTGTTAACTAAAAAACTAGTACTACCCGGGGTTTTTCGCTACCTTCACGGGTTCCCTTGTTGTAAATACCAATCATCTTGAGCCGTGGCCTCACATATGGCTTCGAGGGGAACCGCCGGTGGCCTGGCTTGGTCCACTACAAAGTGAATGAACTCTTTGGCCAGGGATGGGTTAGACGCCTGCGACACTTGAGGGTGTCTTGACATGTAGTCAGCCGGATTGGCTGACTTTCCTGGTTTGTACCCTATAGTGTAGGTGTACTCCTGCAAACAATAACGCCAGCGCTCAATTTGAGATGGCATTTTGGCCCTAGGGTTTCCGAAAATGGTAACCAGCGCTTGATGATCGGTTACTAGCGTGAAATGCTTGCCGTATATGAAAATATGAAAATGTTCGCAAGCCCGCACAACAGCAAGACTTTCTTTTTCCGGTTGAGAATAGGCCTTCTCAGTGTCCGTTAAACTTCTGCTGGCATAGGTCACAATGTGTCTCTGATCTGTGTTGTTGTCAAACTGAGCTAGTATGGCGCCTAGCCCCACAGGGCTGGCATCAACAGTGATTTCGATGTTCCTTTTGGGGCTGAAGTAGGCCAGATTTTCGGCGGACTCAACAGCTGGTTTAATTTCCTGAAACGCCTACTCACATTGGGAAGTCCAGGTGAATGGTTGCCCTGGTTTGGTAAGAGCACGTAGCGGATGGCTGATGGTGGCATAATCTTTGATGTACCTGGCGCAGTAGCTCGCCATTCCCAAGAAAGATCTGATGTCACTCACGTCTTGTGGACTTTTAGTGTCATTTAGAGCTATCCCCTTCTCGGGATCAGGCTTCATCCCGGCTCCGGAAAACACACGTCCAAAGAATTTTAGGGTGGACTGATGGAATTCACACTTTTCTTTGTTGAGGGTGAGGTTGGCTTCCAGGAGAGCGTGGCACACCCGGTCTAGTGCTTTGTCATGTTCCTGGACATTCGCACTGTATACTAAAATGTCATCACTGTAGTTTAGTGCATTTGGTATGTGATGTATTGTCTGACGGATGGCTTCTTGGAAAATGTCCGCTGCAGACGAGATTCCAAAGCTAAGTCGCTTGTATCGGAACAGCCCTAGATGAGTGACGAAGGTTGTTATATAGCGCGACTTCTCATGCAGTTCCAACTGGTGGTATCCTTTATTCAGGTCTAGCTTGGAAAAGACCCGTGAGCCATTAAGAGATGAAATCATGTCACTTAAGTGAGGTTCTGGATAATGCTCTCTTTCGATAGCCGTGTTTGGAAGCCTCATATCCACACACAGGCGCACTTTTCCTGGTGTGCCCTTATTTGGCACGATCACCACAGGTGAAACCCATGGGGTTGGGCCTTCTGTCCTCTCAATAATGTCAGTTCGCAATAATTCTTGAATTTCATCTTCCACAGCTTGTTGAAGGTGGAAGGGCACTCGCCTGTGGTGTTGTGCTACAGGTCGTATTTGTTTGTTGATATGCAACCGAATTTGGCATCTGGTCATTTTTCCAAGTCCGGAGAACAGTTTAGGGAATTTGTGTATTATATCGGGATCATCACTCACCCGATACAGAATTTCAACCAGCCGAAGACGCTCAGCAGAGGGTAAGCTGAGGAGGCAGTCAGCTTCCGGTCCATCAATGACATGTTTGTGGGCCGGCAAAGATGTGGTTTTGTGCTTGAGCGTGGTTGCAAATTTTCCCAGGCATGGGAGAGGTTTCTTCGACATCCACGTGTACACTCTGACGTGTGCCGGGCTCAGGGTGGGTGGCGGCTGCATTTTGTTGTACTCGGTTACGGGGATATAGTTCAGTGATTCCCCACTATCCAGTACAAACCTGTTTGCATGGGTAGGGGTACCCACACACATGTCCAATCTGGGGTATTTCTTCAGTTGGTCTGGATCAGCTACCATACTGGCATATTCATCGGTGTACAGCGATGCTGGAGATGCTGACCTAGATTCTCTGGATAGAGATCTTCTCATCCATTGTGACTTGCGAGACTCTCTGCTAGAGTGTGAGGAGGCAGACGATGACTCTGGTCGATCTTGAACAGCCTTTGCATGATGTCGCTTTGCGACAGGGCGAGAGGATCTCGCAGTCTCTTTCTTTCTGTCTTTACGATCCTCCCCACAAACAATCTCAAAGTGATTTTCTCTCTCACACTTTCAACACTGCTGCCCAAGTGCCGGACAAGCATCTGTGTGTGGAAAATCATATCTGCACCTGTAACACCTCAGGGGCCGGTCTCATTTATTGTCTCCACGGCCAGACTCATGGCGTCTGCGCCCGGCATAGCGTTGGTGGGAAGAAGGTCTGGATGTCTGTCGTCGATCTCAAGAGTATTTTCGAGTGGTGCTGCTTTGTTAGCGGTAGGCTTGTTCCCGCCTCTCAACACGTCCTGCCTCCATTTTCCTGGCATGTTCCTCTGCTTGATCATAGACTCGGGTCATCTCTTCAATTTCGTCTAAATTGTGACTCTTCTGTAAGAGCCGCCTTCTGAGGGTCTCTGACTGGCATCCTTCAATGATTCGCAGTCTAATGGCATCCTCCGTAGAAAAATTATCACATTCACAATAACGAGACAGTCGTCGAAGCCTTGTTATAAACGTACTCATTAGTTCTTCTTTTTCTTGACAGGCTAGGTTAAACGTGTACCTTTCATAATCTACATTTCTCTTATGTAGAAACTTTTTATTTAAAGCATCTCGCACCTTGGCATATGATCCTGTTTCTGCAGTCGGCAGTTCCTTGATTAGCTTACCAACTTCTTTCCCAACCAGATTGCGCAACGCAATTAACTTTTCATCTTCATCAGTGACTTTGGATCCCTTCATAAAATCTCCTCGAACCACTCTTGCCACCTGAGGCCCATGCCACCTCCAGCTATCAGGGCCAGAGGTTCTGGGGGGGCCGCAAATATGAGACGCCTGCTGCATTTGGCTTAGTTGCCGCTGGACCCGCGACATTTCGTTGCTGTGACGTCGTCATTTTGATTTATTTCTTTACTCCTCTGTCTTTGCTCGTGTTTCTTTGTCTTGTTTTTTTCCACTGTCTTTGCCTTGTGCTTGTTTTCTTAATTCACCTCTTGCATTTGATCGTGCTTGTTTCATTTACTGTTGTCTTTGCTTGTGCTTGCTGCTCAATGTCTGGTTGCCTGACTTCAAAATGGCCACCCTATGCTTTTAATAGGGACTGGAGCTCACCGCCTGACTTCAAAATGGCCGCAGCTATGGAAATCTCATTTCCCACGAGATTTGGGCTCATTCAATCTTCCAAGCTCATGTTTCATTAACCGGCACTCACCGGCAGCCAGTTCTTGCAGCAAGCGGCACCTTCACACGCTCCTGGGGCACCAGAATGGCAGGTAGGATCGGGGTGGGCTCCCGATCTTCGTTTCTTCCGCCGCACACTCGACCTCACGCATCCGGGGTGAGCACCCAATTCCAAACGCTCGACAGCGTTTTCGCAACGGGGCAATTCCAGCGTTCGACAGCGCTTTCCCGACTGGGCTCCACACGACCAGCTGGTCACAGAGCGGCGGGCATTTACCGCTGGCCAGTTGACTCTCTGCGGCGGTCTCTGCAGGGCACAAGTGTTGCGACGGCGACTTCTTCTAGTGTGCTGCGCAGGACGGGTCACTCATGTCCAGGGGTCCAGGTGGTGGCAGACTGCACCATCCCACCCTCGTCGCCAGCTGTAGCGTTGTGCTGCAAATCACGACAGACACGCTATGTGATATTCAAAGAGCATTTATTCTTGCTTCTGCTCATGACCACGTCCCTATCCTAACTGCCCCTTTTCCTGTCCTCGCTCCTCCTCTCCCTGTAGCCCCCTAACTCCACCCACTAAAGACTAGATTGCATACACATTATTACACAGACATACTTTCGTTTTTATATATATAGATGTGTGATGACTCCCAGAGTCATCAGACAGAGGGTTTGGAAGATTTCTGTTTTTAATTAAATGCTTTACACATATAACAACATTAGCCTACAACATACACATGCATTAACAGTGCACTTTTTAAGTTTTACTTGACTAGTTAACATAGGCCTCATAATAAAATGGCCATTGTTATTTTTCCATGTGTTCTTTGATGGGCTTCTTCTGGTTTTTTTTTTAGGAGAGAAGCTGTGCCAGCAGTTTTCACAATGTATTATTTAATTATGTTGCTCATGTGAAAGTTTAGGTTACGCAATCCTCAAAGTATCTGCTAACGAGCTGCTGATGAGAGAGTGTTTTGGAACGTCAGCATCTTCTTATGTGGCAGATACTGGAGCTGCAGAATGTACAGTAGCGATGTCATTGTATTTTAGCTTGTGAAAATAACAAGTTTACCTTATCAAAATGTTCCTTAGCCTGATTGGTTTCCTTCATGATAATCGTTTGTCGGTGTGGCAAACTGATGAAAATGTGTTTTTAAATAAATGCAACGCAGACTTGCACTCAGATGCCTTTCCAGCCAAGTCCTTTTTCTCTTGCAAATGAGTTTAGGTTGAATTGTGGGCAGATACGTTCTGTTCATTTGATTCATAGATACTGTATTTCAGAGGCTGTACATGCTGACACCATCTGCCTGACATTTTCCCTACTTTCTTAGCTATCCCTAAGCTTAGTCGAGTAGGGTTTTCCCATCTTGAGAATCTGATTATCCTTTCTGTTATTTGAGACAACTTTATAATAGTTCCTCTTTGCAGTTATGATTTTGTATTGCTTGAAATATGACTAATGCATTAATGTATTGAATATTGATTTGCAACTAATTAGATGATTTAGCTTGTAACTTTGCTAATCTCTCAATAAGCCATAGTGGTTTGGAAATCAAATACTCTGTCATCTTTCTGGGGGCAAATGTTGTTCACTGTATTGAAATATATTGATTGTTGTGCCAATCTTACCAGAACTAACGGTTTGTTTGCTTGAGTGCACCCTGTACTTGAGTTTGCACCAGAAATGTGCATGATGCAAAGTGCTACATCATCATGTGCTATGCCTAAAATCACCTGTAAGCTTTGCATTCCATTCCTTGCTGATGACACGGAATGTGAAGTAGGCCACTGTGAGCAGAAGTCTGAGCTCTGTGCTTTAGGCTTGAGATAATTCTAATAAAGACTTGAAATACTACAGGAGCTTCCTGTAATCCCGAACTTAACTGATTTGACACCGATATCTTAAGCTTAAGACCCACACAAGTTGAAGAAGTCTTCTACAGTAACTTCATGATTGTTCTTTGAGAGCAGAAACAGGTCCCTTATTCTTTAGTACATTCAAGGTACAAGCTAGTTAGCCATTTCAAACTAATAGCAGCAGTCTCTTACCGCTCTTGTGTGATTAACTGTTGCCGCTGATGAATTCTTGATTGTTAACTACGCAGCAGTGGATTTTTGGAACAAGCTGACATTTCAATATATGCGGCTTCAAACAGAGCACTGTGAGGAAGTATTACCATGTTGAGAGAGTACTGATGTTCAGCTCTACATAAAATGTAAAGCAACACGTCATAATCAGCCTGGCAATGTACAGCTTGAGATGAGACGTTGCACACAATGACAGCAAAGAAGGAATGATTATGAGATGATGATGACGTTGTATGTCATCAGATTTGTTGCACATTTGACTCTCACAGGACTTCAGCCTAAATTGGGAAACAGCACACTAAATCTTTATTTAATGTGACCCAGGAAGTATTCATTCAGCACAATGATGTATTCCCATAGGAGACAGTAACACAAGGACACAATTTTGAGGAGGGTTTCCTTATCTACTCACTTGACGAGGGAATTGCTTTAAATAGATTACAATTACTTTTACTATTACTCATATTAAGAAAAGACCATGCTGCACCTTTCTTCAACCCAGCCATTTATGATACGGAGGGTGAGCCAACAATGAACTTGGAAAAGTGAATGTAGTATTTGAATATTAATTATCAAATTGCAAGGGGGACGTAGCTGTCCTGACTCCAAGATGGCTACAGCTTGAGTGAGCTTTGAAGACCATCCCCACTATCCTAAAGGTATCGCCTTCATCCTGGAACTTTAATGCGCCATAGTCGGCAGAGAAGATGCCACTAGCGGAGAGCCATCCACATGTGATCTTCCCGTGACTTAGCAAGATTGCTGCGACCCACGATTGACAAAAAGTAAAGTGATGCCTACTAAAATGAAGCCGAGGTGCTGCGGAGGTGCTGCGGAGGTGCTTCGATTGCTGTACTGACCCACGGTCCTCGTGCACCCGCAGCAGGTCGCATGCACTCCCGCAATCAGCAACTGCAGCGGCTGCTGGGCGCAACCTGGCAGCACCATGCTACGAGACCGCATTGGCCACCCATCGAGCAGTTGAGGCCTGCTGGAGCGGGTGACTCGGATTGAAGCAGTGACTGCGTGGATCACAAAGCAAGTCTTTGGCCCAAGCAGCGGTTGAGGTGCTGCAGGCCGCGTTGTCCGCCTGGCGGATGTGTGTGGCCTGCCGGGGTGTGCGCCTGTGAGTGAGGCGACTCGGAGTGGAGTCCACATGGCCCCACAACAAGGTACTGGTGATGGAGCAAGGTCTTGAGGAAAAAGTGACTTTCTCAAAAGCGATCCACTTGTTTAACTCACTAACAATTTATTAATAAAGTTTGGTGAAAACTAATACGCATTACATGAACATGTAGGATAGTAAAGCTTGCATATGCATAGTTTAACGCGGATACCACTGAAGTAGGACTAATACTGCTTTAAAACTGGAAATTTGCTTTGCGCATGCGTCAACTACATCTACGTAGAATGACGATGTAATGCTAGGAGGGAAAATCTTGCGCATGAGCAGAAGCTTCCAAAATGGAGTCTTGAAGTCTTGCGTGCATGGCACCTGCTTATCTGAAATAAAAACAAGCTATTTTACTAATGCTATTGCGGGGAAAAGTGATAATAATGAAATTGGATAAAGTATAGGTGGGTGATATACACTGCAAACACTGATTTCGAGAAATTTACATTTGTCTGTGACGTGAGGTCTGCGCATGCTCCTTGGAAGAGAATCATGAAACGATGACAGAACGTTTGAATGGGAGCCAAGGACAAGAGAACATTCATGGGAACAGGATGGTGCAGAGTTCAACTGTGAAGAATTGTATTCATGAATAAAGTTTAAATGTTGCAGAATAGATATAATTAGTACATGGGAATGAAATTTATGAATAAAATGTAAGGGGATGGGTTTATGACAAATAACTGAATTGATTTTTTTGACATGTAAGCAAGGTGTGATGAAGATACTCTCCTTGCCAGACCAATCATATCTCGTATTTTCAAGTAATTGAAACTATAGTGGGTGGGTCATGGAGAAATGAAAGGTATATTTAAGGTAGATTTAGTTAGTTAGTCAGATGAGGAAGACTTGCTGTGTGAAGATGAAGCCTTGCTGCATTAGAGAGAGAAATGCTCCCTGAGACTTTGCAGGGGAACCTTTGTCGGAGAAAGCTTTGCATGCCAGCATGGGAGAGCAGAGCAAATCGCTGTTAAAGCAGGAGCCCAGGGGGGTGGAGGGAGATGATTACAGAACCCGAAGCAGAACTTTATTATCGTTAATCCAATTGGGTTAGATCTGAGATTGCGGAAGAAACTCAAGGAGGAAGAGAGCGTCAGAGAGGGGTGTGGTGTAACCGTCGGTATTGTAGATAGGTCAACTATCCTGTCCTGAATCCTGTCCTGAAGCCTTTGTCTCCTGACCTATGTCAGGGGACCCCGCCCATCCCTTTGGCCAGGGGGTTGGTCTTCCACACCATCCATGGTAATTATAATTTCTGTTAATTGCTTATGTTCTTTATCTTGTCTTTCTATCCTTTCTCATTGAGCATTGATTATTGCATGAATCCGAGGCAAAATGCATTGTGTCTGATAAACTGAATTTTTCTCTCCCATGAATGTTGGTGACTGCACCGTATTGAGACTGTTCACATGCACCTGGAATTTTAGATAAAGTTTTAAACCTTTTACAGAGTCTGTGGGTATTTACTTTTAAAGTATAAAAAGTTAGATTTATGTTATATGTCACCATCAACTTGTTCAACTAATGGTCCATCGACCAGAGGAAAGGACCTTTTGATCTCTGAAGGGTTAGTTAGAGATAATCAAAGGTAATTGAATAAACTAATCCTAATAGTTTGTGATCAAACAAAACAACCCCCTACCAGCGGTTTTACCCACTGTGAGTTTATGGGCTCAGGTGAGTATACGGTAGTGTAGTATCTGATGTTGGTGAACCGCTGGATCACTGGTGCATATAGCAAGCAACGGCGTGTGGGTCGACCCCCCGACATTGCGAGGCAGTAAATTGGCGAGACGCCGGGTCCGGAGACGGAGCGCCCAGGCCCTTATTGCATAGGCGAGGTGGCAGGCAGAGAGATTGCAGCGTGCATACTGCATGGCAACGCTAAAGGACGAATCTGGGGTCTAGCGGTGAATGCACTATGACCACAATCTAGCCTTACTTGGTAACACATAGTCAGGAACGATCACAAGGAGTGGTCTACCAAACATACATATCGCACCAGTCGCCAGCTACAACAGCATGATATCTCTCGCATCGCCTGGATTTCATTAAGGTTAACCAACAGTCTCTGATTTGCGACAAGCCTTTGTAATATGGGGAAGGGTGATAAATTTCAGCCTAAACTTCAATTTGAGCAATGCAAATCATCCAGAGTCAGGGGGAGGAACTTTACCCAATGTCATCTGGACAGGGGGCAGCGACCACTGCAATGGGAGGCAACATACGCCACATCCTCTTGGCAATGCAATAAAGCCTTGTCACCATCAACGGTAACATATATTCACTTTCAATTAGGATGGATCACATGTCTGAGCATGTTGATTAGCATGTCGAGAGACTAGATATGGTGGAGAGCAGGATGTCAGAGGCAGAAAATGCGCAAGTTGAGTTTGTGGCTGATCAGAAGCAAATAGGAAAGCTAATTACATATTTGCGTGACAAGGCCGGGGACCTTGAAGCGCGCGTCAGGCGCAACACTGTGCAGATACTAGGACACCCGGAGTGTACAGTGACCGGGAATATGGAACTATTCACAGAACAGCTTCTAGTGACTCTGTTTGGGTATAAAACATTCTCTTCATTGTTCATTGTGGAGTGTGCTCACCGCTTGCTGGCCCCAAAACCACCCTCTGGGGGGTCCCCCGACCTCTGGGAGCATGATTATAAAACTACAGGGATAGGTATGCAGCGCTGAGACGGGCCAGAGAGTTGCGAGTGCTCAAATATGAGAGATCTGAACCAGCACTTTTCCCTGCTTATACCCCACAAGTGCAGGAGGCAGGCAAACAATTTACGCCCATGAAAAGCAAACTTAGTGGGCTCAAGTTAGAATATGCAATGTTATACCCTGCAAGACTTAAAGTGATTTTCGATGGCAAAACCAGGATATACAATGATCCCAAACTACTGCAACAAGTACTTAAAAAAACACAGCAAACACAAAGCGAGCAAGCTCTCCCAAGGGCCTGTAGAAGTGGGGGACAACACACACATAGATCTAGAACAATAAACCTGATAACAAATCGATACAAGAATCACCACATGAGACAATAGCTTACAAAATGGACACAGTGATCACAGCAGACAAACTTTCTACCTTTGATCATCACAAGACTTCTGCCATAAGCTGAGGCGCTGGGGTCGCAACAGAGCCAGATTCAATCGCAGACCAAGTGCACACACCACTACAAGAGATCTAATATGGACAAATGTTGCACTCTTCCCTAGTTGGCTGCAACACCAACTGACTGGTTGGTAAATCTACTAATAAGGGCGGGAGTAGGCCATCAGGAAAGTATCAGAGGGCAGGCAGCTACCGTGCCCAAGTGTATCACACATCGGGGGTATCACAACAAGCTTTTTATAGTTTGCGGAGGAGGTAACAAGAGTTTCCAATGAAGCCATTTAATATGTTTTGGGATGTAGTGTGAGGGGGGGGTAAGGTTATTCTATTTCATTGGTCAGCAAGCAATAACAGTCCTGCTGTGCATTGAAGTGCAAAACAAGATATTTGGTCACATACTTTATATATTGTGTACTACTACAAATATGTATGCTACAAACGTGAAGCAAACCAATAACACTAACATTCTGTTACATTTTATGTCTTGGAATATGAGGGGCCTTAATGACCACAGGAAAATTTGCAAGGTGGTGGCCTATTTGCAAAGACAGCACGTAAACGTGGCCATACTTCAAGAGACCCACCTAGCCCCTCATACTGGCCTGTTGACACATGGAAGGTATGAATGAAAGGTACATGTGTGGAGTAAGGGTTTACCTCACATGCTAGGGGTGTGTTGATCTGGGTACACAGGAATGCAGGGCTGCAGGTGCACGAGGTGGAGGTGAAGCCAGGGGGTAGGTACGTGTTAGCCAGATGTCACAAAGACAGGTTTAATGTGCTGCTAGTCGGTATATATGGACCCAATCATGACAACCCACAATTTTATCACTCATTACATGGCAAAATAATGTGACACTTGCTTATGTCGCAACTATGGGGGAGGGGGACTTTAATTGTGTACAGATCCCAGACCTAGACAGATTAAAAGGTCTCCCCAGACGACCATCCATGGCTGCTATAGCCTTAGCTGGCATAGCACAAGTGGAGAGACTCACTGACGTCTGGCGACACCGTTCACCCCTGGGAAGGAACAACACACATTATTCCTCTGTACACGATACACACACTAGAATAGATTATTTGTTTGCTTCTCGTGAGCTGCTGGCCTTTATATGCGAATATGTACACATGCCACACACGTACTCAGACCACTCACCTGTCATGCTAAGTTTGTCAATTAGTAATATGCATCGTAGAGAGAGCACCTGGTGATTCCCACAAAACTCATTACTGGACCCAGTCTTTTGTGACGACTTAGAAAAGGCTATTGATGAGTTCTTCACTACCATCCTAGGAAGTGTCCCCAAGATGAGCACCATATGGGAGATATTAAAGGTATCCATCGGGGTATTACAATTTGAAAACATGCTGGGGTTCTCAGATCAATCTATACACAACTTAAAAAATTTGAAACGGTGTTGAAACAACTGTAGAGGCAATTCCAGGAGAGGGGTGACCCTAATCTTCTTTTACAAATCAGGACACACAGAGTGTATGTGCATGGGGATAGGCCCAGTGCTACACTAGCAACACTGACATGACCGACCAGAAGTTAAAAGTACATTTTGCAAATATATAATGAACTCAGAGAATTAGTCGGGAGTACGCCCGAGATGGTGGAGGCATTCAGCAATTACTCTAAAAAACTTGTGAAAGCCCACTGCAGAGGAGACAGATGATGATTACCTTGCTAAAATTGCAATGCAATTGCTAGACAACACTGATTGGGAGAGACGTATGGCCCCTGTCCGCCCAACGGAAATCTCTGCTGCACTTAAGGACATACCTAACGATAAAGCGCAAGAGTCGGACGGCCTGACCATGGCCTTTTATAAAACATTATACACAGAAAAAGTACCTAGATTCCCACTTTTAAATTTTTAAATAAACAAACCACACTATATTCTTTTTGTGGTTTGGGTTATTTATTTAAACTCTTGTTTTTTTTTATTCTCACTACTTATTCAAAATAGGAAACTTCTTCTTTCTCAGAAGGACATACAATTTACACCACAAATACACATTAAATACAACAACATATATAAATGACTTGGATCAAAATTAATTAGACCAAACATATATTCACAAATTGCTCCAAAATTGCAACATACATTAAAACACACTGCATTTAATTTATGCGTATGTATTCACATTTCTTTTTGATTCAAGGAAAATGCTGCTCAATACAATTAATCCAAGAAGCAACAAACCAGATGATTGCCTATTTCTAAAACACTCTGCTAGAATTTTATCAGTTCATTCAATTTAAGAATATGCCGATGCGTTTCCAAGCACGTTTAATTGCTTAGCGGGCTTTCATCAGGGCTTCTTATCATGAGCATAATGGGGCAATCTTATAGGTGATTCTTAAATGGGGAGCGTTTAGTGACTTCAAAAGTCTGGGTGGCGGCCAAAGCGTGGTTAATCTTACGTCTTGACCTGAGCTCAGAAGCCGACAGAGATGTACCGACGGAGAGAGCGGTGCTTCCCTCGTTCCCTGAGCCATTGCCAAGCGAGGCGAGGCTTCAAACTCCCATGACAAGGTGACATGCAAAAATAACAGCAACCGGTTAAGACTACACATAGGAAATCAGGTGATCTTTTTCCTTGTCATAGCATGACACTCATGCAGTCACAATCCTTTTCAATTATCACTATTTAATTGCAGTAGCATAATGTATATCTAGGTTCTGATGAAGGCAATGGACACACTAGTCCAACATTGTTGCTGAAACATGTCGACCACCCTTTCCATCCAGGTAGTTATTAGTTAAGACTACCTTTGCTGCTTTTTTAAGATTGGTGGAGCGAGCAGAACACAGAATAAAATGTCATATTTGCTCCCTCACCCAATTTTATCTTCACCATTATTCACTATATTTTTCACATGCACTGCAAATCAGTCACACATTTATCCACAAACTAGTACCATCAATACTAAGACCACACTGGTCACTACCAGGTTCTTTGGAGGTTATAAGATCTGACCTTCCATATTTACTGGTAGGTTTCCAAGTGGTGGTCCATAAGGAATCCCAAATGATGAAGGGCCGTTCCGTGTGGTGACTGATGGGTATCCTTTTAGATGACATTGAGATCAGGGTACCTCCCAGCCCTTCTGGCTTTTCATGAGTTTAAATCTAGCATTGCTTCCATCACCTTGTTGTATTTGAATGCCATGTTTAGGATAATCAAGGAAGATATTCCTGCAGGACTTTGATCCCAAATGTAAAAGTATTTTAACAACTGATGCCAGTGGTATAGGAATAGAGCCAGCAGTGTCCCAAATTAGTTAAGTGGGACACTAAGTGGTAATAGTGTTTACGGCACACGCTTTAAAACTAAGAAAAGAAAAATATTCAGTCATTGAGAGGGAAGCCTTTGGATATTTGTTAGGTTTGAACCATTGTTATCAGTTTGTTTAGGGATCTAATGTTCTACTTTGTTGTGACCATAAACCAAGGTACTCATCTCACAGGGCATAAACAATGCTTCTTCTAGTAGAGTATGATTGTGAATGCAACTTCTGGATTACAATTATGAGATACAAGGTGTGAATGCTGAGTAATGGAAACTTGAATTGTAGTGGGGCATGATTGTTGAAGATGTAATAGAATCTGTAAATGAAGGATGGTGAGAAAAAAACACTGGGCAAATGGCTGTATCAATACTGGGAAGTAAAAATCGATGTCCTGTTGAGAATGTTTTTTGATGAGGAGAGGGTGTCTTATTCCTCTGGTTTCTTAAGGGAACAAAATTGTAAATCTATGCCATGAAGGACACTACAATGCATAGTTAAAACTAAGAGTTGTGTACAATGTTTAAAATGCATTAACTCTGACAAACCACAGATTACGTTTAGGTTATCTTTACATTGCATTGAGCCTGTGTTTGTTGTTTCTGCCCTTACCTGCCACATTGCCTCATTGCCACGGACTGCTGCCTGACCCCCCTGGGTCCCGCCAGAGGCTGCTCGACGCTGGTTGCTCTGGGAGGGCGCCATTGTCCCGACATAACCGGGGACTTCATATCCCAGCGGCCCTAGTGGTGGGGGAAGCCGCAGCTACGCCGGAGAGTGCCAGGAGGCGCATAAAAGGGGGCTTGGGCTCCTGCAGCGTGGGACGAATGGGGCGTGCCCGGGCCACACCCAGGACAAAGGCAGGCCCGTCTGCATCCGTTTGGGTCCGGAAGAGGCCGGGCTGGACGACCCCCTTAACATCATCACCATCAGAATCTTGAAAGACTGCCCAGTTGCACGGCTAACTTCTGGAAGAAGAGGTGAGGACAAGGCAATGGTGTCTAACTGCTGTCTTCCGTATTATTAACAGTTGCTTGGAGGTGGTCAAAAGGCCAGTTCAGACACTTTAGGCCCAGGAAAATACAGAGGGCCTTGGGACAGAACTTATCCAGTTTCTTTTAAGGTACTGGACTGTCACTTATCTATTAGGCCGTCCAAACTTGTTATCTGTCAGGATGAGTAAGCTGAAGGCAAAGGATTCTCTGGTGGGGGGGCGTAAAGGGGGCCCTTGATGCCTTCTTATTGAGGACAGAGTCCTTATTAGTTCATGAAATACAGTTGGCGGAGAAGAGACTCTCATTGCACTCAATTGTGTTGCAAAAGCGGTCTTCTAAAGGTAGTATAGCCACAAATAAGTCACCCAATGTTGGTATTCCAGTAGGCCAAGATAAATCAAAAAAGTGGTCACACTGTAAAAGGTTTAATTCCTGCTGCTCTATCACCAGCATGGGTGGGCCTTCAAGACAAACCATCAAGTTATCACCTGATGATTTGAGCATGCCAGAAATTTACCTGGGAGAGAGGGAGGAGGGTTTTGAACTGAACACTGTACCAGCACACTGGGCGGGTCCGACTGAGGGAGACCCTGCACTGGCCTCAGTGCCGACCAGCAGCGAAATCACTCCAAGGGAAGGTGGGGAGGTGGTTACCTATTCTAAAAGGGCTTTACTAGACAAAAGCATCACACCCAGTGTTGTCATCCGATTAGCTGGTCCTACGGCCCCAGTAAAGCGAACTCGGGCATGGGGCGTCATATGGCTAATGGTGAACCAAAGCAGAAGGGTGCACCAAAACCGACTAGGTCCAAAGACACAGAAGGTCCCAAAGCCAGCCAACATTTTCCAAATTGCGGAGAGGCAGAAAAGTTGCGGGGGCGGACATGGAACTGTGGTCTAGGTCTAAGAACTCGACCGCCTTTTGGAAGGTTATAAATGAACCTTGCTTCCAAGATGCAAATAAACCAAAGGTAGCAAATCATTTCCTGCCAGAATCTTGGTATGGGCACTTTAATGGCCTCTACAACCATGGTAGGTCAGAAGACCTGCCAGAAGTTGAAGAAGGGGCGAGACTGCGGCCAAGATAATATTTTCTCTGTGTGAGATAAAGTCGGGTATTGAGGGACTGACAAGGAATAAGGCTCGAGGTCCTGACCTTTTCCTGAGCCAGGTAGAACTCTGGGTGCCCATATTGACCAGGGTCATTAACTCAGCAGTGGAATCGAGTATGCCTGCATCCTGGTCCACAGCTACAATTGTCCCCATTTTAAAAAAGGTAAATAAGGATAGTCCACTGTGTTACCACCCCATTTCTCTTATTGACGTGACAGTGAAAGTTTTAGGCAGGGTTATCCTCAACCTATTGGATTGGGCGGGGGATCACCATATAATCACTGACAGGCAGTATGGGTTCAAGTCAGGAAGATCAACTACCGACCAATGCCTTAATTTACATCTATTGGTAGCCAAGTACACTATTGCTAGTCAAGAAACTGTGTACTTGGCTTTTATGGACCTGAATGTATAATTTGATCGGGTGAACCACAGGAAATTGTGGGAACTCATGGGGGCTCTTGGCATGGATCCTGGTCTAGTAAATATTTTAAGAGCTTTACACCGGAACACTTTCGCTCAAGATGTAATGAGAAAGGGAGCATTACTGCTCCCTTTCCCTGCTCTAGGGGGGTAAGGCAGGGCTGCATCCTGGCCCCTTACTTATTTACTTTGTGTATAGAAATGGCCTGGAGCAGGCGCTAGGTGCTCTTGGGGTGGATTTGCCAGGATAGGAACGAGAGGGATCGGTGCTACACACGTGGACCCCTCGAGGGCTACAATGCCTGATAGATGGCTTCGCTTGTTCCATGGAGAGCTTAGATTTGTCTGCCAACCTTTCAAAATCATATATTATGGAGGTGGGGAAAACCCCAATAAGAAAATACAATTATACGATTGGCTCCCACTGCCTGGAAAAGGTGCAGACGTTCTCATATCTTGGGATACTATTTGACACGCGTCTTAGTTTTAAAGCCCTGATAGAGAGAAGTGTTGCGCTTTAGTTAGCTGCTTCGGTGCAATTATGAATTTTGCGCGTAGGTTGGGCGGTTGGTCACCGGAACACATCCTGACATTGTACAATTCGATGTGCTGTGCCAAAACACTTTATGGTAGTGAGGTCTGTGGTTTTATTGATTCCCAATATCTCAAAATTGAAGAGAATAAATATTTGCGGTGGCTGTTGAAAGTCCTGCAAAGAACCTCGTTGCATATTATTCATGAGGAGTTGGGTGTCAGTTACATCAGAGACAGGTTGGAATTAAAACCCACTTTATGCTGGATCATAATTTGGACAAACCCTGAGGCCGCATTAAGCATGCAGATCATAATGGATTGTATTGCTCGTGACCAGGGCAGGAACATTCCAAGGCTGAAGTATGTGAGGGAAACCCTAATAGACATGGGCTGCGCAGATTATTTTAACTATCCCACAAAATTGCTACACCGGGACAAGGCTCACTTTAAGGTGGAGTTCCAGAAACAGGTGGCCTCCCGTAGGGAAGACAGGGAGCTGATCAAACCTTCTGTGAGAGCACACCTTTTGACCAAATCTTGTCTGGGTATTAAGCCTTACTTGTCTTTTATCCACAATGCCCAAGACAGATTTTTAATGACACGCTTCAGGCTAAACCTATTACATCACAGTTTAGCGGTGCCGGCAGGTTACACAATACTCACAGAGTTGAAGGGTCCATGCGGCTGCGACCATCAGTCTCCGCAGGATACCCTTCACTTTGTTTTACTGTGTCCCTACTATGCCCGCCCTAGGAAACTATTTTTAAAAAGTATTTTAAAAAACGCTTGTTTTAAGCAGGCAAAGGTGGCCCTACTGTTTTTCAGCAGTACACAGAAGTTTTAACACTTTGTTGTACGGTAATTTTTTTCAGGTTGGCATTGAGACTTAGAAATACAAGAGGCGAGGGGTGAATATATATGGTTGTGGTATTGGCCTGCTGAAGGTCCTAGTAATGAATTGGGTGGAAGAGGGTATCTTTTGTTAAGCGATTAATTATTTGTGTACTTTTTATGAGGTTGTCTTTATATGTTCAACTCTTATCAATTTTGCTTTGATCCTTTCAAACTCAGGACTATTTACTAATGACCCGCACCAGAATGCTATAGAAGAAGGGGCTCTATCTGCGAACGGTTTGCACATGTATTTTTGGTTTGTTCCTTAATATTGTGATATTTGTCTCTTTTATAAATTGTACTTTTATGGTAAAATATTTTATGCTGAATAAAGTATATTGATTGATTGATTGAATCACCAGATATGCCTTGAGAGAGGATAGGAACTGAAGTGAAAGGTTCAGTTCAAGTTGAGAAATTTGCCATTGTCATGTATATTGTTTTTGTACATATCCAGAAGTAAAACAGATTCTATGACTGCAGTACATTTTACAGAAGAGACTTTCTAAAGTGAGGGACTTCCCAGTACTCTAATAAGTGAAAAAGGAGGAGAATGTCTAGCACAAGTATTTAAACAGTTTGTAACCATGAATGGTACTCAACACAGCACAACATATGTTGACCTTCCCGAAGGCAATGGCAGTGTGGAGTGCTTTAATAGAGATGGGGCACTGAGTTGCCTGGGAGCAACAATTTGAATTTGGTAAGAGAGGTAAAACATGTAGCAGGAATATAGAATCATGTCAGGGAAGATGATGTGTGGGAATGTAGTGGTTGCATGGTACCCCCCAAATCACTTGCAACCTTTACATTCCATTCCTTCCTTGTTGTGTGAATGAAATACAAATGCAGACGTTTCAGGGAGACTCCAACAGGAGCAGTAGTCTGAACTGTGAGTTCCTTCATGCTCACGATAATGTAAATAAAGGTCTGAGAAACTACAGAACCTCCTGTCACCATGAATGTATCATGGAGGTCCCTTCTGAAGACGGACCACAGAAAAGAATAATACCAGGTTCCATTGACCACAATCCCATTTTGTATTCTAGGTGTGACATAGGCTATATTAGGGAGTAGATGCATAATTCCTTTTATAAACTTTTTTTAAGCAAGAGAACCTTTTTTCATGGGGTGGCTCTTGGAAAGAGGTGTTGCCTCCCACTACACGTAACAAATGGCTTGAAGGAGGAGATGAGGAAGTAATTCAGTGTGCTACCCTGATTCATATAAAAGCACACAGGCACCCTGAATATTAGTGCCTCTAACTTGCGATCTGATCACAGGAGGTGCAAAATGTATTGCACTTTGTAATTACCATTACATTTCAGCAGGTTAATCCTGCTAAACTTTAATGAGTGAAATTTAAGTGTATATAATGGGACATGCAGATTTTGGCGCAGAAAACAAAAATGAAAGGTGGTATTAGGGTCAAGAGGATTATTCATAGTTCTGCACTGGGCACAAATAGTCTTCACATTTGGTGTTGGATGCAAATTGTTCTTGTACCCAGTTGTGTTCCCAAAACAAATACTTATCTAGAGAAGTTCGCCTAGGGAACATGTTTGGAATGGAGACATTTTGAGCGATTTTAATGTTTAGTAAAACTGAAGTTGCTTGTGATTCTCCAGTTTGTCCTCTGACACTCGGAATCAGGATTCAAAAATATTTGTGGTAATAAAATGCCTGACCTTGCAGTAATGCTATTTCCCGTTAGCCTCACCTATTCTCTTGTGGGACTATGAATGAGCCCAAAAGTATTTTTACATCCAGAATGCTTGACATAAAATGAATTTGTCAAAATGTAGAATATAGAATCATACTTGTATGTGTTTTTTAACTTCTGACTCCAACAGTGTGTAAATGACTTCAGCAGCATTCATAGCACTAATTTGGGTTGAAGGACATCCTGCTCAGGAAGGAGATCATATTTGAAACAGGGTCTAGTTTTACCATATAGTGCCTCAGTCCCATTCTGTCCACATATAAAGCATGAGAGTCTCAGATGTCCCTGCCAGCCCATAGACAGGGTTGTGCTAAAATTGTCCACACTGCCTTGAGCGTCTACAGAGGGAGTAGGCCTCATGCCCTATTGTAACCTTAGATGCATCTCTGCTATGAAATCCACTAACCTCAGGCCACTGTTTTTCTGATCATTTATGCATTTGTTCCATTTGTTAGGCGCACAAACCATCCCTGAAGGGATCTCTAGGTCAGCTTTGCAGTGTAAGGGAAAGCTGTAAATGAAGAGCTTACTCAGTAAATAGCCATGAATATGGTGAAGTTAGAGAATGCTTGAATAGATAAAGGTAGCTGATTCCAGTGATGGGATGCCGGGTACGAGAAGGAGTGACTTCTTAAGCTGGTCGTTCTAATGTGTTTGGGGCATAGAAGTAATAGATCACTCAATCTAAGCTGACAAGCCAGGATGTATGGCTGCAATTTGAGCCTAAGGTAGAGTGGACCCTTTCCGTGCAGGGTCTTACACACCAGGCAGAGAAGTTTAAAAAGGGCATGATTTTTAATCAGGAGCCAGTGTAGGTAAGTGGAGAGTGGGCTCCGACAGGGAGCGGGGGGAAGATTTAGGACCAGGCTAGCAAAAGAGTTCTTCACCACGTGAAACCTGGCTAGGAGGCTTTCATTGATACCCTCCAGAAGGGCATTGCTGTAGTCCAGGCAACTCATTATCAGTGCTTGTACCAGACTCTTTCTGGCATGGAAAGGGGTCCATAGAAAGACCTTTTTAAGAGCTCACATGAGGCCGAAACAGGTTCCGGTGACCATTTTTACATGCTCACTCATAGTGAGCTTGTCATCAATCAGTACCCCTAAGTTCTTTGCATTTTTTTTGGGAGTAGGTGGGGGCCCAGCTGCAATGGCCACCAGTCGGTTGACCAGGCTGCGTGTGCCTTCTCAAACAGAAGGATTTCTGTTTTCGTCATGTTCAGTCGAAGACAGTTGTTGGACATCCATGTAGCTACTGTCAATATGCATTTTTTTATTTTGCTTTGGTCTAAGTAGGGTCATGGTCCATGGTGATGACCGGTTGTGTCTCATCAGCTGTCAAGTACCCCACAAGGCTTACCTGTTGCTTGCGAAGTATTCCCACAGAGACGACATGAGCTACTTCTCCCGTACCCACCTTACCCCTGTTGCGGAGTGTACACCAACCGGGATGGAGATGGGACCAGGGAAGGAAGCCAAGGATGAAGGGGGAGAATGTTCAGAAGACCAGATGATAATCACCCTTGGTTTGGAGAAGAACCGCCAACTCAGCTGGAAGGGAAATAGGGAGACCCTGTAATATCTGGCGCAGACAACACCCTACCTAGGTTTACTTCCTACGCACATTTGGTGTAGCCGCTTACCTTGTGAAGGGTAAAACCCTGTGTGGAGGCAACAGCAGAGATCACAGTAGAAGAGGCAGCGCTCCTGCGCAATGTTTAGGAACTACGCAATTAGCGCCACAAGGATGGTAGTACTAGCTCCAGGGAAACTTTAGGCAAAGTAAAGGTCAGGTGCAACAGCGTGGTGAATGGAATTCACTGTCAAGGGCTATGGTGTAGTCAGGTAGGTTAGTCTAACCCCCCAACAATGAAGCAAGAAAAAGAAAACAAGCAGGCGCTCCTGCGCAGTCTGAACAAACAAAAACAAGCGCTCCTGCGCAGAGAGTAAATACCCCAAAAAGAGACACAAGAGTGGAGTGCCTAGTTATAGCAAAGAAAACAAAAGAGCTCCAGCGCGGTGTTTCAGTAATGCCAATTAGTGTTCCAGCACCGCTTTCAGATATGCCAATTAGAGCTCCAGCAAGGCTTTTCAGATATGCGAAGTAGAGCTCCAGCGCGGCTTTGCAGGAATGCAGGGAAGCGCTCCAGCGCGGCATGTCAGAAAACCAGAATAGCGCTCCAGCGTGGACTCGGGTGAATTCTGTAATGAGACCCAGCAGGGAAGCAGGCAGGAACAGCAAGCGTCAGCGGTAATCTGAAGCGCTGAACAGGCGGGAACCGATGTGGTTTATGTGGTTTTCCCTGGAAGCGCTGTGGACACATTGACGGTTTCCGGTCGTAAGCTAGACCTCAACACCCCAGCCAGAAGAGAAGCGCTGATTCCCGCATGCGGGCAAGAGGTAAACGCGCTGCGGATATTTGGGAGGTCGGGCCACAGGGACCATGACATCAGGGTAGGAGATTGTTTTAAAACCACATGGTCTTATGAGTCTTGCTGGGGGGCACATTCACATTCAAAAGAGTGGGGTTCAGATTTGAGCCCTGAGGTACTGTTGTATTCTCAGGACTCAGATTATGTGAACAACACTAGCTGTAAGCTTAAGACAAGATTCTTCACCTGGAGACTGCAGGTGACTTTTGTACTTGTCTGTCTTATACTGTTTCTCAGTTGTCACTTATTATTTATTTTAATATTTGCAGTAGCATTCATTTGTTATGAGGTCCTGAAGAAAGCAAGGACGACTATGTCCATACATTGCTGAAACATGTCGACCTGGTTCCATCTCTAGACAGCGCATTTTTTAAACTGTCTTTAACAAATTTTTAATATTGGCAAAGCGAGTATCATCCGAATAAAGTTTGCTCTATGCTCCCTTATCCAATTTTATAAACACTTTTACTTTTTCACGTTTAAGTTCTGTTTTTGCACTGCACTCCCCAGTCACACCACGCTTCACCACTCATCAGTCTTAACGAGTGGTAGACCATACTATTGTTGGTGCAGCGGAGGAGATCTATCTACCACCTGGTCTCCTTATGTCTGTATAATACATACTTGCATAGATGGTCTTGACAAATCCCAAATGATGAAGGGCGGTTCCGAGTGGTGACTGATGGGTATCTCTGACCATCTATCGAGTTGTCATTGTATACCACGCCTTTTTTAGTCAGTTTAGGGTTTTTTTGTTGTTGGTCTGTTCCCTGCCCACTGTAAACTCACTTCTTTCTCAGACCCTCTGGTACTTCTTTGTTGTTGTACTGTTGTAATCTCTTCTTTTATTATATAACTGCCCCCTCATTGGCTCTTGTTCCTTTCCCTTTACATGGTTTCTCCCCTTCCCATGTTTCCCCCTCTGCCCTGTTAGCAATGGAATCTCCTACCTGGAGCCCACAGTAGAATGTTGAGGTAACTGTATTCAGGGGAGTGGATGACTGGAATAAAGAACAGTTTTGCTCACTTCGAGAAACCTCTCTTCATTCCTTCAAATTTCAACACTGGCGGCGATTTTTGGGCAGGGGCAGCCACTCATCTCCCCTTTCAGTACTCTCTTCAAACTGTACGTTTATATCTTCATCAGGACAGGCGCTCTTCAAACTTCTCTTGGCCCTGTCCATGGAGTAGTTGCTTGGCGTGACTCTTCTTTCATCCTTTTGACATTCCTGGTAAGTCACGTTTTGTTAGGATCCTGCTGAAGTAGTGAGGACCTTTCTTTATACAATTTTGAAGTGGATCTTACTGTCCTGAGAAGCCTGTGAGACAGTGTTTTAGGTTGCCTCATCTTTTATCTCTGCCCAGGGATATCACATTACTGTGGAACGCATTGGCGAGCACTGGAACCCATTGTCCTCAGTAGGCTGAGGGACATTGTTTCTGATCTGCCTTCTTTTGTTCCAGCTGCCCGAGCTCTTACAGCCCTCTTAAAATTTCTGTCAGCTCATGCTCAGAGAGTATTTCCTGCACTCCTCCTACGCAGCCTGCCTTCTGTCCTCTGGAAGCTGCACCAGATGATCTCCTGATCTTCGTGTAGCTGCATCCCCAACCCCAACCTCACCTCATGGGGCATCAGAAACATCTGTTCCCAGCATCCTGATCTACAAGTAGCTGCATCTCCGCATCCAAGGGCCTCAGCGACGCTGATCACCTCAGCGCAGCCTCAGCTTGACACAGTCTGCTTCTGCGTATCAAGAGTCTTTGAACTCCAGCCTTTATAGCCATAAGTGGCTACACCGGTTTTGCTACTAGGTTAATTACAGGGTCTGTAACCTTCACTTATGTTCTTGACTTTTGCCTTTTCATCTGCACAGTGACACGCACACCGTTCTAGTGTGTCTTGTTCTATATGGTGACACACACCTTAATTTACTCATTGTTATCCTCGGTGACACACTTACCTCAACAGTGTGTTGCATGCTCCACAGTGAGACACACACCATATCTCACCTTATCAAGTAAGATTCAGCGTGGATTTCACTTTTGTGACTGCTCCCCTCTTCTGCCTTTTTTTGGCTTTATGTACCCTCCCCATACGTATCTTTTCACCCATATTGTGCACTTCTTCTTCCTGGAAAGCCTTTCTATTTTCTGTAATTTTATCATGCAAAGTATTTCAGTCAACATGTAGCTGTATTTCCTTCTTTATTGTTGGGATTTATATTGAAATATTCTTTTGGCGTTCATTTTAGTACCAAGTATATTTTCTTATAAAACATGGGAAACACCGGGATCAGTCAGACCCCATCTTTCTTGAATGAAATTGGGGAACTAGAAATTCACTGGAAAGACTGGATAACATTTTTGAATCCTATTTATTTGCTATCTATGTTGAAAGAGTAAGCAACATATTTTGTTACATAAGCTTGGAGTTCAAGGTCGCAAACTATATGAAACATTACCAGAACTTGATTTCAGGATGAGGAAGAGGAGGACGCATTTCGTGTCACATTATTGAAATTAGAAACACACTTTGGGGACAAGGTCAATGTAGTTCTAGAACGACATAAGTTCTTTAGTTGTGTTTAATGTTAACAGGAGTCAGTTAACAACTATGTAGGAGCATAGAGGGGACTGACTAAACTCTGCAACATTGGGGAGCTTAATGATGGTCTTATAAGAGATGGGTTAGTTAGATGTATTGATACTAGCAGGATCGAAGAGAAGTTGCTAGCTAAAAACCCCACACTCAGAGAGGCAATTACTTTAGCACAATCTATTGACCATACGGCCAAATGCATGAAAGAAATGAAAACTACTGATGAGATAGTACCTACTGTTCAAGATGGGGAAATACACAAAAAAGTGTACAAAATTAAAAATAAAGATGTAACTATGTAAACCTATGAAAGAAAGCACTAGACGTAAATGTTTCAGATGTGGTAGTAGTAACTATCTGGCTAATAGTTTGCAGTGTTCTGCTCGCAGTTTTACATGCAATAAATGCAACAGAAGAGGACACTTTGATAGAGTGTGAGGGCTGGGGAAAACAACCAAGGTAAAGTTATTAATTTTGATGATGAACACCACCAGAAATGTGTGTTTCAAATATAAAATGAAGAGTACTTCCAGTCTTAACTATCCAAAACGCATAGTTTTCCTCAATAATAGGTCCGTATAAATGTTCGTACATTCATGTTCTCTGTTCACATTACATAATCATGCAGACTACAAAGATGTGTTTGGAGTCTCAAATTTATATGAACCTGGTATTTCACCAGAGGTATACACTAAAGAACCTATTCCTCTGGTGGGAATGGTGAAAGTACACATAAACTTTAAAGAGAGATCCACTGTGGGGAAGGTGTACACTGTTGAGAAAGGTTCTAATCTTCTAGGCTGGCAGCATCAGAAGGAGTTAGGCATCATTCTTGACCTTAACAATAAAAGACCAGGTCATTATTGTCAAGTGTTCCACTGTTAACACTACTTTATGTGATAAATTTACTAAATTATTTACTGAAGATCTTGGCTTGTTGAAATATTTTCAACATAAAATATAAGTCAAACATGGAGCTAAATCAACGGTACATAAACCTCGTCCGGTTCCTCTCCATATGAGAGAGACTCTAAAGAAGTAAATAGATAAACTATGTGAGATGGGTGTTATCCAACCCATAGAATGTTCTGAATGGTTGGCACCCATAGTTATAGCAGCCAAAGCTGGTGGAGATGGAATTCGCCTGTGTGTAGACCTGCGCACACTCAATGAAAACATTTGGGTGTAGGGATTTCTTCTCCCCAATATAAACGAGATGCCGAGCACGATGGGGGAGGTCAAATATTTCTCTGTCATTGATTTATTTTATCTATGGCATATCACCAGCTAAAACTCAACCCAGAGTCCAGACCACTTACGGCTTTCACTTCTCCTTTTGGAGCTTATATTTTTGTGAGGTTGCCCTTTGGACTTGCCTCTGCTGTGGCAGTCTTTCACAAAATTATACAGCAAGTCCTTGAGGGCATTGCTAACACCCTTTGTTTTCAAGATGGCAATGATTTATGGGTCATCTGTTGAAGAACATGACAGAATATTTAGAACAGTATGTGAGAAGCTTACTGAAGCTGGATTAACAGTAAAACTCGGGAAGTGTTAGATCAGAGTAAGCTTTGTAGACTACCTTGGTCATACCATTTCTGTTAGGCCTGGCATCTTTGCTGTGGTTTCCTCTGTCTTTTTGGTCTCTACCTCCTGTATTTTTGATGCTGTGCTGGATTTCGTTTTTGCTGGTTTACATGCTTTGGACACTCTGCCACTGCTGATCAGTGCCAGAGTGTAAGTGCTCCCTGCGTAAATTGTTGTGATGATTGGATATACATGATTGGCATATTTGTATCACTAAGAAGTCCCTAGTAGAGTGCACTGGGTGTGCCAGGGCTGGTGATGACAAATACTACTAGTGAGCCTGCAGCACTGGTTGTGCCACCCACATAAGTAGCCCCAAAATGGTGTCTCAGGCCTGCCACTGCAGTGCCTGTGTGCAGTTTGTGAACTGCCATGTCCTCCTGGTCAGTGTCCCCACTGACCAGGCCTAACCCTTCCCTTTTTGTGCACCTTGGTCACCCCTATGAAAGGCCCAAGGTACCCCCCTGGGCAGGGTGCAGTGTATGTGAAAGGTAGAGCATGTACTGGTGCAGGTGACATGCTCTGGTAGTGAATTACAGCCATTTTCGTTGTTCACTATTGTAAGGCTATCTTGCTCCATAGGTTAACATGGGGGATGCTGGGTACAGTGGCTACCAGAATATCTTCCTATAGGAACAAGATAGGACATAAGTGTCTAGTATCCCTGAATTCAGAATTTAATAACACATCTTTTAGGAAACATTGTTTTTGAATCCTGTGTTGGAGAACACCACTTTTAGAAAGTTGCTGTTCTCTTGTCTGACCTTCCTGTGTGCCTTGGCCTATTTGTGTATTGACTGTCTGGTTTGAGAGTGACAGGGGCTGGGGATTTCCCAGGAGGCTGGCTGAGTCAGCCCTAGACTGAATGACTGCATTTGCAACTTGAGTGGTGGGAGGAGATAGCACCTGGGCCTGAATAGGGCTGTGACTGCCTTCCACAATGCTGGCTCCACCTCCTGCTGGGCAGCTGACGACCCCGCCCCTAACTCTGAAAGGAAAGGAGAAACCAGGAAAATAAAGTGCTCAATAAACACCTAGAAGTGGTTCAGACCGGGCTCAGGGCCCACTTGCACAAAGAGAACAAAGACTTTTAGGGGTATAAGTACAGGACCCCTGACAACAGAAAATTAGATCATCCTGGAATCAAGAAGGAACCTCTGCCAAAGAGAAAGCTGAAACTGAAGAAGGAAGATTGTCCAGCTGTTGCTCTGCTGGATTGCCCTGCTGTTGCTTTGCTGCCAAGGAGAGGGGAAGGACTTTGCTTTGTGCTGTGTCCCCTTGCTCGAAGGAATCTCCAAGGGCCTAAGAAGAGCTGGCTCCCTGTTCTGAAGTCCCAGGAACAAAAGGGCTTCACCCCTCAGCTTTCCCTGAGCTCTACTGAGAGAGTTCTATTCTTCCTGGAATGCGTTGCACATGTGTGGTGCATCTGGAAGTTGTACCTGTGCTGGGAAGCTGGAAACCAAGATTTAAAGACTTTGCTACAGAAAAGACAGTGCGAAGAAATTCCCGCCGCTACGAAGGCCGAGATCGTCGCAGCGCCTGTTGCTGCTGCCAGCGCCGTCGCATCCTTTGTTTGCGGGACGCACCATACGGGTGCGGGAAGACTACCATCGCTGTGAGTGTCGTCGCAGAGCCTGTCGTCGCTGGGTGAGACTGCCGCACCGCTTGCTTGTAGACCGCATCACGTCACTGCGAGCATCGTCGCAGAACCATCTCATCGAGGAGCTGCGAGATAGAGATCGCGGCTGGATCGTGCATCATCGCCCCGGAGATTGTCGCAGCCCCTACGAGATCGTCGCATTGTGCCTTTGTGAGAACAAACTTCCTACTGAACCTACGCACCGGAATCCATACAAGTGGCCTTCCTTCCCATACAGACCGTATTCGTCGCAACACGCCCGCTGCTGAAGTGGGGCTGTCGCATCGCCTCCCCAAGGTCTCAAGAGCAACGCATCGCTTGTTTTCTACCGCCCCAGCTTCTGCTTTTGGAACTTTGTCGCAACTAAAGGTACTGTGTCTGAAACGTGATGCAACTGTGAACTTTTCACGCAACTGTGGATTATTTTTATCGCAACCTTAAGAACTTTTTTGAAACCATATTCTTGAACTGTGTATGTTGGATTTTTGTCGTTTTGGTCTTGTGTAGTTTAGATTAAATACCTTTATTTTTCTAAACGGTTGTGGAGTCAGTTTGTGGTGTTTTCACTGTGTTACTATGTGTGTTGGTACAAATACTTTACACATTGCCTTCTGATTAGCCTTGACTGCTCGTGCCAAGCTACCTAGAGGGTGAGCAGGGGTTATCTCAGAGGGTTTCCTCCTTACCCTGACTAGAAGCAAGGGTCCCTACTTGGACAGTGGTACCTACCTCTGCCAACTAGAGACCCACAGTTCTAACAATTTCCCAGGAAGATTTCAGACCTAAATACAGTTTGATCCAAGCTGTCAGTGATGCTCCATACCAAAAAACAAAGAGGAGCTCAAATCTTTTTTAGGCCTTATCGAGTACATGGCCAGATTTGTTAAGAATTTTTCTGAAAAATGTGAAAGCCTCTGTAAATTGGTAAAGAAAAACAAGGAATTCACTTGGGAAGAAAAACACAGCAGAATGGTGGACATATTAAAGAAAGAGATTATTCATTCACCGGCTTTGGGATCTTTTGATCCTAAAAAAAAAACTATTTTAACCACTGATGCTTCCAACAAAGGTCTAGGGGCCTCTTTATCCCAGAAACAAAACCATTATAGCATTTGCATCCCGTTGCTTAACTTCAGCTGAACATAATTGTCGAAAGAGAGAGGCCCTAGCATGCTTTTGGGCCGTTAAAAATTTCAAAGTCTATCTATGGGGTACCAGATTTACCATCTGCACAGACCATAAATCCTTAACATTCATGTGGTCGACCAGGAAGGTTCAGTGCAGTTCTCCATGTATATCCAAGTGGGTCCTAGAGTTAGAAAAACTTAGTTTCAAGGTAGATTATTTGCCTGGTGATGAAAATAAAGTGACGGATTACCACTCAAGATTACCTTTAGAACAATCTACTCAGGACGAACAATTAGATGTACCCATTCTTGGCATTCCACTTCCGGCATTGACTAATGCAGAATGGGAGGAGAGTATGAACAAGGATGTCAATATAAATATACTCAGGGATCTGATTGTGAATGGTTAGCCTGAAAATTGTAAAGATATTGTAGATGAATTGAAATGTTTTTGGGAAGTGAGGTTTAAACTAACGATAATTGGTGACAAAGTTTATCGGAATTATTTTTTTTTCCTCATTGTGATCTCAGGAATAAACTCATAAGTTTGGCCAATTGAGGGCCCTAGGCATAAGCTTCACTGAGAACAAAAAATAAGTTCCTTCTGGTTCCCCAGAATGGATTTAGTGGTAGAAGAAAAAGTCAAGGAATGCATCAGCTGTGCAAAAAGTGATAAGAGCAAGATTTTGCGAAGAGTTCCCTTATCTGCTGTAGAAGTACCTGTGGTGTTAGGAAGCAAATTGGCTGTTGACATAATTAGTCCCATGGTGAGTTTGTGACCCCAAAGGAGGTTCATGTTTGTTTTACTTGATAATACATCTCATTGGATAAATTTCAAATTCACGCCATCTACTACCACCAGCAACCCTATTGCATTTTTAAGGAAAACCTTCCGCAACGATGGAATTCCAGCAATACTGATCATGGACAATGGAGTACAATTTACATCTGGGGAGATGAAAGAGTTCTTGGAGGAATTGAACATCAAACATGAGAAAACTGCA
The DNA here is from genome assembly GCF_964263255.1 of Lissotriton vulgaris. Lineage (NCBI taxonomy): Eukaryota > Metazoa > Chordata > Amphibia > Caudata > Salamandridae > Lissotriton > Lissotriton vulgaris. The sequence continues at coordinate 315,192,810 of NC_141698.1, forward strand.
CTCTATTGTCCCAAGGCCAACAGTCTAGTGGAAAGAACACATAGAATGATAAAGAACAAATTCATCTGGCCATCATAAATGGACAGAGCTTAGAGGATTCTCTTAGGGAATGTGTATGGTCATACCACACTCCACCTAACCTTATCACTGGTATATCTCTTTTTGTTTCCATGAGAGGGAGCGAACCAGACACCAAGATGAACCCATTATCGTTAAGTGGTGGTAAGAGTGTATTAACCAATGGTTGGGAGGGACACCGGAAAACTCAACAACACTAACTGAAGTATAAGAATCAGTAAGATCAGAAACATTGTCTGAAGGAGCATAACTTTAAGGCAGGTAACACTGTGCTAGTTAAAAAACCCACCAAAGAACACAAAAGTCAGAGTAAGTTTCAGCCTCCTCAGCAATTGGTTAAGGGAAACATCCTTTACGATGCAACTTTTACCACGCAGTGCCTTTACAACGCAGGTTTTTCAGCGCAAGTCATTACAACAAATTACGTTGGGGGCGCTGTAGGATAGGTAATAGTTTAATTTACTATCCAACACCTTTCCTACTATCCACGGGGACTGGAATTGGAATAGTAAATTAAACTATTCACTATCCAGCACCCCCCAACGCAAGTCATTGTAACGACTTGCGTTGAAAAACCTGCGTTGTAAAGTCATGCGTGGTAAAAGCATGCATTGTAACAACGTACATCCATTGGTTAAGGTAAGCAGGAATGTGGTCCACCGTGAAAATGGACAAGCATGGAGCAGAGACAGACCTGTAAATGTAGAGTAACCATACCTTCCTCCTTAGGAAGATGTTTTGTAATCTCTTCTTTTATTATATAACTGCTCCCTCTTTGACTTGTGTTCCTTTCCCTTTACATGGTTCCTCCTATTTCCTTGTTTCCCCCTCCTCCCTTTTAACAATGGAATCTCCTACCTGGAGTTCAGAGTAGAATGTTGAGTTAACTGTATTTAGGAGAGTGGATGACTGAAATAAAGAACAGTGTCACTTACCTCGTGTAACCTCTCTTCATTTCTTCAAATTTCAACAGGTAACCCCTTATCTAGAATTTTGCATGCCAGTGTAAACTCGCCCAGCTGGGCCAAGTTTGTACATTCTGACAAGCAGTCCTTCAGCCACTTGAGAGCTTTACCTCTGATACCAAACTCCCTAAGTCTTTGTAGTAAGATATGATGGGAGATGGTATGAAATGTGCCTGAAAGGTCCAGAAGTACCAACATGGCTGAGGATCCTGGTCTAATGCCAGTTTAATTGTGTCCGTGACTTCAACTAGAGCTGCCTCAGTGCTATGAAAGAGTCACACAAGGCTCACTGCAAAAGGTCCAGCAGATGATTAGATTCAAGGTATGATACTAGTTGGGCATTTACTGAGGACTCTAGAATTGTGGAGATAAAATGAAGCAGGGACATTGGTCTAAAGTTTCCCAAGTTCTGTGGGTCTGCTGTGACTTTTTTAAGAAGGGGCTTAATAAACGCTGTCTTCCATTTGTGAGGTATGATAGCCTGCTGAAGGGAGAGGATGCATTCGTCTGTAATGAGAGTGCACAGAATAGAGGATAGGGTGGTGATCACAAGGGGGGAGGACGGGTCTGCCAGGGACCCACATTTTATGGTGTATATCCGGCTTGATTTTGATCCATTGTCATTGGACTAAAGGATAAACAAGTCTCTGACCCCTGCCCTCTGCATACACATCTTATTGTGCATCGAGAGGATGGGCTAAGAGTAGGAGTGGGAGCTAAACATAACTTTTCACCTGATGTTTTGCTAGCTTTTGAAACTAAGACTGTGACAAGGCCTAAAATAAAATAATAATCTTTTGATGCACTACGTACCCTATAAGCAGCTTCTGCTTTGTAAATTTTCCGAGAAGTGATGCAAATTGTTTTCAATAAAACACCCAGCTTTTGTTATGTTCTGTGGTCAAACACCTGCTAATATTTTCATTTTTGTGGTCAACAGTGCCTCATTAAAACTGTATCAAAGGACTGTCCACTGACCAGCTCATTGATCACCTCACACAGTGTAATTCACAACGAGGTGCTTCCAGCTAGATGATTGATTGAGTTACCATTTAATAAGGTTATACTGTCTCATTGTATTTTGGTATTCAATTTCTCTCTCTCTCACTCTCTCTTTGAATTGCAGTGATTTAATAGTTGTTAGATTGTATGGTGCAATTCTTGATTATTGATGTGTCTTTGGCACTGTTACTCTTGTGTTTAAATAAATAGTGCCATTCTTCACTCGATTCCTGCTTCTCAGAGTGTGTTTTCTTATTTCAGATAACCTATTCAGTGTTCGTTCCTGTGGATAAAGACCACCATCTAAAATATTAAAATTGATGCTTGCAGACAGAATGAGAACCTTTGCCTTCACATTTTGGTGTTGATGTATGAGTAAAATTGAGAGTGAAAAAAATAAGTGGCAATTTGACATGAATCTACTAATAAATCTACAGCATACAGTAAAATCTTGACCTACCCTGAACCACTACACAAGTGATCTGTTAATTACATCAAATGTTCGACAGGCAACCCTACAGTCATCAATAAACCATCAATCGTCCTACACAAATGCCCTTCTGAGTATTGGCCCCATTTTTAAGCACCTATCTACCAATTTATCAACCAAAATCTCAAATGATCTACAACTTTATTCATCAACCAAACCATAAAGCTACCTCTGTGTCCTTCCTAACTAGCCACCCATCCCAACTCTTACCTTATTTGATCAATGCATAGGTGCACCCCTTCAGCAATTGATCCACTCATTTGTCTATCAGTCCGAATTTTTAAAAAACAATCTCTTTTTGCCAATTCATCCCCCTACTCAATCCCTTAATCGTGTATCCATCACTCTGATCCACCAAAGGTATCAAATAACAGCTTTAGAACAGTCAAATTATATGTGTAACAACTGTATCTATCATCCCAGTGTTATAAGCACATTATCCACTACTTGAAATGAAGCTTTACCTGAATTCAAACATGGTCCCTAAATGAGAATTAATGTTTTGATGAAATACATACGTAGAGCGACTTTCTCCTTGCTTTTAAGGCTTGATAACTTGAATGATGACAGTCCTGATTTTTTCTTTTGTGGGAGTGAAGATCCTTCAAAAGATTCCGCTGCAGAGAGCCTTCTTCTATTTTCTGCAGTCTCTGTTTTATAAAAGGAAAAGCAAAAAATTAAAACTGCGTCCTCCTTCAGTGAAAGAAATTATGAATACCACAGTGCTGCAGTCAGTGACACTATAAACCACCCAGGAGATGGGTCTCAATAATTGATAGACATCATGAAAGTCATTATTGGCGACCCACATTTTGTTTAAAGATCTTACGAAGCAGGTCTTTTTTAGCTGTGGCGGCCTATTAGATGGAATTATTGACCACTACATTTACAATAGGTATTTGACTTGCTGAAATTTAGGAAACTGGAGACTTGCTTATTTCTTGTGTTCTTATGTTGTTTCACAATTCTGTGGCCTTTGGTGTTTCTATTTGTGCTGCTGTATTAGTTTTTGGCTATTAGAATCATGGTGCCTTAGTCAGGGTGGATGCTGTGCTTTATAAATACCAAATACACATTTATGTTTCCCCATATGATTCATGTGATCTGGGATTATAACTGATCATATCATAAACCTACAAAATAAAGTTGTCTGCTTCTATGAATAATTTAGGTTTTGGTGACAATAAAGAACCATTTTCGTAATGTGTTATTAGAGAACCTCAATCACATTGCAGGACTTAAATACATGGGTTACCGTCTTCTGTATATGTGGTGTGAAAAAAAGCTGTACTTCATGTTCAGGTTCCTCTATCAACACCGAAGAGGTATGGAACTAAAAAAATTAAGGCGTACACAAAACTAGACTCTTGGCTCATTGCGTTGCTCTTTGCCTCATAGATCACATCACTAAAGACATAACAAACAAGCAACCTCACATACAAGTGCATATCCACTGACATCATTTTTGGATGATCAGTAACATCACCATTCACTTCAAGTACAACATCATAAACAATATCAACTATTTTTTTCATGACGTAAAAAATGATGTGGCAAATGGGCATCAGAAAAGACATGTTTGATGATGTCACCCTCACAATCATGAGTAGAACTTACGTGAACTAACCGTGTTGAATTTGCAAATTATGACTGTAGCTAATTGCCTGACAAGTATATGCTCTCACCAAATCCTTTGTGACCCTTGCATTTGTCACCCACGTGCACCAAAATCAAAACATCCTAATACACCCCTAATTTCAATGTACTTTACAAAGCATTGTGCTGCCGGTTTGCCTTCCACGTAGCTAACTAATGCATATGATACATTTCTGACCTATGTACCTGTTTCTTACTCCAAATGTGTCCCTATAGGTATTGTCCTTTCTATTCTGTCTACTTACCCACACTCCCACACATGCACATTACTGCTAAGTGCCACACACATGTTCCACCCTCAGTGCCCTACCCTCTAAGTGGAATTCACAATGCCTGCCACTTGTGTGCACTAAGCACACACTTCTGCAATGTACAGATTCTCACCAGGTACCCAAGTGCGTTCCAAACATACTCCTGACATTATTATGACTTCAAAACGAAAGGCCTCATTTACAATGGTTTGGTGTAGGGCAGCACCAAAAGTGTTTTTGCTCCACTGCCCTAAACCACATCGAAAGGACAGGAATGCACCATATGTAAGTTAGAGTGCATTCCTGTCTTTTCAGCCAGCGCCTGTGCACAATATGGTGCCTAGCGCTAATGCAGGAACACTCTTGCACCATAGTGCAAGGGTGCCTGCATTGTCAGCAGGAGTGTTTTTGTGCAGGAAGGAACACCTTTCTGCACAAAAACAATCCAGGGAGGCGCGTTCCAATTTATATGTGTGCCGCAAAATGTAACACACATAGAAAGAGGAAAAAGGAGGACAAATATACATATTTCTCCTTGCTACACCTACCCTGAGGAGGCGTACAGTTTTGGTGCATTCCCAGATTTACAGATTCTTGTAAATCAGGGAATGCGTCAAAACCTATGGGTATTGAGTGGGAACACCAACCGCCATGCCCATAGATGCCTCCCTGATGTAGTGTAATGCTACACAGCCTTACACAGTGGGGCTTATTTACAAGCCCCTTGCGCTGTCAGTGCATCACTTTTTATGTGCTAAAAAGTTGCACACCAGTGGTGCAAGGAAATTGTAAATAAGCCCCCATATCTACGAGGCCATGAAAAGCCATACAAAGGGGCTTTGCATGGCCTTAAGATATGGTTTTTCACTCTGTGCTGCAGGGTGTCTTAAAAAGTGACGAACCCGCGGCACAAGGGGCTTGTAAATAAACCCCTTAATTTGTAATTTGTAATGTCTTTTGTGATGCAGCATATAAGGTCATGAGTGGTGCATTTAGTAGAAACAGATTTTCTCTATAGGACTAAAAAAGGAACCTTAAAATCACTTAATGACATGTTCTTCACCAACTCAATTTTTTTACATGCTGGATTTAACAATCTATCGAGGACACGTATTTTAGCGAACTGCTGACTTTCTTTAACCCCTTTGCTGCGGCTGATATTCCGCCACAGCGCTAAGGGGGAGGCGGGCCGCGTGGCGCTCCCGTGCTCGTGACAGAACCGCTTCGTCACGAGCCTCGGGTGAGCTGTGCTTGTGACGGAATGGTTCCGTCACGGCCCTGCCAGCTCTTTAGAACGCCCAGCACATGCGCGGAATTCGTGCCACGCAGGCGCAGCGAGCGGGCCGTGACGGAACTGTTCCGTCACCAGCACAGCCCACCCGAGGCTCGTGACGGAACGGTTCCGTCACGATTATGGGAGGGGTTAAAAGCTCAAGTACAGACCACATCTACAAGATGAAGCAGCAATTCTAGGCCTGTCCAGGGTTTTAACCACATATGTGTGTGAGACAAGAGCATGCATGGGATGTATGTCGTTACAACGCATACTTTTACAACGCATACCTTTACGACACATTTTTTGCACCGCAACATCCATTACAACGCATTCCATTACAGCGCATGCCATTACAACGAATTCTTTGAAACTACCTTTACAACGCATTCCACTACAACGCATACTACCTTTACAACGTATACCATTACAACGCATACCATTACATTGCATGTATGGTAAGTATTGGATAGTGTAGGGGTAAAAATTACTATTCTAACTCCAGGGAGGTGCAACAGTAGGGTAAGTGTTGGATAGTGTAGGGGTAAAAATGACTATTCTAACTCCAGGGGGTGCAACAGTAGGGTAAGTATTGGATAGTGTAGGGGTAAAAATTACTATTAACTCCAGGGGGTGCAACAGTAGGGTAAGTGTTGGATAGTGTAGGTATGCGTTGTAATGGTATGCGTTGTAATGACTGCGTTTTAATGCCATGCGTTGTAGTGGTATGCGTTGTAGTGACATGCGTTGTAATGGTTGCGTTGTAATGGATGTTGCGTTGTAAAAGTTTTGTTGTAAAGGTAGTGCATTGTAAAAGTTGTGTTGTAGTGTTGTTTCCCGCATGCATGTGCACATGCAAGCTTGTGTGATGCATTAGAAATATATTCAGAAGAAATGCCACTATTTATTTGGGAGTTTTATGGATGCTTCAAACACCAAACAATAGGAAAATAATAAATATTCTTAGTACTACCTTCTTTTCTTTCTCGTTCGCTTGGCTGTTTTCCTTTGATAATTCTTGAAATATTGGCTACGGAAGCTTTGACCTTTTGCTTTAGGCTTTGGTCGGAGGACTTCTCCAATGTCTCAGTTTTCCCATGTTGCCAAAAGAGTCCTGATTTCCGCTGTTTGAGGGATGAGGAGCTACGCTGGTCTTTGCTTGTCTTTCCACCATGGTCACCAAGGAGCTCTGAATCTACCGAAGAGCGATCCGTGGAAGCACTGCTCCATCCTCTTTCAGATGTGGAGCTCCTTGAAACTCGTTCCATAATGTTTCCATGAATGTTCTCATAAAATGTTTGTGATGTTTGCACAACAGTGTCTTGAGCAATATTTGGATACAAAGCAAATACATCTGTTATGTGGGATGGAGTCTCCTTCTCAAAGCACAGCTGAAGAAGTTCATCAACAGAGAGAGAAGACCTGTCCCCTGGTGGGTCTTGGCCACCCTTAGAGTCTCCAAAGTCACCAACACGTTTCATGTCATAGAGATCTGATAGATGAACATATACAGGTTCAACAGAAGATATAACAGTTCCAGGAGCATGAGAACTGCTTTGGCTTCTTTCATCCAGAATGTCCGAAATCTCAACCAATGAAACTTCAGATTCTCTGCCAGCTTCCTCAAAATCCGAAAAGTTATCAGACCTTCTTCCTGTCCCCGAACTACCAGAGTGGGAAAAATATGTTTTACTAGAGCTTCCACTTTCAAGTGTTATTTCCTCGATATGTTCATGAAAAACAGGTGAAGGATGTGGTTGTTCGATTGATGAAAACATACTTTGCTGAGTACTTGGAACACATGGTTGAGTCTTAACTTGCATTGAGGTAGATTCCTCTACCTTAACAACAACATTGCTACAGTCTCCCTTCATTTCTTTACCAAGGCGCATAGAGGACTCTGCTGAAATAGCGTGAGGATCCTGCTGTATTTCCATCTCTTTTGAAACAATGTTGTTTTGAGAACTGACGTCAGTAGACATAGACTTTGCCAAAACATTCATCTCTTCAGAAAGGTAGACCATTTCATCAATTATGCACTCAAGGGTAGCAGTCTCTTCTTTGTTGTACGGTGATGTACACTTTGAGGTTTGAACTGAGAAAGATTTAGCAGCAAAAATGTTCTCTGAGCCTGCAGTGTCGTTTTCATGTTCAACAGATGGGGTACAGCTAATGTTATTACTCTGGGCCCTATGACCGGACGATAGAAATGAAGAGTCTGAAACTGGTGAAGCCATGCGATGCTTCAATACCACTGTGGTTCCTCCATCACTACACTGCACATTAGAGGATGTATTTGTTTGCAGATAATCTAAAACTGGTGTTTTCCTTTGATGCTGAGCTACCAAAACTGTGTTTTCCTTATCACACTCAGCATCGGCCAATTGCTTGTCATTTTCCAAATCTGACACTGGTGTGGCTGTCTGGTGTCTTACAATTAAAATTGTGCTTTCATTATCAGTCTGTACTTCAGATGTTGTTTTTTGGTTGGTGTCAGCCAACACTGGTGTTGTTCTCTGATGCTGGACTACCAGAATAGTGTTTTCACCATCACTCATACTTGCTGAAGCTGGTCTTCCTTTGGTATGGTCAGATATAAGTGTGGCATCTTCAAACTGGACTGTGATAACAGTTCTTTCATCAAATTGTGCTGTAGAAGAAGGTTTAGAAGGGTCTGCCATGGTTGAGGACTCATTTCTTTGGACTATTTGAATTGCTTTATCATGACATTGTACTGCAGAATCAGATCTATCTCTGGGGTGCTCTGATGTAGGCAATGTAACTTGATACCGGACGGTGCGAATGATTTTATCATCGCCTCCTGTTGTAGAGGAGTGACCTGATGTGGCTGTGTCTTTTTGCGGTTGTACCATCAACAGTTGGTTGTTATAATTTTCTGCTAAAGTTGTTAACTTTCCTTCAGAAGAATTAACTGATTCTGGAGGCCTTTGAAATGTTTCTATCAAAGCTCTATTTTCAGTTTCCAAATGTGCAATAGACATTGGCCTTTCTTTGGAAGTTTGTAAAATAAGCGTATCTTCGTGATGTTGGGCTCTTAAAACAGTATTGTCATCATACTGTATTAAACTGGCTAGCCCTCCTTCGAGCGTGTCTGATATTTCTGAAGTGGCGCGTGCACACTGGTTGACCAAAGTTACACTTTCATCTGACAACTGTGTTGCAGATGCCATTTGCTCTTTGAGATAGACCGACACAGGTATACATTGATTACTTGTGCTTTCCTCACCAGGAATTTCTGCTGTGGCTGGTCTCCCTATTGATGAACCGACAGTCAGGCATGCCTTCTCTTCTTTGACACTAAGAACAGTTGTTTTCAAATCACACTCTTCTACAGAAAACTGCTTTTGATCAAGTGTATCAACAACTGGAGTTTTTTTATGCTGGACACTTGTATCGATGCATTCATCTGCATTCTGTGTGGTAGAGTCAGGCTGATTTATAGGAGGATCTTGTGTATTGAGTGGGGAGTCAAAAGCTACTACAGCAACCTTAGGAGAAAGCTTATATTGCTCAGTAAAGGGTGCATGTTTCTGACTCTGTTCTGGCATCTGCCCTGCTTCATGAGTGCCAGGGTCTTCCGAGAGGTGTCTTGAATATAAACTAGTGTCGCTTGGCTTGTACTCATCTAGGGATCTACTTCTGGGAGAAAAGGCAAAGGCAGACTTTTGTGAATCCTTTGTGATGTCAAAGGAAACTGATTTAGCCATGCCACCTACCTGTCGTTTATGACAACAATTACTTTCCTGAATTAATACTCTTTCTTCTTCATCCATTCCAAATTGTTCCAGCAATGGTTCTCGCAGACCACTAAAGGTTCTTTTTGAGTAGCCTGATTTCAGGAAGTTTCTTCTTGCTCTTTCAAGGTCTTTGTGATATTCTGTATCCAAAGTCCCTCCTTCTTTAGGGAATGTACTGGAGTTCTCACATGTGTGACTATAGAATGTGCTCTTGACAACACTCTGCCTTGGAACATACTTAGAAGATGGCTCCAGATCGTATTCGCGATCTTTGCTCATGTCATGCAGTAAGGCACTGTCTGCCGAAGATCCCCTGAGTAAACCCTCACTCTTTTCTCTTTTTTGTGCAAGGTCACCAACTTCAATTGTTGCTGCCTTGAAAAAGGTGGGCTTCGCTTGACATGTTTTTTCTGATTCTTCAATGTTGCTTCCTGTAAGCTCTGACCTCATTTCCATTTCTATTGAAGCAATGTTGCCCTGAGCCAGATTCTGATCAGTTGCAGGTTTCTCCCCAGCTGCACTTTTTACATGAGATAATTCTTTATCTTTATTAATTTCTACTTGTCTTGCATCTGGTAATCTTTTCTCAGAATGCTCACATCTAGATGCATCTTCAGGGTAGTCTTGGAAACTTGGTAATTCAACAAATAAAGGCAAATGGAGCTCTGGAAAATGAGTTGTATCTTGACATTTGAAGGTACTACCATACTCATTGTCAGAAGAGGAGCCACTAGTTGAGGAAGAACTGCTTTCTTCCACAAGGTGTCGAGGAACACCGAGTGATGGAGTGTCAGGTGTTCCATGCAAAAGCTCAGAAATTGATCTCATTACCAAAACGGATTTATAGCTCATCAGGGAGCGCTGAAATAAAGAACAAACAACATTTCTTACAAAGCAATTGTCATTAGGCATGTAGATTCAGATCAGTTGAAACGTACAATCTGTACATACTGAGCTATGTTGTACTTCTTTTATTTCTTTATTTTTCAGCATTCTAGGGCACGGACTAGACCTTGTGAGGCACAGAGTGCTTTACAAAAAGCCAAGTTACCCATCACAAGTTACAAGGATGGGAATACATATAATACAACAACAGATATAATGAGAATACACAGAGCAAATACCACATAATACAGCAAGGAACATGTCCCAATGTTGATTGGTATTCTGTACATCAATACAGGTATATGTATGTGGAAATTAGGGAGGTCTACTGTTGTTAGTATAAAGCTATAATAGAAGAATTTGTGAATAAGGCAGATACAAATGAAAGAATTCAGGTTTTATGGGACAAGAGTATTTTTCAAGGCTATGGGTCACATAGGGAGTGAATTGGCACTGAAACAACAGATATTTCAGTTCTTCTTTGAATATATCATGAAAAGATAACAGCCTGAACGCCCGAGGAATGGAGTCCCATACCATAGGGAAGTGATTCTTAACCATTTGACTGCTGTGTACCCCACTTAATCATACTGGAACCTGAGAACCCCAAACACATCTTTATTAGAAACCAGGGACCTGCACTGATTCCTTACTGAAATCTGAGAATCACGGCCTAAGCACTTTCCATGATTTCAACCCCAAATAATACAGAAACAAACATTCATCAAACAAATGCACAAATCATAAAGTGCTTTATTTAATTCAAAAACAAGTATAAGAAAAACAAAACTGTATTTGAATAAGAAGGTCAAATCTTTTCTAAAATAATTTTATGCCACCCATTATCCATAATATACTCTGTTTGATGCACTTGCACTGCTCCCTAGAAACAATCTAAGGATATTAACTTAATTTTTAGCCTCCAATTTCAGATTCCTTCCCATTTACGGAAAGATTTAACATTTTCAATTGTACATGTTGCTTTTTATTTTTATACCCTTTATTAATTTGTTAATGGTAATTAATTTTTAAAGCAGTTGAGCGCTCCCTGATTAAGCATTGCGGACCCCCATGGGTCCCAGGTTACGATTCATTGCTGTAGGGGACATTTCAGAGAAAGACTGGGTAAGTGTGCTTTAAAGAAGAAATTTATAAAAAAAAGGAAGCCCTGGAGTTCTCAACCTGAAATGGCCCAATTCCGTTCTGGATATAAAGGGAATCCAGAATGAAGCGCAGAATGGGTAATGGCGGCTAGGTTGTTGAAATGATTCCCTTTCCTTTATTGTGGCTTACAGAACCATAAAAGTAAACAAAATTGAGCACAAATATATATATAGTGATAAAAGAAAAAAAAAACATTAAATACAGGTCAAATATAATATAAAACACAGAATTCTAAAAGGAACCTGTTTCAACAGAGTGCAACACTGTCAGCAAAGACTATTTGCTACACCAGCTATCAAGAGTCCACTCAATCTTTTCTGAGACCCTTTTGTGCCACTTGTCATTCATGAAGTTCAAGTCATGATGCAGTTGTCATTCATGAAGTTCAAGTCATGATGCAGAAAGTTAAATATGGATCACCTAAGTCCTCATCCTCGGTCCATCCCTCTCCGCCTGGGATGACTCCTGGTGGCCCCCTGCGCTGGGCACCGCCTCCATTCCCACGGACCACGCATGCAGCCTGGGATTCATCCTGGACTCCGCCCTCATGATGACCAAGCAAGTCAACGACGTCTCGTCATCATGTTTTAAGACCCTGCGCATGCTCCAAAAGATATTCCGGTGGATCCCCATCGACACCAGAAAGACGGTCACCCAGGCCCTCGTCACCAGCCGACTGGACTACGGAAACACCCTCTACGCTGGAACCACAGCCAAACTACAAAAAAGACTCCAACGCATACAGAACGCTTCGGCGCGACTCATCCTAGACATCCCCCGTCACAGCCACATCTCCGCCCACCTGAGAGACCTGCACTGGCTCCCCGTCAGCAAGAGGATCGCTTTCAGGCTCCTCACCCATGCACAAAAGGCTCTTCATGACATGGGCTTCAAATACCTCAACAACCGCCTCACGTTCTACACGGCCAACCGCCAGCTCCGATCCGCCAGCCTCGCCCTCACCACCGTCCCACTTATTCGCAGAACCACCAACTGGAGGAAGATCATTCTTCTACCTGGCGGCCAAGACATGGAACTCCCTCCCCACCCACCTACGACTGACCCAGGACCATCTCTCCTTCAGGAAGCAACTCAAGACCTGGCTCTTCGAGCAGTAGCAGTACCCCTCCCCCCCCCCAACGCCTTGGGACCCTAGCGGGTGAGTAGCGCGCTTTATAAATGTGATTGATTGATAGATTGATTTCTCAGGTACTATGCTGAACAAATCAGCCCACTACCTGTCTGCCACTGTAACCAGTTTATGTAATACTAGCCTCTGAGACATGGTTCATGTTGATAGGAAGTAGTGGCTGAAATCACTCTTGGACCTGGATATTCCTATAAATTACCGGCCTATCACAAGGCAGTAGCTACCTACTTTGAGTAATCAAATTACTGGACCCCTGGCAGACAGCATTCAGTCCTGAGTGGGGCACTGAAACCTCTGGTCGCAGCCTGTGACAAGATTTGGACAATAGTGGGCGATGGTGACACAGTCAGTGGATAGATCCTGTTTTGACAGTTATGTTCTGTTATGCTATTTTATTTTGTAATGCGCACAGCTACCCAAAAAGGGTTTCCCAGTGCAGGCCATAACAGAAGCTAGGAGACAATGGAATCAGCAATGGTGGTTAAAAAAAACTGGTTTTTAACTGTTTCCGAAAGACGGGAAAGAGTTTCTCTCTCCTCATCGCATCAGGTAAGGAATTCCAAAGGGTTGGCCCAAGAAGAGCATAGGAGCGGCCTCCTATTCTCGACAGTTTAAACCTCGGGATTTCAAACAGTTCTCCTGATGACGAACGAAGTAGGCGTCGGGGGCGGTACTCATGGACCAGATCCTGTAAATATTTGGGGGCAGAGCCTATCTTTATTATGAACATATAGCATAAGGCTTTAAATGTTATGCGATGTTCTACCTTGAGCCAATGCAGTTCTCTCAGGGCAATTCCCATGTTGGACATTCTGGGAAGGCCGCAGAGCAATCTGGCAGCACAATTTTGCACCACCTGAAGCTTTCGTAGTACCTCTCTGTTAGACCCCAGAAAGAGAATTTTAATTGCATCCAAGCTGCAATCCTGCACAAGCCTAGTTGCAAATTAGAAGGGTTTCCCCCCTGCTGATAATGAAAAGATGATTTGTGTATCATCAGCATAGGAAAACAATGCAAGCCCTGCCGCTTCCGCAATAATTGCTAGTGGTTGCACATAAATATTGAAAAACAACAGGCTCAAAATAGAGCCCTGTGGCACACCATACGGGGAGGAATAAGACTTAGACGTGGCCCTGGTGGAATACACCTGGAATGTTCGTTCTGCTAGAAAGGAAGACACCCAACCAAGCACCATCCCAGCAATACCCAGTGCCTGTAAAGATTCAAGTAATACGATATGAGAAACCGTATATAAAGCGGCACTTAAATCTAATAAAATAAGTGCAACTGTGTCGCCAGCGCCCAAGCGGTGGCGTAACATATCAGTAACACCCAGCAAAGTAGTCTCCGTGGAGAACCCTGCTCTAAATCCTGATTGCGAGTTGTGCAGGAATTGAGGCGCTTCCACGAATAAGGATAACTGTCCATTAACGTGCTTCTCCAAGACCTTCGAGAAAGTCGGGAGCAGGGAAATGGGTCTAAAATTGGATGGCAAGGTCGGATCTGCATTAGGCTGTTTTAACAGAGGTAAGACAATTGCATGTTTCCAGACTGTGTTTCTGACAGTGTCAATCATTGTTTGTTGTTGCCATAAGATTGAATGGGTCTTCCCTCATACCCAGTGGAAAAAGAAACATCTGATCGGCCAAGACGTCTGTTTGCAACATCAGTGGTAATATTTTGCTATTGCCCCTTCCAATACTCAGATGAAACCCGCCTTTCCTTCCAAGCGGGTTCACAGTACTATGGTCATAGCATCTGATTATACAATGCATGACTATCTTGACAGTTTGTAGTAGAGTCTGCCAACATATCTGCTGACTACGTTGTAAAGAGTCTAGAACTTTGTGATTAAAACTGTCCATAACTGATGTAGGAGCCCAGACATCTCTACAGTGGCTCTGCTGCAGAGAGCTTTAAATGAGCATGCAAAATCTGTAATTTCCAATGTATTAATACTATCGATTCCAACCCCTTCCTCCGCTCAGACAATACATAACTGGAAGACTCTCTTGCCAATTCTCGGTCTCAGCCTTTTATTCCATTGGTTTTAAGAGTGCAGATGGCTTGTATTCTTTTATTTATGGGGCTAAAATCTTAGCACCGTCTTGAAAGAGATCATTGAGTAATCAGCCTCTTGAGGACGTCAACATGTTCCTCCCACTCTCCAGATAACATACCCCCACCTCCAGAAAAAGGGAACCCCCTTAACCTCCCTATCCCATCCCCTCCACCTGGAGAGCAGAAGCCACCTCATTCCTGATCAGGTGGTACTGTGTGAATATGTAATGCCATCCAAACCATAGGTTTATACGAGGATCACAGGCCACCCATAGGGTATCCCTCGAGGGAAACCCAGAGTCCATTGCGGTTACAGTCGACAGGGGGTACCCGGCTACTCATCAGGGGAAGGTTGGTCTGGGTGCTGCAGCTCCTCTACCAACGCCTCCTATGCCCTGGCCACTTCCATTGACATGAGGCCTCTCTTGGCCTCCTGGAGCAGCACCTCACTCTCGGAACCCACCCATCTCAGCAACTCTTTTTTACAGCACACCACTTGAGGACCTCTTGGTGTTTCCCAGTTCCTAGTGATTTCTCTCTTTGCTATGTGAAAAGCTAAATCCTGAAACCGACTTGTGACTTCGTTCAAATAACTTTATTCGATTCATTAGAATCATAAAAGCTTACACAATAAAACATCTAAAAACAATTACCAAATTCGCACATATTCCTGTCCATAGATCTCAATAAACCAGCAAAATTAATCAATTTTAAAATCATCATAGCTATCCCCACCTCAGTTTGTACAATTGACTAAAAAGAAAATTCTTAGTAAAATAAATATAATTAGGTTCATTTTCACACTTCATAACGTTTCCCGATTATAAATGCAGTTCTAATAAAACTAAGTAAAGCACTAGAGATTACAGCCGTAGTTAGTGCCCTTAAATAGGCATAGCCCTGTTGATGAGAGCATGGCCTAATAACGTTCAATATAGGTTTAATAAAGCGTGCTCTAGGGTATTTGTACAGGGAACAGAACAACATAAAATGCATTGTACTCTGTTTGGCCAGATCATTACAAGGACAGGAGGCTTTATTCTTGGCTGTGTGTGGGAACCAGCTTAGGAGACAATGACCTGAAGCACACAGGACTTCAGCCTCAGTCAGCTCATCTATCACCCCAAACAATCTTCTCCCAATAATCTCAGAGCTCTGGGCATTCTCAAAACATATGAACTCAGCCACAACTCCCTACATCTTAGGCATTTCACCTTGTCTATTGCAAAGTGTCTGTTAAACCTCCCAGGGCTAAGGTATGCCCGATGAAGCACATACAAATTAATAATTTTGAACCATGCATTTCGTGAGACTTTGGGTACATGTTCTGAAATGGATACCCAATCATTCTCCAGTACTGAAACCCCCAGACCCTCTACCCATTTGGCCCTAAGTTTACCTAGGGGTAATAAGTCACCTCTCAGTATTTTATATAAACATGTAACAGCTTTAAATGATGTGACCAAGTATTGACAGCTTTTTGTGTGTGCTGTTTCTGCCATGCCAGTTCCCCAGGGTCTCTAAACTGCTGTCATTGCAGCACCACGAAGAAGTAATTGGCCCTATCGCAAGTCATATTGTGATTGGTAGTCATCAAACGAAAGCATTTCAGCGGAAACGAGGGTCCCCAAAGTTGTTGCATGTGCCTCCATCCGGAACATCAGGCTTCGCCAATCTCCACCGTGGGGAGCACATCAAGATATCCCACCTTAATATTTGGGGAAAATGGGAAATGTAACCCACGCCCTATGCATTGTGCGCTCCCATTACCATTGCAGAACCTGAAACTCCATGGTGCAGAGGGCAAAGTTAAAGCAACACTGTGATCAGTCTAGGAAGATCTGGCACAAAAGGGCCCCAGGAGTGAGTCTGCTCGCCAACCACTGTGCCAACCACTAAAGTTGTGCAGTGATCTCATAAGTTTCAAAGTAGGGTGTGGCTAAACCTGCATCCTCCCTTGGATCTGAAATGTGGGTAAAGCCACCCTCCTGCGGCCCAGACCCAATATGAAACCCATGATGAGTGTGTTAATCTCCTCAAAGGGTGCCCTAGGTATCCATACCGGAAGCACCACAAAAAGGTACAGTAGGCTGGGGAGAGCCACCATCTTTAATAGTGCCACGCGGCCTGCCATCAATATGGGGAGTGTTTTCCAAAACTCAATGCTAGAGTGAAGAGCCAGCAGACCCTTCCCCACATTCCCCTCCAGCAGCTCTAAGGGACCACGATACACCTAAACCCTAAGGTAAGGCAAACATCTGGACTCCCACCCAAGTGTTGCTGAAGGCTCTCTGGCAGCCAGTGTTGGGAAAATACAGGATGTCAGCCACTAAACATGTAGGCCTGATAGCGACCCAAATCAAAAACCACCGCTTTGCCTACCTTAAAAGAAAATTGACCGGTTTAGTGTGATTTTTCATGTCTATATGTTGTATATATAAGTGTTTTTCTATGCATGATTTTGAACTAAAGTAACTTGGATGATGAGCTAAAAAGAAAAAAGAAAAATGTTCATGAAAGAAACTTGAAACAAAATGTCGGTATGAAATAAAAATGTTTTCTATATACAAATAACTTTGATTCCATATATGTAATTTATAGTCACAATTTTGTTTTGTTTTACCTCCAGAGGAGAGAGTTGGCAGTTATTAATTGAGTGTTTGCTACAGTTCTTAATTTTTTTAATGATATTATTTCCCTACATATAGCAAACTGAGTATTTATAGGGGTCCCCTGTTTTCCAAATAGCTACCCAAATCACTCCAGTAACTTAAGACGTCCATTCAGCTCCCTCCCTGTGTCATGCAGAAATAGCAAATGGTCATCAGCATACAATGGGTCTGGTCACCAATTGTGATGCCATAGAAAGCACCACATGCTCTGGCATAATTGGCCAGAGGCTCCATTGCTAGAGCAAAATGTAAAGGTGACAGAGGGCAGCCCTGAGGAGCCCCACGCTTCATGCTGTAAACACTCAAAATAACTCAACCCGTCTGAACTTTGGCCGTGGGTTCCGTATACAATAGTTTCATCCAGGCTATGAAGCCTTAGACCAGTCTAAAGCAATTCATTACTTCATAGAGCAGAGTTCTTCAAACTGGGGGGGGCGCGGTGCCATCCCAGGGGGGCGCGGGCTCCACCATAAAAGCTCACATTAGTTGTTTTGTTTACCCTCTGTTCTACATTGCAAATTATCACCCATTTCCAATGGGGATTTTTGATTGGCTAAAGCAGGAGCAGCAGCCAATCAGCACAGGAACATCACCGGTGATGTTCTACCAATAGAGGGGGGCAGCAGCTGAGGTCGCAGGAAGTGCTGCGAAATTTGCAGGCATAAAGCTCCTGCATTATACTTTGGTTGTCTTTTCTTTCTGGCTGTGAAGAGCGGCTTCTCAAATCTAGACAGGTAAGAGGGCTTTTTCAAAGACCGTGGGTGGGGGGAGAGGGTGTTGTGGATGTTGGGCTGATGTTCGTCCGTGCCCACATAACGGAGGGTTGGAGGGAGTGGGAATGGTTGTGCCGCTGCTCTGGAGTTTCACAGGGTTTATTCCTACAGCTGAAATGCTCCGGTTGCACTGGGAGGCACAGAGTCTCCTCTACTAAAATGGAACCAGTCCGTGCCTCCCAGTGAAGCTGGAGCATTTCAGCTGTAGGAATTAACATCTCGAGCGGTGGTCCACTTTGCCCGTTCCCTCCTTCTCTCTCTGGCCTTTTCGCTGTGAGAATACATAAATGCATGATGGTGGCTGCAGGAAGTGCAGATAGTGGAGGGGAGGGTGGAGGATGGTGACTACTCTGAGCGAAGCCACTGAAGGAAACTTAAGCAGTGTCAAAGAGCAGGGATGGAAGCACGGACGGCTGAAGGAGCACTGATGGAAGGGGGGACAGTAGTGTAGCAAAAAGTGGAATTAAGGGAAAGGGATACAAAAGGCAGTGCTGAGGGAAGAAGTGCCAACGCTTGGGTTAGAGTGGGTACTGTGGAAAAAAGGAGTGTCTAAATACAACGGAGTAGTACTGATGAACTGTGGGAAGGTCAATGACAAATAGTAGATCTGTGAATAGCATACATACATGTTTGTTTAGTGGGGTATATGCACATTTCCTCCTCTTTGGTTGGTCTGTGTCTAACCTTAGAGGGGGTTTCTCAAAGGAACCTTCTGTCCCACAGGCTGGTTGCGGGTTCTTAAAGATGACATTGTTTCTGTGGCAGTCCTTCCACTTTGCTGACTTGGTTTTCTGCTGTAGGATAATATTTCTCCTAAGGTTTCTTGCGCTATTGGTGGTTCACTTTCTCTTGGGGCCTTCACAATGCAGGCTGGTTTTCTTCAGTATGAGACCGACTTTTTCTTTGGTATCTTGAAGTCATAAGCATTTGAATAATTCCCTGCTGAGTGGGGCGACAACAGAGTGCTTCAATTCAAAACATATATATCTCCCCTCCTTTAGGACAAAGGAAGGTGTGTCTGTGTCTGTGTGTCTGAGTGTGTGTGTGTGTGTTTGTCTGTCGCACGTCTGCAGCGCGGCTGTTGTGGGAGAGACTTGTACTGCTGCATCGTCCTGAGATGTTCAGGGCACTTAAAGCATTCAGTATAAAAAACGGTTGCTTTTTCCTAGACTTGTCTTTTTATTACTGCCACATGATGGCATAATTCAGTGAAGCTTTATCTGTGGCCATATCCCTTGAGAGGCTGGAACACATGTCTGCCTGTCGCCCCTCCCCACCCTTTTGCCCCTGGGGGGGGGTGGCCTGATCGAAATTGCTTTCCTCAGTCGAGCAGGGACTTGTTGCAGACATGAACTCGCAACCTGCAGCCCTTCCCATGCCTGGTGTGGGGGAGCCTCCGGGGAGGGAGGGTTTAGAAGCAACTTGGGAAGCTGGCTCACCGGGAGCGCAGAAACCAGGCACATGGATAGATGAGTGAATGGGAAATGGGCTCCTAGGGAGCGCAGGAACCAGGTGCACTGATGGGTGGATGAGCAAGTGACTATGAAACCGGCTCCTAGGGAGCGCAAGAAGCAGGCGCACTGGTGGATGAGTGAATGATCTCCCAAACCTGCAGCCCTTCCAAGCCCTGGTGCGGAAAGCCTCCGGGCAGGGAGGGCTTGGAAGCAACTGTGGGAAGCTGGCTAACAGGGAGCGCAGAAACCAAGCACATGGATGGATGAGTGAGTGAATGGCAAATAGACTCCTAGGGAGCGCAGGAAACGGGCGCATGGATGGATGGATTGATGGATGAGTGAGTGAATGTGGAATTATGTAGTGTACCAGATTCCAGAAATTTCTGTCAGGGGGTGGGGGGGCCCGACATTTCAAAAAATCCAGCTGGGGGGGGGGGCTCAACTTTCAAAAGTTTGAATACCTCTGCCATAGAGGAAGGCCCACTCCAAACTCTCAAAAGCTTTTTAAATGTCCACTGAAAAAGTCACTGCCTGTCTCCAATCGTACAAGCTTTTTTCCAATAGTGCAAGGAATCTGAAGATGTTAAGTGCTGTATTCTGACCCGGAATGAATACCGCCTGGCCTCGTGGTATGAGGGTGGGAATATATTGCAGGACGTGAGTGGCCTGAATCCTACTAAGGATTTTGTAATCAATCTTCATCATTGATAATGGGCGGTATGCCTTTTTTGTAATGGGCTGGTTTTCCTGGTTTTAGCAGAGGCACTATCAGGGGTTCTTGTGAGGAAGGAAGAAGAAAGTCTGTGTCCCTAGCAGTATTATATAGCTAAAGTAGCCTGGTGGCCCAGGTCTCAACATATGCAGGGTAAAACTCTGCTGGTAGCCCGCCTATGCAGGGAGTTCTATTGTAGCCCCTGGATGTTTTGGGTGCTCTGATTTCTGGGAGTGAAATGTCCCTACCCAGCAACTCAGTATCCTCTGAAGGTACTGTAGGGAGGGTCAGAGGTACCAGAAATGCCTCAATATAAGCGGATGAACAAGTAGTAGAACAGAACTACTGTACAGGGTGGCACAATAGTTGTAAAATTCCACGTTAATATCCTCTTGGCAGTGGAGCTTAGTACCCTAGTTGGAGTCTAGCTAAACAATAAATGAGCCGTTTTTGCTGGGGTAGCAGGCAAAGCCAAGAGTGAGCCGGTGCGATCCCTCTCTGCATGTGCTCTCACCATATAATTCTTATAGTCAAACTTATGCAGTTGCTCAACATGTTCAGTAATTTTTTCTTTGCACTCTAATAGGTCAGGGTGAAGTTCAGAATGATCCAGTTGGAGCCTCTCTACAGTGCCCAAGGTTTCCAGATAGGCACCCCTCTCTGGTCACTGTTTTAAATGCGTCACACTCCACTTGGGGAGTGAGCACTGATCTAGTGTTATGTTCAAAGTAGTGGCTAATAGCAGTATCCCAGAAGATCTTGTCTTCTAGTGTTTCCGGCTGAAGCCACGAGGGGGAGATGTAGGGACAGACTCTCTCCCAGCTCAGGCCCACCAATAGAGGGTTATGATCAGAGATGGTCCGAGAGAGAAATTCTGAGGATTTGATTAATGTATGCAGATCAGGTGTACAGAGGAGAGCATCCAATCGAACATGCAAATCATTCAATGGAGAAAAAAAGGAAAGGTCCTATTCATCCAAGTAGAGCAAGCGCCATAAATCAATCAGTCCCCATTCCCTCTGTCAAGCTGAGGAGGTGCAGGCTAGTCGCATCACTGGGGAATCTGGAAATTGTGGATATTTTGGTCGAGAACAGGATCTACCACACAATTATAATCACCCCCAGGATATTACAGCCCACCAGGAAGTAAAGCTTGCCTGCCCCTCCAATGGTGCTGGAGCACTGCTCCTTCCATGGCTATCAGATGTGTCTCCTGGGAGAGCACGTTTTGGGTCCCATACCTATTAAGATATGAAATTACTTTATGCTAACCCTTAAGTACTACCTGGAAACCTGCAAGAAGAAGAGCCTAATTCCATGACTCATCCCCCCAGAGCAAAGAACCAACAAATATCCCAACACCCACACCCCAGGACAAGCAGGCCAACCCCACTTATCCAAATAGTCAACTAACCCATAAGCAGTGGGAGGAGCACCCACCTAACCCAGAAGGAATAAAAAAAGCATGGTAGTAAAGACCATTCCAATGTCAATCCCCAGGTTTTCACCACACTCGACTCAGGAAGGAGTAATGGGGTGATTGCCCTTGGGGCTGATCATTAATGAAGGATAGCAATGGGATATCAAAAAGTTAGATTGCAGAATACACGAGACAGTGTGCCACTGACCTTCAGAAGTTAATTGTCTGAGTCCTCTAAAGAACTAGCGCCCTGGCACTGGTCAAAATCCTAAGCCTCAACAACACCCACGGAAAAAGCAGGGCCACGTGTACTGCCACTCATCACCGCCACCACCTCCACTGCTTGTTGCTGTTCCCATTGGGCCTCCGCGTCTGATGGTTCTCCACCTCACGGGGAAAGGCTTCGATGCCTCGAGGATTTCCACTTGGGGGCCAGCACCGGGAGCTCCCGGCTAGGGCCAGCCTTCTGGTGCAAATCAATCCACTACCACACCTCCTGTGAAGAGCGAAATAACTTTATACCCTCCGGGGCCACCACGCGCATTCGGGCTGGGAAAAACATAGCATATTTTAGGCCCATCTGGCATAGTTATTGTTTGACATCCAGGAATGTGGACTTCGGCTTCTGAACCACCTTGGTAAAGTCAAGAAAAATCATAACTTTGTGACTGTTGGCAGCAACCACAGCACCTGCTCCCTCCTCAACTAGGGCCAAGCGGCAGCCCTCATCCTCCTGGACCTCTCGACTGCCTTCAATACCATCTCCAACCGCACACTAGCCACCAGACTCCACGACGCCAGTATCCGTGGAAAGGCCCTTGATTGGATATGGTCATTTCTCACAGGCAGAGCTCAGCAAGTCAGACTTCTGCCCTACCACTCGGAACCAACAGAGATAAGATGTGGAGTGCCAAAGGGATCCTTCCTCAGCCTCACTCTCTTCAACATATATATGAATCCCTCACAACCATCGTCAGAAAAAACAGACTCAACATTGCCTCTTATGCTACCAACATCCAGCTCATCCTCTCCCTCACCAAAGAACCCAACATCACCAGACACAAGAAGGGATAAAAGCCGTTGCCACCTAGATGAAAAAGAGCTGCCTGAAACAAAACGCAGAGAAAACAGAAGTCCTCATCCTTGTCTCCACCCCCTCAGTGTGGGACGACATATGGTGGCCCCCTGCCCTCGGAAACCCCTCCACCCCGACAGACCACACACAAAATCTTGGCATCATACTAGCCTCATCGCTCACAATGAACCACCAGATCAATGCCCTATCCTTAGCCTGCTTTAACACCCTCTGCATACTCCAAAAAATGTTCAGAAGGATCCCATCTGAATCCAGAAAAACAGTTACGCACGCCCTCATCAATAGCAGACTGGACTATAGCAATGCTCTTGATGCCGGAATCAACAAGATAGTACTCCGCAAACTCCAGACAGTACAGAATGCCACAGTCAGACTGACCTTAGACATCCCCGTCACAACCACATCACCCAACACTCCCCGATCTACACTGACTCCCCATCAAAAGAAGAATAACCGTCAAGCTCCTCCCTCATGCATACAAGGCCCTCCACTCAAGAGACACCTGTGATCAGCTGACCTCTCCCTAGCCACCATCCCATGCACCGACAAGACCAGAACAGGAGGAAAGTCCTTCTCCTACCTCACAGCCAAGGCCTGGAACAACCTCCACCTCTAGCAAGTCCCTACACTGCTCCAGTTCAGGAAGGACCTCAAGACCTGGCTCTTCGGATGACCCCAGCACTCTACGGAGCTGGCCTCCTCCCCCTAGTGCTTTGAGACCCTCGCTGGTGAGTAGCTGCACTTTAACAACCCTGATTGATTGATGTACCCAGTCTTTAACCTGTGCTATGTTGTGGTCGCTATCCCAATAATAGAGGAGCCTGGCCAGGACTGGTCTTGGTGGTATGTCCTGTGGGGGGTAGGGGGTCAGGCACGAACTCTGTGCGCCCTCTCGAGGGAGTAAAATGAGGATAGGACCTCAAGATCTACTTCCTCATTCAGCCAAGTAAGACAGCATATTGTTCCCCGCAATGCATTCTGGGAGTTTGACAATGCACACATTATTTCTCCTTGACCTATATTTGCTGTCTTCAACTTGCACTTTCAGGGCCTGAACTTTGTACTCCATGACCGAAAAACGTTCTTGCATCACCGCGATGTTGGAGACAATGTTCGCCATTGAGCACTCCATTGTGTAATGACCCTTTCAAAAGACAACAATGGTCATCTTTCAGGATACTCAGGTCCGCTCTGAAGGTGTCAATCTTCGTTTTCTCAGCCTCGCAGGATGCAGTGATGGCTTGTAGGATGTCCTGGAGGGTGGGTCCAGTCAAGGGCCGACTTAAGTGGACCCAGGTGTTTCCGCACGTCTGCAGGAAACGGTCACCTCCAGGACCTGGCCTCCAGCATCCAGATGTTGTTTCTTGGTGGCTTTGCCCATGCTGGTATAGTACATACAGAGGTTTACAAAAGCCACTAGGACTTCCTCACAATAACGCAACAACCTCAGGGGGCTATGGTTCGCCACCAAGAAAGGAGGGCATCTCAGGAGGAAGCGGGCCGGACAGCAAGGACATTTTCACTGATGGTCGTGTGGGATGGCATAAAGGACTGGGCTCTATTGCAGAGTCTTAGGAAACAGGTGCAGGAGTGTGTGTTGCCAACCCTAGCAGCAAACCAACCACTAGGTTGTGTGACATCTCGCCCCAATGTCCATGAGGGGGGCAAAAACAAAAAGACAAAAAAGATTTTGAGCAGCACTATTCTAGCATGCATAAACCCATTTCATATTTTAAAATGAATTGTTTACAAGTTTTGGTGCATTTGTTTGAAAGATACATCTTTTAATCAAACGTAGCTTTCATATATCAATTATGTTTTGGTTTATTTGCAGAGTTATTTCTTTCAGGTTTTGAAATTATTACGGGATCCCCCACATGGGTAGGACTTTTGAATGCTAAAAGATACCCATGATAGATAACTGGTGTTACTGGTACGTGACTATTTCATCTCAAATCCTTTTGCCGGTCATGCCTCTGCATGGAAAGGAAAGAGTCTCAGAAGAACCCTAGCCCACACCCTTTATGAAGGAATGAAGCACATCAAATTCAACAGTCTAGATTTCAAGGTTTCACCTCTTTCTCCTGTTATATGGATTTGGGGTGTACTCAGAACAAATTACAAAAAGATTACCCAATCTTGAGTAAAAAAAATTAAAGAGATCATTAACTTATGCCAACCTGCCACCTGCTTCTCGCTACAAGAAACTTGAGTCGTTTTGTATTTATCTGCACAGACCCTTCAGGCGTGGATGTTTCCTGCAAAAAGAAAAGGAAGAGATCAATATCCCATCATACTTTGTCTTGTTTCAAGAACATCACATTTTTCTACATCACTGCCTCCACTAATAGGAAGTTAGAAATGCAATTTATTCAACAGTGAAACCCAACAAAAAACCAAAGGTATAAAACAGAGTTGGCCTTGACATTGTTAGTTAATGCACATAAAGTTCAACTTCTGATCTGTGTGTGCAACAGATGATGAAGTCCTAGGTTCAGAGCAGGAGACTGAA
Source organism: Lissotriton vulgaris (assembly GCF_964263255.1). Taxonomy (NCBI): domain Eukaryota; kingdom Metazoa; phylum Chordata; class Amphibia; order Caudata; family Salamandridae; genus Lissotriton; species Lissotriton vulgaris. The sequence continues at coordinate 315,218,182 of NC_141698.1, forward strand.
TGCTTGTAGGTCTACTTGAATGGTCTACTAATCATAATGTTCCCATTTCTACTGTTGATTAGAATGTGATCAAATAAATCAAGCAACATTTGGTAATCTGGTTGTTTTTTTTTATATTGCCTACATTTTATTAAGAGTATACTTTTTTATATTGCCTACATTTTATTAGGAACAATATATTGCAATGCAGATGGGAAGTAGTATGTCCTGAGATTGTATTGCTCCTCATTAACCTTTCTCCCGACAAACGTTTTGCCTTCTGACTTCTTGTCCTTTGCTTATTTATGCAAGATTACATATCGAACAGCAGAACATTATGTTTATTTCTAAACCTGCCTTAAAGGATGTCGAATTTTTCCCATGCAAACTCAAAAAGCCCTTCACTTCCAACACTCTGCAAAGTTTCTTCAGTGTTCATCAAATGCAGTCACAATTTTTTCTAACTTTAGCACCAATCCTGAGCAAAAAGAGACTTCAACCTAGCGTTTGTATCTTATTAAACATATCAGATCTCATTCTTTAATTTCACAAACAACAGGTCATATTCTTCTGTTCATAAAATTAAATATGACCTTGAGATTAAATAAACCAGTCATGTGACAGCCTTCAGTCTATCAGCAGTGAGTTTAAACACTCATACTTCTCCCAAACCACATTGTGTCCCATCTAGATAATAATTCTTTGAACTACTTGAAACCTTTCACTGGACCTCTCTCTAACCAACTGCTGACTAGCCATTTCTCTCCCATCATTCAAGTTTGACTTGAATACCAAAATACTCCCAAGCAGACGCATACACCACAGAAGGCCTCTCTTCTTGCTTCTTAATCTCCCTCTTCTCTCATTCTTTTTCACCATCATAGAACTGGTATATACAAATATGGAATTGACTCTATGCTTGTGCTGTATCTATCAGTAGATCACTCCAAAACTATTCTGAGCCTTATCCTGTCTGTGCTCACTAAAACTGAAAATGTTTTAAGGTGCTGTATGAACCAAATTATAACATTGCTATTACAATGGAGAGTCAAATAAATGAACTTAGCTTTTAAAAAAGTATGGAAACAAAAGTATATTTTCCTGACACTTGCAGGGTACACTTTCATGACCTTTCCCACTGAACACTGAAATGTACCCATTGGATTTACCTACATGATTCATAACTCACACAACAGCCACGAAAACCATAACTCGCATATCAAATGCAATGCTCATTGAAGTGATAGACGCGATTATAAATATTATAAAGGATCTTACATGTCTGATTATATATTACATTACTATTAATACTATCAATGAGAGGACTTTGAATATAGTTTTACTTATTGGTTATCAGAATGTCTTGTTATTTGGTGGTGTGGTGCTTTTAGGAGTTTTTGATAACTGGTAAAAAATATTTTGAGGTCATTGCATTTGGTGTGTGAGTTATGATTTGAACGGCTGTTGTATGAATTAAGAGTTGCTGAGCTGAAAAGAACTAGTAAAATCCAGTAGTTTTAAGGCTTTGGATTTTTACCATAACTTCACTGTAACTGTGCTTATTTAAACATACTTTACGATTGTACACCCTATCTGAACCACAAGGTCTGACCATGTGACTACTTGCTGCTGTGCATGGCTGCAAGCTGTAAGCGGGGGTTGTTCACCAGCAGCAAGTTGGGCACAATGCAGGGTTGGCGTGCACCCTGAATACCATACCCACAATATTGGTGAAACAGAGCATCAAGCATAAGATACTGGAAAAATATTGACAGGTAAGTCAGTTTAGATTTTCTATACCTAAATATATATATATATATATATATATATATATATATATATATATATATATATATATATATATATATATATATTACCTACTGGCGGTCGCCAGTAGGTATATATAGTTAGGATTTTTTCTCTATGGGATTTTTGAAAATTCTATGTCTAATAACTTTGGCGTTTGTGGACAGAATTGGCTGAAATTTTCAGGAAAATGGAACATTTTGTTTCTGAGCAGCCCCTGACAATTTGGGGGGGTTTCATCAAGGGGGGGCCGATAAAAAAGGGGGGTCCCAAAACGCGTTTTTCCCATGTTAATTTCCATAGGGCGGTTGGCCTCACTTTTAGCTCGAACGGCTGAATGGATTTGCACGAAACTTGGCAAAATTGTAGGGACTGTTAGCCCGATGTGCCTTTGCTAGGTCTCAATATATGTGCTCCAGTGGATTTTGAGTAATTTAGGTTCAAAAAAAGATATATATCTGGGCGGAGCCTAACCACACATCTGATCTGATTGGCTGTCAGCACTTCATCCAAGAAGTGTTGGCAGCCATCTTGGGACCAATATACATGATAGCACCTCATTAAAAAGCATTGTAGTTAATAGAGGGTTTTAGGACTTTAGTTACATTATAAATCATTTGTTGATGGTACCATACTCGTTTTAGGAATTGTGGTGGGTTCTAAGGTGATTTTACCATGTGAAAAAACCTTCTGCTGTGATATCATGAATATTGTTTGAAAGAAAACTAATATCTCATGATTTTCCCACAGTGGTTTGGAAGGGGATCTATAAGCTAAACTGAAAGCATATTTTCTGTAAATTCACATTATCTTTCTCAGTCATGTGAAAATGAAGTCTGACATTCTCAGTAAAACATGTACATCCAACAAGGACAGAGACTGTCAGTTGATTCCTTTGTGTTCTACTGCAGCCTCCTAGAGTGCTCTAAAGAACAACTAGAGCGCTAACAGTCCTACTTATTACAAAGGTATGGCACACCTGAAGCCATCTTGATTGGAATAAAGTGGTAACTCTTAAAACATTTAATTTAAAAAGAAACAACATGAGTGGGTATATTTTGCCATAGAAAGTATGATTAGTGCTGCAGAATGAAAAATTAGGGCACATTTTGAGTGACTTCTCAAATCCTTTTCTATTTCATTAAAACATTCTGACATGCAGTCTCCCAAAATGGCCACCAGAGACAAAAGAGCCCAAATGTAGCCCAAATATCACCCAGATGTAGCCCAAGTATAGCCCAATGACAGAATGTCCCAGAGTGTTCTAAAGAACAACTAGAGCGCTAACAGTCCTACTTATTACAAACGTATGGCACACCTGAAGCCATCTTGATTGGAATAAAGTGGTAACTCTTAAAACATTTAATTTAAAAAGAAACAACATGAGGGGGTATATTTTGCCATAGAAAGTATGATTAGTGCTGCAGAATGAAAAATTAGGGCACATTTTGAGTGACTTCTCAAATCCTTTTCTATTTCATTAAAACATTCTGACATGCAGTCTCCCAAAATGGCCACCAGAGACAAAAGAGCCCAAATATCACCCAGATGTAGCCCAAGTATAGCCCAATGACAGAATGTCCCAGAGTGTTCTAAAGAACAACTAGAGCGCTAACAGTCCTACTTATTACAAAGGTATAGCACACCTGGAGCCATCGTGATGGGAATAAAGTGGTAACTCTTAAAACATTTAATTTAAAAAGGAACAAAATGAGGGGGTATTTTATGCAATAGAAGGTATTATTAGTGCTGCAGAAAGAAAAATTAGGGCACATTTTGAGTGACTTTTCAAATCCTCTTCTATTTCATTAAAAAATTCTGACATGCAGTCTCCCAAAATGGCCACCAGAGACAAAAGAGCCCAAATGTAGCCCAAATATCACCCAGATGTAGCCCAAGTATAGCCCAATGACAGAATGTCCCAGAGTGTTCTAAAGAACAACTAGAGCGCTAACAGTCCTACTTATTACAAAGGTATGGCACACCTGAAGCCATCTTGATTGGAATAAAGTGGTAACTCTTAAAACATTTAATTTAAAAAGGAACAAAATGAGGGGTTATATTTTGCCATATGAATTATGATTAGTGCTGCAGAAAGAAAAATTAGGGCACATTTTGAGTGACTTCTCAAACCCTCTTCAATTTCATTAAAAAATTCTGACATACAGTCTCCCAAGATGGCCACCAGAGACAAAAGAGCCTAAATGTAGCCCAAATATCACCCAGATGTACCCCAAGTATAGCCCAATGACAGAATGTCCCAGAGTGTTCTAAAGAACAACTGGAGCGCTAACAGTCTTACTTATGACAAAAGTATGGCACACCAGAAGCCATCTTGATTGGAATGAAGTGGTAAGTCTGAAAACACTCAATTTAAAAAGGAACAACATGAGGGGGTTAATTTTGCCATAGAAAGTATGATTAGTGCTTCAGAAAGAAAAATTAGGGATCATTTTGAGTGACTTCTCAAATCCTCTTCTATTTCATTAAAAAAATTCTGACATGCAGACTGAAACATGCACTTTGAATACCAGCAGCAGACGTCCCTGGTGAGCAGTAGCTTTACTACAGTGATCTAATGTGCAACTAGAGTGCTAACATTAAGAATTTATGGCAAATGTGTGACACATCTGAATACCTTCTTGATGGAACCAAAGTAAACAAGCATTGAAAATGCAATAGATCTCGCCCTCGTTTAAGTTAAAGCCATTCTGTTTGTAATGAGGTGGCTTTTTAGCTTTGCTTTTATTAGTGTTTTTTTCAACTTTCATGTAAATAACATGCATCTGTATGCATATAAGTATATGTATGCATGCATTTATGTTTGTATTTATATAGATATACAGATGATATATGTTTATATATGTATGTATATATATATATTCACTGAAAAAACCATAGGCTATAGACCATATATAGTTAGGAATTAGCATTTACAAAACCTTGAAAATTCACTGAAAAAACCATAGGTTATAGACCATATATAGTTAGGAATTAGCATTTACAAAACCTTGAAAATTCACTGAAAAAACCATAGGTTATAGACCATATATAGTTAGGAATTCGCATTTACAAAACCTTATTTTACTCACACAAAACCATTGAAATTCCATATATAGTTAGTTGCACTAACTATATATCGCGCACCCGCAATCCACTGCTGATGATGTCACATATTACATCATTCATGACATGGCCAGTGACATCACTGATGACATCACTGATGACATCTCAAATGACATCACTGATGACATCACTGATGACAACATCCAGTGACTGTATGTTTCTGTAAAGTTAAAATATGTCTTACATATTGAAGAATGAGTGGATGTATGTTAAGTCTCACGGCGAGGCTAGGCTCGAACCCTGACTTGAGACGCGATTTACTCTAAATAACTACATTTCCCAGGTTTCCAGGTGCTGCGCGCGCGACGCCCGTGTGATGACGTCACACGCGCAGAGAACATTAACGGCGAGGAAACAGGAAGCGCCCGCCGTTGATTCTGGTTCCGATGCTGATTGCGGTAAGATCGAGAGTTTCCAGCGTATCCTTTTGAGAGTGTACTCCTTGCCGGCTGGTGAGTGCATTAGAAGCCTTCCGCTTCTGTCTTGGGGGTGGCGTCGGCTGGCGCTTCCCATATCAGTGGAGTTCTCGGCTGAGGCTCTAGCGTTTCACTGGCTAAGTGAGACGCCGGTTTCCTGGCAGATTATACAGTGTTTGCTGGTGTGTGGATTTTTGAGTGAACACTGTTCCAGTGTCCTGCCATTCTGTGCTCTGGGGTCAACAGCTTCCAGACGTCCAGGGCTATTGTTATTTCTTCCATCCTCAGGGCATTAGCCTGGTTCATAGGGGGAATAACGGACTTACCTGCATAGAGACCTTGTATTCCCTAAGGTGCTATTTTCTGGGGTTTCTCCAGACAAACGGAAGACATTGTTGGTATTGCTGGGCTTCTGTGTCTCTATCACCTCAGGATCCAGGACTTTTATGTTAATCCTTGTGTACAGCATTGTGTGTTGTCGGGTGAAGTACCAGGCAATACAAATTCGGGAGTTAAGACATTTATTGTTGTCTCCTTTTCTTCATTTCTGACAACAGGGGCTTATGAGCTTCGCCTGGCAGGCTAACTTCCATACTGACCCCTGTTGAAGCCCCATTTCTCATTCACGTTGGTATGTGGTTATATGGTTGTGTGTCATGTATTAGGAACCTTGCTGAGTTAAGGAATTAACCATAGGGTTCTTGTATTCTAGAATTATCATCCAGTTCAACCTTTTGGATTGCCAGGCAAAGCCTTCCACTTATTTCTCTCAGGTATAACTCATTTAATTCACACGAGGGTGGGACTACAGGTTTCTACTAAGTGCATTGCATTTTTAGTCTGTGCTTGTCTCATGGTGCCTTGTTCTCGTTTCAGCTTCCCTTCCCCGCTGTTCCCTCCCTTACCTTCCTGATTATCCCTCGCTCGATCATTCCTGTGCGTCTGTTCTCATTCAGACCCAGGGGCTGTCGAGAGGTGGACCCCATAGAGCATCGTGAGATCCTGAGGACCATTGGACCTGACAGAATCAACGGCCCAAGACTTTCAGTCCTCCCGATTTCACGATACAATGTCCACAATGGATGATATTTTAGCAGCCCTGGCGCTGGTCCAAACAGAGTTGCAAGCATCTAGGACAGAGACTGCTGCACTGCAGGCGCAAGTAGACAGGCTGAGTCGTAACCCTTTCAGTGCTGGTACTCAGCAGGCCTCCTCTGTTGTAGTGGAAGTTCCCGCCCCGATCCCCTTAGCCCCTCCAGAACGTTTCCATGGGGACAGCAGCAAAGTGCAGGTGTTTCTTACACAGGTGTTATTGCATTTTTCCTGCAAGCCCAAGGTATTCAACACCAATCACTCCAGAGTAGCTTATCTCATCTCGTATTTAGCAGGGGATGCGGCACAATGGGCAGTACCATTAGTGAAAAGGGATGATCCTTTGTTAAGGGACTGGGAGGCTTTTAGGGCTGATTTTGAAAAAACTTTCAATCGCAGGTCAGCTACATTAACAGCAGACAGGGAGTTGCTAGGACTGAAGCAGGGTAATAGAGATTTGATAACCTATCTCAACGATTTTAGAAGGCTTATCGCGGAAACGGATTGGCCGGAAGAAAAAAGACATGCCATTTTCTATAATGGCCTCACCGAGGAAATGAAGGATGTACTTGCCCAGATTGATCCTCAGCCCAGTACCTGTGAAGACATGATCAGCCTAGTCCTGAGATTAGATCATCGCCTGAGTGATCGTAAGGGTGACAATCGTAGAAAGGATCGGATATCCCCAAGATACGAGAATCCCAGGGGGTCGGAGGGAGCGAGTCAGTCTACACCTGAACCCATGGAAATAGGAGCCGTGAGTTCTCCATTGACTACGGAAGAAAGAGAATATAGAAGGAAGAAAGGCTTATGTCTGTATTGCGGTAGGAAGGGACACTTCATTCGGGAATGCCCTAACAGAAACAAAACAAGAACAGCTTACAAAAAGGTGTCGGTGGTGGCAGCTGAAAAGGAGTCGGGAAACGAGAATGCTTGAAGGTGGAGGAAGGGAGTCCTTCAAGTACATTCATTATCCCTTCATTGGATGGAGTTGAGAGACAAGACGGTCAGCAATTTTTCGTGGATGTGAGGCTGGAAGTACAAAAGAAAATACTAAACATAAAAGCAATGTTGGATTCGGGCGCCACCGGGTGCTTCATGGATCATGCCAAGGCCATCGGGTTAGGTCTAGCCCTCGTAGAGAAAGAGACTCCCGAAGCTGTATATGCTGTGGATGGCAGAAAGTTGGATTCAGGTCCTATTCGACTGCAAACCCGGGAGCTTAGTATGACAATGGTTGCTGAACATCGGGAAAGATTGTACTTTAATATCATTCATGCACCTCAGTATGGAATGATTTTGGGTCTTCCATGGTTGCGTAGACACAACCCCACCATAGATTGGGAAAGCCAAACCATACATTTCACGTCGGAATATTGTCAGCAAAACTGTTACCCTGTGAAATCAGGACCTGCGTTTGGTCTAGCTGGTATACATCACATCGCTACCGCGGCTGAACAAGATGTAGAACTACCGTTTGAGTATCGCGAATTGGCGGAGGTATTCAGCGAAAGGAAGGCGGAAACATTACCCCCACACCGGTCGTACGACTGTCAAATAGATCTGATTCCAGGTGCTAAGATCCCAGCGGGGCGTGTTTATGCACTTACTGAGCCGGAAACCCTACATCTCCGGGACTACTTAGACAAGCTCCTGAAGATCGGTTTTATCCGCGAATCCAAATCCCCAGCAGCCTCCCCGTTGTTCTTCATCCCGAAAGCTAATGGAGAACTCCGCGCTTGTGCGGATTATAGGGCTCTAAATGCCATTACTGTCAAGAATAAATATCCCCTTCCGCTCATCAATGTGTTATTGGAACAAGTTAAAGAAGCCGTGGTTTTCACGAGACTGGATCTCAAGGGGGCATATCACCTGGTTCGAATGCGTTCAGGTGATGAATGGAAGACGGCCATCAAGACCCGTTTTGGACTTTAGGAGTACATGGTGATGCCCTTCGGGCTCTGTAATGCGCCAGCCGCCTTCCAATTTTTTCTAGATGATGTACTAAAAAGGTATTTAGATCGTTTCGTTGTTGTCTACATTGACGACATCCTGATATATTCCAACAGCACAGAACAACATGTGGAACATGTAAGGACAGTATTGAAAACGTTACTGGAACACCAACTCTACTGCAAACTCAGCAAGTGTGAATTTCATTCTACGTCGGTGGAGTTTCTAGGGGTGGTGCTCACTCCTCATGGGCAGGAAATGTCTGAAAGAAAGGTCCTAGCGGTAAAGAACTGGCCCATACCCAAGTCCGTACGGGACATTCAATGTTTTATCGGATTCGCGAACTTCTATCGCCGGTTCATTGAAAATTTCTCAGCTATGGCTTCCCCAATGACACGGTTATTGAAAAAGAAGGTGCCCTTCGAATGGACGGAGGAGGCCCAGAAAAGTTTCGATGACCTCAAGAAGGCTTTTGTTTCTGCTCCGGTGCTGGTGCACGCGGATCCTAGTAAACCTTTTATCGTAGAAGCGGATGCTTCTGACACGGCGGTAGGAGCAGTATTATCCCAACGTCACTCTGAAACCGGCCAGTTACATCCTGTTGCTTACCTCTCTCGTACCCTGAATTCAGCGGAGCAGAATTATGTGATTGCTGAAAAGGAACTGTTGGCTATAAGAACCGCCTTCCTGGAATGGAGACATCATTTAATGGGAGCAAGACATGTAGTAACAGTGTTTACCGACCATCGTAACTTGCAATACATGTCTGCTGCACGTCATTTAACACCTAGACAGATGCGTTGGATGATGCATTTTGCAGACTTCGACTTCATCGTCACATTCCGACCAGGAAGGGATAACAGAAAGGCGGACGCTTTATCAAGGCAATTCACCAAGACAGAACAAATCAACGCAAGGGAGGAGTCCATAATCGACCCAAAAAAGGTGATCGGTGTCACCTGTACCCAGATGTTCCTCAGAAGTGTATCTAGAAACATTCAGAATGATGCATGGAAGAAATGGTTGAGTGAACACAACGAGTGGAAGATGGTTCAGGGTCTTCCGATGAGACAGAGACAGCTGCTGTTGCCCCTCCAATCCTTAAGAAAACAAGTGTTCCAGTGGTGCCACAGTGCGCCGTGCGCAGGCCATAATGGAATCAGTAAAACTCTGGAGAGAATTCTAAGACAGTTTTGGTGGCCTAACATTCGGAAGGACGTGGCTGAGTGGGTAGCTGAGTGTCCTATCTGTAGTCAAATGAAGGTACAACACTCTAGACAGGCTGGATTGCTATAACCCCTTCCCACTCCTGAGTTACCGTGGGAAAACATTTCCATGGATTTTGTAGTGGGCATGCCTAAAGATCAGGGGTGCACTGCAATTCTGGTAGTGGTTGACTATTTAACTAAGATGGCTCATTTCATCGCATGTAAACAGGTTCCTTCAGCTAGCGGGTTAGCCAGACTTATTCTCACCAATATAGTACGACTACATGGGTTACCCCGAGTGATCATATCAGATAGAGGCAGCCAGTTCACAGCACGGTTTTGGAAGACATGGTGTAAAGCTTTAGGAATAACATCTAGTACCTCCACAAGTTTCCACCCCCAGACCGATGGGCAGACTGAAAGGGTCAATCAAACCCTGAAGCAGTATCTGAGATGCTATGTTGAGGTAACTAAGGAAGACTGGGTAGATAGATTATGGCTAGCTGAAATAGCCTATAACAGTGCAGTACACGGTTCCACCAAGACCGCTCCGTTTTACTGCACCTATGGTTTCCATCCTAATTTCTTGCCATTTCACCATCCTGCATCAAACACCACTGTCCCAGAAGTACAAGGAAGGCTACAGAATATTCATAAGACATGGCAGCATGTCAAGAGCCAGTTAAGGCAGACCAAAGCGAGGTACAAGGCCTATGAGGACAAGCACAGACAAGCAGGGCCCATATACAAGGTGGGTGATTACGTCTGGTTGTCCACCAAAAACATACGCTTTAAGCGTTATAGTGTGTTCAATCCCAAATACATAGGTCCGTACAAGGTCATCAAGCTCATTAATCCTGTGGTGGTTAAACTGGCTCTGCCATCCTCTTTACGCATTCATCCTGCCTTTCATGTGTCTTTGGTGAAACCCACGAGAATGCACAGAAAACTGGTGCCTGCTGAGATTGCCGTGGATAATGACGAAGACTACGAGGTGAGAGGAATTGTGGATTCTAAGATATACCGCACCAGATTGTGGTATTTGGTGGCATGGAAGGGTTATGGTAATGAAGAGAATTCCTGGGAACCTGCATCCAATGTCCATGCACCCAGGTTTGTGAGGATGTTCCATCAACGCTTCCCGGCCAAACCTTGTCTCTGTCAGTGTTCTTCAGGAGAGGGATGTACTGTTAAGTCTCACGGCGGAGGCTAGGCTCGAACCCTGACTTGAGACGCGATTTACTCTAAATAACTACATTTCCCAGGTTTCCAGGTGCTGCGCGCGCGACGCCCGTGTGATGACGTCACACGCGCAGAGAACATTAACGGCGAGGAAACAGGAAGCGCCCGCCGTTGATTCTGGTTCCGATGCTGATTGCGGTAAGATCGAGAGTTTCCAGCGTATCCTTTTGAGAGTGTACTCCTTGCCGGCTGGTGAGTGCATTAGAAGCCTTCCGCTTCTGTCTTGGGGGTGGCGTCGGCTGGCGCTTCCCATATCAGTGGAGTTCTCGGCTGAGGCTCTAGCGTTTCACTGGCTAAGTGAGACGCCGGTTTCCTGGCAGATTATACAGTGTTTGCTGGTGTGTGGATTTTTGAGTGAACACTGTTCCAGTGTCCTGCCATTCTGTGCTCTGGGGTCAACAGCTTCCAGACGTCCAGGGCTATTGTTATTTCTTCCATCCTCAGGGCATTAGCCTGGTTCATAGGGGGAATAACGGACTTACCTGCATAGAGACCTTGTATTCCCTAAGGTGCTATTTTCTGGGGTTTCTCCAGACAAACGGAAGACATTGTTGGTATTGCTGGGCTTCTGTGTCTCTATCACCTCAGGATCCAGGACTTTTATGTTAATCCTTGTGTACAGCATTGTGTGTTGTCGGGTGAAGTACCAGGCAATACAAATTCGGGAGTTAAGACATTTATTGTTGTCTCCTTTTCTTCATTTCTGACAACAGGGGCTTATGAGCTTCGCCTGGCAGGCTAACTTCCATACTGACCCCTGTTGAAGCCCCATTTCTCATTCACGTTGGTATGTGGTTATATGGTTGTGTGTCATGTATTAGGAACCTTGCTGAGTTAAGGAATTAACCATAGGGTTCTTGTATTCTAGAATTATCATCCAGTTCAACCTTTTGGATTGCCAGGCAAAGCCTTCCACTTATTTCTCTCAGGTATAACTCATTTAATTCACACGAGGGTGGGACTACAGGTTTCTACTAAGTGCATTGCATTTTTAGTCTGTGCTTGTCTCATGGTGCCTTGTTCTCGTTTCAGCTTCCCTTCCCCGCTGTTCCCTCCCTTACCTTCCTGATTATCCCTCGCTCGATCATTCCTGTGCGTCTGTTCTCATTCAGACCCAGGGGCTGTCGAGAGGTGGACCCCATAGAGCATCGTGAGATCCTGAGGACCATTGGACCTGACAATGTATAAGTGTCTGGATGAAGGATTTAGTAGGTGCATGACTGACTGTATGAGTGAGTGATTAAATGTGTCTCACTGAGTGCATGGGTTAGTGACTAAACTGTCTTAATTTGTGCATCATTATGTCTGTTGTTCTGTAAACTGTTGCATGTGTTGATAAGTAGCTATATGAGTAACTATATAGGTTATTGATTGGTTGCCCAAGTATTTGTATGGGAGACTGAGTGTGTGTGTGGGTGGCTGGGAGGTGTATGACTCTGTGCATAGATGTGTGAGCAGTTGATTCACTAGATGTATGGTTTCAAAAGTGCATGTGGAAACAGCTGTATGGGCGGTTGACTGTGTGCATGAGTGTATTGGTGAGTGAATGGATATCTCAGTGCTACATGTCAAAGTAAGTACATATGTAAAACACAGTACATGTGAGAGTTGACATATATAAATAACTGTGCATAAGAGCCAGTGAATGTGTGAGTGGCTGTATGGATCATTGTGAACTTGTATCAGGGATTGTATAAGAGAGTAAATATGTGTTAGTATATGTTTGAATAAGTAAAGTTTGTATAACTGTATAGTTGAGGAAATGGAGGTGTGATTGATTCTTTGCATGACTGACTAGGTGTGTGAGTAACTCCATGGATGAGTGACAGTCTGTGAGTGTCTGTTTACACTGATTGTATCTAAGGTTATATTAGAGTCTGAAGAGGTTCATCGTATTATCACATGAATGATATCATCAGTGATGTGATCAGTAATGTCAAATGAGATGTCATCAGTGATGTCATTTGAGATGTCATCAGTGATGTCATTTGAGATGTCATCAGTGATGTCATCAGTGATGTCACTGACCATGTCATGAATGATGTAATATGTGACATCATCAGCAGTGGATTGCGGGTGCGCGATATATAGTTAGTGCAACTAACTATATATGGAATTTCAATGGTTTTGTGTGAGTAAAATAAGGTTTTGTAAATGCGAATTCCTAACTATATATGGTCTATAACCTATGGTTTTTTCAGTGAATATATATATATATATATATTACCTACTGGCGGTCGCCAGTAGGTATATATAGTTAGGATTTTTTCCCTATGGGATTTCTGAAAATTCTATGCCTAATAACTTTTGCGTTCGTGGACGGAATTGGCTGAAATTTTCAGGAAAATGGCACATTTTGTTTCTGAGCAGACCTTGAAAATTTGGGGGGGTTTTGTGGAGGGGGGGCCGAGAAAAAAGGGGGGTCCCAAAACGCCTTTTTCCCATGTTAATTTCCATAGGGCGGTTGGACTCACTTTTAGCCCGAACGGCTGAATGGATTTTCACGAAACTTGGCAAAATTGTAGGGACTGTTAGCCCGATGTGCCTTTGCTAGGTCTCAATATATGTGCTTCAGTGGATTTTGAGAAATTAACGTTTAAATCAAGATATATATCTGTAACAGCGCTCCGGGCAGCTATCCGGTTAGCGAACCTTTCGCGTAACGGAACTTTGCGATGAGAAGCTGATTGGCCCTCCGGTGTCTGTCAACATTCTAAACAGTCCGGAGCGGCCGCCATCTTGTCTCTCGGTAGGATCGAGAGACAAGAGGAGGCCAAAACAAAGGGGGAAATTACCATAAGGGGGCATAGTAGATCCTCGTTGACCCCCTAGGTTTTATGTGGAGGTTTTAAAAGGGCCTAGGAGGGTCCAAAAAAAAAAATTTTTTTTTGCGTGGTAAGCGCCAAGTTCGCGAACCGGATAGCTTTCTGGGCAGCGAACTTTATGGATAAAAGAATGAAAGACTTTTCTAATACTGTATGTTAATTGTTTGTTGTTTTTCTTGTTTTTTTTTGTTTTCTTTATTTATTTATTTTTTTTATTATGATTGTGTTTCATACTTTATTAAATTTTCTAACATTTCATTGTCAGAAATGTCATAATTTATTATAGGGTGTAATTGTTTTTCATTTTGAAGCAAGTTGTCTACTGCTTCAACACATTGTAGAAGTTCGTGGTCTCTACTGTCATCCATAAAGTCATCAAGTTTGTCTTGGCTGCTCTCCTTCAGTTCAATCGAAAATGAAACTTGCTGCTCGCCTTCCATTTTGCCTGAAATTTGGATTAAAAAAATATATATTAGTAGAGATAGGGCACTGTTGGGATTAATTTTAGATAGGCAGTTTTTATCAGTGAATTTATCTTTTGGCAGTGTATAGTATGAGAGTGGAAATAGGACTAAAAAAAAGTGTATGTGATTTAACCAAGACACTACTACTACAGAGGGATAGTGTATATGTAGCAGAAAAAGTCTACTATATTAAGTCATAGTGCACAATATATTAAATTATAACTTACCTTCACAAAGAAGTTGAAGTTTTTTGAAGCTTTTGAAATAGGAGGTACAACAAGAAGTAGTAGTCAAAATGGCTGTGTTTCCTTCTCTCCCTTTATATATATACAGGTATATAACCAATCAAATGTCAGGTAATAAAAGTAGAAAATGAAAGTAACATTTTCATTGGTTGTCAATTCCAACAATTCAGATGTGTTTTGTGAAGTAATTTACCTCACGGTACTTGGAGAGGTCTACAGGCTAAATGGCTAAATGGAATTTCAATGAAATTTGTGAGAATGGAAGGGATTGTTATGTAGTATGAGCTAATCTATATTTGGTGAGAGTGTTTCTAGTCGTTATTCTGTAAATTACTTTCCCGCCTTTTTTTAGGACCGCTTTCCGGGAAGCTGCCCGGTTAGCGAACCTTAAGCGTCACGGGAGTCCACCATTTTGTGTTTCGTTCGCATTAAGATACAAGATGGAGGGCAAATAATGTTTAGAATGGGTAGAAGGGGTCATGGTAGACTTATCTTGACCCCCTAGGTTTTCTGAGCGTGGCTGAGGAGGCTTATATGTGCGGAAAAAAATTTTTTTTTAAAAAAATTCCGCGAGGTTAGCTTTCGGTTAGCGAACCGGGTAGCGCTCCGGGGAGCGAATTTTGTGGAAAATTAGTGAAAAAAGTTAGAGAAAAATAATAATTGTGAGTGATCAGATGTAGGGTAGCTCTGAGAAGAGCTTTTGGGTTTATGGTACATTTAGGTACTTATAAGTAGGTACCAATGCACAGTCTTAAATTCAGAATGAAAATTCTGTTGCCCTCATCTGAGAAGTGAACTCCATCTCCTCTGTAGATATCTTGCATGTAGTAACGCAAGTTATTGTTGTACAGAGAGCCCATTCCATGGTCTCTCATGTAAGCTGAAACAGATTTGTTTACATGCTTCCTCGCTTTCTCAATTTGTGGACAAAATTGGTTGGACCACCTCCATTTCTGTCTTTGGCATATATTGGAATATACCAAGGCAGTTTGAGGAAAAAGTGCCATTAATTGCTCCAAGGTGTCCTTTAAAAGCATTTCCAGACCTACCCCTGTCAAAGTGCCCAAATCATTACCTCCACAGTGCACTATTAACAGGTCAGGTTTTGGCAAATGCATAAAGGTTTTCACCAATGGTATCAATTGGTGACATTTTAATCCTCTTTGGCCCAACCACTTAATTTCCACATCTTGTAAATTGAGGTTGTGTAAATTTCTGCTCTCAGCATACCTTTGAGCCCAGTGGATGTAACTATGTCCAACAATCCAGACGTTAAACATGGTGGAAGAAGGTTGTTCTGCAGTCAGATGAAGTGTGGTAATGAAAGGGCAGTTGAAACAGTAGGAGTTTCTAAAGAAAAAAAACTGTGGATTTACAATGCTAATGATTCATTAGCAGTGATTGGTGCATTTCCATTTCTGAAAACAGAAAGTTAGGGTGCATGGATGTGTTCTTTGAAAGATGTAATTTGAATGGTCAAGGAAGAAACATTTAATGAAAGATTGCACTGGATACGCAGGTGCACTGAGAGTTCAGAGTTCAATTGAAACATTGTTGTGTGAATTTGCAAACATGAGAGGTCTTCCAGGAGGTGGTTGCTATGGAAACAAGGCAGACAGGGCAGAGGGGGGAAGGGTTTTGATTTGAAAAAAGTGAGGGAAGAGGTATGATTGGCTAATATGAGAGATATGTGAAAAGAATATCTGTATTTCTGTGCTTTCAATAGCTGCAGCCTTTGGAGTGCATCCTTTTTCTTCTGCTGAAGACAATTTGGTGTATTTCTGAGACTGTTTTCAAAACTCAAAAAATATTTGCTAAGGTGAGAAAAGATTTATTTAATTTAGATAGAGAATAGTATGATTTAAGGAGAAAATGATGAAGAAAGCTGTGTTTTTAAAATGTGGTTTTGTCTCTAGTGATATACTAATAGAATTAGTTTCAAAGAGAAATTATAATTGCATATTTGGTGTAACATTCTGGCATGCAGTTACACAAGATATTGTAATACATGGAGGCCATTTCATGGTCTGTTATGTAAGCTGAAACAGATATGTTGCTTTTAAAAACGATTTAAGAAATCAATTACATTTCTAGATATGTACTGCTAGAGCTTCATAGGTTGTTTTGGGCCATATTTATAAGGTATTTGAGTGTCTAAGATGTTGTGTTCGCCTTTTAAAATGTAAAGTGTTCCTCATGGGACAAGTGTCTTGTAAATACGCTCCCACTTGTGCTTGGCAAATTTAGATTTTGATTATGGGAGTTACCTAGCCATGTTAATAGTGTCCCAAAAATGGTGCTAGGGCATTCCAGAAAACACTTTCATGTGTCTCAAGGACATTTTTAGTCATTTCTTCATGAATGCAGGTATACAATTGATTTATATGCTGTGTTTAAAAACGAATTTTGAAATGAATTAAATTTCAGGATATGTACTGTTAGAGCTTCATAGGTTGTTTGGGGTCATATTTAGAAGGCATTTTAGTGTCTTTGAAGTTATTTTTCCCTTTTTAAATGGAAAGCGTTCCTCATGGGGCCCTGAGCAGTTCTTAGCCATGTTATTTAATAGGAAGTGGATAACATGGCTAAGAGCATTTGCTGGGAAATGCATGAATATCGCTGATTTTTCTGCTATATTCATGCATTGTGGCCGTTTTTTTTCACATTGCTTCATAGGTTGTTTGGGTTCATATTTAGAAGGCATTTTAGTGTCTTTGATGTTATTTTTCCCTTTTTAAATGGAAAGCGTTCCTCATGGGGCCCTGAGCAGTTCTTAGCCATGTTATTTAATAGGAAGTGGATCACATGGCTAAGAGCATTTGCTGGAAAATGCATGAATATCGCTGATTTTTCTGCTATATTCATGCATTGTGGCCGTTTTTTTCACATTGCTTCATAGGTTGTTTGGGTTCATATTTAGAAGGTATTTTAGTGTCTTTGATGTTATTTTTCCCTTTTTAAATGGAAAGCGTTCCTCATGGGGCCCTGAGCAGTTCTTAGCCATGTTATTTAATTGGAAGTGGATAACATGGCTAAGAGCATTTGCTGGAAAATGCATGAATATCGCTGATTTTTCTGCTATATTCATGCATTGCGGCAGTTTTTTTTCACATTGCTTCATAGGTTGTTTGGGTTCATATTTAGAAGGCATTTTAGTGTCTTTGATGTTATTTTTCCCTTTTTAAATGGAAAGCGTTCCTCATGGTGCCCTGAGCAGTTCTTAGCCATGTTATTTAATAGGAAGTGGATAACATGGCTAAGAGCATTTGTTGGAAAATGCATGAATATCGCTGATTTTTCTGCGTTATTCATGCATTGCAGGCCTTTTTTTATCACATTTGCAAGCACTTCTTAGCCATGTTATCCAATGGGAGGTGGATAACATGGCTAAGAGCATTTGCTTCAAAGGTTGTTTGGGGTTATATACCATTTTTGGGAAATTATTAACATGCCTATCTAACTCCCATAATCAAAATCTAAATTTGCCAACCGCAGGTGGGAGCGTATTTACAATAAATTTGCACCATGAAGAATGTAAAATAGCATACTAGATACTCAAATAACTTATAAATATGATCCAAAACATCTTATGAAGCACTAGTAGTGCATATTTCCAGAAATGTATTGGTTTTCATTTAATGATTTACTTCATTGGTAGGCCTTCACATGTTTTTTTACCTTGGTTTTTTTTCAGTGAAAATCTTATCTGCAACCATGTGTTGGCCTCACCTCAAATAAACAAAACAGGTGATGGACTGAATGTGGATCAATGACACACATTCACCCCAGTCCAAAGATCTGGGCCTAAACAAACCTTTAGATAGGCTACATCTTATCGTCATCCTGAATTAATGATTTAAAATATTAGGGAGTGATTTATGAGTGTTGTATGCCTGTTTTGTACCATTGAGTGTCATTTTTGTGATGCAGTGCTGGTGGAAAATATTTGCTATGTTAAATAATTAGTACAGCATTAAGTTTTAGATGACTGTTATTTATTTACTGTTTGGTAATAGTGGTTAATAACATTTTATATTATATTTTTTCACAGATTCAACTGCAGATTCTTTCATAGTTTGGAAAATGCCTTCCAGAAGTCGAATACGAAAGGCTAGAAAACGTCAAAGACAGCAGGATGATGTTTTATTGCAGCAGTCCTCTTCCCCAAATACTTGTCAAAACACCAAGAAAGGTCCGGGTAAGAGCACGAAATCATTCTTAAGAAATATTTGTAGTAAAAAAAATTTTGCTCAAAAAAATGTGTCTCTTAACAAAAAGAGAAGTAATTTAAATGGAAAGGAGAGACCCATCACAAATGTTACTGGTAGAGGAAGAGATAACTCTGTGCATGATAGTAGAAGGAAACAACAGTTTAGGGACATTCGACAACGAATGTTCCGTAATAGGATATTAGTTAATTTATTGAAAAATATTAAAAAGAAAGGCCAACAGAAAGCGGCATTTTATAGGAAGAAGAAAAATGTAGAGAAAATTATTGATCATGCTTTTGAAATCAAGCGAAAGTTGTTTATTTTGGTAATCAATAGAATTAGGAAACTAAGCAAGGTAATTTCTGATTTCAAAACAAAAAGTAGATGGAAGAGAGTAGTAAATCGTACTAACTTTTGTGAAGTTTTTTCTGGAGAATGGATGCATAGTTCAAGTTCTGAGGCATTTTTTAATGAGGAGACTTATTTTCAGGATAATGATTTGGTGCATGCAGTTGACATCAGTGGTCGAGCTTATGAAGTGAAGGATGGTTGTCCAGTTGAAAAAGAACAACTTGTGACAACAGAGACAGAAGAGGCGCTAAGTGATGAGGTTTTAGGAAGACGTCCTAAGGGTCCTGTGTACATTTGGAAGTGTAGTTCTATTTGCAGTGTGCGACAGGTTTCCATCAATTTGCTATGTGATTTTATACGGACATTTAATAAGAAAAGTTTGAAGCAGAAAATGAAGTTGTTGCAAGATTTAGATCCTTGCAGAGTGAGACAAATGACAGGTTTGCGTGGTCATTCACTGGCTTGTCTTTCCAGGAGAGTATGCCAGAGTGTTTTTCATCATTTCAGGATGCTAGCAGTGCATCATAATAAAGTGAGAAAATTAGTGAGAATGTTGTATTATGCTAAGAGTCCAGCAATTATGCTTAAACAGTTATGTGCTGCTCTTTTGCATGGTTCTGAAATAGATGTGAAGAATCTTTGTGAAGAAATTGAGTTTTGTTACTTTGGTAGTAAAGATGAGAATGTTCAAATTGACCCTGAAGTAGAGGGTAATGTGGAAGATAATGTACAGGTTTCCAGTACAGATAATTTTCAGAAGGAAATTGCCACGTTTCAGATGAAATCAAGTGAGAGGCCTAATTTCACTTGTGTATGTTGTCGACGCACTTATTATAAGAATCAGACTAAGGTAGTGGATTTATATGCAAAAAGTGAAAGGGAAAATAATAGTGAATGGAAGGATTTAGCCACATACTTGATGGTAGAAAATTATTTTGATTTGGGATCGGATCAACGTGTGTGTACTTATTGTTGTAATAAATTAAACCAAAACCAGATGCCTGCTAGGGCAGTTCATAATAATCTGGAATTGGTTGAGATTCCTTCTGAATTGAAGGATTTAAATACTTATGAATCTATTTTGATTCAAAGTATCCATCCCTTTCAGGCTATTGTAAGAATGGAGCCAAAGACAGGGAAATTGCCTCCAGCAGATTTACAGAGAGGATTAAAGGGAAGAGTTGTTTATTTGCCTCTAGATTTGAACAAAAACATTAACACAATTGGAATAGAAAAAGTGGAAGAGGAACCTCTGGTTATCTTGGTTAATGGGGTTCCGACAAAGAATAAGAAAATATGGCAAGATTTAGTGGATGTTAGGAAAGTCAAAAAGGCAACAGTGTATTTGAAGAAAAATAATAAGTACTATAAGAATGTATATGTTGCAGAAGAGGAAGTAAGTGATGAAGAGGATAGCGATTTGTGTGCTGGCCAAATTGAGAAAGTAGAGGCCTCTAAAAGTGAAGAAATATATGAACATTATAGTGTTCATCCTTTGCATTCCAAGGAAGTGATGGGGAATGCTATTGAGTTGTTTCAAATGAAACAAGCCAAAGGGAGTCCCATTAGTGTTTGGGAGGAAAGTTTGGAAGCTCGGTGTTTCCCACAGCTATTTCCCACAGGTCAAGGAGGAAGATATGATGAGCGACCTCGTGAAATTCCTGCGTCTGAATACCGGACTTTACGATTGTATGCAGAAGATCCTAGGTTTCGGCAATGCATTCCCTATTTGTTTCATCTCCTGTTTGAAAGCGATCTGTCTGGACTGTCATATGCAGTGAACCACATCTTAAAAAGTGGTATACAGATGCGAAACATCTCGGCAAGTGACTTTATGCATAAAGTCAATGTCCAAGACAGTATTTTGGATTCTCACTTAATTAATCTCATGGCGTGTCAGCGTGGTACTAATGAGTACTGGTACCGTCGTCATGGTGACTTAAAATGTATGCTGAGGAACTTAGGAACTCCGACATGGTTCCTCACTCTGAGCTGTGCCGAGTATGGCTGGGATGACTTACTTGAATTTCTACGAGAGGCAAATGGAAATATTGAAAACATTGAATTCAAGACACCTGGAGAACTGTGTTCTTTGGATCCTGTGAATGTATGCAGGTACTTCAATCATAGATTTGAAGCTATGATGTCTTTCATCACAAATAAAAAGAATCCACCTCTTGGAGAGGTGTTGGATTTCTTCTGGAGAAAGGAGTACCAAGCAAGAGGTGCCCCTCATATACATATGTTGCTGTGGATCAAGGATGCACCTAAATTTGGAACAGATCCGGATGACTTAGTGATGAATTTCATCGAACAGTATTCTACGTGTGCTGTTCCAAACGCAACGGAGAAGAAAAGTCTAAGAGAACAAGTTCTACGTTTCCAAAGCCATCGTTGTGGAAAGTACTGTCGTCGTAAATTCAGAAACAAGGACAAGTTCTACACCAAATGTCGTTTCAACTTTCCACGACCGGTGATTTCTAAAGGAAGAGTGAACAGTTTGATGTCTTCGCTGCGACATAATGTGACGAGGAAATCACCCAAGAATACATACAATTTGAAAAGGAACGAAGAGTCCAAGTACATCAATGACTACAACCCAGTGATTTTGTCCATGTGGAATGCCAACATGGATATACAGTTTGTGGCTGACAACTGTATGGCTGTGGCTCGGTATGTGACATCTTACATCACCAAAAAAGAAAAGACCGAACTGAAGGATATGTGGGAGGACATTTCCCATGAAAAGAGCCTCAGCAAGAAGTTGTACAGTTTCAGTCTGAAGATGTTGTCGCATCGAGAAATCGGAGCTTACGAATGTTCTGATCGATTGTCTTCAGCAAGTCTCTATGCCAAATCCAGGAGTCTCGTTTGGGCGAGTCTTGGTCTTGCTGCAACGCGAAATCGAGTTCTAAAACCTGTTCGGGAAATTGAGTATTTGGCAGAAAAGGAACCAAACAGTACCGACATTTTGAAGACCAACATGTTGGATACATATTATCCAAATCGAAGCAGTCACCTTGAGAATATTTGTCTATATGAGGTTCTCCAAAATTATATATTCAAGAGGAACATCAAAGAAGATATTGAGAAAGGAGTGTATGCTGTAATTGGAAGTGAGGGATGCCTGGTCAAGCAAAGAAAATGCCAATTAGTAAACCATCGAAAATTAAGTGGCGAATCTCCAGAAAAAAAGGAGTTTTTCTATTTAGCACTTTTGCAACTTTTCAAGCCTTGGCGTGCAGAAGAGGAACTGCTTGGAGATTTCCTCTGTTACGAAGACTCTTTCAATGCAGCCAAGGAGTCCATAGAATGTCCTGCTTTTTCTAAATATCAAGAAATGCTAACTTTGGAAATTGAGCAGGAAGCAACGATTGCAGCCGAGATTGCCAGAGACAGTTCTCAGGACAGTCAGAGTTCTGTTTCATTGAGTCAAGATCCACTTGGAGGACCTATTATCGAAAATGAAGCTGCCACTGCTATGAATGAAGTAGAAAGAGCCATGGCACATGCTCAGGAGGATTCAGTTAACTTACAAGACTTGGAAAAACAACTCAACGTTGAGCAGAGGAAAATATATGATGAAGTTACCAAGGAAATTGAGCACGGATTAAGTCATGAGAAGAAAGAGTGCTCGTGTACGTCGTTGAAGCCTGTCCGACTGTACGTGAGTGGAGAAGCGGGAACTGGAAAAAGTTTCCTCATTAAAGCAATCTCTTGTTATTTGCAGGAAAGGACTGAGTCATCGCTGTCTTGTGTTGTCACCGCTCCTACTGGACTGGCAGCACATAATATTAAAGGTATTACTTTGCATCGTCTATTGATGCTGCCGGTGGAGCATGACAACAAATTACAATACAACAAGTTATCTGGAGATGCTTGCTGTGAAGTTTCAAGAGTTTTGAGGAAAATGAAACTACTTATCATTGACGAAGTAAGCATGGTTTCCAATGTCATGCTTGCCTTTGTGCATTTGAGAATGCAAGAAGTACTTAAAACTGAATATGATGTCTTATTTGGTGGGAAACACATTATTGTTTTCGGAGATCTTCTACAGCTGACACCAGTAAAAGGTCAACCTGTGTTCAAAATACTCACGCATGAAGATACCAGGAAGTGCCTAGGGAGCATTGGCAACGTCAATATATGGTTAAACTTCAATTATGCAGAACTGCATCAAAATATGCGTCAGGCAAAGGATGAAGATTACAAGAATATTCTACAAGATATTAGAATTGGAAAAGTGACCGAGCATGGGAAAGAAGCTTTAAATGCACGGTTACTGTCAAATTTGTATCCCAAACAAGATATTGTGCCTGAGAATATTTTTCAGAAAATTACTGAGAAGAAATCCGGGATATGTCTCATGCCAACTCTTGCAGAATGTGCCATCTTCAACAACAAAATGTTGAATTTAGAAAAGCAAGAGATTGTGAAACTTGAAGCTATCGACAAATTAGAGCATATGGGATCAACAATTATTTTGTCAGACAATTTGAAATCAAAATTGGATTCATTAGAGAAGACTATATCTAAAACAGCGGGTTTTGAAAAGACTTTGAATGTGTGTTTAAATTGCCGAATTATTTTGAGAAGGAATTTACATGTAGAAAGAGGTCTGGTAAATGGATCAATGGGTAATGTTGTTGATTTTGAGAAATACAGAAATAGAGATGGAATAGAATTTTTAAAAATTAAATTTGATGGCATTGAGGAAGTACAGCAAATTGGTCGTTGTTCTGCTAGGTTTTTGCTTGTTAAAGATTTATATGTTCGCCGTAAACAGTTTCCTGTTTGCTTGGCATATGCGGTGACAATCCATAAATCGCAAGGTTTAAGTGTAGACTGTGCATTGGTGAATATTGGCAGTTCTGTGTTCAAGGAGGGTATGGCATATGTGGCATTGTCACGAGTTAGAACTTTATCGGGATTGTACTTGATTGACTGTGATGTCACAAACATTTGTGCGGATCTAGATTGTGTTAAGGAATACAATAGGTTAAGAAGAGAGTATGCGCCACATTTGCCTCAATATCCTTTGTTTGAGAAACGTGTGGTAGGCCGCAAACGTAGAAATAGCAGTAATAGTAGGGAGGTTGTTGCAAAAAGACTAAAAGTCAATGAACCGAAAATTGTTAGCAGAAAGAAAGTGGATTCTGTTGAAGATGTTGTCGGTTTTCAATTTGAAAACAGTTCTGGTGTCAACTGCTATGCAAATGTAGTGGTTAATGTTCTCTTTTCACTAGAGAGTTTAAAAGAACAGATTCTGTTGAATTCTAAACAAATTTTATGCTGTTTGTTGAATTCTGTTTTCGAGAAATGTAGCAGTGATCGAACAAAAGTAGAAAGTGTGTCTGAAGTTCGTTATCTGTTAGATGAATGTTCAGGTCAAACAGACTTCTCTGAAAATAATCAGCAAGATTGTCAGGAGTTTTTAATGTATATGCTTGATATATTGCAAGTTGAGGGTGTAGATGTAGATCACCTGTTTGGGCTTTCTTATCAATGGCAGCATGACTGCGAGAACTGTATGGTATCAAGTACTACTAGTGTAGACTCAGAAAGATTTATATATTTAACTTTGCCAGACAGTAAATCAGTCTCCTTTAATAAGCTAGTAAATGCAGCGGATCACAACATGGAGTGTAGCCAATGTAAATGTGATATGATGTCAACATTATTTATACGTAGATATGGCCAGTATGTCATTTTAATGATGCAACGATGTAGGCCTGATGGAACAAAATTGTCAACTTTAATAAAAAATTTTGTGGCTTCTCAGCTGTCAATATCAGGGAGGACTTTTGTTACTGTAGCAATTATCTATCACGATGGTCCATCAACAACATCAGGACATTATACAGCTTACTTAAAGTCTGGAAACGGCTGGTCATTCTGTAATGATTCTGTTGTAACGTTCAAAAAAAAATTGCCGTTTGACCTTAAAAATTCTTACCTGGTGTTTTTAAAACCAAAATTTTAAGTAGAGGGAATGTAAGTCTGCAATGCTGTCTCGATTAAAAATTCAACTATATAAACCTAATGCAAGTAAGTCTGCTTCATAGTAAGCAGTATCAGTGTCATAGGAAAAGGAGAACATGACTGACAAAGAAGAGTAAGATATTAGTAGTCCAGGATTGTGAAAATAATCTCAAATATTTTATTTTTGAAAGTTGCGAAAATAGAAAATGTCGGGATTTGATTGGAAGAATTACAAGATTTGCGAATCGCGGCAACATGATTTGGCCTAGTGGAAACATGTGATATAATGAGAGAAGTTTTTTTTCTATGTAACATATTTCACGTATCGATGGAGGTTTTCTTTCAGAAAGTGGCGGGCTGAAAATATTTAAAGCACAACAGAGTGGATGCTGTTTATAGGAGATCCTTCGACGTCATTGAAAGTAAGTTAATTTTAAGAAGTTTTGAAATCAGATTTCTTAGGTTGTATGGGTTTTTTAAACACAGTCATTTTGATTGTGTTTTTTTTTCCCCGCTGTTACATGATGAATACCTTCAAGTCACTGATTTAAGTGAAATTTGATACATTCTGAGAACAGCAAAAATAAACCATTTAACATGTATAATTAATGTTATGCTTTTTGTCCTTATGATATACATTTAGAAATGTGTGGTACATATGGGTAAGGTGAGTTCTGTAAATATCAATTTTAATGCTTAGAGTGCTGTACTTCTGGGTAGTGTTTTTTTTTTATAAAAAAAAGAGGCCTCACCTCAAAGAAAGCTCTTGAAAGCACACATCTTATTTGCATCCTAAAACAATCATTTACAATGTTAGACACAATTTTATTATGACTTTACATCTTTTTTGCGCTGCTATTGCATCACTATTGTGAGACATTAGCAGTGCAAGAAAAACATCATGTTTCAAAATAGGCCTCAGTTCAGCAATATCAAGATACAGTTTCTTTCGAATATATATCTTTAGGATTGTGTAGGGAACGTAGAGAAGCAGAGACTTCTGTAAATGTCAAAGTTGTTGAAAAACTGTTTGTTTTTGAACCTTTTCCCTTGTCTTTTCTAATTTTTAAATACATGTTTTAATATTTTTTGAAATGTTTGTTCTTTGTTTTACAGATTGAAAGTATGAAAAAATATTTAAAAAAGGTAACAAGAATTATAAGGTAAATGTTTTCCACTCTTTTTACCCGCAATGCACTGCTGATGATGTCATTGACAGTATCTCTCATTTACTCTCTCTAGCTGTCTTTCTTTTTACATTATTCTCTGTTTACTTCCCTTATACTAACTCTTCTTTTTTTTTAAAAAAATATTTTTTTTAGTTCGCTTAAAGTTCGCGAACCGGTCAGCGAACTTGAAGCGAACCAAAAGAAATAGAGCTTGCCAGAGTGATAAACATTCTAGCAATTTTGTTTGAAAGGGGAGGTAGTTCTGAAAAGAACTGTTTTTTTTTGTTTTTGTTGTTTTATGTTTTTTTTGTAATTTTTTGAACATTTTTTGATTTTTTTGTATTTTTAGAACTGTTTTATGTTTTTTTTGTGTTTTTTAAGGAGGGGAGACAACAAAAAACAGGCTTTCAAAACGGCTCAACTGGAGCAAAAAAAAAGAAAATTACTTTTTGGGTGCATTAGGGCACTTATGATTTTCATATGCAATGTTCATGAGGTTGACACTCATGTTGCCATATGACAGCATAGCACCACAGTAAATACAAGACAACTTCATGTGCTGGAAGTTACGTTGGATGTTTGGCACAGTCTCTTGTGCCTCTCTTCCCGTCAAAGACAATGTGGATGTAGATCTTGCCACAGGAGTTGCCGTCGGATTGTCTTCAAGATCCCTCAACTCAGCCCGGCTGTAGTTCAAGGGATGCCACCTGCTCATGTGACGGTGCATTGTATAGTTCCCCATACTGTACTTCTTTTCTGTGCCTCTCGACAATCTGTAGTCACAGATGAGGCAGGTGGCATATTTTGCATTCACTTTCTTGGTTCCAGGAGGGATGGTGAAAAACTGCCAGATGAAACTGGTTTTTCGTTTAGAAACCCGGGGCAACTCATCAACAAATTGTTGTCCCTCTCTCTCCTCTTCTTCTTCTTCCTCATCTTCCTCCTCTCTGTTAGTCATAATTTGACTGGGTGGTCCTCTCTTCTTATGGGGAGGTGGAGGTGGTGGTGGGGGTGCACCAGCTGCAGCAACAATGGAAGCCATTGTGGATCTTCAGATAAATGGTCTTTCTCTCACCAAGATGAAAGTCAGAGTGAGGAAATAAGGAGGGGTTTACTTGATTTGGGGAAAACAAAAGTTCTGAGCCAATGAAAAGTGTTATTTTTAGGTCACATGACCTAGTCATACATCATTTGGAAACCAAAAGTGAAATGAACCAATGAGAAGTTTGATAAACAAGTCACATGACCTGTTCCGCTTACGTTACGCGGCGCGCGCCGCGTCCCAGATCGCTTCCGGTTCGCGGTCCGGAGCACTTCCGGGAGCGCTAACGCGGCGCGTCATTAGACGCATTACGCGATAACGTGATACGTCGCGCTTCCGCGGCGCGTCACTGTTCCGCTAACGTAACGTTGACCGGTTCGCGGACTAGATCGCGGCATCAAGATGAGCTAACGGAAAGCTTCCCGGTTCGCGAACTAGAAGCGAAGAAAAAAAATATTAAAAAAAAAATTATCAATAAACATCTAAATATATTTTGGGATTTAAAGAATAATACATTTTACAGCTACAGATGTTAGCTTTTAAAAAACCAATGAAATTCACTGAAAAAACCATAGGTTATAGACCATATATAGTTAGAAATTTGCATTTAAAAAACCATTGAAATTCAATGAAAAAACCATAGGTTATAGACCATATATAGTTAGGAATTCGCATTTACAAAACCTTATTTTACTCGCATAAAACCATTGAAATTCCATATATAGTTAGTTGCGCTAACTATATATCGCGCACCCGCAATCCACTGCTGATGATGTCACATATTACATCATTCATGACATGGTCAGTGACATCACTGATGACATCACTGATGACATCTCAAATGACATCACTGATGACAACATCCAGTGACTGTATGTTTCTGTGAAGTTAAAATATGTCTTACATATTGAAGAATGAGTGGATGTATAAGTGTCTGGATGAAGGATTTAGTAGGTGCATGACTGACTGTATGAGTGAGTGATTAAATGTGTCTCACTGAGTGCATGGGTTAGTGACTAAACTGTCTTAATTTGTGCATCATTATGTCTGTTGTTCTGTAAACTGTTGCATGTGTTGATAAGTAGCTATATGAGTAACTATATGGGTTATTGATTGGTTGCCCAAGTATTTGTATGGGAGACTGAGTGTGTGTGTGGATGGCTGGGAGGTGTATGACTCTCTGCATAGATGTGTGAGCAGTTGATTCACTAGATGTATGGTTTCAAAAGTGCATGTGGAAACAGCTGTATGGGCGGTTGACTGTGTGAATGAGTGTATTGGTGAGTGAATGGATATCTCAGTGCTACATGTCAAAGTAAGTACATATGTAAAACACAGTACATGTGAGAGTTGACATATATAAATAACTGTGCATAAGAGCCAATGAATGAGTGAGTGGCTGTATGGATTATTGTGAACTTGTATCAGGGATTGTATAAGAGAGTAAATATGTGTTAGTATATGTTTGAATAAGTAAAGTTTGTATAACTGTATAGTTGAGGAAATGGAGGTGTGATTGATTCTTTGCATGACTAACTAGGTGTGTGAGTAACTCCATGGATGAGTGACAGTCTGTGAGTGTCTGTTTACACTGATTGTATCTAAGGTTATATTAGAGTCTGAAGAGGTTCATCGTATTATCACATGAATGATATCATCAGTGATGTGATCAGTAATGTCAAATGAGATGTCATCGGTGATGTCATCAGTGATGTCATTTGAGATGTCATCAGTGATGTCATTTGAGATGTCATCAGTGATGTCATCAGTGATGTCACTGACCATGTCATGAATGATGTAATATGTGACATCATCAGCAGTGGATTGCGGGTGCGCGATATATAGTTAGCGCAACTAACTATATATGGAATTTCAATGGTTTTATGCGAGTAAAATAAGGTTTTGTAAATGCGAATTCCTAACTATATATGGTCTATAACCTATGGTTTTTTCATTGAATATATATATATATATATATATATATATATATATATATATATATATATATATATATATATATATATATATATATATATATATATATATTCACAGAAAAAACCATAGGTTATAGTGGATATATAGTTAGGAATTTGCATTTACAAAACCTTGAAAATTCAATGAAAAACCATAGGTTATAGTCCATATATAGTTAGGAATTAGCATTTACAAAACCTTATTTTACTCGCATAAAACCATTGAAATTCCATATATAGTTAGAAGCGCTAACTATATATCGCGCACCCGCAATCCACTGCTGATGATGTCACATATTACATCATTCATGACATGGTCAGTGACATCACTGATGACATCACTGATGACATCTCAAATGACATCACTGATGACATCACTGATCACAACATCCAGTGATTGTATGTGTCTGTAAAGTTTAAATATGTTTCACATATTGAAGAATGAGTGGATGTATAAGTGTCTGGCTGAAGAATTTAGTAGGTGCATGACTGACTGTATGAGTGAGTGATTAAATGTGTCTCACTGAGTGCATGGGTTAGTGACTAAACTGTCTTAATTTGTGCATCAGTATGTTTGTTGTTGTGTAAGCTGCTGCATGTGTTGATCATTAGCTATAAGAGTGGCCATATGGGTTATTGATTGGTTGCCCAAGTATTTGAATGGGAGGCTGAGTGTGTGTGTGGGTGGCTGGGAGGTGCGTGACTCTGTGCATAGATGTGTAAGCAGTTGATTCACTAGGAGTATGAGTTCAAGAGTGCATGTGGAAACAGCTATATGGGCGGTTGACTATGCATGGGTGTGTTGGTGAGTGAATGGATTTCTCATTGCTACATGTGCAAGTAAGTACGTATGTAAAACACAATACATGTGAGAGTTGAGATATATAAATAACTGAACATAAGAGCCAGTGAATGTGTGAGTGGCTGTATCGATCACTGTGAGCTTGTATCAGGGATTATATAAGAGAATAAATATGTGTTATTATATGTTTGAATAAGTAAGATGTGTATAACTTTATAGTTGAGGAAATGGAGGTGTGATTGATTCTTTGCATGACTGACTAGGTGTGTGAGTAACTCCATGGATGAGTGACAGTCTGTGAGTGTCTGTTTATACTGAGTGTATGTAAGGTTATATTAGAGTCTGAAGAGGTTCATTGTATTATCACATGAGTGATGTGATCAGTGATGACAAATGAGATGTCATCAGTGATGTCATTTGAGTTGTCATCAGTGATGTCATTTGAGATGTCATCAGTGATGTCATTTGAGTTGTCATCAGTGATGTCATTTGAGATGTCATCAGTGATGTCATCAGTGATGTCACTGACCATGTCATGAATGATGTAATATGTGACATCATCAGCAGTGGATTGCGGGTGCGCGATATATAGTTAGCGCTTCTAACTATATATGGAATTTCAATGGTTTTATGCGAGTAAAATAAGGTTTTGTAAATGCTAATTCCTAACTATATATGGACTATAACCTATGGTTTTTTCATTGAATTTTCAAGGTTTTGTAAATGCAAATTCCTAACTATATATCCACTATAACCTATGGTTTTTTCTGTGAATTTCATTGGTTTTTAATAGCAAATATGAAAAGCTTTAAAATGTCAAGTACGTGATAGATAAAAACATTTTCGTATTTATGCACGCTGATGTGCTTTGAACGCTGCACCCCCCCCCCCCTCCCCTCTTTTGTCTTAGTAGTACTCTCTCTTTGCAGATACTGAAGGGTAGTTAACGCAGGCCTTTACCCCCGTTGTAATCCGTCGTGCCTCCTTGTCTCTCCATTTGATTGATTGTTGTCCAAGCATTTACTGTTTTAGAATTGGTTCTCTTTGGATCATTCTCTATTTACAAACAAGCACAAAGGCGCAATACTCTGTTTAGTCTTTGCAGATAGTGAAAAATCGTGTAAAAAAATAAAAGTAATCGAGCAAAATCAGTAGGCCACTAATTGGATCTCTTTTTGACCTCGCTAAAATAGAAATATTAGGAACAACCCTTCATGAGAAATACGAAAATAGTGAGATGAAATGAGCTCCACACCATGAGGGCTGCAAGACAGCTCGGCTCCATCACCCATCCCGCACAAAATAACGACAAACCCTATGCAAATATTAAAAATATAGACAACACACCAGCAAAGAAACAGGGTAAAACATTTTATTAAAAAACTATTTACATAACGTTGGTTTATAAGATGATGTCAGTAGTGGACCGATGTGTGAATAGAACGAAAACAGCACAAGGCTCCAAGATCCGGATGGCAAGCTCCTGGATGTTGGGTGCCATAGTTTAGAGTTCTGAATTTCAGCCTTTTTCAATGCCTGTGCTTTGTTGAATCAAAATGGCGGCTTGACACAAAGCTGACTCAAGCGTTGCTACTGATGCTATGCAGACCAAAACTGGTTTTCAGTTTGTACATTTTTCTAGATTTTTCAATCCAAGTTTGGTTGACTTTGTAGAACGATGGCTTCAGATTTTCAACATACGGTGTGGTGGCGCTGACTGGGAGGGGGCGCTTCGCTCCTGCCCCCTCCCCAAGTAAGATTTTCATACGTGAAAGTACGTTAATGGTTTTGGTCCCTGAGATGCTTCGATGTCACTACCATTCTCAAATAGCATAAGTTCTGGATGTTGGGTGCCATAGTTATGAGTTCTGAGCAGTGCTTGTAACACTGTCTGAAGCTTATTTCCACCTACTGCAGCTTCACTATTCTCAAAGTAAGTGAGTGTCGTTTGTGGACCTGACTGCATTAGAAAACAATGTGATATGTTACCTTCCTAAACAGCTTGACGGAGGCCCCTGAGGGGCGGTGTGATGGCCATGGACTCGGAGAAGACGCTTGGCTCCGACACCCTCCCCAAGTCTTATAGCACTGGTGTAGCCTGAGATCGCCCCCGACATAGGCGGCCGGCTCCCGGGGTCCGGCGGAACTTTTTGCCTTTTGATGACTCTTCAATTCTGGACCTTGTCCCACAATCCGTTTGACCTGAAGACAAGCTGTAGTGGGGCGCCCCTTTATCGTTTTAGTTGCCATTCCGCCCGCTTTTGCTACACTGTGCCTCTTCCGCCATTCAGCTGTTTACCGCCCGCTCTTGCGACTACAGCGTCTCGCTCACCATGTAGTTGAGATGCGCCCGCTCTTGCGGTGCAGCGATAGGCGGCTGCCACAGGACTCTCAAAATGGCGGACGGCTCTTCGGTTTTGGGCCTGGTCCACTAAAATGGCCCTGGGACACCTTGGAACTCGGACGCTTGTCTGCTAGGGCTTGGGTCCCATTCTCGAAAAGCGTCCCCTCAGCCGTGAAGATTCTACAAAAGTCTTGGGGCCCGCCGACTCCCGCAGGCTTCTGGTGGGGAGCGGCTGCCATGATTGCTCGTGGAATGGCCACGACGGAGCTACGAGATGGTAGTGGTCTCATGCGGACGCCAGCTTTAGTCTGAAACATCCAGAAACACTATAGACTACCAATTCGATCAGTTCCGGTAGCGCCCCAACATGAACCGGAAGAGAAGAACTTGCCCTCCCCTCTTTGACTGATGGTTCTTGTTGCCTGTCCCCTCTGTTGTCATTTAACAGAACTTTTTGGACTGCTGAAAGGGGTTGTGTTCTGAACGCTGGTTGGTGGAGACATTTAGACTATATTCTTGACCTACGTTGTCGCGTAATGCGTTTTATGACACGCCGCGTTAGCGCACCCGGAAGTGATCCGAGGCGCGGCGCGCAGCGCGTAACGTAAGCATAACAGGTCATGTGACTTGTTAATAAAACTTTTCATTGGTTCATTTTACTTTTGTTAATTTAATGATGAAAAGCTTGGTCATATGACCTAAAAATTACGCTTTTTATTATTTTCAAACAATATTTTTTTTTCAAACATATGTTATAATATTCCAGGCTAATGTACTTTCCCGGAAAATTTACAACTGTCTTGCAAGTAAAATATATTCCTTTTTCGAGAAAAAGGGCGTTTCTTCCTTCCATGACGGAGCCGTTGAGTAAAAGAGATTCGGCCTGCTGTCTTAGTCGCCGATACGCCTGATTATCAGATTCTTATCGATCACTTTATGTTGCAGACATGAAAAACACAACTGCCCTTGACCATTTATCTTTACTGCGTTCCTACATATTATACCTTTTATCCGTCATGTAATTGGACTGCTTTATTTCACTTGCCTTTTACTGATTCGAAAACAGTCACTAAAAGTAAAAACTTTACAAATGTAAATACTACTACCGTGTTTTGTTTTAAAAACCTTTATTGTGAAAATGTCAGTATACAAATACGGGCCTATAACCACGTGGGCCGGCCACGGAGCAAACTGAAATCGTATATGATGAGGAGACATTTACACTGTAGAAGAACGTAACGAGCGGGCCATTAGGTGACAAGAACAAAGGTGTCTAACAGTTGCGGAATCGGTGGACGTACATTTTGTAATTAAAATACGACAGGGCCACTTACAATAACATTTTCTAGATATACATTTGCGGGCAAGGAGTTACGAGTCCCATTTATACCGGCGCCATTTTGGGCGAGGTCGGGCAGGTCCAAGATATAGTCAAAATGTCTCCACCAACCATCGGCCAGACCAGAACCCCTTTCGGCCCTTTATGCTACAAGATGGTGTCTTCCATTCAGAAAATATTGTTGGCAGCATTTTGAAAGGAAACAGAAACAGCCGTTCTCCTAGTGAGTTTCACATTGTTACATTTAGGAAGAATGTTGAAGAGTAGTATGTGGAAAATCTGAAGCCATTTTTCTACAAACTCTCAATCAGACTTGGATGGAAAAAAAAAACCTGAAGAATGTACAAACTGAAAACCAATTTTTGTCTGTATAGCACCAACAGTAACGCTTGAGTCAGCTTTGTGTCAAGCCGCCATTTTCATTCAATCAATAGCGTCCCCCTGCACACATTCAGGGACCTGGTCGTGTCTTCAGATGAAACGCATTGTAGGAAAAGAAGCAGAAAGGAAAAGGAAAAAAGTTCCGCCGGACCTCGGGAGCCGGCCGCCTATGTCATGTGCCACCTTTGGCCACACCAGGGCAATAGTGAAGCTGCAGCAGGTGCAAATAAGCTTCAGACAGTCCTACAAGCACTGCTCAGAAATCTCAACTGAGGCACTCAACATCCAGGACTTGCCATTCGGATCTTGGCGCCTTGTGCTGGTTCCGACCTATTCACACATCAGTCCACTACTGACATCACCTCATAAGCCAACGGGGCACCCCACGCCGACTTTCGGCGCAGCATTGTAGGATGGCCACACCAGTGCGGCCACTTGCTGGACACCACCTCGGTGC
This sequence comes from Lissotriton vulgaris, assembly GCF_964263255.1. Classification (NCBI taxonomy): domain Eukaryota; kingdom Metazoa; phylum Chordata; class Amphibia; order Caudata; family Salamandridae; genus Lissotriton; species Lissotriton vulgaris. The sequence goes on from NC_141698.1 coordinate 315,252,589, forward strand.
CATTCGGATCTCGGCGCGTTCGAGTCACTGTGCCGGAAGAGTGACCGGAACTCAGCTGGACACGCCGTCTTTCGGCGCAGCATTGTAGGATGGCCACACCAGTGCGGCAATTTGCTGGACACCACCTCGGTGCCATCCGGATCTCGGCGCGTTGTGCTGCCTTCGGCCTATTCGCACATCGGTCCGCTACTGATACCGCCTCACGTGCCAACGGATTTTCTACGCTTTTTGTAGCCCTATGCCGCATAACAGGTCATGTGACTTGTTTATAAAACTTTTCATTGGTTCATTTTACTTTTGGTTTCCTAAAGATGGAAGGCTTGGTCATATGACCTAAAAATAACACTTTTCATTGGTTTAGAACATTTTTTTTTCCCAAACGATGAAAGCCCCACCTTGTTTCTGGATCATTCAGACTGAAGCTGGCGTCAGCATGAGAGCACCACCATCTCGTGGCTCCGTCGTGGTCATTCCGCGAGCAATCATGGCAGCCGCTCCCCACCGGAAGCCTGCGGGAGTCGGGGGCCCCCAAGACTTTTATACAATCTTCACGGCTGAGGGGACGCTTTTCGAGAATGGAGCCCAAGCCCTAGCAGGCAAGCGTCCGAGTTCCAAAGTGTCCCAGGGCCATTTCAGTGGACCAGGCCCAAAACCGAGGAGCCGTCCGCCATTTTAAGAGCCATGTGGCAGCCGCCTATCGCTGCACTGCAAGAGTGGGAGCAACTCAACAACATGGTGAGCGAGACGCTGTGGCCGCAAGAGCGAGCGCAACTCAGCTAGATGGCCGCCACCTGGGGAGGCCCGTTCACGCCGGCTCCCCCACGCCCCCCCCCCGGGCCGCCGCACGCCAATTTTCGGAGCAGCATTGTAGGATACCAAAACCAGTGCGGCAGTTTACTGGACATCACCTGGGTGCCTGTCGTACATGTTGTGTCAGCCATGTGACACTGGACACAGACCGCTACTGACGAGGCCTCCCCCCGCACCACCCGGGACGCCCCACGCTGTTTTTCTGTGCTGCATTGTAGGATCCCTAAACCAGTGCGGCACCCAGGCGACATCACCTGGGTGCCGTCCAGAACTCTGCACGTTGTGCTGCCTTGGGACTATTCGCACAACAGACCGCTACTGACGAGGCCTCCCCCCGCCCCACCCGGGACGCCCCACGCCAATTTTCGGAGCAGCATTGTAGGATCCCTAAACCAGTGCGGCACCCAGGCGACATCACCTGGGTGCCGTCCAGAACTCTGCACGTTGTGCTGCCTTGGGACTATTCGCACAAAAGACAGCTTCTAACCATTGTTGCTTTTTGTGTTGAGAAATGTTTAAATGTTTTTAGTTTTTGTTCCGTTCGTTAAAGTTAGTAGTTAATAAAGTTTTATAACCTTACTTTGTTGGAGTGTTATCTATTTTTTTTAAAACGGGTGAATGGGGCCTTGAATCGGGTTATTGTCATGTGTGGGCTTTGGAAGTGTGCTGCTGCAGGATCGGACATTTCAAACTCAAATGCACGTTCTTTTTCTTACCTTTCCGAAGCATGGAGCGCAATAGCAGGCAGAGAAAGGATGATGCACGTGTTGAACACTACCTGACCTGGCAAGTTGCTGGCAGTGCCCCCCCGCCCGCTCCTGAAAGAGGGCACACACACACCGCCGCCCCGAGTACTTCACAAATCTTTAAAAGACCATGCGCTTGTTCATGAGGCTTAAATGGTTTATCACCTCTTCTAGAACCCCTGCATCGACCCTCTGACGTTTCATGGAAAAATTACCATGTAACACAATACCAAGCCCTGTCAGCTGAAACCCCAAGGAATCGTGGGGCATATTATCAAGGGGGTTTATCTCCGCTTTTTTGGCTTTAAAAGCCATGAAAGCGGAGATAAAATTATTTCCCTATTACCAAGCTGTCGCTAACACCAGTTAGTGACAGCTAAAAGGAGATAGCGACCATCTTGGGCCCCGCTTTGCATGTCAGTGATACTTATCACTAATGACATGCAAAGTGGCGTGCCAAGATGTTAGCGACTGGAAACAGTCCCTAACATCGCTACCTTCTATTACCAACTTTTGGAGATATTCGCGCTAAGCGCGAATATCTCCAAAATCTAACACCTGCCCTGAGCAGTTCTTAGCCATGTTATCCAATGGGAGGTGGATAACATGGCTAAGAGCATTAGGTCGATAATACATGAATATCGCTGACTTTTCTGCGATAATAGCAAGGTTTATCTGCGATAAAAATCGCCGATGTGCGGCGATAATTTTTGTCTCTAAACAAGTTAGAGACAAAATTTATCGCTAGTTGTTCGTAATATGCCCCCGGGTTTTTGCTTGCAGAAATCGGGAGGCGGGAGACTAGCACTGAAATCAGTAGTCACACGCCTGAATCAGGAGGATTGGCATGTCTGAATTCTCTACAGCTGGGGCCATAAACTACATCCGCAGGGTTAGGTGATAGCCTGGGACCAGCCTGGCATCTAAAATGGCTGCCGTGCACGACAAAATTGTGGCATTCGAAAAAAGGCAAGATGGCGCAGCCGCTGGAAGAGATGTATCAACATATATCAGCCTCCTCAGCCACCCTCAGGAAACATAGGGGATTAGGATACGTCTCCCGCACCCCCTTATACCTAGTACTTTAATTAACGAAGCACAAAATGGCGAATTCCCGTTTCGCTACCAGTTTGCGGCCCAGTTCGCGGCCCGTGAAGCGCTTCTACCGTGAAAAATCATTTTTTTTTTATTTTCCCCACGGGACCCTTTAATAACCCCAACAACATTCCTAGGGGGTCAAGAGGGGGATACCTTGCCCCCTTTCATTAAATTCCCCCTTAGTTTTTCACCTTTTCTTCTCTCTCGATCCTACCGAGAGACAAGATGGCGGCCGCTCCGGACTGTCACGCAGCAAAAAAAAAAAAGCTCACGCACAGCCGCTGGAAGAGATGTATCAACATATATCAACCTCCTCAGCCACCCTCAGAAAACATAGGGGATTAGGATACGTCTCCCGCACCCACTTATAACTAGTAATTTAATTAACGAAGCACAAAATGGCGAATTCCCGTTTCGCTACCAGTTCGCGGCCGCGCTTCTACCGTGAAAAATCATTTTTTTTTTATTTTCCCCACGGGACCCTTTAATAACCCCAACAACATTCCTAGGGGGTCAAGAGGGGGATACCTTGCCCCCTTTCATTAAATCCCCCTTTCGTTTTCCACCTCTTCTTCTCTCTCGATCCTACCGAGAGACAAGATGGCGTCCGCTCCGGACTGTTTAGAATGTTGACAGACACCGGAGAGCCAATCAGCTTTCTGCGCGCAAAGTTCCGATAAGCGAAAAGTAAGCGGACCGGATCGCTGCCCAGAGCGCGGTTACAGATATATATCTTGGTTTGAACGTTAATTTCTCAAAAACTACTGGAGCACATATATTGAGACCTAGCAAAGGCACATCGGGCTAACAGTCCCTACAATTTTGCCAAGTTTCGTGCAAATCCATTCAGCCGTTCGAGCTAAAAGTGAGTCCAACCGCCCTATGGAAATTAACACGGGAAAAACGCGTTTTGGGACCCCCCTTTTTTCTCGGCCCCCCCTTGACGAAACCCCCCCAAATTTGTAGGGGCTGCTCAGAAACAAAATGTGCCATTTTCCTGAAAATTTCAGCCGATTCCGTCCACAAACGCCAAAGTTATTAGACATAGAATTTTCAAAAGTCCCATAGAGAAAAAATTCTAACTATATATACCTACTGGCTATCGCCAGTAGGTAATATATATATATATATATATATATATATATATATATATATATTTATATATATATATATATATATATATATATATATATATATATATATTACCTACTGGCGATAGCCAGTAGGTATATATAGTTAGGATTTTTTTCCTATGGGACTTTTGAAAATTCTATGTCTAATAACTTTGGCGTTTGTGGACGGAATCGGCTGAAATTTTCAGGAAAATGGCACATTTTGTTTCTGAGCAGCTCCTGAAAATTTGGGGGGGGTTCGTCAAGGGGGGGCCGAGAAAAAAGGGGGGTCCCAAAACGCGTTTTTCCCATGTTAATTTCCATAGGGCGGTTGGACTCACTTTTAGCCCGAACGGCTGAATGGATTTCCACGAAACTTGGCAAAATTGTAGGGACTGGTACCCCGATGTGCCTTTGCTAGGTCTCAATATATGTGCTTCAGTGGATTTTGAGAAATTAACGTTTAAATCAAGATATATATCTGTAACAGCGCTCCGGGCAGCTAACCGGTTCGCGAACTTTTCGCGTATCGGAACTTTGCAAAGCGAAGCTGATTGGCTCTCCGGTGTCTGTCAACATTCTAAACAGTCCGGTGCGGCCGCCATCTTGTCTCTCGGTAGGATCGAGAGACAAGAGGAGGCCAAACCAAAGGGGGAAATGAAGGAAAGGGGGCAAGGTAGACCCCTCCTGACCCCCTAGGATTGATGAGGGGGATATTATAGAGCCACGCCGGGCCCAAAAAAAAAAAAAAAAAAATCCGATTTTTTCGCCGTAGAGACGCGTCTTGGTTCGCGAACCGGGCAGCTAACCGGGCAGCTAACCGGGAAGCTAACCGGCAGTGTAACCAAAAAAAAAAAAAAATCAGATTTTTTCGCCGTAGAGACGCGTCTTGGTACGCGAACCGGGCAGCTAACCGGGCAGCTAACCGGGAAGCTAACCGGCAGTGTAACGGGAGTCTGAGGAGTAGCTGATTGGCTGTCAATATTGTAAACAGTCCGGAGCGGCCGCCATCTTGTCTCTCGGTAGGATCGAGAGACAAGAGGAGGCCAAAACAAAGGGGGAAATGAAGGAAACAGGGCAAGGTAGACCCCTTCTGACCCCCTAGGATTTATGAGAGGGATATTATAAAGCCACGTGGGGCCAAAAAAAAACAAACGCCGTAGAGACGCGTCTTGGTACGCAAACTGGGCAGCTAACCGGGCAGCTACCGGGAAGCTAATCGGCAGTGTAACGGGAGTCTGAGGAGAAGCTGATTGGCTGTTATCATTGTAAACAGTCTGGAGCGGCCGCCATCTTGTCTCTCTGTGGGATCGAGAGACAAGAGGTGGAAAAAAAAAAGGTGTAAATGAATGAAAGGGGTAAGGCAGACCCCTCCTGAACCCCTAGGATTGATGAGGGGGCTATTAAAGTTCCCTGGGGGGTGAAAAAAAAAATTTGCGATTTTCGCGGTAAAGGTGCTTCCTGGTACGTTAACCGGGCAGCTAACCGGCAGCGTAACGGTAGTCCGACATATTGTGTTTTTTGAACGTTTGTGATATGTGCACGTGTGGATTTTGTCTAATTAAGGTTAAAAAAATATATATATATCTTTAAGCGTGTTCTGGCGCGCTTACGTTTTGGGTTTGGTTTGCGCTGCAGAGACGATACGTCACGGTTATGCGATGCATCATGAGGCGTCTCACGGGCTACGTGATACGTCACTTAATAAAGAATATATTTTACAGCTATAGATATTAGCTTTTAAAAAACCAATGAAATTCACAGAAAAAACCATAGGTTATAGACCATATATAGTTAGGAATTAGCATTTACAAAACCTTGAAAATTCACTGAAAAAACCATAGGTTATAGACCATATATAGTTAGGGATTAGCATTTAAAAAACCTTATTTTATTTGCACAAAACCATTGAAATTCCATATATAGTTAGTTGCACTAACTATATATCGCGGACCCGCAATCCACTGCTAATGATGTCACATATTACATCATTCATGACATGGTCAGTGACATCACTGATGACATCACTGATGACATCTCAAATGACATCACTGATGACATCACTGATGACAACACCCAGTGACTGTATGTTTCTGTAAAGTTAAAATATGTCTTACATATTGAAGAATGAGTGGATGTATAAGTGTCTGGATGAAGGATTTAGTAGGTGCATGACTGACTGTATGAGAGAATGATTAAATGTGTCTCACTGAGTGCATGGGTTAGTGATTAAAGTGTCTTAATTTGGCAATCAATATTTATGTTCTTCTGTAAACTGCTGCATGTTTAAATCAGTAGCTATATCAGTAACTATATGGGTTATTGAATGGTTGCCCAAGTATTTGTATGGGAGACTGAGTGTGTGTGTGGGTGGCTGGGAGGTGTATAACTCTGTGCATAGATGTGTGAGCGGTTGATTCCCTAGGTGTATGGGTTCAAAAGTGCATGTAGAAACAGCTGTATGGACAGTTGACTGTGTGCATGAGTATATTGGTGAGTGAATGGATATCTCAGTTCTACATGTCAAAGTAAGTACATATGTAAAACACACTCCATGTGAGAGTTGACATATATAAATAACTGAACATAAGAGTCAGTGAATGTGAGAGTGGCTGTATGAATCATTGTGAAGTTGTATCAAGGATTGTATAAGAGAGTAAATATGTGTTAGTATATGTTTGAATAAGTAAGGTGTGTATAACTGTATAGTTAAGGAAATGGAGATGTGATTGATTTTTGGCATAACTGACTAGGTGTGTGAGTAACTCCATGGATGTGTGACAGTCTGTGAGTGTCTGTTTACACTGATTGTATCTAAGGTTATATTAGAGCCTGAAGAGGTTCATCGTATTATCACATGAATGATATCATCAGTGATGTGATCAGTAATGTCAAATGAGATGTCATCAGTGATGTCATCAGTGATGTCATTTGAGATGTCATCAGTGATGTCATCAGTGATGTCACTGACCATGTCATGAATGATGTAATATGTGACATCATTAGCAGTGGATTGCGGGTCCGCGATATATAGTTAGTGCAACTAACTATATATGGAATTTCAATGGTTTTGTGCAAATAAAATAAGGTTTTTTAAATGCTAATCCCTAACTATATATGGTCTATAACCTATGGTTTTTTCAGTGAATATATATATATATATATATATATATATATATATATATATATATATTCACAGAAAAAACCATAGGTTATAGACCATATATAGTTAGGAATTTGCATTTACAAAACCTTGAAAATTCACTGAAAAAACCATAGGTTATAGACCATATATAGTTAGGGATTAGCATTTACAAAACCTTATTTTACTCGCATAAAACCATTGAAATTTCATATATAGTTAGTTGCGCTAACTATATATCACGCACCCGCAATCCACTGCTGATGATGTCACATATTACATCATTCATGACATGGTCAGTGACATCACTGATGACAACACCCAGTGACTGTATGTTTCTGTAAAGTTAAAATATGTCTTACATATTGAAGACTGAGTGGATGTATAAGTGTCTGGATGAAGGATTTAGTAGGTGCATGACTGACTGTATGAGTGAGTGATTTAATGTGTCTCACTGAGTGCATGGGTTAGTGACTAAACTGTCTTAATTTGTGCATCATTATGTCTGTTGTTCTGTAAACTGCTGCATGTGTTGATCAGTAGCTATATGAGTAACTATATGGGTTATTGATTGGTTGCCCAAGTATTTGTATGGGAGACTGAGTGTGTGTGTGGGTGGCTGGGAGGTGTGTGACTCTGTGCATAGATGTGTGAGCAGTTGATTCACTAGATGTATGGGTTCAAAAGTGCATGTGGAAACAGCTGTATGGGTGGTTGACTGTCTGCATGAGTGTATAACTGTATAGTTGAGGAAATGGAGGTGTGATTGATTCTTTGCATGACTGACTAGGTGTGTTAGTAACTCCATGGATGAGTGACAGTCTGTGAATGTCTGTTTACACTGATTGTATCTAATGTTATATTAGAGTCTGAAGAGGTTCATCATATTATCACATGAATGATATCATCAGTGATGTGATCAGTAATGTCAAATGAGATGTTATCAGTGATTTCATCAGTGATGTCATTTGAGATGTCATCAGTGATGTCATCAATGATGTCATTTGAGATGTCATCAGTGATGTCATTTGAGATGTCATCAGTGATGTCATCAGTGATGTCACTGACCATGTCATGAATGATGTAATATGTGACATCATCAGCAGTGGATTGCGGGTGCGCGATATATAGTTAGCGCAACTAACTATATATGAAATTTCAATGGTTTTATGCGAGTAAAATAAGGTTTTGTAAATGCTAATCCCTAACTATATATGGTCTATAACCTATGGTTTTTTCAGTGAATTTTCAAGGTTTTGTAAATGCAAATTCCTAACTATATATGGTCTATAACCTATGGTTTTTTCTGTGAATTTCATTGGTTTTTTAAAAGCTAACATCTGTAGCTGTAAAATGTATTCTTCTTTAAATCCCAAAATATATTTTAGATGTTTATTGATAATTTTTTTTTTAATATTTTTTTTCTTCGCTTCCGGTAAGCGAACCGGGAAGCTTTCCGTTAGCTCAACTTGATGCCGCGACCTAGTCCGCGAACCGGTTAACGTTTTGTTAGCGCAACTGTGACACGTCGCGGAAGCGCGACGTATCACGTTGTCGCGTAATGCGTCTTATGACGCGCCGCGTTAGCGCTCCCGGAAGTGTTCCGGACCGCGAACCGGAAACGATCCGGGACGCGGCGCGCACCGCGTAACGTAAGCGGAACAGGTCATGTGACTTGTTTATCAAACTTTTCATTGGTTCATTTCACTTTTGGTTTCCAAATGATGTATGACTAGGTCATGTGACCTAAAAATAACACTTTTCATTGGTTCAGAACTTTTGCTTTTCCCAAATCATGTAAACCCCTCCTTCTTTCCTCACTCTGACTTTCATCTTGGTGAGAGAAAGACCATTTTCCAGTATTTCAGCAATGGCTTCTATCCTTGCTTCAGCTGGTGGACCCCCACCACCACCTCAACCTCCTCATGAGAAGAGAGGACCACCATCACAATTCATCTCCAACAGAGAGGAGGAAGAGGAGGACCTAGAAGAAGAGGACACAGATGAACCTCAATTTATACAGGAGTTGCCCCGTGTTTCCCGAAGGAAAACAAGTTTTATATGGCAGTTTTTCTCAATCCCTCGAGGGGAAAAGAAGGTCAATGCCAAGTATGCCACCTGCCTAATCTGCAAATACAGATTATCTAGAGGCACTGACAAAAAGTATAGTATGGGCAACTATACTATGCATCGCCATATGGCCAGGTGGCATCCTTTAAACTACAGCGGGGCAGAGTTAAGGGACCTTCAAGATAATCCCCCGACAACTCCTGTGGCCAGATCAACATCAACTATATCTTTGACAGGAAGAGAGGCACAGGAAACTGTGCCAAACATACAGCCAAACTTCAAACACATGAAGTTTACGTGCATATATTGTGGTGCTCTGCTCTCATGTGGGAACATGAGCGTGAACTTAATCAACTTGGTGTTTGAAAACCATAAGTGCCCTAACCCACCCAAACAGTAATTTTTTTTTGCTCCTGTTGAGCCCTTTTCAATGCCTGTTATTTGTTGTTTCCCCTCCATGAAAAACACAAAAAAAACATAAAACTGTTCTAAAAATACAAAAAAAACAAAAAATGTTCAGAAAAAAAAAAAAAACAACAAAAACATTAAAAAAAGTTCTTTTCAGAACTACCTCCCCTTTCAAATAAAATTGCTAGAATGTTTAGCACTCTAGCAAGCTCTATTTCTTTTGGTTCGCTTTCCGGTTCGCTGCCCGGTTCGCGAACTTGAAGCGAACCAAAAAAATATTTTTTTTAAAAAAAGAAGAGTTAGTATAAGGGAAGTAAACAGAGAGTAATGTTAAAAGAAAGACAGCTATAGGGAGTAAACCAGAGATACTGTTTAATAGATCTATTTATTAATTCAGGATGACGATAAGGTGTGATCTCTCCTGAGGTTTGTTTAAGGTGAGACCTACTCAGGGTTACAGATCAATTTTACACTTGTTGAAGAATACAGAGCAGATAATGCATGTGAAGGCCTACCAATGAAGTAAGTCATGTCCTCTTATTACATCATTCATGACATGGTCAGTGACATCATCAGCAGTGCATTGCGGGTAAAAAGAGTAGAAAACATTTACCTTATAATTCTTGTTACCTTTTTAAAATATTTTTTCATACTTTCAATCTGTAAAAGAGAGAACAAACATTTCCAAAAATATTAAAACATGTATTTAAAAATTAGAAAAGAAAAGGGAAAACGTTCAAGAAGAAACAGTTTTTCAACAACTTTGACATTTACAGAAGCCTCTGCTTCTCTATGTCCCCTACACAATCCTAAAGATATATATTTTAAACAAACAGTATCTTCATGCTGATGAACTGAGGCCTATTTTGGAACATGGTGCTTCTTTTGCACTGCTGATGTCTCACAATAGTGATGCAATAGCAGCGCAAAAAAGATGTAAAGCCATCATAAAATTGTGTCTAACATTTTAAATGATTGTTTCAGGATGCAAATAAGATGTGTGCTTTCATGAGCTTTCTTTGAGGTGAGGCCTATTCCTTTTTTTAAAAAAAAACAGTACCCAGAAGTACAGCACTGTAAGCATTAAAATTGACACTTACAGAAGACTCAGTTTCTCCATATCTACCTCACATTTCTAAATGTATATCATAAGTACAAAAAGCAGAACATTAATTATACATGTTAAATGGTTTATTTTTGCTGTTCTCAGAATGTATCAAATTTCACTTAAATCAGTGACTTGAAGGTATTCATCATGTAACAGTGGGGAAAAAAAAACACAATCAAAATGATTGTGTTTAAAAAACCCATACAACCTAAGAAATCTGAATTCAAAACTCCTTAAAATTAACTTACTTTCAATGACGTCGAAGGATGTCCTATGAACAGCGTCCACTCTGTTGTGCTATAAATATTTTCAGCCCGCCACTTTCTGAAAGAAAACCTCCATCGTTTTGAAAAATATGTTACATACAAGAAAAGACTTCTCACATTCTACCACATGTTTCCACTAGGCCAAATCATGTTGCAGCAATTCACAACTCTTGTAATTCTTCCAATCAAATCCCGTCATTTTCTATTTTCGCAACTTTCAAAAAGAAAACATTTAAGATTATTTTCACAATCCTGGACTACTAATATCTTACCCTTCTTTGTCACTCATGTTCTCCTTTTCCTATGACACTGATACTGCTTAATATGAAGCAGACTTACTTGCATCAGGTTTATATAGTTGGATTTTTAAATTGACATTATAATTAAAAGTTTTGGACCAATAATCTAGACAGCATTGCAGACTTACATTCCCTCTACTTGATGAACCTTTTGCAATTCCTCACAGGAAATCCCGAGATTCTTTCTTTAAAATTTTGGTTTTAAAAACACCAGATATGAATTTTTAAGGTCAAACGGCAATTTTGTTTTGAAAGTTACAACGGAATCATTGCAGAATGACCAGCCGTTTCGAGACTTTAAATAAGCTGTATAATGTCCTGATGTTGTTGAAGGACCATCGTGATAGATAATTGCTACAGTTACAAAAGTCCTTCCTGATATTGACAGCTGAGAAGCCACACATTTTTTTATTAAAGTTGACAATTTTGATCCATCAGGCCTACATCGTTGGATCATTAAAATGACATACTGGCCATATCTACGTATAAATAATGTTGACATCATTTCAGATTTACATTGGCTACACTCCATGTTGTGATCCGCTGCATTTACTAGCTTATTAAAGGAGACTGATTTACTGTCTGGCAAAGTTAAATATATAAATCTTTCTGAGTCTACACTAGTAGTACTTGATACCATACAGTTCTCGCAGTCATGCTGCCATTGATAAGAAAGCCCAAACAGGTGATCTACATCTACACCCTCATCTTGCAATACATCAAGCATATACATTAAAAACTCCTGACAATCTTGCTGATTATTTTCAGAGAAGTCTGTTTGACCTGAACATTCATCTAACAGATAACGAACTTCAGACACACTTTCTACTTTTGTTCGATCAGTGCTACATTTCTCGAAAACAGAATTCAACAAACAGCATAAAATTTGTTCTGAATTCAACAGAATCTGTTCTTTTAAACTCTCTAGTGAAAAGAGAACATTAACCACTACATTTGCATAGCAGTTGACACCAGAACTGTTTTCAAATTGAAAACCGACAAAATCTTCAACAGAATCCACTTTCTTTCTGCTAACAATTTTCGGTTCATTGACTTTTGGTCTTTTTGCTACAACCTCCCTACTATTACTGATATTTCTACGTTTCCGGCCTACCACACGTTTCTCAAACAAAGGATATTGAGGCAAATGTGGCGCATACTCTCTTCTTAACCTATTGTATTCCTTAACACAATCTAGATCCGCACAAATGTTTGTGACATCACAGTCAATCAAGTACAATCCCGATAAAGTTCTAACTCGTGACAATGCCACATATGCCATACCCTCCTTGAACACAGAACTGCCAATATTCACCAATGCACTGTCTACACTTAAACCTTGCGATTTATGGATTGTCACCGCATATGCCAAGCAAACAGGAAACTGTTTACGGCGAACATATAAGTCTTTAACAAGCAAAAACCTAGCAGAACAACGACCAATTAGCTGTACTTCCTCAATGCCATCAAATTTAATTTTTAAAAATTCTATTCCATCTCTATTTCTGTATCTCTCAAAATCAACAACATTACCCATTGATCCATTTACCAGACCTCTTTCAACATGTAAATTCCTTCTCAAAATGATTCGGCAATTTAAACACACATTCAAAGTCTTTTCAAAACCCGCTGTTTTAGATATAGTCTTCTCTAATGAATCCAATTTTGATTTCAAATTCTCTGACAAAATAATTGTTGATCCCATATGCTCTATTTTGTCAATAGCTTCAAGTTTCACAATCTCTTGCTTTTCTAAATTCAACATTTTGTTGTTGAAGAAGGCACATTCTGCAAGAGTTGGCATCAAACATATTCCGGATTTCTTCTCAGTAATTTTCTGAAAAATATTCTCAGGCACAATCTCTTGTTCGGGATATAAATTTGAAAATAATCGTGCATTTAAAGCTTCTTTTCCATGCTCGGTCACTTTTCCAATTCTAATATCTTGTAGAATTTTCTTGTAATCTTCATCCTTCGCCTGACGCATATTTTCATGCAGTTCAGCATAATTGAAGTTTAACCATGTATTGACGTTGCCAATGCTCCCTAGGCACTTCCTGGTATCTTCATGCGTGAGTATTTTGAACACAGGTTGACCTTTTACTGGTGTCAGCTGCAGAAGATCTCCGAAAACAATGATGTGTTTGCCACCAAATAACACATCATATTCAGTTTTAAGTACTTCTTGCATTCTCAAATGCACAAAGGCAAGCATGACATTGGAAACCATGCTTACTTCGTCAATGACAAGTAGTTTCATTTTCCTCAAGACTCTTGAAACTTCACAGCAAGCATCCCCAGATAACTTGTGGTATTGTAATTTGTTGTCATGCTCCACTGGCAGCATCAGTAGACGATGCAAAGTAATACCTTTAATGTTATGTGCTGCCAGTCCAGTAGGAGCGGTGACAACACAAGACAGCGATGACTCAGTCCTTTCCTGCAAATAACAAGAAATTGCTTTAATGAGGAAACTTTTTCCAGTTCCCGCTTCTCCACTCACGTACAGTCGGACAGGCTTCAACGATGTACATGAGCACTCTTTCTTCTCATGACTTAATCCATGCTCAATTTGCTTGGTAACTTCATCATATATTTTCCTCTGCTCAACGTTGAGTTGTTTTTCCAAGTCTTCTAAGTTAACTGAATCCTCCTGAGCATGTGCCATGGCTCTTTCCACTTCATTCATAGCAGTGGTAGCTTCATTTTCGATAATAGGTCCTCCAAGTGGATCTTGACTCAATGAAACAGAACTCTGACTGTCCTGAGAACTGTCTCTGGCAATCTCGGCTGCAATCGTTGCTTCCTGCTCAATTTCCAAAGTTAGCATTTCTTGATATTTGGGAAAAGCAGGACATTCTATGGTCTCCTAAGCAGCAGTGAAAGAGTCTTCGTAACAGAGGAAATCTCCAAGCAGTTCCTCTTCTGCACGCCAAGGCTTGAAAAGTTGCAAAAGTGCTAAATAGAAGAACTCCTTTTTTTCTGGAGATTCGCCACTCAATTTTTGATGGTTTACTAATTGGCATTTTCTTTGTTTGACCAGGCATCCCTCACTTCCAATTACAGCATACACTCCTTTCTCAATATCTTCTTTGATGTTCCTCTTGAATGTATAATTTTGTAGAACCTCATATAGACAAACATTCTCAAGGTGACTGCTTCGATTTGGATAATATGTATCCAACATGTTGGTCTTCAAAATGTCGGTACTGTTTGGTTCCTTTTCTGCCAAATACTCAATTTCCCGGACAGGTTTTAGAACTCGATTTCGCGTTGCAGCAAGACCAAGACTCGCCCAAACGATACTCCTGGATTTGGCATAGAGACTTGCTGAAGACAATCGATCAGAACATTCGTAAGCTCCGATTTCTCGATGCGACAACATCTTCAGACTGAAACTGTACAACTTCTTGCTGAGGCTCTTTTCATGGGAAATGTCCTCCCACATATCCTTCAGTTCTGTCTTTTCTTTTTTGGTGATGTAAGATGTCACATACCGAGCCACAGCCATACAGTTGTCAGCCACAAACTGTATATCCATGTTAGCATTCCACATGGACAAAATCACTGGGTTGTAGTCGTTGATGTACTTGGACTCTTCGTTCCTTTTCAAATTGTATGTATTTTTGGGTGATTTCCTCGTCACATTATGTCGCAGTGAAGACATCAAACTGTTCACTCTTCCTTTAGAAATCACCGGTCGTGGAAAGTTGAAACGACATTTGGTGTAGAACTTGTCCTTGTTTCTGAATTTACGACGACAGTACTTTCCACAACGATGGCTTTGGAAACGTAGAACTTGTTCTCTTAGGCTTTTCTTCTCCGTTGCGTTTGGAACAGCACACGTAGAATACTGTTCTATGAAATTCATCACTAAGTCATCCGGATCTGTTCCAAATTTAGGTGCATCCTTGATCCACAACAACATATGTATATGAGGAGCACCTCTTGCTTGGTACTCCTTTCTCCAGAAGAAATCCAACACCTCTCCAAGAGGTGGATTCTTCTTATTTGTGATGAAAGACATCATAGCTTCAAATCTATGATTGAAGTACCTGCATACATTCACTGGATCCAAAGAACACAGTTCTCCAGGTGTCTTGAATTCAATGTTTTCAATATTTTCATTTGCCTCTCGTAGAAATTCAAGTAAGTCTTCCCAGCCATACTCGGCACAGCTCAGAGTGAGGAACCATGTCGGAGTTCCTAAGTTCCTCAGCATACATTTTAAATCACCATGACGACGGTACCAGTACTCATTAGTACCACGCTGACACGCCATGAGATTAATTAAGTGAGAATCCAAAATACTGTCTTGGACATTGACTTTATGCATAAAATCACTTGCCGAGATGTTTCGCATCTGTATACCACTTTTTAAGATGTGGTTCACTGCATATGACAGTCCAGACAGATCGCTTTCAAACAGGAGATGAAACAAATAGGGAATGCATTGACGAAACCTAGGATCTTCTGCATACAATCGTAAAGTCCGGTATTCAGACGCAGGAATTTGATGAGGTCGCTCATCATATCTTCCTCCTCGACCTGTGGGAAATAGCTGTGGGAAACACCGAGCTTCCAAACTTTCCTCCCAAACACTAATGGGACTCCCTTTGGCTTGTTTCATTTGAAACAACTCAATTGCATTCCCCATGACTTCCTTGGAATGCAAAGGATGAACACTATAATGTTCATATATTTCTTCACTTTTAGAGCCCTCTACTTTCTCAATTTGGCCAGCACACAAATCGCTATCCTCTTCATCACTTACTTCCTCTTCTGCAACATATACATTCTTATAGTACTTATTATTTTTCTTCAAATACAATGTTGCCTTTTTGACTTTCCTAACATCCACTAAATCTTGCCATATTTTCTTATTCTTTGTCGGAACCCCATTAACCAAGATAACCAGAGGTTCCTCTTCCACTTGTTCTACTCCAATTGTGTTAATGTTTTTGTTCAAATCTAGAGGCAAATAAACAACTCTTCCCTTTAATCCTCTCTGTAAATCTGCTGGAGGCAACTTCCCTGTCTTTGGCTCCATTCTTACAATAGCCTGAAAGGGATGGATACTTTGAATCAAAATAGATTCATAAGTATTTAAATCCTTCAATTCAGAAGGAATCTCAACCAATTCCAGGTTATTATGAACTGCCCTAGCAGGCATCTGGTTTTGGTTTAATTTATTACAACAATAAGTACACACACGTTGATCCGATCCCAAATCAAAATAATTTTCTACCATCAAGTATGTGGCAAAATCCTTCCATTCACTATTATTTTCCCTTTCACTTTTTGCATATAAATCCACTAACTTAGTCTGATTCTTATAATAAGTGCGTCGACAACACACACAAGTGAAATTAGGCCTCTCACTTGATTTCATCTGAAACGTGGCAATTTCCTTCTGAAAATTATCTGTACTGGAAACCTGTACATTATCTTCAACATTACCCTATACTTCTGGGTCAATTTGAACATTCTCATCTTTACTACCAAAGTAACAAAACTCAATTTCTTCACAAATATTCTTCACATCTATTTCAGAACCATGCAAAAGAGCAGCACATAATTGTTTAAGCATAATTGCTGGACTCTTAGCATAATACAACATTCTCACTAATTTTCTCACTTTATTATGATGCACTGCTAGCATCCTGAAATGATGAAAAACACTCTGGCATACTCTCCTGGAAAGACAAGCCAGTGAATGACCACGCAAACCTGTCATTTGTCTCACTCTGCAAGGATCTAAATCTTGCAACAACTTCATTTTCTGCTTCAAACTTTTCTTATTAAATGTCCGTATAAAATCACAAAGCAAATTGATGGAAACCTGTCGCACACTGCAAATAGAACTACACTTCCAAATGTACACAGGACCCTTAGGACGTCTTCCTAAAACCTCATCACTTAGCGCCTCTTCTGTCTCTGTTGTCACAAGTTTTTCTTTTTCAACTGGACAACCATCCTTCACTTCATAAGCTCGACCACTGGTGTCAACTGCAAAAACCAAATCATTATCCTGAAAATAACTCTCCTCATTAAAAAATGCCTCACAACTTGAACTATGCATCCATTCTCCGGAAAAAACTTCACAAAAGTTACTACGATTTACTACTCTCTTCCATCTACTTTTTGTTTTGAAATCAGAAATTACCTTGCTTAGTTTCCTAATTCTATTGATTACCAAAATAAACAACTTTCGCTTAATTTCAAAAGCATGATCAATAATTTTCTCTACATTTTTCTTCTTCTTATAAAATGCCGCTTTCTGTTGGCCTTTCTTAATATTTTTTAATAAATTAACTATTATCCTGTTACGGAACATTCGTTTTCGAATGTCCCTAAACTGTTGTTTCCTTCTACTATCATGCACAGAGTTATCTCTTCCTCTACCAGTAACATTTTTGATGGGTCTTTCCTTTCCATTTAAATTGCTTTTCTTTTTCTGAACTGAAACATTTTTGGGATAAATACTTTTTTTACTAAAAATATTTCTTAAGAATGATTTTGTGCTCTTACCCGGAGCTTTCTTGGTGTTTTGAAAAGTATTTGGGGAAGAGGACTGCTGCAATAAAAGATCATCCTGCTGTCTTTGACGTTTTCTAGCCTTTCTAATTCGATTTTTCGTTGGCATTTTTCAAAGTAAGAAAAGATCTGCAGTTGAATCTGTAGAAAAATATAATAAAAAATTTTATTAACCACTATTACCAAACAGTAAATGAATAACAGTCATCAAAAACTTAATGCCCTACTTATTATTTAACATAGCAAATCTTTTGCACCAGCACTGCATCACAAAAATGACACACAGTGGTACAAAACAGGCATACAACAATCATAAATCTCTCCCTAATATTTTAAATGATTAATTCAGGATGACGATAAGGTGTGGCCTATCTAAAGGTTTGTTTGGGCCCAAATCTTTGGACTGGGGTGAATGTGTGTCATTGATCCACATTCGGTCCATCACCTGTTTTGTTTGTTTGAGGTGAGGCCAACACATGGTTGCAGATAAGATTTTCACTGAAGAAAACAAAGGAGATAATACATGTGAAGGCCTACCAATGAAGTAAGTCATTATTTGAAATCAATTACATTTCTGGATATGTACTGCTAGAGCTTCATAGGTTGTTTTGGGTCATATTTATAAGGCATTTGAGTGTCTATGATGTTATTTTTCCTTTTTAAATGGAAAGCGTTCCTCATGGTGCAAGTTTCTTGTAAATACGCTCCCACTTGCGCTTGGCAAATTTAGATTTTGATTATGGGAGTTACATAGCCATGTTAATAATGTCCCAAAAATGGTGCTAGGGCATTCCAAAAAACGCTTTCATGTGTCTCAAGGACATTTTCATTCATTTCCTCTTGAATGCAGGTATACAATTGATTTATATACTGTGTTTAAAAACGATTTTTTTAAATCAATTACATTTCTGGATATGTACTGCTAGAGCTTCATAGGTTGTTTTGGGTCATATTTATAAGGCATATGAGTGTCTATGATGTTATTTTTCCTTTTTAAATGGAAAGCGTTCCTCGTGGTGCAAGTTTCTTGTAAATACGCTCCCACTTGCGGTTGGCAAATTTAGATTTTGATTATGGGAGTTACATAGCCATGTTAATAATGTCCAAACAATGGTGTTAGGGCATTCCAAAAAACGCTTTCATGTGTCTCAAGGACATTTTCAGTCATTTCCTCTTGAATGCAGGTATACAATTGATTTATATGCTGTGTTTAAAAACGATTATTTGAAATCAATTACATTTCTGGATATGTACTGCTAGAGCTTCATAGGTTGTGTTGGGTCATATTTATAAGGCATTTGAGTGTCTATTATGTTATTTTACCCTTTTTAAATGGAAAGCGTACCTCATGGGGCAAGTTTCTTGTAAATACGTTCCCACCTGCGGTTGGCAAATTTAGATTTTGATTATGCCCTTACACCATTTTTGGGACATTATTAACATGCCTATGTAACTCCCATAATCAAAATCTAAATTTGCTAACCGCAAGTGGGAGCGTATTTACAAGAAACTTGCCCCATGAGGTACGCTTTCCATTTAAAAAGGGTAAAATAACATAATAGACACTCAAATGCCTTATAAATATGACCCAAAACAACCTATGAAGCTCTAGCAGGACATATCCAGAAATGTAATTGATTTCATAAAATCGTTTTTAAACACAGCATATAAATCAATTGTATACCTGCATTCAAGAGGAAATGACTGAAAATGTCCTTGAGACACATGAAAGCGTTTTTTGGAATGCCCTAACACCATTTTTTTGACATTATTAACATGGCTATGTAACTCCCATAATCAAAATCTAAATTTGCCAAGCGCAAGTGGGAGCGTATTTACAAGAAACTTGCACCATGAAGAACGCTTTCCATTTAAAAGGGAAAAATAACATCATAGACACTCATATGCCTTATAAATATGACCCAAAACAACCTATGAAGCTCTAGCAGTACATATCCAGAAATGTAATTGATTTCAAAAAATCGTTTTTAAACACAGCATATAAATCAATTGTATACCTGCATTCAAGAGGAAATGACTGAAAATGTCCTTGAGACACATGAAAGCGTTTTCTGGAATGCCCTAGCACCATTTTTTGGACATTATTAACATGGCTATGTAACTCCCATAATCAAAATCTAAATTTGCCAAGCACAGGTGGGAGCGTATTTACAAGAAACTTGCACCATGAAGAACGCTTTCCATTTAAAAAGGAAAAATAACATCATAGACACTCATATGCCTTATAAATATGACCCAAAACAACCTATGAAGCTCTAGCAGTACATATCCAGAAATGTAATTGATTTCAAAAAATCGTTTTTAAACACAGCATATAAATCAATTGTATACCTGCATTCAAGAGGAAATGACTGAAAATGTCCTTGAGACACATGAAAGCGTTTTCTGGAATGCCCTAGCACCATTTTTTGGACATTATTAACATGGCTATGTAACTCCCATAATCAAAATCTAAATTTGCCAAGCACAGGTGGGAGCGTATTTACAAGACACTTGCCCCATGAGGAATGCTTTCCATTTAAAAAGGAAAAAATAACATCAAAGACACTCAAATGCCTTATAAATATGACCCAAAACAACCTATGAAGCTCTAGCAGTACATATCCAGAAATGTAATTGATTTCAAAAATCGTTTTTAAAAACAACATATCTGTTTCAGCTTACATAAGAGACCATGGAATGGGCTCCATGTACAACAATAACTTGTGTTACTGCATGCCAGAATGCTACACCGAATATGCAATTACAATTTCTCAGAGAAACAAAATCTATTTGTATATCACTAGAGACAAAGCCACATTTTAAAAACACAGCTTTCTTCATCATTTTCTCCTTAAATCATACTATTCTCTATCTAAATTAAATAAATCTTTTCTCACCTTAGCAAATACTTTTTGAGTTTTGAAAACAGTCTCAGAAATACACCAAATTGTCTTCAGCAGAAGAAAAAGGATGCACTCCAGAGGCTGCAGCTATTGAAAGCACAGAAATACAGATATTCATTTCACATATCTCTCATATTAGCCAATCATAACTCTTCCCTCACTTTTTTCAAATCAAAACCCTTCCCCCCTCTGCCCTCTCTGCCTTTTTTCCATAGCAACCACCTCCTGGAAGACCTCTCATGTTTGCAAATTCACACAACAATGTTTCAATTGAACTCTGAACTCTCAGTGCACCTGCGTATCCAGTGCAATCTTTCATTAAATGTTTCTTCCTTGACCATTCAAATTACATCTTTCAAAGAACACATCCATGCACCCTAACTTTCTGTTTTCAGAAATGGAAATGCACCAATCACTGCTAATGAATCATTAGCATTGGAAATCCACAGTTTTTTTTCTTTACAAACTCCTACTGTTTCAACTGCCCTTTCATTACCACACTTCATCTGACTGCAGCACAACCTTCTCCCACCATGTTTAATGTCTGGATTGTTGGACATAGTTACATCCACTGGGCTCAAAGGTATGCTGAGAACAGAAATTTACCTAACCTCAATTTACAAGATGTGGAAATTAAGTGGTTGGGCCAAAGAGGATTAAAATGTCACCAATTGATACCATTGGTGAAAACCTTTATGCATTTGCCAAAACCTGACCTGTTAATTGTGCACTGTGGAGGTAATGATTTGGGCACTTTGACTGGGGTAGGTCTGGAAATGCTTTTAAAGGACACCTTTGAGCAATTAATGGCACTTTTCCCTCAAACTGCCTTGGTATATTCCAATATATGCCAAGGACAGAAATGGAGGTGGTCCAACCAATTTTGTCCACAAATTGAGAAAGCGAGGAAGCATGTAAACAAATCTGTTTCAGCTTTCATGAGAGACCATGGAATGGGCTCCTTGTACAACAATAACTTGCGTTACTACATGCAAGATATCTACAGAGGAGATGGAGTTCACTTCTCAGATGAGGGCAACAGAATTTTCATTCTGAATTTAAGACTGTGCATTGGTACCTACTTATAAGTACCAAAATGTACCATAAACCCAAAAGCTCTTCTCAGAGCTACCCTTCATCTGATCACTCACAATTATTATTTTTTTTAATTTTTTCACTAATTTTCCACAAAATACGCTCCCCGGGGCGCTATCCAGTTCGCTAACCGAAAGCTAACCTCGCGGAATTTTTTTTAAAAATGTTTTTTTCCCGCACATATAAGCCTCCTCAGCCACCCTCAGAAAACCTAGGGGGTCAAGATAAGTCTACCATGACCCCTTCTACCCATTCTAAACATTATTTGCCCTCCATCTTGTATCTTAATGCGACCGAAACACAAAATGGTGGACTCCCGTGACGCTTAAGGTTCGCTAACCGAGCCGCTTTCCGGGAAGCGGTCCTAAAAAAAGGTGGGAAAGTAATTTACAGAAAAACGACTAGAGACACTCTCACCAAATATAGATCAGCTCATACTACATAACAATCCCTTTCATTTTCACAAATTTGATTGAAATTTCATTTAGCAATTTAGCCTGTAGACCTCTCTAAGTACCATGAGGTAAATTACTTCACAAAACACATCTGAAGTGTTGGAATTGACAACCAATGAAAATGTTACTTTCATTTTCTACTTTTATTACCTGACATTTGATTGGTTAGATACCTGAATATATATAAAGGAAGAGAAGGAAACACAGCCATTTTGACTGCTACTTCGTGAAGTGCACAACAAAAAATCAACTGATAACTTCAACTTATATTTGAAAGGTAAGATATTATTTATAAAACTTAAGTATGTTCTGTACTGAAACCTAATTAGAAAAACATTTTCTGAGAATTATATTCTATCACTCTGTAATACTTATAGAAAAAAATAGACTACTCTGTTTTAGTTATGGCAGAGCCATTCCAAGAATTTGCAAGACCATAGGCTAAAAAGGAACGTGCGCGAAGCCCCCTCCAATTTACATAAGTGGCCCCTTGCAAGGAGACCATTCACAGGCACTGAGGGGGCCCCATTGTCCAGCATTTTGACGCCCCCACAGTTTTAACTTTAAATCCACACGCATATCTCACACCTTCATAGGTGTGAGAATTGATTGTGGTCTAAAAGTTAAAACTGTGGGTGCGCAAAAATGCTGGACAATGGGCCCCCTCAGTGCCTGTGAATGGTCTCCTTGCAATTGAGGGAGCGTCTCCTTCTCCCTCCCCTATACCTCCTGACACCATCCATGGGAGGCCCAAGGAGGGGGCCCCCTGCAATAGACCTTAATTGCAGGCGACACCTTTCTTTGTGAAAAAAACACTATATAAATAACCAAACTGCCAATCTGTACTGAAACCCAACAATGCCCTTTCTGTACTGATATATTTTTTAAAAATTAATTTTTCAGAATTGAAAATGGAAGAACAACAAAACAACATGAAAACTGAAACAGAAGTAAAAATTCAGACACAAGATGACATGGATTTCTACGACGACACAATAAATAATGAACTTGTCCAATGCGTAGATGCAGTAGATTTTCTACTAAAAAATGAAGAAAAAAATGATCACGATTTTTTAGATTTTCTTTTAAATTTTGAAAAACAAAATGAAAAATATATTTTAATTTCTTAATTCAAAAATTGTTTGACACATTATTTATTTTTATATGTTTATTGAATGTTAAAAGTTTAATGAATTATGACACACAATCAAAATAAAAAAATAAAAATTAAAATAAAGAAAACAAAAAAAAACAACAAAAACAACAAATAATTAACATACAGTATTAGAAAAGTCTATCATTCTTTTATCCTTATAGTACGCTGCCCAGAACGCTTTCCGGTTCGCGAACTTGGCGCTTACCACGCAAAAACAAACATTTTTGACCCTCCTGGGCCCTTTTAAAACCTCCACATAAAACCTAAGGGGTCAACGAGGATCTACTATGCCCCCTTTTGGTAATTTCCCCCTTTGTTTTGGCCTCCTCTTGTCTCTCGATCCTACCGAGAGACAAGATGGCGGCCGCTCCGGACTGTTTAGAATGTTGACAGACACCGGAGAGCCAATCAGCTTGGCTTCGCAAAGTTCCGATACGCGAAAAGTTCGCTAACCGGATCGCTGTTACAGATATATATCTTGTTTTAAACGTTAATTTCTCAAAATCCACTGAAGCACATATATTGAGACCTAGCAAAGGCACATCAGGCTAACAGTCCCTACAATTTTGCCAAGTTTGGTGGAAATCCATTCAGCCGTTCGGGCTAAAAGTGAGGCCAACCGCCCTATGGAAATTAACATGGGAAAAACGCGTTTTGGGACCCCCCTTTTATCTCAGCCCCCCCTTGCCGAACACCCCCCAAATTTCCAGGAGCTGCTCAGAAACAAAATGTGCCATTTTCCAGAAAATTTCAGCCGATTCCATCCACATACGCCAAAGTTATTAGACATAGAATTTTCAGAAATCCCATAGGGAAAAAATCCTAACTATATATACCTACTGGCGACCGCCAGTAGGTAATATATATATATTACCTACTGGCGGTCGCCAGTAGGTATATATAGTTAGGATTTT
Organism: Lissotriton vulgaris; assembly: GCF_964263255.1. Taxonomy (NCBI): domain Eukaryota; kingdom Metazoa; phylum Chordata; class Amphibia; order Caudata; family Salamandridae; genus Lissotriton; species Lissotriton vulgaris. Next base: position 315,276,711 of record NC_141698.1, read on the forward strand.
TTCCCTATGGCATTTCTGAAAATTCTATGTCTAATAACTTTGGCGTTTGTGGACGGAATCGGCTGAAATTTTCAGGAAAATGGCACATTTTGTTTCTGAGCAGCTCCTGGAAATTTGGGGGGGGGGTCGTCAAGGGGGGGCCGAGAAAAAAGGGGGGTCCCAAAACGCGTTTTTCCCATGTTAATTTCCATAGGGCGGTTGGACTCACTTTTAGCCCGAACGGCTGAATGGATTTTCACGAAACTTGGCAAAATTGTAGGTACTGTTAGCCCGATGTGCCTTTGCTAGGTCTCAATATATGTGCTTCAGTGGATTTTGAGAAATTAACGTTTAAATCAAGATATATATCTGTAACAGCGCTCCGGGCAGCGATCCGGTTAGCGAACTTTTCGCGTATCGGAACTTTGCGATGCGAAGCTGATTGGCCCTCCGGTGTCTGTCAACATTCTAAACAGTCCGGAGCGGCCGCCATCTTGTCTCTCGGTAGGATCGAGAGACAAGAGGAGGCCAAAACAAAGGGGGAAATTACCATAAGGGGGCATAGTAGATCCTCGTTGACCCCCTAGGTTTTATGTGGAGGTTTTAAAAGGGCCTAGGAGGGTCCAAAAAAAAAAAAATTTTTTTTTTTTTTGCGTGGTAAGCGCCAAGTTCGCGAACCGGAAAGCGTTCTGGGCAGCGTACTTTAAGGATAAAAGAATGATAGACTTTTCTAATACTGTATGTTAATTATTTGTTGTTTTTGTTCGTTTTTTTTATTTATTTATTTATTTTGATTTAAAAAAAATGTATTTATTATTTTCATAGTTCATTAAAACTTCCAGCATTATATCATCTGGTATCTCGTCAAACATGGATGTTTCTGTCTCTTGTAAGGTTTGAATAAATTGTTCGTCAAAAGATTGATCCATAAAATCTTCATCCACATTTTCTTCAGTTACAATGTCTTCGGATGTAATCTCGAAGGAAACATTAGTTTTTTCTTGCTCCCCTTCCATTTTTTTGCTGTAAATTGCATAAAAAAATAATTATATTAGAAGAGTTAGGGCACTGTTGGGTTTAAGTTCAGACATGTAGTTCTGTTTTTTTAACAGTGAAGTTAAAGTAAGTAAATTCATAATTATAGCAGAGAAGTGTAAGTCAATCAATAAATGTAACAGAGGAGGTTATCTGTATCTATAACTATAGCAGGGGGACAGTAAATAATTATCAATAAACGTTTTTACAAATTAATTTAAAGTGCCACTTACAAATTATCAAATAACTTTACAGGGAGGTGAAAAGGCTCTTGAAATGTAGTTCAGGAAGTAGTAGTGAAAATGGCTGTGTTTCCTTCTCTTCCTTTATATATATTCAGGTATATAACCAATCAAATGTCAGGTAATAAAAATTGTAAATGAAAGTAAAGTTTTCATTGGTTGTCAATTCCAATATTTTAGATGTGTTTTGTGAAGTAATTTACCTCAGGGTATTTAGATAGGTCTACAGGCTAAATGGCTAAATGAAATTTCAATCAAATTTGTGAGAATGAAAGGGATTGTTATATAGTATGAGCTAATCTATATTTGGTGAGAGTGTCTCTAGTCGTTTTTCTGCTAATTACTTTCCCACCTTTTTTTAGGACCGCTTTCTGGAAAGCGGCCCGGTTAGCGAACCTTAAGCGTCACGGGAGTCCACCATTTTGTGTTTCGGTCGCATTAAGATACAAGATGGAGGGCAAATAATGTTCAGAATGTGTAGAAGGGGGCACGGTAGACTTATCTTGACCCCCTAGGTTTTCTGAGGGTGGCTGAGGAGGCTTAAATGTGCGGAAAAAAAACATTTTTTTAAAAAATTCCGCGAGGTTAGCTTTCGGTTAGCGAACCGGGGAGCGTATTTTGTGGAAAATTAGTGAAAAAAGTTAGAAAAAAATAATAATTGTGAGTGATTAGATGAAGGGTAGCTCTGAGAAGAGCTTTTGGGTTTATGGTACATTTAGGTACTTATAAGTAGGTACCAATGCACATTCTTAAATTCAGAATGAAAATTCTGTTGCCCTCATCTGAGAAGTGAACTCCATCTCCTCTGTAGATATCTTGCATGTAGTAACGCAAGTTATTGTTGTACAGGGAGCCCATTCCATGGTCTCTCATGAAAGCTGAAACAGATTTGTTTACATGCTTCCTCGACTTTTCAATTTGTGGACAAAATTGGTTGGACCACCTCCATTTCTGTCTTTGGCATATATTGGAATATACCAAGGCAGTTTGAGGAAAAAGTGCCATTAATTGCTCAAAGGTGTCCTTTAAAAGCATTTCCAGACCTAACCCTGTCAAAGTGCCCAAATCATTACCTCCACAGTGCACAATTAACAGGTGAGGTTTTGGCAAATGCATAAAGGTTTTCACCAATGGTATCAATTGGTGACATTTTAATCCTCTTTGGCCCAACCACTTAATTTCCACATCTTGTAAATTGAGGTTGTGTAAATTTCTGCTCTCAGCATACCTTTGAGCCCATTGGATGTAACTATGTCCAACAATCCAGACGTTAAACATGGTGGGAGAAGGTTGTGCTGCAGTCAGATGAAGTGTGGTAATGAAAGGGCAGTTGAAACAGTAGGAGTTTGTAAAGAAAAAAAACTGTGGATTTCCAATGCTAATGATTCATTAGCAGTGATTGGTGTATTTCCATTTCTGAAAACAGAAAGTTAGGGTGCATGGATGTGTTCTTTGAAAGATGTAATTTGAATGGTCAAGGAAGAAACTTTTAATGAAAGATTGCACTAAACACGCAGGTGCACTGAGAGTTCAGAGTTCAATTGAAACATTGTTGTGTGAATTTGCAAACATGAGAGGTCTTCCAGGAGGTCGTTGCTATGGAAAAAAGGCAGAGAGGGCAGAGGGGGGAAGGGTTTTGATTTGAAAAAAGTGAGGGAAGAGTTATGATTGGCTAATATGAGAGATATGTGAAATGAATATCTGTATTTCTGTGCTTTCAATAGCTGCAGACTCTGGAGTGCATCCTTTTTCTTCTGCTGAAGACAATTTGGTGTATTTCTGAGACTGTTTTCAAAACTCAAAAAGTATTTGCTAAGGTGAGAAAAGATTTATTTATTTTAGATAGAGAATAGTATGAATTAAGGAGAAAATGATGAAGAAAGCTGTGTTTTTAAACTGTGGCTTTGTCTGTAGTGATATAGAAATAGATTTTGTTACTTTGAGAAATTGTAATTGCATATTCGGTGTAGCATTCTGGAATGCAGTTATACAAGTTATTGTTGTATATGAAGCCCAGTCCATGGTCTCTTATGTAAGCTGAAACAGATATGTTGTTTATAAAAATAATTTTTGAAATCAATTACATTTCTGCATATGTACTGCTAGAGCTTCATAGGTTGTTTTGGGTCATATTTATAAGGCATTTGAGTGTCTTTGATGTTATTTTTCCTTTTTAAATGGAAAGCATTCCTCATGGGGCAAGTGTCTTGTAAATACGCTCCCACCTGCGCTTGGCAAATTTAGATTTTGATTATGGGAGTTACATAGCCATGTTAATAATGTCGAAAAAATGGTGCTAGGGCATTCCAGAAAACGCTTTCATGTGTCTCAAGGACATTTTCAGTCATTTCCTCTTGAATGCAGGTATACAATTGATTTATATGCTGTGTTTAAAATCGATTCTTTTCTATGATGTTATTTTTTCCTTTTTAAATGGAAAGCGTTTCTCATGGGGCCCTGAGCAGTTCTTAGCCATGTTATTTAATGGGAAGTGGATAACATGGCTAAGAGCATTTGCTGGATAATGCATGAATATCGTTCACTTTTCAGCGATATTTATGCATTGCAGCCGTTTTTTTTCGCATTTGCGATAAACCTTGCTAAGGAGAAAATGAGGAAGAAAGCTGTGTTTTTAAACTGTGGCTTTGTCTGTAGTGATATAGAAATAGATTTTGTTACTTTGAGAAATTGTAATTGCATATTCGGTGTAGCATTCTGGCATGCAGTAACACAAGTTATTGTTGTATATGAAGCCCATTCCATGGTCTCTTATGTAAGCTGAAACAGATATGTTGTTTTTAAAAACCATTTTTGAAATCAATTACATTTCTGGATATGTACTGCTAGAGCTTCATAGGTTGTTTTGGGTCATATTTATAAGGCATTTGAGTGTAATTGATGTTATTTTTTTCCTTTTTAAATGGAAAGCATTCCTCATGGGGCAAGTGTCTTGTAAATACGTTGCCACCTGCGCTTGGGAAATTTAGATTTTGATTATGGGAGTTACCTAGCCATGTTAATAATGTCCAAAAAATGGTGCTAGGGCATTCCAGAAAACGCTTTCATGTGTCTCAAGGATATTTTCAGTCATTTCCTCTTGAATGCAGGTATACAATTGATTTATATGTTGTGTTTAAAAACGATTCTTTTCTATAATGTTATTTTTTCCTTTTTAAATGGAAAGCGTTCCTCATGGGGCCATGAGCAGTTCTTAGCCATGTTATCCAATGGGAGGTGGATAACATGGCTAAAAGCATATGCTGGATAATGCATGAATATCGCTGACTTTTCAGCAATATTGATGCATTGCGGCCACTTCTTATCGCATTTGCGAGCAGTTCTTAGCCATGTTATCCAATGAGAGGTGGATAACATGGCTAAGAGCATTTGCTGGATAATGCATGAATATCGCTGACTTTTCAGCGATATTCATGCATTGCGGCCGTTTTTTATCGCATTTGCGATAAACCTTGCTAATAGCAAGGTTTATCTGCGATAAAAATCACCGATGTGCGGCGATAATTTTTGTCTCTAAAGAAGTTATCGCTAGTGGTTGGTAATATACCCCCGCGTTTTTGGTTGCAGGAATCGGGAGGCGGGAGAGTAGCACTGAAATCAGTACTCTGACGCCTGAATCGGGAGGGTTGGTATGTGTGGATTCTCTACAGCTGGGGCTAGGTGATAGCCTGGGACCGGCCTGGCATCTAAAATGGCTACCGTGCACGACAAAATTGTGGCATTGTAAAAAAGACAAGATGGCGCAGACAATGTTTATCAATAAGGATTCATTTATAACAAAATATTTTATCGCACTGACAAATTGGTTGTCAACACTTCCTGATTTCCTTCGAATCGAACGTTAACAGACGTGCCGCAGCAAAGAAAAAAAAAAAGCTCACGCAGAGCCGCTGGAACACATGTATCAACATATATGAGCCTTCTCAGCCACCCTCAGAAAATATAAGGGATTAGGATACGTCTCCCGCACCCCCTTATACTTAGTAATTTAATTAAAACGAAGCACAAAATGGTCTCCCGCACCCCCTTATACCTATTCCCGTTTCGCCAGCAGTTTGCGGCCCAGTTCGGTGTTCGGAAAGCGCTTCTACCGTGAAAAATATATTTTTTTTATTTTCCCCACGGGACCCTTTAAAAACCCCAACAACATTCCTAGGGGGTCAAGAGGGGTATACCTTGCCCCCTTTCATTAATTTCCCCTTCGTTTTTCACTTCTTCTTCTCTCTCGATCCTACCGAGAGATAAGATGGCGGCCGCTCCGGTCTGTTTAGAATGTTGACAGACACCGGGGAGGCAATCAGCTTCGCATCGCAAAGTTCCGTTTCGCAGGTGGGAGCGTATTTATAAGAAACTTGCACCATGAAGAACGCTTTCCATTTAAAAAGGAAAAATAACATTATAGACACTCATATGCCTTATAAATATGACCCAAAGCAACCTATAAAGCTCTAGCAGTACATATCCAGAAATGTAATTGATTTCAAAAAATCGTTTATAAACACAGCACATAAATCAATTGTATACCTGCATTCAAGAGGAAATGACTGAAAATGTCCTTGTGATGCAGTGCTGGTGCAAAAGATTTTCTATGTTAAATAATAAGTAGGGCGTTAAGTTTTTGATGACTGTTATTCATTTACTGTTTGGTAATAGTGGTTAATAACATTTTTTACTATATTTTTCCACAGATTCAACTGCAGATCTTTTTTAAATTTGAAAAATGCCTACGAAAAATAGAATTAGAAAGGCTAGAAAACGTCAAAGACAGCAGGATGATGTTTTATTGCAGCAGTCCACTTCCCCAAATACTTATCAAAACACCAAGAAAGCTCCGGGTAAGAGCACAAAATCATTCTTAAAAAATATTTTTAGTAAAAAAAAGTATTTTTCGCCAAAATGTTTCAGTTCAGAAAAAGAAGAGTAATTTAAATGGAAAGGAAAGACCCATCAAAAATGTTATTGGTAGAGGAAGAGATAACTCTGTGCATGATAGTAGAAGGAAACAACAGTTTAGGGACATTAGAAAACGAATGTTCCGTAACAGGATAATAGTTCATTTATTAAGAAATATTAAAAAAGGCCAACAGAAAGCGGCATTTTATAAGAAGAAGAAAAATGTAGAGAAAATTATTGATCATGCTTTTGAAATTAAGCGAAAGTTGTTTATTTTGGTAATCAATAGAATTAGGAAACTAAGCAAGGTAATTTCTGATTTCAAAACAAACAGTAGATGGAAGAGAGTAGTAAATCGTAGTAACTTTTGTGAAGTTTTTTCCGGAGAATGGATGCATAGTTCAAGTTCTGAGGCATTTTTTAATGAGGAGAGTTATTTTCAGGGTAATGATTTGATGTTTGCAGTTGACACCAGTGGTCGAGCTTATGAAGTGAAGGATGGTTGTCCAGTTGAAAAGGAAAAACTTGTGACAACAGAGACAGAAGAGGTGCTAAGTGATGAGGTTTTAGGAAGACGTCCTAAGGGTCCTGTGTACATTTGGAAGTGTAGTTCTATTTGCAGTGTGCGACAGGTTTCCATCAATTTGCTTTGTGATTTTATACGGACATTTAATAAGAAAAGTTTGAAGCAGAAAATGAAGTTGTTGCAAAATTTAGATCCTTGCAGAGTGAGACAAATGACAGGTTTGCGTGGTCATTCACTGGCTTGTCTTTCCAGGAGAGTATGCCAGAGTGTTTTTCATCATTTCAGGATGCTAGCAGTGCATCATAATAAAGTGAGAAAATTAGTGAGAATGTTGTATTATGCTAAGAGTCCAGCAATTATGCTTAAACAATTATGTGCTGCTCTTTTGCATGGTTCTGAAATAGATGTGAAGAATATTTGTGAAGAAATTGAGTTTTGTTACTTTAGTAGTAAAGATGAGAATGTTCAAATTGACCCTGAAGTAGAGGGTAATGTTGAAGATAATGTACAGGTTTCCAGTACAGATAATTTTCAGAAGGAAATTGCCACTTTTCAGATGAAATCAAGTGAGAGACCTAATTTCACTTGTGTATGTTGTCGACGCACTTATTATAAGAATCAGACTAAAGTAGTGGATTTATATGCAAAAAGTGAAAGGGAAAATAATAGTGAATGGAAGGATTTTGCCACATACTTGATGGTAGAAAATTATTTTGATTTAGGATCGGATCAACGTGTGTGTACTTATTGTTGTAATAAATTAAACCAAAACCAGATGCCTGCTAGGGAAGTTCATAATAATCTGGAATTGGTTGAGATTCCTTCTGAATTGAAGGATTTAAATACTTATGAATGTATTTTGATTCAAAGTATCCATCCCTTTCAGGCTATTGTAAGAATGGAGCCAAAGACAGGGAAGTTGCCTCCAGCAGATTTACAGAGAGGATTAAAGGGAAGAGTTGTTTATTTGCCTCTAGATTTGAACAAAAACATTAACACAATTGGAATAGAAAAAGTAGAAGAGGAACCTCTGGTTATCTTAGTTAATGGGGTTCCGACAAAGAATAAGAAAATATGGCAAGATTTAGTGGATGTTAGGAAAGTCAAAAAGGCAACAGTGTATTTGAAGACAAATAATAAGTACTATAAGAATGTATATGTTGCAGAAGAGGAAGTAAGTGATGAAGAGGATAGCGATTTGTGTGCTGGCCAAATTGAGAAAGTAGAAGCCTCTAAAAGTGAAGAAATATATGAACATTATAGTGTTCATCCTTTGCATTCCAAGGAAGTCATGGGGAATGCTATTGAGTTGTTTCAAATGAAACAAGCTAAAGGGAGTCCCATTAGTGTTTGGGAGGAAAGTTTGGAAGCTCGGTGTTTCCCACAGCTATTTCCCACAGGTCGAGGAGGAAGATATGATGAGCGACCTCATCAAATTCCTGCGTCTGAATACCGGACTTTACGATTGTATGCAGACGATCCTAGGTTTCGTCAATGCATTACCTATTTGTTTCATCTCCTGTTTGAAAGCGATCTGTCTGGACTGTCATATGCAGTGAACCACATCTTAAAAAGTGGTATACAGATGCGAAATATCTCGGCAAGGGACTTTATGCATAAAGTCAATGTCCAAGACAGTATTTTGGATTCTCACTTAATTAATCTCATGGCGTGTCAGCGTGGTACTAATGAGTACTGGTACCGTCGTCATGGTGATTTAAAATGTATGCTGAGGAACTTAGGAACTCCGACATGGTTCCTCACTCTGAGCTGTGCCGAGTATGGCTGGGAAGACTTACTTGAATTTCTACGAGAGGCAAATGGAAATATTGAAAACATTGAATTCAAGACACCTGGAGAACTGTGTTCTTTGGATCCTGTGAATGTATGCAGGTACTTCAATCATAGATTTGAAGCTATGATGTCTTTCATCACAAATAAGAAGAATCCACCTCTTGGAGAGGTGTTGGATTTCTTCTGGAGAAAGGAGTACCAAGCAAGAGGTGCTCCTCATATACATATGTTGTTGTGGATCAAGGATGCACCTAAACTTGGAACAGATCCGGATGACTTAGTGATGAATTTCATAGAACAGTATTCTACGTGTGCTGTTCCAAACGCAACGGAGAAGAAAAGCCTAAGAGAACAAGTTCTACGTTTCCAAAGCCATCGTTGTGGAAAGTACTGTCGTTGTAAATTCAGAAACAAGGACAAGTTCTACACCAAATGTCGTTTCAACTTTCCACGACCGGTGATTTCTAAAGGAAAAGTGAACAGTTTGATGTCTTCACTGCGACATAATGTGACGAGGAAATCACCCAAAAATACATACAATTTGAAAAGGAACGAAGAGTCCAAGTACATCAACGACTACAACCCAGTGATTTTGTCCATGTGGAATGCTAACATGGATATACAGTTTGTGGGTGACAACTGTATGGCTGTGCCTCGGTATGTGACATCTTACATCACCAAAAAAGAAAAGACAGAACTGAAGGATATGTGGGAGGACATTTCCCATGAAAAGAGCCTCAGCAAGAAGTTGTACAGTTTCAGTCTGAAGATGTTGTCGCATCGAGAAATCGGAGCTTACGAATGTTCAGATCGATTGTCTTCAGCAAGTCTCTATGCCAAATCCAGGAGTATTGTTTGGGCGAGTCTTGGTCTTGCTGCAACGCGAAATCGGGTTCTAAAACCTGTCCGGGAAATTGAATATTTGGCAGAAAAGGAACCAAACAGTACCGACATTTTGAAGACCAACATGTTGGATACATATTATCCAAATCGAAGCAGTCACCTTGAGAATGTTTGTCTATATGAGGTTCTACAAAATTATATATTCAAGAGGAACATCAAAGAAGATATTGAGAAAGGAGTGTATGCTGTAATTGGAAGTGAGGGATGCCTGGTCAAGCAAAGAAAATGCCAATTAGTAAACCATCGAAAATTGAGTGGCGAATCTCCAGAAAAAAAGGAGTTTTTCTATTTAGCACTTTTGCAACTTTTCAAGCCTTGGCGTGCAGAAGAGGAACTGCTTGGAGATTTCCTCTGTTACGAAGACTCTTTCACTGCTGCTAAGGAGACCATAGAATGTCCTGCTTTTCCCAAATATCAAGAAATGCTAACTTTGGAAATTGAGCAGGAAGCAACGATTGCAGCCGAGATTGCCAGAGACAGTTCTCAGGACAGTCAGAGTTCTGTTTCACTGAGTCAAGATCCACTTGGAGGACCTATTATCGAAAATGAAGCTGCCACTGCTATGAATGAAGTGGAAAGAGCCATGGCACATGCTCAGGAGGATTCAGTTAACTTAGAAGACTTGGAAAAACAACTCAACGTTGAGCAGAGGAAAATATATGATGAAGTTACGAAGCAAATTGAGCATGGATTAAGTCATGAGAAGAAAGAGTGCTCATGTACATCGTTGAAGCCTGTCCTACTGTATGTGAGTGGAGAAGCGGGAACTGGAAAAAGTTTCCTCATTAAAGCAATTTCATGCTATCTGCAGGAAAGGACTGAGTCATCGCTGTCTTGTGTTGTCACCGCTCCTACTGGACTTGCGGCACATAACATTAAAGGTATTACTTTGCATCGTCTACTGATGCTGCCGGTGGAGCATGACAACAAATTACAATATCACAAGTTATCTGGGGATGCTTGCTGTGAAGTTTCAAGAGTCTTGAGGAAAATGAAACTACTTATCATTGACGAAGTAAGCATGGTTTCCAATGTCATGCTTGCCTTTGTGCATTTGAGAATGCAAGAAGTACTTAAAACTGAATATGATGTGTTATTTGGTGGCAAACACATCATTGTTTTCGGAGATCTTCTGCAGCTGACACCAGTAAAAGGAGAACCTGTGTTCAAAATACTCACGCATGAAGATACCAGGAAGTGCCTAGGGAGCATTGGCAACTTCAATATATGGTTAAACTTCAATTATGCTGAACTGCATGAAAATATGCGTCAGGCAAAAGATGAAGATTACAAGAATATTCTACAAGATATTAGAATTGGAAAAGTGACCGAGCATGGAAAAGAAGCTTTGAATGCAAAATTACTTTCAAATTTATATCCCGAACAAGAGATTGTGGCTGAGAATATTTTTCAGAAAATTACTGAGAAGAAATCCGGAATATGTTTGATGCCAACTCTTGCAGAATGTGCCATCTTCAACAACAAAATGTTGAATTTAGAAAAGCAAGATATTGTGAAACTTGAAGCTATTGACAAAATAGAGCACATGGGATCAACAATTATTTTGTCAGAGAATTTGAAATCAAAATTGGATTCATTAGAGAAGACTATATCTAAAACAGCGGGTTTTGAAAAGACTTTGAATGTGTGTTTAAATTGCCGAATCATTTTGAGAAGAAATTTACATGTTGAAAGAGGTCTGGTAAATGGATCAATGGGTAATGTTGTCGATTTTGAGAAGTACAGAAATAGAGATGGAATAGAATTTTTAAAAATTAAATTTGATGGCATTGAGGAAGTACAGCTAATTGGTCGTTGTTCTGCTAGGTTTTTGCTTGTTAAAGACTTATATGTTCGCCGTAAACAGTTTCCTGTTTGCTTGGCATATGCGGTAACAATTCATAAATCGCAAGGTTTAAGTGTAGACAGTGCATTGGTGAATATTGGCAGTTCTGTGTTCAAGGAGGGTATGGCATATGTGGCATTGTCACGAGTAAGAACTTTATCAGGATTGTACTTGATTGACTGTGATGTCACAAACATTTGTGCGGATCTAGATTGTGTTAAGGAATACAATAGGTTAAGAAGAGAGTATGCGCCACATTTGCCTCAATATCCTTTGTTTGAGAAACGTGTGGTAGGCCGCAAACGTAGAAATATCAGTAATAGTAGGGAGGTTGTTGCAAAAAGACTAAAAGTCAATGAACCGAAAATTGTTAGCAGAAAGAAAGTGGATTCTGTTGAAGATGTTGTCGGTTTTCAATTTGAAAACAGTTCTGGTGTCAACTGCTATGCAAATGTAGTGGTTAATGTTCTCTTTTCACTAGAGAGTTTAAAAGAACAGATTCTGTTGAATTCAGAACAAATTTTATGCTGTTTATTGAATTCTGTTTTCGAGAAATGTAGCAGTGATCGAACAAAAGTAGAAAGTGTGTCTGAAGTTCGTTATCTGTTAGATGAATGTTCAGGGCAAACAGACTTCTCTGAAAATAATCAGCAAGATTGTCAGGAGTTTTTAATGTATATGCTTGATGTATTGCAAGATGACGGTGTAGATGTAGATCACCTGTTTGGGCTTTCTTATCAATGGCAGCATGACTGCGAGAATTGTAGGGTATCAAGTACTACTAGTGTAGACTCAGAAAGATTTATATATTTAACTTTGCCAGACAGTAAATCAGTCTCCTTTAATAAGCTAGTAAATGCAGCGGATCACAACATGGAGTGTAGCCAATGTAAATCTGAAATGATGTCAACATTATTTATACGTAGATATGGACAGTATGTCATTTTAATGATTCAACGATGTAGGCCTGATGGATCAAAATTGTCAACTTTAATAAAAAATGTTGTGGCTTCTCAGCTTTCAATGTCAGGAAGGACTTTTGTAACTGTAGCAATTATCTTTCACGATGGTCCTTCAACAACATCAGGACATTATACAGCTTATTTAAAGTCTCAAAACGGCTGGTCATTCTGCAATGATTCCGTTGTAACTTTCAAAAAAAAATTGCCGTTTGACCTTAAAAATTCTTACCTGGTGTTTTTAAAACCAAAATTTTAATGAAAGAATCTCGGGATTTCCTGTGAAGAATTGCAAAAGGTTCATGAAGTAGAGGGAATGTAAGTCTGCAATGCTGTCTAGATTATTGGTCCAAAACTTTTAATTATAATGTCAATTTAAAAATCCAACTATATAAACCTGATGCAAGTAAGTCTGCTTCATAGTAAGCAGTATCAGTGTCATAGGAAAAGGAGAACATGAGTGACAAAGAAGGGTAAGATAATAGTAGTCCAGGATTGTAAAAATAATCTTAAATGTATTCTTTTTGAAAGTTGCGAAAATAGAAAATGTCGGGATTTGATTGGAAGAATTACAAGAGTAGCGAATCGCGGCAACATGATTTGGCCTAGTGGAAACATGTGATAGAATGAGAGAAGTCTTTTCTTCTATGTAACATATTTTTCGTATCGATGGAGGTTTTCTTTCAGAAAGTGGCGGGCTGAAAATATTTATAGCACAACAGAGTGAATGCTGTTCATAGGAGATCCTTCGACGTCATTGAAAGTAAGTTAATTTTAAGGAGTTTTGAAATCAGATTTCTTAGGTTGTATGGGTTTTTTAAACACAGTCATTTTGATTGTGTTTTTTTTTCCCCGCTGTTACATGATGAATACGTTCAAGTCACTGATTTAAGTGAAATTTGATACATTCTGAGAACAGCAAAAATAAACCATATAACATGTATAATTAATGTTCTTCTGTTTGTACTTATGATATACATTTAGAAATGTGAGGTAGATATGGAAAAACTGAGTCTTCTGTAAGTGTCAATTTTAATGCTTATAGTGCTGTATTTCCGGGTACTGTTTTTTTAAAAAAAAGGAATAGGTCTCACCTCAAAGAAAGCTCTTCAAAGCACACATCTTATTTGCATCCTGAAACTATCATTTAAAATATTAGAGACAATTTTATGATGGCTTTACATCTTTTTTGCGCTGCTATTGCATCACTATTGTGAGACATCAGCAGTGCAAAAGAAGTACCATGTTCCAAAATAGGTCTCAGTTCATCAGCATGAAGATACTGTTTATTTAAAATATATATCTTTAGGATTGTGTAGGGGACGTAGAGAAGCAGAGGCTTCTGTAAATGTCAAAATTGTTGAAAAAGTGTTTCTTCTTGAACCTTTTCCCTTTTCTTTTGTAATTTTTAAATACATGTAGTAATATTTTTGGAAATGTTTGTTTTCTCTTTTACAGATTGAAAGTATGAAAAAATATTTAAAAAAGGTAACAAGAATTATAAGGTAAATGTTTTCTACTCTTTTTACCCGCATTGCACTGCTGATGATGTCACTGACCATGTCATGAATGATGTAATAAGAGGACATGATTTACTTCATTGGTAGGCCTTCACATGCTTTATCTGCTCTGTATTCTTCAACAAGTGTAAAATTGATCTGTAACCCTGAGTAGGTCTCACCTTAACAAACCTCACGAGACATCACACCTTATCGTCATCCTGAATTAATAAATAGATCTATTAAACACTATCTCTGATTTACTCTCTATAGCTGTCTTTCTTTTTACATTACTCTCTGTTTACTTCCCTTATACTAACTCTTCTTTTTTAAAAAAAAATATTTTTTTTGGTTCGCTTCAAGTTCGCGAACCGGGCAGCGAACTTGAAGCGAACCAAAAGAAATAGAGCTTGCTAGAGTGTTAAACATTCTAGCAATTTTATTTGAAAGGGGAGGTAGTTCTGAAAAGAACTTTTTTTTATGTTTTTGTTGTTTTATTTTTTTTATTTTATTTTCTGAACATTTTTTGTTTTTTTTTGTATTTTTAGAACAGTTTTATGTTTTTTTTGTGTTTTTCATGGAGGGGAAACAACAAAAAAACAGGCATCGAAAAGGGCTCAACAGGAGCAAAGAAAAAATTACTGCTTGGGTGGGTTAGGGCAGTTATGGTTTTCATACACCAAGTTTATTAAGTTTACGCTCATGTTGCCACATGAGAGCATAGCACCACAATGTATGCACGTTAACTTCATGTGCTTGAAGTTTGGCTGTATGTTTGGCACAGTTTTCTGTGCCTCTCTTACAGTCAAATTTATATTAGAAGTTGATTTGGCCACAGGAGTTGTCGGGGGATTATCTTGCAGATCCCTTAACTCTGCCCGGCTGTAATTTAATGGATGCCACCTGACCATATGGCGATGCATAGTATAGTTGCCCATACTAAACTTTTTCTCTGTGCCTCGAGATAATCTTTTTTTGCAAATTAGGCAGGTGGCATATTTGGCATTAACCTTCTTCTCCCCTCGAGGAATTGAGAAAAATTGCCAAATGAAACTTGTTTTCCTTCCGGAAACACGGGGCAACTCCTGAATAAATTCAGATTCATCAGTGTCCTCTTCTTCTAAGTCGTCTTCTTCCTCCTCTCTGTTTGAGATGAATTGAGATGGTGGTCCTCTCTTGTCATGAGGAGGTTGAGGTGGTGGTGGGGGTCCACCAGCTGAAGCAAAGATAGAAGCCATTGTAATCAAAATGGAAAATGGTCTTTCTCTCACCAAGATGAAAGTCAGAGTGAGGAAAGAAGAAGGGGTTTACGTGATTTTGGAAAAGCAAAAGTTCGGAACCAATGAAAAGTGTTATTTTTAGGTCACATGACCTAGTCATACATCATTTGGAAACCAAAAGTGAAATGAACCAATGAAAACTTTGATAAACAAGTCACATGACTTGTTCCGCTCACGTTACGCGGTGCGCGCCGCGTCCCGCATCGTTTCCAGTTCGCGGTCCCGAGCACTTTCCGGAGCGCTAAAGGGGCGCGTCATAAGACGCATTCGCGACAATGATACGTCGCGCTTCCGCGACGAGTCACAGTTCCGCTAACGTAACGTTTACCGGTTCGCGTACTAGATCGCGGCATCAAGATGAGCTAACGGAAAGCTTCCCGGTTCGCTTACCGAAAGCGAAGAAAAAAAATATTTCAATTAAAATTATCAATAAACATGTAAAATATATTTTGGGTTTTAAAGTAGAATACATTTTACAGCTACAGATGTTAGCTTTTAAAAAACCAATGAAATTCACAGAAAAAACCATAGGTTATAGTCCATATATAGTTAGGAATTTGCATTTACAAAACCTTGAAAATTCAATGAAAAAACCATTGGTTATAGAACATATATAGTTAGGAATTTGCATTTACAAAACCTTATTTTACTCGCATAAAACCATTGAAATTCCATATATAGTTAGATGCGCTAACTATATATCGCGCACCCGCAATCCACTGCTGATGATGTCACATATTACATCATTCATGACATGGTCAGTGACATCACTGATGACATCACTGATGACATCTCAAATGACATCACTGATGACATCACTGGTGACATCTCAAATGACATCACTGATAACATCTCAAATGACATCACTGATGACATCACTGATGACATCTCAAATGACATCTCTGATGACATCACTGATGATATCATTCATGTGACAATACAATGCATCTCCTCACACTTTAATACAACCTCTGTTACATCCAGTGTAAAATACAGAATATAATTTTTTAAACCATTGACACACCAATACTAGTTACTTCATACACACTCACTGATTCCAATGTCTACACACAGATTCACTCATTCACCCATACAATCATTCATACATACAATCACTCATCTTTACAACACTATCATATGCACTCATACACCTATACAGACACTTACACTCTGCCACTCATCCATGGAGTTACTCACACACCTAGTCAGTCCTGTAAAGAATCAATCACACTTCCATTTTCTAATCAATACAGTTAAACATAGAGTACCTTACATTTTCAAACATATACTAACACATACTTACTCTCTTATACAATCATTGATACAAGAACACATTGATCTCCACAGAGTCATACATCTCCCAGCCAGCCACACACACACTCAGTCTCCCATACAAATACTTCGACAATCAATCAATAACCCATATAGTTACTCATATAGCTACTGATCAACACATGCAGCAGTTTACAGAACAACAGACATAATGATGCACAAATTAAGACAGTTTAGTCACTAACCCATGCACTTAGTGAGACACATTTGATCACTCACTCATACAGTCAGTCACGCACCTACTAAATCCTTCATCCAGACACTTCTACATCTACTCATTCTTCAATATGTAAAACATATTTAAACTTTACAGAAACACACAGTCACTGGATGATGTCCTCAGTGATGTCATCAGTGATGTCATTTGAGATGTCATCAGTGATGTCATCAGTGATGTCACTGACCATGTCATGAATGATGTAATATGTGACATCATCAGCAGTGGATTGCGGGTGCGCGATATATAGTTAGCGCATCTAACTATATATGGAATTTCAATGGTTTTATGCGAGTAAAATAAGGTTTTGTAAATGCAAATTCCTAACTATATATGTTCTATAACCAATGGTTTTTTCATTGAATTTTCAAGGTTTTGTAAATGCAAATTCCTAACTATATATGGACTATAACCTATGGTTTTTTCTGTGAATATATATATATATATATATATATATATATATATATATATATATATATATATATATATATATATATATATATATATATATATATATATATATATATATACATATATATTACCTACTGGCGGTTGCCAGTAGGTAGTTATAGTTAGGATTTTTTTCAATGTTAAATCTCAAAATTCTATTTGGAATAACTTTGGCACCGGTTGACGAATCTGCCTGAAAATTTCATGAAAATGGCCTCGTCGAGCTCCGGTCCTTCCCTGAAAGTTTGGGGGGGATACAATAAGCGGGGGCCGAGATAAAAGGGGGGTCCCAAAACGCGTTTTCCCCATGTTAATTTCCATAGGGCGGTCGATTTCACTTTTAGCCCGAACGGCTGAATGGATTTACACCAAACTTGGCAAAATTGTAGGGACTGGTAGCCCGATGTGCCTTTGCTATGTCTCAAGATATGTGCTCCAGTGGATTTTGAGTAATTTAGGTTCAAAAAAATATATATATCTATAGCAGCGCACCGGTGCGCGCACCAGGGAGCGCTACGGGCGCGTGACGCGAGGTGCGCATGGAAAGCTGATTGGCTCTCGGGTGTCTGTAAACATTCCAAACAGTCCAGAGCGGTCGCCATCTTGTGTCTCGGTAAAATCGAGACATAAGAGGTGGCTAAAACAAAGTGGGAACTGACCATAAGGCGTCAGGGATAGACCCCTTTGACCCCCTAGGTTTGATGTGGGGGCTATAAAAGGGCCCCGCGGGGCATTTAAAATATTTTTTTTTTTTTCGTTTTGCGCGGGGGAAGCGCTCGGTGCGCGCACCAGGTAGCGCACCAGGGAGCGTAAAATGAGGGAAAAAGATGACAGAGTTTTAAAAAAATGAAGTTTTCATTTAGAAATTGGAGGTAGTTCTTAAAAGAACTTTTTTTTTTCTTCTTTTTGTTGTTTTATATTTTTTTTGTGTTTTTGGAACTTTTTGAACTTTTTTTGGCTTTTCAAAACAGTTTTATATTTTTTTTTGTATTTTTTAGGGGGAGAAACAAAAAAAGGGAATTGAAACTGGCTCAACTGGAGCAAAAAAAAAAAGGGAATTGAAACTGGCTCAACTGGAGCAAAAAAACAAAAAACCCAAAAAAGTATTTCTTTTTGGGGCACTTGTGATTATCACCTGCAAGGACGATGAGCTTAATACTTTGTTCCCCATAGGAGATAAGCTTGCCACAAGCAGTGCAAGTAATTTTAAAATCAGCAAATCTCGGCTGAATGCAAGGCATCACCTCAGATGTTTCTGGTTGCGAGGAAGTGGGTTGGTTTCTTTGGGAGGGGGTCCTTGATGACTGGGGGAGGTTACTGGCCAGTTCCCGGAACTCTGCGCGAGAGTAGTTGTTTGGATGCTTTCTTGTCATGTGCCGAATCATGGTATAGTTACCAAAAGAATATTTCTTGTTTGGGTTGCCCCGTGAAAGTTCATCATTGCAGATGAGGCAAGTCACCTTGGGAGCATTCACCTTTTTTTTCCCCTCTGGAATTGAAAAAAACTGCCAAACAATGTGTGGTTTGGGTTTGTAAGGTGTATTTTCTTCTGGCAGCCATCTTCTTCTCCCCTCCTCCTCTTCCTCTTCCTCCTCCTCCTGTTCTTGACCACCAATATAATTTGGAGCTGGTCCTCTTGGTGGTGGTGGTGGTGGTGGTGGGGCAGATGCACCAGCTGATGCTACTACTGAAGCCATTATTTGGAGCAAAAAAGTAGAGAGAGCAACAAACAGGTCTTCCTCAGTCAAAGGACAAAGTCAGAATAAGGAAAAAAGGTGGGGTCTTTCATCATTTAGAAAAAAAAACTGTCCTGAACCAATGAGAAGTGTTATTTTCAGGTCACAAGACCAGGGGCTTCATCATTATGAAACTAAAACTGTTATGAACCAATGAAAAGTGTTATTTTCTGCTCACATGACCCGACGCGCTTACGCTACGCGCCCGGGGCGCGCCCGGGGGCGCGCAGCGTAAGCGCGTCGGAAGTTTACGTTGTGCGATCGTATTCGCTCGAGTACTTCCGGGTGCGCTTACGCCGTGCGTATCACGCGGTCGCGGCTACGCGATACGTCACGATCATGTTTTCGTTTGCGATATTGCCGCTCACGGGACGCTCCCCGGAGCGCGCCTCGGGGCGCTTTTCAGAAATACGCTTTTCGGGGCGCTCTCCGGGGCGCGCTCCGGGAGCGCTCCCCCAAAAAATTTAAAAAAAAAAAAAAGGGATAATTGTAGGGACAGGTAGCCCTATTCTGAAGTGGTTTGTAAAAAAATTAACTTTAGAAAAATATGTATTGTGCTACATTGGGCTTAATATATGTTAGAGCCAAAATGTAGCCCAAATGTAGCCCAAAGTAGCCCAATGTAGCCCAAAGATGGCCACCAGAGATCAAAAATTGTAAATGTAGCCCAATATTCAACTAGATGTAGCCCAACTGTAGCCCAATGACAGAATGTACCAGAGTGTTAAAAAGAACAACTAGAGTGCTAACAGTCTTATTTATAAAGTGAAACTTATAGTTAGGAATTAGCATTAAAAAAACCTTTGAAATTCACTGAAAAAAAACATAGGTTTCACACCAGTTATAGTTAGGAATTAGCATTTAAAAAACCTATTAAATTCACTGAAAAAACCATAGGTTTCACACCAGTTATAGTTAGCTGGAAATTTTACTGATATAAAACCATTGAAATTCCCACGTTATAGTTAGTCGGACTCACTATAACTTGCGCGTGCAATGCACTGCTGATGACATCACATATTACATCACTCATGACATGGTCAGTGACATCACTCATGACATCACTGATGACACCATCCAGTGAATATGTGTCTTTCTGAAAAATAAATATTAGTGAGTTATGTTTAAATATTTAAATACATATATTAGTGTTTCACTTTGTGTATAAGTGGCTACATGTGTTGATAAGTAGCTACATGCGTATGTATATGGGTTATTTGATATTTTTAGTAGTATCAGTATGAGTGTCTATATGGTTTGGTGGAGGTATTACTTAGCACATAGATGCATGAGTGACTGACTCTTTGTTTGTATGTGTTTTGAAGACAGCATATGTACAGGACTGTATGGGTGGATGAGTGTCTATATGTGTTTGTTAGTGAGTGAATGACTGTCTCACTAGTGTCTTTATCAGTAACTACATATGTTTTAATCTAGTATATATGAATATTGATGTATATAAGTGAGTATATGTGAGAGTAAGAGATTGTAAGATTTCCTGTTTAAATAAGTATGTGTTTCTATAAGTGATTGTTTAAGAGAATAAATATGTGTAATTTTCAGTAGAAGTAAGGTGGAAGTGTGTGTATAACTCTATATTCAAATAAATGGTTGTTCAATAGTTTATTTGCACGTGTGAATATGTGTGTGAGTAACTTTTGGATGAATGTCGGTGTGTAACAGGATGTATAGGTGTATCTCTTCATATGATGAGTGAGTATATGTATGAGTGACTATATAGAACTGTTGGTGAATGAGTGGATGTGTATATAGATAGTGGAAGTACAGAATTGCTTGTTGTAACTGATATAGGTATGTCCATTTTTAAAAAATTTCAGTTTCTATTTTTGAATATGTGTCTCAAGGGTTACTTTACACTGAGAGGAGGTCTGTGACTGTGTCACAAGGATGGTGTCATCAGTGATGTCATGAGTGATGTCACTGACCATGTCATGAGTGATGTAATATGTGATGTCATCAGCAGTGCATTGCACGCGCAAGTTATAGTGAGTCCGACTAACTATAACGTGGGAATTTCAATGGTTTTATATCAGTAAAATTTCCAGCTAACTATAACTGGTGTGAAACCTATGGTTTTTTCAGTGAATATATATATATATATATATATATATATATATATATATATATATATATATATATATATATATATATATATATATATATTACCTACTGGCTATCGCCAGTAGGTATATATAGTTAGGATTTATTCCCTATGGGATTTTTGAAAATTCTATGTCTAATAACTTTGGCGTTTGTGGACGGAATCGGCTGAAATTTTCAGGAAAATGGCACATTTTGTTTCTGAGCAGCCCTTGAAAATTTGGGGGGGGTTTTGTCGAGGGGGGGCCGAGAAAAAAGGGGGGTCCCAAAACGCGTTTTTCCCATGTTAATTTCCATAGGGCGGTTGGACTCACTTTTAGCTCGAACGGCTGAATGGATTTGCACGAAACTTGGCAAAATTGTAGGGACTGTTAGCCCGATGTGCCTTTGCTAGGTCTCAATATATGTGCTCCAGTAGTTTTTGAGAAATTAACGTTTAAAACAAGATATATATCTGTAACAGCGCTCCAGGCTGCGCTCCGGTTCGCTTACTTTTCGCGAAACGGAACTTTGAGCGCAGAAAGCTGATTGGCTCTCCGGTGTCTGTCAACATTCTAAACAGTCCGGAGCAGCCGCCATCTTATCTCTCGGTAGGATCGAGAGAGAAGAAGAGGTGAAAAACGAAGGGGGAATTTAATGAAAGGGGGCAAGGTATACCCCTCTTGACCCCCTAGGAATGTTGTTGGGGTTATTAAAGGGTCCCGTGGGGAAAATAAAAAATAAATGATTTTTCACGGTAGAAGCGCTTCACGGGCCGCGAACTGGGCCGCAAACTGGTAGCGAAACGGGAATTCGCCATTTTGTGCTTCGTTTTAATTAAATTACTAGGTATAAGGGGGTGCGGGAGACGTATCCTAATCCCCTATGTTTCATGAGGGTGGCTGAGGAGGCTCATATATGTTGATACATCTCTTCCAGCGGCTGTGCGTGAGCTTTTTATTTTTTTGCTGCGTGACGTCTGTTAACGTTCGATTCGATGGAAATCAGGAAGTGTTGACCGCCAATTTGTCACTGCGATAAAATATTTTGTTATAAATGAATCCTTATTGATAAACATTGTCTGCGCCATCTTGCCTTTTTTCCAATGCCACAATTTTGTCGTGCACGGCAGCCATTTTAGATGCCAGGCTGGTCCCAGGCTATCACCTACCCCTGCGGATGTAGTTTATGGCCCCAGCTGTAGAGAATCCAGACATGCCAAACCTCCCGATTCAGGCGTGAGACTACTGATTTCAGTGCTAGTCTCCCGCCTCCCGATTTCTGCAAGCAAAAACCCGGGGGCATATTACCAACAACTAGCGATAATTTTTGTCTCTAACTTGTTTAGAGACAAAAATTATCGCCGCACATCGGCGATTTTTATCGCAGATAAACCTTGCTATTAGCAAGGTTTATCGCAAATGCGATAAAAAACGGCCGCAATGCATGAATATCGCAGAAAAGTCAGCGATATTCATGTATTATCGAGCAAATGCTCTTAGCCATGTTATCCACCTCCCATTGGATAACATGGCTAAGAACTGCTCAGGGCACTATCACTGACATGCAAAGCGGGGCCCATGATGGTCGCTATCTCCTTTTAGCTGTCACTAACTGGTGTTAGCGACAGCTTGGTAATAGGGAGATAATTTTATCTCCGCTTTCTTGGCTTTTAAAGCCAAAAAAGCGGAGATAAACCCCCTTGATAATATGCCCCATGATTCCTCGGGGGTTTCAGCTGACAGGGCTTGGTATTGTGTTACGTGGTAATTCTTCCAGGAAACGTCAGAGGGTCGATGCAGGGGTTCTAGAAGGGGTGATAAACCATTTAAGCCTCATAAACAAGCGCATGGTCTTTTAAAGATCTGTGAAGTACTCGGGGCGGCGGTGTGTGTGTGTCCTCTTTCAGGAGCGGGCGGGGGGGGGGGAATGCCAGCAACTTCCAGGCTAGGCAGTGTTCAATACTTGCATCCCCCTTTCTCTGCCTGCTATTGCGCTCCATGCTTCGGAAAGGTAAGAAAAAGAACGTGCATTTGAGTTTGAAATGTCCGATCCTGTAGCAGTACACTTGCAAAGCCCACACATGACAATAACCCGATACAAGGCCCCATTCACCCGTTTTAAAAAAAATATATAACACTCCAACAAAGTAAGATTATAAAACTTTATTAACTTTTAAATATAATGAACGGAACAAAAACTGTAAAAACATTTAAACATTTTTCACCAAAAAAAGCAACAATTGTCAGAAGCTGTCTTTTGTGCGAATAGTCCCAAGGCAGCACAACGTGCTGAGTTCTGGACGGCACCCAGGTGATGTCGCCTGGGTGCCGCACTGGTTTTGGTATCCTACAATGCTGCTCCGAAAATTGGCGTGGGGCGTCCCGGGTGGTGCGGGGGGAGGCCTCGTCAGTAGCGGTCTGTTGTGCGAATAGTCCCAAGGCAGCAGAACGCGCTGAGATGTTGATGGCACCCAGGTGATGTCCAGTAAACTGCCGCACTGGTTTTGGTATCCTACAATGCTGCTCCGAAAATTGGCGTGGGGCGGCCCGGGGGGGGGGGGGCGTGGGGGAGGCGGCGTGAACGGGCCTCCCCAGGTGGCGGCCATCCAGCTGAGTTGCGCCCGCTCTTGCGGCTACAGCGTCTCGCTCACCATGTTGTTGAGTTGCTCCCACTCTTGCAGTGCAGCGATAGGCGGCTGCCACATGACTCTTAAAATGGCGGACGGCTCTTCGGTTTTGGGCCTGGTCCACTAAAATGGCCCTGGGACACCTTGGAACTCGGACGCTTGCCTGCTAGGGCTTGGGCTCCATTCTCGAAAAGCGTCCCCTCAGCCGTGAAGATTCTACAAAAGTCTTGGGGGCCCTCGACTCCCGCAGGCTTCCGGTGGGGAGCGGCTGCCATGATTGCTCGCGGAATGACCACGACGGACCTACGAGATGGTAGTGCTCTCATGCTGACGCCAGCTTTAGTCTGAAACATCCAGAAACAAGGTGGGGCTTTCATCGTTTGGGAAAAAAAAATGTTCTAAACCAATGAAAAGTGTTATTTTTAGGTCATATGACCAAGCCTTCCATCTTTAGGAAACCAAAAGTAAAATGAACCAATGAAAAGTTTTATAAACAAGTCACATGACCTGTTATGCGGCATAGGGCTACAAAAAGCGTAGAAAATCCGTTGGCACGTGAGGCGGCGTCAGTAGCGGACCGATGTGCGAATAGGCCGAAGGCAGCACAACGCGCTGAGATCCGGATGGCAACGAGGTGGTGTCCAGCAAATTGCCGCACTGGTGTGGCCATCCTACAATGCTGCGCCAAAAGTCGGCGTGGGGCGCCCCGTTGGCCTGTGAGGTTGGGTCAGTCAGTGTGGGCTGTGCGTCTCCCCCAAGATGGAGGCTCCTCGGCTGCAGTGCGGCGCCCCTTAGCGTTTCACTCGCCGTCCAACTGAGTTGCGTCCGCACTTGCGGCTACAGTAGGCCGAAGGCAGCACAACGCACCGAGATCCGGATGGCACCGAGGTGGTGTCCAGCAAATTGCCGCACTGGTGTGGCCATCCTACAATGCTGCGCCGAAAGACGGCGTGTCCAGCTGAGTTGCGGTCACTCTTGCGGTACAGTGACTCGAACGCGCCGAGATCCGGATGGCACGAGGTGGTGTCCAGCAAGTTGCCGCACTGGTGTGGCCATCCTACAATGCTGCGCCGAAAGTCGGCGTGGGGTGCCCCGTTGGCTTATGAGGTGATGTCAGTAGTGGACCGATGTGTGAATAGGTCGGAACCAGCACAAGGCGCCAAGATCCGAATGGCAAGTCCTGGATGTTGAGTGCCATAGTTGAGAGTTCTGAGCAGTGCTTGTAAGACTGTCTGAAGCTTATTTGCACCTGCTGCAGCTTCACTATTGCCCTGGTGTGGCCAAAGGTCGCACATGACATAGGCGGCCGGCTCCCGAGGTCCGGCGGATCTTTTTTCCTTTTCTTTTCTGCTTCTTGTCCTACAATCCGTTTCACCTGAAAACACGACCAGGTCCCTGAATGTGTGCAGGGGGACGCTATTGATTGAATCAAAATGGCGGCTTGACACAAAGCTGACTCAAGCGTTGCTGTTGATGCTATACAGACAAAAATTGGTTTTCAGTTTGTACATTCTTCAGGATTTTTTTTTTCCATCCAAGGCTGATTGAGAGTTTGTAGAAAAATGGCTTCAGATTTTCCACATACTACTCTTCAACATTCTTCCTAAATGTAACAATGTGAAACTCACTAGGAGAACGGCTGTTTATGTTTCCTTTCAAAATGCTGCCAATAATATTTTCTGAATGGAAGACACCATCTTGTAGCATAAAGGGCCGAAAGGGGTTCTGGTCTGGCCGATGGTTGGTGGAGATATTTTGACTATATCTTGGACCTGCCCGGCCTCGCCCAAAATGGCGCCGGTATAAATGGGACTCGTAACTCATTGTTGTGTACTAGTTGAACAACCTTGATATCACGAGATATGAATGCAGTTTTGATGCTCATGGCGGGCGGGGACGAGAATTGATTGAATATTTCGACATCCCTATTGATATTAAGTTCTGATGTGTTATTGATTACTGTACTATTGAAAGTTCGAATTAACGTCACCCATGGTACTTGCACGCAAATGTTTATCTAGATAACTTTTTTTTAAGTGGCCCTGTCGTATTTTAATTACAAAATGTACGTCCACCGATTCCGCAACTGTTAGACACCTTAGTTCTTGCAACCTAATGGCTCGTTCGTTACGTTCCTCCATAATGTAAATGTCTCCTCATCATATACGATTCCAGTTTGCTCCGTGGCCGGCCCACGTGGTTATAGGCCCGTATTTGTATACTGACATTTTCACAATAAAGGTTTTTAAAACAAAACATGGTAGTAGTATTTACATTGGTAAAGTTTTTACTTTTAGTCACTGTTTTCGAATCAGTAAAAGGCAAGTGAAATAAAGTAGTCCAATTACATGACGGATAAAAGGTATAATATGTAGGAACGCAGTAAAGATAAATGGTCAAGGGCAGTTGTGTTTTTCATTTCTGCAACATAAAGTGATCGATAAGAATCTGATAATCAGGCGTATCGGCGACTAAGACAGCAGGCCGAGTCTCTTTTACTCAACGGCTCCGTCATGGAACGAAGAAACGCCCTTTTTCTCGAAAAAGGAATATATTTTACTTGCAGGACAGTTGTAAATTTTCCGGGAAAGTACATTAGCCTGGAATATTATAACATATGTTTAAAAAAAAATAATGTTCGAAAACAATAAAAAGCGTAATTTTTAGGTCATATGACCAAGCTTTTCATCATTAAAATAACAAAAGTAAAATGAACCAATGAAAAGTTTTATTAACAAGTCACATGACCTGTTATGCTTACGTTACGCGCTGCGCGCCGCGCCTCGGATCACTTCCGGGTGCGCTAACGCGGCGTGTCATATAACGCATTACGCGACAACGTAGGTCAAGAATATAGTCAAAATGTCTCCACCAACCAGCGTTCGGAACACAACCCCTTTCAGCAGTCCAAAAAGTTCTGTTAAATGACAACAGAAGGGACAGGCAACAAGAACCATCAGTCAAAGAGGGGAGGGCAAGTTCTTCTCTACCGGGTCATGTTGGGGCGCTACCGGAACTGATCGAATTGGTAGTCTACAGTGTTTCTGGATGTTTCAGACTAAAGCTGGCGTCAGCATGAGAGCACTACCATCTCGTAGGTCCGTCGTGGCCATTCCACGATCAAACATGGCAGCCGCTCCCCACCAGAAGCCTGCGGGAGTCGGGGGCCCCCAAGACTTTTGTAGAATCTTCACGGCTGAGGGGACACTTTCGAGAATGGGACCCAAGCCCTATCAGGGAAGCGTCCGAGTTCCAAGGTGTCCCAGGGCCATTTTAGTGGACCACGCCCAAATCTGAAGAGCCGGCCGCCATTTTGAGAGTCCTGTGGCAGTCGCTTATCGTTGCATCGCAAGAGCGGGAGCAACTCAACTACATGGTGAGCGAGACGTTGTAGTCGCAAGAGCGGGCGGTAAACAGCTGAATGGCGGAAGAGGCACAGTGTAGCAAAAGCGGGCGGAATGGCAACTAAAACGGTAAAGGGGCGCCCCACTACAGCGTGTCTTCAGGTCAAACGGATTGTGGGACAAGGTCCAGAATAGAAGAGTCATCAAAAGGCAAAAAGTTCAGCCGGACCCCGGGAGCCGGCCGCCTATGTCGGGGGCGATCTCAGGCTACACCGGTGCTATAAGACTTGGGGAGGGGGTCGGAGCCAAGCATCTTCTCCGAGTCCATGGCCATCACACCGCCCCTCGGGGGCCTCCGTCAAGCGGTTTAGGAAGGTAACATATCACATTGTTTTCAAATGCAGTCAGGTCCACAAACGACACTCACTTACTTTGAGAATAGTGAAGCTGCAGTAGGTGGAAATAAGCTTCAGACAGTGTTACAAGCGCTGCTCAGAACTCTGAACTATGGCACCCAACATCCAGAACTTATGCCATTTGAGAATGGCAGTGACATTGAAGCAACTCAGGGACCAAAACCATTAACGTACTTTCACGTATGAAAATCTTACTTGGGGAGGGGGCAGGAGCGAAGCGCCCCCTCCCAGTCCGCGCCACCACACCGTATGTTGAAAATCTGAAGCCATCGTTCTACAAAGTCAACCAACCTTGGATTGAAAAATCTAGAAAAATGTACAAACTGAAAACCAGTTTTGGGCTGCATAGCATCAGTAGCAACGCTTGCTATCAGAGTGCATGAGTTTCATGCTCGATCGATTGAGCTAGCCGGATCGGGCAATAAAAAGTATAAAATAGTTATGTAAATAGTTATTTAATAAAATGTTTTACCCTGTTTCTTTGCTGGTGTGTTGTCTATATTTTTAATATTTGCATAGGGTTTGTCTTTATTTTGGGCGGGGTGGGTGATGGAGTCGAGCTGTCTTGCAGCCCTCATGGTGTGGAGCTCAGTTCATCTCACTATTTTCGTATTTCTCATGAAGGGTTGTTCCTAATATTTCTATTTTAGCGAGGTCAAAAAGAGATCCAATTAGTGGCCTACTGATTTTGCTCGATTACTTTTATTTTTTTACACGATTTTTCACTATCTGCAAAGACTAAACAGAGTATTGCGACTTTGTGCTTGTTTGTAAATAGAGAATGATCCAAAGAGAACCAATTCTAAAACAGTAAATGCTTGGATAACAATCAATCAAATGGAGAGACAAGCAGGCACGACGGATTACAACGGGGGCAAAGGCCTGCGTTAACTACCGTTCACTATCTGCAAAGAGAGAGTACTACTAAGAGAAAAGAGGGGTGGGGGGGGTGCAGCGTTCAAAGCACATCAGCGTGCATAAATACGAAAATGTTTTTATCTATCACGTACTTGACATTTTAAAGCTTTTCATATTTGCTATTAAAAAACCATTGAAATTCACTGAAAAAATCATAGGTTATAGTCGATATATAGTTAGGAATTTGCATTTACAAAACCTTGAAATCTCAATGAAAAAACCATTGGTTTTAGGCCATATATAGTTAGGGATTTGCATTTACAAAACCTTATTTTACTCGCATAAAACCATTGAAATTCCATATATAGTTAGATGCGCTAACTATATATCGCGCACCCGCAATCCACTGCTGATGATGTCACATATTACATCATTCATGACATGGTCAGTGACATCACTGATGACATCACTGATGACAACTCAAATGACATCACTGATGACATCTCAAATGACATCACTGACGACATCACTGATGACAACTCAAATGACATCACTGACAACATCACAGATGACATCATTCATGTGTTAATACGATGAACCTCTACAGACTCTGATATATCCTTAGATACACTCAGTGAAAACAGACACTCACAGACTGTCACTCATCCATGGAGTTACTCATACACCTAGACAGTCATGCAAAGAATCAAACACACCTCCAATTCCTCAACTATACAGTTATAAACACCTTACTTATTGAAACATATTCTAACACATATTTACTCTCTTATACAATCCTTGATACATGTTCACAATGATCCATACAGCCACTCACACATTCACTGGCTCTTATGCACAGTTATTTATATATGTTAACTCTCACATGTACTGTGTTTTACATATGTACTTACTTTGACATGTAGCACTGAGATATCCATTCACTCACCAATACACTCATGCACACAGTCAACCGCCCATATAGCTGTTTCCACATGCACTCTTGAACTCATACACCTGATGACAACATCCAGTGACTGTATGTTTCTGTAAAGTTAAAATATGTCTTACATATTGAAGAATGAGTGGATGTATAAGTGTCTGGATGAAGACAACATCCAGTGACTGTATGTTTCTGTAAAGTTAAAATATGTCTTACATATTGAAGAATGAGTGGATGTATAAGTGTCTGGATGAAGGATTTAGTAGGTGCATGACTGACTGTATGAGTGAGTGATTAAATGTGTCTCACTGAGTGCATGGGTTAGTGACTAAACTGTTTTAATTTGTGCATCATTATATCTGTTGTTCTACAAACTGCTACATATGTTGATCAGTAGCTATATGAGTAACTGTATGGGTTATTCATTGGTTGTCCAAGTATTTGTATGGGAAACTGAGTGTGTGTGTATGGGTGGCTGGGAGGTGTGTGACTCTGTACATAGATGTGTGAGTAGTTGATTCACTATATGTATGGGTTCAAAAGTGCATGTGCAAACAACTGTATGGGCGGTTGACTGTGCATGAGTGTATTAGTGAGTGAATGGATATCTCAGTACTACATGTCAAAGTAAGTACATAAGTAAAACACAGTACATGTGAGAGTTGACATATATAAATAACTGTGCATAAGAGCCAGTGAATGTGTGAGTGGCTGTATGGATCATTGTGAACATGTATCAGGGATTGTATAAGAGAGTAAAGTAAATGTGTTAGTATATGTTTGAATAAGTAAGGTGTGTATAACTGTATAGTTGAGAAAATGGAGGTGTGATTGATTTTTTGCATAACTGACTAGGAATGTGAGTAACTCCATGGATGAGTGACAGTCTGTGACTGTCTATTTACACTGATTGTATCTAAGGTTATATTAGAGTCTGAAGAGGTTCATGGTATTATCACATGAATGATATCATCAGTGATGTGATCAGTCATGTCAAATGAGATGTTATCAGTGATTTTATCAGTGATGTCATTTGAGAAGTCATCAGTGATGTAATTTGAGATGTCATCAGTGATGTCATTTGAGATGTCATCAGTGATGTCATCAGTGATGTCACTAACCATGTCATGAATGATGTAATATGTGACATCATCAGCAGTGGATTGCGGGTGCGCGATATATAGTTAGTGGAACTAACTATATATGAAATTTCAATGGTTTTGTGTGAGTAAAATAAGGTTTTGAAAAGGCTAATCCCTAACTATATATGGTCTATAACCAATGGTTTTTTCAGTGAATTTTCAAGGTTTTGTAAATGCAAATTCCTAACTATATATGGCCTATAACCTATGGTTTTTTCAGTGAATTTCATTGGTTTTTTAATAGCAAATATCAAAAGCTGTAAAATGTCAAGTACGTGATAGGTAAAAACTTTTTCGTGTTTATGCACGCTGATGTGCTTTGAACGCTGCCCCCCTCCCCTCTTTTCTCTTAGTAGTACTCTCTCTTTGCAGATAGTGACGAGTAGTTAACGCAGGCCTTTACCCCCGTTGTAATCCGTCCTGCCTGCTTGTCTCTCCATTTGATTGATTGTTATCCAAGCATTTACTGTTTTACAATTGATTCTCTTTGGTTCATTCTCTATTTACAAACAAGCACAAAGTCGCAATACTCTGTTTAGTCTTTGCAGATAGTGAAAAATCGTGAAAAATCGTGTAAAAAAATAAAAGTAATCGAGCAAAATCAGTAGGCCACTAATTGGATCTCTTTTTGACCTCGCTAAAATAGAAATATTATGAACAACCCTTCATGAGAAATACGAAAATAGTGAGATGAACTGAGCTCCACACCATGAGGGCTGCAAGACAGCTCGACTCCGTCACCCATCCCGCCCAAAATAACGACAAACCCTATGCAAATATTAAAAATATAGACAACACACCAGAAAAGAAACAGGGTAAAACATTTTATTAAATAACTATTTACATAACTATTTTATACTTTTTATTGCCCGATCCGGCTAGCTCAATCGATCGAGCATGAAACTTATGCACTCTGATAGCAAGTGTTGCTACTGATGCTATGCAGACCAAAACTGGTTTTCAGTTTGTACATTTTTCTAGATTTTTCCATCCAAGGTTGGTTGACTTTGTAGAACGATGGCTTCAGATTTTCAACATACGGTGTGGTGGCGCGGACTGGGAGGGGGCGCTTCGCTCCTGCCCCCTCCCCAAGTAAGATTTTCATACGTGAAAGTACGTTAATGGTTTTGGTCCCTGAGTTGCTTCAATGTCACTGCCATTCTCAAATGGCATACGTTCTGGATGTTGGGTGCCATAGTTCAGAGTTCTGAGCAGTGCTTGTAACACTGTCTGAAGCTTATTTCCACCTACTGCAGCTTCACTATTCTCAAAGTAAGTGAGTGTCGTTTGTGGACCTCACTGCATTTGAAAACAATTTGATATGTTACCTTCCTAAACCGCTTGACGGAGGCCCCCGAGGGGCGGTGTAATGGCCATGGACTCGGAGAAGACGCTTGGCTCCGACCCCCTCCCCAAGTCTTATAGCACCGGTGTAGCCTGAGATCGCCCCCGACATAGGCGGCCGGCTCCCGGGGTCCGGCGGAACTTTTTGCCTTTTGATGACTCTTCTATTCTGGACCTTGTCCCACAATCCGTTTGACCTGAAGACACGCTGTAGTGGGGCGCCCCTTTACCGTTTTAGTTGCCATTCCGCCCGCTTGTGCTACACTGTGCCTCTTCCGCCATTCAGCTGTTTTCTGCCCGCTCTTGCGACTACAACGTCTCGCTCACCATGTAGTTGAGTTGCTCCCGCTCTTGCGATGCAACGATAGGCGACTGCCACAGGACTCTCAAAATGGCGGCCGGCTCTTCAGATTTGGGCGTGGTCCACTAAAATGGCCCTGGGACACCTTGGAACTCGGACGCTTCCCTGATAGGGCTTGGGTCCCATTCTCGAAAGCGTCCCCTCAGCCGTGAAGATTCTACAAAAGTCTTGGGGGCCCCCGACTCCCACAGGCTTCTGGTGGGGAGCGGCTGCCATGTTTGCTCGTGGAATGGCCACGACGGACCTACGAGATGGTAGTGCTCTCATGCTGACGCCAGCTTTAGTCTGAAACATCCAGAAACACTGTAGACTACCACTTCGATCAGTTCCGGTAGCACCCCAACATGACCCGGTAGAGAAGAACTTGCCCTCCCCTCTTTGACTGATGGTTCTTGTTGCCTGTCCCCTCTGTTGTCATTTTACAGAACTTTTTGGACTGCTGAAAGGGGTTGTGTTCCGAACGCTGGTTGGTGGAGACATTTTGACTATATTCTTGACCTACGTTGTCGCGTAATGCGTTATATGACACGCCGCGTTAGCGCACCCGGAAGTAATCCGAGGCGCAGCGCGCAACGTAAGCATAACAGGTCATGTGACTTGTTAATAAAACTTTTTATTGGTTCATTTTACTTTTGTTATTTTAATAATGAAAAGCTTGGTCATATGACCTAAAAAATACGCTTTTTATTGATTTCGAACTTTTTTTAAAAAACATATATGTTATAATATTCCAGGCTAATGTACTTTCCCGGAAAATTTACAACTGTCCTGCAAGTAAAATATATTCCTTTTTCGAGAAAAAAGGCGTTTCTTCGTTCCATGACGGAGCCGTTGAGTAAAAGAGACTCGGCCTGCTGTCTTAGTCGCCGATACGTCTGATTATCAGATTCTTATCGATCACTTTATGTTGCAGAAGTGGAAAACACAACTGCCCTTGACCATTTATCTTTACTGCGTTCCTACATATTATACCTTTTATCCGTCATGTAATTGGACTACTTTACCTTTAACTGATTCGAAAACAGTGACTAAAAGTAAAAACGTTACCAATGTAAATACTACTACCATGTTTTGTTTTAAAAACCTTTATTGTGAAAATGTCAGTATACAAATACGGGCCTATAACCACGAGGGCCGGCCACGGAGCAAACTGGAATCGTATATGATGAGGAGACATTTACATTATAGAGGAACGTAACGAACGAGCCATTAGGTTGCAAGAACTAAGGTGTCTAACAGTTGCGGAATCGGTGGACGTACATTTTGTAATTAAAATACGACAGGGCCACTTACAAAAAAGTTATCTAGATATACATTTGCGTGCAAGTACCATGGGTGACGTTAATTCGAACTTTCAATAGTACAGTAATCAATAACACATCAGAACTTAATATCAATAGAGATGTCGAAATATTCAATCAATTCTCGTCCCCGCCCGCCATGAGCATCAAAACTGCATTCATATCTCGTGATATCAAGGTTGTTCAACCAGTACACAACAATGAGTTATGAGTCCCATTTATACCGGCGCCATTTTGGGCGAGGCCGGGCAGGTCCAAGATATAGTCAAAATGTCTCCACCAACCATCGGCCAGACCAGAACCCCTTTCGGCCCTTTATGCTACAAGATGGTGTCTTCCATTCAGAAAATATTGTTCGCAGCATTTTGAAAGGAAACATAAACAGCCGTTCTCCTAGTGAGTCTCACATTGTTACATTTAGGAAGAATGTTGAAGAGTAGTATGTGGAAAATCTGAAGCCATTTTTCTACAAACTCTCAATCAGCCTTGGATGGAAAAAAAAATCCAGAAGAATGTACAAACTGAAAACCAATTTTTGTCTGTATAGCATCAACAGCAACGCTTGAGTCAGCTTTGTGTCAAGCCGCCATTTTCATTCAATCAATAGCGTCCCCCTGCACACATTCAGGGACCTGGTCGTGTCTTCAGATGAAACGGATTGTAGGACAAGAAGCAGAAAAGAAAAGGAAAAAAGATCCGCCGGACCTCGGGAGCCGGCCGCCTATGTCATGTGCGACCTTTGGCCACACCAGGGCAATAGTGAAGCTGCAGCAGGTGCAAATAAGCTTCAGACAGTCTTACAAGCACTGCTCAGAACTCTCAACTATGGCACTCAACATCCAGGACTTGCCATTCGGATCTTGGCGCCTTGTGCTGGTTCCGACCTATTCACACATCGGTCCACTACTGACATCACCTCATAAGCCAACGGGGCACCCCACGCCGACTTTCGGCGCAGCATTGTAGGATGGCCACACCAGTGCGGCAACTTGCTGGACACCACCTCGGTGCCATCCGGATCTCGGCGCGTTCGAGTCACTGTACCGCAAGAGTGACCGGAACTCAGCTGGACACGCCGTCTTTCGGCGCAGCATTGTAGGATGGCCACACCAGTGCGGCAACTTGCTGGACACCACCTCGGTGCCATCCGGATCTCGGCGCGTTCGAGTCACTGTACCGCAAGAGTGACCGGAACTCAGCTGGACACGCCGTCTTTCGGCGCAGCATTGTAGGATGGCCACACCAGTGCGGCAATTTGCTGGACACCACCTCGGTGCCATCCGGATCTCGGCGCGTTGTGCTGCCTTCGGCCTACTGTAGCCGCAAGTGCGGACGCAACTCAGTTGGACGGCGAGTGAAACGCTAAGGGGCGCCGCACTGCAGCCGAGGAGCCTCCATCTTGGGGGAGACGCACAGCCCCCACTGACTGACGCGACCTCACAGGCCAACGGGGCGCCCCACGCCGACTTTCGGCGCAGCATTGTAGGATAGCCACACCAGTGCAGCAACTTGCTGGACACTAACTCGGTGCCATCCAGATCTCGGCGCGTTGTGCTGCCTTCGGCCTATTCGCACATCGGTCCGCTACTGACGCCGCCTCACGTGCCAACGGATTTTCTACGCTTTTTGTAGCCCTATGCCACATAACAGGTCATGTGACTTGTTTATAAAACTTTTCATTGGTTCATTTTACTTTTGGTTTCCTAAAGATGGAAGGCTTGGTCATATGACCTAAAAATAACACTTTTCATTGGTTTAGAACATTTTTTTCCCAAACGATGAAAGCCCCACCTTGTTTCTGGATGATTCAGACTGAAGCTGGCGTCAGCATGAGAGCACCACCATCTCGTGGCTCCGTCGTGGTCATTCCGCGAGCAATCATGGCAGCCGCTCCCCACCGGAAGCCTGCAGAAGTCGAGGGCCCCCAAGACTTTTGTAGAATCTTCACGGCTGAGGGGACGCTTTCGAGAATGGAGCCCAAGCCCTAGCAGGCAAGCGTCCGAGTTCCAAGGTGTCCCAGGGCCATTTTAGTGGACCAGGCCCAAAACCGAAGAGCCGTCCGCCATTTTAAGAGTCATGTGGCAGCCGCCTATCGCTGCACTGCAAGAGTGGGAGCAACTCAACAACATGGTGAGCGAGACGCTGTAGCCGCAAGAGCGGGCGCAACTCAGCTGGATGGCCGCCACCTGGGGAGGCCCGTTCACGCCGCCTCCCCCACGCCGCCCCCCCGGGCCGCCCCACGCCAATTTTCGGAGCAGCATTGTAGGATACCAAAACCAGTGCGGCAGTTTACTGGACATCACCTGGGTGCCATCAACATCTCAGCACGTTCTGCTGCCTTGGGACTATTCGCACCACAGACCGCTACTGACGAGGCCTCCCTCCGCAACGCCCTGGACGCCCCACGCTGTTTTTCTTTGCTGCATTGTAGGATCCCAAAAACCAGTGCGGCACCCAGGTGACATCACCTGGGTGCCGTCCAGAACTCAGCACGTTGTGCTGCCTTGGGACTATTCGCACAAAAGACAGCTTCTGACCATTGTTGCTTTTTTTTGTGAAAAATGTTTAAATGTTTTTACAGTTTTTGTTCCGTTCGTTATATTTAAAAGTTAATAAAGTTTTATAATCCTACTTTGTTGGAGTGTTATATATTTTTTTAAAAACGGGTGAATGGGGCCTTGAATCGGGTTATTGTCATGTGTGGGCTTTGCAAGTGTACTGCTACAGGATCGGACATTTCAAACTCAAATGCACGTTCTTTTTCTTACCTTTCCGAAGCATGGAGCGCAATAGCAGGCAGAGAAAGGGTGATGCAACTGTTGAACACTGCCTGGCCTGGAAGTTGCTGGCAGTGCCCCCCCCCCGCCTGCTCCTGAAAGAGGACACACACACACCGCCGCCCCGAGTACTTCACAGATCTTTAAAAGACCATGCGCTTGTTCATGAGGCTTAAATGGTTTATCACCCCTTCTAGAACCCCTGCATCGACCCTCTGATGTTTCCTGGAAAAATTACCACGTAACACAATATCAAGCCCTGGCGGCTGAAACCCCCGAGGAATCGTGGGGCATATTATCAAGGGGGTTTAACTCCACTTTTTTGGCTTTAAAAGCCAAGAAAGCGGAGATAAAATTATCTCCCTATTACCAAGCTGTCGCTAACACCAGTTAGTGACAGCTAAAAGGAGATAGCGACCATCTTGGGCCCCGCTTTGCATGTCAGTGATATTTATCACTAATGACATGCAAAGTGGGCGTGCCAAGATATTAGCGACTGGAAACAGTCCCTAACATCGCTATCTCCTATTACCAACTTTTGGAGATATTCGCGCTAAGCGCGAATATCTCCAAAAGCTAACACCTGACCTGAGCAGTTCTTAGCCATGTTATCCAATGGGAGGTGGATAACATGGCTAAGAGCATTTGCTCGATAATGCATGAATATCGCTGACTTTTCTGCGATATTCATGCATTGCGGCCGTTTTTTATCGCATTTGCGATAAACCTTGCTAATAGCAAGGTTTATCTGCGATAAAAATCGCCGATGTGCGGCGATAATTTTTGTCTCTGAACAAGTTAGAGAAAAAAATTATCGCTAGTTGTTGGTAATATGCCCCCGGGTTTTTGCTTGCAGAAATCGAGAGGCGGGAGACTAGCACTGAAATCAGTAGTCTCACGCCTGAATCGGGAGGGTTGGCATGTCTGGATTCTCTACAGCTGGGGCCATAAACTACATCCGCAGGGCTAGGTGATAGCCTGGGACCGGCCTGGCATCTAAAATGGCTGCCGTGCACGACAAAATTGTGGCATTGGAAAAAAGGCAAGATGACGCAGACAATGTTTATCAATAAGGATTCATTTATAACAAAATATTTTATCGCACTGACAAATTGGCGGTCAACACTTCCTGATTTCCATCGAATCGAACGTTAACAGACGTCACGCGGCAAAAAAAAAAAAAAGCTCACGCACAGCCGCTGGAAGAGATGTATCAACATATATGAGCCTCCTCAGCCACCCTCAGAAAACATAGGGGATTAGGATACGTCTCCCGCACCCCCTTATACCTAGTAATTTAATTGCAACGAAGCACAAAATGGCGAATTCCCGTTTCGCTACCAGTTTGCGGCCCAGTTCGCGGCCCGTGAAGCGCTTCTACCGTGAAAAATAATTTTTTTTTTATTTTCCCCACGGGACCCTTTAATAACCCCAACAACATTCCTAGGGGGTCAAGAGGGGTATACAGTGCCCCCTTTCATTAAATTCCCCCTTCGTTTTTCACCTCTTCTTCTCTCTCGATCCTACCGAGAGATAAGATGGCGGCAGCTCCGGACTGTTTAGAATGTTGACAGACACCGGGGAGCCAATCAGCTTCGCATCGCAAAGTTCCGTTTCGCGAAAAGTAAGCGGACCGGAGCGCAGCCCGGAGCGCTGTTACAGATATATATCTTGTTTTGAACGTTAATTTCTCAAAATCCACTGGAGCACATATATTGAGACCTAGCAAAGGCACATCGGGCTAACAGTCCCTACAATTTTGCCAAGTTTCGTGCAAATCCATTCAGCCGTTCGAGCTAAAAGTGAGGCCAAAGGCCCTATGGAAATGAACATGGGAAAAACGTGTTTTGGGACCCCCCTTTTTTCTCAGCCCCCCCCTGACGAAACCCCCCCAAATTTTCAGGGGCTGCTCAGAGACAAACTGTGCCATTTTCCTGAAAATTTCAGCCGATTCCGTCCACAAACGCCAAAGTTATTAGACATAGAATTTTCAAAAGTTCCATAGACAAATAATCCTAACTATATATACCTACTGGCTATCGCCAGTAGGTAATTTAGGTATAGAAAATCTAAACTGACTTACCTGTCAATATTTTAGGTATATATAGTTAGGATTTTTTCTCTATGGGATTTTTGAAAATTCTATGTCTAATAACTTTGGCGTTTGTGGACGGAATTGGCTGAAATATTCAGGAAAATGGAACATTTTGTTTCTGAGCAGCCCCTGAAAATTTGGGGGGGTTTCATCAAGGGGGGGCCGAGAAAAAAGGGGGGTCCCAAAACGCGTTTTTCCCATGTTAATTTCCATAGGGCTGTTGGCCTCACTTTTAGCTCGAACGGCTGAATGGATTTGCACTAAACTTGGCAAAATTGTAGGGACTGTTAGCCCGATGTGCCTTTGCTAGGTCTCAATATATGTGCTCCAGTGGATTTTGAGTAATTTAGGTTCAAAAAAAGATATATATCTGGGCGGAGCCTAACCACACATCCGATCTGATTGGCTGTCAGCACTTCATCCAAGAAGTGTTGGCAGCCATCTTGGGACCAATATACATGATAGCACCTCATTAAAAAGCATTGTAGTTAATAAAGGGTTTTAGGACTTTAGTTACATTATAAATCATTTGTTGATGGTACCATACTCGTTTTAGGAATTGTGGTGGGTTCTAAGGTGATTTTACCATGTGAAAAAACCTTCTGCTGTGATATCATGAATATTGTTTGAAAGAAAACTAATATCTCATGATTTTCCCACAGTGGTTTGGAAGGGGATCTATAAGCTAAACTGAAAGCATATTTTCTGTAAATTCACATTATCTTTCTCAGTCATGTGAAAATGAAGTCTGACATTCTCAGTAAAACATGTACATCCAACAAGGACAGAGACTGTCAGTTGATTCCTTTGTGGTCTACTGCAGCCTCCTAGAGTGTTCTAAAGAACAACTAGAGCACTAACAGTCCTACTTATTACAAAGGTATGGCACACCTGAAGCCATCTTGATTGGAATAAAGTGGTAACTCTTAAAACATTTAATTTAAAAAGAAACAACATGAGGGGGTATATTTTGCCATAGAAAGTATGATTAGTGCTGCAGAATGAAAAATTAGGGCACATTTTGAGTGACTTCTCAAATCCTTTTCTATTTCATTAAAACATTCTGACATGCAGTCTCCCAAAATGGCCACCAGAGACAAAAGAGCCCAAATGTAGCCCAGATATCACCCAGATGTAGCCCAAGTATAGCCCAATGACAGAATGTCCCAGAGTGTTCTAAAGAACAACTAGAGCGCTGACAGTCCTACTTATTACAAAGGTATGGCACACCTGAAGCCATCTTGATTGGAATAATGTGGTAACTCTTAAAACATTTAATTTAAAAAGAAACAACATGAGGGGGTATATTTTGCCATAGAAAGTATGATTAGTGCTGCAGAATGAAAAATTAGGGCACATTTTGAGTGACTTCTCAAATCCTTTTCTATTTCATTAAAACATTCTGACATGCAGTCTCCCAAAATGGCCACCAGAGACAAAAGAGCCCAAATGTAGCCCAAATATCACCCAGATGTAGCCCAAGTATAGCCCAATGACAGAATGTCCCAGAGTGTTCTAAAGAACAACTAGAGCGCTAACAGTCCTACTCATTACAAAGGTATAGCACACCTGGAGCCATCATGATGGGAATAAAGTGGTAACTCTTAAAACATTTAATTTAAAAAGGAACAAAATGAGGGGGTATATTATGCAATAGAAGGTATTATTAGTGCTGCAGAAAGAAAAATTAGGGCACATTTTGAGTGACTTTTCAAATCCTCTTCTATTTCATTAAAAAATTCTGACATGCAGTCTCCCAAAATGGCCACCAGAGACAAAAGAGCCCAAATGTAGCCCAAATATCACCCAGATGTAGCCCAAGTATAGCCCAATGACAGAATGTCCCAGAGTGTTCTAAAGAACAACTAGAGCGCTAACAGTCCTACTTATTACAAAGGTATGGCACACCTGAAGCCATCTTGATTGGAATAAAGTGGTAACTCTTAAAACATTTAATTTAAAAAGGAACAAAATGAGGGGGTATATTTTGCCATATGAATTATGATTAGTGCTGCAGAAAGAAAAATTAGGGCACATTTTGAGTGACTTCTCAAACCCTCTTCAATTTCATTAAAAAATTCTGACATACAGTCTCCCAAGATGGCCACCAGAGACAAAAGAGCCTAAATGTAGCCCAAATATCACCCAGATGTACCCCAAGTATAGCCCAATGACATAATGTCCCAGAGTGTTCTAAAGAACAACTAGAGCGCTAACAGTCTTACTTATGACAAAAGTATGGCACACCAGAAGCCATCTTGATTGGAATGAAGTGGTAAGTCTGAAAACACTCAATTTAAAAAGGAACAACATGAGGGGGTTAATTTTGCCATAGAAAGTATGATTAGTGCTTCAGAAAGAAAAATTAGGGATCATTTTGAGTGACTTCTCAAATCCTCTTCTATTTCATTAAAAAAATTCTGACATGCAGACTGAAACATGCACTTTGAATACCAGCAGCAGACGTCCCTGGTGAGCAGTAGCTTTACTACAGTGATCTAATGTGCAACTAGAGTGCTAACATTCAGAATTTATGGCAAATGTGTGACGCATCCGAATGCCTTCTTGATGGAACCAAAGTAAACAAGCATTGAAAATGCAATAGATCTCGTCCTCGTTTAAGTTAAAGCCATTCTGTTTGTAATGAGGTGGCTTTTTAGCTTTGCTTTTATTAGTGTTTTTTCAACTTTCATGTAAATAACATGCATCTGTATGCATATAAGTATATGTATGCATGCATTTATGTTAGCATTTACAAAACCTTGAAAATTCACTGAAAAAACCATAGGTTATAGACCATATATAGTGATGTCATCAGTGATGTCATTTGAGATGTCATCAGTGATGTCATCAGTGATGTCACTGACCATGTCATGAATGATGTAATATGTGACATCATCAGCAGTGGATTGTGGGTGCGCGATATATAGTTAGTGCAACTAACTATATATGGAATTTCAATGGTTTTGTGTGAGTAAAATAAGGTTTTGTAAATGAGAATTCCTAACTATATATGGTCTATAACCTATGGTTTTTTCAGTGAATATATATATATATATATATATATATATATATATATATATATATTCACTGAAAAAACCATAGGTTATAGACCATATACAGTTAGGAATTCGCATTTACAAAACCTTATTTTACTCACACAAAACCATTGAAATTCCATATATAGTTAGTTGCACTAACTATATATCGCGCACCCGCAATCCACTGCTGATGTCACATATTACATCATTCATGACATGGTCAGTGACATCACTGATGACATCACTGATGACATCTCAAATGACATCACTGATGACATCTCAAATGACATCACTGATGACATCACTGATGACATCTCATTTGACATTACTGATCACATCACTGATGATATCATTCATGTGATAATACGATGAACCTCTTCAGACTCTAATATAACCTTAGATACAATCAGTGTAAACAGACACTCACAGACTGTCACTCATCCATGGAGTTACTCACACACCTAGTCAGTCATGCAAAGAATCAATCACACCTCCATTTCCTCAACTATACAGTTATACAAACTTTACTTATTCAAACATATACTAACACATATTTACTCTCTTATACAATCCCTGATACAAGTTCACAATGATCCATACAGCCACTCACACATTCACTGGCTCTTATGCACAGTTATTTATATATGTCAACTCTCACATGTACTGTGTTTTACATATGTACTTACTTTGACATGTAGCACTGAGATATCCATTCACTCACCAATACACTCATGCACACAGTCAACCGCCCATACAGCTGTTTCCACATGCACTTTTGAAACCATACATCTAGTGAATCAACTGCTCACACATCTATGCACAGAGTCATACACCTCCCAGCCACCCACACACACACTCAGTCTCCCATACAAATACTTGGGCAACCAATCAATAACCCATATAGTTACTCATATAGCTACTTATCAACACATGCAACAGTTTACAGAACAACAGACATAATGATGCACAAATTAAGACAGTTTAGTCACTAACCCATGCACTCAGTGAGACACATTTAATCACTCACTCATACAGTCAGTCATGCACCTACTAAATCCTTCATCCAGACACTTATACATCCACTCATTCTTCAATATGTAAGACATATTTTAACTTTACAGAAACATACAGTCACTGGATGTTGTCATCAGTGATGTCATCAGTGATGTCATCAGTGATGTCATCAGTGATGTCACTGACCATGTCATGAATGATGTAATATCTGACATCATCAGCAGTGGATTGCGGGTGCGCGATATATAGTTAGTGCAACTAACTATATATGGAATTTCAATGGTTTTGTGTGAGTAAAATAAGGTTTTGTAAATGCGAATTCCTAACTGTATATGGTCTATAACCTATGGTTTTTTCAGTGAATTTTCAAGGTTTTGTAAATGCTAATTCCTAACTATATATGGTCTATAACCTATGGTTTTTTCAGTGAATTTTCAAGGTTTTGTAAATGCTAATTCCTAACTATATATGGTCTATAACCTATGGTTTTTTCAGTGAATATATATATATACATACATATATAAACATATATCATCTGTATATCTATATAAATACAAACATAAATGCATGCATACATATACTTATATGCATACAGATGCATGTTATTTACATGAAAGTTGAAAAAACACTAATAAAAGCAAAGCTAAAAAGCCACCTCATTACAAACAGAATGGCTTTAACTTAAACGAGGGCGAGATCTATTGCATTTTCAATGCTTGTTTACTTTGGTTCCATCAAGAAGGCATTCAGATGTGTCACACATTTGCCATAAATTCTGAATGTTAGCACTCTAGTTGCACATTAGATCACTGTAGTAAAGCTACTGCTCACCAGGGACGTCTGCTGCTGGTATTCAAAGTGCATGTTTCAGTCTGCATGTCAGAATTTTGTTTAATGAAATAGAAGAGGATTTGAGAAGTCACTCAAAATGATCCCTAATTTTTCTTTCTGAAGCACTAATCATACTTTCTATGGCAAAATTACCCCCTCATGTTGTTCCTTTTTAAATTGAGTGTTTTCAGACTCACCACTTCATTCCAATCAAGATGGCTTCTGGTGTGCCATACTTTTGTCATAAGTAAGACTGTTAGCGCTCTAGTTGTTCTTTAGAACACTCTGGGACATTCTGTCATTGGGCTATACTTGGGGTACATCTGGGTGATATTTGGGCTACATTTAGGCTCTTTTGTCTCTGGTGGCCATCTTGGGAGACTGTATGTCAGAATTTTTTAATGAAATTGAAGAGGGTTTGAGAAGTCACTCAAAATGTGCCCTAAGTTTTCTTTCTGCAGCACTAATCATAATTCATATGGCAAAATATACCCCCTCATTTTGTTCCTTTTTAAATTAAATGTTTTAAGAGTTACCACTTTATTCCAATCAAGATGGCTTCAGGTGTGCCATACCTTTGTAATAAGTAGGACTGTTAGCGCTCTAGTTGTTCTTTAGAACACTCTGGGACATTCTGTCATTGGGCTATACTTGGGCTACATCTGGGTGATATTTGGCTACATTTGGGCTCTTTTGTCTCTGGTGGCCATTTTGGGAGACTGCATGTCAGAATTTTTTAATGAAATAGAAGAGGATTTGAAAAGTCACTCAAAATGTGCCCTAATTTTTCTTTCTGCAGCACTAATAATACCTTCTATTGCATAATATACCCCCTCATTT
Source organism: Lissotriton vulgaris (assembly GCF_964263255.1). NCBI lineage: Eukaryota > Metazoa > Chordata > Amphibia > Caudata > Salamandridae > Lissotriton > Lissotriton vulgaris. Next base: position 315,320,453 of record NC_141698.1, read on the forward strand.
TGTTCCTTTTTAAATTAAATGTTTTAAGAGTTACCACTTTATTCCCATCACGATGGCTCCAGGTGTGCTATACCTTTGTAATAAGTAGGACTGTTAGCGCTCTAGTTGTTCTTTAGAACACTCTGGGACATTCTGTCATTGGGCTATACTTGGGCTACATCTCGGTGATATTTGGGCTACATTTGGGCTCTTTTGTCTCTGGTGGCCATTTTGGGAGACTGCATGTCAGAATGTTTTAATGAAATAGAAAAGGATTTGAGAAGTCACTCAAAATGTGCCCTAATTTTTCATTCTGCAGCACTAATCATACTTTCTATGGCAAAATATACCCCCTCATGTTGTTTCTTTTTAAATTAAATGTTTTAAGAGTTACCACTTTATTCCAATCAAGATGGCTTCAGGTGTGCCATACCTTTGTAATAAGTAGGACTGTTAGCGCTCTAGTTGTTCTTAAGAACACTCTGGGACATTCTGTCATTGGGCTATACTTGGGCTACATCTGGGTGATATTTGGGCTACATTTGGGCTCTTTTGTCTCTGGTGGCCATTTTGGGAGACTGCATGTCAGAATGTTTTAATGAAATAGAAAAGGATTTGAGAAGTCACTCAAAATGTGCCCTAATTTTTCATTCTGCAGCACTAATCATACTTTCTATGGCAAAATATACCCCCTCATGTTTCTTTTTAAATTAAATGTTTTAAGAGTTACCACTTTATTCCAATCAAGATGGCTTCAGGTGTGCCATACCTTTGTAATAAGTAGGACTGTTAGCGCTCTAGTTGTTCTTTAGAACACTCTAGGAGGCTGCAGTAGAACACAAAGGAATCAACTGACAGTCTCTGTCTTGTTGGATGTACATGTTTTACTGAGAATGTCAGACTTCATTTTCACATGACTGAGAAAGATAATGTGAATTTACAGAAAATATGCTTTCAGTTTAGCTTATAGATCCCCTTCCAAACCACTGTGGGAAAATCATGAGATATTAGTTTTCTTTCAAACAATATTCATGATATCACAGCAGAAGGTTTTTTCACATGGTAAAATCACCTTAGAACCCACCACAATTCCTAAAACGAGTATGGTACCATCAACAAATGATTTATAATGTAACTAAAGTCCTAAAACCCTCTATTAACTACAATGCTTTTTAATGAGGTGCCATCATGTATATTGGTCCCAAGATGGCTGCCAACACTTCTTGGATGAAGTGCTGACAGCCAATCAGATCAGATGTGTGGTTAGGCTCCGCCCAGATATATATCTTTTTTTGAACCTAAATTACTCAAAATCCACTGGAGCACATATATTGAGACCTAGCAAAGGCACATCGGGCTAACAGTCCCTACAATTTTGCCAAGTTTCGTGCAAATCCATTCAGCCGTTCGAGCTAAAAGTGAGGCCAACCGCCCTATGGAAATTAACATGGGAAAAACGCGTTTTGGGACCCCCCTTTTTTCTCGGCCCCCCCTTGATGAAACCCCCCCAAATTGTCAGGGGCTGCTCAGAAACAAAATGTTCCATTTTCCTGAAAATTTCAGCCAATTCCGTCCACAAACGCCAAAGTTATTAGACATAGAATTTTCAAAAATCCCATAGAGAAAAAATCCTAACTATATATACCTACTGGCGACCGCCAGTAGGTAATATATATATATTCAATGAAAAAACCATTGGTTTTAGGCCATATATAGTTAGGGATTTGCATTTACAAAACCTTATTTTACTCGCATAAAACCATTGAAATTCCATATATAGTTATAAGCGCTAACTATATATCGCGCACCCGCAATCCACTGCTGATGATGTCACATATTACATCATTCATGACATGGTTAGTGACATCACTGATGACATCACTGATGACATCTCAAATGACATCACTGATGACATCACTGATGACAACATCCAGTGACTGTATGTTTCTGTAAAGTTAAAATATGTCTTATATATTGAAGAATGAGTGGATGTATAAGTGTCTGGATGAAGGATTTAGTAGGTGCATGACTGACTGTATGAGTGAGTGATTAAATGTGTCTCACTGAGTGCATGGGTTAGTGACTAAACTGTTTTAATTTGTGCATCATTTTATCTGTTGTTCTACAAACTGCTGCATATGTTGATCAGTAGCTGTATGAGTAACTGTATGGGTTATTCATTGGTTGTCCAAGTATTTGTATGGGAAACTGAGTGTGTGTGTATGGGTGGCTGGGAGGTGTGTGACTCTGTACATAGATGTGTGAGTAGTTGATTCACTATATGTATGGGTTCAAAAGTGTATGTGGAAACAGCTGTATGGGCGGTTGACTGTGCATGAGTGTATTAGTGAGTGAATGGATATCTCAGTGCTACATGTCAAAGTAAGTACATATGTAAAACACAGTACATGTGAGAGTTGACATCTATAAATAACTGTGCATAAGAGCCAGTGAATGTGTGAGTGGCTGTATGGATCATTATGAACATGTATCAAGGATTGTATAAGAGAGTAAAGTAAATATGTGTTAGTATATGTTTGAATAAGTAAGGTGTGTATAACTGTATAGTTGAGAAAATGGAGGTGTGATTGATTATTTGCATGACTGACTAGGTGTGTGAGTAACTCCATGGATGAGTGACAGTCTGTGAGTGTCTGTTTACACTGATTGTATCTAAGGTTATATTAGAGTCTGAAGAGGTTCATCGTATTATCACATGAATGATATCATCAGTGATGTCATCAGTCATGTCAAATGAGATGTTTTCAGTGATGTCATTTGAGATGTCATCAGTGATGTCATCAGTGATGTCACTAACCATGTCATGAATGATGTAATATGTGACATCATCAGCAGTGGATTGCGGGTGCGCGATATATAGTTAGCGCTTATAACTATATATGGAATTTCAATGGTTTTATGCGAGTAAAATAAGGTTTTGTAAATGCAAATCCCTAACTATATATGGCCTAAAACCAATGGTTTTTTCATTGAATTTTCAAGGTTTTGTAAATGCAAATTCCTAACTATATATCCACTATAACCTATGGTTTTTTCTGTGAATTTCATTGGTTTTTTAATAGCAAATATGAAAAGCTTTAAAATGTCAAGTACGTGATAGATAAAAACATTTTCGTATTTATGCACGCTGATGTGCTTTGAACGCTGCACCCCCCCCCTCCCCTCTTTTGTCTTAGTAGTACTCTCTCTTTGCAGATACTGAAGGGTAGTTAACGCAGGCCTTTACCCCCGTTGTAATCCGTCGTGCCTGCTTGTCTCTCCATTTGATTGATTGTTGTCCAAGCATTTACTGTTTTAGAATTGGTTCTCTTTGGATCATTCTCTATTTACAAACAAGCACAAAGTCGCAATACTCTGTTTAGTCTTTGCAGATAGTGAAAAATCGTGTAACAAAATAAAAGTAATCGAGCAAAATCAGTAGGCCACTAATTGGATCTCTTTTTGACCTCGCTAAAATAGAAATATTAGGAACAACCCTTCATGAGAAATACGAAAATAGTGAGATGAACTGAGCTCCACACCATGAGGGCTGCAAGACAGCTCGGCTCCATCACCCATCCCGCACAAAATAACGACAAACCCTATGCAAATATTAAAAATATAGACAACACACCAGCAAAGAAACAGGGTAAAACATTTTATTAAAAAACTATTTACATAACGTTGGTTTATAAGATGATGTCAGTAGTGGACCGATGTGTGAATAGGTCGAAAGCAGCACAAGGCTCCAAGATCCGGATGGCAACCTCCTGGATGTTGGGTGCCATAGTTCAGAGTTCTGAGTTTGAGCCTTTTTCAATGCCTGTGCTTTGTTGAATCAAAATGGCGGCTTGACACAAAGCTGACTCAAGCGTTGCTACTGATGCTATGCAGACCAAAACTGGTTTTCAGTTTGTACATTTTTCTAGATTTTTCAATCCAAGTTTGGTTGACTTTGTAGAACGATGGCTTCAAATTTTCAACATACGGTGTGGTGGCGCTGATTGGGAGGGGGCGCTTCGCTCCTGCCCCCTCCCCAAGTAAGATTTTCATACGTGAAAGTACGTTAATGGTTTTGGTCCCTGAGTTGCTTCGATGTCACTGCCATTCTCAAATGGCATAAGTTCTGGATGTTGGGTGCCATAGTTAAGAGTTCTGAGCAGTGCTTGTAACACTGTCTGAAGCTTATTTCCACCTACTGCAGCTTCAATATTCTCAAAGTAAGTGAGTGTCGTTTGTGGACCTGACTGCATTAGAAAACAATGTGATATGTTACCTTCCTAAACAGCTTGACGGAGGCCCCTGAGGGGCGGTGTGATGGCCATGGACTCGGAGAAGACGCTTGGCTCCGACACCCTCCCCAAGTCTTATAGCACTGGTGTAGCCTGAGATCGCCCCCGACATAGGCGGCCGGCTCCCGGGGTCCGGCAGAACTTTTTGCCTTTTGATGACTCTTCAATTCTGAACCTTGTCCCACAATCCGTTTGACCTGAAGACACGCTGTAGTGGGGCGCCCCTTTACCGTTTCAGTTGCCATTCCGCCCGCTTTTGCTACACTGTGCCTCTTCAGCCATTCAGCTGTTTACCGCCCGCTCTTGCGACTACAGCGTCTCGCTCATCATGTAGTTGAGTTGCTCCCGCTCTTGCGGTGCAGCGATAGGCGGCTGCCACAGGACTCTCAAAATGGCGGCCGGCTCTTCGGTTTTGGGCCTGGTCCACTAAAATGGCCCTGGGACACCTTTGAACTCGGACGCTTCCCTGATAGGGCTTGGGTCCCATTCTCGAAAAGCGTCCCCTCAGCCGTGAAGATTCTACAAAAGTCTTGGGGGCCTCCGACTCCCACAGGCTTCTGGTGGGGAGCGGCTGCCATGATTGCTCGTGGAATGGCCACGACGGAGCTACGAGATGGTAGTGGTCTCATGCTGACGCCAGCTTTAGTCTGAAACATCCAGAAACACTGTAGACTACCAATTCGATCAGTTCCGGTAGCGCCCCAACATGACCCGGAAGAGAAGAACTTGCCCTCCCCTCTTTGACTGATGGTTCTTGTTGCCTGTCCCCTCTGTTGTCATTTAACAGAACTTTTTGGACTGCTGAAAGGGGTTGTGTTCCGAACGCTGGTTGGTGGAGACATTTTGACTATATTCTTGACCTACGTTGTCGCGTAATGCGTTATATGACACGCCGCGTTAGCGCACCCGGAAGTGATCCGAGGCGCGGTGCGCAGCGCGTAACGTAAGCATAACAGGTCATGTGACTTGTTAATAAAACTTTTCATTGGTTCACTTTACTTTTGTTAATTTAATGATGAAAAGCTTGATCATATGACCTAAAAATTACGCTTTTTATTGTTTTCGAACAATATTTTTTTTTCAAACATATGTTATAATATTCCAGGCTAATGTACTTTCCCGGAAAATTTACAACTGTCTTGCAAGTAAAATATATTCCTTTTTCGAGAAAAAGGGCGTTTCTTCCTTCCATGACGGAGCCGTTGAGTAAAAGAGATTCGGCCTGCTGTCTTAGTCGCCGATACGCCTGATTATCAGATTCTTATCGATCACTTTATGTTGCAGACATGAAAAACACAACTGCCCTTGACCATTTATCTTTACTGCGTTCCTACATATTATACCTTTTATCCGTCATGTAATTGGACTGCTTTATTTCACTTGCCTTTTACTGATTCGAAAACAGTGACTAAAAGTAAAAACTTTACCAATGTAAATACTACTACCATGTTTTGTTTTAAAAACCTTTATTGTGAAAATGTCAGTATACAAATACGGGCCTATAACCACGTGGGCCGGCCACGGAGCAAACTGAAGTCGTATATGATGAGGAGACATTTACACTGTAGAAGAACGTAACGAGCGGGCCATTAGGTTGCAAGAACAAAGGTGTCTAACAGTTGCGGAATCGGTGGACGTACATTTTGTAATTAAAATACGACAGGGCCACTTACAATAACATTTTCTAGATATACATTTGCGGGCAAGGAGTTACGAGTCCCATTTATACCAGCGCCATTTTGGGCGAGGCCGGGCAGGTCCAAGATATAGTCAAAATGTCTCCACCAACCATCGGCCAGACCAGAACCCCTTTCGGCCCTTTATGCTACAAGATGGTGTCTTCCATTCAGAAAATATTGTTGGCAGCATTTTGAAAGGAAACAGAAACAGCCGTTCTCCTAGTGAGTTTCACATTGTTACATTTAGGAAGAATGTTGAAGAGTAGTATGTGGAAAATCTGAAGCCATTTTTCTACAAACTCTCAATCAGACTTGGATGGAAAAAAAAAAACCTGAAGAATGTACAAACTGAAAACCAATTTTTGTCTGTATAGCATCAACAGTAACGCTTGAGTCAGCTTTGTGTCAAGCCGCCATTTTCATTCAATCAATAGCGTCCCCCTGCACACATTCAGGGACCTGGTCGTGTCTTCAGATGAAACGGATTGTAGGAAAAGAAGCAGAAAGGAAAAGGAAAAAAGTTCCGCCGGACCTCGGGAGCCGGCCGCCTATGTCATGTGCGACCTTTGGCCACACCAGAGCAATAGTGAAGCTGCAGCAGGTGCAAATAAGCTTCAGACAGTCTTACAAGCACTGCTCAGAACTCTCAACTGAGGCACTCAACATCCAGGACTTGCCATTCGGATCTTGGCGCCTTGTGCTGGTTCCGACCTATTCACACATCGGTCCACTACTGACATCACCTCATAAGCCAACGATGCACCCCACGCCGACTTTCGGCGCAGCATTGTAGGATGGCCACACCAGTGCGGCAACTTGCTGGACACAACATCGGGGCCATCCGGATCTCGGCGCGTTCGAGTCACTGTACCGCAACAGTGACCGCAACTCAGCTGGACACGCCGTCTTTCGGCGCAGCATTGTAGGATGGCCACACCAGTGCGGCAATTTGCTGGACACCACCTCGGTGCCATCCGGATCTCGGCGCGTTCGAGTCACTGTACCGCAACAGTGACCGCAACTCAGCTGGACACGCCGTCTTTCAGCGCAGCATTGTAGGATGGCCACACCAGTGCGGCAATTTGCTGGACACCACCTCGGTGCCATCCGGATCTCTGCGCGTTGTGCTGCCTTCGGCCTATTCGCACATCGGTCCGCTACTGACGCCGCCTCACGTGCCAACGGATTTTCTACGCTTTTTGTAGCCCTATGCCGCATAACAGGTCATGTGACTTGTTTATAAAACTTTTCATTGGTTCATTTTACTTTTGGTTTCCTAAAGATGGAAGTCTTGGTCATATGACCTAAAAATAACACTTTTCATTGGTTTAGAACATTTTTTTTTCCCAAACGATGAAAGCCCCACCTTGTTTCTGGATCATTCAGACTGAAGCTGGCGTCAGCATGAGAGCACCACCATCTCGTGGCTCCGTCGTGGTCATTCCGCGAGCAATCATGGCAGCCGCTCCCCACCGGAAGCCTGCGGGAGTCGGGGGCCCCCAAGACTTGTGTAGAATCTTCACGGCTGAGGGGACGCTTTTCGAGAATGGAGCCCAAGCCCTAGCAGGCAAGCGTCCGAGTTCCAAGGTGTCCCAGGGCCATTTCAGTGGACCAGGCCCAAAACCGAGGAGCCGTCCGCCATTTTAAGAGCCATGTGGCAGCCGCCTATCACTGCACTGCAAGAGTGGGAGCAACTCAACAACATGGTGAGCGAGACGCTGTAGCCGCAGAAGCGGGCGCAACTCAGCTAGATGGCCGCCACCTGGGGAGGCCCGTTCACGCCGCCTCCCCCTTGGCCCCCCCCCCCCCCACCGGGCCGCCGCACGCCAATTTTCGGAGCAGCATTGTAGGATACCAAAACTAGTGCGGCAGTTTACTGGACATCACCTGGGTGCCTGTCGTACATGTTGTGTCAGCCATGGGACACTGGACACAGTCCCATCAACATCTCAACGCGTTCTGCTGCCTTGGGACTATTCTCACAACAGACCGCTACTGACGAGGTCTCCCCCCGCACCACCCGGGACGCCCCACGCTGTTTTTCTGTGCTGCATTGTAGGATCCCAAAACCAGTGCGGCACCCAGGCGACATCACCTGGGTGCCGTCCAGAACTCTGCACGTTGTGCTGCCTTGGGACTATTCGCACAAAAGACAGCTTCTAACCATTGTTGCTTTTTGAGTTGAAAAATGTTTAAATGTTTTTAGTTTTTGTTCCGTTCATTATAGTTAAAAGTTAATAAAGTTTTATAATCTTACTTTGTTGGAGTGTTATCTATTTTTTTTAAAACGGGTGAATAGGGCCTTGAATCGGGTTATTGTCATGTGTGGGCTTTGGAAGTGTGCTGCTGCAGGATCGGACATTTCAAACTCAAATGCACGTTCTTTTTCTTACCTTTCCGAAGCATGGAGCGCAATAGCAGGCAGAGAAAGGGTGATGCACGTGTTGAACACTACCTGACCTGGCAAGTTGCTGGCAGTGCCCCCCCCGCCCGCTCCTGAAAGAGGGCACACACACACCGCCGCCCCGAGTACTTCACAAATCTTTAAAAGACCATGCGCTTGTTCATGAGGCTTAAATGGTTTATCACCTCTTCTAGAACCCCTGCATCGACCCTCTGACGTTTCCTGGAAAAATTACCATGTAACACAATACCAAGCCCTGTCAGCTGAAACCCCCAAGGAATCGTGGGGCATATTATCAAGGGGGTTTATCTCCGCTTTTTTGGCTTTAAAAGCCATGAAAGCGGAGATAAAATTATCTCCCTATTACCAAGCTGTCGCTAACACCAGTTAGTGACAGCTAAAAGGAGATAGCGACCATCTTGGGCCCCGCTTTGCATGTCAGTGATACTTATCACTAATAACATGCAAAGTGGCGTGCCAAGATGTTAGCGACTGGAAACAGTCCCTAACATCGCTATCTCCTATTACCAACTTTTGGAGATATTCGCGCTAAGCGCGAATATCTCCAAAAGCTAACACCTGACCTGAGCAGTTCTTAGCCATGTTATCCAATGGGAGGTGGATAACATGGCTAAGAGCATTTGCTCGATAATGCATGAATATCGCTGACTTTTCAGCGATATTCATGCATTGCGGCCGTTTTTTATCGCATTTGTGATAAACCTTGCTAATAGCAAGGTTTATCTGAGATAAAAATCGCCGATGTGCGGCGATAATTTTTGTCTCTAAACAAGTTAGAGACAAAAATTATCGCTAGTTGTTGGTAATATGCCCCCGGGTTTTTGCTTGCAGAAATCGGGAGGCGGGAGACTAGCACTGAAATCAGTAGTCTCACGCCTGAATCGGGAGGGTTGGCATGTCTGGATTCTCTACAGCTGGGGCCATAAACTACATCCGCAGGGCTAGGTGATAGCCTGGGACCGGCCTGGCATCTAAAATGGCTGCCGTGCACGACAAAATTGTGGCATTGGAAAAAAGGCAAGATGGCGCAGACAATGTTTATCAATAAGGATTCATTTATAACAAAATATTTTATCGCACTGACAAATTGGTGGTCAACACTTCCTGATTTCCATCGAATCGAACGATAACAGACGTCACGCAGCAAAAAAAAAAAAAAGCTCACGCACAGCCGCTGGAAGACATGTATCAACATATATGAGCCTCCTCAGCCACCCTCAGAAAACATAAGGGATTAGGATACGTCTCCCGCACCCCCTTATACCTAGTAATTTAATTAAAACGAAGCACAAAATGGTCTCCCGCACCCCCTTATACCTAGTAATTTAATTAAAACGAAGCACAAAATGGCGAATTCCCGTTTCGCTACCAGTTTGCGGCCCAGTTCGCGGCCCGTGAAGCGCTTCTACCGTG